>NW_027526460.1:135503086-136703086 GCF_048455015.1 Haemaphysalis longicornis
GACAGCTCCCTGAGCGAGGTGGAGCCACCATCTGCCTTGTCGTTACAGAAGCTTGCTATCATTTTTTTTAAGAAAGAGCCCTGCGACTAATGTCTCCCTCATTCGGAATCCCAGACGGCCGACTCCGGTTTTGACAAGGTTTCAAACTGCACTCATGTTCGACGAGATGCACTGATGCCAAAGGTGCCGCCAAAGTGCACTACAAAAGGATTGGGAGATTCTAAACTGAAAGCAATTCTGACTATTCGTACAGCGGTGCAGATTGAGCGGCGCTTTGTAAACTTTCAAGCAAGCTTTTCGACACCAAAACGAAAGTAAGGGAACATGACAAGCTGCACTACCATGGCTAGGCTAACCTTTGGAAACATTCGGCTTTTGCACAATATTTGTGCACAAGAAAAAGGCTCCAAAAGGCTACATGATTGAAACGCGCGCAGACAAACTGTGTCAAGAGTTTTATATAAATCCGCGAGTTTACGTCTACGTTTCGGAAACCTGAACATATATAGTCTGATCGAAATAGTAAGACTATCTCTTCTTTTTTATAGAGCGTTACGCAGCAGACTTAAATCAAATTTGTAAGTCAGAAAATTGCCCGCGCACCTGCTCACTCCGCTGAAACGGCGTTGGAATATCTGCCGCTCCTGCCATATAAATGTCTGTCTTCTACTTTTCATCCACCTCGCACGCTCTTGTCCACCGTATAACTCCTTCCACGATAAACACAGTGGCACTTTGCTCAAGCCAACTTAGTTTTCCCGCGTTACACTGCTCTCGCGTCATCTACTAGAACCTATCATTACTGCTGGACTTCTCGGAACGCTGTTTGTATGTTTGGGTCATAACATTGTTTTCAACTGGTATACGTTTATTTGGCGTCGTAAAAGACAAGCTGCCATGCATTTTTAATTAAAATTACACTGCTAATAGCACTTTTGTAATGATTTGTTCCCTGAAATATGCCTCTTTTGTTTTTGAGAAACAATGTTGACAAGCAAGAACTGTCCTTCCAGATTCATGGTTCGTATGAGTTTTGCCTATTAAGATTTCGTTGAAGAATTCTGTAGTTTTGACCGGGTAGCTGACTCGAGGGACCGGCACAGAGACAGGCAAAAGCCTTTTGGTCTAAGTAGCCAAAGAAACGCTGTCGTCTTCAAAATCCAGAACTATACCAACAATAGTGGTAAGCCATTGCAGCAAGGTTAGTTAACCACCCTCTACACGTAGCTACACTGATAATTACAACGGTTTTATTCCTTTGCCGCCGCTAGTCAGTCGTCAGGAGAAAGAGGTCACGCGAAAGTACAAAAACAACGCCTCTTATGCATGCCGACCTGTTTCCGGGGTCGCCTTCAGTTCACGTAACGCGCTTACCTTTCCCGCTCCACCCTTCGGCCTCCGCCCGCTGTCACTCTCCCGTCAGCTCTGTCGAAGAAGCCAGTCGAGCAGCTTTTTTGCTCTGCATACATACCCCGCTTCTACGCGGGACAGGACAGTCATTTTGCATGTTCGCACCTCGGTTGGCAAAGAAGTTCGGTGCGCGCTCCGGCGCAAGTGGGCAGCAAGTTTGCCATGTGGGCAGTGCACCCGCAAACATCAGCCGCCTCAGCAAGCGTTGTAATGGCAGGAGATGAGAACATAGTTCATACTTATACTGGGAATTTTTATGGCCCTTCGTACGTCAGTGTTTTAACCTCCTATTTCTTCGGGGTCTTCAGGTACGACTTTCTTGGACGGTGTAACAGCGCGGTGTACGCCTCCATGTTGAGCTCTCGCGTGAGCTAAAATGATAGGTACCTGAAGCAGGAACTGTTGACATTAGAACATTTTTGAACATTTGTTTAATGGCCAGGGCCGTTTGCACATTTGTTTATTTGCCCGTGCTTTTCAAGACGAATGGAACTTCCTTGAGTTAGTAAAGATTGGTCCGGAACGAAAAACATCGATTAAGGAATCGATGTTTTTTGTACAAATTTTGCCCGATGACCATTTTACCGGGGCGGTTTTACGCTCTAAACTTCGCGCAGAGTATTCATCCCTGACGGCAGACTCGTAATGTTTGTCCTGTTTGTGCAAAGCTAATAGTGCACGCAGGTTTTTCTTAGCATCTCTTGAAAGCACGTACGGTGAGCCAGGCTTCCTCGTCAAAAGGCAAACAGGCTCCGCGATTTGTTTTACCCGCGCCGCTACCACGAGGACCTTGTGCGCGAAGAAGAAGGAAGGAAGGAAGGAGGAAAGGGCCATCCACGGCACGCAAAGGGAGAAGACATGCCTGCGCGCCGGGGATCCTTCCGGAAACAGCGTTCGCTGCTTTGAAGTCGAGCGCAGTGCACACACGTAACCTCGACAACGGCGACGTCGCTGCAGGCGTCACCGGCGGATGCGAACGAGGTGATGGGGCAGCCGGAGGGTCGCGGGGACGACCTCAATTTTGGAAGCGCGAGCGGCTTCGCCGGTGTGAGCTCCTCAAGACACTGGCTCCACTACCGTGGCTGGCGGCATTGTTCGCGACCGGTCGCGCGGATCGCCCGGTGAGCGCGCGCGCCGAGTAGCGACCCCCCGCATTGGTTTACTCGGGCGTGGTGACACTCGATCGCTGCTGGCCGCGGGTTCCTCGTGCCGACTGACCTCTCGACGGCCACGGGTCACGCCCGGACGGGCGCAACTCGCCTTGCGAAAGCTGGGCTGTGCGTGTCCCCGACGGCGCTTGAAAACTCATTATGTGCGTTCGTACACCGCCGGTTTACGATGCCTCTCTGCGTGAACCGCTTTCTACACACTGTATACGAATATTGACAACAGCAACTGTCAATCGCACGTCGGTTGCACATAGACAAGTCAACTATGCGAAACGGTTGCGGGTGAAAGTAGGCTCCCTGTGTTGTTACGATTTGAAACTGTTATGGCTTGTGCACACGCTGAACTCAAGAACGCAGACGAATAGGCACGCACAAAGTGGGTTTCTCTTCTTAAGCTACTAACAAACCGGTAGGTTCTCCCCATTCACTTAAAATTTTAATGTGCTTCTAGCGCATGTGTTTACACTTTATTCGCGGCATGCACGCAGCACGCATCAGCGGTAGCGGACCAGGTGGTTCTAGAAGACATAGTTCCAGATGTGATGATTGCCGCGGCTGTAGAGGTTCCTGATCTAATTGTCCTGGAGCAAATTTTTTCTGTAAATCTGGTCCCTGAACCCAAGCTCAACCAAGGATCTCATCTATAGTTTAAATACCTAACACCCCGATTGACACAATCCACGTATTTCAGTCCATTCAGTAAGTGCAGAAGAGGGAAAGGAGGAGAGTGATTTCCGGTGTGGATTGATGCTAGCCGCAATGGTAACCGCTTTGTGTGCAGATTGAATACAGAATGCGCAAGATATTAGAATATAATCTTGCTAAAATTATAATCTTACGGGCCGTTGTTCTTTACTATGGAAGCATTCCTTCGCTATTCAGTATGCTGCATGCACATAAATACCAAGATGATTTGTAGAGCGTGTGTGTCCAAAGTTCCACTTTTCACTTTTTTTAAGTTGATTTCACGTAACGCCGAGCAAAACCAAGGCTAACAAAATTACTGGCTTTATTGCCTGCATGCGTATACCTATGCACCCATACCGCGTTTCGATCCCCAAGGTTCGGCAGCTTATCGTAATGCCTTTTGTCAGCAGAACGAAACTCCAAGGGGCCCACAAGAACCCCGGCAATTATTTCGTTAGCCGCTGTTTCTCATAAGAGTGAGCAGGGGGAGTTGAACACGGGTGTCTGTCATGCGGGAAGGTGGTGACGATGTTCCGTGTTCATGCAGTTTATCTCACCATGGGTGCTGTTCCAGAATTTCCTAGATTGAGCGGAACTCGGGTGACGCGAACTATAGCGACGCCCATATCACATGATAATATTTCAAAGCGGAGTTCGAGCGCTTCAAAAAGGCGGTCCATGCTATTTGCTGATTGATTATTGAGGAGACGCAACCGGTCCAGGGAAGCGCGCTCCAAGCGGGCGCGACTAAAGCGTGTCGCCTTTTTAAGCGCGTTCTATCGCTCCACTGTTGCACTGGTGGCTACTGGGGGTAAGCAAATCCAACTAATTTACTTTATCGCGCTTTACTTTTGTTTATATGTATTTCACCACAAAGTTCATTTATTGTTGGATTAAGGCGTTCATATGAGCTCCTTTTTTGAAATTTTCCGTCCTAAGAAGCAGTTTCTGCCCATTTCTGCCGTCGGTAGCAGACAATGCAATCACTTGACTAAGGCCTACTGGCAAAAAAAAAAAAAGAAAGCGGGTGATGGAAATGCACCACATTCAAAATAATTGCTGCTCGGTGTTACGTTATCGAAACCTTTCGTGTGCTTTTCAAAACAAAATTTCCTTTGAAGACGAAAGTCTGGGGGTAGTTATTTTACTGACACATTGTACTTCCGTATTTTTCCTAGCTTTCATTTCTTTGTCTTTTGGCACGAATTACTTCGACTTGCTTCTTCTGTGATATAGCGTGTTTGCGTCAGTTTCTTCGCTTATTTCTTAATGAACTACTTCAGCAAGCAGACTGGAACACGCCACAGCCTCCCTAGAAATCGGTGTTTTACGAGGGTGGTGTGTACCTGTCCTACTCCCGTGCCATCACGTTCAGGTGTCATGCGGCATGCAGGATTCTGCAACGTTTACTTTTTAAACTCACAGTGTGATGAATTATACGAAACGGGTACATTACCTCCTGAAAGCTCCCAATCGCGGACCAATCCCCAAGTGGGCACGTTTTACAAAGGCAGGAATAGCAACAACTTTTCAGATTTGTTTGCTTTATTTCGTTTTGCTCTTCGCCCCTCTTAACCAAGCCCTTTACAGTGTTTTTTTTTTTTTTTTTCGTTGAGTCCAATCCCCTTACACCTCTCTCTTCTTTCGCGCCCTTCCCACTCCCGCTTACCCTCCCTCTGGCGTCATGCGGTTACTTTAATTCTGAACTCTTCCCTTTACGCGCTTTCCATGCTCTGCGTCTTGCGATGCGACGGCGGCGCCAAAAAAAACCCGTTGAAATGTGTAGAGATCTCCTCTAATGTTAGATAGGCGCCGTTGGTTGTATGTGGATATAAGTGTAAGCTATCCTGCCATTGCGACACGCAATGCCTCCACCGCGCTGACGATAAATGAAACGCACGGTCAGTCAACGCATCTTTCGAAACTGTTCTAAGAGGTGACGACCACTCAAGCGCACACAACGACTGCAGACGAATGGAAGCGCGGGAGAACCTGCGGAAGTTATGTTCGGCGAACCCCCTAAAAGAAAGGCGGGGTCTGGGAAACACGTCTCCAGTGATCATATTGCGCCCACGCCGGCTGACTGTCGACTGATGGCGGTCAATGGTGCAGTCGCTACCAATGCGTCCGTGGAAGCTGCCCTTCACGAAAAACCGCAGTGCACACAACGCTTGCTACTCGACGGTAATCGAGCAAAAGCCGCTTCAAAGTAATCGCAAACGGGGGTTGGTCCCCAGATGACTGCACACCTAATGTACACAAATTTTGTAGGAATAAAAAGAAGCTCAAAATCCTCCTGCGTTTAAAAGATCTGTCGTGGTAGAAATATTCCCGCTACGACGACCACGAACAATAAACAACGCTGAAGCAGCGGCCGCTACGACAGCACGAGTTGAACTCGGCCGGGCAAAACCATTGCCGAGTTTTCTCGGAGTTCTAATGTTAATAGAACACAGCTAGGCCATTCGTGGAGCGGCGTAGCGAACGAAGCCACACCCATCCATGGCGTCGACCTTGTCGATGGCGTAGAGTCGTAGTCACGAAGTCGTCATTTAATGGCCGCTAGCAGCGACAAGAACTTAGCACAAAGCAAAAACGAAGTCCCCAGGCCACCGTCAGCCAATGGTACCACAGTGGCGGAGTTTTCCTGTCCGAACTGGGGTTCACTCTTGTCCGAGTCGATAGAAGGGGCCAAGACGACACGCTTTTCCCATGGGAGCCATTCCATACGCCGTGAAAACACAGTCGATGACAAACGACACCACTTCAACGCCTAAAACGTACTCGCCAACGCTCAAACACGCTCCTGACACGCTGAATTCGAATGATTTCTGATAAGCGGCCGCCGTGCACACTCAACCAAGCCGCAAAAAAAAGCTATATTTCATGGTCGGAAGCAGGGCGCCTTCCGTTCTCTACAGTGAACCCCTTTGCTTACTTGGTTTGTGCTTGCGCAGAGCTGCACTGGGTCTACCCTCCAGCGATGCATAGTAAACATAATTCATTGGAACGACAAAACACCGAGAAAAACCGACCGCCCCGCGCCGGGCGTGGCCAAAAGCCAGGCTGGGGATTGCAATGTAGTAGTGGTGTGCCTACGTTATGCTAGGGAATGAGTATTTTAGATGAATTTCAGATGGTGTTGCATGCGAATGATGTCACAAGCTGTACTTTATCAACGCAAGCGGCCCCAATACAGCGCGCTGAATATGCCAGGCGTGCTGCGCGTGATGGCGCCGCTTTTGCTGGACGTGTATAGGATGCTCCACTAGGACTGGTTTCATAACTCAAGTAGCTGGAACCTAGGTAGTAGGCATTACTCGAGCCTTGTGGAATAGCGCCCCATATCAGGAACAACACTACATTATTCATGGCCGTTTTGGGCAGAAAAGCAGAACACAGCAGAGGATTCAATAATCCCGCTTTGGGGAGAACTGAAATTAAACATATCCTTCTAATTAGCTGCCCACGTGTTGTAATACATGTGTGTTATACCGGTCGACTTATGAGTACGTATACAAAAACAGAACTTGATAGGTTGTGAAGACATTTTTCTTTGAAATTTTTTTTTCTGTAAACGTTTTGCGGAACAAGTTGATCTGCCTTCCAGAAAGCATTATATCTCAGGGAATATGGAAGGTGTTCAGGTGTTTTTCGGATAATCTAGCCCGACTGTTGTAAGGACGATTTTTCCGTACTTCTAAATGAAGAGAATTTGTTGCATGGCCATTTCTTCTGTGCCAATTTTTTACTACACCCACGCGTCTGTACCACAATTTTTTCCCGTCTATTTCGCAAGTTTTAAGTGTTTTGTGCTCGTTGTTGTCCCGTGCTTAGGTCACGTTCGCATAGAACCAACAGCTTCTGCCGAACGGAAATTCACAGAGAAAGGCGCGCATCTTAAGGCACCTGGGTCGCTTGATAACGAGAGGCGTACGGATGACACGTTGCGCCATTTATTAACAAAAACACTCCGCAAATGGTATTACCCTCAAGTGATTACCAAGTGCACTTCTGCAAAACACCCACACCGGTAGATCTCCACCGCCTCGTCTGGCACTGCCCAAAATTTACAAAGCACAGAATTTTATTTTCCCCTGGCTTTGACTTCCTCCCTCCTTTTGGCCTTCCCAGACTGGGCAGAACTGGCAGACACTGTCATTTAAACACCACAAGTTGGTGTTCGGGTGGGTTTAATGTGAGTCGTACAGTGCCGGTCTACTACGCAGCGTTTACCCTCTTCCAAAGACCTCAAGCCTCCTTTCACGGCGCACACTGCTGAGGAACTCCGATCTACAACTCCTCCCTCCTTATCTGCCCACTGCCACTCGCAGGCCTAGTGCATTCCTTTGGTCCATAAACAGTTTACTACAATATTTCAGACACAAGCTGATCCTTCTGATCTGTCAAACAACCAATGGCTATGGCCAATCTCTTGTTCTGTCCCACCATGCGTATGTTCTCAGGGTGGGCATGAATAATCTTTTTAAACACCAGATGAACCATCAGATTCATCTTGCTATATCCAGCAGCCGCTGGTGCAGGTTGTACAAAGAAGGATGAATCATTCTGTCAGCTCGTGAGCTGGATTGATTGATTGATTGCGGGTTGAACGCACCGACGCTTCACAGGCCATGAGGGGCAGCGTAGGGGAGGTCTCCGGGATAAGTTTGACCACCTGGGGTCCTCTGACATGCTCCTAAATCTCGAACACATGGGCGTTCTTGATTTTCGCCTCCATCAGAAAAGCGGTCGCCGCGGCCGGGAATCGAACCCGCGTCCTCGCGCTCGGCAGCAGGACGCATCAGCCACTGAGCCACAGCGGCGGGTACCCTCGTGGACTTAAAAATTACATTAAATGTGTGTATAACGTCTGAACTTCCAGGCGCAATAATGATGGCCTCTACCGAACACTTGTAGGTCGTTCGATCCCCCCGTATTTAAAGTCTTGTACATCCGAGATTTGTTTTGAAGGCGTCCACGCACTGCAGCAGCAGCCTTTTTGGAACATTCGAGTGATCCCATATACATTCACATAGTATCTGCAGCCAACCTCAACTAAATTTTGGGGAAGCTTACGTCTACTTCGGTACCCGCCGTGGTGGCTCAGTGGCTAAGGCGTTGCGCTGCTGAGCACAGGGTCACAGGTTCGATTCCCGGCCGCAGCGGCCGCTTTTCTGATGGAGGCGAAAAGCAAAAACGCCCGTGTGTACGAGATTGCGGCGCACGTTAAAGACCCCCAGGTGGTCAAAATGAATCCGGAGCTCTCCACTATGGCGCGCCTCATCACCTGCATTGCGTCGGCGCGTTAAACCCTACAATCAACGTCTACTTCGGTGATTTGAGGCGAAATCCTGACGAATATCAACGATTTTAGAGCTGCGTTGTGTTTGCGCCTCTTTGTTCACTTTTGGTTGCACGTATTCTGACAAAACTAACTTTGACAGGCCGACCGGAAGCGATTCGCGCGGCAGTTTGCTCAGAGTCAGAGTTTTGCTCCGCATGGGCCTGTTCTACTCCCGTATCGTCGCATTCACTCGTCACGCATCACGTACCAGGCTAATCTTCCTGCACTCTGGTAGGCTTGTGAGTCGTGACCTGGCGCTGTGCTGATTATCTCGATTCCTGCTCCGGGTTCAGATTCCGCACAAACCAAAACGTGGTTTTATTTCTTTTTTACTCTTCACAGCGACGGCCATTTAGTGCTGACTCCGATGACGACAAAGACGTGGCTCGCTGTAACGAACGCGTGGGGAATGAGCCCTTTTCATGCTACGAACGTGGGAAGCCGGCTTTCTTGCTCAACGGGCCATTTATTGCTTTTGCCTTAAATGTGGCGAGGGTGCGCAGGCGTACGGTTTGCATTTTCCCCATTTAAAGAAACTGGTCAGCCTGTGCCACCTAGCTAGTCGCGGCAAGGAGGTATGTAAGCACACAAGAAAAACACGCCAATCGGTAACGGCTGGGCCGGCGTGATCTACGGAAATTGTCCTGTTGTCAGGTCCCACGTAAGCCAGATGGCCGAGCACGTAAACGACCATCCAGCAAAGCACCGCGTTGTCTGGTGACCTGGAAGGAGCGCTGCAACGCCACGAGCCACTGCGCCCTCGCTTTCAACGACGTCGCCGCAGTGGAACGTTCCCATAACCAAAGTGTACGGGAGATTTACAGAGACGTGTATGGTTTACAGTCAGGGAGATTGGTGGGTTCGCGGCGGCGTTACAGTACGTAAAGAGAGACAAGCTGCTTTGAATCACGATCGTACCTTGGTCTTTAAGCCTTTCTCGTTGTTTGAATGACCCCTTCTGTATTGTGCGCCTACTTCTAACTAACCGGCAAGGCGGCACCGAACGCAGTGACCTTGTTTGCTTCTTAGTTGGTTCGGTTCTTGGGCCGTTTCCACCGCCCCCCCCCCCCCAATTGGACAAATATTATTTTTCCAAAGAAACAATGGTCATTCCCGCAAGTGCAGTTATTGTGGCAGTTGGGGTGCCTTTTGGCGGGTAATGGCTTCTCCAGCGGCATAAACCAGAAAAGGGGGGTACGAGGTCGTGTAAAAATACAAGATTTAAAGAGGGGCTACAGCATGGCCGCTCGAACCTAACCTCTACAGTACCGGCCTCGTTGAACTGGTCAGGCCAACCCGCGGGGACATAAAGAAGGCCACAGCGGGGCTGGACGAATTGTTCGGACAATTGCTTTCGATTCTTCCTCCCGCCCACGGCATACAACAGCCAGTGGTGCTTCAGCGATGATGCACGGAAAGCGGCCGCAGTATACGAGGGCCGCTCTCGTTATCCGAGCGAGTGGCTGGGCTGAGCTAAACGGTCCGATTAACCACAGCTGCCGCAGACTTCCCAGGCCGCTGCTGCTGGCACTGAAATCGAGGTCGTGACCGAGCTCACCCGCGTTGTTGACGCGCTGTTGCGCGCGGGGGCCGCCGGTAAGCAAGACGTCGGGCGTGAACACACAAAGGAACGAAGACAACGTCATTGGAAGCAAACACAACAGCCCGCCGAACGTTTAATACACACGTTTTACCACTTCCACTGCTTGTCTACGCACAACTTCCGCGGAGGAGTCTGTGCGCTGACTGGGCGGCTCCGGTGTCTCGGCCGCTGTTTGCGTGATTGTAGAGGCTCTTCAGGAATCCGTCTTGAGGGAACAGCGGCGCCCAGCGCTCTCGCCGTGATCCCGACTTCCGAAGTGTAAAATTCGTCTCGGCGTCCGTTCGCAGAGCTTATCATGTCACCACTTACACACAACGGGTCATAGGAAAAGCCGTTCTTACTTACTTAGCAGGATTTTCGGTGCTACATTCCCTAAATCAGCATGCACCCATGGCATGTTGGAGGTTTTTACAGCTCGTAGGTATACACCAGGGCTGTAAGACACGTCGTACTAGAGAAGCAGAGATTAGGTCTGCCACATCTTCATCACCATCATCATCGTCATCAACATCCTCAGCCTACTCAGGCCCATTGCAGGACGAAGGCTTCTCCCATTGACCTCCAACCACTCCTTTCCTGCGGCGCTCGAGTCCACAGTTTACCCCCGAATTCGTTCATTTCATCCCTCCATTGGAGTAATGGCCTTCCTCTTCCCCTAGACCCATCTCTTGGTATCCACTCTGTTATCCTAATTGCTCACCGGTGGTCGGTTCGTCTCCCTACAGGGCCATGCCAGGTTTTTTTTCTTTTTTCTTTATTTGAACTATGATATCTATGATTCAGGCAGCCCGTTTCCCGTTCCTGAGTCGTACTCCTAACATTAATTATTCTTTTCATGGCCCCTTGAGCAAACCTGAGTTTGCTTTCTAGTAGTTTAATAAGGCGCCAAGTTTCAGCTCCGTATTTCATCACCGGCAGTATGCACTCGTTGTAGATTTATTTTTTTACTGACAGAGGTAGCTCCCTTTTCACTATTTGGGAGTGCTTGCCGAGTGCTCCCGAACCCATACCTATTCTGCGCACGATTACTTTTTCGGGGTCGGCACTAACCATCTGTCCGAGGTAGTTATATTCGTTCACTTCTAGCATTTCGTTTCCTAAGCTGAAGAGGACGCTTTTGGCATGCTTATTTCTAATTACTTTAGATTTATTCATATTCATTTTTAACCCAACGTCCATGCTTTCTGATTATAGTTCCTCCCGCATTGTATGCACGTGTTCTGCACTCTCACTCAGCAAGACTATGTCGTCCGCAAGCCCCAATGCCTTAAGTATTCCCTATTTATCTTTAACCCTGTGTTTCCCCAGTCAAGCTTTCTAAATACCCCCTCATGACTTGCTGCGAATAGTTTTGAGGAGATGATATTTCCTTGTCTTACTCCCTTTCGGATCGGAAATTACTTTACTTGTGAAGGGTCATCCTGTCCGTGCATTCCTTGTAGGCCGGCCCCATGAGGATATTTCACATTCGGGTATTTCTTTTTCCCCTGATATTGAAACCAACAGGACGTGACAGTGCACGTATACTTCCAATAGTTCTGGGGTGGTATAGGTTATAGTGTCCATATCAGCAGTTGAGTTACTGTAATATTAAAGTGCATGTAGGAACTCGAACATGTCAGGGAATGTCGTTTTAAGCTTGCAGCGAGCACATACCAAATATTTCATTGCGGCAGCAAATAATGCATGAACGTGTGTACGTGCCGAAAGAAGTCCTAACCCAATAGCGTGTTTTGGGCCACTGGCTAGCTATTACCGCTACAATGTTGATGATTTAAAGGTTTATTCCTAATTGACGTCCAATGCATTTAATTGTACTGCACCCATAGGCGGAAGCTAGTTTCGGATTCATCATAACAGGTAAATACCATTGAATTGCAGAGAGTGGAGACCAACATGTCTCGTGTGAATAACAAGTATTGCGAGAACGTGTCACCAAATAATAATAGCTTCAAAATGTTACCAATGCTATAATTGGCATTCATGAACGCATAAAGCAAGTTCATAAATTCACACTGAAAAATCAAATAACGTTCACACATCTACATTTTTAGACTCTGGCCGTATACAACGAAATTGGTGACATTATTTTGACCTGTAGCAAAGCAATGTTTTTATGAACATTGCAGAGCCAGCAGATAGGTTTTTAGGGATTGCACAAAGGTTGTTTTATTTTACGTCATTAGGAACGTTATTCCAAATTAGATTAACACTAAACTCAATGAAGCATTCACCATAAGTACTGTGAGTTACGGTTACATTAAAATGATTAGTCTGCCCAGTTTTAGTGTACCTTTTAGGGAGTATAAAATTATAGGATAATGGCTCATTCAGTTTCAGCATTATATGAATTATGCGAGCTAATTTTAGCGTATACATTTAATTAAATGGTAGAATATGGGCTCCTTGAAAAGGTGATTTGCGAGGGTCGATCTACATCGAATGCGTAATACTCCTTAGAGCTCTTTCATGCAAGAGTACTACATGTAGAAGATAAGCAGGGTATTTGTTGTTCGAAGACTAAATGCAATAACTCAACTGAATATGAACAAAAACAGAATAAGCCTTACTGATAAAAAAAAATCACAACATTCTTTCGCGTTTAGAAAATGTGGCAGCTGTAGGCCAGTTTGAACAAACTTTTTTAATTTATCCAATGGGCCACTCGGTTTTAAGCCCGGCTACATTGCTTTAATTAGGAAATTTCAAAGGTGAACACTGCAGTAAAGTCACAAGCCGGTCCCGTGAATGGTGGCATGCAGAAAGCTGAAACGGCTGCATAGAGCATGAGGATACAGAAACAAAATTATCCCCGTGAATATATCCTTCCCCGCTGCCTGTGCGACCCGCAGAGTGGATTTAACGGTTTTCTTAAACCGCCCCTACCTTTTTTGCGCAAATAAGGACAGCCAGGCAAGCCTCCAATATCAGAATTCGGACAGCCAAGTGCAATGGGCGACATGCGCAGCGAGGAATATCTGATGATGAGGTACACGGTCACTCAATACGTTTAGATCACGTCTTTGTCGGCACGGTGGCATTGAGGGTAATGACTGGCGGACGACATGAAAAGTGCTCTCGTTTCGCTGCCACTAGAGCACGACCCTTTCCGACAGCCCTCGTCAACAACAGCTCGGCTGCCGTATGCAACTGGACCACGGTCGTGCACACAGCGGAGAGCGACCGCCCAAGGGGAATCCCGTGTAATGGTCCTGTGAGGTCCCAACCCACTTTACTGCGCTTTCCAAGGAGCTAGCTCTGAATTCGACCAAACGGTGCCGCCGATGTTGATTACAATGAAAGACCACATCCTCTGATGAACCTAGTTACAGGGAGCTTACCTTTTCGCCCACGCCCAACCAATGATGTATCGTCATTGGTTGGGCGTGGGACCTCGGCCGGACCAGGTTAGGTCTGAACGCCTACCCGCTCGGAGGCTATTCTCCTAACTTTTCGCACTTCGAAGGGGTAGAAATGCACAGGAAACCGAACGTTGCGTCCCCTCAGGGCATCTTCTACAATTTCCAAGTATGCAGCAGGGCCTCTAAACAGTGACGTACGGATGATGCATGTCAGGAAGACGCACCAAGCCCTGACGCTGCAGAATAAAAGTAATCAATAACAATTTCAGACGGGGGGGTGGGGGGGGGGGGGGGGGGGGAGGTGGCCTACGAGGAGACCGAGAGGTCTCCTCGTAGGCCATCACTGACATTGAAAATGCGATTTTAAACAAAAAATGTACTATTACCGCCAAGAGTTGTAACTTCCTATTTTTTGTCCAATTGTAGGGATAATGTATTTAAAAATAACCACGGCCGCATACTGTTGCAAGCCTGCAAGGTGACCAGTCGTCGACCTAGCGCATTTAGGGTGATTTTAAAGCTGAAATTAAAAGCAAAGAGAATTTGGGTTCTCTATCTCCTGCAGCTACACTTGAAGTATGAAGCGCGTCGTAGTGAAGTGCGGCGAATCAAGTTAGACCACCTGGAAAATATTTACGTGACCCGAAACCTCGAAACAAGGGTATTTTGTTTCCCCGCCTTCATGAGTAAGTAAAATGATTACAATAGGCTAGTTGTAGTGACGTGTCGGTAAACTTTCCGGACGTCGTCGCCGATCAATACAGACCCCTACTTGGTCGAGTGCAAATGATAACACTTCTTTGTACAAAAGCACACAAGGTTACAATCGTTCCATTCTACATTCCTTCAAGCAACTAACTTCTCCCCTGCTCTACGCCGCTCTCTGCCTCTTTGGAGGGAGAGAGAGGGTTTCGTTCCGCGGTAAAACCCGGAACATGGGCGTCGGTAGGAATTTGTCTTGAGGGGAAGGAAAGAGGTGGCGAGGGGGCGGGGCGATGCGTTCCTGGGTGGCTTGGGAGGGGGACAGGTGTCCCTTTTGCACACCCCTGCCGACGCCCACGACCCGGACCCTGCAACTGCTGCGTCTGGTGCCCGCTGCCCGGTCCTGCCAAGATTCCCGCATTGCCGCCCGCTGTCGGCCTGTTCTATTCTCCGGTTTGTGGGTGTGTTCTCCTTCGCCTTCCGGGAATTTCGAGCCTGTTTCAACAAGGCTCTAATGCTTTAACAGCAAAGCTGTTAGTGGTCGATGCTTTCATGGGACGAGGCGTGGTAACGCGGGTGCAGCAACGTGGAGAGAGCATAACTTAGACAGGGGGGGAAGCTAGCCTCAAGCATCGCAACACGGCGACAACTAATAGTCAGCATTAAAAAATAAACAAATGGAATTACCCCGCCACGCGTCGTGGCTCATATACGCGCACCAGGGAGTAGCGTCGCTATGGTTGAAAGGCAGGAGTGGCGAAAGCGTTTGCGTCGTCTGCACAAAGGTCAGATGCGCTCTTTTCGCAGCGTTCTGGTTGGACACATGGCGCCATAACTGTGTTGCTCTGTTAACAAACACTAAAAGCAGTAAACGTGCGTCAACCTTACCCGTGCAGATAAAACTAGCAAAATTCCAAGTATAATAACTCAGTTCACCGTATGGGAGGAGAGAGAGAGAGAGAGAGAGAGAGAGAGAGAGAGAGAGAGAGAGAGAGAGAGAGAGAGAGAGAGAGAGAGAGAGAGAGAGAAGGCTCTTTAATGTAAACTGGTGAGGTCAGCCCTGCTAGGGGCGAGTCTTGCTACACCAGATGGTGGGTGACTACGTTGATGAGTGGTGAATATTAGACATTAGGGTTACAGCAGGAGGAAGACAAACAAGAACCGTTGAAAAAAAAAGGAAAGTAAAAACAAGAGAACTCTGCCAGCAGAGTCCGGACATAAAAATACAATTAAAAAGAGAATCGTTAATGTAAACACTGAAACAAAATGAAAAGTAAACGATGCGAAAAAAAAGAGTAACCCCAACCCAAGAAAAATAAATAGGAAAGTTGTTTTATTGCTTCAAGGAGGCCTGAGTCCTACTTTCCCCGTCACAGGAAGCGTCCAATCACGCTCTCTGCCTTGGCAGCGTTGCACGCAATGTATAAAACGGACGGAGTGTGGACAAACGCGCTTGGCAGGCGTTTCTGGAATATTCAGAAAATGGGTGAAGTCGTCCTCTCCGGAAGATGAAGCCGCCCTACGGCGAGCGCCAGTGAGAGTTGGCGCGCAAAAGGGAGCGGCGGGTTTGGATCGGCTGGCTTTGAGAAGTTCTCTGAAGCTTAGCATCACGATGCACGCCAGGCAGCTTTTGTTTATTGTTTATTGTTCAAACGTAATACAGGAGGAGGACCCGAAGTTCCAGAGAACTGTCGGGCGGACCTCCCATAAAAAGATATCAAACAGTTACATTTCAAAAAAGAGAGAATTATACATTACTGAATAAAGCAACCTGGTAACTACAAAAAAAACACTTCATAGACAAATTAGTTTGGACATTGTACAAGAATAATATATGTCATGAAATTTTGAACAATACAGTCATCTGCATACCCAGAGCATAATTCAAAAGTTAACTGTCAACTCAAAGCTGAGGCAAAAAACTGCGTACAAACAAGCATAATGAAGCAATGACGGATCACTCAGAAACATAGAAAGCATATGATATTTCAGGAATCCTGTGAAGTTATCTATCTGTCTGTAATAAAAGTGTAATGAAATATTGCTTCACCCTTCTACTGAACTGTGTTGAAGTGCGAGAGGACTTTATATGGTTAGGGAGGCGGTTCCATATTGAAATGCCCATGTAGTAAGCCGTAAATTGACCATAGTTTTGCTGTTAATAGCATCGTTCGCGACGTTAAGTCAGCTAACCTGCGCTAAGTTTTTCTTTTAAACCAGCCGCCCCGACCCACTGTCTCTACCATCATGGGTACAATCCAACCTAAAGTATGTATGTATGTTTGTGGTTTATTGGCGCAAGGGTTTCTAAGACCAAAGAGCGCCAGAACTATGTTACGTGGTCTTTCAATAGTCATGTTTGTGCTTAAAATATGTATGAAATGAGTATGATACATCTTAAAATACTGTATATATGGGTGTAGAGGGCCCGTCCACTAAAGCATGAAGATGTTCATAATGGTGGCTGAAATGGATTATGGGTGCAACGTGATGCACCTCGAGCCAAAGAGCATGCGACGTGAGTGGGCCTCCCGTGCGGACAAAGGGAGCATGAGGGCCTCACTCACTGCTCGTAGGCTCTGAGGTCACGCACTGTACGAGATGAGTTTTAAAAACTTGATGTCTGCAAGATAACTTAAAAGACTTTTGTTTGTAAACATAGGTTCATCTCCTAAAAACAGTGAAGGATGTAGTGGAATGTTGTAGGTAAATATTTTCGGGAAATGCCGTTTTCTGGCTTCATTGCAGAATGTGCACTCAATTAATACATGGAGGACGGTGAGCCGTTCCCCACACTTGTTACAAACAGGTGGGAGTGTTCCATTCAAAAGATACGCGTGTGTAGCGTAAGTGTGGCCTATTCGCAGTCTGCAAATGGATACCTCAATGAATCTGTTTTGTTTTTCTGTTGTGTATCTTCCTAGGTTTGGTTTTACTGAGTGGAGCTTGTTGTCTGTGTGTGTGTCCCACATGTGCTGCCAGCATTTACGGATTCCCCTCCGGATTACTGGTTTCAGATCGAGGTGAGGGACCTGCGCTACATCAACACCACTACGTAGGGCCGCCAAAGTGGCGTTCTGGTCAGCAATTTCATTGCCCAGAATGCCACTGTGTCCAGGGATCCAGCAAACAAGTATTTTTAGCTTTGACTTATAGGCAGTTATAAGAGCTTTAAAAAGGCGGTTTAGAATAACGTTTTTTGTGGGCTTAAAGGAATCCAATGCAGTTACTACGCTTAGGGAGTCTGTGTAGATGACTGATTGTTGTATTTTGTTCTGTGTAATGTGTTCCACTGTGATTAGAATACCATAGGCTTCTGCTGTAAAGATGCTACAATTTCTGTTCAATGTCCTTGTGCTGGCAAAGTCCGGGCCATGTGCAGCACAGGACACAGAAGAAGAAGACTTGGAAGCATCTGTGTAAAAAGAGGCGCATGGATATCTGTGTTGTAAACTTAAGAAATGCTGTAAAATCAATTCGCGGGGTGCACGACGCTTGTCAATTTGTTTAAAGGATGTGTCACAATGAATAGTTGACATGTCCCAAGGTGGGACTATATCGGCGATACAGGTTTTTATGCCATCATCTAAAGACACCCCTATCTCCTCTGCAAGGCCTTTGACACGCAAGGCTACAGGGGCAGGGATCGACGGGCGCGCTAAATACAAATGGGCGGATGAGATGTCATTCACAATAGAATTGCATGGGTGATTCGTCATAGACATTGTCCTAATAGCATAGAGGAGTGCTGTATAAGCACGCTGGTGCTCTAGGCACCAGTGGTCGCATTCTACATAAAGACTCTGGATTGGACTTGTCCTGAAGGCTCCAGAGGCAAGGCGAAGGCCCAAATGTAGTACTGGGTCTAACATTTTTAAGGCAGTTTTAGACGCGGACCCGTATGTTACACTTCCATAGTCTATACGTGACCTAACTAAACTCACAAAGAGACGTAGAAGGCAGTCTTTATCAGCACCATAAGACTGATGTGACAACACTTTTAAAATGTTAATGGTTTTTAGGCATTTTTGTTTGAGTTTCTTAAAGTGCTGTACGTACGTTAGTTTTCCGTCAAGTACAACACCTAAAAACTTGTGTTCTTTCTTGACAGCAATCCGTTCTCCGTTCAGTGTGACATCGGGTTCTCGACGAATTCCACGCTGTCTTGTGAATAACACACATGTACTTTTGTGAGGATTCAATTTAAAACCATTTTCTTCCGTCCATTTTGCAAGCCTGTTCACACCTAACTGTATCTGCCTTTCACATATGGACTGATTGCATGACCTAAAGCTTATTTGGACGTCGTCAACATACATTGAGTAGGAGATTGAGGGTGGCAACGATTTCCCAAGTGAATTCATTTTAATTATAAACAGAGTACAGCTTAATACTCCACCCTGGGGAACCCCATTTTCTTGTATGTATGTTCTTGATACCACTGTCCCTACTCTTACCCTAAATGTCCGCTCCGACAAATAACTTTCAATAGTGTTTAGCATATGTCCAGACACACCGAATGCCTTGAGATCAAGCAGTATGCCGTAACGCCAAGTTGTATCGTATGCTTTTTCTAAGTCAAAGAAAACAGAAAGACAGTGCTGTTTGTGGATAAAAGCATCTTTGACATACGACTCAAAGGCAACTAGCTGGTCAGTTGTGCTTCGACCTGATCGGAAACCAGCCTGACAACTGTCCAGGATGCCGTTATATTCAAGAAAATGGATTAGCCTCTTATTTACCATTTTTTCAAAAACCTTTCCTAAGCAACTTGTCAGAGCTATCGGTCGGTAACTGGCAGGTAGTGAGGCATCTTTCCCCTGTTTTAATACGGCAACTACAACTGCTTCTCTCCAAGCTCTCGGAAAGTATCCCGCCGCCCATATTTTGTTGAACAAGTGCAAGAGTGTTCGGAGAGTTTCTGGGTGCAGATGTTGTATCATTGTGTATGATATACTATCTGCCCCAGGCGCTGAAGCCTTACATGTTCCCAAGGCGACCAAAAGCTCTGTTATGGAAAATTCCGTGTTGTATGGTTCGTCAGATCTTTTGTTATCACGAATCGGTTTCTTCTCCATAGATGTTTTGTGTCGTAAGAAAGCATTCGTGTAATGAGCAGAACTCGATACATATGAAAAGTATTTCGCAAGTGTGTTTGCCTGGTCCTCTAGGGTATCGCCTGTACTGTTGACCAAAGGTAGGGTGTGTGTTTTCCGTCCATTAAACTTTTTAATTCTGTTCCATACTTTGCCTGCATCTGTGTACGAGTTGATAGAAGTCACGAAAGAGCGCCAGCTATCTCTTTTTGCTTGCTGGCGAATGCGTCTTCCTTGTGCTTTTGCACGTTTGAAGGAAATCAAGTTTTGCGTAGTGGGGTACCTGCGAAGGACACCCCACGCCTTATTTTGAGCCTGCCGTGAAAGCCTACACTCTTCATTCCACCACGGCCTCCTAGTGTTAGGTGTGGCACCAGATGTTTGCGGAATTGAGCCCTCGGCAGCATGAAGAATGTGTGCAGTCACCAGTTCACAGGCATCGTCAATGCCCAAATAGCTTAAGGACGTGTATGAAAGCTGAGATAATTGTTTAAATTTTAACCAATCAGCACCAGATTCCTTAAACTTTTTATGGCAGATGGAACTGTTACGGGCTTTATCAATGCCTTTCAAGATGACAGGGAAGTGGTCGCTCCCATAGGGGTTGTCGTCCACTTCCCATTCAACAGCCGGAAAGAGGACAGAAGAGCCGATCGCCAAGTCTATGTGTGAGTATGTATTGTGTGTAGTGTTGTAGTATGTCGGCTCTTTTTTGTTAAAGAGACAAGCTCCGGATGAGAAGAGGAATTTTTCTATCAAGCGGCCCCGGGAATCTGTGCGTTCAGATCCCCATAGTGGGCTGTGTGCATTCAGGTCACCTACGAGTAGGAACGGTTCCGGCAGCTCATCTATGAGAGACTCAAATTCAGAGCTAGATAAACGATATTCAGGGGGAATGTATAGTGAGCAAATTGTTGTTAATCTGTTGAAAATAACTGCCCGGATTGCAACCGCTTCTAGGGCGGTACGCAGTTGAAGAGATTGGCAAGGGATAGATTTTTGCGTAATTATAGCTACGCCACCAGAGCAGTGCGTGCAGCTATCTCTGTCTCTCCTAAATACTGAGTATTGGTTCAGGAAATTGGTGTGCTTAGGTTTCAAGTGTGTCTCCTGTAAACATAGGATGGCTGATTGCGTTTTGTGTAGGATTTCATATATATCATCTAGGTTTTTAATAAGGCCCCGGCAGTTCCACTGTGTAATTATTTGTGCTACCATAAATGTTTAGGGAGGAGATTTTACCTGGTGTAGATGAGGACTCGGGCTGGATGTATACTATCTATCGGTTCTGACTTGGGCCTGTGACACGGGTGGCTGGTGGCTTTTTGCCTCGCCCCGCCATGGTGCGCTGTTCTCTTTCCGCCTTTGGCACTGGCAGAGACGGTGTTACCTCCATGTCATCATCTGAGTGGTGTGACAGTGACGAGATGGAGTCCTTGCGGGCTCCGCCTCGAGATATGTTCGAAGTGGAGGCAGGAGCCCCTGCCGTCCCCGACTGTTTGTTGGACACAGAAGTGGTCGTGGGACCGACCACATCTACGTCCATGGCCGCCTGCAGTCTGGCAGCCTGAAGAGGAGGATTGACGGCAGAGCCGTCACTCCTCACACTTGCAGCTAACACAACACTTGCGGGCGCCACAGGTGTCGTGTCAGATGGTTGGGCTGCCTTGGGCAGCACCTGGGGGGGCTGGGACGGCACCAAGTCTGCTTCGCAGTACTGGGTGGCCGCCGTGACTAGACGCCGCTCCGCCCCCCGGCGAGCTGCATCGGCATACCTTTGCGAAAACATTGAGTGTTTCTGTCGTGCTTCTTGATAGGTAATGTTCTGGGTGACCTTCATGTTTATGATTTCTTTCTCGGCTTTGAATTGAGCACATGACCGAGAGTATGCAGCGTGGGGTTGTTCACAGTTCGCACATATCAATACGTTAGAAGCACAGTTCTCTGAAGGGTCATGATGTCCTGCGCACTTGGCACATGTCAGTTTTCCGCGGCAGGTGGTAGTACTGTGCCCATACCGCTGGCACTTGAAGCAGCGGCGTGGGTTGGGTATGTAAGGTCGTACGTTGCAATGAAGGAAGCCTGCAGTGACAGACTCCGGTAGGACACTTCGGTCAAAAGTTAGGATCACATGTTTCGTTTTTACTTCTTTACTTGTAAGGCTCCGGTGTGGCGTTACAGCTACTTCAAGGCCAAGTAGGTCGGTCTGGTTCAAGAGACTATCAGATTGTTTTTTAGTAGATAGTTCTACAAGCACGTCCCCCGATGTCAGCTTCTTTGGCTTGTAGTTCGCGCCAACTACACTCTCAATGAACTTGGCAATTAAGAAGACCGACTTGCAGGTAACTGGAGATTCCTTGTTCTTAGATTGTATCACTAAGAAGCGAGGAAAGTTGTCCGGGGTGTTAAATTTCATGTTGGGCAGAGGTTTGAAAATTACATCGGTGCGGGCCCTTTTTGGGGCCCGATCATTTGGAAGAGAGGATTTCGAAAGTACCATGCGGCATAGTATAAAGCAGGGAACTGGGGTACTTTCTTCTTTGACGTTACCCTGATGGTCAAAGAGGTCCCGGAGCTCCCAGCCTGATAGACAGACAGGGAGCCCATCGGCCGGAGCTTGACCAGGGCTCCGACGGCCACCGTTCACGGCTTCTAACCCTTCACCTTTCAACTTCTCGCCACGGTAGGTAACAGCTTAAGTATGGGGGGCTCGGGGTACGCGGTGTCGCCACTCACCGTCACCAAGATTACTCAAGGTGCCCCGTGCGGGGGATCCAACCTAAAGTACCCAAAGTGTACGAAGAACGATCTTCAAGGTACGTTCAGGCGGGCAAGCGTAAATTCACTAAAACGATAGTATACATAACCAAAACTACCCAAATAATTCTAGTGAATGGTGCCTGAAACACTAGTCCACTTCTCGTAAGGACCTTTGAATTGAAGTCAAGCTCCCCCACATGCTCGACAATTTAAAAACTCGTTTAGTGAAACAGTGTAGCCATATTTGAACTCGCAGCTGGTGTAAACTGCAGCCGCCTTTTTATAAACCCTACTGACTTTTCTTACTGTTTCTAAATGCAAATCTAGGCATAGCTAAAGCATAATATATTAAAAACACCTGTTCACGTACCAAAAAAAACCGAGAACGGCTTGTGGGTGGCATCCTCAAATCCAGGAACTGAATTTTTCAGTATCTGAGCTCTTATCAAGGTGCAGTAAAAGGTGAGCGACCAAAATTTCTTTGATAAATATTTTCCGGCTCTTTAACTGAGACAAGACGCCTGCTCGTTGCATAGATATCCTTGTAAAAGTAAAAGTCTTTATTTTACAGTACTCTTGACAATGGCTAAAAGATGTTTCCCCCGCTACATTTCGTCAAGTGTTACTAAGGTGCACTGCTTCCCAGAGAGAAGAATATTGGCTTACGGGAGAGATTAGCTCCAAGCGAAAGAAGAGATCGCTGCCGCAAATATTGGGGGATGGAAATGGTACGGAGGTAGTTTTAAGAAATCAAGACATTAAAAAAAACTACGTTAGAAGGGAATAACACTGACAGATCCTCCGGGCACTCAGTCAACGATATTTCCAGGCGATAGAGACGATTTTTTATGTTCAAGAGCTCGGTCATTCAGCAAGTGATGATGATGATACGAAGGAGAAGGACCCCTTGTTTTTCTCAGAAAAGTAGTTCGGCCCACTTTTTGCATCTAGCGGATTCAAAACGCAGCTTAGCAACTTAGCTGATCCGCAGCTTGGCGCGCTAGCGGATCAGCTAGAGTGCAGTCCTAGAGTGCCGTTCGAAAACATTCGAATATTTAAGACTATACTAACACCGGCCAAAGCATCCGTCCTAGTCAGGATTTGTCTTTGCTTCTTGATCTCAAAGGCGGTGGTTCGAGACCGTTTTTTTTTTCATCTTTAAATTCAAGTGTTATTTTTATGGCTTAGATTCATTAGTTTTGGAGTCTTAAGTGATGTCTTTGATCTTTACATTATCTAGAGCGAGGCAGTGCCAGACGTAGCAATTTTGTTACAAAACGCTGTTGGACGTCGATATAGTGGAGTGCTTATAATACCGTCGGATGGCACTGCAGACACGGCCTTTCCAAATAGTCTGCGAATACCCCTGTGGGAATTAAATTACCGCATCTAGTTAGATACAGCATATGCACCTGGCATGTAGGTATACGCTACAACTGCACGTTTTCCGAAAATGCCGGAATGTATGCATCAAAACGTTAACGTTGTTTAACCCGGAGGAATATGTGATCATTCATTTCAGTAGCTGGTTCTACGGGTAAATATAAAAGTACGAACCAGTTTTGCTTAGCAAGCGACCTCGCATCGGTATACAGAAAAGAAAATGAAAGGTAACCGTCGCGGCTTGCTCCGGTAGTTTATCACACGCCTTCATTCTAAAGTTGCGCCGCCGCAAAAATCAGGCCGCATTTGCATGCGGTTCAGCCTTGGGACTGCGGCCTACAAAATACGCCTTTTCGCTTCTCGGTCCGCCCGGACGCTTTGCAAGGGTCGTATGTTTCCTCAGAGCGATAAAACTGGTCCCTGTATTAACGAAATGGTAAAGACCATTGCATTACATTATATTCGTATTATTACATTACAATGAAAAACAAAACGATTTGGGTTCAAAATAGGGCCGCTTCCTTTGTATATTTTATTTATTCAATTACCCTCAAGGCCCGAGGGCATTACAAAGGGGAGTGGGTGCATACATGTAGGGCATACAAATCAAAATGCAACAGAAAAAAATTGCATTCAAGTAACAACACTTGATACAGGGTTGAACTAAAGGCTACATACAAATAAAATTAGTGATAGCAACTTTAAATAAAGCAGCATCTTGTATACCAACCATGTCATAAGGAAGACGATTCCAACATACAGAAGTATTTGGCACTAATGAGTCCTGAAAACACTTGGTGTGCGCTGACGGAATTCCTACTTTATGATGATGGTCAATGCGAGCGGAAATGTAATTTGGTGGGAACAATAATCTATTTCTGAGTAACGGATTGTTGAAAAATTGTTTTATGAAATTGACACAGCCGAAACACTTTCCTGCGAGGAGACAGTAGGGGTAATGGTAATGTGGTTTTTTTTTTCTTTATGGGACGCTCTAGGTGCGATGGTAGAAAGGATGAAGCGCGCTTCCCGATTCTGCACTCGTTTAAATTCGCAGATAAGCGAGTCAAGACCAGGGTCCCAAACAGATGCCGCATATTCTAATTTGCTACGTACCAATACATTGTAAAGTAAGAGTTCCGGTGAAACGGCGGCCTGATTAAAACTTCTTCGAAGGTAGCCCAACCTGCTATTAGCTTTAGCTGTAATTTATTCAATATATGTCTGCCAAGATAATGCAGATGTTATGTGTGCGCACACATACTTGTAAGAATTTACTGCTTCGAGAAGAACGTCAATAATTTTATATGTGCTGGAACTAGTGCTGTAACGGTTTACATGCATGTACTTGCATTATAAAGTTGGGTTATTGGTCATCTTTCGGGGCTATTGTAAGTGTCGGCCAATGGTCAACGACGCTATGATATATCAGGGCGCCACAGCTAACTTTAGGGGGCAGAAAATACCTGAGGTCAGAAATGTGTCAGTAAAGCTGCGGTATCACTAAAGCGAAAAAAGCATAAAGTATTTCAAAACGTCGGCCGCTACGTGAGCAGCTCTATAATGCATTATTGCCGTCGTGAGTTATTCATCCCGGCCTACCTGGTATACTTAGCAAATCTAAACATGTCCATATAGTTACCGCAAGCTGCTGACCAAATGTCGTTTCACTACCAGAAGGTGTAAATGACATCATAATTATGATTATATGTCTTCACATAATTTCTATTTAAAGACTGAGCCACCTTAGAGAAAACGTTGAATAAAGTACATGCACTAAAAATTTCGATATTTTTTTCAAAATTATTGTGGTTTAAGGCACCGATATTACACCTGGGCTATTGGGCGCACCGTAGAGAAGGGCTCCGGATTAATTTTGATCCCCTGGGTATCTTTAACGTGCATCTAAACTCGGCAGACAGGCGCTTTTTCTTTTTGCCTCCATGTAAAAAGTGGCCGCCGCTGCCAGGGGAACACGCATCCTAGGGCCCTACAGCACAATTTAGGATATTTTAGAGATGCCACCGTTTGACGGTTCGAGAATTATACACCCGAAATTCTTCCTCTTGTTTTCTTAAATTTATTCTAAAATTACCGTTGTACCTGCTTTGTCACGGCATTTCTATCGAACTGACAGTTTATTGCGAAACATCTGTCTAAACACTTTGTACTGCAATAAAATACGCATGTACCCGATTATAGCTCATCGTATACTGGCAACAAAGGTCTGTCTGTCTGTCTGTCTGTCTGTCTGTCTGTCTGTGTGCGTGTGCGTGTGCGTGTGCGTGTGTGTGTGTGTGTGTGTGTGTGTGCGTGTGCGTGTGTGTGTGTGTGTGTGTGTGTGTGTGTGTGTGTGTGTGTGTGTGTGTGTGTGTGTGTGTGTGTGTGTGTGTGTGTGGAAAGATCGAATGCTGCGAGCTGGTTCTAACGGAGGCAACATCTGTATTAGCGTTAGAGGAATAAATTAAGACATCCGGAGGTCCCGCATTAAAGAAACTCCCTACACGCAAACAAAATGAGAAATCTACGCAACTACAATTCTAAACGGTTGTGTTTCTCCGCGGTACTAAACTAATTCCAAACTGTTTCGCCACCACTCAGTGCCTTTAAATGCGACCGCGTACACGTTTAGCTGAGGGCGCAAATGTCTTCCGGGAGACGCCAGGCAGAATACTAAATGTGCTCCACGGAAGTTCACTTATAATCTTAGTGGTACAACCGGATGGGGCTTGTGTACTTGCGAATCCACTAAGAGGTATACAAATTGCGTTTTGGATGCGGAAAATAAGTCCAAGTGTTAATGAAATCACAAATGTGTTTCAGGGAGGACAAAAACGGCACGAGTGAGATGAAATCGCTTCCGACAGGCGTTTATTTACGAGATTCCCCAGGCGAATATAACCGCAGCCTGGAATCCCGACAGAGTGTTCGACAGGCAGCCTGGTTGGCTGAACTCAGAAATGACGAGAGGAGAACTCTTCTCAAAGAACGTAAAACCAAGGGAGCGCTGTGAACTTAATTAAAAAGGCGAGGACATATCGTAAATGTTGCACACAACCTTCATTCCAGCACCAAAGCCCTGCCTGGTGTGCTGCAATGTTGAAGATCTTTAATTATGCGTTAAATAGTGCTGCCCTTCTCACAAAACACTCAACTAACGTATTAATATTAACTAACACTCAACTAACGTACATTTAATTATTAGATACAGTCCGCAAAAAGACGGAACGACGATAAAGAAGACACAACACAGAAGCACACAAGATGTCTTCTTCGGAGCTTGCCGGAACAAAGTTTCAGACAGACAGACAGACAATGAACTTTACTGAAAGTAATGCGGAGCACCGCCATCGAGCTGCCAGAAAAAGAATTAAATCCGTTCCCCTCAATGTGAAAGCTGTCGGAAGTGCAGAGCAGTGATTCGCCATAACGGGCTGTAGCGCCGTTCTCCGCTCACTGTTACCACCAAATGCAATTCCAATTTTTGCGTTTACTATCGTAAAAACCAACCAAACGGGCATCCTTAACTAAAGGAACGCGGGCGCTGCCGGTTAATTACGTACCTATGTACCTATCGTTTTCTTTGCGCTAAACAAGGGGAAGATGTATGACAAGCGCCAGCGTTTCACGAGTTTCGAACGCTTATGACTATATAAACCGCTTGGCTTTGGAAGCCTTGAGGTACGCCATGAACAACAGCGTTACCCCGGGACGCCGCCTTGGTGCTCTATATACTTGGGTGGAGCGAGCGAGCTAGGACGACAAGGCGAGCGCCTTAAGTGCTGTGCACTTAATAAGGCCTCACAACGCGCCAACACGTCCAAGGCTAATGGCTCGCCTTTCTTTAGGGAAAAGGGGCGCCACTAATTAAGAGGAATTAATTATTACATAAAAAACAGCGGTTACCATTTTGTGTGTTTTTTTAAGAATATCTTATTGACGTATAACTATGAGCAAGTTGGTACTGCTTGGTACCTGCCCATGATACATGTGCGCCGGTCTCGCTCGTTGTCGAGTTTTTGGCGCGCTTAACAATGTCTTGTCAATACTTCGTCCCTCTTAGTTTGGTGTCAGAATATCTGGTCATGCACATTAAGCAGCTTGCTTGTGAAAATACTGTTGAGGCAAATCAAGGGTATTCTAAGTCTCCGACAAGACTGCCCCAACAACGATCGAAGGCTCGTGTTTGCTTCATAGATAAAGTTTGTCTCCTTCTATACATATGAACAATAAGACATCTTGTTGCAACGAAGAAAGTATTAAATGATCAAAATAGTGCATTTTATTTACTGTAATCATTTCCCCACATATCCATATCCCAAAGACAACTTTTAGTCATCTTTCCTAAATAATTAGTGAGCTGAATGTAACGTCAATACTCCGAAAAGATTAAGTTTATTGTAATCGCAGAATTCCATTTCTATGGTGTCATGGTAGTAACCGAGGTGGAAATGAAAGATGTAAAAACTGCTGCAATCGGTGAAATATTTTCCGATCTGAAGAATGAAAAGGTTAGTGCCTTGCTTTTTTTTTTTTTTGGAACGCTGAATTTCACATATGCCGGTCCCCGAAACTCAAGTGCGTACCTGAATATACCCCTCCCTCCCAAATAAATCCCACTACGCATTCCCGTCGTTTAGCAGCTCGAATAAATTTCGTTGCTAGCTTTAGGTCAGACTACGGCCGCCAGGATTCCTGCAGAATGGAAATTCTGCCTCTTCCCCGGAATTTATTCTTATAATTTCTTAACTTTGGCGAAAGAGCTTGACTAGAGGCCGCGGAAATATACGCGGCAGCTGCGCGCATCACCTGGAGGACACTGTTTGAACTCGAGGTTTCGGAGGAAGCCCATCTGGTGAGAATGAAACATGTTGCAATAAAAACTAACGCCACAGACCAAAACTGACTGCTCTAACTTTAAAAAACTACAATCAAGATACGTATTGGCTTCGCTATGGAAGGTTTCAATAGCGAAGCCAATATGACTCTAGACTGTATTTTTACTTGTTCACAGTATCTCGTGGCCGGTGTCCGTTATTTGTACAGAAAACTGTGTTTATCGCCCGTACCAAGTATTATGCCAAATGAACCATATTGTTGTGGCATACATTGTAAGCTAACGTCACATCCCGAGCTGGTTATTAATCAGTGTGTTTTAAACAGCTGAATCAAATTTTATTTTTAATGAAGAATTTCCCCGAACAAAAGCTTCAAAAGCGGAGGGAAATTGTGTTTATTTACACAAGTGGAAATATTGAAACGAGTATTTTCGAGATCGCATTGTTCGCTCAAATTTAATCGTAGCGGACATTTAGCTTTATACTTCTGCACAAAAGCGCAAGATCCAGCAGGGAGGCGACTTTGCTAACATTCCTGCCTTTATATACAGTTAATATTTCATTATGCAGTTAACCGTATACATATAACATTACCCTACAAAACCAGCGTAGCAAAAGCGAGCTGATTGCTGTTTTTTTCTTCCGTGTCCACTGAGGCTAGCCGCAGCATAGAAAACCCCAATGTCACATTACTCTTACTTTAAAAGGACGTTTACACACCAACGCATACGGAGTGGCGATCAGCGTCCGCGTTAGCCCCGTTTTTGTTGTCGCTGTCCTCGCAGGCGTGTGAGTGCGCTGTCATCAGCGCAGCGTGGGGAGGAGATTCGCAAACAGAGTGCCTACTCGGCCCCAATTTCGTCCAACAGCTCACAAACAGCCACCATCACTTGATTTCCCACGCAATGCGTCAGGCTGGCGTGGTCGATGTTCAAAATTACAATTGGTTTTTTTACTTTTCGCACGTACACTTGACCTACTTAGTGCGTCGTAATCACGGTTTGTATTCTATTCTTTAAAGGTCCAATGAAGCTAAAAAATGCGTTCTATTCCAAAGAACTAGCCTTCGGTAACTCAACCAGCTTAACTGACTCGCAAGGGTCCTGTAGACACTTTATACAAGGCGATGTACACCAACTCGCCCACCAATTTTTCGTAAACACCCACCGGGAAAGGCACGTATCATCTGGACTCCAGGACCGACGGGTCAAAAGGGGAACGAGGCCGCCCACGCCACAACATTTGGTCTTTTATTCCGCCCCCCCCCCCCCTTGTACCAATACCTTCCTTGGATATGGCAACCGAATATTTAAGCGCATTGAGGCTCCACAGAAGATCTTATCCGCCATCTGACAAAAGCCTCCCCAAATAAGAAGGGTACAATCTCAGGACACTTCAGAAAGACAGACACTACCCGCAGTGGCTAGACTCCACGCCGGGTAGCACACGCAATATTTCCCTTTCAGCCTGCATTTCCGGGAGAGGCCCGACACTATATACCATACGGTATGAACATGCCATTACACACACACAACTGCACACCCAATCCCAGTTACGCAAAGGGAGTGGTGGGGGCCTGGGAGGCCTCTCAGCGAAGGCTCTGCCCTCTAGCATTGGCTGGTAGAGAGAGAGTGCACTGCTGCTTTGGAGGCCAGAGGAATTCCCGAATTAGGATAGCCACCTTCTTTTCTCCCTCTTTCTGTTTTTAATCAAAGGTATTTTCAATCGATGAGTCAATCAATTCTAGCCACTGAACACAATTCGTCGCCCGAAAAAAACGCACGAAGTATTACAAACTTCCAAGTTTTGTGCTAGAGTGACGTATTATGGGCCGCAGTGTAGTATTATGGGGCAGCATTAAAAACGTAGTCATCGATGTGTTAAGTGCACAGTGGCACTGATGTGATAGAATTAAAGGGAACTAGATGTTCCACTACTAAATAACCCAGTCACCTTTCTTGGCGAGAACTCAAGTCGGCGGCCGCCAGTAAAACAAACAAGACGTCACAGAAATGTTGCCGGAAAATGGCTTTGGGGTCGCCACTGCTTCATGTTCATTTGAATATCTCGAATGATGCTTGATGTTTGGGAAATAGTATTTGGTATCTTACCTGGAAAAAGCGGTCTTTAAATGAATTTAACATGTATTTTACCGCCGGTTGAAATATTAGACTGCGTCAGACTTTGTTCTCGGAATAATTTTTTTTTTAGATATAAGCACACATTGCCAAAATCAGTACGTATGTTTTTTCAGGAGAAATGAATCCTTCATTCGCACTTATAAAAGCTCTTTTAAGCTTCTATGCAAATAAATGCTCTTGAAACTCATAGTTTATGCGGGAAATGATTGATGGGGTTAAAATTTGCACCAGCACTGTCCGTGTTTCAACGTTCAGCACACGTTCGAGTTACAGATGAACACGAACTTGAATTCAGAGTTCCTGTTTCTCAGAAAACAATACAAAATAATAAAATAATGCAGAGTTCTTGTATTTTATTGTAGCCGAAATTGAACCATCGTGGCAAGATTCGAACCCACGATCTATGCACATTGTACAAACAGGTCTATAAACACACCTTTTGTAATTGGGGCTTCCTGCTGCCTCGGAAGCGTAATTCAGTTGGAGTAGTAGGCGCCTTAACTCCACCTGTGCTAAGGGTCGCGCCACAGTGGAGGACGTCAGGTTAGTTTAGATCGACTGCACATCGTTAACGTGCACCGAAATCTTGAGGAACATCGGCGTTCCCATTTCTTTCAGCCCTCCTCTAACACGGTCGCGCCGAGGGTTCGAACTTTCGTACGCTGCCTACGCCAACTACTTCTTCCCTAAGATGCATTTGCGTTACCGCTTTTCAATTATAGCCATGTTAAATACGACTGCATCTCATTCACTCGCCTTGTCCCTCCATACGGTGTTATTGTCCGTCCACACCCCTACCCCTACACTATAAAAAAATAATAGTTAACGGCGCCCGGTTTCGATCCCACGACTCTGTGGGCGGAACGCGAGGTACATGGTGCTCTTCCCACTGCGCCACAAAACCGAGACAGAATAAAAGGCTACGAACGCGCCTTATATCCTTGACTCATTCAAACTACGTCAAGATGCTACTGATACAACGCATGATGGGGCAATGATTAACACTTGCAATAAAAGAAAAGAAGCTCCCACTTACAGCAACAACGATGGAGTAAAGGTCGTTGCGACAGCGAAGCCCCAAGCATACCACTTAGAGAGATTGACCAAGACTGGCCAATAAACCATAATAATAATCATAAAACATAATAATCATACGCGTTCCCGACACGTTTCACGCGATTTCAGAATCAATCCAACGGAAACACCAAGTGAACCCCACGATGCGTCGCATCTACACAGGGTTCCCCTCGCGGGGAGGTGGGCGCAATTTTTTCATTCGAGCTCGCTATTATGGACACATGCGTCCCGTACAGAACCAACGCAACGCCACAGAGAGGCTCACCCACGCCACCATGGTGGGTTCCGGGCGAGCTTATCGCGGGGTCCGTCGAGCAGAAGCGACTTAAACACCAAATTCGTAGTGCGTTGGCGCCCGCTGGAACGGCCATGTGGATACACGCATAAGTAGGCCACGGTTGAAAGGTAGCGATTCGGCGAAGGTGACAACTGTCTGCGCGGGCACGCGTTCCGGCTGACTGTCAGTAAAGCTTTATTTCTTGCCCTCGCTTCTGCGGCCAGTCCATCTTAGGCAGCCTTACGGCCACAGGTGGCGGGGTGCTGTGGCAATGTCTTCGATAGTACCAAAGGGAGTGCATTGCTGTTTGAAGCCCGGGCGGGTTGCTTCCAGAAAAACACGCTTGTGCGCGAACCAGTACAGGAAGAACTGTGCGCAGGTTACGGAAGGGAGCCAGAAACCATGCGACATATTGCAACTTAGCGCAAAGCTATCCGTCCAATCCTGAGTGAAGAAGATATCCAGCTTCCGGGAGCCATTGGCTTTAAGGTTAACGGACAAAAGTGAATTGGATGGCAGTTTAGATTATGAAGACAAAGTTAGAATGTTGGTGGGAAAAGAGTAGAGAACAATCTGGGAAGACATGAGAACAAAGAAGTCAGACTACCACAAAACTTCCATAAAGGTTTTTCCTTTTTACTTTTTTTGGCGAGGGAATTGTACAGTGGCGTTACGACTAAGGTCGCTGTGCATCACCACACCGCTGCAAAGGGGAAACCGCTAAGCATCATCCTCGTCTTCAGGTGCCAGGAATGCAACAGGTATTGAGACTTGACTGCCAGGCCGAAGGACACCTAATTCTTAGGAATTGAAAGTGAATTGTGTTATAACGTATACGGAGAGTTAATACATGTGCGCATGTATCATGTACGTATGTTCAACACATATATAAAACGTAGTGGTGTGCAGTCTTTTGAAAAACAATTAACTGCGTACACACTATCTGAGCCATTGCTTCGAGTCACTTGCGCCGCCACATCTATACCCGTGTCACATGTTCCTCAAAAATGACCTTAAAGGGGCCATGAAGACAAAATACAAGTTTGTTTTATTCGAAATATTTCGTGTTCTATAGTGTCCGCAGCGCTTGTCCGTATGCAAACGATGCTTTATTCACCGAGAAATAATCAATCTAAGTTAAAACTGATTTTCCCGCTAAATTGTGTGTTTTCGTGGTCTGCAATGACATCACAGGAACCGAACGCTGTGCAGCCCATTGCGAAGCCTTGTTTACCGTTAGTGAACCTAGACGGCGCCACCACAACTTGGCCAGCCGTTTTCTGCCTCTGGTTTGTTTTTGCCCGTATTTGAACCTGGCTTGTTTTTGTTCAGGGAGAAAATAATCCTTTCTTGAAACATAGTTCTCGCTCGACAAATATGGTCGCGTAAGACACCGTTGCTTGCGTCAATAGGTCAGTGTCGTCTGAGACTACCCCAACGCCCCGCCGTCCTGTGCAGCTAAACCAGCATAGTGCGCGCAGTACGAACACCAGTACTCAACGGTACTTCTATGTTTACGTGTGGGTTCGTAACTTCCACTGTTTCTCTCACCGTTCTTAGGGTTTTAAAAAGATTGTGCCCTAAATTTAAGCGCGAATAGCTCGTTCGGCTCGCTTATAAGCTCTGCTTAATTTGCGTTTGTTTTTTCCGGCCTCCGCCAATGGCAGATCTGGCTGGCATGACACCATAGGTTCTGTTACAGGAAATGAGCTAGTGGGTCGCATGGCCATTCCTTTTTTCCTAATTATGTAGCTTATCTGAGCGAAGTGTGCGTTAAAAGTGGTGTCAGTATGATTCTAACGAAGCAATCTTTTGAATGAACCAAACTTGTGTGGTTAAGAGTTTTAATGTCATTAATTCGCAGCTACACGCAACAACTCATTTTCCTTCCCGGACGCCTTAAATCTGCGTGCTCTCGAACGCGATGGGCACCGGTTAAAGCCAGCGAAACTCGACACCAGTGTTGACGGTGAAACGTGTAGCCGAAGCAAGCCGATTTCTTTTTACTTTCTTGGTGGCGGCCTACGTTTTCTTTCACGAAACGTTTTCAACTATTCTAAGACGTTTTTCTCCGCGTTAAAAACTTCTAAATAGTGAGGGCATTTTTCTTTTTGGTCATTATCACAGTCATGCCTTGGCGTTTTGGCGTGTAGCGCGGCCTGCCCGAATAATCTCATTTGGTATCGTAAGTCCCTAAGCCTTTAATGTCATTTTGCGTCCACGTGTGGCATGGTTATTAGAGAATCTCATTGCTTTTATATGAGTGCGATGATGATTGTTGTTCGATGTCGCAAGGCCAACTATGTTTAAACAGTGCCTTTAAATGTCATATTCTTTGGGAGTATTATCGATCACCCTCGCAAATAAAAAAAATATCGATTTTGTTTCATGGTGCCACTGGGAGACTGTTAGTTTCAAGTTACTTTAACAACGAATTTTAGAACTCTGGAAACAGTGATTGGGTATCTTATATCTTTGTAAGATTGAAATAATATACCACCCTCTATCACACGTTCAGCAGTAAGAGTGCAAAGAAAGCGCCCACATGGGAAGGAAAGTGTACAGCGCTAACCAAATTTAAAAAAATCGAATTTTCTAGATTTACGGGCCGAAGCTGCACCTGGACTACAAGACGCGCCGTTGTGGAGAGCTCCGAATTCATTGAACCACACGGGGACCTTCAACGCGCGCTGAAATTTTACACACAGGTGTTTTATGGGCGAAGCCCCTTAGGGGCTGGGGCTGTTGGCGTCTCCTGTCGTCGTCGTCGTAATCGTCGTTCGTGTCATGTATTCACGGTACTATAACACCGGGAAGCGCTGGAACATAACGCGTGCTAAAAAAATACCGGGACACACACTACGCGTCGCGCTAAAGCGCTTCTTACGCGTACTAAAAAAGCACTGAGACACTCGCTTACGCCTCGCGCTAGAGAGCTTCGGGCTTCAGAGACAAGAGACTGTTACACCAAAGCTGTATGTCTCTACCCCCGCAACGGTTTCGTCTCCGTTGTAAAAAACGCCAAGGCGCCAAGAATACACTTATACACTGCATGCTTCGCCCCTCCGCAGGTCTCACGTTAGTGGAGATGGTCCATGATGTTTTGTTTTGCACCTCCACCAGAAAGACGGCTGCCGCCTCCAAGATGGAACCCGGGACCTTGAGCCCAGCATCACACTACCTCAGCCAGCCACTACTAAACTTCAACTAAAATGCTTTCAGGAGCACGTAGAGTACTCATCGCACTGCGTGTTACCGACCCACCTAAAACAAGACTATTGCGGATTAAAGAAGCAAGAAAACCGTATACGACAACAGCAACGGAACATTAAACGAACAGAAGCTTGGCAACATACAGAAATGAAATGCTCAACACTTCTTTCGAGTGACAACCACGTTCCACAATCCTTCATTTTTACTAAAACTCAGGAATAAGGGTAACTGTACGAAATTCAGTCGAGAACGGTCGCCCGAAGGAAAAAGGCAGGGAATTGGGCGAGTTGGAGTGCGTTCATGATGGTCAGCGCAGACGAAAACCAGACAAGAGGAGTAAGGGCGACACAAGCGCTGCCCAGCAACTGAACATTTATTAGAAAAAACACGTGTTATATAAGCAAAAAAGTGGGATAAAAAAAACAACAACAAACGGCTCAAAATAACTTGAGTCACGCAACCACTTAAACACCCCAGTTGTCTAGGAAGAGGACCTCATCACCTGTAAGCGAAATTGACGGATGGCTCGTGCATGTGTGTCCGCACTTAATAATCTTATAAGCTTCCGCTGTTGCCCGCGTGCGCTGGCTTTTGCTTCTCATTCTCACGACTGTCCTATTAAACTGCGGAGCAAAGAGTGCGGCTGCGGCTCGCAGTTTAATCGAACAGTCGTGATGATACGAAGCAAAAGCGAGCACACGCGGAAAATAGCCGAAGCTGAGAAGATTATTAAGTGCGGACACACATGCGTGAGTCATCCGTCAATTTCGCTTACAGGTGATGAGGTCCTCTTCCTAGACAAGTCGGGTGTTTAAGTGGTTGCGTTCATTGTTTTTTTTTTTTTCGTCCCACTTTTTTGCTTGTATAACACGTGTTTTTTTCTAATAAAAGTTCAGTTGCTAGACAGCGCCTGTGTCGTCGTTCTTCCTCTTGTCCGGTTTTCGCCTGCGCTGACCATCATGAAAGGAAATAGGCGTCATTATTGCTGCGGCAATACATTACACTTCTTCGAGTTTCTTTACAAGCTGAGCATTACGTAAAATGTTCCGTTCAGCTCCGCATCCTAAATCAGCAAAATTACAAATGGAGCCTTTCCGATCTTGGTCAGTCTTAAGTGAGGACGCACAAACACTTGCACAATACGCTCGATGATTAAAGTATATTTAAAAAGTGCAATGAGACGGTTCCGCAAAAGTCAAAATCAACCCATTGAAGTTTTTTAGCACATTTGGGGTAAGGGCTATTTGGTAGCGCTTCTTCCCATCGCCTCCTCCTGTGCTCGTCCGTTTTTTGAACTACACGAAGTCATTGATAACCGAGAGAAGCTTTCAGAGAGCCCGCTGTGAGCCTTATGGGGATCACATGGCCGGACGAAGGACACAATACTTTTCAGGCATCTTACATGCAGGTTCGGAGGTGTTGTTGCTATCTGTCTGCGCCACAACGCTTACGTAGATTAAATGCAAGCATTTTGCGGGTATTCACTGTTACAACAGCACTTTTAGTGCGGCACCTACGAACGAAGACGCAACGATATCATCAGCTTAGTGACGTCATTTGGTGTTTGAATATGAAGCTATTAAATCAGAAGCTATTTTTGGCCACAAACCGACTATCTTCCCTTTGTTTTCACGTTTTAATACACAAAAGTGGAAACAAGGATAAAAATGCCCAGAAAAATCATTGATTGATTGATTGATCGTAGGGTTTAACGCGCCGACGCAACGCAGGCGATGAGGCGCGCCGTAGTGGAGGGCTCCGGATTAATTTTGACCACCTGGGGTTCTTTAACGTGCGCCGAAATCTCGAACACACGGGCGTTTTTGCTTTTCGCCTCCATCAGAAAAGCGGCCGCCGCAGCCCAGAAAAATCAGGGGGTGTTTTAAATGCGAAACAACCGTTGTCAACATAGGCAATGCCAGTTTGGACAATACTGCTTACTTATCTAATCTGCTGAACATGCATATTCAAGTTATGACACGTATAAGCTTGAGGTCTCAGTCATGTTTTGACCCTTAGAAGGGTGCGTATTGATCGCTAATCCACCTAAGATGCGTACCAAAGTAATGAGAACAAAAGCTTGTGGTCCAAATCATGTTTTGAATAAAATGCGACTTTACTGGGGACCGGATGCTAATACCACACACACAGGGCGTTCGTTTTCCAATGCCTCGGGCTATACAACCCTTGCGCTTCGAGGACTCCGTCCATCCGTCCGTCCGTCCGTCCGTCCGTCCGTCTGTCTGTCGGTCCCTCGATTCGGCCACTCGGCGAAAACTTGACAGAATTTTTGAACGATAACTTCATATAAAAACCTTTTACAAACCAATCGATCTGCAAACCTCCTTCATACGTCTCAACATTGTTGACCAAACAGAAAGTATCAGGCACATTTGCGGCGAAGCATGAATACATAAGTGGTACTGGCATTGTTCTTTCAATTGAAAATTGATGTGCGCTTTATATCGGCGATGACAAATAAAAATTACGCGTTGAAAACAACATTCTGACCGAAACTACAAAAAGGGCTCGGACTTCCGCCTAGAACTTGTCGCGGAATTTGCAGAATGGAGATGTAACGAGAGCTTTCAATGGCGTGCGCGCGGAAGTTGCACGCGGTAAGATTGCATTGACTTAAAGGAGCCATGAAGAGAAAACACAAGTTTGGCTCATTCAAAAGATTGCCTCGTTAGCATCATACTGACACCACTTTTAACGTACACTTCGCTCAAATAAGCTACATAATTAGGAAAAACGGGAATGGCCATGCGACCCACTAGCTCATTTCCTGTAACAGAATCTATGTTGTCATACCAGACAGCTCTGCAATTGGCGGACGGCGGCAAAAGCAAACGCAAATTAGGCAGAGCTTATAAGCTTGCCGAACGAGCTATTTGCGCTTAAATTTAGGGCGCATTCTTTTAAAGTCCTAAGAAGGGTTGGACAAACAGCGGAAGTCACGAAAGCACACGTAAACATAGAAGTACCGATGCGTACTGCTGTTTGCACTGCGCGCACTATGCTTGGTTTAGCTCCACAGGACTGCGGGGCTTTGGGGTTGTTTCAGACGACACTGGCCGATTGACGCAAGCGATGATGTCTTACGTGACCGTATTTGTCGAGAGAGCGCCATGTTTCACGAAATGATTGTCTCCATGAACAAAACAAGCCAGGTACAAATGCGTTCACCAACAAACCAAAGGCAGAAAACGGCTTGCCGTGGTGTGGTGACGCCATCTGGGTTAACTAACGGTAAACAAGGCCCTGTGATGTCATTGCAGACCATTAAAACGCACGATTTAGCGGGAGAATCAAAATTTTAACCTTGAATAATTAATTTCTCAGTGAATAAAGCATCGCTTGCATTCGGAGAAGCGCTGGAAGCACTATAAAACACGAAATCTTTCTAATAGCACGAACTTGTGTTTTGTCTTCATGGCTCCTTTAAGCCAACTACAAGTTGTCTTGGGAGGAGCAACAGGAGAGGGCAAGGGCGGGGAAGGTGGGCGAGGGACAGAGGAGAGGGAGTTTTTTGGCAGGGGCGGCAGAGGACTGTCGTCTTTCGAAGACAGTTACAGTGATCAGGTAGGCCGCCCTTTTTTTTTTGTTCGCGGTAATCAAAAGTGTACGGAACCATAGCCATATAAGCTTCGGTTAAACATGAGCTTACAGCGTCCCAGGGCGAGCAGGAAGAACGGCACGGCACGATTGACAGTTGACACTAAGCAAAATCACAGGGCAACAGGAAACGGGAACTCAAGTAGCGCGTCAAATGAAAAGATAGACGAGATTTCACCTATACAAACACTCCGCGTTTTTCGCTCTTCCACAGGATTCGCGAGCATTGAAATGTTGCATTAAACAACGCAGACTGTTCAAAAGTACACAATGCAGAGTAATGGTTGCGGAAGGAGATTCGCGGTAGCGTTCACCATTGTCCACATCACCCCAACTGTCATACCGCTTCATCAGTGCGGAACTGCTGGTGATACTTGGCTGACGTTCGTCTCCGTCGTCTTCTGTCATGCATATTATCACATAGGCGGTCGCGAACCATCTACAGCGCGGTGTTTGTTTAGTTGTTTGCCTGTCAGTCGATAAAATCTTGCTTCTGGGTTGTCTTTTAAGACTCGCGTTTCCTGGAGTGTTTCTGATTGCTCTGCCACATGTGCCCCGCTCAGCGCAGCCGAGGTAGAGCGGGTGACAGCCGGTCAGTAAATGCAATCTCGTTGATGGATTGCGAATGTTCTTCCCTTGGCATGCCAGGAGTTAGGCGGTGGTCCCGTTTTGACGTCTCGTCAATATTGCAGCCTTCATGTCGGGACGTGTGCTGCTGCGACAACCTCTCAGTTAACCGGCCGTCCACTGCTTATTGCTGTGCGCTTCTGGGCGCCCCCGGGGTTATAGTATTTTGTTCCACCGAGTAAGTTTGCATTGTTGCAAGACGTTGCGATCGCGTCTTTTTATTGTAAAATTACTTACTATAAGCTCATTTCTATGATTTCAGCACAGTCGGTAGCCATGCAAGCCAGCCTTCCCGGACAGACCCGCCTGCGAGGCGTTCCCGGAAGTGACGTCATCACATAAGTCTTCTCTGCAGCAACCGCCTTGACGGGGTGGAAATCGAACCTACGGGCGCGCCGCGACAAGAGAGTGACTGTACCACTGCTCCCCGCCGACGCCGCGCTAACATGGCGCACGATATTCTTTCAATACAGCCTGAGAGTTGTCAGGACGAAAACGAAAAAAATAACAGCACATTCAACGACGGATCTCTAAGGATGTACGAGCCCCTATTTTATTTCCCTCGGGAACACGAGGTCAAACAGTAATGAAAGGTTCCCGTAGATTGCGCGCGGACGAGTGGAACGCGGTAAAGTAGAATTGAGTTCTATAAATACAAAATAATCTGTGACCTAGCACGGATACCAAGTTTACTGGACTTCCACTCATTACAGGTTGTATGATGTTAAATGTGGGTTGCGTTCGGGATATGTATCTTATATGGGCGTCTGAAAGTTGTGCGGAAGCCGACGATGGACTCCATCCACGCAATATGAATTCAATTTCGATTGTTAAAGGGACACTGAAAACAAAACCGAAGTTTGTCTAAATAGATAGATCGGCACCCGCAAAAAACGAATGTACCCGTCTCTGAGGTAGTACGTTGAAAATAGTCTTGTAAATAGCCAAAAAAAATGAAGCTATCAGCCATCCAGACGAGATAGCGCCAACGGAAATTGAACGAATGTGCCAAGAATGACGTGACGAACAACAGAGCAAGAATCGTGCACACAACCTCTCAAAGAAACACAATTTTTTTTCTTTTGCACATTAACTCTCAAAAGTGATAAAAAATTATAAATGCACAGGTATAATTCAAGCCGTGCCGACAAGCTCCCAAACCCTGGCGCTGGTGGCGGTTCCGGTGGTTATTGCATGTTCGGCGTCGTCACATGACCGTTGTCTCCTTGTTTACATCATGGCGGCAAGTAGCCGGCCGACCATCCACTGTTCGGCTCTTCTGTGGACAGTAATTTGCGTCTGATAGAACAAGTGTTTCGCTCCTTGACGTAGCGCTGTCTGCCCGAACGAAGTTTTGCACCCAGGCCGGCGGCCGAAGCTGTGTGTGCGTGGTGGTCGCGTTCGCCCCGCGTTAAAATTCGACGGCGTGCTCCTGCTGGTGGACTGTGTTTACTTTATATTGGAATTATCAATAGCGACGTTTAATCCCCGCACGGGGCATGTAGAATGCACGCGATTTGTATCCCCGTAATTCGCAGGAAGCGGGTGCTACCCTTACGGCGAACAGGTCGCCTGTTAATTTCGCTCTTCAGCCTCAATGCGCATGCCGTGACGGTGTTTTTGTTCGAAACCATTTCTTGAACTTGATTAAAAGTGTGTGCGTCAAACCGGGTGTTTTGATTCAGGGCGTTGTGTGCTACTATGGTTCCACTACGGTGCGTACTTAGGTAAAATTATATTAGTATCGTCTTGTGCACGTGTTTCATTTCATAATGGCTCAAGGCGTTGGTTAGTGGTGGTTTGGGCGCTCGTAAAAGCTCTAGGCAGATCGGCTAGTAGGCAACTCGCCTCCCAAAACATTCAACAATTGGCGGAATAAGCGTTACCAAACCGCGACAGAAAAAATTTCGCGTTGCACGCTGTTGCAAGTTAAAGTGACAGATGGCTCCACGTTGTTAAACCGAGTAAAAACCGCGTGCATCGAAGCGACTAAAACCTGACTATCCATAACGAGATTGAAAATCGAAAGAGCTCCCTTGCTACCCTTGCCGCCGTTCTCGCTGCGGCTGTGTCCTCCGCAGGACGTTTTGCGGGTAAAGTAAACGGCTGCGCCGTACATTCACATTGTTTAACCATCATCTCACGTCCCGCGCGGCACCAAGATTGACGAGCAGAGAGTGGCAGGTAACGGAAGTGTAGGCGGGCAGGTTGTTTTGCCATATGCGCAGAGGGCTCCTGCGGAGCAACGGTTCGCTCGATACTGTTTAGTTTTCCTGCTAGACACCGCCGTCTAACTCACTTCCGGCACCCATTTATGTCACGCGAAATCTCAAGAAATACCTCAAGGAATGAAATACCTTTTTCAATTGGTAATTTCTCTGCAATAAAAGCATCTTTCGCCTCTGAATACACGCTGAAAGGGCTTCGGGGCAGTTTAACTTTCGTTTGAGCCCTACTTGCTATTTGCCTTCCTTTAACTGCTCTGAGACCCAATGCTAAAATGAATTTCGTGGTCTACAGAGATATTAGGTCGGGAATAGCGTTAAGCTTACATGAATCTCGCATCCGCCAAATAAATTTTCGTTTGTCACTCACCTCACCCCGACAGCGACTCCAATCTCTCTCCTACAGGCAGACTTCGTAAACCGACCCCGACAAGACTACCCACGAGGACATTTCTTTTTCCTTTTTTTTTTTGTCAGGCGGCCAATTACTGAATAGAGTAACAGGCAGACAGACAGGCCAAAGTTATTGTGTTACGTATTGCACGAAAGACTATTGCCTCTTAAAAGGGTGCCCCTAACAATAACTTTCAGGCACTCTTCGCGTGTGCTCCGCTTTAAGCAAAGGCACGCCTCACGCCTTTACCTAAAGCAGGACACGCGCGCGCACGCTACTTCCACCGGAGGCCGCAGGGCACGCAGGCCGAAGAAAACGCCAGTGTAGGCCAAGGCGCGGCTTGACCTCGAACCGTGAGGGTGCGTCGCCACGCGCCCCCGTGCGTGCCTCGCACACAAAAGTTCCAGAACGCAACGCGGAAACAAACCGCAGCCATAACGCCGCTTCCACAGTGCTTGCAGAAAGAAGGCGGCCCATCGACTCCGCCCTGTAGATGGACAGTGAGTGTCCCATCGATAAGGCCGCTCTCTTCCGGCCGCGGGCGAAGCGACGGCCCTGGCCGTCCGCGTGTCGACTGTCCGCGGCTCGCCCTTTGTTGACGTTTACGCGGTTCCCGCTCATTGAGCCCGGTACGGCGGCGTCACGTTGCGAGCGAGGGCGCTGGGCCGGTCGTGTTTCGACGCGGTGGTGACCCGAGCGTGAAAGGCGTGCCGCCAACTGTTGGCGACTTCGACGCTCTGCTGCGCGAACGAGCCCAGCCAAGCAGCGCGCAGGGCTCCGAGCGTCGTGAGGAGAAACGCCGTCGGGTCTCTGCTCCAGTGACGCACCCGGCGGTTTGCACAGTGCAGTGCACCTGATGGCGAGAGAGCGGAGCTTCCGTTCCGGTTGGCTGGGTGGCATGAAGGGTGAAGTCGCCTGGATTAGACCGATCGTACAAGACACCAATGAGGGTGCCGTATCCTGATTCTACAAAATGCTAATCACATGTTCCAAAAGTAATCTTCCCTCTACTCCTGCTTACAAACAACCCAGCAAAAAAAAAAAAAAAAAAGTTATCTTGCTCTCCCTCTGCCCATCTCCCTCCCTATAGAGATAACTTGTCCTCCCCTGTGTTGCGTTGGAGAACACTGGCTGCAAAAATTCTTCGGGGGCGCTTTTATAGGGGGCGAAAATCTGGGTTTGTTCGTTTCTAAAATGGTCATTACGCGTCCACTTCAATCGTGACGTTCCTCTTGCGACGCCACTGGCACAGAAACCGACGGACGCCAAATCTACGTGGTGCGCCAAATCTACGTCATGTGCTTTAAGGTTCACTCGAAGAGGACACTTTGAAGCGGATATGATAGGGACAAATGTGAGAATACCACCCCTGCTTTCATGCTTCGAAGGCGTAGGAACTATATCTTTCCCCGGCGATACTAATGAAATTGTTCTCTGCTGGTAAGTGGCGTGTGTGCCATACATGGTTACATGAAGTTACCAGAACTTATATTCGAATCTTCCTTGCTTAAACTACCTAATGCTCTCGCATCTGGTAAGCAATGCAAAAGAAGAAAGGCAAGTCAACCAAGAACCAAAAACACGATCTACCAGTTTTCTTAATCATACGCTGTGCACGGCCACTCGACCTCCAACGTTTGCGCCGTGCATCCACGAGGGACGTGCTCTCGTTTTCTGACCCTATCATGGCGCCATTTCTAAAGACAATAGTCTTTCTTTGGTTACTTGAACGCGGAAATTTTGTTCTGTCTATCTGTCTGTGTGTCCCTCGACTCGGCCACCGGGACAAAAGTTAAGAACATTCTTGAAAGAGACGCTTGATTAGGCGAGGCTTTTCAAAACTACTGAATTTGGTGGCAATGTTCATACTTGTCAGCACTGTTGACAAAAAAGAAAACATTACGCATATCTGAAGCAACACATCAATATATACATGAGTGATTTTTGCATTGTTTTTAATTAAAACTACGTCGTTGCTTGATTTTACTGCGCAGCACTTTTGCTCCCAGTGCAGGGGTTTCGCAGCGGCGAAGGCGACCGCGTAACCGATAGAGCGAACGAGCCACCCCAACAGAAAGAAAGCGGCGAACGTGTGAGGTAGAGGGCGGCACGCCCTGCCAGTATGTCTCACTGCCAACCCCTCGTACTTCAGCCATGAGAAACCGCCGAAGAGCGCCCTCCCCATCATACTTTCGCCAGACACTCCTCCTCTGTTTGTGGCTCATCCGAAGCACGTGAAATTTGCGCGATTGGCTCACACACGATTTGCAACCCCGTGCTCGGGGGAAGCGAAGCACTTCGAGATACTAGAGGGTTTTAGCTGACCGTTTTCGACGGTCCGCTCCGGTATCGGCGGCCCCCTCATCGCAACCGGAGCCAATGCCATTCGCGGACAAGCGCGCCACGCATGTTCAGTGGCGCTCCTGCTTGCTATAGGAGCGGAGCGGACCGAAAAAAAAAAAAACAAAGCTAAAACTCGCTAATAGCAGAGTAGCCGGCGCCGCCGTGCGTTCGCTGTTCACGCGACCACTTCCTGCGACGCAGCAGGTATGCGCCGTGACCAGGAAGACTGCTGTTGGCGGTGCCCACAAATTTCGCATTACTGAGTATAGTAATCGTCACGTGATTTTTGCTACCGCAAATAAAAAAATACGCTTCGCACGAAAGGTTTCGGCCTCCAAATACCAAAAGCGCTCTCAGCACCTTTCGTGGCAGTCTTCCAGGTTCAACAGTAACAAAAGGGTGCAGTAGGTAATGCGCCAGCAGCGGAAGGCAGCTCGATTGCGCTGACTTGAACAAATACCAACCACATTTATGGCGGGAGGAGCGAGACGTAATGGAAAGAGAGTAAGAGGAGGGCAGAGGCGAGAAGAGAGGCAGTTTCGCGGCACGGGCCGAAGAAGACTACCGTCTTCCGACGACATTGGGGCAACGAAGTGGACAGATACGCGGCCAACTTTACAGACTTTACTTAAACCCTGAAATTTTGGTCTCTCTGTCTGTATGTCGGTCTGTCTGTTTGTGACTCGATTCAGCCACCCGGCCAAAGTGGAAAGAAGTCTGCGCAATAGTCTTCTATACTCACAGCCAGACCTAAACGTTCAAGTCCGGCGTCAATCTTCATACTCGTCAACATTCTTGAACAAGAACAAGACATTACGCAAATGTAGGACAGAAAATTAATCCATAAGTGATATTTACAGTGCCACTTTATAAAAATATGTATGGATGCTTGATTTTTGCGAAGTGAAATACATCCACTGCAGAAAAAATGCACTGCGTCGCCTGGTGTCGCCCGCGCCACTATATCTTTTGGCGGCATCGTCAAAATCAAACCGCAACAGTACCGAAAGGTTCCGCTAGATAGGTTCCACATTCTGCTTGTAACGCACGTAGAGTAGGGCAACGTGCTTCTATAATCGTTGTAGTAGGGCGCTTCGAGTCAAGCGCGTCCCTGCCGTTCGGCAGCGCGGCATCGAGGCACCCGGCATGGAGCAGGAAAACGCGGTAAATTTAAATTGACTTGAGCAAACCTTTAGCTAGTTTACCTTGGGAGGAGCGCGACTAAAGCGGAACAGCATGAGGGGTGAGCGGGAAACCAAACGGAGACATTTACTTGAGAATTGTCGAGAAAGACTAGTCCTTTGTCGACATTTGCAATGAAAGGAGTAGATACGCGGCGAAGTTTTTGTAGATAGGTGACTCAAGGCATGGTGAAATTTCGTGCCATTCGATGCGGCAACGGCTTTCGCCTTGAAGGGCAATGAAAAGAACATACACGTTTGGTTCATTAAATCCCGTGTTGTCCCTACAACAATGATATCAACTTTATTGGAAACTTCGAACAAATAATAACGATATTAATGTAAACATATCAAGCAGGGACTAATCCTCCGGAACTTTTCGGAGATTTCTTCATGACGTCACAAAGTCTTCGTTGTGTGATTGTCGCCCTCATGATGCACTAGCAACACCGATCAGTAATCCAGTGCTTGATATCTTTTGAGCAGCATTGAAATTCACAAGTGCCCTGATTCACGTCCACATGTGTGTTCCCTGCTCTGGGCAGGAAACACTCCCCGAAGATAAATGCACGACATTTGCCTGTAGCACTATTTCGCATATATTTTATTGAATACCATTTTTCTCAACTGTGATTTTTGTTGATGTATCGACCTTTTCGTTCTTTTACTGAAACAGCGCAACAGCACGGCCTAGTGCCGTAAAGGACCTACAGTTCTCTGTAAAATGTTTGAGAAACCGCCGCGCTTTGTGGGGTATTTTATTTATTTGTTTATTTAATTTTCATTGAATGTATGCATATTTGTATGTTTTGTTTATTTATTTAAATTTAGGCCTTATTAACCAGCCAGCTTTTTTCAATGGGTTAATAGGTAGAATGGACGAACTTGGCACGGAGCGGTTACAAAGAAAAAAAAATGTAAAAATAAGAACTTCCCCGTCGGCTGCACGCCTAGGGGATTGTGATTGAAATAACGTGACCAGACAATGTTCGGGGGGAGCATCGTGCTGCGCTTTTAACTGGGTTTACACAAGAACCGCGAACAAAGATGGGCCAGTCAGTTTGATGCGTGTAAAATACGCGAACGAACACGAGGAGGAAAGAAGGACAAGGAAGGCACGCGAACGTCGTGGACGGGCGTTACTGAAGTGTCTTTCGGAAAAGCCATTAATTTACTCAAAAGCGACGAGTGCTAAACCTTTTTTTAACAAGGCCATGTGCAAACGTAAGCGTGCACAAAAGGCGCATGCGCGTTGTCTTATCCGAACAAGGAGGCGATAACAAAACGGAGAATGCAGTAATGACGTCCAGATCTTGGGCGGTCGACTTCCATATTAATAATATTCTTGCCACTCCGCTGATCAAACAATGAACCAATGCCGATAAAGCACATTCCAGTGTCCACCTGCTGGTAATAACGCGAGAGCGAAGGGATTTGTCTCAGTGGTCACGTAGGTGCGCAACATTTACGGATTTTCCATGCGCCGGCGCAAGGTGATATGACACTCCAGGGGATTGCGTAGCACGATGCCGACGAGGAAACATTAGTCATAGGGAGATAGGGTGGTAAGAGGTGACAGCCGTGGAGGCTGTAACATTTGGAGCGGCAAAAATGCCTAAAATAAGTACTGGACGATCACTAAAAAACTCATCCCTATTTTCCATTGATTCAGCTGCTAGTTTTAGGATTGCTGGTATTGCGACGCAGGGCCTATAGCTAACGTTCGCCTAAATGTTGGTCAGAGCCCTGTTGATGTCCGCACGAGAAAAACAGCCACGCCGTGAAAGGTAAGCTCGTGGGCAGATTGGCCGGTGCCTGGTAGAACGGCTATTAAAACTAGTAATGTTTGTTAGACAATTTAGTGAACAATTATTCAAATGAATCAATAGTCACAACCAAAACTCATCTTCATCATTGTGATCATCAGCTAATTTTATTAGTTAATTGATTGATTGATTGATTTGGGGTTTTACGCGCCGATGCAACGCAGGCGATGAGGTGCGCCGTAGTGGAGGGCTCCGGATTAATTTTGATCACCTGGGGATCTTTAACGTGCGCCGAAATCTCGTACACACGGGCGTTTTTGCTTTTCGCCTCCATCAGAAAAGCGGCCGCCGCGGCCGGGAATCGAACCCGCGACCTCGTGCTCAGCAGCGCAACGCCTTAGCCACTGAGCCACCGCGGCGGGTATTTTTTATTAGTTAATTGCATTCAAGAAGAAATCAAAAAATCAGTCGACAGGCAAAAACGCAATTCCTTAAATCAATTCTTCGTTAATAAATACTTAATTATTTTCATGAATGGAGTATGTCAATAAATATTACTTTTTCTTACGATGAAAGTTGCGAGCATTCGTTTTAACATCCCAAAAATACATGCACAACACAAAACAGTGCGAACAAATATTAGCGGATGCGCAGTAAAAGCAGCTAAGTATATAGTTGAGATCAAAAAATTTAATATAATCAATAAATGTTTCCACATACACAACCAATATTTAAATGAAATGAGTAAATTTGAATCCAGTGCCTGCTGAATTTCGCCCGCCCATCTGCGTAGCCACCAACATATTCTTTCCAAATAAGCTGATTTCACTGGATTGTATGCTTCAAGGGTAAACAGATGGAATAAGAGACAGACCGAAGTTTTATGCAGAAGAGCTGTTGCACACATAGAAGATCAGTGGGGCTGCCTTGAGCTCGCCTCTATGATCATGGCATGAAGGTAAATGCACGGCCTTTGCATGCTTATTCACACGTTTAGTACGCTGTAACTTTTCCTTTAGTTCTGAGGAGCTCTTCAGAAATAATACCCTAAATGCTGTAGAAACAGCGTGCACATTGTGGGATTTAGAGTGTGCAGAACGCTTTAGGTGTCCAACGTTGTCTAAGTTTAATATAACCAGGGTTTACGTTTTGTGGCTCAGGTGGAGGTTGTCGAAAAAGTAAACCTAAGTGTGGCTGTTGACCAAATGTGGGCTTTGTCTAAGGCAGCTTGTTTTGAAATACGCAATTCATCTCGTGTGGGTCTTTCATTTTCCTGTAAATATAAACCAAAGAAAAAACAGTTGGTTGCACGCAACGCCTGAAATATGGCGCGGAGAAGAAATGTTTAAAGTGGCCTGCCCAGTGCGAAAGCGGAGGTGCCTGCGGCCCTTACGAACAACGCTATTTCTGTTCGCAGGACCTTGACCGCCGGCAAACGTAAGCCAAGCAAGATTTTCTATAAACACGCCATAGCTGTCTGCTCCACGAAGGCAAACGTCGGGGAGAGACGTGACTCAGTCAGGTTTTGCGGAGCCTTCTAAATTTTGGGCCGTTGATGGCGTTCTTTTTTAAACATGGGCGCGGTAGGATAGCATAAGACGATTTTGAAGAGAGATGATCTAATCGAGCTGACAGGAAATAAATGTAGTCAGTATAAATGGCCAAATAATTGCTGTAAGGATGCGTGCCTCCACGAAAACGTTTTCTGGTACCATTTTTTTAGTCTTCAAGTGTTGGAGCAAAGCCTCCTCACTAAAGCCACCGAGACCAGTAATTACATTGCACTGGAATATTTTTCCATTTCGAAAAAAGCAAAGCTTCTCAATGCAGAACTTCGTCAAATAAAACCCGCTGGCGCGCTGACCCCACCCGTGTTTGCTGCTATTGGCATGACAGGCAGTAACGAACAATTAATACTTCTCCTTATCACAATGATGAACGCAAATATTCACATAAAGCGCTACAAAAAGCTTGCAAGGCCCGGGCTCGTTTAGGTTTCAACATGCGGGAGGTGATAGCAATAACACTGAAAGGCGGGCTAGTTGGTGACCATTCATACCTGTAACTTTTGCGAACACAAAAAACGAGGACTAAACGGAGACACGAAGACCAGCGCTGGTCTTCGTGTCTCCGTTTAGTCCTCGTTTTTGCGTGCGCAAAAGTTACAGCTATGGAGGTGATACGTTACATCGTTACAAGATGTGGTGAAATCATGCTGTGTCTTATCCGTGTGCACGTTTAACTCTTGTGATCTCGTCGATAGCGCCGAACCTGGCGTTCCGTGATTCGCGAGTAGGACGGTTCTGAGCTCATTCAACAATGATAACCCTTGCTATCCGACCCAACAGTCATCATCTATTGAGATTTCAATCGTTCCAGCTGAGCTTGGGGGTTCGAAGGCTTTTTGTGACAATCTAACTTTCTGTGTAGGTATAACAATATCATGAACTTCAATTCGTGATGGTCGGTAAAGTAAAGCACTAGTCTTTTTTTACATTACAATTAGTACTAATTTCTCCAAAGTCTTTCTATCGCTATACATTATTCATATGCCCATTGGAGCCAATATACATTTTTCGGATCGTCTGCGCTGACTGCTCCATCGTGGCACATCGTGACGTACAAAACACTGTATGTTGAAAGTGGCCAAAAGGCGCAAAACGCCTTCCGCAGGAAACAAGGACAGAACGCCGCCTATTTACACGTGCTGTCTCACTATGTCATCAGCTTAGATGCGCCCTTGTGGCTGACTGGTCTACATCTCGCGTAATACACAGCGAAATCTGATGATCACATGCAGACTTGTGTAGGAAAGCTGGAAGTCATACCCTCCCTCTTGCGGAAGTTGGAGTCTCTATAGAAGTCCTATTTGCGCTGATATTTTCCTGCTTCGAGACCAGTAAACTTGCCCGGCACAAATTGCGGTCAACAGGCACGTCAGCAGAAGGACTGCCAATTGGGCAAGTTGATACTGCTAAATTCTGTCCAAACGGCCCGAAGACGACGGAGGTAGAAAAAAATTCACGCATCTCCACGAAGTGAATCATGATGAGTGGGCAAAGCACTGGGGATCATTCTTACCGTAAATCACCCATGAGGGTGCTTACTGCTGCTAAAACGATTTTTAATCCAATTCAATGCAATTCGATTTAATCCAATCCAATCAATCCGTTTCAATCTAATGCAATCCAATCCAACGCTCCTCGCGCAAACGCAGCACGGCTCTCCAGGAGATCTCTCTTTCTCCCTCTCTCTATCTCTCTCTAACCTTTCGTGAACCTTTTATTTTTGTTCTTGTTAACATTTTGTGTAACTTTTGCTCACGGGTGTTTCGATTTGCACGGTGCTGTGCGTCTCTCTCTCTCTCTCTCTCTCTCTCTCTCTCTCTCTCTCTCTCTCTCTCTCTCTCTCTCTCTCTCTCTCTCTCCCTCTCTCTCTCTCTCTCTAACCTTTTGTGAACCTCTTATTTTCTTCTTGTTAAACTTTTGTGAACCTTTTGTTTTCTTGTTAACATTTTGTGAACCTTTTATTTTCTTGTTAACCTTTCGTGAACCTTTTATTTTGTTCTTGTTAACCTTTCGTGAACCTTTTATTTTGTTCTTGTTAACCTTTTGTGAACCTTTTATTTTCTTTTTGTTAACCTTTTGTGAACCTTTTATTTTCTTCTTATTAACCTGTTGTGAAGCTTTTATTTTCTTCTTGTTAACCTGTTGTGAACCTTTTATTTTCTTCTTGTTAATCTTTTGTGAACCTTTTGTTCACAGATGTTTCGATTTACATGGTGCTGTGCGTATCCATCCATCCACCCATCCGCCTACCCACCCATCCACCCATCTATCCACCCACCCATCCACCTATCCACCCACCCACCCACTTACCTACCCACGCGTCCGTGCGTCCGTTCATTCACTCTCTCTCTTTCTAACATTTTGCGAACCTTTTATTTTCTTCTTGTTAACCTTTTGGGAACCTTTTGTTCACCGATGTTTCGATTTACACGGTGCAGTGGCGTGAGCACGGACGCCGGACAAGCCTCGGCCTTAAGGTGCTTCGTCCCCAAAAGAGGAACACGCTAATCGGGCGTCCTGTGTCCCGGTTTATTTTCATACGTTGGTCGTCTTGGCGCCGTTTAAACAGAACGTGTAGCCCCCTCCTCTCCATCGAACGGCCGTGGATAGCAGACGAAGCGCCTGGAAAACACTGCTCCATCAGCACCATATGCGTTGCATTTTACTCAAAATTAATGCTGATCATGGGCCAACAAATTGAATTTCCGTTTTTAGGCGCAAGCATTACGGGGACGCTTGAAGGAAAGTTCCGGCGTCGGTTACGGTCTTGTTTGCTCTGTGTAGCACGCTCTAAAATCCTCCCTGTAGCCACGCGTTCCAAAGGCGTGCTTCGGATACCTTGCGCGCGTTCACCTTGCGCGCTTCCATAGTCACTGGGTGCCCCAAGGCGGCGTTACTGAATTTTCCGCTCACGGTCAACGCCGTCGAAAAAGCCGGGTTTTCTGTTGGACGGGGTCCTTCCCTACGCGTTAAAAGAAATAATAGCGCAAGCGGCTGGGCAATTGCGGTCATGCGAAGGAAAGCAAAGAGGATCTTCATCGGCGGTGGTTCGATTGCCGCTCCCCTTGCAACGATCTTCGCACTCCTGCAGCTTCTGATCATTTCACCCAGAGGCGCAACCGTCATCAGCGCCCAAGGGAGCCCCACGCGACGCAGAGCGCCGTGAGGATGTCTATTAAACAGTCCGCGGAGCCCAACTTGCCCTTAGTGCATTTACATTTAGAACTCATAGGAAGCGCTTACGTGTTCTCGGAGTTTTTGCCATTTATTCTTAAGAGAATTTGCAAGACCCCGTGAGTTTCAGGCTCATACCTCAAATAAAAGCGCGTCGTTTACCCAGTTCAGAATATCCCTGACCGATTTGTAACGATGATTTCATGAGCCTTCTGTGGTTGATTCACACGCTGGTCTCGAATAACGTGGCTCAAGGAAGAAATTTTCTGTCGGCAAGAGGTATCTCTGCAATCACAGCTCCAGAAAATAACAAAAATTATAGATTCCAAAATTTACAAGCGATTCTTAGTAACGTATGGTTCAGTTTGGCATTTAGATTCAAATTGAGTTTTTTGGTGCATGAACGACGGCACAGTGCGAAAAGAACGTTATACAGAAACGTTATTTCTCTTCAGAAGATCTTAAGAAAACGTTCCGTGCCTGTCCCTATACTCCAACTGTTAAGGCAGCGCCTTAGGATCCCGTGGGCCTCAGTAAGTGGCACAAGGTGGCGCTACGGCATGTTACGCTAAGGGTCAACGACACCACCATCGCCGACTTATTTACGACACGAGAAGTTTATTCCTACGGGTCACAAATTTTACAGATCCAATTTAAAGTTCTCATATTCTAAAAAAAGATAAAGTACAGGATAAATTTCTAATCATGTAACACGCTAAAAACAACCACAAAAAAAGAACGTCGATTCATCTCACACGCAAAAAACACTTGCGCCATGCAGAGCTCCCACTACAAGTGCTCGACATTATCAAACACCGTGCTTCAGCAAAATACATTGCTCCGCAGCGTGGTACTTACTATTTAAAAATTAGAGCGCAAGAAAAGCAATTAGTTCCAACGTGGTCGTGTTCCCTTGAGGTCCAATATTTAAATGAATGGCATTGTTTGTAAGATGTTAAGTGTCGAATATTATCGCTCTTCTCATTTTATTGAAAAAACCGGCAGTTTTGCCCCACATACAATGGTATTGTCCTGATCTTACCAACGCTGAACCGTCTTCTGATTGTGGAAGTATAAAAAAATTTACATCGAAGCATCACTCATCATAGGGGCAGCCTCGCACCCGTAACGTTGTGCATTGCACAACTTGTAAACCACGTCGAGGAAGACAGCATGAGCGAAAATTTTAATTCATAATGTGCTTTTCCGCTACATAATCTGGTCTATGATAAGGGCCGTCCTATTCATCTTGCTGTTTTTTTTTTTGTTACGAAGTTTTACTTAATGGACATTCACAAGCTGTTAGCACAAAGCCGCGAAGGGGTCTTTGTGTACATATGTATACGCGATTCGTTATGTCGTTGAAGTGGCCGCTTGAATGTGGCATCTTACAACTGTACACGCAAGGAGGCTGGCGTATTTGTACCCTTATTCGCAGTGCTAATGCCATAATGTTAAGCGGAAGAAATAACATTCCATTCAAAACTTTATACAGTAAATGTCCTGTTGGCTGCAAAGAATTATTTTGCCAATGGTGTCCTCAATTTCCGTTAATGTTGATGCAATAGTGTGTGGGCAAAACTGAAATGTGCATAGCGGGTGTTTTCCATACTGCTTTACTTCGGTCTCGTTCACGCGCCACTACGATAAAAGAACACGAGATGAGGTCTCCCGCACGTACAAAATCGGTAACGCGGTATCCCTCTCCTCGAACGTCCGGTCTGACCACGCACAAACGCATAAAACGGAACTGCATTTTGAGATGGTGCAGTGCTCCATATACAAAGCGCGGTTATCGGCTGGGGCGCGACCGCAACGGCGTGCTAGATCGCAGTCGACAGGAGCAGCGAATAGATCGTGCGAGAACTCTCCTTACAACTTCCTCCTTCTTGGTCGCGTCGCAGTGCGAGCTCTTCAAATGGAGAAGCGCGACAGACACGCGCGTACACCAGCGCATGTTTACAGCCGATATAGTTTCACGTGAAGTAAACTGCAAAGACAGTGGCACAACAGGTGTGTTGCGTGGTGCAAATGCTAAGCTAGTGCTGCACCGACCCACTCTAGTCGAGACGCATTTCCCAAAGTGAAGGGAGCTCACTTGTGTCGACGCCTGTGACTTTTGTAACCACCGCCTCCCGACACAGCATCACAATAAGAGTACAGGCAGGAACCCGAAGGTGACTGGGCAACTGATGTGCTAGTATAAGAGACCTCCTTGTAAATTTGAGGTTGTGAAATGTAGCAGCTCAAAGACTAATAGCAGTATGCAAATAACAGTAATGCACGCTTCAGAAGGTGCACCATCCTAAAGGAATAAGCCTTTACACTGGTCCGTTCTGGTGTAGGAAACATTAGCCCTTTTCGTGACTCATATAATTACAATACAGGTGGTCAAGCTACTTGCAAGTTCATGGTTTCTAAAATTTAGCCACATGACCAGAATATTTTGACACAGTGCGCTTAACGAAACCAAGATTAAAAGACATATTGAAGAGTGTGCGTTCACTTACAAAACGCCCGTTTGCACATGGAAATTTTTTTGTCTATGCTCACTTTACGCTTACCCCCTAAAACAAGCAATGCTAAAGTTACATGCTACCAATGAAGCCCTCCGCTGTGGCTTATCGACGTGTTCACTCTTTTCTTTGCGGCTAGAAGTGTTGGGAAAGTTAGAGCCAGAACAGTACGGCAGGCCGCAATTTTCCTAATGAAGCAGACAACATATTCTGAAATCTCGGTTTTGCTTTTGTGACAACTTTTTAAAGCGACCATACAATGATAGCATAGCTTCAACTGAGCGGAAGCCTCCCAGCAGCAGCGATTTCGCTTGTGTGATGTCACATAGGCACGAAAAGGATGCCCTAAGTCGTAATTATTCGTGAAAGAAATATTTTGAAATACTTTCTAAGTCGTATTATGGCTGAGGTGTACTTTATGGCGTTGTAATGATCGTTCGAGGCTTTTGACCTTCTTTTATGAAAGCCTTTAGGTCTGAAAAAAAGCATCTTGAAAAATATTAAAGAAAGCATTGCTGGGAAGCTATGATCATTATTTTGACGCATGCGGAAAAATTCGCCTGAAAAGAGCACTTGGAAGGTGCGTGATACAAAAAGCGAGCCCTAGACATGTGCGGTCGTGGAATTGCCTAGCCGTATTTCATTTAGGTGTTAACGGAGTTCGCTTGGCATGCTACAAACATTATCACCGATATTTAGTAGAAAATACTAGTGATTCACGATCTTCTAGTGTTCCGCAAAAGCATAGCCCTTAAAGGAATGAGCAAATGTATGGGCGTCGAAGGAAGCGTGTGTTGTCGCAGAATGCCTCACGCTGCCGCCAAGGTGATGTCACACCTGGTATGCTGCCATTTGTGAAAAGGTAATTAAGGTAATTTGATCTTTCCCCGTGTTAACATGAATACAGCAACGGCCCCCTACGGGAAAACGAGCGCACCATCCTCGTGAAATGTAGACTTTCCGTTTGCCCAATAGATAGAGACCATACACCAGTTACGCTTATCTACGCCCAGTAGGCTACCTTTCAAAATGTTTAGGATTCTAGACAACATCAAAATTAATAGATAAAACTGTAGACAAACTCTGTATAACAAATTACCACTTCGGCAAAAGTTGGCTAGCTTCGCTTAATAACTTCCCGCACCAGATATTTGTTGTTTGCGTAATTTCAGCGTACTGTGTATGCTTTATTACTTACGTGGTAATGACGCCATTTATTTATTTGAAGATCATTCATACGGCTTTGAGTACCAGGTACAATTCCAGCTCATAACAAGCTCCGTTCAACGTCAGCTTATGTCCGTATACCAAATCAAATCAATTCACAGGGTATTAGAGGCGCTCTCCAGGATGTAGACCATCGGCGTATTGCAATCATCCATGACACTACGTCGTGATAGCCCCACCTGCACACTTTTCATTTCTTGCACGTGAACGGTGAGGACGATGCCGTGACACATTAACCCCCCCCCCCCTCCCACCGCCGAGACAGACAGCTTCCGCTGTAATAACGCAATAATCCTAACGTGCCGCTCCCCCTTATCCGTGAAAACGCCAGCTGCGCTCTTCTCATTCTTTGCGGACCGACGGCAAGGACGATGTCGCACGGATTCCTTGATACATATCCCCTGGTGCTCGCAGCTTTCCACATGGAATGACACAAATCAAAGCCCCTTAAGCGAAAGACGGTTAAAACGCGAAGCTTGCTCCCATGCAACCTGAGTGACAGTCAAAGTACAAAATGCAAGCTGCTTCGACCGTGTCGGCATGGCGCAATCGGCTACATGTCGACTTCATAACGCGGAGGACTCAGGTACTCCGACCACAGGAAGCGCTTTTTTCTTGAGGCGCTTGATGTGCCTCCACTGATCATCATCATCGTTTTGCGAAACTTGATACGTACAGGTGACCAAAGAGTAAACGTAGCACGGGTTGGAGATTTTGAGGGGATTTCGCCGCCATTGGCCTAGCCTGCAACCCTTTAAGTGACTTCTCAAAACGTGATCCTAGAATAAAAAAGGCCTAACCATATTCTATTTTTGCTGGTAGCCGCATAAAATAGAAATTATTCTATTTTCACGATGTCGTGCTCCGTTTACGTTTTGGGGGACCTGTACAATAGACTTTCGTGCAGGGCGTTTTGCTCGGACATCGACACCATCAGTGAGGAAAGAGAAAGCTTCGTCTTAAAAGACAGACTGAAAAGCCTGTGCCTTTTCAGAAATGACGAGCAGCGACCTGACCACCACGGAGACGTAGAAGAAACAAAGACGTCCGCAGCGTCTGGGCCGTAAACAGCAGGTGGGCCGAAAGGCCGCGGGGTCCGGTGACGGGCGTTGCCGCAACTGTTTATCTTGCAGCACCCCAAACGATGCGTGACACGGCGCCAATGCGCCGCTCTTGCCCAATCGCGCAGCACGGTCCACTATGCGACCCCATTCGGCGCATATTCTCACGAGCGCCCGCTCTGCCCCGACGCCGTTACGCCGGTAGCTGCGTCGTGTACGATTGGGCGTTTTGATTAAGTAAGGAGCGATAAAATCTCGCAGGCTCACTCAGCGCTTGGGCAAGGAAGAAAAACGCTGCTTCATTTCGTATCTCTCAAGGCAACGTGTCATCAATTATACAACGTTCGGTGCGGGATACTCGGAACGGAAAAAAGAAATGATTTGGAAGCCGTGCCGGCAAAACAACTCTGTTTGCAAACATTGGCCAAGAAGGCGCAATCAATATACACAGGGGTATACTTACATCTTTTGTACAGGGTTCAGTTTCCTTTCAATAAAAAAAAACCGTGCCATTTCCACTAACGTGAAACCAGGGGAGGCGCGAAGCATGCAGTGTATTCTTGGCGCCTTGGCGTTTTTGCCCACAGAGATGAAACCATTGGGATGTAGAGGTATACAGTTTGCTGTAAAAATCTAATGCGACGCGTTGGGAAACGAGTGCCCAGATGTGTTGTTTTTAGTACTCGTTTTCCCCCAAGGATATGAAACGTTCTAGCGCGAGGCGTTGGAAAACGAGTGTCCCGGTGTTTTGATACCGTGGCTACACGGAACGACGACGACTAGGGGAGACGCCGACATTCTGAGCCGCTAAGGGGCTTCGCCCCTTATAATAGTATTTGTAGAATGTCTGGCCATACGGGACGAATAATTGCCAGGTTATTTTAGGCGATTTTATTGTACATCATTTTTTCAACTTCAGGTATTGCGTTAATAATTTCTGCTCGGCCCTAGTAAAAAAAGGAAGATACCGCAGTTGGTTGATCCACAAAATACCTCAACAAACTCGCAAACCTTTCAAGATATATATATATATATATATATATATATATATATATATATATACATATACATATACATATATATATATATAATTATTGCTTGGTACTTCACTCAGCGACATGCTGAAGGGTGCAAGATAGGAGCGGCTATGTGGAACATTCATGGGGTCAACCACGCCATAATTAAATAGTTGGACGCTCCGATGTGCCGCTATTGTTCTGTAGCCTCAACAAATCTTGATGGGTCTAGAGTAAAAAGTGAGATATCCAACGGCAATGGAAGCGTGAAGGATCACGCCAACCTTTACAGTGATCGTGAAAAAATGGCCGCGTATCTTCTTGCTACGCTGCAATTGTCACCGAGAGATGCATTCTGTCCGCCCTTAACTTCTGTCCACGCTCTCCTGTCTCCCACTCCCACCCCTGAGGCTCTCGCTCCTCTTATGGATAACGCAATGCCGACTTTTTCTCATTGAATTCAATTCTCTGCACGTATACAGCATGCGTAGGGTTGAGCACTCGTGAAGGAATGTACTTGTCTTCTTACTGTTCACTCTCACTGCTCACCTAACCAACTCGTCCAACATGCTGCACGACATCATTTTTAATATTATTCGCACACATAAACTAAGCATTACGGCTACAAGCAGACAATGCACATCTTTAAAACATGTGGGTGTTGCAGCGAAATCCTCCAACTCCAGATCTCTAATCCAGAACGTCCGCCATGTTTATGTAGCAGCCATAACAGATGACCCAGGCGACTGTGCGGCAGGGAGACAGTGGTTTCGTGTGTAATTGAAATGGGAAGCGCCGACCCACTTGAAAGCTGTCGACGAACCTTCTTTCCCCTTGCTCGAGGTTTTACGCTTGTGGTACGCTCTGTGTTGTTACCACAGGCTTAGAAACGTGCCGTGGGTGTTCTACTAGAGCTTTTGAGAGCTTTCGTCATCAATACAAAAATATTCCGGCTCGTTGTTGGCCCTATCATACTTAAAAACAGATGGAAATCATGGACCGCCATATTTCAGACCAATCAGCTACAGGAATAACATATATTATTCCCGAATAGTCCTCCTACAATTTTAGGAGTACATACTAAACGATCCCAGTACGGCCCAGCCTACTCGTCCACTCGTCGAAAGCATTTGACAACGTGCCGCATGACTTCATCTTGACAGACTTCCAAGCACCGGGATGCGGAACGAGAATGTATATAACCGCATCAGGAGCTTCCGCGCGGACCACCACACGAAAGTAATGCTTGGATTTTTGCGAAGAACAAGCAAAAAGCCCTGCTAACAGCGGCGACTATCTCGCCGCTCCCGTCTTACATAAGCTGAAGAAACTTCCGCAAATGCTCAACTGCATGAAAGGTGGATGGCCTGTGATATTGCGACAACTTCATGACATGGACGAAAACAGGTAGCGGCTGAAAAGCAGCGCATGCAGTCGAAAGCTACCCTTAAGGAGGAATGACCTGTTCGCCAGAAAAATCAGAACTGCTGGTCGTCCACCAATGTAACAGAAATAATGCGCAGGAGCAATTGAAGGTCTATAAGATATGTTTGTTGCTCAAAGGAAAAACACCAAAGTTCTGGGGTTGGCTATACAAAACTATGCCAAAGCAACCCTAACACTAAGCAACTCGTGAATCACTGCAATTAGGCCATTTACATGATGGCTAGAAAAACCAACAGACACGAAGGGCATGTAAACGGGCCTCCCTACGGATCAAAGGCGCTCACTTATTCCCGTATCCTGAACCATCGGCGGTGCTAGAATTTAAGCAACACAGAACTGAAAAAGCGAGATGCAGTTCTACGTTCAGCGCAAAACGTAGTGCAAGGGGTTCTTTCCCGATTACATGCGGACGCAAGCTCTGGACGACGCGGGCACCAAATTAACGCTCAATGAATTGATCACTGCTCCCAAGACCGGCCAGCTTCAGGGGCTCCCGAATTACGAACAGGGCAGCAGAATACTGATAATCCAGGGTTTTGATGTCAAAGAAGAGTACGAACGTAGGATGCAGCTTACTTATAATAGCAGAGCTAACTCAAAATAGATACATGAATGAGCACTTCAAAGAAGGACCGGATGCCATTGCGCGGGAATGTTTTGTTGAGAATTATTTTAAAAAAACGAATCCGGAGAATGGAACATTGTACGCGCACGTCAGTATCTCTTACCGAACAAGGGACATAACAATCGGCAATCAACGAAGAACGGGAATGCGTCCCAGAGGCTGCGCGAAAGAAAGCTTGAGGCCGACCTTGACGCCAGAGCACGAGCGAAAGCGATTTCAACCTGCCCAAAAATCGACTGTGTGGATTTTCGCCGGTTCACAAGTGACGTGCTCAGCTCATTCACAACCAGCTAAACCCAACAACGGCGCGGAAAAGCAACTCCGTCACTACAACGTCGAACAGGTGGGTCTGTTTCTCTGAGCATGGGCAGCTTCCCGGAAATGAGCGCGCAAATCAGCTCGCCCGCAAACTGGGCAACCAAGCACCAGTGGATGGCATTGGATGACAATGCAATCACTGGGAAACCAAGCACCAGTGGATGGCATTGGATGACAATGCAGTCACCACACAACAGCTATTCTGACGAAACAGAAGTTCTTGGGGAGAACAAACGAAGATGATTGAGACGAATGGATACTCAATCCCTTCTTTTTCCTCGTATGATAAACAAATTTAGAAAAACTGACGATGCCCCAGTGTCCTCACTGTTGGGAAGACGCCGACAATCATTCGGCTTGCGCCCACAATCCCGCCACTCCTCCACCGCTCCCCTCGGCTACTTTATTAATTAAGAGTTGCTGTCCCACTCTTGCGCTTCCGGCCATCGACAGCTGGCTGGACGGAAGGAGTTGACCCTTAGGTCCATACCCGGAGCCCCGGATCCAGCGTCCGGCTTCGGTTAGCAGAATTATATCTATGTCTCTCAGCAGATAAGGTGGTGTGCGAAGAACTATAAGGTGAAGCGCTCGCTACTTCTCTGCTGAGAGCGAAAATAAAAGAGGGCGGTCTTAAACACTGAATTCGGAACACGGTTCAAGAAGATTCCGCAAGTAAAGCCGCAGCCTGAAACCAGAAACTGCAGGTAAAACCACAGCCTGCAACCAAACGCCGCAATATCAGGCCTCCACGATTATCAATTTCTGACAGTCTGCGACGGGAAGAGACTCAAGCCGGCGCTCTATTTTATCGTGTATTCCTACGGAACCCCCGGTTCGAAAACTGTCCTCGGGGAGCCCACATACTATCCAGGGCCGGCAAGTCGGGGATTAACGCCGCTTGGCATTGCTGCATTTCGTGGAAGGCTACGTACCTTAAACGTTTTGTTCAAACCTTTTTCCAATATTTACTGAAAGCTGCATCATTTTTGTCAACACCTTGCTGTTGTAAAAAATAACATTCATCAGAGGGTTGCTCAGGTATTGCGAAACACAAGCTTACCCAATCGCCTGAAGATACTGGGAGTGAATGATCCTTATCCTCGTGTAATAAAGCAAGAGGCTATAAAGCAAGAGGCAAGAGGCCCTCCACTTAAGCCCATGGAATTCAGGGCCCAAGCGAGTCGGGACGCACGGGAAAGTAAAACATCGAAAAGGGGGCACGGCAGGAGCCAGACGTCAGTGACTCATGCGATCGCCACGCGACCTCCTTTCCCCCGTTTTCCTTTTTTTGCCGGTTACAAATTAACACGACGCGATCGGATCTCGGAAGCCTTAATCATGCGAGCGGAGTTATTGGTGCCGCTTATGCATGCCCGAAGCACACGATATTCTCTTTTGTGTGTCTGTACGTTTTTTTTCTTGAGGTATGCGAGCAACACGGTTCATGGCCACGATGAAAACCATAGGGCCTAGAATGAAGCCTTGGGGAAGTCCTCTATCTTGGTCCCTCGCTTCATATCACCAGCTTTTGACCTTGTTGCTGCAGCTTTAATTTATTGTGTGAACGCAGGTCTCCTGCGTATTTTTAATTAGAAAAAGGCTGCTTTTCCCGGTAAAGTTTGCATTTTTTTTCTGAAGTGTGCGCAGGGTTTCCTTTTCCCCAAATGCTAAAGTTGACAATTACGAACAGTGAAAGCAGTGCTAGTAGTTGGAGTTTCTTGCATTTTATATACTCCGTGTTATAATGCTCACTTTTATGCCAGCAATGAATTTCGCAACGAAACAGTGCCTGTGAGCTCAAATCGTCTGCAAAAAGCGACCCAAAAAAGTACCTCCCAAAAACATTGACGCCCAGGAAACCTGTCCGAATTGCCAAAATATGCTCCACACAAAATTGTACTGCATGGTTCGAACCCTGCACTGTACCCTAGGGCAACTATACGCTCTTCAAATGAACTGACAAAAACGTCCTGTGCTATTATTGCCCTTAGCAGGCGCAAGAGGGCAATAATCGACAACGAAGTGGTGGAGCACGTTCAGTAAATTACTTACTGTACTACGCAGATACAGAGCGAAATAGGGTTTTAACCGCTTACGAAGACATTTTTCTGCAACTGCCGAGTATCCGTTTGTGTGAGTGCGAATGATATTGCTAGGTGTATTTTTTATCTGACAGATGTGAGACAATCTGTGCGCATCGCGTACGCACTAAATCACTTACGAAAATATCGCTTCGAACATAAAATAAACATTTTAAAAAGAGCAAAATTTAATTTATTAATAATTCTTTAATTGCATCTTAACGATGTCTGCACGTTGGGCACAAAGCGCTCCCCTGTTGGGCCCGAGGTTTCCGGTTCGATTTCCGACAAGGGTACTGACGGAGTCGAAAGAACAGAGAACCCGCGTGCGTACCCGCTTTCAGAGCCTGTTAATGAACCCCAAAATGTCTAAAGCTACCCGGATGCGTTAATCACAGTGCACCTCACATATCGCCAACGTTTCATCAAAGAGACTTGCCTTCGTCAGGGCGAAAGTTGTTTCCCCGCGCTAAGCGCTAAGATGAAATTTTCTTTAGTTCTCACACGGTAGCTTTAAATTAAGGGCGGCGGAATGCAGAGCATTCAGCGATATTTTAAATTTTCTTTAATGCTTACCCGCTGCCTTTAAGTGAGGGCGTGGCGGAATGCGGAGATTTTAGCGACATCTCAGCGGGGGTAGCTATTACTCGTCATACCGAAGTAGTAGTGGGACAGCAAATTAGTTCGTTATAACCCATATTCGTTGTAACAGTAGAGGTAAAAATCGTCTATAAAAAATCGACAATCTGGCTCGCGGAAAAATAGTTGGTAAAAAAATTGAATTTTTTAAGAATTCGAACCCAAAATAAACAAGGTAACCTTTACCTTTCCCTGGTTGCATTGGAAGCTGAATGCACCGGAACACGAGTACTTGAAATCAGAACAACAATATTCACTTGACACAACAGGACTGCGTCCTTATTTATTTGATGAAGGATGTGACCTTCGTCTGGTGGCTACTCACAGCACTGTGCAGGATTTTTTCCACAGTGTCCACGAACAAAAGGGCCCTTATACTACCGCAGTTTCGGACTACGGGGGGTTTGAAAGTAGCTTCCCAGCCTCCTGGTCAAAGACTTCTTCGTTACATGCGATATCGCGCGCTGATCTCAAGGTTTCAATTTTGTTATAAAAAATAAGTATCCTCGAAATACAGCGCGTCCAACCAAGCTTTGTATTTTGTTTTATATAGCCGATAATTAGCTATAGTATTAGTGTTCATTGTAAGGATTTTCGACAGTGTTCAATTTATGTCGAAGTTCTGCGCTACGATATTCGTTTAGGGGCGGCGACTTCACGCAGTGGTATTGCCCTGTGCTCCCGCTCCGGAGCCCCAGGTTCCCATCACACGCGAACACAAATGTAAGCAAGGCCGAAACGGCGGCTAGTTGGTTATACATCTTCTTGAACCGCGCTGTATTAAAACTTCAACACACAAGGGAAGAGCCCAAAATGAGGGACGAAGGGCGAACTATAAACTGATTCATGAAGCAGAGCCTCAGGGTTCAATTAGACAGGCTAAGGGCAAGCAGGTTTCCTGATGCTTTCTTAGCGGCAGTGGCTGAAAAAGCGCTAAAGTCTGTACTGAAAAAGGAAACGACAGTAGAAGATGAACAATCAAAGAAGAAAAGGCGGTCGGTCGTACTACCATATATCCATAAAGTGGCGCATGGGCTAGAAAAGATTGCTGCAAGACAGGACCTCCCAGTTGTTTTCACAGCCCCGAGAAAATTCATAGGCCTTTGCAAAAAGGTCAAGTATGCGCAGAAACCCACAGACGCCTGCTCCGCCAAGCCCTAGCACAAGTTTGTAGAATGCAAAAAAAGATATTTATCATCTACCATTACCATGGGGAAAGTGCTACGTTGGACAGTCGGGCCGCTGCGTCAATACGAGGCTCAGAGCGTAGGAACAACTGCCAGCAGATCATTCACCCAGGGAGGCTTGCCGATCACTGTCATCATTTCCGCCAATGCCCCAGCGTTCCAGATTTCACCAAGACAAGTGTCATCGGCCGAGGCAGAAAAAGAGATTCTAGAAGCCTTCGCCGTCATGAAAACTGACGCTCGCATAAGCATGCCGTCAGTCACCCTCACAGATAGCGAGGTAGAATTGCTTACACATGCGCAGAGGCGCTGATAGGAGAGGGGTGTTTTTGACGGCTTGGCATTTTCTTGTTATGAATTTATAACCTTGATTCGCAGCAGGGTTTTTTTTATGTGTATTTGTGTGTGTTGTGGAAAATAAACCAGTTGATAGTTCGCTCTTCGTCCCGTCCTTGTCTACTCTTTCGTCCCTTGTCTGTTGAAGTTTTATTACAGCGCGGTTGAAGAAGAACCCACGTGTTCTTCCTTTTCTCTTCCCACTCCTGTTGACGCCGATGACGATGAGGGTCGCTTTTCGCATTTAAGGAGACATAATTATCTTTCCTTAATTAGATAAAGATCCCGCTTAACCCATTATAGTGGCATCACAAAGCCACCGTAAAACGAACAGGCCCATGTTTGTATGCAAGGATAAAACTGTGGTCTTTCAAAGTTTAGCTAGGCTCAATAAATCAGAAGTACGCTAAATCACAAATTACAAACAACCGTGTGAATGCCTGTCCAAGGCTGCTTTTAAATGCAGAGCATTTCAGTAACTCGCGATGTCACCCGCGTTGACGTCCGTAGTCCGCACCGTCGTTGTCCCTACTATATAAAAAAAATACTATCCGGCGCCCGGTTTCGATCCCTCGACCCTGCGGGCGGAACGCAATGTACATGGTGCTCTACCCACTGCGCCACAAAGCCGACACCGAATGGGACGCTACGAGCGCGCCTTATATGGTTGACTCATTCAAATTACTGCTGACGAGCGCTCTCTCGTCAGCAGTTGCCACAAGTGCAACAACATTAACGTAACGCAAACTACTTAACGTCGTGCGCCCCCGGAAATGCTCTGCATTTCATCGTGCCCCTCGCGAGGGGGATGTTTCACTGCGTCTTCTCTCGGTCGCGGGACCCGTGGCACCATCTGGCGGAGGCGAGGCACAACTCGTAGCACTTTGAAAAGATGCGGCGCCAGCCAGTTTTTTTTCAGTAGAATCACTGCGTCACTCACGTTCCCGCGATTCTAGACCTGCTCGCTTTAACACGCGAGCGTCATAGAAACAGCGCGTATAGGAATCCATTATTGCGCCAGTTAGGCTCGGGTTCACCACCCGTATGCCCAACAATATACCCTCCTGATAGGTTTTGTGGGTTTTTTTATTTCGTCCATGCTGCATTTTTTTCACCCTGAGCGCTTCCATCTGTGTCCGCTGAGGCCCCGTTATTCCGTGATGCGACTAAATCACCCGTCACTGGACGTTTCCAAATGACCTAATAAATGTCGTACACGTTTTATTCTATTGAGCGCCTCTTGAACATGTCGTCGAGGAGGGAGAATGTCACTTTTTTCCACGCCGAAATCTTCAGGCATACACAGATTGATGTTTCGGTGCAGTGATGGTGCAACATCCCATCCCACCCTTCACCAGAATCACAAAGTGAATTTCTGACCCCGCTCATTCAGTGGACAGGGAGTATTCTGTCTTCTTCCCCGAAACTCTCCCTTGTGCATTAAAATTATATGTCGGGCTAAACTAAAATGCACAAACACTGCCGACGTCTCAGGCGTTGAAACCATTCTTCCCACGCCATCAATTGCAAAGAAGCCAGTCACGCAACCTTTGGCTGTTAGGTTACACAACGTATAAAGGCGTAGAACAGGTTACAAGGCGGTAAACACAACCGGAAACTCCGCAGACGTTTCCCACACAAGCACGGTGATTATCCGAACGACATAGCTCACCTTTCGCAGCGCGAACTTCTATTCAGTTTGAAGGAATATCAAGTTGTGTATGCGATGAAGCGAATCGGGCGAAAAAGTTTAGCGGCGAAAGCTGTAAATACCAAGACAGGCCTACGTCACAGACCGACAGCTTGCAAGCAAGCCTGGGGTTTGTAACGGTTCCCTGGGATTTGTAACTGTGCGCAAGGACTCAACATGGGACAGTAAGGCAACCCAGCGGTCTCTAAACGGATTCCCAGTGGAATACGGGACACTCTGAAGCAACCCACGGGCGCCAAATCAACGTAACTGATCAACGTAACTGGATACACGCGGAAGACAACGCAATGGCCTAATCAACGGGCCTCTCCTGAGAAGCATCGAGGAGGACAGAATGGGTTGCCAAGGCCGACACGACAGCTGCCACCATGCCCGAATTGCTGCAAGAAGTTGCTGTAATTCTGCGCAGATATTGTTTCTGGCTGCGAACCAAATTTGTAATAAATGGGTTGCAGAGTACCTCAGAGCGACCGATTCTGGCGTCGTGGCCGCCAGTATACGACAGATAATTCGGTAGTGCATTAAATAAACCATTTATAGCGAAGTTGCTCAAGCGGGAATTCAACCGCCCGACCACCCAAACAAAAATGATTCATTCAACCATCGTCGACCGAAGCGGAAAAGTCGTGCAGCACCGCAGTCATGTGAAAAAAAAAAAAAATGCGTTGATATTAATAATGTTGAGATGTTGCCACCTCTTCATCCCCGGGCCGGTCAGGCCAGCGTCTTTTGCTTGCCAGAAAATGTTTCGGTTCTACTGTAGTAAAAACGAAGTGGGAACGACATGCTAGCCCGGGATGAGCTGCGAAAGGATAATGAAAAACCTGAGCTTGATAGCTACCCACACACGGAATAAAAATACCCCACTCATTATGAATATATTGCTTTAAACTTGCTCACTAAGTGCAGCGACAAACCCTCTAGACATAACCACATGCAAAATTACGTAACAGAAAAGCCACATGCTTCACGAGGCATTGCTAGATACAGCCACGGGCAAGATAACAACATCCCGAGTACGTTGTTTACGATCGACCGTTTCAATTCATTGTTGCAGTTGAAATTTTACAGCGCATAAATAACTAATAGCTCCTGACAACTAATATACTCCGAAACAGTCTTTCCGCGCTGAAGCGGGGTAAAGCGAGATATTTCGGTGCAGGATGTAACTATAGACAGAATCATAAGTAAAATTGAAAGAAAGGAGTAGTCCAGTAAAATCGTTTTCAACCCGTACCCTGCGCGTCAAGGCAACGCATCAAAATTTTCCATCTCCACCTGTTCACTTGCACTATTTCTTTCCGTGTGGCGTGTGTGGCCTGGGCATTTTGGCACACTTTCACATAAAGCGAGGGCTTCTGAACGACGTGCACCACTCACCAGCAGCACCTGGGCCCTCGCCGCCACCTTGAAGCCCCTCCAGCAGCGCACAAGGCGGGCCGTGACCGTCCGTTCGCCGCCGCTTCCCGCCGCATCACTTCGCTGTTGTGTAGTCGCCGTGCCGGCGACGTCGATTGCCACCACCATCTGAGGCCCGATAGTGTCGTTCGATGAACAGGGTTCGCTCGCCTCGCGTCTTCCCGGCCGGCCAAACCACCGCCGCCGCAGCAGACAGACAGTCGTACAGATCCGGCTACTCGGCGCACATCGACGCCGCCGCCGCCGCCGAGCACATGTTCGCGGGTGATTCGGACCGCCGCCTAAGCCTCCGCGACGAGATCACGATCATTCAGCGCCGCCGCTTTCTCGCGCGCCGAGCATGCCGCGTCAAGGGAACGCCGAGAGCAGGCGCGCGAGCGGTTGCGCTGGCAGCACAAGCCACTTGCACAACTCCGACAACTCCGATCCCGGGCCCTCTCGGGCTGTTCCTGCGAATGCGCCGGACCGCTCTTTCCCATTCACCGTTCTTATTCTCTCTCTCTCCTCTTGCCCCTTTCACTTTCATTTTCTTGCAGCTCTCCTCCTCTCCTGCAAGACAAAGTGGACGCCCGCGCAAGCTTCATCGCGTCGGCTGCTTTTCTTGCGAACTTCCGGCCCCCTCCGCCTCTCGCGCGGAGGAAGCGATGGAGGCAGATGCGGAGAGATATGCGGCCCTCTCCTGTTGCATGGCAGGCGCAGTAAAGCGGTAGCCGCAGACCTCATACACGGGCTAAGCCGCTCACTTGACATCGTTTTGGCGCCGTCGCCGAGTGTAAAAAGAAGTTGGCCAGCGGGGCCAGCGCTGGTTGGCGCCTTTTCTGCTCGGCTGTCGGAGCTGCCGGCCGCAACTGAAGCGAAGGATTGAATATCTCAACTGTGGTTTGCGTCTGTGTCGAGTGGTAAAGAATTATTCAAGCAGGTATATTGCCAGCGCAAGACACTGCACGCGTATACAGGAGCGAACGGCTCCGGAAGAAAATTAAGCCGGTGAGGCTGTGCTTGCCGTACAGAGGCCGCTGTGAGCGAAGCACTTTTCCTACTAAAGTTGTCTCCAGCGCACGCTGGGGCATCGATATAGCAATGGCGATTTCTCGAGCAGTTATCACTCACTGCCTGCAGCATGCTGCGCCAACGATCTATGGGGTTGACACTGAGATGCGGTGTAAAGAGAGACGGCCGTGATGAGTGCGTTGGTTCCTCCCTGCCATTTGTATTATCTGCGATCTGACTGCGGGATGCAATATCAACAGCTAATGTATTTTCGTCTGCGCGACTTAGACTGTTCGCCCTTCTCGGCCTTGTTTCATGGTGTTAGGTTAGATGGCTTTTTTGTGTGGGCGCCCGTGCGTGACTCGTAATAATCCCGGCTGTTGCTGTCTAGGACAGGGCGCTGACAGTTATGCAATATGAATGCTACGAACCGAGCCCGTGATATGTGTGGCATCTTTCCTGCAAGAAACGACCCCCCGAACCACCAGGATATAGAAAACGTCGCTGCTGCTTGCGAGGCAAATATCAGCGCAACGTGCCTATTGAGTGCATGACCCTGCGTGTGTAGCTGAGCGAAAGGCTCCGCAAGAAAAATTAAGCTGGTGAGGCTGGGCTCGTCGATTACTTGATGACGTCTTCAATTACATGGTGATGTCTTCAGATGAAGCCATGGGCGGAAAAATGACGGACGGCGGAAAAAATTACACAGAATATTGGGAGACAGGTAATTTTCTTGGAACATATTAGCCACTTAGGTTCAGCAAGGCTTGGAAGGGGGGCTAGTTGGCGATGTTTGAACATCTTAGTGTGTAGAGGTGCGCTGCCTGACAAGAGAACGTGTGACGAACCGGGAAAAATTGCACAGGAACAGATGCGGTGAGGTGGAATATTAGCCACGTTCTTGCATGCTGTTTGACGTTGCGGGGGCGTTGTGCGACTGATTTTGATTTATATGCTTCGCAGTCACCGTGTCGTTTGGGCGTGGGGTGCAACGTACCTAAGTGGGGTTTTGGGAGTTCGAACCAACTTCCGACCGAATTTTTTCCCAAGCAGCGTGTAAGCGAGTGCTAGAGCTTCTTTTGGCAAAACTTCCACCCTCCCATAACCCAGACCCCATCCCTCCAAGAAGGAAATTCATGGCTGCGGCCCTGGGCGTGGGCATGTTCAAAAATGGCTGACGATTCCTATAGTTCCTAACACGAAATTTGTGTGCAGCGCAAACTGCAGTCTTCTCGGTCACGGCGCTTAGCTGCTGCGCCTCAGGAAGTGATCTCGTGATGAACAAACGCAAGGCGGAGCTGTTATATCGCAGCGCGTCACCGCCGCCAACCATGTGTTGCAAATAGTGCTTGAACCTCCCGCGCAAATGTCACGTGGTTGGGATGAGCACGCAACGAGGAGGACGCGAAGCACATCTACCGGTTGTCTCAGCCATTGCTGAGCACTGACTCCTGAGTGCCGCAGTGCGCTGAGGCAGCACTCACTTGTACGTGGGTTCTAAGACAAGCTCAAACCGACCTCTTGGACACACCAGCTAGACTACACAAGATATGGGGATACCCTGACATGCCACCCTTTACTTTCTCAACTTGCAACGTCATACACAACCAAGATCACATCCCCTGGAACTGCATAACCAGACACAACACTACAAACACACCCCGCAATGGATGGCTTACCGCAGCAAGCGCCACCGAAAAACAAAGGGAAGTGGCGGCGTACATTAGGCAGCGGTTTGAAGACATTACCAGAGGTCCTCTGCAATGTGAGAACTAAGCAGGCCCCCGTGTATATATTCAATGAAAGCTTTTCTCTCCTTCTCAACGGCAGCGATGGTAAGCCTCTGCGTGGCGGCGCGAACTGCGTCTCAAGAAGTGAGCGCCCATCAACTACGAGCACACGACAGCACGCCCTGCTAGGCCTCATACAGCAGCACGTCGCCACCGCCAAGCATGTCTCACTGCCTCCCCCTAGCACTTTGGTCGTGCGCGCTGCCGAGGTGCGTCTCGTGGGGGCTAAGCATACTGCCCTCGCACTTTCGCCACACTTTACTCCGCCGTTTAAACAATCCCTCCTCCATTCCAGTGAACGAAATCTTTACAAGCGATTTTCGCATGTAAAGGCATTGCAGTATCCTACGCTCAACCCGGTCGAGGAAACACGTGGTATGGACGACAGACTCAGATTACAGCATTAGGTTCATGATAGGTACAAGCCTAACTCTTCTGGCGCGACGCCGTACGTCAATTAAATGCGGCGATATGATGCGACATGCCCTTAGAGCAACATAAAACAATACAAACCACCTTTATTTACTGAAAGAAAGCGTAGAAATAATGGGGCCATGCAGATAAAATACGAGTTTGTTTTATTCGAAAGATTGAGTGTTTTGTAGTGCCCTCAGAGCTGCTCCGGCAGCAAACGATGCTTTATTCACTGTGGACTGCAAGTGAAACATTCTAAGCCAAAATATCAATTCTCCCGCTAAATCTCGCGTTTTTGTGACGTCGACACTGACGTATCCAGAGCAAGGCCTTAAAACTAAAGATAGCCTGCTGACCAGGGCTGCTACCATCATATAGTTTCTTACTATATACACTTGAGAGGAATGTAGCGCTAGCACCGATGCGTAGGGTGACCAGACGCTCGTTTTGGCCGGGACAGTCCCGTTTTTAGGGTCCGCTTCTGCCGTCCCGTCTTTTTGTCTTAATAAACAATCATGCCCTGTTTTCGCAAGACTGCATAGTTTCACAATTGGCGCTAAGCAAGTTGACCAAACCAAAAGTGCGCTGATTCGCTACAAGTATATTTTAGAAAATTGACATTCAGTATTTTAAAATATTTAAGAACATAGTAAAATTTAGATCTATTCTTCCCGAAGAACGCTTTGAAGTTCCTTACCGAAGGCGACTTTGCAGGGGCATTATTTCACGAGTGGACCATTCTAAAGCAAAGCATTGAAAAGAAACTAGAACATTGGAACTCTTCAGATATTCCGGTACCCGAGATCTGCGTGCAAGTGGCTAGCGCAGAGACTTCTTCCGTCGCGGAATTGGCGATGTGTTTTCTGTGAACCAAAAGTTTTTCTCTCTCTCTAGTAGAGCGCATATTTTTCCATTGTGAACTTGTCGTGGACATCAACCTGCGGTCCACATGGCGTGCAATGTTACTTGTGCGGCTTAAATTTCTGGGCAAGTGCGATGAATTTTACAACCGAGTCTTGGGGATAAAGAACTACTAAAAAAAGTGGGTCCTTCGAAATCAATGCACGTAATTGACGAGCGAGTAGGATTGGTTCCTCGGACTCAGTGCAGACTAAAACGCATTTTTAAGAGAAGTTCTCAAATTCAAAGGTTTTTTCCCAATCAACCTTTTGTCTCTTGTACGCTCCCCCCCATCCCTCCCCCTCGTGTGTCCCCTTTTCTACCTCCAGGAATATGGTCACCCAAGCTATGCGACTCACACAAAGGCCCTCTGTGTCGTCATGGGCCGCCATTGTACTCTGCACTTGCCTTAGTTTCATCATATTGGCTTTGCTTGAAACGTTTCAGTGGGCATAAATTCAAATACAATGACACAAATACGCAAGGAAGAGTGTGTCATTTTATAATTATAAAATAATGCACGTTGTTTTAAAGCTAAAGAAAAAAAGAAAATGTGTATTCTTTTTACTGAGGGTGTCTCAGAATGGTTATGGCTATTCTGTAGACCAAGCTGGTAGCTAACGATAATGCACAATTTCCGGAGAAACTCATTAAAGACTCTTATTTTGCCATCACTTCAAATAATAAATTGTTTGAAAAGCTCCGAAAGTTTGTATGCGCGCACTTGAAAACGAGCACATCGCCTTCGCGGTGTTTCGTTCCTGTTTTCGTAACAGACCGTCTGCTACAACTTTCGCAGCGGCAAATTAGCCGCTCAGTCAAGATGTGCGGGCGCTATTAACAAAGGTAATGCTAAAAAAAGAACCGGGAAGCGCACTCTCCTTGGCAGAAACCAACGTGTCTACATTGTGGTCTTGTACTTATGTAAATATGTACTGATTGGTCGCTCGCCGGCCCTAGTTCTCCCGTTTGCTTATAATGGATCATAGCTATCTTAACATAAACAAATAGAACGAATTTCGAGTTGCCAAGCTAAACGAGAGAAGGGAAGCGAGTTTTGGACTTTTCGGCCGGAGCGGCTACCTCGTAGACTTTGCACTGCGTAGGGAAGAAAGCAAACCCAAGAAGACGCTGAAGTATCCGATAGACATGCCAAGCCATCAGCTGTGGTCTTCCAATAAGGCGACAACCTCCCCTCCCCCCACCCCCAAGCCGTCATGAATTCTCAGGTTCCGATTCCTCTCTAGTATACTTACTAAGAAACTTTATGGCTAGCACGTCACACGCGGCCGTTTGGTTATCTTGTTCATCGCCCACTTGTATAGAGGGCGCTGCAATACCGCTCAAGTTGTGTGGAGGAAAAGTAGTCGTGGTGGAAGAAAAGTAGGGAAGAGAGTGGGACGCACGAAGAGTAATATGCCGAATCAGAGTTTAGAACAGAAGGGGGAGTGGTAAACAAACAGGTGTTCAAGGGCAGGAAGGGGGGGGGGGGAGCGATGGGAGTTCAATACCTGAGGGGTGGAGGTAGGATAACCCATTAGGTTAGGGAAAGGTACGACAAATAAGTAGAATAACACAGGCAAGTCGGTTGGTGACAACCGACGTCCCGAATGGAGGCCTCTAATCATCATCATCATCATCATCATCATCATCATTTAGGGTGCCTAGATGCCAGCGCCGCTGTACAGGGTTGAGACTGCCTTTGAACGGTCCCGTGCCGCCGCAATTGGGTCGACATGCTCAACGCGTTGTTCTTTTCGTTTCCCACGAGAACCAGCAAGGCAAAACAGATAAGATGATTCAAACATCGCCAGTAAACCGCGTTGAGGCGATAATTTTAGCGCGGTTCTGATACGAGTGACCCAAAATGGCGGCGCCGGCTATTGGCCTCGAGGACATACCGTTGCGGCACCTACGAATGCCGTCATGGTTGGACGCCGGGTCGCGTTGTCGTCCGCTGAAACATTTCCTGTGCGTATGCAACCGAGTTGTGTGTGTGTGTGTGTGTGTGTGTGTGTGTGTGTGTGTGTGCGTGTGTGCGTGCGTGCGCGTGTGTGCGCGTGTGCGTATGCGTGTGCGTGTGCGTGCGTGTGTGCGTGCGTGCGCGCGTGTGTGTGTGCGTATGCGTGTGCGTGTGCGTGTGCGTGTGCGTGTGCGTGTGCGTGTGTGTGTGTGTGTGTGTGTGTGTGTGTGTGTGTGTGTGTGTGTGTGTGTGTGTGTGTGTGTGTGTGTGTGTGTGCGTGTGTGTGTGTGTTGTCACCGTCTCCCCCCTCCTAGTGGATTTGATGCAAATTACCCAGAAAAGTGGCCTGCAGACCAAATAATACGGGCCAGCAATCAGCGATTGGCTTGTTCCCGGCGACACAGCACGTACGCAGCTAGCCAAGGACGCTGCAACTGATGACGAGTAAAGTACGCTGTAAATTCATTGTGAAATACTTGTGACGTGACATGTACGAGACTGTGTGTGCAAGGAAACACCTTGTAACAGAGACGGACGTAGCAGTAGTAGTAGTAGTAAGTATTGTTGAATGAGGCGGACATAGCCTTGCATAGCCGCCGGCAATTGCTCCGCCTAACCGTCCCCAATACAATATCAGCGACTCCAAAAGTCACCACACCTCACTTAGTCCTGTGGACTGTAAGAATGCGAGTAGGAGATGAGACACCCCCCTTCGCACAATCCAGTGATCCCTAGGCAACATAATGTCCTCCGATGTAGCATGGGGCACTCCTACCTTTTAGAGATCACAAAAAATGTTCGTCCGCTCAGGGTTGGACGAGCGCCGCTCTCTTGTGATCTCCCCGCGCGTACTGCTCGCATTGCCTGATTAATGAATGACTACATCACAACGGGGATCTGATTGCTTCGCCGCACATGCCTATGATCTTCAGTTTGGATAAAGCAATGTCTACTTCTCCTACAATGTTTTTATAGTTATGCGCGGATTTTATTAACGATCACTGCAGCAGCCTGCACTGTGCACGGCTGACATGGTTACTTTTCGCGACTAGTCCGCAATGTATGAATAGTATGAACGCGAGCTTTCAACGCCTTCGAGCGGGTTTGGACATGGTTATATTTAGTCTTAATTATGACCTCGGCGTGGGAATTTATAATTGCAACGTGGGCTTTTGTCTGTTTACAGTGAGCCTGCCTTTCTGCACGATCAATTTCGAAACTCAAGACTGCTCACAGAAGGCGATGTTGTGTACGAGGCGAAACACGTTGTTAATGATTCGGGATAATGGGGAGTTTTACTATAGAAAAACCGAGCGTAGGGGGCCCCCAAGAAGTTAGGGAAACCCATACACAACACGCGCGCACGAGACGAGAGGGTCTTCTCTAACATCTCACCGCCGGCTTCGGATGCACGTAATCGAATGTTTGGACTTTAGGCTTATTGTCGCGGCAGGTATTTCATCGCCGCTATCTTTACAGTTGCGATTGACAGTCCCTAATATAACTTTTCACCGGACTGTCACCCCTGTTCTCGCATGTGGAACTTTGTATTTGCGTTGATTACCGTTTGAGCGATCAATGCATGGTCAAGATACCTGCCACGGCATTGGCCTATTCTTGCGCGCAGGTATCGCCATCCTTCCGCCACTTGCAACACCGGCATAGAGCCACTAACGGGCCGGCATAGAGCCACTAAGATTATTTAGCGGCTCTAGGCCGTCAGTGCCGGGACCGTCCTCCGCGGCCGGTCAGCGTAGTTCGCGACAGATATTTGAGCATCGCTTTGAAAACCACAGCTGATGACACTGTAGTACAATTTTTAACCACACCACTTTCACCAACTTGAAACTACTTTTCCACGACTAATGGGGTTTTAAAAAGCGGCGACAAGTTGCTGCCGCGACCTGCGTCGGTTCGAGCCGCTCCGTCGGCCGTGCGGGGAAGCACGGCGGGTGTGCGTGCGGGGCGCTTCTGCGAGCATCAAACGTTTCATGATTTCCTGCTTTATACATCTCTTACAAACGAGGGAAAACTAGAAACTTACTTCGGCGATCGTCGCAGTCTACACTGTTCATAGGGGAATTAGCCGCAGCTCACGCTTTGGTCGCATATGTCATACACCACCACGCTTAAGGTGTTTGCGGATAATGTACCATAGTTTATACGGTTATAAGATCCCCATGAGGTCCAACTGCGCTTGACGCACTGAGAATTAACTTCCAACGACGGAAATTAACACGAAAATACCTTTAGAGCACGCTTCCTAAGCGAAGTGTCATGCGCTGCAAGCCAACTACGCAGCAAGATAGAAACCGTGATCCTACAAGTGACGTCAAAACGATCGCAGCGCCCGCCTGTCCAGTGGTGGGCCTCGCGGCCAATACGTGTCTCCATCCTGTACGGCGGGACTCGTGAATCCAGGCACCCTAGCTGAAGTGCCAGTGTTTGAACTTTGCTCCTGGCCGGAATTCTATACCTGCCGTATTTTTATTAGTGGTCATACTGACCGTTTAAAAAAACGCAAGCTATGACTCGACAAACGTGGTCATGAAGGCAGCCGTGCCGCTTATGTTAGTTGGTCAGTGTTGTGTCAGACAAGTCCAACGCGTCCGACGGCTGTGTTAGGCAGTGTCAGCCAGCATAGTGCCGAAGTAGCTGTTCCGGTGTTTACGTGTTCGTTCGCAAGTTTATTGTTCACGACACAATTGTTACTGCTATTGTAAAATGTGTCCTAAATTTAAGCGCAAATAGCTCGTTCTGGAAGCTTATAAGACCTGCCTAATTTCCGTTTGCTATTGCCGGCCCCAGCCAATCGCACAGCTGCGCGTATGGCATCATAGGTTCTGTTGCCGAAAATGAGCTATTGGTCGCATGGCTATTCACTTTTTTCTCATTATATAGCTTATTTGAGCGAATTTTACGTTAAAAGTGGCGTCAGTATGATACTAACAATGCAATCTTTGGAATTAAACAAACATGTTTTGTCTGCATGGCCCCCTTAACCTCAGGGTGCATTTGCAGTAAATGAATAACACGTCTTGGAAGTATCTGTACCATTGATTGGAATCGCAGCTAGGCCATTCGCACACAAAACCCGTGATTCTATTTTTAGGCAGCTGGGGCCGAACAGTGAAATTCTTTTGAAAGTTGCTCCAAAGAATAGAACGGATGTTCCTAGCGAACCCGTGCATAGCGCGGGATGCGTGCTGTTGCGACTGGAGGTGTAGTATAGGGTGTTCAAAGTGGACCATGGTTGGCGCCATGCCGGGCAATTGTTAGGATCAAGTAGATCAAAGGAAGAACAACATTCAACAGGCAAATACACCAGACAGCAAAAGGTCACGAACAACGAAAGCAGCAAATTTGGTTTTTTTTTCTCTGCGGCATGGCAGGCTGGGGTACTTTGTGCCGTATTTTTCATTACTGCAGTAGCTATACGACATCTCGCATGCGCACGCCAGTTTGTCGGGCTGCTACCGGAAGAGACATAAACTAAAATTTCCATTTTCCTGGTCCGTAAACTTTTGATCGTGGCTGTAGAGTCATAAATAAATGAAATGAGAAGACGAAAATATGAACCAAAACACGCCAAATCAAAAATATATGGATTGTGAAGATAAAATAATGACTCGCTATCGTTACATTTGGAAATTTCAGTCTTTCTTACTGTAGTGAACCCACCCGCCACTTTAACTTGCATGGAAAGAAATGGCGCTGTTTGTGTGTTCTGGTTCATGTTTTCGCCTTCGTGTTCCATTTGTCCATGAATATACATCGTTCTCGACCTCAGTGAAAAGGCAGTGCGCCATTGTAAACACGCTAAGTCGTTTCCCGTGGATGAGCGGGAAGAGGAGGGGCACACGGCCGACGAGAGGGCTTGTGTGGTCGAGTCTGCAGAACGGCGATAACGGATTTCCGAACAGCCCCTCAGCCGCCAGACAATGCATCAGGAAGGCGGGCTGCCTATCGCGGCTGCGGGTGGTCAGTGGTCAGCAGGCCCATCCGTGGCATGAGGTGAATCTCTCCGAAGTGCAGCTTCCTTTCTTTGGCCTTCTCCATGAACTCACAGAAGGCACTTAGACAAGCCTCCTGGAGAAATCACGAATTCGCCAGGACCACCATTGTCGACCCACACTCAACGGGAAAGTGCCCTCTGAAAACCTTTCGGGGTATCAGACCCTGAAGCAAAACAAAAGTAAACGAGCCTGACTGTTGAAGTATTACAGCCGTTGCGACGATGCGAAGCCCGGATCTTGTGGCACAAGCTTAGAATAAGGCCTCAATTCCGAGTGTTGTTGATACAACGGAAATTTGAACGGTGCACAAGAATAGTAAATCTACTGTGGGAGCTGTTAGCGCACGTTACACAAATGATGGAAGAAGCCAGCGAGAACTCAAAGGTTTCCCCCTTTTTGCCCATGACCATTTGTTCAAATAACTTAGCTTTAACTGGCCGGCGAGGCAGTCTAGGAAACGGGCATCTTTTGCCAGCGTCCTTTGCGCAGAAGTCAATAGTACGGGGACGCTATGACGATACAACAAAGCAAAGTATTAGTCTAATTACTGCGAATTAACGAGTAAAATATTTCATACGCACAGTTAAACTTGTGGTAACACAGAAACCCGCAACATACACGAACGCAAATCTGTAAAGTAATTAGTCTAATAGTACTCGGCTAATACGATCAACCTTATATTCTCTAGCCTCCCGTCTTTACAGCGAACCACGAAAATTTGTTGGGGTTACCATTACGCAAGACAACTAAACTGGTAGGCACAAACACTTCTAAATAGGAATGTACCCTAAATTCGCAGTACTAAAAGCACCCGCCTTCGAAATCAGTACAAAACCTGGCACCGTCGTCCACTGGACGCTTTCCGCACTTGAAATCTTCTCCCTTTTCATAGTAACGCAATTTAGTCACAACTTTTGCACTGGTGTGATGTAAAAGGTGTCACAGAAGTCTCCCACACTGGTTCGATCGAACCGTTTTACGTTAGAGGGTTTGAACTATGCCACACGCTAAAGTGAACTATGATGCTCCAGCTAAGCCTGCAGACGACGGTACACCCATGGATCCAAATAAACAATGGAGATTACGCTTAACTCGCGCGGTGTAACATCACGATGATTAACAATACCTTTAAAAGATATAATTTGTAAATTGTGCTGTAAAAACAATTTCTGACAAAACAGACTGACGCTTAACAGATGCATGCCTTACGAAAACTCGGTAAGCTCTCAACCGGCAAAACAGAAGGGATAATTTCTATAAGCGCGTGGGAATTCGTCTGAATCCATGGGATCATAATAATTTCTAGTCAATACACGCGATATCAGCTGTAATCAGCCGACACGTCTCAGCCACTTCGGCGGACCTTTCCGAATCGCCCTTGCACAGAACATCGCACGGTGTTTAGGGGAAGGTCTCTGACATTGGACAGGGAAACACGGGCGACGCCCTCAGACAGCCCTGAAGGGAAGGCCTCTCTGCAGGCGTTGCGTTTGCTTTCTGCAACAGTTGCCAAGTGTAGCAATAGGAGTAAAATAGTAAACAACCAGTAAACAACTTGATGGCAATCCTGAAAGGAGATGGTGGGGTTATGCAAAACCTATCGTAATTTCATATTTTCCGCCTCGATGAATTCTTCGTGAATTCACCGTGTTGTTTTAAGTGAGTGATTTTTCGCGTACACACTTAAAAGTGGGATGAAACACCCTGCAATTTGACACTTATCTTGCAAAAGTCACCACGAAGCTACCTGACATATACGAGTATAAATAGGTAGAAGTGAGCACCTACAATAAAAATACGGCTTTTAGTTGAAATAGCGTTAATACCACCAAACGATTTACTTTGTCAAAAAAGTTCTAGCGAAAGGTCTGCGTTGAACTTAAGAACGTCGTACAGTCTTTTAACCGTATGTATTTATTTATTTTAATGTTTTACAAACTTAATTTCCTACCCTGTTTCAATGCTGACTACAAATTCAACGTTCGCGTTATCGCTGTCATTGCCCTCACCATCGCCACACTATCGTTTCCTGTTATGGTGCACGGCGTTTTTTTGTTGAAGTGAAGTGGAATTTTATTCCACACGCTTAGAACGTGCGTACAAATTATAATACAAAAAGAGGCTCGGGTATAAAAAACTCACGGGGGGACCTCCTATGACAGAGTGTGATAAAAACAGAGTTAGAGCAGGCAGCGAAAAAATTATACATCAACAGTGATCGAGAAATTGAGGAGAGGCAGGGAACAATCTATATAAATTCAATGCTAGCAATAGAAACAAATGCACATCAAACACTAAAGCGAGTAATATAAAGGCTTAGAAATAACAACAGAAACACTGCAAAAATAGAGATACAATGGAAACAGGTGTCTATATTATGCCAACGTAGATAATAGATAACATTTTGCTCGGTTTCGGAATAAATGGGCCCAGCGAATCGGCTTAAGGGGAGTGGGTTGTTCATTCCACATTGAAATGGCTGCGAATACGCTAGTTTGTTTGCCGTAGTTAGACGGAACCTTCGGTTGAATTAGGTTATTCCGTTCTGAGAAGCGGGTGCTGTTGGAGTTAAAAAGTAACGGCTGGTCCTTCCAGTTGCAGATCAATTCATTGTTTATGGTGCGAAAAAACCGGAGTGCACATTTTTATCGTATATTCAAAAAGAAGGGGTAGGATTTGAAGGTCAAGATCTAAATGTTGATTAGAGTCTGGGTGGTTCCACAAGAGAACGGAAATGAGTGTACACGCGCCTTTTTTGCTTCTTCCCGTATTTTTATGGGTTACGCGCAAACCAGAGGATAGCTTCAAACTGCAATTTGTTTTCCCCTAGCATGCGCACTGCTCGAGAAAAAAAAGTTGCAAAGGTGACGTGGCTGGGTGACGTGCGATTTTCGGCGGCTGCAATTTTTTCCAACTTGGGGGCTTTGCGCACAGCAAGGCTTGACCGTTCTTACTAAAATATGTTCGAAAACAGACTACACCAAAATAAAAAACAGGTTAAGACAACTTTTCCGTTTTTACGTGAACAAAAAAAAAATAGGAAAAATTGTGAAATCGGGCCAAACGTTAGATTGTTGCGTTTTTTGACATCCCCTATCTCCGTATCTGCAATTGTGACCAACTTGTAAGGGATATCTGATGTCGACCAGATATCTGTAAACATATCTGCCAAATTTCGCTTGTCTAGAAAAAAATATGAACAAAAAAAGGTGACTGACGTGCTTTGTCTCAAAATGCGTAACTTTGCAACTCAAAATAAAACAAAACCCGCTATCTATTTCCTTCAAAATTGGCCAAACTAGGCTCCTCAAGAGGGCCAACAATACTGCAGAAACACGTTGCATAACATTGTTTTTACTGAAATTTTAAGCGGCTGAAATCACGAGTTTGAGACGCGTCTCCCTGCTGCGTGATCCGCTACTGTCCCTACTTTTGTGGCTTCGGCTTCGCTCTTTCACAAAAAAGTGTGTGTTCCTATTCTGCGGGCGCACCAGGGACTTTTCAACGTTCGAAGTCCTTCGAAAAAACAAATGCGCGTTTTTCATCTTTTTATTTGCGAAGTTTTAATGACAATCGCCGACAGTTGAAGAAACATAGTTGAAGAAATGGTTATCGCCGACCAAAGGTCGGCGATAACCAGTTTCTTCAACTATGAAGTATTCTTTAATTCTCGTACCGTTAACGGTCATGAAACGTAAAACTTGCAAATGAACACGCAAACATTTTGTACACCGGAAGCAGGGGACCCAACTGAGCCTACGTGAAGACGCTACTGATCAATAGCAATAATTAACGAAAAATTCGCGAAGCCGATATTAGCGCCCCGGAGGAATAATGAATGAAGTTTTGCCAATATTTAGGTAACTTACAACGCTTGTGCGGTTGGCTGCGGTTGTGAGCGGAGCCGCGATGCGCGGAGGCCAGCTCCAGTTGATGCTGTTGTAACAATGTTCAACTAGCCTCGCGTATGAACAAGACCACAGCAGCAGCGCCCATTTTAGGGGAGCTGTCAGTGCAAAAAAGAAAAAAAAATGAAGCATGGAATCATGACGATGTGTGAAGTGCAGTATTTTCTCAGGAATATTTGTGTTGAAGAAAGACAAAGTCAGTTGTTGTATGGTGAACAATTCTACGGCAACACTAACATTCCAATATGTGGCCCTAGACAGTACAATGAACTGCGTTTTTGCCCGAGAAACTGAAAACGCATTCATAGAGGAGAATCTTTGTTTCGTGTAATCATCACCGCTGCCCCGATGAGATAATCATCAACTGTGGCCGTCATTAATTGGCGGTTCGCTCCAACTGCTTTATCTTTAACTTATTCGCCATAAAGCTTGCGATCTCCCAGATCGCCCCTCTTTGCACGCAAGTCTCTGCCCTTAGAGCCTAGATTCCAATACCTTGGTGCCGCGAACTCGAGAATTACTGTCAAGACGACCAACAGCATGGCCACTACCTAATCACGACGACTGCTTCTCCGACAGGCCAGACACTTGAGACCAACGATGACCTACAATGAATGGAAGCTACGGCAGTGGAACGCACTACGAGATAAGCTTGGAGGCTTCGTACGGAACGTCAACACGATCTTGGGAATGGAAATTTCACCACACAGTTGGAAGCGTCTATTTTACTCGAGCCGATCAAGATTTTATTACGATAGATCTTGAAACTAAACGAGGAAATGTTTATGAACATAGCCGAAGACCCCTTCTCAGCGAAAATATCGTAAGAGGCAGCTTTCAATGACAGAGTCGCCCAAAGAGAGGAGGGTTTTTCACTTCGGCCGTGAGACCATCCGATCGGCGAATCTTTCATTCTCTCTGCTGAGACAAGCTGAACGCCTTCCGGTGCCCCAGCAAAGCCAACTAAGCTATCAACCCTCAAGATAACTAACTTCGATGGATACCGACGGAACTAGCTGAAATTCTGGAACAAATTTGAGATAACCATCCATGCGACCCCTGAACTTCGACCTACGGGATCATTTCACTACATCTGGCCAACTTTTAAAATGGGAAAGCCACTCCCGCAATATCGGTTTTGATTGATTGATTGTGGGGTTTAACGCGCCGACGCAACGCAGGCGATGAGGCGCGCCGTAGTGGAGGGCTCCGGATTAATTTTGACCACCTGGGGATCTTTATCGTGCGCCGAAATCTCGTACACACGGGCGTTTTTGCTTTTCGCCTCCATCAGAAAAGTGGCCGCCGCGGCCGGGAATCGAACCCGCGACCTCGTGCGCAATATCGGTAATTCCACCGACAGGAATGTTACAAGGACACGATAGCACTACTAAAGCAGCAGTTCGAAGATCCGGCGCTCCATATGCGGCGCTCTTTATGGAATCCCTAATCGAGTTGCAACTGTTTGCTTAATCCTATAGATCGATTGCGAAACATCTATGGCCGGGTTCAAGTTCATTGCCGAAGCGGAAACACCTTCGGGACAAGCCTTATTACATACTGCCCTATGCTTCGAGATACTTGTCAGGACGCTACCAAGAGATATGGTCCTCTTACATCAACAGTAGGGGAAGATGTCTGTGGTAAACATGACTAAGGATGATTTTATGCAAGCCACTAACATACATGACAGGACCTTCGAGGATCTCAAGCCATTTTTTTAGGCAAGAGATTCAATGGCGAGGGGAAATAACACCGACAACGTCAAACTACAAGTTCCTGGATACGAATTCACATGAGCACCATACCCGTCCCCAACTGTCGTCAGTAGGCTCCTTTCACAGCTGTTGATCAGGGACGAGAAAATGCATCTTTTGTTGGCCCACATACCACTTAAACTCTTGCACCTGCCAGTCAATAACCCTAGAGAAGAAGGCTCGTCTTTCTGGAGAGAGACGCTCCTATCATTGCTTGACCGAAGGACATTTTTGAAGACAATGCACGAGGAAAATTGTCGTTGAACAGTGCTCTCGAAGACGAACCTCTTCTATGTGTAACAAAGGCCAACGGAAGAAACTTAGCGAAGCCGTCACACGGCTTCAATACTAATCACGAGGGATGCGTTGTATTTCAAACGCTGATCGCCAATGACTGCGGATGTACGAGAGCGTTGAACTGCACGATTATTTTTGACGAAGGCATTCAACACAGCTCAATTGCGACTGACTTTTCCAGAAAGCTGAGTTGCAAGCTGGATGGACAGAAAACCTTCACAGTAGGGGTTTTCCGGAGAAAAGGGGTACGGGAGACGTTTGATAGAGTACACGTAAACGCGCACAGCCTGCCGACCAATTCTGCTGCTTTCATTGAAGTACCTGAAGCAAAATAGATTTTCAACACCTCAATTCCGTTCCCAGACGAAGCAGTGATAGTTGCTAACCAAGGCAAGCTTACCGCACACCCTGGTGTGTCAGTTTGCTGATCACACTTGCATCGCTGTTCTAATTAGATAGAATTTCATTGGTATGTGGTGGCTGGAAAGATTCGAAGTTTAGAGCCTTCTCTGAAAGTAATGGAGCGCAGACTTGTATGGACCTTGCAAGGACCAGCGGAAGAATCCACAAGAGCAGTTTATTGCCCCATCATCGCAGCACTCCATGTTTGCACAGGACAGTCAGACGGGATGTCAACTCTTGAACAGACGTTAGAGGAGTAAGTATTAGAATTAAGAGCCGAGCACCTGCTTCTACAGATGACTCCGTCATAACTAAATATGTTGAAGCCACCTGAAACCGGTATGGCGAACTGGACGTTACGGTTCCCCGGAGAAAACAGACCTTTCCGACAACCTTCCAGTTGCCGAGAAAAGGCTCGATTATCCCACGGACCCTTTAATCGAGTGGATGTCAAGCAGGCTGAAAAGAATGTCGAAATGACAAACCGAAACATTGCTGAGAATTCGGTCAAGGAGGGGAAGGAAATGTTCAGGTGAACTTCGTTCTCAAAGCAACACTCGTCGAAACGTATCCAGCGAGATAAAAATAGGATCAGTCGTGCTCGTCTGTGATGATAAAAAAACGACGCGTATTAAGGAGTCTGGCTCGCATCTAGGCGGTTCATCTAGGCACAAGAAAGATCGCTCCTGCCATTTCAGGTTTTCGAGTGGAGTAATCACAGAGAGGCCGGTGCAACGGTTGCGGGTACTGGGTGCAAACTGACTCCCACATCTTAGTGGTCAGGAAAAATGTAAAAAAAAACTTTCTTTCTTGTCATCATTGTTCCTGCACCAATAAGGTCATCATCTGTGCCCGTCATCGATCGGCGGCTCACTCAAGATGATAAGATATATCATAGTCGCCATTAAAGCTTGCGATCTCGACGGTCGCCTCTCTTTGCCCGCAGGCCTGTCCCTAGAGCCTAGATACCTACACATACCTTTGCCTTTGGTGGTCTTTCCAGCCCAGACCCAGTCTTCCATCTTGTCAAGGAAAGGAATTCATACTGATATGCGGTTTCAACTGGGTCATCCATCTATACTGGCAATGCTGTTTCACTTCGAAAAATCCGCAGCCGGCTATCGCGGTCAGGCCATACTACTTCTTGAGCCCGCACTAACATAAGAACGGGTCGTTGACTAGGTATCTTGCTGAGCACTCTTCCTGCAGTTAGTTTCTGTTACCATTTGCCCAGCTGGGAGTTGTGGTTTTAAAGAATGCGGTCACAGTTGGCGTCCTAGAACAGAGCCTCAAATTTAGGCAATATCCCTTATCAAGTGTGCCACATAGGGTAAAACGAACGTCACAAAGAGTGGATTACATGCATACGGTCTAACAAAACCGAAAGCGCCGTGTGGCTGCGTATAATTAGTTTATCTCGTTTACACAGCTAACACTATGCTTCAATGTCCAAAAAGTAAACTGAAGTAGCCTTCCTTATGCAAAGCAGGTAGACCGAAAGCCAGGGAGCTCTTTAAGCTTTTTGGCGCACGTGATAAAACAGTCGACGCAAATGACCGGCTCAGCTCACGCGCGGATGCACGCGACGATAAAGCACTCCGCCTGTCGCAGCGATCGCTCTCGTTTCATAGAGCTGCGATAGCAGTGGGGCATTAGCATTTCACTATGTAAAAAAAGGCAACGCTCAAGGGCACTTGCCAACGGTTAATTTCATCACCATTGTCCGTAACACGCCGTTATCTCGCGATAGACAAGCGGGAGGGGGGCCTTATATACCTGACTGGCTTGTCGGAGCGGTTTCGCCAGTGAACGAAGTAGAAAAATTTTCAATCAATGTCGTTTTGGAACCAATGTCTGCAATGCCCTCCACCAGGACCGCACAAAGTTGCTTGCTCGCGTTGATTATATCGCGCAACAGCACACGTGGTGGACTTTTCTGGCACGAGCGCATGAACGTACAGAAGAAAGAAATAATACAACAGCATGTTCTTGCAACTATACCGTATTTCAATGAGATCAATAGCGAACATAAATCAAGCTGCCCTGATTCGTTCTCTAAATTTATTAAACCTACCACTGGCTTTGACCTAAAAAATATGCTTTTAATTTCACAGTGCTTCGGCAACCTACTCTAATACCACTTGAATATTAATTGACGATAGATATTCTGGTGGTTTCTTACTTATTGATACGAGACTTACACAACATTCCGGCTAGGGGTCGCACTGTTGAGAACAATGTAACTTCTTGTTTCCATCGCAGCGGATGTTTTTTCCTCATGCAGGGAAAAAGCGAAAATTTCCTTGTCAGGAAAGCATAACGCATGTCCAAAATTATTTGTTCAACTCATGTACGCCGCATCGTTGAAGCTCAGCTTCTGCGTGCAAGCCTCCAATTTTATTTATTCGTACATAGTCGGAAGTATTATTTGGAGGTACAAAAAGAAAGTGCAGGTCTTGTTTGGCAAAAGTGGTCTTATGTGAGCATAACGTTTGAATTACCAACAAGAAAAGAAAGTGCAAAACACACTCCAGAAGGTAGATAATCGTTGGTAAACAGCCACTCGAAAAGGAGAAAAAAGTTAAGGTTTCTCTGTCAAGATGCGAAAAACGGTAGGAATGGCTTTTCTCCACAAAAATTCAGCAAATGACCACTCCAGCATTCACTTTTAATCCATGTCATCCAGAAAGTTTCTTAGGGGCAATTTGGACTTACTATATCTTTCTATTCGTTTGTTTTCTGCTTCTCAACTGAGAACATCTAGATAAGTGCACCATTAGATAGACCAAACTCAGCAACTCAGCATATATCGGTTCTCAACAGCTTGTGAGGATCGGTTAAAAAGAAAGATGCTGAACTGATTCAGAGTTATGGTCGATCACACAGTGCAGATAATGGTCGGCACAGAAAAATATCGTTGGTGGTAATAGAAAACTGACAAATCTACGGGACAAAACACAGTAAAGTTTTGTCATCACGATGATTTATAAGATGGTAGTTACACTCAGTGCTTCGAGTTACATCTTTGACTATGGTTAAGGGATGGTGGCAGGCGTCACTGTAGGAAAATGTTCAGGGTTCCGGCGTGTTATTAATTTTATCTGGCATCTTCACACTGAATCCTTGTGTGTTTGGCTTAAAGCACTATTTTTCTGTTTCTTCAGTTGTATGAGCCATGTGCCATCAAACAGGAACAATTTGAAATGCTAATCGTGGATGATTTCTTCGATCTGCCTCATAGATGTAGAAAAAAAGAAAACACATGAAAAAACATGCGAACTCGCAGGCAAGGGATAGTTGAAGTTGTTGAACATTACAAGGACTAATGAGACACGGACGAAAGAAAACAGACAGTACTGAACCTGACGCTAGCTAGCCCCGCTCGCGGTCGTCCCGTAGTGTTTTCCTCTAGCTTGTTTTCTTTTCAGCGCCAGTAATGTTTTTCTACAGCAGCTACACAATAGCACAGCTCAATGTCACGGCAGCGAGACTGTATTCGCTGTGACTTCGGAGACGCATCACCATGGACGTCTCGAGCTGTAGCTATTCCGACCATCCTGCGCAAAACCTGTCTCCGCGAATGTTGCGATGTGAAACCGCTGCCCATGTCTACCTATCCGCTTACAAGAAAAACTGGCATAAGGCGCTTTGGAATATCGCTAAGCATTACGAGCAAGCGCTTCACGTTTCTCACCAGATAAAAACCCAGACATGCGCTTGGAATTATGCCAGCGAGAAGGCATTGCACTTGCTGCTGCGCTAAAGAGAGATGCGATCATCACAAGTTGCTGAATCGTTCTAACGAGTTCGACATTTTGTGCGGTGCAGGGGATTACATAGATGTATGTATTCAGACCAAGTCTCACTGCTTAAGATATTCTTGTTAATATCAAAGAGGAAATCATGGTGGCTTGTGCCGCATGTATGTCCAAGGAAACTAAAATACTGGGGCGTGGACGAGCAGAAAACTCAGTGGAAGATAAGAAGCGTATAAAATGGATCTGAAGAAGGATGGGTTTGTTAACGGCGCCAGTGCGAAAACGTTTGCTGTGTGGATGTAGATCAAAGTTCATTTTGGGAACAAATAGTTTCTTTTCCACGCGACCAAAACGTACTACCCGTAAAGATGATATTTTTCGCGACGAAGCGGAGCGCTGTTAGATCCTGTGGCGAGTACGTTCCCCCCAAGCGAGGGCAGAGTAACGCCCTGAAGATACCCAAAAATGCAGTATTCACAGAAGTAACACTTTTTATTAGTATAATAGCCTAATGAATACAATAGGTCCAACGGGAATACGAAAAACCACAAAATACGAGAAAAATAAAAAATACAAGAATGAACCAAACAAATAAAAATATGCATCTTAAACTTTTAAAAAATGAAGAGAAACTAAGAAAAATTGAAGCGTCGGAAGTGCATAGCAGTGATTCGCCATAATGGTCTGCAGCGCCTTTATCCGCTAACTGCTGCCAACCAATGCATTTCAAATTTCCCGCCTTCTCAGTGCTCGCGCACCACCTGCCTGAAACTGCGCCAGCGGTAGTTCTGTTCTTTTTGCGGTTGCTTTAACTTCGTATGCTGGAGCTGTTTAGTGTCATTTCGAACAAGTAATTTTTTTGCTCGCGGGCCTGGAGCCTTTCTGCGTTAATTTGAACTCGCCATTTTTTTCTTGCGCGGCTGGTGACTTTCTGAGGCATGTCGAATGCGCAATTTTTTTCTTGCGCGGCTGGAGCCTTTCAGCGTTGTTTCGAACGAGCCATTTCTTTCTTTCGCTCCGCCTTTTTTCTTACTATCGTCAAAAACAAACCAACGAGCGTTCCTAACTAAATGAACGTGGGGGCTGCTGGTTTATACACACATTTTGCCTGAAAGGTACCTGTAGGTTTCGTTGCGCTAAATAACAAGAAAATGTATGTGTGTTGTGTTGGGTTGTGTTTTATGGCACATAAGCAACTTAGGCTATCATGCGCCAAATAGAAGGTTTTGTGTATTTTGTGGATAATAAATGATTGTTACAGCACGTTGCAGCGTTACAGCTTGTTTAGAAGCCCTGCCTCTTTTGTAAAAGAAAAAACGGAGCAAATCTTAACAAGAGCGTTTTCTCCTAAAAGTAGAAGGGGGTGAAATGGAATGTGTTCATCGTAGAACAGCCGAAATGCTTTTTTTCTCAGGACCTCAAATTTCGTACATGAGAGTAAAATGTGGTTTACTGTTAGCTCTTGGTCGCATTCCTCACATCTCGATTTATCTTCTTCCATAAGAAGCAAGCTATGTGTCAGATGTATAAGTCCAATGAGGAGACGACATAAAATAACTTCTGTGAAGCGTTCTTCATGTTTGCTTGATTGCCACTCTGCTATAGTGAATTTAACTATGTGAAGTTTGTTGTTTGTTTCGTTATCCCATGAGGACTGCCATGTTTCCCTCAGTTTATTCCGTATAAATTTCATACAGTCGCTATGAGGAATATGTACTTGTGTTACTGTTTTGCTACCAGCCTGTGCAGCACGTGCATCGGCTCTCTCATTCCCATTGATCCCAACATGGCTAGGAACCCGGCACAACTTGATTTCCTGTCTGTCCCCGTGATATTGCTGTCACTAAATTGTGTATTATGGCTCCTATTACGGGTTGAGCTGCATTTTTGTAATGTGGTGCTGTGATCGCGCTGAGCGAGTCTGTGTAGATAACACTTTTCGGAATGCTTTCCTTCCTTATGCTTTCTACAGCCATAGCAACGGCCTAAATCTCCGCTGTGAAAACCGAGGCACACTGAGGTAGCGTGATCACCTTCTCACATTTACCTTGTATTATTGCGCTCCCAACATAACATGATGTTTTGGAACCGTCTGTGTAGAATGAGGTGTAGCCTTTGTATCTTTCGTTTATTGCCAAAAACTCCTGTAATATGTGTTCGCACGGTGTTTTCTTCTTTTGAAAGTGTGTCAGTGTAAAATCGCACACAGCAGGGAATGTGTACCAAGGTGGTAGTTGTTATGTTTTTTGGGCCGTCCCAGGTAACGTTTCCAGCATACTAAGTTCTTGGAATTTGTCTTCAAACCGAAGGAGCAATGGTCTAATAGCTTGTTATTAAACAGTGTCCTAGACGGGCATTTCGTAACTATGGGATAGCGCAGATGCTTCGGTAGTGAACAGATGTTTAGGATGTATGAGCATGTCAACATGGTTCTTCTGTGTGTAAGTGGTGGTTCATTGGTTTTAACATGAAGACTACTAATGGGCGATGTCCTATATGCACCAGATAAGAGTCGTAAACCTAAATTATGTACGGGATCCAGTCGTTTCAAGTAAGACCGCCTTGCTGAGCCATTGACACCACATTACAAAAATGCAGCTCAACCCATAACAGGAGCCATAATACACAATTTTGTGACAGCAAAAACACGGGGACAGGAAATTAAGTTGTGCTGGGTTCCTAGCCATGTTGGGATCAAAGGGAATGGTTGGCGGCTTTCCGGGGTTTAAGATAGCTAAAATAAAAAAATAAATGCGTTTTTCCAAGCTACCCGTATTTTTCCCGATATCCAAATTTTGTCAAAAAACTTTAGAAGTGCTTCTACAGCAGGACTCGATAGATCAGCGAGCAGTTCATAACGTATATAATCTGGCCCTTGGGTGGTCTGCTTACCAGTCAAAAGAGCTATTTTTAGTTCTTGGAGTGCAATTAAAGTGTTGTATGTTTCATTTGTGCCACCGCAGGTTGGCAGTCGTTGTTTCTCAGCTGTGTTTTTATACTTCAAGAACGCTTGTGTGTAGTGTGCGGAACTTGATACTTTGGCGAAGTGTTCACCTAATATATCTGCCTGTTCTTCTATGCTTGTTTGCACATCCGGTGCTGTCAAAAGTGGAAGTGTGTAGGGGGAGTATGTCCCATTTAGCTTATGAATTTGCTCCCATACCTCCTTTGATGTTACGGAGCAGTTCATGGACGAGGCATAATTTTGCCATGAGGCTTTCTCAGCTTTGCGGCGAATGTACCTTGCTTTAGCTCTTACATTTTTAAAATTTATTAGATTTTTCAGTGTTGGGTACCTTCTAAAGAGCTCCCATGTTTTATTTTGCTGCTTTCTTGCCTCCTTACATTCTTGGGTACACCATAATTTGTCGTTTTGCCTCACCACTACCGTGGACTGTGGGATAGCGATGCGTGCAGCATTAACAATGTGGGATGTAAACACTTCATTCAATTCGTCAATACTAAGAGTGTCTGAAAAACTTGGTCTACATTTGTTTCGTAAGTAAGAAGTCCCCAGTCGGCAAACTTAAGTTTCCACCTGCGTGGGTTCGTCGGGATATAGGTTGGTGATGATGTTACGCTAATGAGTACAGGTAGATGATCGCTCTCATATGGGTTGTCTATGATACCCCCTTTAAAATCGCTAAAAGAGACGATGAACTAAAGGATAAATCTAGGCAGCTCATCTTTCCTGAGCTTGGAGAGCAGTATGTAGACTTGCTACTATCGAGTAGGTAGACACTATTGGACAAAATCAAATCTTCTAAAATCTGCCCTCTTACATCAGTTGTTTCACTTCCCCAAAAAGATGAGTGGGCATTAAAATGGCCTACTATTGAGAACGGTTCTGGTAACTGATTTACTAAGTCTTCTAGATCAAGCAGTGTTAGCGTGACTTGTGGTTCCAAGGGCACACAGCAGACTGTGATTGTTTTGAATACAAACACGGTGGCAGTCGCTGCTTCTAGCGTAGTTTTCAGTATGTGTTCTTGAGCTGCAATACCATTTTGCGCAATTATGGTGACACCAGCAGAAAGCCTATTCGCCTGCTCTCGGTCACAACGAAAGACCTGGTATCCTTTCAGTATGTTCTTATGGTTAGGACCCAAGTTCGTTTCCTGAACGCACAAGACTGCAGGTGAATGCGTTGGGAATATTTATTTGACGTCATTTAAATTATTTAAATGTCCTCTACAATTCTATTCGGCTAGGAACGCCATGTTATATTTGTATCAAGGGAAAACTAGGTTTTCGGTCCGGTGATACGGTTCTTGCCTTTCCATTTTCTAGGGAGTTCCGCCGCCCCTGCGAAGTAGACGGCCGAGAACCTCCCTCAGTTGTGTCCATTCTCTCTTCAGAGATGCTGGAGGTTCATGCAGGATGCACGCGTGTTGAAGCGTTCGACCTCGCCGTGTGGGGTGAGGCCTTCTGGACTGCCGAACCAGGGGTTCGCACAGACCGCTTTGGGGGTGGTGGATCAGCGCTGGCTGCTTCCAACGGGGGCGCGGGGGGCCTTGCTTCAGCCTCACTCTGTGTGGCTTCAGCAGGCGCCGAAGACAGCTGTGATGCCGCGCCCTGTTGCACCACAACGGAGTAGGATCGGGTATGCGCTGATGTCAGTCGCCCCCGTGCTTCGCGAAATGTAAGGTTTTCAGTCACTTTCAGTGTGATGATTTCTTTTTCTCTTTTCCACGCTGGGAAAACACGAGAGTATGCTGCAGGGTTGACCTTGCAGTTCACACAGAGTTGTTGTTTGGATTCACAGTTCTCGGAAAGGTGTTCATTGGAGGCACATTTGGCGCAGGTGTCTTGGCCCCGGTAGATTAGTGAGCCGTGGCCGTGTTGTGGGCACTTGTAGCATCGGAGGGATTTGGAATATACGGTCTCAGTTTCATTTTTGTGTATCCTACCTCCACGGATTCTGGAAGTATGCTGGTTGCAAAGGTAAGGACGATGTGCTTAAATTGGATTTCTTTGTTTTCTCGTTAGATTTTGATTCTATACACATTTGTGACATTCTGTTCTTTCAAACCTTCTAGAAGTTTCTCCTCAGACAAGTACTTTAGGTCGTCATCGGAGATGACTCCGCGGAGCGTGTTGAGCGACCGGTGTTCACTTACACTAATCGGAATCTCACCAAAACACTTTAGTCCTGGCAGTTTGTCACACTGGCATTTGTACAGCAATTTGAGTCGGAGGTCTCGATTACCTGGCTTCTTGACTTTGTAGCCTTCACCTATGGTGAATGTCAGTTTTTGTAACTACAAATGGTGAGACGAGTCGTGCGGTTTCTTCAGCGTGATTGCTGTGCACTACGTGGAACCGAGGGAAGTTGTTGACGTTTTTTGCGACGAACTTAGCGGTTGCGTCGGGGCCCCTCTTTTACGAGAGGGATCAGTTGCGCAAAAAAACAAGCCCAAAAATGAAAAATCTGTTCCGCCACGGTGGCAGCCTCCAACCATGGAGCCCAACAAGGGGACGAGACAGGAACTCGCGAACAAGTCCAGCGCATGCCAGCTGTACACCACGACTATAACCTAATAAGGCTGAACTCAGGGTTGTCCGCCACACATGGTTAACCCTAGCCGCCAGGAAAAAAGGTAACTAATAAAGAATGACACTACAGGAAAGTTGTTAGAAAGAAAACAGGAAAGAGAAAGGTGAAGCGGAGGACACGAAGAGGTGACTGCCGATTCTCCCCGGGCGGGCCAGACCGGAGGTGCCGTCTACGAGAAGCGGAGGCCCAAGTGGTGCGTTGCCTTCGCCAAGGGGCCTTAAAGGTCCAAGCACTGGGCGTCGGCTCAACCAACCACCAGCACCCTCTTTTTCCCGGTCACGGCGCTGCCACGCACGGCTAAACGTGGCTGCTCGGGGTCCGTGGTGTAGCACAGTGCACGCAAACATGTGCTTTATCAGATGCCCCCTGCGGGGGTAAATGTATGAGAAGCGCCAGCGGTTCTCGAGGTTTGAACGGTTATGACTATTTAAAACGCGTGGTTTTTCGAAGCCTCGGCGCGACTCCCTGACGCCGGTACAGAAGGCTCCACTTGGGTCCGTTAACTCGCTGCACCGCCTGATTCCGGCAGTCGCATCGACCGTTAGCGAGCTACGGCGACAAGACGAACCCATAAAGGGATCTGCACTTGAAAACCCCCAAAAGAACATCGCAAACACGAGTAAAAAATACCGAAAGCGGGCGAATCACGCTACAATCCGCATTGCCACAAAAATGCGTAATTACAAGAAATAACACAGTTAGTCGTTATAACGGCGCAAATGCAAATGGTTGGTCGAGCGGAGTATCAAAAAACTAACGAGAACAAAAAAAAGAACCAGAGAAACGTTTGCAAAAACGGGGGAAAACTGCGTGTAAAGCACAGGACTAGGACCAAGGGAACATGACGGGCGCCCTGTACGGCCCCATTTGTCCTAGCCCTGTCCTAGCCCTAGCACGCGGTTTTTCCACTTATAAGACCCAGCACCAACCATCCCAGCCACATGCTCTTCCTCATAAAATGGGAACAACGAAATTAAAAATATGCTTCTTGGCGGATCCACTTAAGTGGGTGTGCGTCATTTGACTTGCGTGCCGCCCAACGACATGGCGCAGATTACATCTCGGGCCCCTAAAGTGCTCCGCACTTCCAACTTCAAGGCGGTGGACGGCGTTCACGGTACACGGCTACCACGTAGAACTCGTCGCCGACGACGGGCGACATTTCCCTCCGGCGACTTTACAGGATTCATGCTGCACCATGGGATCGAACATACGAGTGTGGCAACCGGAAATTGCAGCTTGCACGTTCAAAACATACAAAACCCCTTCTCAAAGACAAATGCTCAAATAAGTTCTCTCGAAAATAGCATTGGAAACAAATATAAAAAACGATAGCGGGCATTTCAAGAACAATGCGTTTAACTAGCCATTTAATAGATATAATAGCGTAAATATAAATAATTGGTTGGAAAAAAGTTTTCAGCAAACAAAACATGCGAAAAAGTAAACGTGTTTCGGTAAGCGTGTTTCGTTAAAACAAAAACAAAAAAACGATTAGATGCGCGTTCTTATAATTGTCTGCTTCACCACACTGTATTGTCACTCCTATCTTGCTTGCGGAGAGCCGCCTCATATTTCTGACAAGCATTTTTCTGCAGCTTTGTTTGTACGTTTTGTAAGTGCAAGCTGCAATTTCCCGTTGCGACATTCTCGTATATTCGATCCCATGGTGCTGTATCAATTCTGTAAAGTCGTCGGAGGCAAATGTCGTCCGTCGCCGGCGACGAATTCTTCGTGGTAGCCGTGTGCCGTGAACCCCGTTCACCGCCTTCGAAGTTCGCAGCACTTTAGGGGCCCGGTATGTCGTCTGGGCAATGTCGTTGGGCGTCACGCAAGTCAAATGACGCACACCCACTTAAGTGCATCCTCCAAGAAGCATTTCGGCTAGTCCCGAAAATGAATTAGGTACGAAAAAATAGTGGAGCAGAAGAAATCATTTATCCAGTAAGGTCGAGAGAGAGGAAACAAGAACGAGGAGTCTGAAAATTGAATAAAAGTCAACCTGAGCCGAATAATTTTATCCCGAAAGACGAGCCGTCTCTGCAACGAATGAATGTACCGCATGCCACACATCCCTATGTCAGTTGCTGAGCTTCTTTGTGCCTCTGAAAGACAAAAGCACTAAACGAGAACATGGCACTTCGAGGCGTCGCAGGTGAATCAACCTTCACCAATGGTTGTTTTTGATTCTCGCTTAGCGGAGCATATAAGTGCGGAAGAGTAGCCAAAAATGGGGCAATTTGAGGGCTTATTCCGCCTGAGTTGATTGCAACAAATAGACAAAAGAAAACACAAAAAACTATAACCCAGAAAAAGAACAGCAACACACACAAAAAGAACAGAAAAACCCATAAAAAAAAGAGAACCGAAAAACAACAGCAAAGCACAAATAAGCATACGATACCCACAAGGTACTCACAACAATAACACAAGGTAAACACTGGCGAAACACTTCTCTGCCCTTACGAAAGCGTTCACGTTGAGGGGCACTGCAACCTTAGGGGCTCGTGCTGTCGGCGTCTCCTGTCGTCTCATGCAGTCACCGTACTAAAACACCCGGACACTCATTTTCCAATGCCTCGAGCTAGAACGTTTCGTGATTCAAAGAAACCAGAGTTTTACAGCAAAGCAGTGTACCTCTACCCCCCCAAAGATTTATCTCCGTGGGAAAAAACTCCCAGTCGGCATGGCCTAAGTCGCCGAGTGCTCAGCATCAAAACGGCATTATTGATCATAAGGCACCCTTGAACACTGGAACCTCACCCCCCCCTCCCATCCTGTGTTCCTGGTAAGTATTACGTTTGCAGATTATCCTTGGAGGCTAAGCAGGATCTAGTGACACTAGCCGACTGCAAGCGACAAGCCTGTCTTTTCCGGCCCCCATCAGCGCGCGCTGTGTGGCAAGACAGCAAGAGAGAAATTTACAATCTTTGAGTACACATAGACACTGCATGCTTGGCCCCTCCCTCTGGGGTTCACGTTAGTGGAGACGGCCCGTTTTTTGTGTGTAATGGTGGTCAAATGCTTGAAGAGCACTTTGATCGACGTAAAATGCGGATCGACGAAAACCAACCTATGCACCGTAGCTAGCATCATCGTAAGGATGAACACGTTTTGAGGCTAATTTGTGGTTATAGTTGCTGCGGACCGCCAGTGTTCGCAGGGAGACTGCTGTGACATATGGAGAAGTGGTGAACCATCTTTTCCTTGTCTATGTCCCAGTCTGGCGACAGGACGTCCGAGCGTGAAGCATCTCCATCCGCAAAATTTCAAGGTGTGCCTGGAGGTGTGACAGCAGCATTTCGGGCAACTTGCTTTTGGAAGATGGCCCTTTGACCCAGGTTAGAGAGCTCTTTTTCACCGATAGCTGGCAGTGGCGTGCAAAAGCGGTCGCCAGTTCTTTGGCCATCCACAAACCGTCATGGGAACCACAAGATGCTCAACGGCCACGTTTATTGGCATTATTTGCCCAACACTTCCGGATCGGTAACCATGTGGCCGTTACTGTGTGTTCCGGTTCTTTTGCAAAGGGAACACCAGTGCAAAGATGCTGCACATAGGAAAAAAAGTGAGTGAGAAAGAGAGGAATACCGGAGAGAACAAATAGGACAGTTGCAAGTTGGGCGAGTTGGGCGCCTGTCCAGTGGTTGTTCTTTCTGTCTGTCCCGTCCTTCGCGCTGTGATTAAGTGAGAACAAATAGAACAAGCAAATTGTCCACATTGGGACGCACTCTTACGGACTTATTTTTGATTACCGTTGCCAATAACGGTATTGTCACAGCTTTGCTAGAAAGTTCCGTGGTCCTTCGCGCCATTCGCTATATGGACATTTCCTTGTTCTTTTTGACTGCTAATGGTGATGTCGACACAATAGTGTCAAAAACGCTACAAGTGTTTTGAGCATGTTTTAAGTCACTGGTCATCACACATGAGATTCCTGAACGCCACAGCCTGAGGTTCCTGCATCTCCACCTTACTTTTTCCCCAGCACATGTCTGCTGGGAATACGAGCGAGCGCCGCGCAGTTCTGAAGCCCCTATTTGTCCCACTCTTCAGGTCTCCCTAAACTAGTAAAACGTGGCATCGCCAACCTGTGCCTGAAAAACGCCCTAAGCAAGTACAGCCTTCCCAAATGCGAGCATACTCTTAGGGCGCAAAGCAAGGCCGGGTATCCGCCGCAACTTGTTACTTATGTGGCGAACAAGCTCTCGGGCGATGTGATGCCATCGATGAGAAATGAACAGCCCGATGTTAGTAAGAAGGAGAAAGCCACAGAAGAAATCGCGGTTCCGTTCGTACACCGCTTATCTCTCAGGCCCTTATCTCAGGCATTTACATATCTGTGCGCGAAGCAATGTAAAAGTTTTTCTTCCGCTCCCGAAAACCTTTCAAAGCCCCGTGGGTGATGCGAAGGAATCACAACGGCTAGAAGGAGTACCGTAAAAGAAAATGAAAAGAAAAACAACTACATCAGAGCAGACGACGCGTGCAAGGTGCGCCAAGCTCACAATTCATTCACCCCAGCTACGGCGCAAAACGCTCGAGGTAAGAGCACATGCTGGCGCCAGGCGTCGACGAATAGGAAGCTGCCAGCGACAGCGGCCGGCGAAAAAGAGAAGCGATCCCTAAAGAAAAGAACAGGGGGTGAGTCGGCAGGTGCAGTGTGACCCGGATGCACGGAGGTCGGGCGACCGGACCCGTGCTGTGCCCCAAGAAGTCCTCCACAAGCGCAACCTCCAGGACATCTCCGCAAGGAACAACTTGCCCAAGGAATTTCTTCACTAATATAAATGCGTCGCATCACAGTTATGCATATAGGAATAATATTTGAACAAGATATATTACATACCATGAGGTACTACAATACCACGTGAGAAATTCCTAGCGCACTTGACAGGGACCTTATTCCCTACAGAATGAACGATAGCGAAGTAGAACCTGCTATGTCGCATAAATATGTTGGTGTTTAGGTTAGTTCTGACATAAGCAGGAACAGACACACAGACCCCCAACCAACAAAGTCCTAAATAAAAATACCGGGCCTTTTGAAAAGGCATTTACACTTCGCGAAGTTAAGTACGAGGTTCCTTGCACATACAACACTTATTAACCCTCCTTTAAAATACGCGTTAGTAGTATGGCAGTCCCCCCACCCCGACGATTATATGAGCAACTTCCCATAATCAGTGCAGAACAGGATGGGAAGCTTCAGCTCATTATCGCATCTATTCTGCGCTAAAACGTGCCTTGGACCTCCCGGTACTTACCATGCCCAGAAAATATGCGCATCGTAAGTACCGGGTCTTTCCTTTTTCTGCTCCATTTTCCGCTTGAGCACTGCCGTTAAACTGAACCAAAGTTCGCAAGAACAAAAAATTCCAGCACTCACCCCTAGTCCTCAGCATTACAGGGTGGAACACGTTGCCCGCACACGTATTCCATTCAATTAACCTGCCTTTTCAAACAGCGGTACTATACCATTTCTTCAAAACGAGTATCTTGCGTGAACATGATCATAGATCATGAGTATAACAATGTTGCATGCAATTGTTAAATATTCGAATTTTTTATTGCCTTGCGAATATAAAATTTATTCCTGGTCTCCTTTGCCGTTGACGGTAGCTGCAGTCAAGCGTTAAAATGATATTATTACCTCATACACATGGGTGTCGGAAGGATTTTGTCTTGAGGGGGCAAACCCATACTATTGAGAGGAAAGAAGGAGAGGGCAAGGGGGAGGGACGGTGTGTTCCTGGGTGGCTTGGGAGGGGGTCGAGTTCCCCTTTTGCACATCCTGTCGACGACCATGCTCATACATCCATAATTTCTATTCCTTAGTTCCGCTTGTATGCTGATGCTACACTCTTCGCCAAAAAGGACTAACGGGGCATCGGCGTTACTCCTTTTGGGGACTAACTGCGTTGCCACTAGAATTAGTCCTTTTTGGGACTAACGGCAAGGGTACCAACTGTTAGTCCCTCTACACTTAGTCCCTTGATGGTTCAACTGTTGGTCCGCCATAAAGACTAACTGTTGGTCCCTTGCAGATCAACTGTTAGTCACCCCTGTTAGTCGACTGGAGACCAACCGTTGGTCCTTTGAGTACCAATCGTTAATCTTCCCCATTACTCCCCCTAGACCAATTGATGCTCTCAAGACTAAATGTTCATCCCTGCAAATGCTCCCCTCTGGATTAACCGTGCATACTAAAAGACGATGTGCTGGCTCGTGCAAGTACTCCATGAGTGACTGTCGTTCCATTAGACCGACAATTGAGAAGACAGGAATAAACATAAGAGACCAGAAACAGTATTTCTTGGCCACTTGTTCACGACAAAGTACTCACGACAAAGAAAGTGTCACTTTCAAGCTTTTTATTGCAACACTGTGTAAGCAACATACACAACAAAAGTAAACCGTACTCTGCTCTTGAAGTTGGAGTCTATTTCGAAGGCCTGTACGGCACACCTTGTTGAGGCGATGCGCCCAGTATTGGGCTATTCCGGGTATACATGGCTGCTGTCCTTGGCGCAAGCGCGCTCCACTTGTCTTGAGGTACTTGTCCGTTGAGAGGAGACAGCCATCCTCCGTGACGCTGTCAGCAATGGGCGTATGTCGTCACGCTCCTGCAGGAAATAAATAGGGCAACAAAACAAGTGTTATTCGTGGTAGGACGCAAAATTGAGAAAAACGCAGTTTCCAGCAGCCCTAACAAGCATCCGTAAAAAATACCTCAAAAAGCAAAAAGAAACAAAATCAACGCTTTATGTAGTGCAGCGAAATGTGGCCTGTCAAGTGCACTGAGTATAAGACTACGGAATAATTAAGACCATGGGCACGGTAGTTAACAAGCAAAACTCAAATATTGTTGTTTTTCCGACTCCAGCAGAAAAGACGCCACTCAAACCAGCAATAGAACCTGGGGACTCATGCTCACTCACTCAACGCATTGAACCACTGTATAAGGGCAACAGAAAATAGAAAGATTGCTTATTTCTCGCATGCAGGTTCGCTATCATTCTCAGAGGCTTACGTAGCACGAAACAAGGGCCTCTTCCCTCTCTTCCACAACACATGTAGGGAAAGAGACGCTTCCTGTCAGCACCAGCTCTAAATCAAATTGGTTTGACTGCAATCAAAAATAAAAAGAAAACAAGAAGAAATATTTCATTATTGGAAGAAAACCTGCTTTCCTGCGCTGATGTTGCGGGTTTGTATAGAACAAGGTCATTTTTGATTTCTGGCTGTGATGTCGATGTCGAAGAATGCGTTTTTATTTCAAAAATGTATTAATAGCCAAATTTTCTCAATGTTTAATAAATTTAACAATGTTTAACAAATAGCCTCGGGCGAAACAAACAAAACGGCGTCCTCTCAGCTTTCTGCATGGGGAGTGGCTATGGCTGCACATTTTTATTTCTCTTCACAGTGAGTTCGTACGTGCACACAAAAAAGGCTTTCAAAGGAAAGGGGGAAAAAATGTTTGAGGCTGACCACGCTGCGAGCGCTTGGCTACCAGTGAAGGAGCAACAAAAATGTAAAAAAGTGAAGGAAGCTTTCGGCCACGTTAGACGAGTCACGCGAGTGTGCGCCTGCTACTGTGAAATTCACGTGAAAGGCACGGGTGACGGGTGGGTGCGGGAAGGACTGCAGTACGAGAATGTTTCTTGAACGAGTTACCCGAAAGCCAAACAATTTTTTGAGGGGGGGCAGGGGGGGGGGGGGCGTTACTGCCAGTTAGGTTCGCCGTGGCGGCCACAAGGAGGGCCGATACTGGAAAAGGGGCAATTAGATAACACTGTATTCTCAAAAAAAAAAAAAAGAAGAAGAAAAACTTGCCGTGAGATACATAAAGATACTACGATTTTGTTAGAGGATTTTTATTACGGCGGTCAGACCGCGCCTTCGAGGAAGACTTCATTTTGCCGTTCTGCTGTGGTCCGGCAGATTACAAGTTCAGGTTCCGCAAAATATGGAGAAAAATGCCTTATTCAGCCAATTTACATCAGATTTTAACCGTTATCGTCTAGTTTTATTCTGGACGTAGTTGCGGTTCCGAGGGTGCAACTATTTTTTCCCTACTCAGCCTCAGAGTGTAGCGTCCTTTGGAGTTCCGGCGTTCTGCCAGACATCTTGTAATATTCCTGCTTAAAATATCACTTTTCATTTAAAATTTAATATGTCTGCGAGTAATTCTTGTATCCCAACAGCACCATGTTGTTATTTTAGTGTGCATATGTTTGCCTAAAAAGTTAGAGCCCTTCAAGATTCTCGGCCACGTGTTAACCACGCTTTGACATTTCTGGCTATAAATGTATGAAAACTGCAATTTCAAAAGAAAAGAAGTTAGCGGTTAGCTTCCTTTTTGTACGCTGCTCCTGCTGGGGCGGTTATTTATGCGGTTGGGCCGCTTTTTTAAAGAGAAATTGCATTTTTACTATTTTAGGGTTAAGCAAAAAATTGGGTAAATATTGACCGAAACAAATAAAAATTAGGTCGCCGTCGGCAGTAACGCACAGCGAATCGACTGGCGTTGGTTTTAAAAAATAGCTGGCACTGTGACGCTAATATGCAAGCTCACGAACTTCAAAAAAAGGGCGAATGGGGAAAAGCCGTCGCCGCCGCAGCTCACCTTTCGCACGTCCGTCCCCGCTGGCCGCCGAACAAATAGAAACAAGTCGGAGGGCTCCCGCCAGGGGGAGCAACAGCAACGTTGCGGGAGCAAAGGGCGCTGTTAGTCTGTCCGTTGGTCCCATTCGCGTCGAGGGACCAACGGTTGATCCCTTTATTTTGCACACGGCCCTAATCTTGGCGCGTTTGGTCTTTTGGGGACTAAATGTTCCTCGCGAGGCGTAATTGCTGCAGTTAGTCTTATTTTCTCCCATTTTGGCTAAGAGTGTATGTCGGTTATCCGTTGAAATTTTCCTTCATTTCCAATCCCCCCCCCCCCCCCCCAATGCAAAGACCTTCATGAACATTAGGGTACTTAATTAATTAATATCGTAGAAGAGAACTAAACTGAGGTGCTTTCTTACAAGCCGAATAGGTGAGACGGATGATCCTCATACGCTAGCGTTGAAAGTCATTCTGCGGTATTCGGTTGTTTAAGTTCACGGGGTTTATTTTCACGGCGTGATAACACTCATGCAGGTTACTTTTAGGTGTAAGCTACTTCACCGAATACACCCTTCATTGTACCCTTCCCCAGAATGCCTTGCATGTGGCGCTCTCGCTACCCTTCCCCACATCTTCTGGAGCTGCTCAAAAGATCCCTTTCTCCTAATTCCCTGTGATGAGCAGTGGGAAGAGGCGCTGGGGAGCTCAGACCTAGAGGTACAAACCTCCTTGGTCACCAGAGCTGCCGATGTCACCGCCCAGCACAAGCCAGCGGCCACAACCAACCCCTGAGCCACATAAAGCTCAATAAAAATGTTCTCTCTCTCTCTCTCCCACACTACATTTCGTGATGTTGGTGTTGCTCTTAATGCTGGTGACGGCTGTCGAGCAAGCGTGGCACCGGAGTCCGTTTCATCAAATTCGGCGTTGCCGAGCATGTACTGCTCCCTGTTGGGGCCGACGCATAACACGGCCTAGGCGGGTGCCTTCGAAGCATGCGGTGTCTTTCCTACTAGCGCCTACAGATGGCGCTGCTTATTTCGGAACGTCTGCTAACCTCTTTCCGATGGAAAGTACCACCGTACCTCCGCTTACCTCCATGCGGTCGCGTTCTCCCACATTGTCCTAGATTTTCACTTTCCCCGTGAAGCGCCCTGCGTAACATCGCGGACAACGCCCACTGATCGGCCAAAGTTAGGAAGATGTCAACGGAAGGGGCACATCAAAGTGGCTGGAGCACCTTATAAGCAGCGTAAAGTAAAAAAAACTGCGCGATTTTGGACGGCCACAAAAAGGGAGGGAACACAGGAGTTAGGGTGTTTGATTGGTTGGTTTTTATTATCATTATGCGAAGTACTATTTGTTTTTGTACTGCGCATGCGCAGTGGCGGTGTTTCCTGATGTACTTATATGTGACTTTGGTGTAATAAATGCTAGTTACATGTCTGCGCCTGTCCTGTGTTCCCTCCGTTTTTGTGGCCGTCCAAAATCGCGCAGTTTTTTACTTTACGTTGAAGATGCACCAACTCGCTCACCAACAAGTTCTTCTAAACACCTTATAAGCGATGAACCTATTAAATCCATCTCCTGGCCCGTCTTCTAAGCGGACCATTGAGGTTAGCCGTTTTTGTGGCCGTCCAAAATCGCGCAGTTTTTTTACTTTACGTTGAAGATGCGCCAACTCGCTCACCAACAAGTTCTTCTAAACACCTTATAAGCGATGAACCTATTAAATCCATCTCCTGGCCCGTCTTCTAAGCGGACCATTGAGGTTAGCCGAGAACACGTAATATATCATCTGCAGCATCATTTGATGGGTATTTCTAGCTCAATGTAAAAGAAAGCAGTTGTATGTGTTTAACTTTAATGGTATGTTTTTTTCGTAAATTAACAACCCCGTGAAGCGAAGACCATCCTTAGTTCTGCGTCATGGTAGACTTGGAAGCACTTTGATTGATCTTCCCCCTCCTAAATATATACCTTTTCACGGACTTTATAGCACGCATTTTGAAAATAGGTTGTTTCTTGGGTTTTCTTCCGCCTCTTAACCCCGCACTCCTTTTGTTCTCAAAGCGTAGCTACTTCCACGCCCTTTCAAAATTAGTCATCAGAAACAAGAAATGCACATTGACCAAAAATCCGCCGTCCTATATCTGTAGCGAAAAAAAAGCTCTTAACCCCGCGTGCCTATTACCGACTGGGCAAAAGAATAAAAATTACCGGGATGCTTAGAACTTTCTGGGACTGTGAAGGCGAAGGCCTAGTTTGATCTTTTATTTATGTACTCTTGAAATTCTGTTGCAGTTTCGACAGCCCCGGCCGCCATATGACCAACACTCATGCCGTTGAAGTTAAGCGTGCTCTTAGACCCTGACGTCTAACAAAATTTTATTAATATCAGGGCAGATATACATTAATGTGCTGCCTTTTGCAGACAGCGCATTTTGCTTTCACAAGCGACTGTGGCGGGAGATCTCTCCTTCCCGGCTTTTTCAAAACTAATGAGAAAATGGGCGGCATTCAATCCAGCCTTGACTTCAGCAGTAGAGGGCCGCCCTGGTACTTTGTCCTGCTCGTCAATGTCGGCACTGCGAAAGGGCGCTTCTGACCTACGAAATAGTGCCCTCATCTGTCACCGCTGCACGCGCGGTCACATCTACGTATTCTTTAAAGGAAGCGCCTTTCAAAATTCCGGCGATTCGGGCGGTGATGCCATCTTCTCGTGCACCAAAGCCACAGTGGCAATGGCAATTCGCTATCATAACCCGATTTCACCTTTTTCACCGTTCCTTCCTCTGTTGGTTTCGTCCGTTGGCAGCAGGTGCGTTCCCCTGCCCGTGTGCACGACATTAAGCCACCGGCGCCCTGGCGCGTAATTGGAATTTACCGTTACGGAAGACTACTGGGTTTCGGATTAGCGAGATTTTTTTATATTTTGCTGTCCTTGGAGCTTTGGCATACCAACTCGTACAGTTCGGATTATTCATCCATTCGAGCGTCCGAAGTCCGATTTAACTAACTTTCACTGCACATGTTCCACCCGACTGCTTCCAGGCACGCCCGGTTGCATTCTCACAAACACCGTTTAATTTCTGCATTATGATGCCGAATATGTGCTCACACGACTTGCTCTGAAACGACCTATTCATTCAGATTCCCTAACCTAACGGGGCAGTCGACTTCTGTTAATTTAAATCACAAGGTCACAGACAACACTTGCCATATTATTTCGGCGAAGTTCACTCAGGTGCGATGCATAACCTCAACATTGAATAGAAGCAAGCCAACCATCAAAAGAACAAAAGGCAAATCAACTTGAAACGAAAGTGACAGGACAAAAAAAAATTGGCCGCGTATATGCTCCTCTCAATGGAAATGTCCACGAAAGATGATAGTTTTCCCCTTCGTTTGCCTCATTTTGCTTTCGCGCTCACCTTTCATGCTGTACCGCTCCCGTCGCACTCCTTCCAAGATATGCACGTTAGAGGTTTGCTCCAGTGAATTTAAATTTGCCGCGTTCCACTGCTCCAGGAACGTAAATGTAAGCGTAAAACGTTTACGAAAATATCCGCTCACCGAATCAATATATATAAGCAGCTTTACAAATAAACTACTGATCATAAACTCAACATCAATGCTACCTACACCAGCTTTATGGCACGAGAATTCTCAGACAGTTACCAAGACCTGTATATTGCAACGCAGTTTCATTGCCAATAAGGCAATTTCTGTAAACGCATAATGTTGAGCAGCTACGTTTATTTGATAAAAATAGGTCCGATCATTTTATTATTGGTCTTCAGCCCATTTATTTTAAACACTTAGTTTGCTCGGTGTCCAGAAGGACATGAATAGCTCTGTTTCGGTTCATCTCTTGCATTTCTTTATTCACTGAACAAGAGATCTGCACTTTTGCGCACGTTTTTTCTTTTTTGCTACTATTAACGCTTTCGATGTGTGCAGCGAGCTTTCTTTGGTGCGCTTTGGAGAATTCAGTTGATTTTGGCTAGTTGATAGGACCTCATATATGTTAAATCTGTTTTATTACAAGTTATGCTGACCAGTCATTGTGTTCACTGTCCACATGTCTTTCTGCTATGTAAACCGTGTCGAGCCTAAAGAAGTCGGGAAAAGTGAGTAGAGAACACCTCACTCAAAACACTTGTACTACGTTCGTAGGACATTACACCGATTATCCCCCATTATTCCCCGTCAACTCCTCTAAGGAACATTTAACGAACCATCTGGGCGGCTTTTTACGATAAATAAATAAATAAATAAATAAATAAATAAATAAATAAATAAATAAATAAATAAATAAATAAATAAATAAATAAATAAATAAATAAATAAATAAATAAATAAATAAATAAATAAATAAATGCCAAATGGCGCTATCGCAATTGCTTAATGAAATGTGCGTAAACCAGATACCATTGTGCATACCAGATACCCGGCCTATGGTGTGCCGCAAGCCGGTATTCTTCTTCTGTAGCCGCGCTCCAGTCAGCATCAGTAGCTGCAGAAACACATCGTGTGACACTCGCAGTAATCATTTATAAAAGTCGAGATAATGTTCCAACGTGTTATACAGCACATGCTGTCGGCTAAGATTTTTTTTCTTCCAGTGTATCAACCAGCATGGTGGATGCATTTGTTTGTACTGAAAGTGCTCATCGTCCCTTGACATAAGGCGTGCAAGCGAAGACAGCTCTCCTATAGTCACATTTCCCGTGTCAGCGAGGAAGTTGTCACAGGGGAGGCTTGCCTGCGATGACGCCACGACCTTGCTCGGGTTTTTTTTGTTTTTGTTTTTGTTTTATTGTTTATTGACAAAAACAATGTTCAATAGCGGTCTGTCTTGGTGCCAAGGCAAGAGGCGGCATTGAAAGCCACCTGGCTGGGCCTTCGACACCAGACAGTACACGCAGCAGACGACATGAGCGCAACATACTTCAAACCAGATAGCTGGATCTCAAACATTACATTACATCGACATTACATCGTTACATCGAATAAAATTACATCGAATAAAATATAAAATGTTCAAACGCATTGCAAATTATCAAGCGCATACAATAAAAAAAACGTACAGAGTATCAAACAGGATAAGGCAATATAGGTGAAAAAAAAAGACAGAATTTGTGGCCAACACATACATCACCAACATAACACATAACCAATAAGGCCAAAGGAAGAACATGTTCTTTAGGAGTGAAGAACAAAATGTACAGAAAAATCACGATTGTTCGACGAAATAGGTTTCACTCAGTTTTCTGAAGACAAGCAAGGAGGGAGAACTGTCTATTGTATCCAGAAATGATGGATAACAATTCCGAAGGTTCGGAATTTGCCATTTTAATAATTGCATGCCATATTTAGTTCTTGTCTTAATTTTGACAAAGCTTTTATTTCTGAAATGATATGGTGTCTCCTTATTTGTATATGTGTCAAAGAAGAGCTCACGGTTTGCTTTGAATTCAAGAAAAACCATTTTCAGCAAACGCTCTGGAAATGGTTTCTCTGGTGCGATTGGCGCTGGGGCGGTCCTGGTGCGATTGACGCTTAAAGCGGGAGTTTCGTTTTAGGTGCGAAGCCCTGTAGAGGCTGGGGCTGTTGGCGTCACCTGTCGTCGTCGTCGTAATCGTCGGATCATATATTCACAATAGTAGAAACCCGCCGCGGTGGCTCGCTAAGGCGTTGCGCTGCTGAGCACAAGGTCGCGGATTCGATTCGCGGCCGCGGCGGCCTCTTTTCTACTGGAGGGGAAAAGCAAAAACGCCCGTGTTTTCGATATTTCAGCGCACGTTAAAGATCCCCAGGTGGTGAAAATTAATCCGGAGCCCTCCACTACGGCGCGCCTCATCGTCTGCGTTGCGTCGGCGCGTTAAACCCTACAATCAATTAATCAACAATACTAGACAAAAAAGCGCGAAAAAAAACCAACAAAATCAACAAACAATCAACAAAAAAGCGCGAAAAAACCCGAGAGGAACAAATACAACACAAATACACTGCAAATACTCTGACGAATGACTGTTCCTTCTCCCTGCCTGTCTGTCTGTCTGTCTGTCTGTCTGTCTGTCTGTCTGTCTGTCTGTCTGTCTGTGTGTCTGTCGCTCTGTCTGAATTGTGTGTGCGTGAGCATTTGTGCATGTGTGTGTTTGTGGTTACGTGAACTTTTCATGGTACATTCCCAACCATTTAGCGGATAAAGTAACCTGACGAACTTGGCAGGTTCATTAAAGGAGCCATGAAGACAAAACACAAGTTTGGTTCATTCAAAAGACGTCCTCATTGCAATCATGCTGACACCAGTTTTAACGTAAACGTCGCTGAAATAAGCTATATAATTAGGAAAAAAGGGAATGGCCATGCGACCCACTCGCTCAGTTACCACAACAAAACCTGTGATGTCATACCAGACAGCTCTGCGATTGGCGGAGGGCGGCAAAAGCAAACACAAATCAGGCTGAGCTTAAAATCTTTCAGAACGAGCTATTTGTGCTTAAATTTACGCCACATTCTTTTTAAAGCAATAAGAATGGTGGGACAAACAGTGGAAGTTACGAAAGCACGTGTAAACATAGAAGTACTGATGCTTACTGCTGTTGGTACTGCGGGCACAGTGCTTGGTTTAGCTGCACAGCACTGCGGGGCTTTGGGGTTGTCTCAGACGACACTGGCCGATTGATGCAAGCAACGGTGTCTTACGTAACCATGTTTGTCGAGCGAGCACTGTGTTTCACGAAACGATTTTCTCAATGAACAGAAACAAGTCAGGGTTAAATACGGTCAAAAACAAACCAAATGTAGAAAACGGCTTGCCGCGGTATGGTGGCGCCATTTGGGTTCAGTAACGTGAACAAACGCGCAAGTGCCTCAATGCCAGCGCCGCCGTACAGGGTGGAGACACCGTTTAAACGGTCCTGTGCCGCTGCAATTGGGTCAACGTGCTCAACGCGTTGTTCTTTTCGTTTCCCACAAGATCCAGCAACACGAAACAGATAAGATGATTCAAACTTCACCACTAAACCGTGTTGCGGCGATAATTTTAGCGCGGTTTTGATACAGTGACTTGCTTTGGCGGCGAGCGAGTGATCCAAAATGGCGGCGCCAGCATATGCGCGTCTCCACCCGGTACGGCGGACGCAGGAATCTAGGGACCCTAGGCTGCAGAGCGGTCGGTTCCTGTGATGTCATTGCAGACCACGAAAACACGCGATTTAGCGGGAAAATGAAAATTTTAACTTAAATAGATTAATTTCTCAGTGAATAAAGCATCGTTGGTATCCGGACAAGTGCTGGGGGCACTATAAAACACAAAATCTTTCGAATAAAACAATCTTGTATTTTTGTTTATGGCTCCTTTAAAGCGTCTATTATGTCTTTCTCCCCATATAGGTCGATTGATTGCTTCCTTTGCGAACTCATAGCATGACCATAAAGGCAAAAAAAATGGTGTAGAACCTCCGAGCGAGAATTGTGACACACTGGAGCACATTTCTTAGGACCTTATCTCCATATGTACGCCCTGCGTTTGCCATTGGGTTCACACAGGTCGTTAGAAGTAGGACGTTTAATTATTCACGAGTCCTTTTATAAATACTACTTTATAAATACCACTTTAGGCGCTGCATATATGAATTGCGTCATGTCAAGCACTGCTTACAGGTAGATGGATTTTTGTCCTGAGTCGTCCAAGAATACTCAGGCATAAAATAGGACCTCAAGCTCTTTTTTTGCTGTCAATGACATCGAAGGACGACACCGGTTCCGCCGACCCTGCGCAAGTAACCCCATATTTCTACATTCGGGTTTAGTGTTCGTAGTTTGAAGCCTATCTAAGGATTTACATTGCTTCCACTCATTTCCCAGGCCTTGTTGGCCTTGCGCCAATTAACACCAACCATCATCATCATCATCGTTTCCCCGGGACAACCAGTGAAATAACGCTGCGAAACCCGGAGGCAACTCAGCCAGCCAAAGGTGCCGCTGGCATGGCGCCGATGCTTTTGATTGTGTCCCTCTGCTGGTTATTAGCTCACTAGCAGCCGGCCTGTAAATCATCATTTGGTCATCTTGGTGTACCACCGAGTGATGGCCCATGGAAGGATGTCATAATGGGTTAGCCACCACTGATAATCCACCGGATACTCGCAGGGGTCAGAACGGGTGTCGGGTCAGTAGTAATTTATGCGTGACGAGTAACTAGCCAGTAAAGATGGTTGTTGTTCGTTTCCCCGAAGTCCGGTGTCGATAAGGAACCCAATCGCCCGGGCTCCGATTGATTTGGCAGGAGGCTGGCAGGGCGATAGTGTTGAAGTTCTTGGAGACGGCGGTCGAATTGACGAACTCGAGGCGTTGAGGTTGATTAAGTGAAACGAAAGTTTATATACAGCTATTTACAGTAGGATAACTGGGTACATGAGTAGTAAAAGGGAAAAACTTCGAACTTCAGCTAGACGCTAGCTCCGAGTGCACACAAATCACTCGAGCTCCTCAACTTCGTCTAACTCTCCTATTGTGGGAGCGTACACAAACCGCTCGAGAAACGACGGCTGAGACTCTGTCTCGATGCAAGACCCGTTTAGTTGCCCGGTACGGCGCTGTACCCTAAAACTCCGACGCGATCTTAACCTCTCACCTTGGGGGCTCACAAATCCCAACCTAGCTTTAACGGTCGAGACTCCTTGTCCTGCAGGGAACTGCCCAGCTCGGCGCTCAGACAAGAACGATTTCCAACGGCCAAGTTCGGCCTTATAACACTTCGAGATCACCCTCTCTCGGGAACGCCCCTGTAGCGTTCGTACACGCGTAAGGGAGTGCACAAATTCACGTAAACAGCTGTCACTCAGCACGCCACGGAATATTCAATGAGGCGCCGCTATCTCCGGGTCAACGGACCACTCACGGGCCAGCAGGCGCGTACGACCCCGAGGGATGAGAGCGAAAGACGCGACTGTGCGTCATGCTGACCGGGACGGGGTAACAATGGAGACTCAGCTAACAAAAAAAATGCTAACAACACTAAGTGCGAGTAAAAAGAAATTAGGTCGTGTCTCCGGAGCGCGTAAACGCCACGAACAACGAGACAGCTCAACCTATAACACTGATGCGCGCTATCACTGCAAACACGCACACACATTCTGGCACTCGACAACAAGAACAAAAGGAACAAGGACTGGCAAAGAACACGGGCAATTTTGAAGTCAACAAAAATAAAACGTTAAGACAGTTTGCGTTGCCACTATGCGCACGCGCGCAAATGTCATCCTTGACGGCGTAGCCTGATAACGTTCCTTCAAGAATGTTCGGCTGTGCTTTCGCTCACTTGCGGCGCAGAGAAAGTTCGGTTCGGTACGCGGAACGGTCAATTTGGTGCACGGATCGAGCACCCAAGGCATCTCGTCGGGCACAACCACGGTACACACACACACACACACCACCAACGAAAAAGGACGGGTGAACGGGAACGTTCACGTCCGTCGTGGCGGTGTTAAGGCTCGGAGGAAATTCAATACTAGCCTCCCCAAGCAACAATCTGAAAGCAGGTGAGTGCATTCGCGTACTTCCAGCCCCCTCTGCAGATGATCCAGACCGCGTAGCGTTGCAATGTCAACGCAAGTCTCGACAATTTAGCCCCATGAGGTGAACACAACTTCGGGGAAGACGGAGTGGTATCACAAAATGCGACTCCGCTCTCTGCCATGCCTCTCCAATGCCCCAACGTACGGCAATGCTGCGGGCTGGCAGCGTCGGCGAAGGGTTGATGCTGGAGCGGAATGGCGGCCCGCGGACGCGACGACCTTCTCGGGATCATTCTTTCCCCTACGCACAGACTGCCCCAGAACAACAACCTCACAAGCACCTGTCATTACCAAAAACCGCTCGCTCGTGCACGCTAGGTGCGTTCTGAGCAGCGGCCTGACAAAGACAGTTTTTCGGCTGACCGAGTACGCACTCATCCCGGCACAACTCAGAACTAGGGCCTGTGACACACTGCCAGGTCGCATAACTTAGTGCGTCAACCATCCAGCGCGGCTCCCGACTAAATCTCGGCAATGGCCGCAACCAACACTAAAGCTACGAAACTCTATCTCAGACACCCGTTTTGCGAGATCGCCGATTGCGTCTCGTTCCTCGGTTTCAACTGTAGCTGCCTCCTGGGGGGGAAATCTTACTGCCGGCCTGCACGTGGCCCCCCCTGCCGGCGGACTGGGCTGTGTCCGTCGGGTTCGGCTGTCCTGCTTTGGGCCGTCGCAATGGCAGGAGTCAGTGGTGTGCCAGGCCCACTGTATTGGGTATTCAACGCCCATGGGAGCTTAAGCAATTCCCAGGCACTCTGAGGGCAAGTGCCTTCCAAGAACACCGATGCGTGATGCGGACGCAGGCCCGGACAGCCTGGGTGGCTACCGAGGTTGGTGCTTGGAATGGTAATTCGATCAAAATTTGCGGTCGCAAATTTCTGTGGATCAACTATGATTCTCTTTGGCCGGGGGCGGTAACGCGCTCCTGTAATCCAGTGTGGGTGGAGGCCGGGGGGTCAATGTTGCGAAGTGCAACTGCACCAAGCGGTACAGTTTGTGTTATAGTGGCGCACAGTTGCTGAAGCAATGTGAGCGCTACTATCAGGCCGGGGGAGTGGCGAGCCCCTGTAACCGCAGCTAGGAAGGGGCCTATCAACACGAACCGATCTGCTCGCCGAGGGAGGTGACGAGCCCTTGTAACCCAAGTCATAGGGGTACATGCGGTACAGTTCGTTTTATCGTGCCATGCTGAAGCATGGGTACACACAATGAGGCCGGGGGTGTAGCGAACCTCTGTAACCGGAGCATGGAAGGGGCCTTTAATGCGAACTCGTCTGCTGACCGAGGGAACTTGATGAGCCCTTGTAACCTTCAGTCTCGGGGGCGAGAGTGCAGAGCCACTGGGAGTTCCTCAGAGGATCCCTTGTATCCCGAAAGATGGTATTTGTGGTGCAACTATGACTCTCTTGGCTAGGGGAAGTAGCGAGCCCCTGTAATCCAGTGTGGGAGAAGGCCAAAGGCTGGGGGTGGTAACGCGCCCCTGTAATCCAGCGTGAGAGGAAGCCAGCGGGTCAATGTTGCGCCGTAATCACTGCGCTCAAGCGGTACAGTTCGCACGTAGTGTTGGCGTACCATTGCTGAAGCAATGGGTAGACCACTACCGAGCCAGGGGCGTGCACACCCCTGTAACCATAGCTTGGGGCTCGTTCTGTTGAACTTGCGAACTGGTCTGCAGGCCGGGGGTTGTGACAAACCCTTGTAACCTAATGTCATAGGGGCCAGAAGAGCGTGGAAGTACGGTAATTCCACTGGACCTCCTCGAGGAATCGGGGAGGCCGCACAATCCCTGCCCAGGGAGCGTGCAAAACGGCCGCCACTGCGGAGGTTCCTGGTCAACTGGAATCAGGTCCTACGTGGAGGTCGGGCGGTCGGGTGTCAACCCGGCACTTGGCAATGCGATTGAAGCAGGAAAGCGTGTCGAGGTCGATCAACTATGACTTTCTTTGGCCGGGGGAAGTAACGCACCCCTGTAATCCAGCGTGGGAGGAGGCCGGCGAGTCAAGTTGCGAAAGTAGCAAGTGCCGCAAGCGTACAGTCGTTTGTACTGGGAATACCGATTAAGTTCGGGAAACCGTTACGGGCCGGGGTACTGGCGACCCTTGTAACCGCAAGCTTTGGCGGGGCCAGCGACCTGATCGCAATAAGTCGGGGAGAGTGACATACCCCTGTAACCAAATGTCATGGGGGCCAGATATTGTACAGTCCGTATGAGGCCGGGGAGGGTCGCGCCCCCCTGTAACATTGCTGCGAGGAGCCTATAGACTGATCTTCTCTGGCTTCCACGGGACGTGCTACCACGATCTACTTGGTGTTCCGCACGGGGAAAACGAGGAAAGGTGAGGTTAGTACACCGAACGGGGGAACTCTCCTGGCTTAGTAACGGCTAGTAGGCCCGGACCGATCTCCTCTGCCAGATGCAAGGCAATGCCAAGAGACTCTTGTTCCTATGAGCGACAGAGTAGGCAAAGAGGAGGACATAAGAATAGGTCCTATATGCTGAGCGGACCTTGCGAACGGGCCGTTGAGGCACCGTGCGCATACAAACTTCCGGTGTCCGGAGACCGTGAAAAGCAGGTGTTGCAAGTACCCGTGTTTAGTGGAAAGCTTCACTGGTGATTCGTGAGTACCTGGTGCGGGACAGTTGATCGAGGACGTCAGTACGCATCGGCCGCAGAGCTGGGGGTCGGGGGGGGGGGGGGGGGCGGCCATCGCCACTAAATAGGGTACTTCCTGTCTCCGACAGTTGGGGCCCAGTTATCGGACCCTATGGGTGAGCGGTAACCCGTGGCAGGGGCCGCATATTTGGCAATTGGCACTGTCTGATGCCCTCGCTGAGCAATAAGTCTTGGAAGAGAGTCAGACAAAAGGATTGGAGCAAAATTGCTTCCCTCATTCCCACCCTTTTTCCCATAACCCATCCCGATGTCCAAATTCCCGTTCCCAGCAACCCACCCTATCCGGCTTTTTCCTAGGGGGGACAAGAGGGGTCCCCCCGGGCTCGTCCCCTTGGCGGTGGGTCGCAATAAAGTCTTTCCCGTTAATTTCTCTCCACCTTCGTGTGGACAAAATTCTCTTTGCCGGTTGGCCTGTTTTTGTACTGTTGCAATTGGGTATAACCGGTTGTACTTCGTGTGGTACCGGGGAGCTATTGAAAGCTTCATTTACTCGATGTAGCTGCCTCCTGACATGGTTTTCCCTCTCCTTCGCAACCTCCTCGGGAGCTCTCATTCTTGGTTTCCCAGTCTCCACGCATGCGTTTTCGTGTTCTCCATCGGCCTCCTCGGTTACACTCTCAACATCAAGACTACCAAACCCACCCGACATCTCCGTATCGTTCCTACCCTCTTCAAACGTTCTGAGCTCCTCATCCTCCGTCTTCTCGCGTTCTCTCTAACTTCCTCTTCCATTTTCTACATGTTCAACCCAGTCTACCTTCTCAGCTCCCTTATCCGCCTTTAACTCCTGCTTCTCCTCAACCTGATCGTCAACTCCGTCTCTTTTTCGCTCCGTCTCGTCACATGCTTTCTCGTCTTCTCTCTCCTTTTTCTTCTGGACGAGCTCCTGAACCCCCGACACGGAGTTCACTTTCTCGTGCAACTTTTGAGCGGATATGGAACGCGGCGGGCCCCAAGACTATCCAGCGCGACGCTACTCTCCTCCGGTCCACCGATTAGAGTTTGGGTACTGCCCGTGCTAGCAAGTTCGGCATGCATTAGCGTAGTGTCTCGTGCAAAAGCAGCTGGCGGCCCTACACCCGCGACAACGGGGTTACCCCCGGACTCTGCTCTTATACCGCACGCGCTCGCTGGAACACTCCTCATGCTCGCTTCCCTTTCCGAACAGCTGTTCACAGCTGAGACCTTCGCTTCCTGTGCGCAGCCACGGCCGCTTATCTCGTTCTCACGCGGCTCCATTGAAAGACAGACTGCCCCCGTTCAACTTTGCTGTCAATGCATAACTGGGCCTTCCCGACGGGTTCCGCCTTATGCGCTGCAGCTCCATCCCCAAACTTTGCCTGCGAGGCTGCTCGTCATGTTCGAGCATCTCTTCATTACACCACTCTACGGTATCCCCAGACGCGCTTACCTCGTCGCTCCTCATCCCAACGTCCGTCTCCACCCGTTCGACACCGGCGGAAATGCTAGCGTCGTGTAGGGAGCCGCGGCTGCCTACTTTGTCATCGCGATGCTCAACTTCCAAGCCTTGGCCGGAACCATTCGACTTCGCTGACGCTATAAAACTCGCTGGTTCTGTGCCCCATTGTTTCTGCTCGCGGGTGTCCGAGCGTAAGGGCGCTTGCCTTCTCCGCTCCAGCTCCAACTCATACCTTCGCAACCACTCTTCAGATTCGAGCCGCATGCAGTTTTTTGTACACGCGTCTTTGATTCTCGCGCCTCTCTTCTCTCTCGCTCCGCCGCCTCTCGCACTCCTTCCTCCGCTTCACGCGCTGCTTTTCTCTCCCGTTCCTGAAACTCCAATTCCATTCGTCTAATAATTTTTGTTTCAGACTCCACTTGGACCACCCCTCCTGCCGCTGTTGCTCCTTGAGGTGGCGCCTCATGCGTCTGACCATTTCCGTCTCCTTCCGCCATGTTCGGCAGCATGCTGCGCGTGACTAATATGCAACCCCAAACTCAGCCTACACCGCCACAACGAAGCGCAAGAAATCCCCCTCACCCGCACCCTCGGTGGTCGGCTGAAGCGTCGTTGGACCCGTGCGCTGGCTTGGCACTGCTGCTCCCCTCCGCGCGGAGCTCGGCTGGTGCCGATGAAGACGGGCTTGCGTCCGCTTGGTGCCCTTGGCTGTGGCCTGGTGTTCTCTTCTGCCAAATCCTGTCGATTGCGCCAGTAAAGATGGTTGTTGTTCGTTTCCCCGAAGTCCGGTGTCGATCAGGAACCCAATCGCCCGGGCTCCGGTTGATTTGGCAGGAGGCTGGCAGGGCGATGGTGTTGAAGTTCTTGGAGACGGCGGTCGAATTGACGAACTCGAGGCATTGAGGTTGATTAAGTGAAAATAAAGTTTATATACAGCTATTTACAGTAGGATAACTGGGTACATGAGTAGTAAAAGGGAAAAATTTCGAACTTCAGCTAGACGCTAGCTCCGAGTGCACACAAATCACTCGAGCTCCTCAACTTCGTCTAACTCTCCTATTCTCGGAGCGTACACAAACCCCTCGAGAAACGACGGCCGAGACTCTGTCTCGATGCAAGACCCGTTTAGTTGCCCGGTACGGCGCTGTACCCTAAAATTCCGACGCGATCTTAACCTCTCACCTTGGGGGCTCACAAATCCCAACGTAGCTTTGACGGTCGAGACTCCTTGTCCCGCCGGGAACTGCCCAGCTCGGCGCTCAGACAAGAACGATTTCCAACGGCCAAGTTCGGCCTTATAACACTTCGAGATCACCCTCTCACCCACCGCGGTGGCTCAGTGGCTAAGGCGTTGCGCTGCTGAGCACGAGGTCGCGGGTTCGATTCCCGGCCGCGGCGGCCGCTTTTCTGATGGAGGGGAAAAGCAAAAACGCCCGTGTGTGCGAGATTTCGGCGCACGTTAAAGATCCCCAGGTGGTCAAAATTAAACCGGAGCCCTCCACCACGGCGCGCCTCATCACCAGCGTTGCGTCGGCGCGTTAAACCCTACAATCAATCAATCAGATCACCCTCTCTCGGGAACGCCCCTGTAGCGTTCGTACACGCGTAAGGGAGTGCACAAATTCACGTAGACAGCTGTCACTCAGCGCGCTACGGAATATTCAATGAGGTGCCGCCATCTTTGGGTTAACGGCACCCTCGCGGACGAGCAGGTGCGCGCGACCCCGCGGGGTGAGAGCGAAAGGTGGCGACAGTGCACCGTGCCGCCCGGGGCGCGTTAACAATGGTGTCTCGCGCGCCGCGCACTTCGACGCCGGTAATTCCACCACCGCCGCGCGTCACGTCGACGGTTCCCGGAATCAGGCGGTGCCGTCTGCTTTCTCAATGGGGGATTATCCCCCGTGGTATTCGGTCGGCCAGACAGTCCGTCTCCCGTGCGCGCCGTGACAAATTGGAGTCGACTGCTCTGCAGTGTTGGCAGTGCTACGTCGTCAGACAGAGTTGCGGGCTCTCACGCTCCGCCCGGGCGCCTGGCCGCTGATCTAATAAGTGGACCTTACATGGCCGTAAGTCATCCGAAGTCACAAGTAACTCGTCTGTGACGGGTTACTGGGCGGTCGCCGCTGGGCCCCCTTGTGGTAACACACCTGTGATTGCCCAATCACCAGGGGCGCACTAATGGATGGTGAACCAGCTGTCCCAATCGCAAGCAGGCCTACCAGGAACCGACCAGTAGTACCTTTTCGAACGGCTTCGCGTCCGTCACTGTTAACAAAAGGTGCTTGCATTTACTAACAGAATATTAACCACTGACTTGTCACAGAATCCACTAGGTACTTAGTAACTGGAAGTAGTAAATGTAGCACTAGTAAGCTTACTAAATGAGACAGGTAGTCAGCAGTAGTTCCTTCAGCAGAAATTTCCTATTGAAATACACTCCCCTTAGCTACATGCATTTAGTAACTGGACATATAAGAAGCGTGACCATAATCTAACGTGTACACATAAACGTTTGTACACAGTTTCTGGCCGAAAAGGGTTTAAAAATCTCGTCCCATGGTATACACCTTTAAAAGGTGTTTTAACTAAACAAGGGGGTGTAAGGATGAAAAATAGGTGTGCTTGTAAACACCTTAAAGTAAAGGGGGGGGGGGGGCAGCACAGCTACGCGTCACAATGGGGATCAATTGAGCGCGTAGCAGGGTATAGTCAAACATTCAAGACGCGCATATCACATTTAGCAAATAAATAAATAAAGCACGAAAACTAACGGGATGACCGGAGAGTGCGAGAATAACTTAGTTACCAGAAACACATCTGGTCTTCTTGTTTTTATAGAAATCAGCGGAAAGTCCTCTGATAGTCGGTGGGCTTGTTGCGAAAATAAATATTTTACCGAAAATTTTAGACACGCATTTTAGTGTGAGCAGATACAACTCAGCATCTAGGTTTCAAAAACGGTTTTAATCGTGAGGAGGAGTTTCCACTTCATCTTTAGTAAGTACTTGAGTAATTACGTTCAGAAAGTTATTGAATTTTGTTACTATCAAGTGAATGTTAGTATCAAACATGCAGCAGTTACTAAGTGCATCGTCTGGACTGACAAGTAACGATAGTATTCAGGGTCCATACTTAGTGGCAGCTCCTACGTACATCCACGATCAAAAGTTTACAGGAGCACTGACACCAATATTCGACGTTAATATTAGTGCACAGTTCTCTTCCTTCACACAACAGAATACCCTGGCTGAAATATGAGCGGCCTGCGACGCGAAGAACATAGTTCAATTGGATCTCATTTATCGCGCCGACGGAGCAGCACACAGAGCGGCACTCAGCAAATGGACGTCAGCGTGACATCATCCCGGGGTAGCGAAAAGAAGTGACGCGAAAACCGCTCGCCCAAAACTTGTGACGTCATTTCACACGCGCGGCCGCGCGCGAGCGGCGACTAGGTGCTGGCGCATTCACAAACAGGTGGACGTGACCAGAGCTACAGGCATACCCGCTGCCCAGAAAGGCACTTTTGGCAAAAATGAAGTTCCACACACTGGAAATGAAGTGATAATATAGCCGGGAATAGCAATAGAAGTTGCCATCAGGACTTTTATTAAAAGCGGTCACCGAATTTCCCCCGCAATGGTAGGCCTAGCACCTTCAGGCACCTCAGCCGTTCAGCTCCGGCGGCGGCGCGGTCGAAACAACGACCCCACCGGCCTCCGCAGTGTTTCGACGCCCGCACAAAGCGGTGAGGTCATGCCGGGATTGTGTAATATGCGCCTTTCGGGCCGAAAGCGTCGGAAGTTGAAACGAAAGATTTTCAGGCCGTTCAATGGCATTATTTATCACGCGCTGAAGTATTTAAAGTGCTGTGTGGGGTTCGCCAGACCATTAGGCATCGATAAAAGCAATAAAGATGTATCATAACATTTCCGTCTCAGTACTCCTTTAAGGTTGAAGTCCCTGCTCTGGAAACGTCATTGTCGATGTCACGAAAACGCACGATTTAGAGGGAGAATTGAAATTTAGCTTAGAATGTTTCGTTCGTCAGTGAATAAAGCGTTTGCTGCCGTACAAGCGCTGAGGGCACGTAAACCACTAAATATTTCGACTAAAATTTGTACTTCGTCTGCATGGCCCCTTTAAGCCGCGATCAAAGGGGCAACACCAAATGCTTTCACGCGAACGAACTATTTAATATTAAATACAAATGTTTACCCAAAACCAAGCGTCATGTTCTTAGCTTGGTTTACTCTGCGGAGATCAGACACTGCTCCAAGGGGATTCCCCTATTAAGTATGTCGGACCGTGACGCACCCGTCAGACCCCGTGCATCCCACGCACGAGCTCAGAGTAAACTACAGCGGCAGGAAATCTGTGCGCGTCCGAGCGGCTCACGCGCAAACAAGAATACAGCGAGCTCGACAAGGTATCAAAAGGTTGCAACAAGGTCGGAACAGCCTTGGCCCCGAAGGGCCGGGCCCCACTTGGTCAGGAAGGGCACGCAGAGAAAATAGGGGAGAGGAGGGAGAGGGGAGAGGAGAGGAACTCACAGCCGCTCGCCTTTCTAGCCTCCGATTCCGCGTGGGCTGAGGCAAGTGGAACAGTGGCGGCGCGAAGCGGAGCTGAGCACTGCGGGCGTTTGCATCTTCACGGCGTTTCTGCCGCCAGCCCGGCTGAATGCGGGTCGCGTGTCTAGCGTGAAGCCCGACTAATTAATGGCGCTTCGCCGAACGAACGGCTGGCAGCGTGACGCCTCGCCCGCTTACGACGTGCGCTGCGTGGGCAGGCTTCGTCTCGGTCGCGGCGAAACAGGAGCCTGCCTTTGTCCCGGCATAAAGGGCGCTGTCGTATATTTATACAGGCAACAACCTCGAAACTTGCGGCTGTCAACTAAGCGCCGCTGGGGCTTCGCCGCGAAATATTTGCACATTTTCTGTCGCGAAAGTGTTTTTTGATTGGCTTACCTCATTGAAGTGGCACCAGAAGCTGTTACCGGGAATATAAAAAAACGAAATATAATTACAAACGTGCGGGAGGGAAAAGCTTAAAAAACGAGGCTTCTGGGGTTGATTGCTTGTAAGTGGGGGGCTAACTTTTGTCTACGTGAAAGGCAACTTTGGCCCTAACGAATGACGCTCTGGCACGTGCAGTGAGAGTGCCTTGATTTTCTGTTTCTTCTGGCTGAATTCGCCGAATTAAAATGACATTGGGCTGGAAAGGAAGGCCAGCCCACAAAAAGCAAAATCCTAGCAGATGTCGCAAGCTCCACAGTTCTTCCTCTCAGGATGATTACTGCCACTTTTGATGGACTGCTTATGCACTTCACTAAAGCCGTGCCGCACAACAGACCGAAACCTCTGCCTCATTCGTAAACGGCACAAGGTAAATGACCGAGAGGCGCATTCAAATTGTGCCAGTTATCACGAATGGCCGGGGGATTATTTTCCTTCCGCGTGCACGAATTTGAACGAAAGCAATATACATTTAAATCTGCATGGATACTAATTAGTGAATTTTACGACATCTAGGCGACTTTTAAACGGCGAAACTGTTCTTTTTGTCCTTAATGTGTGCAGTGCCATCAAAATACCATGACATAGTTACTCCCACTGTTTACCGCACGCGTGGGCACGCCTCTTACGGGGAGCGCCCGGCGTCATTCATGCTTGCGTTTGGCGCTCGCAAAAATACCAAGAAAACCGTTTAATGCGTCGGCACCTCAAGGGGGGGGGGGGGGGGCACAAGACAGCTCGCGCTACATACGCCCAGTTCGCAAAACCAACCCTTTGCGGCCGGTGTTCTACCGCGTGCTGACGCGTTCCAGTTTTGGAGAAATGGGAAAGCCTGCGGACAAAACGTTTCGGGCGCGGCAGTGGAGCATGAGGAAGACGACGATATAGATGGATAAGGCGACGTCTACTATACTACCAAAACGAAAAGCGACGACGGAATATGTAAATTGATATTGAAACCTTTCTTCGGTGGTGGTGTGTCTTTCAGGGTTTACATTGAAATAAATCCTCCATCTCCGCTATGGTTCAAGCCTTGCGCGACTCAGTTGAAGCTGCGCCATTTTTTTTTGTCGTTTCACTGGTCTTCTTTTTCGCACTGTTCTTCCGTTGCTTCAGGATTGCTTCATTTTGCATTTCGTAGAGGAGGCCTTAGGGATGTAAGAACGGAACCTTGTGAATTACTGCGTAACCTTGTACCTCAGACGACACGTTTAATTAAACGTTCTGTTGTTTTTGTTTCCAAGTACGTCGTTTGTTCTAAGTACGTAAGAAATTCTCAAGAATTGATCCAACTACGTGCAACGGCACAGCACACCTAGATCACATGATATGCTCTTGCCATGAGCGAAAAATAATAAAATTTACAATAATGCGATGCAGATGTCAATACACCCAAAGAGTAGCGTAATAAGGCTACAAAAACATGGGAGACTATTCTCGCCAGGTTCAACACGGAGCCGCAAGTCACCGCCGTCCGGGTGACCGAAGACGCCGCAGGGGTACAAGGAATACTGCCTCACAGCTAAGGCGGTGGCGGGGAGATTGTTCAACGCGTCTTCCCTTCGAACCCTTTTCTGGCACTAACAGTCATCCCTCTCTCTCCCTCAGCCCTTCGATAAGCGTGTTCCATGCAACGAAGTTATATGCAGCCTCGAGGATACCAAATTTGGCACGTCTACTTGCCCTCGGCGCCAGACATCCGTGAATACATATGAAGTAGTCTTCATAAGATTAGTGACGTTAAATTAAGGGGGGACGCGGGTCTTAGAATGGTCAAAAATGGCCAAAATATCGATTTCGAGAAAATCCAATTTTTGGAATTATTGTACCTTCAAGCACCTGCCTTCAAAATATCAACGCGAAATTCCATCGGGAAATACTCTAAAATCATGTTTTGAAACGCCTCGAGGGCCACGAAATGCCCCGAATTGGGCAAAAGTTGCTTCAAATTCCCGCGCGCCCCGCGGGCGAAGCAGCCGACCGATCGCCGCCATCTTGGTCTTGTTTTGAAGCTTGTTTCTTTGTGCGCATTTTGCGATATCTCAAAATGGCGTCGCTTGAGTAGAACGACCGCCCTTGCCAGTTTTCTGAAGGCACCTTCTCGGCCGCCGATTGGCTAGAGCGGGCGCACGCGGTTTGAGTTCGCCATACGACCCCTCCCATTGGTCGGCGCGACTGCTGTCATGGCGGTCGCCATTATGGCGTCTGCTACGCACGTCTGACGGAGTCCGCTCTTCTGGCGCAGCGCTCGCTTAGAGCAGTTTTTTTTTACAGTTTCTTTTAATTCTTCCATCGCATACTTTCGTGAATGATGCCAGGAGACGTACGTTTGAAGAAGACGACCCGTCATGCGCACGGGAAGCGAAAGCGTCGTCCGCCTATCCCAAGGTCGCGTGGTGCGACTTCGGGCCGCTCGACTCCGCCGGATGAGAATCGTTCGCCACCTCGTATTGCCTCGCCTGCCCCATCGCCTGACCAACCACCTCCGGAATCCATACCTGGTCCAAGCACGTCCTGCCGGCTTGACACGAGGTATTACACGGCGGAGGAGATCGCCGCGCGTACGGAACACGCGGACGAGGTCAAGCGCGGAATGGAGACCAAGTCAGCAACGCAGCGGAAATTCGACCTCCTTGAAGTGGATTTGGCGCACTCAGAGGAAGAATCCGGCACAGATTTTGTCTTAGTGGATTTTGCAATGCTGAAGGACCTTTTTGTGCACGTCAGGTGCGGCAAGTGCGGGCTGGCGGCGCTGGATTTGAGGAAGCCTGACCGGCAGTACGGCCTCGCCGTGAAGCTCGAGGTGACGTGCTCGGTTTATGAACACCGTGTGGAACGTTTTTCCTCGCCAAGGACCGAAGGATCTGGCAATATCACTCTTTTTGAAGTGAATATGAGGGCTTTGAAAAGTATTCAAAGCATCTGGAAGGGGGTGACTGCTCTGTCAGATTTTTGTGCTGGTATGAACTTGTCCCACAGAGGCCTGCACCACAAGACATTCCAAGCGCACTTGAGGAAAGTGTTTCAGGTTTGCGAGGACACTGCAGCAGCCTCTGAAGCTGATAGTGTGCGTGCCATCAAGGACTTGTACTCGGAGCTTGGTCAGCCGCCAAACAACATAGATGTGATGTTTGATGGCACGTGGATGACAAGGGGACGGTTGTCACACATTGGAGTGGGCTGCATCATTGAAGTGTACACCGGCTTGGTGATTGATCATGTAGTCCTCTCTAACTTTTGCTTAGGTTGCGCCATCGGACCCAAAGCTTCAGATGGGGGCTACGAAGATTGGCTGGCAGACCATGAGTGTCAGCGAAACATTGACTGTGGTGCAGGACGCATGGAGGTAGAGGCAGCCCTGATAACGTTCAAGCGCTCGCTCTTCAAGAATGGGCTGCGGTGCACAACCGTGATGTCCGATGGAGATAGCCGCACCATGCACGGCTTGAAGGAAAAAGGCGTCTATGGGTTTATCCCCATAGGCCAAGAAAGTTTGCCTTTCGGCAACATTTATTTTCCCCAAAAGACTCTTTGGAGGGCCAACAACATGATGCATTTGCGGAAAACGCACTGCGCAGTGTCCCACCCCTGTATCCTCTCAAACTTCCAGCATAAAAACCGCGAATGAAATAGCCTCACCAAAGAACAAAAAAAGGGGGCACCTAAAGCAAGTTTCACCCTCATACTTTTGCCGTACACAATATTCTGGGTACCACAGTGCACTGTAATAGATGATGTTACTTCACGAAGGACTGTTGCAGTTTTCACGACGCCAGCAAGACACCACCAGATTTCACAACGCTAACAAAATGCCAACCGTTTCGAAGTCGATAAATTTTGCTAAATTCCTGATGGGGTCCGTTACTTGGCCTTTTGTATCTCCAGTTCTAGTTGACATTTTTGGAATCCAAAGACAGATTTGAAAATGGGAAGAACATGTCTTTGTTACTGGGAAATTTTGAAGCTACACTACTGACGGTTCATCTCATAACACATGGCCAAACTTCAAATGCAGTTTTCTCAGTTTCATATTTTTGGACACTTCCCTCAGCCTTACGCAGCTTTTTGGAAACTTCTTTTTGCTTCACAAGGTCAATCTTGGTACCATTTTTTTCAGTACAGCCTGAGGCAGCCGATGACATTCTTAGTTTTTCTGTTTAGGCTACGCATAAATAATGACTTGCAGTTATTTTGATGAGCCAAAATATCCAATACTGCCATTTTTTGTACTTGACATATTTTTTTAGGATGCCGTGACTTTAGAGAAAAACGAAGAATGTCATCGGGTATGGGAACTCTCTGGCTATCCATTCATGTAATCAAAAGCGACAAAATGCAATGCGAAAGTTCATTAAAGCTGCGTAAGAAATTACCTAATTGCGGTTTAGACTTTGTATGATAACTTTTGAACTAACAGCACCAGCTCAAATATAATTGCATATTTGAAATCTGCAGAGAAAAGCACATCCGTGTGCAAAATTGCGCAACCATAAATAAAAAGGTAGTTTTGAGACCCTCGTCCCCCCTTAAAGGAGCAGTGACGCGAAATTTTCTTGTTACATCCTTTGACTTGCTATGGGTGTCTAAAAGCCCAGTGATCACAGAATGGCACCTTAAAGGAGCCATGCAGACAAAATACAAGTTTGTTTTATTCGAAAGATTTGGTGTTTTATAGCGTCCCCAGCGCTTGTCCGGCAGGACGTGATGCGTTATTCACTGAGAAATTGAGGAATTTAAGTTAAAATTTTGATTCTCCCGCAAAATCATGCGTTTCGTGACGTCTGCCATGACCTCGCAAGAAAGGGTCTTCAAGCCAAATGCAAATGCATTGTGCACTCTGCAGCGGACTGCAGAGCCTTGTTTACCGTCGTTCATCGTAGATGCCGCCACCATATTGCTACCGACCGCTTTCCGCCTGTGCTTTGTTTTTGACAGTATTTGCACTTGGCTTGTTTTTGTTAGTGTTACTAATCGTTTCTTGATACATGGGGTATGCTCGACTAAGAGGGTCACGTAAGACAGTGTTGCTTACACCAATCGAACAGCGCCATGTGAAAAAACCCGAAATCGCCGCACTTCTGTGCAGCTATCACAAGCATAGTGTGCGCAGCACCAACAGCAGTGGGCAGCAATACTTCTATGGTTACGTATATTTTTGTAGCTTCAATTGTTTACCCCACCATTACTGCTATAAAATAAATAGGCAATACACTTAAAGGGTTATGAAGCCAAAATACAAGTTTGTTTTGTTCGAACGATTTGCTGTTCTATAGTGCCCCCAGCGCTTGTCCGGCAGCAAACGATGCTTCATTCACTGCAAAATTAATCAATTTAAGCTAAAACTTTGATTCTCGCGCCAAAACGTGTGTTTGAACGTCGTTTGCAATGACATCATCTGAACAAATCTTTCAGCTAAACTTGGTGTGGGGAAGAGGCGTGCTTAGCCTTAGTGAACCTAGATGGCGGCCAGCATACCGCGGCAAGCCGTTTTCTGCCGCTGGCTTGTTTGTGGCCGTATTTAAACCTTGCTTGTTTTTTTTGTTCACGGAGACAATAATCTTTTCGTGAAACACGGTGCTCTTTCGACAAATATGGTCACGTAAGACACTGGCGCTTACGTCAATCGACCAGTGTCGTCTGAGACTACCCCAAAGCCCCGCAGTGCTGTGCAGCTAAACCAAGCATACTGCGCGCAGTACTAAGCAGTACGCATCACTACTTCTATGTTTACGTGGGCTTTCGTAACTTCCACTGTTTGTCCCACCATTATTACTGATATAAAAAGAATGTGCCCTAAATTTAAGCGCAAATAGCTGGTTCGGAAAGCTTATAGGTCTGCCTAATTTGCGTTTGCTTTTTCCGGCCTACATCAATCACAGAACTGGCCGGTATGACATCATAGGTTCTGTTGTGAGAAATGAGCGAGTGGGTCCCATGGTCTTTCCCTTTTTTCCTAATTATACAGCTTATTTGAGCAAACGTTACGTTAAAAGTGGTGTCAGCATGATTCTAACGAACAAATATTTTGAATAAACCAAACTGGCATTTTGTCTTCATGACCCCTCTCAGCGAAAACAGCTCCTTTTGCTTGCATAAAAGCCCTGCCTAATAACTTGCACTCGGTTTTGCGGCCTCAGCCAATCGTACGGCCGTGCGCATGACGTCATATGTTCTAGTTCGGGAAATGAGTTAGTGCGTCTCATGGCCATTCCCTTTTTTTTCATATTACACTGCTTATTTGAGTGAAGTTTAAGTTAGAAGTGACGTCAGTATGATAAACGAGGCACTCTTTTGAATGAGCCGAACGTATGTTTCGTTTGCACGGCCGCTTTAAATGGTCCACCTTATCGTATCTAATTGTTTACAGTCTCTATTAGTCGCGACAGCTTTGGTTTCGATGAAACAAACAACCAGGCGGCCTCCCTGACAGGAGGGTGCTCATCCCGTCCCTGTTGTCGTCGTACCAAGACAAGTCGAGACGCACGCGCGCGCGCGTCCCAACTGGCTGGAGATGCACGTGCACGGGCAGCACGGCGTTAGTCCCAAAACTGTGACGTGATGCACAAGACGGAACAGCGCGCACCAACGGCAGCAAGCGCTTCGGCTGCGTCACGGGAGCCCTGACGTCGTCGGCAGTTTGGGGTGAGGCACATATCACGTCATGCTGATTCCGATGGCGAAATGGTATCCGTTCTGAGCTTTATGGTGAGTGGGAAAATTATCATCATCATCATCATCATCACCAGCCTATCTACGCCCACTGCAGGGCAAAGGCCTCTCCCATTATTCTCCAATTACCTCGGTCCTGTGCCAACTGTGAGCAATTTATCCCCGGAAACTTCTTGATCTCATCTGCCCATCTAACTTTCTGCCGCCCCCTGCAACGCTTGCCTTCTCTATGGATCCACTCTGTTACCCTTAATGACCAGCGGTTATCTTGCCTTCGCATTACACGCCCTGCCCACGTCAATTTCTTCTTCTTAATTTCTACTAATATGTCTTTAACACCAGTTTGCTCCCTGACCCACTCCGCTCTCTTCTTGTCCCTTAATGTTACACCTATCATTTTCCGCTCCATTGCCCGCTGAGTCGTTCTCAATTTAAGTTGAACCCTCTTAGTGAGCCTCCAGGTTTCTGCCCCGTAGGTGAGTACCGGTAAGATGCAGCTGTCATACACTTTCTTCTTCAGCGACAATGGTAGGCTGCTATTCATTATCTGAGAATGCCTGCCATATGCACCCCACCCCATTCTGATCCTTCTAATTATCTCTGCCGCATGGTTGGGGTCTGGGGTCACAACTTGGCCTAAGTATATATATTCGCTTACCACTTCCACTGCCTCGCCATCTATCTCAAACTGCTGTGCTGTCCCGAGGTTATTGATCATTACTTTAGTTTTCTGCATATTAATTTTCAGGCCCATGGTTCTACTCTGTTCGCCCAGTGCGGAAAGCATGCTTTGCAATTCGTCCCCCCAGTTACTTAGCAAGGCAACGTCATCAGCAAATCTGAGGTTACTGAGGTATTCTCCATTAACCCTTACTCCCACCTGTTCCCAATCCAACGTTCTGAATACTTCTTGTAAGCATGCTGTGAATAACATTGGAGAGATTGTGTCTCCTTGTCTGACACCCTTCCTTATAGGTATTTTACTGCTCTCCCTATGGAGGATGATGGTAGCTGTAGACCCATTATATATATCCTCTAGTATTCTTACATAATATTCATCTACCCCCTAGTTCCGTAATGCCTGAATGACTGCTAGGGTTTCGACCGAGTCAAATGCTTTCTCGTAATCTATGAAGGCTATATATAGGGGTTCAGTATACTCAGCGCACTTCTCTATCACCTGATTGATCGTGTGAATATGGTCCATTGTTGAATAACCTTTACTGAACCCTGCTTGCTCTATAGGTTGACTGAAATCGAAGGTTGCAGAGATTCGGTTAGCGATTACCTTGGTAAATAGCTTGTAGACGACTGACAGTAAGCTGATCGGCCTGTAATTTTTCAAGTCCTTCACGTCGCCTTTCTTATGGATTAGGATGATGTTCGTGTTCTTCCAAGATTCCGGTACCATTGCGGTCATTAGGCATTGCGTATACAGGTTTGCCAGTTTTTCAAGTACAATTTCTCCGCCATCCTTCAAGAGGTCTGCTGTTATCTGATCCTCACCAGGTGCTTTGCCCCCTTTCATTTCTTTCAAAGCCTTCCTTACTTCTTCGGTCGTTACTGGTGGGATGTCTATCTCCTCTGAGCTACTGTCTCATTCGGCATTATCCTGTATGTCCCGGCTACTGTACAGATCCCTATAGAACTCCTCGGCCACTGTGACTATTTTATCCCTATTTGTGATGACATTGCCTTGCTTATCCTTAAGTGCATACATCTGATTTTTCCCCACGCCAAGACGTCTCTTCACTGCTTTCAGGCTACCTCCGTTCTTTACCGCGTATTTGATCCTCTCCATATTATACTTCCGTATGTCAGCTGTTTTACGCTTATTGATTAACTTCGAGAGCTCGGCCAGTTCTATTCTGTCAGCTGCGGTAGAGATTCTCATGGTTTGCCGTTTCCTGATTAGATCTTTCGTCTCCTGAGAAAGTTTACCAGTATCCTGTCTAGCCATAGTGCCCCCGACTTCTACTGCACCCTCCGTGAGAATGCGTGTAAGATTTTCGCTGGCTTCCTGTGTCGTAAGCTCGGCTTCCTCGTTAAGGGCGGAATATCGGTTCTGCAGCGCGATCCTGAATTCTTCTACTTTACGTCTTACTGTTAGCTCATTTATCGGCTTCTTACGTACTAGCTTGTTGCGCTCCCTCCTCAAATCTAGCCTAATTCGAGATCTTACCATACGGTGGTCACTACACCTTACCCTTCCGAGCACTTCCACATCCTGCACGACGACAGGGTTATCGCATAATATGAGGTTTATTTAATTTTTGTGCTCCCCATTCGGGCTCTTCGGGTGGAGGAAAAATTAAAAGTGATTTAAAACATGTAATACTGAATGGTTTCGGTTGAAACGCACTGAGAGATATCTCAGTATGCAAAAGAAGCGTTTTGCATAGTTATCTCAGCTTTGAAATTTCCTGTCAGTACTTCGTGAAAGGGACGCCGCCGCACTTGCCATCGACTACGCGGAATGTACTGAGGGGTCGCGTCTATGGTCCCAGCAATCTTCTCCCGCAGGAATTGTAAAACTCCGTTTACTATCACCAAAGCTACGCGCGATGAAAAATCGCGCATAATCGGTCGCTGTCAACTCGACCGCAGACTACGCGACGCAAGCTGCGCACTTTCTCCCGGAGCGGAAGGCGTCTTGTGGCGTTCTTTTCGGCGGTCTTCGATATATGATAGGCCGGGGAGTTTCTTCCTTTTCTCTGCAACGTGGAGGGGTCTATTCCTGGTCTGGTGCAAAAAAAGTAGGCATTGCTGCCTGCTCGCAAGCGCGCACTCAGGCTGGTATGGCGTTTTTGAAGCAATAAACGTTCGTTGTCGAGTGGTCTGGTTGGAAGAGAAGTATTCAGTTTGTCACTCAAACTCGTCGCCCACTCCAAACACATAAGAAATGCCACAACTCATCGTTCAGTTTCCGGCATAGAAGAGGTTAGTGCACGGCGCGGACGACGGTGTATCATCACAGAAAATGCGAGGAATAAACCGTGAAGTTACCAGCAACAGCCAGTATGGCAGCCACCTGAAATGACTTAATATCAGCGGGGGGTGGTGGCGGCGGTGGTTTATTAACAAAGGAGGGAAGAGAAAGGGCCTGGGGATATTGCTGAACTCAACGGTGAGTTCACCCTTATAAAACCCAGTCCAGGGAAGGGGATTGGGGTTTCAAAGGATACGAAGAGAGAAGTGGGAAGAGAAGAGCGGTAGGAGAGTGGGGGATAGTCTATATCGCGTTAGTTTCGTCCATGACTCGATGGCTACAAACGCAGCGCTAGTCCTGTCACAACCAGGAAGTAGAGTAGGTGCTGGAAGACCTCCTGTCGGATAGCGTCCGGTCCCGTGGGGAACAGGAAGTCTTCCAGCTTGTGGCTTGGGGCGCCTGTGGTGCATAATGAGGGAAATGGAAGACAGCGCGGTTGCGTTTTCCGCGTATTTCGCAGCGATTTGCGTGCTCACCGCTTCACGTGCACGTGTAACATTTGGCTCAGGTATTCGTGGCAGTGTAATGTAAACGTCGCGCAGGTTCATTTGCACTGCTTAAGGCGAGTTGCAGGATCCCTTTAAGGTCGACGGAATTTGGCTTTGGTGCTAACCGCAAAGAAGAGAGAGAGAGAGAAGGCTCTTTATTGAAAAAGCACAGAGTTTTGGCGGCGTTTGCAATCGCCTACATGCTTCTCAGCTAGGGGTCTGGGATGTAGGAAAAACAGGCCCTTGAAAGAGGTGGGCAGAAAAAAAAAACACTGGCGTGGCTCGACGTGCTGAACGGACTATTTGTAGACTGTGTCACAGAATTCACAATTTTGAAGTGTAACCAATGTCGTTCAAATAAGAAAACAAACTTTTTAAAGCTTTACGCTGCTTTGGGGGGCAAGTCCATGGTCCCAGGATAATCTTCGAAGTTACCGGCCCTTGTTCTAGGCGGTAAATATCTTCAAAAAAACGGAATCTTGGGGCCGAGCAGGCCACACATTCTAATAAAATATGTTCAATGGTTTCTACAGCAGCACAGCTATCGCAGTACGGGTTGGTCGCCAGTTCTACGCAAAGAGTGTACAAAGAAGCAGTGGTTCAGATAAACGTCGGTTTATTCGCTGCTTACATCAGCTAAGCTGGAAGGTTGTTGACAGGTTACTGACGCAAGCTACACTCAGCCGTGGTTGCCGGCACTACCGTCAGGCCGTGTGCCTGAAGGCTGACACAGTTCACAACGGCTCAGGTCCCGCGAGAGTAGGGCCCCGTCTGTCGCTCGTGCTGCGCAGACGTTGTGACAGGTGCAAGCCTCGGCAGCTGCCTGAAACAACAACAAAAAATGCTTCCCGGGCATGCGCTCATCCGTTGTATACAATTGTCCGATTGTCCGGGTCCGTCCACACCGTTTTGCGCGAAGCTGATCGCGGAAGGAATGCGTGGTGTGCGCGATCAGGAAAGTAGGTAGGCCGCACCGTTGCAACACTTGCGCGTAAACAATAGCACGTGTCCAAACACGCACTTAAGAGCGTCGACTTCTACAAGTTAAAGTGTACTTTTACAGACGAAAGTTTTTCTTGGCATGCATAAATTCGAAAATTTCGGTCTCTCTGTGAGCCTTTTTGTCCCTGGATTCAGCCACCTGGCAAAAAAGAAAACAGAATTATTGAACTATTGCTATATAAACTTTCTTGCTATTGAAAGTTTATATAGCAAGAACTTTTAAAACATCTAAATCGCTACCATATTCTTACTTTTTTAACATTGTATAAAAAACATTATAAATATTTAAGGCAGGTCATCCTAACTGGTATACTGAGCAGTGTAGTTTTATTTGAAAACAGATGTGCGCTAGATATTAGCAATAGAAAATGAAAAAAATCACGCCATATCCACGGAATGAATGATGATAAGCGGGGTGAAGCTCGAGAGGGGGAGATCATCGGTAACCGTAACTCTCCCGTGAAAGTTCGCCCATTACATCATTAAGAAAGACGAGACTGTGTGCGTACATTGTACAAATCAACTTTTATTTTGTTCTTTTATTTTGTTCTTGTTCGTTTGTTGTTGTTGTTGTAGGGTTCGTGAGGCTGCAAGCAAGCGCTCGTATCGGCAGGCAAACCCCGATGCAGTGAGAGCTCGCGAGGCGGCTGCAAAACGCATCAAGCGAGCTGAGCCCGAAGCTGCCGACGCGCGGTTTAAGCGCGACTTTCTAGACGAGATGCTTCGGCCTCTCTTTCGCGCACGGCGGGATCCTGTCGGCGAGCGCGCGCTGCCGCCGCCCTGCGCGCCCTCCGCTCCGCAGCCTTGTCAACAACCACCTCCTCCATCCGGTGACTCGTTGCCCGATCAACTCCCCCTCTGTTACCACTGTGGCGAGGCAGGACACATGTACCGTCGGTGTCCCTACAGGGAACTCGGGCTACGGGGCTTCGGAGTCAATGCTCCCAGGCCCAGACCTGGTGAAAGACCCCGCGCCATCGAGGACTACCCCGCACCTCCACCACAATTTGTCACGTAGGATGGGACACAACGGTAAAGAAAGAACTTTTATTTAGGCCGAACTTGTGCCCGAACAAGACGAGAGGAAACGAGCAAAGGTCCTTGCGTCTCGTTCGATCTCCGAGAACGACTGCCTGCGTTCGTGGCGTGATCTCTTGCGTGATCTCCCCCTCGCAGTGCACGTGCGCTCGCGCCTCCGTTGGCGAACACAGACAAGCTCGCGCTCCCGGTGCCGAATTTGCGCTGCCGGTTGCAGCCGGTTCTTGCGCGTGCAACGCGGCCCACTTTGCGACATCTCCAAAAGCATGCAGCGGTTACGTACCACGAGACACAAGGGATGGACAGACCCATGGCTTTAGGAACTTCGCCCCTAAAATTGGCTCAGGTTGCACTAGTGGTGCAAGGCTGGAGAAACAGCAGAGCGCGCGTCCTCTTTTTCTTCGTCGTAGACCCGTCTGTTGCACCTCACATAAGTTTCCGGAGTTGCTGCGGATAATTCTCAATTACTGGCAGACCCTGATCGTTTCGCCTGCAGCCTTTCACATTTCTGCCAAAGGGGAGCGCGTTAGCACGCGCTAGAACCGGCGGCGACCGGCTTCGCGAACTCGGCGTCTGTAGTGCGAGCTGTCCATTGCTTCCCACTTCAGGCGTGGACGCACGTGAACTGTTTTTTGGGTATTTTTTGCGGCCTCGTGACGTGGCGCAAACCCACGTGCAAGCCAGGACGACGCAGGGGGGCTCTTCACGAAGCACACGCTCACGTGCGCTCACGTGCGCTCGGTATGTTTTCTCCTTGGCATGTTTTCTGCGAATAATTTTGGCATGTTTGCTGGCATGTTTCCTTGGCATGTTTTCTGCGAATAAATTTTGCAAACGCCACACGCCTAGCTCAAGCTTACACAGCTCTGGTGTTAAAAAAACGCCATAAAAGTAATTTTTTGACCCAGAAATCAAAAAAAAAAATTCCCGCGCCTTCCCGCGAGGGGAACACGAGTAAATGCAGAGCATTGGGGCCTCAGTACTGATTGAAGGCAGTGTTGATTCTATCGCTTCTTCCTTGATGCTGGAGTAGCAGACACGAGTAAACGTGGGCACGAGCGTCAACCAAGGAAGGAAGGAGCAACGCAGTGACTGAAACACGAGCGACCGCTAGCCGCTATATTTGCAGCGCGCGCAGTAGAGGGAGAGCAGTACGGGGGGCAGTACCCACCGCGCTGCTATCACGCACCTGTTAGGCTGAGACCGCGACGGAGCGAACGGGCTGACTACAACGCATGCGCGCGCCAGCTGCTGTTGAGAGAGAGGAGGGAAGGAGAGGCGCACCTGCTGCGGACGCGAAACTGTTGACACCGTCCGACGCAGGAACAGGCGAGGCTAAGAAATGCTCTGCATTTAAAAGAGCTCGCTCTCGACCCGTCACGTCATGGTCGCATTCGAAGGGCAACAGTAGCAAGATGTTCAAATAGATGGCGCGCGGGCAGTGGAACGCGGAAAAGTTGATTTGGCGTTAGGAAGCCTGCGTGTTTGTAGTGAGAGGAGAGAAAAGGGAGAGGAAAATCGTGAGGGGTAGGCGCGCGGGAGAAGAGGGACATTAATGTGGCAGGGGCGGAAGAAAACTCTCCTCTTTCGATGAAATTGCAGCTATGTCAGCGGATATGCGGCTATTGCTTTTATTCGTAAGCCATTCCGCTTTAGCAAAGCGCAATAATGCAGGGGGGGGGGGATAGTACAAGGTAGAACAAAACAACATTTCATTCAAGTGTCACACTTACGGCTCAGTAAGTGGATTCCGCTGCTGAGTTTGACGAAAAACTAATTGGCCAAGACTCTACCATACTCCTTATTTTGGGGCACTGACTTTTGCGTTGATATACGCGCATAATGTGGCACTTGCGAAGAGCTATCTTTTTTATTATAATTTTGCTCGCGATGATACGATACCCAATCCTTCCGCCATACTCGTTACAGACTTGACGAACGTTTTGCCCACTCCAATTAGCTTTTCGTAGCACAGCTTCACTTCTGCCTGTACCACTCCTGGAAACCCTGAGAGCTCTGCTGTGAACACTTCTTTCCATATTTATTTCTATAAATTAAATCTGAAAGTTCGCGCACTAAACAGACATGATCCTTTGCTGGACATGCACACTTGAGTTGCTTTTGAGGCGAGTATTTTAAATTTTGCGGACTGAAGTACAATCACCTCACCTATTGTGCGATGGTGAAGTTCATGCGCGCACTTAGCAAGAGGCTTACACACGAATAGAATTGTTGTAAAGAACTCCAAGAATTCTTCCTCTTTTTTTAAAGAATTGCGCACACGTATTTTTGCAATACAGATACAATGTAGACGTGCGAGACATCTTCGTAATTAACGCCTGCACAGTCCGCGCTATTACCCTTGTGGTAGGCAACACAATTTTTAGTACAAATGCTACTCAGACTGGTCATTGTCATTTTATGCTTTAAGCACACACTTAGTAGTCCTCGATTGTCTTTGGCACAGTATCCCAAGTCAGTCTAGAAGCCCGTCGCGAAACGTGTTTTAAGACAAGTACGACCCAGTGCACATCCAGCTAACGCTGTGTTTCCGGAAACACACCAAAATAGAAGCATGGCGTTGCATATAGCAGAGAAGGCAAACGTAACAGTTTTGTTTTTTTGTTAATAAAGATTTGATTGATTGATTCATTCATTCTGGGATTCGCTATGCTAGCGGCCCGTTGAAATATACATTTCCAATGGAAAGGTGCATTTAATGGCGTCGAAAAAACTTTAATGCGTGCAGCCTTCCGCTTCCCTGTGGCAGGTAACGCATTAAGCAAACTGGGCGATGTATCAATGTTAGATTGCATGTGCACAACAACAAAGTCAGCAGCGGCACCGCTGGTTGCTTCGAGGTACATTGACAGAAATGCGACTTTAAACCTATTTGTAATCACTCCAAGAATGTGTGCCATGGCGAGACGGAAATTCAACGCGCCATAACGGAAACGAAGGGTATTTCTGTCGACTGGGTGATCGGGTTATCATACCCTTAGTTCCCCTTCGCTGGCTCTTCGCGACGGAGAATTGACTCTTGGATGCGGTATCTCCCAGCTCGCCGTTTTTGTTTGTTTGTTTGTTTTTGAACAATTATCAACAGGGAACGCTCTTTTTATATATAAACCTGCACATTGGTAAAAAGCTGTACGAATATAACGGCGCGCACTTCAACGATGCTTCGGGCCGCGCCACCACACTCGGCCTCCCACGCTCACCCTTCACGTTTGCACAGGCCAGTTACTTAAAAACGTGCTGTTACCGAGACAATAATGTCTGTGTTGTTGCGGTGTCGTAGCCCCCCGATTGTTTGAAGCGTATCCGTTCATCTGCCTTGTATGTTTGGCGCCTACTGCTACTTGGCGGTGATGCGGAAGCAAACCCAGGACCCATGACTAAAGCACAAGAAGATAAACTGGACTTGGTTTTCAGTACTGTTCTACGCCTTGAAGCCAACAATACAAGCCTTCTCGAAGCAGTCAACAAAGTGTTGCTAATTCATATCGACATAAAGAATGACTTAGAAGCATTGACTGAATGTGTCAAAGAACTGGAGGCCAAGTCCGTTGTGACTGCTTCCACTGAAACCGTCGTTGATCACGATGCAAATTTAGCCTGTTTGGAGGAAAAAATTGATGATTTAGAAAACCGTTCGCGAAGGTTGAATGTCCTGTTTTTCGGCATCGAGGACACTGACCAATCGGAATCATGGGAATCCTCAGAAACACATGTTCCTGAGTTTTTCTCGAACAAGCTTAGCGTCACAGCGGCTTCAATTGCCAGGGCTCACAGACTTGGCCGATTCTCAGCTGAAAAAACGCGTCCTATTATCGCTAAGTTTTTTAATGAAAAAGATGTCGAAACTATTTTAAGTAAAGGGGTAAAGCTTAAAAACACAACGTTCAGTATTTCATGCGATTTTTCTGAGGCTGTGCGCGATAAACGTCACAAGCTACTTCAGTTTTCGAGAGAGATCAAAAAAGAAGGAGACCGCGTGCGCCTCGTGTTCAACAAGCTGATGGTGAATGACACTGTTTATGTATGGGACGCAGCGGCTAATCACGCAAAATGTGTATATCAACCTGTCGCTCCAGAGGCGAATGCTTCGCCCGTGCCAGAAGTTGTGCCATGACGCATCAACTCTGCCTGTTTCAGTCGGCCAAACAAGCCCTGCCTCACAGTAGCGAAGCAGACTGCTTCAGTTAACAGTATTTCTTTCCTCTACACGAATATCAGGAGCGTAATTTCCAAAAATGTTGCACTATCATCGCTTGCTGACTCATGTTCTTCGTCAATAATTGTTTTAACAGAGACTTGGCTCAATGACACTGTTACTGACGGCAATATTTTTGTTACTAGTGAAAAATTTAACATTTTTCGTTGCGACAGAAAACGTCGCAAAGGTGGTGGTGTACTTATAGCAATAACACAAGATTTCATCTGTGTTCCTTTAAATATAAGTTCGTTTTTGGAATGCGTGTGGGTTTTGCTAAAATGTAAAAGTACTGACGTAGTAGTTGGTGCCGTTTATCGCCCGCCTGATATGGATAGCGTTTTTTCTGCCGAGTTTAACCGTGTTTTGAGTGAAGTGTATAATCTGTACCCAAAGTGCTCGCTAATTATCTTTGGTGATTTCAACTTTCCTAATATCAATTGGCCATCACTGTCAGTCACTTCCAGTGACAAGGAAGCACATTCATTCTTGCAGATATGCCTTATTTTCACGTTAGCCCAAACAGTTAGTGAACCTACACGGCGCGCTGGATCTACCTCTAACATATTAGACCTTATTCTAACAAATGATCCACACATTAGCTCAGATATAACTCACCTTGATGAACTTTCTGTTCACGACATTATCACCGGTGTGATTATTCATACCGCTACTAAAAAAGTTGTCAGTAAGACAATAGCGTGTTACAACAGAGCAAACTTTGATGCCATTAATTCCGAGTTATCTATTTTCAGCGAACGGTTTCTTGAAAATTACTTTAATCACACTGTCAACGAAAACTGGGTTCTTTTGAAAGATGCGCTAACTAGTCTCATAAGCAGATTTGTGCCTACCATAGGCATAAAAACAAACAACAAAACTCATTGGTTTAACCGACAGCTTCAACGCCTTAACAATAAAAAGAAAAGATTATACAGGTTAGCTGGTAAAGACCGACTTTCAACCTCCTGGCTTAAATACAAAAAATGTGACAAAGAATACCAGTCTTTACTCAATACCACCCGTCGTAATTTTTATAACCATGACTTGTCTTCCATGCTTTTGAATAACCCCCGCAAATTTCGGCGTGTAATTAATACAAGAAACAATCGTGATATCATCCTAAGCGGTTCTAATGGCGCAACAATTCCCGAATCTCAGTGTACACAGCTATTAAACAACGCCTTCGCCTTAGTTTTTACTCAGGAAGATGCCTGTCCTTCCCCTGCTTTAACTTTAAATATATCATCAGGTAGTCCTATGCCAGAAATAATGATTGAAGAAGCCGGTATTTACTTACTATTAAACAAATTAAAGACTTCCTCGGCATCCGATAACTTGGGGTTCAGCAACAAGCTTCCCAAAAATATATCTTGCAGCATGTCTGTTATTTTAACCGCACTTTTTTCACAGTCATTATCTCATGGTTCAATTCCTGATGACTGGCATATTGCCAAAGTTGTCCCATTTTTCAAATCAGGCGACCGCACATCACCGTTAAACTACCGACCCATTTCATTAACTAATACGATCTGTAAACAGTTAGAACACATCATACACTCTCAAATCATCCAATCAACATTATTTACAAATATCAGCACGGTTTTCGTAGGGGTTACTCATGTGACACACAGCTCGCCGGTTTTACTCACGACTTACACTCATCTCTTGACGCTAGTAATCAGGTTGACGCAATTTTTCTGGATTTTTCTAAAGCCTTCGACCGTGTTCCTCACCACCGACTTCTACTCAAACGAAGACGTCCTAATATTCATACTAATGTTCTTGCATGGATAACAGATTTTTTATCCTCCCGAACTCAGTTTACATCCGTTCACAGCTCAAATTCGTCTTTCGTACAGGTAACGTCTGGGGTGCCCCAGGGCAGTGTTCTTGGCCCTGTGCTCTTTCTAGTTTATATTAATGACTTACCTAACGGCCTAACATCTAGAGTAAGGCTCTTTGCCGATGACTGCGTAATATATCGTAACATTTCAAGTGACACTGACCGCCAGGCTCTCCAGGCTGATCTTGACACATTAAACGCATGGTGTTCTGATTGGCTAATGACTCTTAACCTTTCTAAAACAAAGTGCATGTCATTCACCCGTTCCTCAACTAGAATTCCAACTACATATTTCCTGAACAACAATACACTTGAACTGGTTTCTACTTACAAATACCTTGGAGTGCATTTTCAATCAAATTTAAAATGGCATAACCATATTAATCAAACGCTCGCATCTGCCAACCGTACACTAGGCGTAATAAAACATAACCTAAAGCAGGCACCATCACGCATTAGAAAACTTGCACACCTCGCTCTCATTCGCCCTAAAATTGAATCGCATCTGCCATTTGGGATCCAAGTCAAGAATACATTATGCGTGATATTGAATCCCTGCAAAACCGTGCTGTTCGTTTTATTTTTTTCTGATTATTCCCCATACGCAAGCGTCACAGCGCTGAAAAATCGCGCCGAGTTGGCTTCATTATCACTTCGCCGCCGGCATGCTCGCCTAACATAAACTGTATCATCATGAGCGCCTTCGTGACGATTTTTTTCACTCACCCACTGTTACATTTCCACAGCGCGATCATTCTTGTAAAGTTAAGCGCATCACTTGCCATTCATTTACGTTCGCAAACTCATTCATTCCCCGCACAATAATAGACTGATTGATTGATTGATTGTGGGGTTTAACGCGCCGACGCAACGCAGGCGATGAGGCGCGCCGTAGTGGAGGGCTCCGGATAATTTTGACCACCTGGGGATCTTTAACGTGCGCCGAAATCTCGTACACACGGGCGTTTTTGCTTTTAGCCTCCATCAGAAAAGCGGCCGCCGCGGCCGGGAAACAATAATAGACTGGAATAACCTACCACAGCCCATTGCCAGAGAAGCTAACCTCACAAAATTTCGAGACTTTTTAAAAAATGAAGTGACCTAATTCTGTTCTGGCTTGCATATATTGACCTTTTTATTTTTTTTATTTTTTGCTGTGATGTGCTTGCCTTGTAGTTATATGTTTTTTGTAGTTATGTGTTTTAAAAATTCTTATTGCTTGTATTTTTTTGCTACGTTTGTAATTTATCATTCTGTTAGCACCTATTCATGTTATGTTCGATGTATGCGCATGCTCCCCCCTATGTAATACCCTCCTACGGAGGGCCTTTAGGGGTACCTGAATAAATAAATAAATAAATACACACACACACACGCACCTCACCTTCTCAGGCTGGGGATCGTTCATAAACAATGAATGTAATCTACGTGAATATATTAGGAAATCGCGAGTCCCATGCTAACTCTTGAAAATGAATTCTAGAATTCAATGCTTTGGGTGACGTTACCAGGGAAATCTACCAATTCTTTATTAAATAATCGTTTTGTCAAGCCTCCCGGCTGAACCGGGATAAAGTCGTACGCTTTCGCCCTGTCATCTGGGTAGACTTCGAGCATAGCAGGAAACGCTCCGAAGAGACTAGGTAAAAGTGGGGGGAAACCGGGCCAGGAAAACGTTTAAGCGGGAGAGGAGTAACGCGGTCTAGGCCACTCGCTTTTGTTTTGTCAATGCTTCTGACGAGCTGACTTGAGCGCGGCACACATAAAGAACAAGTGCTTATGTTTACATTTACTTTTCCGCGATCGCAATTTATTAGGAGTAGAATTTCCCATGTGTTAAGGAAAGTGCGGGGACAGTCGGAATGAAATAAATACCCTGACGACAACACATGCTGCGGCCCAAAAGAAAATAAAACGTACCTAACACACATTATTACTCTGAAGGACATCGATTCTGGGACAAAATTATGCCTTACGCAGTTTCAGATACGCCGTTGTTGAAGAGCCGAGACATGCGTTTTCCGAGCAAGCAACGATGTTTTCATACTCAAGGATCGCTTTTTCCTTTAACATGTTTGGACGCAGTACCAATTCAGAACTTTTCCAACACACAACGACTCTACAGCACAGTTTTTGGTACTTTCAAGTGGGACGATCCTTCTTTTTGTCTAAGGTCAACATTGAAGTGGGGCACAGTAGATTCGATGCTTTTCTTTTACGCCCTGGTGATTACTCATGACTGGCAACATTCACCGAAAGAGAAATGTGACGAGCTAGTATATCAGAAAAACTAAAGTTATAATATTTCGTACTCTGAAATCACCTGTAATGCTCTTAACCCTACCGTTGATCCGACCTTATGTTTTGCATGTCCACGCCCCAAAACCACACCTGGCGAGTGTAAATGTACAGCATGGAGAACTGTTGGGCAGTAAACATTTGAAATAACTTCTAAAATTTGTTACAACGCACCAGTGCCTCAGTGTTCGCGGTATTTCACCTACTAGTGAATACATGCACAGCGCCGAAGTAGGTGAAATACCGCGAACAAGTTAATTCTTTCCAGGCCTTCGTTCTGAATATTATTGCGCTAATTGCATTTTTATTATTTGTTGTTTGTCTTTTTTCGCATCCCACGCAAAATCCATGACTATGGCGACAAGCGGTAAGGACTGTCAGAACCGACAGCTTCACAGGGCCGCAAGCCCCCAAAGACTAGACGGCGTTACAACTGCATCAAATACACCTTGTATCTGTGCAAACGAACAAAAAAAAAAACAGAACAGAATTATTATATGTACAATTTACACACAGAAGCCGAAACAAGTTTTATACATGGGTCAATAGAAACTTTAATACACCAGGAAGCACTGCTATACACTGAAAAAGTTAAAGCAGAAATGTAAAGGAAAAAATAAAATTTATGTGAAGGAGGAGGAGGAAAAAACGTTTATTGCTCCCATTGAACGGGAAGAAAGGAGCGCCGGATGGTTGTCGGTCATCCATGGTGGGTGGCGTCCCTAGTCCGGAATGCCATGGCCAGCTGCATCTCGAATGGCCCTGGTCACCAGGCCACGCTGGTTTTCCAGGACATCGCTACTCAGCAGGACCTCCCACTGCTCCTGTGTCGGTGCGATGACTTCAGGTAGTTCGGTGACGCCTTTACACTCCCACACCATGTGGTACAGGGTGTTGGGCGTCCCAGAGCAGAAGTTGCAGTCGTAGCTGAAGAGCGTGGGGTGTATTTTGGACAGCTGTGTGGCGTGCGGAAATGAATTTGTCTGCAGTCTCCGGAATTGTGAGCTTCTTCTTTGGTTAGCTTCGGGTGGGGTGGCGGGTATCGTCTTCTTGATAACCTGTAGTGCTCTAATATGTCTCTGCTGCGCTTGGGGATGGACGGGTGGTTGTCGGCAGAGTGGTGAGTGCCAATGAGGGTTGAAGCCCGGTGTGAGTGGCCTCGGGCTGCGGTATCTGCCGCTTCATTACCCTCTAAGGACTCGTGTCCTGGTGTCCAAATGACATAAATGTCCAGTGGGGTTTTCCGTGCTTTTGAAGCCTTATGTAGTAGATCAAGTGCCATCGCTGAGATACGGCCCTTTTGAAAATTACGGCAGGCCGCTTGCGAGTCGGTGATGACGGTCACCCGGCCTTGGGTATCTGGTACTGTGGTGGTGGCAAGCACGACAGCTGTCTCCTCCGCAGAGTCGGTGTCATCTGTATTGACCGTTGCTGAGCACAACTCATCTCCTTTCTGCTTGTCACACTAACCGCGTACGCCCACTTGGTTCGTGCCGGGTACCTCGCAGCGTCGACGTATCTTGTTGAGCTATCCTTGCTGTAGGCTTTTCGCAAGGCCTTAACCCTGGCTTCCCTTCGCCCCTTGTGGTGAACCGGGTGCATGTTGCGTGGTATGTTTTCAACCATGATGTATTCCCTCAAGGCATGGGGGATGCGTCGTTTTTGGTTTTGAGGTCCCATGCTTGGCTCGTAACCGAGGCGGTACAAGGTAATGTGAAGAAAATAAAATTTAGGTAGTTCTTCCTATACCAGACAGTTGCAACTCTATTTACATCTTGTCTTCTGAAGTGCAACAAACATTCAGAGCCATACAATGTATTGTCGTAGTTCTCAAAAATTTATTCGGTAAAGTCGATATTGCCGAATTTTGGCAATTAGTTCACCTATAATCATTGGAAGCCTGTTTTTAAGAACTCCAAGTTTTTTTAATCTGTGGATACCATGTATGTTTGTGTCGTTGGTACACCTACCAGCTAACAGTAATTGTCTAAGGATAAAAACAAGGTTTTATGTACGAATAAAAATTTTTTAAATTACATGGCTATCCTATAAAAGGTTTTCATAAAAAATTACCCCTAATTCCCAATCATAGGTATTATTTTCACGGTGGTTGATTTTGAAGATACTGATTTATGAATTATTACAGTTTTATTTGCAGACTGGAAAGGTTCAATTTCAGTTTTAGGATTGTTTAACTGAAAAATATGTTTTCGTCTAAGGAATGTTTATTTGTAGAAATGTTTGAAGCAAAGCGAAAAGTTCCCGATTCGAAAGGGGGTACGGCAGGTAAATAAAATCTCAGCATAATTTCTCACATCATGTTTAAATGGCGAATTCTAGAAGCTTAATGACGCAACCACTTGATTCCACACAAACGAGGAATATCTGAAACATTTGAGTTTTGCAGACGACATAGTATTGCTCAGTGAGTCAACAGAAAACCTGAAAAAATTTTTGAGGAATTGCAATCACAAAGGTTTGCCTTTCGACTGAACGTAAATATGAATAAATGTCATCATCATCATCATCATCACCATCATGATCACCAGCCTATCTACGCCCACTGCAGGGCAAACGCCTCTCCCATTATTCTCCAATTACCTCGGTGCTGTGCCAACTGTGACGAATTTATCCCCGCAAACTTCTTGATCTCATCTGCCCATCTAACTTTCTGCCGCTCCCTGCAACGCTTGCCTTCTCTAGGGATCCACTCTGTTACCCTTAATGACCAGCGGTTATTAAGTTATTAATGAATTAATGAATAAATGTAAATAATGATTAATACACGTGCTAAAAACAACCTTTTCAGCATAGGTAACCAAGCGCCAGAAAATGTGGAATATGTGCTGATCCCAATCACCTGAAAGAAATCCAGTGCACAGCAGGTTTGGGCTGTGATTCTCTCGGCAAGCACTCCCAAACGATGAAGCGTAAGCTACCTCTGTCACACAAAAAAAAATTCAGTACAACCAATACCTTCTGCCGGTGATGAGCCAAGGAGCGGAGACTTGGCATCTTACTACCATCACCATCGTCGTCGCCATCGTCGTCACCCGCCGCGGTGGCTCAGTGGCTAAGGCGTTGCGCTGCTGATCACGAGGTCGCGGGTTCGATTCCCGGCCGCGGCGGCCGCTTTTCTGATGGAGGCGAAAAGCAAAAACGCCCGTGTGTTCGAGATTTCGGCGCACGTTAAAGATCCCCAGGTGGTCAAAATTAATCCGGAGCCCTCCACTACAGCGCGCCTCATCGCCTGCGTTGCGTCGGCGCGTTAAACCCTGCAATCAATCAATCGCCATCGTCGTCATCGCCACCACCATCATTATCAGTCAACTCAGGTCCACTGTAGGACGAAGGCTTTTCCATTGACCTCCAACCGCTACTGTCCTGCGTAACTCGAACCCACAGTTTTACCCCTTAATTTGTTTATTCCATCCTCCCATCCCGTTAATGGTCTTCGCCTTCTCCTAGACCCATCTCTTGGTTACCCTAATTGTTCACCTGCTGTCGGTTCGTGTCACTGCATGGTCAAACCCAGTCCATTTCTTTTCCTCCACTTGCACTATTATATCTTCTACTCTAGTTTGTTATCTGATACAGGTAGCTTGTTTCCCGTCCCTGAGTGTTATTCCTAACATTATTCATTCCATGGCACGTTGAGCCGACGTAAGTTTGCTTTCCAGCTGTTTAGTAAAGCTCCAAGTATGCACTGGTTGCAGATTTTTCATTTGAAGGTAGTTTACTTTTTATTACTTGGAATTGCTTGCCGAGGGATCCCCAACTCGTGCCGATTCTGCACCGGATTTCTCTGTCATGGTTGGGGTCAGCACTAACCGTCTGTCGGTGGTAGTTGTATTCTTTTACTTCTGACTGAGCTGCGGCACGGCTGCCGGAAGGTCGGCGAGAGAGAGAGAGAGCAACTTTTATTTAGCATATTTATGCGTGGGAGTGGCTTCTCAGTCCAGAAGTCCAAACGCTGTCTTCGCACGTTCAGCCCTCTCCGTCAGCATGACCTGGTCGCCGAGGTGTGCGCTGGACAACGCAGTCTCCCACTGCTCGAGGTTTGGGCTAGAAAAAGGGGGTGGCAAGTCTGGGTTTTGACTGCATTCCCAAATTATGTGATACAGGGACCCTGTTTGTCCGCAGAACTAGCAATGCGGTGAATGTTGGTTAGGGTATTGCTTATGAAGTCGAACCGGATGAGGGAACGTGTTGGTTTGTAGCAGTCGAAGCGTGGATCCTTGGTGTTTACTTAACTGGGGGTGTGGCGGTGAATAGATCCTTCGTTCGAGCCTGTAGTACTGGGTAATGTCTCGGTACGAAACAACGGGGGTGGGGTCAGGATCTCCTTCCATGGCCTGGTTGGTGAGTGCGCAGGCCGTCTCGTTGGCGAAATCGTTGCCCGCGAAAGAGGAGTGTGCCGGGGCCCATACTGTCATGACCTTCCGGTTTGGGGGGTTTGCGCTCAGGAGGCGGTGTGCTGTTGGAGTCACCATTCCCGCAATGTATCTTCTGCAAGCCTGCTCTGAGTCAGAGATGATTTTAGTTGTCTTGGTTTGAGTAATAGCCAGCGCTATGGCCACTTCTTCCGCCTCTTGACTGGATGTTTTTGGAATGGTTGCGCTGGTGAGGCATTTGTCTCCTGTCGTCACCACCGCCACCATTGCTCTCTTCTGTTTGCAGCTTGCTGCGTCTGTATATACACTGTTCCCTCATCACTGCCATAAGTCTTATCTAGGGCTTTGGCACTGGCCTGTCGTCTTCCTTCGTGATGTTTGGGGTGCATGTTCCGAGGAATTGGCCTGATTTGTATGCACTGCCTTGTATTTGACACAAGAGCTCTGGGTTGTATTGATTGATTGTGGGGTTTAACGCGCCGACGCAACGCAGGCGATGGGGCGCGCCGTAGTGGAGGGCTCCGGATTAATTTTGACCACCTGGGGATCTTTAACGTGCGCCGAAATCTCGAACACACGGGCGTTTTTGCTTTTCGCCTCCATCAGAAAAGCGGCCGCCGTGGCCGGGAATCGAGCCCGCGACCTCGTGCTCAGCAGCGCAACGTCTTAGCCACTGAGCCACCGCGGCGGGTGAGCTCTGGGTTGTAGCTGATCCTGGGGGGTCCACTGAAGTTTCCCCATGAGCTTTCTGCCAACGGGTGTCAGTTCAAGCCTTAATTTTTGGCTTGAGAGGTGACCTTCGATTAGTTCGGATGTGGTGTTGTGGAGGCCTAACTTTAGCAGTAGAGCTGTCGAAGCGCTGATGGGGATTCCTAGTGCCTGTTTGTAGGCTTTGCGTATGATGACGTCGATTTGTTCCTCTTCACTCTTGGTCAGAATTACGTACGGTGCAGTGTAAGTAATGCGTGAGAGTATGAAGGCCTGGACCAATCTGGTGGTGTCTTGCTCTTTCAGTCCCCTCTGTCTGTTGGCCACCCTGCGTAGCATCTGAGTGACTTGTTCTGTGGTTGTCTTGAGTTTTTTAATCAGGCCGGTGTTCCTTGTGTCCGCCTGAATGTCTAATCCAAGAATTCGCATCGCTTTTGTAGGCCTGATGGGATGACCTTCCAGCATGATTTGTATATTGTCCTTGTCTTTCTTTCGGCCTCGCCTGCGCACGACCAGAAGTTCCGATTTTTGCGGTGCACATGTTAGTCCGCACTCTTTAGCATACTCATTGACAGTATCGGCTGCTTGCTGGAGCGTGTCTTGGAGGCCGCTAATGGAATCTGTGCCCGTCCAGATAGTAATACCTTCGGCGTAGAGGCCGTGTTTTATGTTGGGAATTTGGTCTAATCGGTTCGGCACCTCAAGAAGGGCAATGTTGAAGAGAATGGGGGATAGGACAGATCCTTGCGGGGTGCCCGTGTCTCCGAGGGTAACTGGGTCCGAGGAGACATCCCCTATTTTTATGATGGCTTGGCGGTACGACAGGAAGTCGGCAATGTAATTGTACATCCTTTCCTGGCCGCCTGTTTTTGCCAGTTTATGGAGGATGGCCCTGTGTGACAGGTTATCAAACGCCCCTTTAAGGTCGAGGGCCAGTATGGCCAGGGGCGAGTGTCTGGTGGCAGGGGCGAGTATGTCCTCCTTGATTTGAACGAGGATGTCCTGGGTTCCCAAGTGCCTTCTGAAACCGAACATGGAGTCAGGCATTTGCTGCGTGCCATCAAGGTGTTGCTGAAGCCGCAGAAGAAATATTCGCTCCATTATTTTTCCCACGCAGGAGGTCAACGATATCGGCCGGAGATTATCTATGTGGCGTGATTTTCCTGGTTTCGAAATAAATCGCACCTCCGCTGTTTTCCACGAGATGGGAAGTTTGCCTGTGCGCCAAAAGACGTTGAAATACTCCGTGAGATCTTCTAGAGCCTTGTCGTCCAGGTTAGCCAATATCTTGTTGGTGATTTGGTCTTGTCCAGGTGAGCTGGAGCGTTTGCTGGCAGTAATGGCTGCACGGACCTCGTACATTTCGATGTATTTGTCCAACTCAAGGTTAGGTGTGCCTTCATAGAGAGTAGGAAGGTCTCCCTTTCCAGGACGTAGGTATTTGTTCCTCAGATCTTGGATGAGGTCATCGGTCGTTCCTGAGTACAAATGCATGGTGTGCGCCAGGCTTTTACTGGTTTCTACCTTGTTCTTAAGGGGGTCGATGAGATGTCTCAGCAGTTGCCACGTTTTGCGAGTAGAGAGCGTACCCTGAAGGCCGTCACACAACGTGAGCCCATTTTCTCTGCACAGGTGGGCAGCGTACTTAGCCGTCTGTTTACTTAGTTGCGCTATGCGCTTCTTGAGTCGGCGGTTATGCCTCTGCCTTTTCCAACGTCTTGATAGGCTCTGCCTGGCTTCCCAGATGTGCAAGAGTTTGGTATCAACGTGTGGCACTTGGTATGTCATGGAAATTGTTTTCGTGTGGGCTTTTGCATCTCTTATGACAATTTCCGCCCGCTGTTCGTAGGATTGTTCATGCGAGGGGTCGCGTTCTTTCCTTTCTTTTCTGAACTTGTCCCAGTCAGTAAATTTGACCGTACCTATGTGTGACCTGTAGTTCACACCTTTGATTTGGATGTTTATCATATCGTGATCGGATCCCAAATGTTCCATTGTGTTGGTCCACGTGATTTCCTGTGCGCGTGGGGGTCTGCGGGTCATTTAGGAGAGTGAGATTGTGTATTTCTATGACGTTGAGCACATCTTTACCTCCTCTGTTGTTATACGTGTAGCCCCAAAGTTGGTGTGCCGCATTAAGGTCTCCCACTATGAGAAGAGGGGCGTTGCCGGCGAGTTGGAGGGCTTCTCGTACAGTTTCTTCAATGCCTGGTCCCTTTTTGGAGGGTCGGCAGTAAATGCTAAGAATGAAGAAGCTGTTTTTGCAGTTTTGATGTGCGTGGAACGAGTTCTACCAATGTGTGCTCACAATCTCTTTGCAGAGTGAGGTGCTGAATGGCTGCTATGTTGCTCTTAACCAAGGTTGCTGTAGATCGTCCAGAGGGATCTGTGTAGGTAATGTATCCTGGAAGCTAACTTGGACTGTTCGTTTCTTGAAGTGCAATGATTTCAGGCGTTGGCGTGAGTGTGGCGAGGTACTGTTGTAGCGCTGCCGATTTCTCTTCAATTCCACGGCAATTCCATTGGAGCAGCGCAGTGATGTCTTGCCTATTTGGTAGTGTAGTCATCCGGGAAGGAGACGGAATCCTTGCTTTCACACGTAGGTGGGCGGGAGTATGGAGCCTGCCTTCTGCGGAGAGTAGTGTTTTCTACCATCTCCAGTCTCTCTTCTATCCGGTCGATGCGAGTTCCGAGTTGGTCGACTCGAGCTACTACTTGATCAATTCGGACGCCGTTCTCCGCTACCTTAGTGGTTGGCGCCTGTAGAAGCTGGTTAATTTTGTCAGACTGAGTTTTCATCTGGGCCTTGAGTGCCCTGCCTAACTCATCAAGTTGGCTGTTCTGCTTGTCTGAGAACGCTTTGAGCACGTCTTCGAAGGAGGCTCGGTGTCCTTGCGATTGAACAGTTGGCGAGAAGGCTTTAGTGGTGTCCTGTGGCACTGTCTTGTTCTGCCTGATTGTTTTTTCTTCAGCTAGCGACGTGGGATTTGTGCATGTCACTGGAGTGGGAGAGGTGGTTGTGTCCATGGCCACATCATTTTCTGCGGCATTACGTGATGGTCGTTTGCGTTTGTCTGTGACCGAGTCCTCTCGGGATTTCTCTAGTTCTGCTAGGCGGCTTTCTAATGACGCAATAATCGACTGTTGTTGCGCCAACTGTGATCTAAGGGTTGTGCATTCCTGACACGAATGTGGATCTGCGTGTTTTGGTGTCGTGGGTGTGGGATCCCCTCGAGCAGTGAGAGACAATACGCCAGCCCAGCTCACCTGTTTTTCGTCATTTCCGGTCCCCACTGCCTGGTTTCGGGACCCGGATCTGGATCTGGTGCTTGATCTCGCGGACGCTGTTCTGGTTTGGTGTCTGGCCCGGCCTCGCGGTGGCTCCTGGTCCGCTCGCGAGGCTCCCTGATCCGCTTGCGAAGCTGGCTGGTCCGCTCGCGCTGCTCGTTCTTCCGCCTTCTTTCGCACCAACTCCCGTTGACGGAGGACGAAAGGCTCCAGAAAACGTTTCGGGCAGCCCTTGGTAGCCGTGAGATGGGCCCCGCCGTACAGCGAGCAAAGGGCCTTGCAGTCGTGTTGGGGTTGCGGTTCCTTGGCGCCACATTGATGGCACACACGTGTATTTGGCTGAGGGCATGCGGTCTCCCTATGTCCGAGTTCATGGCACTTGTCACACACAGGCACTGTCGTTTTGTACAAGGAGCACGGGTACTCTGATCCAAAGAGGGTAACGTAATAAGGGAGTTTGTGTCCTGCGAACGTGATTACAACAATATTTGAATTTCCCAGTCTTCTACATGCGTAGATCTCGTGTTTTGGTACGTACATATTTTCCAGAAATTCGCGCTCCGAGAAGCGGAGGGGAGCTCCTCTTATAATGCCCTTGACGGAGTCATCAGGCGCGAGTCCGTAGAGTTGCACTGGATAGGTCACGTTGCTAATCTGGATCTGCCTCACCTGGCTCAAGGCTTTTGCAGCGTCCGCCGATAGGGTGCTGACCGTAGCGATGTTCTGCACCGTGTCGTAACGAACGCGCATGTTGGTTTGGCGCCACGTTGAATGTATTGCGTTCAGCAAGGCGATCGACACCTCGGCTAAGTCCAGTTGGACTATTTTGAGGCCGCCATGTGGTCGCAGCACGAGCTTGTAATCGTCCCTGTGAAGGGAAGCTGGCCTGGGAGCAGTCTTGGGTCTAGTCGAAGGATTTGAAGTAGTCGACGGCGGCGTTAGGCCTACCGCTGGCGTGGTTTTCCGCTCTCGTCGCCGCTGAGCTCGGGAGACGACATCAATCCATTCTGCGTTGAAGTTTGAGTCCGCAAGTTCATCATAGTTGCCTTCACTTGGGTCTTGTAGCATTGCGTTGTCTTCAGTTTGACTTGCGTCACTGCTCGGGAGCACCGCGAAGAGGTCTCCTGGGTCGACGGTGAAGCCCGGCATTGGTCGTGCTCGTTGCTAGGCCTACCCCGCTGGACGAGGCCTAGCTCGAGCCGTGGTAAACAACTGCCGTAGATTGGCTGAAACAGCACTCACAGAGAAGTGAAAGGTGTCCTCCGGTGCACAGAAAGTAGCTCTCGATGGCGGTGGTACCAGTTTTGAAGCACGACACGAATTTACGGCACTTTTGTGTGAAAACTGTTGAGCCCATACATGGAACGTCCGCTCGGTGCAGGACCCCTGGTGGCCGTCCGAGGTCGGCGAGCCGTGCGGCAGCTCAGTCAAGCCAAGTCATCTCCTCCTGACGTCACACAAAAACGCCACAGAAAATGGGCGAGGATGCAGAGAGGAGGACAGCATTTTTGAATTGATTTTTCTACTAAAGAAATTCGCGTAAACGCGCTCAGAATGGTCGAAACATGGCCTATGGACTCCGGACTACAATTTCCGCTAGTAATCCCGAAATGTTTACAAATCACTTAAGTGTACCTTTAAACGACACCGAGAACAATTGCCCATGCGACGTCACTTGACTTGACACACGTGGCTCTACAAAGAGTAAAACCAGAGATTCTGCCAGCCGTTACCTGGAATTCGCGGGGCCGGCGTCCGGAACGTTGCAGCAGCGTCGGCCACTGCCGGGCTACACCGGCGGACGCCGCCGCTATAGCCTGGCCGTGAGTAGGGAGAGAGAAAGCGGAGAGGAGCGCCTTTCGAAGGGTGAGACAGTGGAACCTAGCCATCCTGATGTGCTGGCTTGGGGCTACACCACCGCGCGACACAAGCGCAGACGCCGAAACAATTTGGCATGTGAGCTTAGTGATTCCCATTTATACCGATTTAAACAAGTTAGATTAGTATGTTTGAAAATTGCGGGAAGGCTGAGGGAACTTTTACAATCGCTGTTTATCAGAACCCGTGGTTACTTTCGCCTTTTGTAATACCTCTTAAAACACAACTGAATTGGTAATCACCAATTTAGAAAACGGAGTCCTATTCGTGGCAAGCAGTGCGCGAACGGTAGCGTTTCTGAAACAGCCAGATATCTGTATGTGGTTTGTACAATTTGTTTTCCCGCCCTGCAAACCAATCCTTAACGGATTTTTGCCGTAGGACCACTTAATTTCGCCGGGGGCGGGTTACCCTGGAGGTGCTGTCGAACAAGGTAATCAAGCCGTGCGGAGACAGCGCGCAATGGACGCGAAGCTGCGCCAAAGAAGGCCCAAAACAACCGTCGCTAAAGCAGACAAAAAAGCCGTACCGCCGACGCCGCCGCCGGCGAGCAGGAACTTCTGCGCGGGGAACGCTCGGCAAATTCGCCGCGCCATCTACAGTGGGCTCCGTGAGTGAAACCCTCCGCTCCCCTCCCCACACCGCCGCCCCGGCCACGGTGGGAGTTTGTTGTCCCGCACACCAGGAAAAAACCGTTCACTGGCTGGTAGAGCTAGAAAGCTTCGCTTTAAAACATGTGCACTATAAAGCGCCAATATGTCTTTGATAGCAGTATTGCGGAGACATACCCAAGTGGTTTGTAAGAAGCCTATGACCCCAACGTAGGCCGAGAAATGGCCGATACGAAGATAAAATCATTAAAGAAATATTGCGGTTAGCACGCTTTTTTGAAATTGAATGTGTATGGAGTACATTGCACCTAAAACTTGTTTTGAAGGCCCGGGTTCTGATCCATGTTTGGTCCTGTACATAATTATCCAGTTGTCCCATCTCAGCCACGCCATTCGAGACCTGGGGCGCTATTCCAGAAGGCCCGAGTTCCGCCTACTCTCGAGTTTCCAGCTGCTTTGGTTATGAAAGTAGAGATAGTGGAGCATTCGATGCACCGCAAGCGAAACCGCTGGAATCGCGCGCAGCACTCCTGATATATTCAGCGCGCTGTATTGGGGCCGCTTACGTTGTGAAAGTACGGCTTGTGCTATCTTCCTCATGCAGCACCATCTGAAATCGATCTACAATAGTCATTTCCCAGCGTAAAATAGATAACCCAACTCCTACTTTGAAATCCCCAGCCTGGCTGTTGGCAACGCCCGGCGTGGAGCGGTCCCTTTTTCTCGGTGTTCTGTTTTTCCACTGAATTATGTTTGCTACTTGGCTTGAGGGTAGTCCCTGTGCAGCTCGGGGCAAACAAAAAACCAGTAATCAAAGGGGTTCACTGTAGCGAACGGAACGCGCCCTGCTCCCGACCATCAAATATTGCTTCTGTTTATGGCTTGCCTGAGTGTGCACCGCGGGCGCTTATTAGAAATCGTCCCGCGTAAAGAGCGTGTTTGAGCATTGGCGAGTTCGTTTTAGACGTGGAAGTTGTGTCATTTGCCATCGACTGTGTTCTCACGGTGTATGAAGAAGTCTAGCTCCCGTCAGAAAATCGTGTCGTCTTGACCTATCCTATCGGCTCGTACAATAGGGAACCGTACACCCCCGCGACTGTGGCACCACTGGCTGACGGTGGCCTGGGGACTTCATTTTTGCTTTCTGCTAACTTCTTGTCGCTGCTAGCGGCCATCGAATGATGACCTCGTGGCTACGACGCTACGCCCACGCAAAGTGGACGCCATGGGTGGGTGTGGCTTTGGTTTTAACGCCGCGCCCATTAATGGGCCGGGTGTGTTTGACTGACATTAGAACTCGGAGGAAATTCGCGCATGGTTTTTCACGGCCGAGTTGAACTCGGAACGCCCGTAGCGGCCGCTGCTGCCACGTGGTTTATTTTTATGGTAGCTGTAGCCGGCATATTGCTACCTCGACAGGTATTTGAAACGAAGGAGGAATTGCGAGCTCGTTTTTAGCTCTCTAAAAGTGCTGTGCATTGGTTGTGCAGTCGCCTGGCGACAGACCACCGCTTGCGACGACTTAAAGGCGGCTTTCGCTCCATGACCATCGAGGAGAAAGTGCAGCGTGCGCTGCGGTTTTACGCGACGGGCAGCTTCTACAGAAGCGTTGGTGGCGACCGCACCATCGACCGCCACCTGTCGACCGACAACAAGTGTGTGCGCAGTACGATTAGTAGAGACGTGTTTCCAAGACCTCGCCTGTCTTTTAGGTGATTTGGTGGACATGGCTTCTGCAGTTTCCTACCGCGCGTCTATCCGTCTGCAGCCTGAGCATGCGCTTCAGTTACCGTCTGCTCGAAAAATAGCTTCGAACGAAGCGTCGAATGAGTGTGTTTTGTTTATCATCGGCCGCAGCAGACAGACTCCCTCGAGGGGTTGCGTGACGCGTATTTCTTGTGAAAAGGTTACTGGCAGGACAGCTTGTACGTATTATATATATATATATATATATATATATATATATATATATATATATATATATATAATATATATATATATATATATATATATATATATATATATATATATATATATATATATATATATATATATATATATATATATATATATATATATATATATATATATATATATATATATATATATATATATATATATACTGTCAAGGAGGCTGTCGACGCACCGGCAGCCGGTTGAGGTGGTTTATTCGCAGGGGTGAAGCCGATATAACCCAGCTCGTTTCTCGCGCATGCACCTTCTGGGGTTAAAGTTCTTCCCTTGACACGTCTTTAGCGCATATCTTCGCGGCTGGATTGAACATAATCCTACGCTACCTTCCTCTTCCACATGTTGATGCTGGTACGGCTCAAAACCCGATGGCTTGATGGCCTGTTGCATTTGCTCATTATCCTCGCTACAACAAAATAAACGGCGTTTGTGTATTGTCAGAGGCGATCTTTACACATTTCAACGGGTTTTCTTGAGCGCTACCGTCGTATGGCAGGAAGCATATCATGGAAAGCGAGTAAAGGGGAAAGCTAAGAATTAAAGAGGGAGGTTAAGCGCGACGCCAGAGGGAGGGTAAGCGGGAGTGGAAAGGGTGCGAAGGAAGAGAGGTGTGTGAGGGGATTGAACTCTACGAAAAAAAAACCGACTGTGGAGAGCTTCTTCGATTGATTGATTGATTGTGCGGTTTAGCGCGCCGACGCAACGCAGGCGATGAGGCGCGCCGTAGTGGGGGGCTCCGGATTAATTTTGACCACCTGGGGATCTTTATCGTGCGCCGAAATCTCGTACACACGGGGTTTTTGCTTTTGGCCTCCATCATAAAAGCGGCCGCCGCGGCCGGGAATCGAACCCGCGACCTCGTGCTCAGCAGCGCAACGCCTTAGCCACGAGAGCTTCTTCGAACAACAGCGGGGAAGAGCAAAATGAAATAAAGCAAACAAACCTGAAAACTCGTGTTTCTTGTTGCTATTCCTTCCTTTGTAACACATGGCCACTGGGGGGATGGGCCCGGAATTTGGACCTTTGGGTAACTAACGTGGCCGGTTCGCCAAATTCGTAACACTGTGGATTCGAACAGTAACAGTTGTAGAATAGTGCGTGCAGCGTGAAGCCTGAACGCGATGTTACGGGAGTAGGACAGGTGCCCACCACCCTCACAAAACCCCGATTCTAGGGAGGCTGTGGCGTGTTCCAGTCTGCTTGCACACTAAGAGGAACAAATGAAATAGAAGAAACTGACGCAAACACGAAATATCAGAAAAGAAGTCGTTTAAATTTATCCGTGCCAAAAGACAAAGAAACGAAAGAGAGGAAAAATTGCGCAAGTACAATGTATCAGAATAGAAGTTGCCAATCCGTATCGCAAGGCTTCAGCCTTAAAAGCACGTAGCCGGAGTGGACCGCGCCGAGGAAATTTTGTGTCCAAATGCGGGGGGTTTCGATAACGTAATACGGGCAGCAACTGTTTTGAATGGGGCGCGCTTCTATCAAACACTTTCTTTTTTTGCCAGTCGGCTATAGTCACGTGATTGCACTGTCTGCCACCGACGGCAGAAACTACTTCTTCGGACGAAAAATTTCGAACAAAAGCTCATATGAACGCCTGGAATAAAAAATAAAATGAACTTTGTAGTGAAATACAGATTAATAAATTAAAAGCACAGTACAATCTCGGTAAACGGAAGTTGCTTATACGGAATTGCCGCCTAAACGAAACAGTTGCCTGGAATTTGGTTGGTTTTGTATTCAGATAACGTAAAAAAAAACTCTTGGTAATCGGAACTAAAATTTCCGCATCACCGTGTGAACGGAACCAGAAATGGAACTTCTTGTGAAATCCACTGGCATGAGAGTCAGCTTTTTACGGTTCCGGCTGTTTCGTTCTTGTTTTTTTTTCTTCCTCCATGCTTTTTTAGCCTTGTTGGCTTCGTAAGCCTCGTCTCGTAAGTGGTTAGCCGTGTTAGTGCAACGAATGCAGCATCGCAGTTCTTGTTCCAGTCGTTCGATCTCGATTCTAGACGCCGAGGCTACAGGGCTCACCTCCTGTCGCCTCGTTCGTGCCATCGTTGTACTATTCATCCTTCATTACCACGTTGCCGTCTTCTAAATTCGGTGGCTCGTAAGCACTCGCGAAGTTGAGGCCTCTAGCCTCCGTGAAGATGCAGTTGCAAGGACTCAAACAAAAATAATTGACGCATCGTGTAGTGCACAGCGACTCATTGTTGCCAAATCAACTTTGTGAATGCTGTGCCTACGTTTCTTGTAGTTTTCTTGCTTTCTGAAAACTATCAGCTACAGTCACTTTCTAGTGGTTAGTGTTCCATGAAATGCCCTTAGAAGTGTGTACGCACATAAATTAGCACCTTAGAACATCTCTCTCAGTAAACGGAACTCATGTGAAACCGAACTAATTTTTCCGGTTCCTCGAAGTTCCGTTTATCGAGAGTCTACTGTACAATAAAAAAGTAGTTTGTTTGGCTTGCCCCCAGTAGCCACTAGTGCAGCAGTGGAACGAGAGAACGCCCTGAAAGATGTCCCACGCCCTACTCGCGCATCCTTGAAGCGCGCTGCCCTGGACCGATTACGTCACCTCAATAATCAGAAAATGGCATGAATCGCATTTTTAAAGCGTTTTACCCCCGGCCCCGAAATATTATCATGAGCTTATTATTATCACCACAGGCCCGCCTTGTCCAAGTTTCGCTGAAACTCGGGCCTTCTGGCATAGCACCGCTGGGCTTTTTTTTAAACCGGTGGGCTTTAAATGATCGCTGTAAAATTTTGTATGATATACAATGGAGTGATACAAAAATTGTCTTTAAACGAACCAAGGCGGCAAATTATCATTTTATTCGAACTATATGCATCTTAGTCTGTGATCTGGTACTCGCGCTCTCTACAAACTTTGGGAATAGCACCCGGGTGAAATTGCCTGTTCCATGAAAATTTCAGTCCGAATTAACTTGTTCCCGACGCTCTCTGTAGCACCATATGCTACTGCAGAGCACTTAGCCTCGCCGAGGCCATACGTCTTTACAGTGGTTCATTTGAGCATGAAACAGGAGGGCTGAGAGGCTGATCCAATGGGTCAATAGGTCAATCCAATGGGTCAACAGCACCAGGGTGACAGCCGTCTAGTGACCTCAAAGGGGCCATGAGGACAAAATACAAGTTCCTTTTATTCTAAATATTTCGTGTTTTATAGAGCTACTAGCGCTTGTCCGACAGCAAATGATTCCGTATTTACTGAGAAATTAATCAATTTAGGTAAAATCTTGATTCTCCCGCCAAATCGTGCGTTTTCGGGACGTCATTCGGGACGTCAATGAGGTCATTAGCACGCGTATACAAACGAAATTTCACTGTGTGATTCGGCTGCAGCGCTGCCTGCCGTCAGTTTTCCCAGATGCCGCTACCGTGCTCATGCACGGACTGTTTTCTGCCGCTGCTTTGTTTTTTGACCGTATTTGCACCTGGCGTGTTTTTGTTACTGTGGAAAGTAATGGATTCGTGAAACACGGAATATGCGTGATAAACAGGATCACGTATAGGCAACGTCGCTTACGCCAATCGGGCAGTGTGTGTAAGACAACTCGAAAGAGGCGGACTGCTGTGCAGCAAAAAAAAAAAAGCATAGTGCGTGCAGTACCTCGGACGGAATACCAATGCAATTGATAAACTTGCTTGGACCTAAAAGTAAAAAATCGTTTATGAGGGCAATAGATAAGGTGATAGAAACCAAAAAAATACCAGAGGGCTGGCTAGAAAGTAGGATGAATTTAATATACAGACCACTCACAGTAACGTCAGTGGTGTATAGATTCGTAATGCAGGCGATAAAATCAGAAATTCAAGCATGGATTGAAGAAAATGAAATACTCGGGGAACTGCAGAATAGATATAGACAAGACAGGCGACTGGATGACAATTTGTTCGTGATAACGCAATGCATTGAAATTGCTAAAGCACAGAATAGACCACTATGGATTACGTTCTTGGACATTAAAGGGGCATATGACAACGTAAACAGAGAACGGCTGTGGAGACTGCTGAAACTCCAGTGATTAGATAACGAGTTAGTACAGTTCCTTATAGCAATCTATAAAGACCATAGAGTGCACCTTACTTGGGAAGGACAGAAATGCGCCCAGCAGGTCAACATCAATCGGGGACTGAAACAGGGATGCCCTTTGAGCCCAATACTGTTTAAGCTTTACATGGCAGGGTTAGAAAAGAAACTGGAAGAAAGTCAAGTAGGGTTTAGCCTAACCCAACAAGGTGAAGTGGTAGAACAGCATATTCCAGGAATGTTATACGCAGACGACATTGTTCTTTTAGCTGATAACCAAACCGATATGCAACGGCTAATAAATATTAGCGGCCAGGAAGCAACCGACCTCGGATTAAATTTTAGTGCAGAAAAATCCGGAATAATGGTTTTCAATGATGCTACCACTGACGTAGTGTCTATCCAGCAAGGCGAATTACCCAGAGTGAAGCAATGTAAATATTTGGGAGTGTGGATAAACGAAGGGGATAACTACTTAAGAACTCGCGAGGAGCAACTTAAGGTTAAGGGAAAGCGAAATGCAGCTATAATGAAGCATAGAGCGCTGTGGGGGTATGACAAATATGAAGTAGTAAGAGGAATGTGGAAAGGAGTAATGGTTCCGGGTCTAACGCTTGCGAATGCTGTAGTCGGCTTAAAATCAGACGTTCTATCAGGCCTTGAAGTGAACCAGAGAACGGTAGGACGTTTGGCCTTAGGCGCGCATGGAAAAACAACTAACGAAGCAGTTCAGGGAGATATGGGCTGGGCGTCGTTTGAAGTTAGAGAAGCACAGAGTAAAATATGCTTTGAAATGAGGTTGAGAGCAATGGATCAACGACGGTGGGCAGCTAAGGTTTTTAGGTACCTATACTAGAAAAGCGTGGACACGCAGTGGCTAAAGAAGACTAGAAGGCTAACGATGAAATACGGAAAGAACAATGGAGAATCCAGAACAGCCAAGGTAACGAAAAAAGAGGCAAGGCAGATTGAAACAAATAAATGGAGGGAAAAAATGGAAGCTAAAACGTCGTTAGAGATGTACAGGGCCGAGAAATTGAACATCAGAAAGGAAAATTTCTACGATAATTCACAGGGCAGCGCTTTGCTTTTTGAGGCTAGAGCAGGTTGCTAGCGAACTAAGAGCTTTGTGCGGAAGTATTCACAAAATGATGGGGTATGCGTGGTCTGCGGAAAAGAAACAGAAACTATGCAGCACATAGTGTTAGAATGTGAGGGTATCCATCCAAATCTACATGAAGCAAATATTCGGCTTCCAGAAGCGCTAGGATTTAAGGGTGTCAGAGAGGAAGTTAACTTCAAGGCTGTCGAGGGGACGAAAAGAAGATTAGAATGCTGGTGGACGAAAAGCAGAGAGGGGAATATTGCCTAAGACAGTTACCAACTGTACCAGAAGAAAAAAGTATTTTGTGCCTAATAAGCTTTTTGTGCCTGCCCTAAGCAGCGCTAGTATTAAAACAAGAGTGTAAAACATAGGTATATTAGTCCTTTTTGGTAAGATGACATGTCATCACCCCGATACAAAGGGGAAACCAATAGAAATCATCATCATCATCACCAACAACAGTACGCATCGGTACTTTATGTTTATGTATTCTTTCGAAATTCAAGCGCAAATAGCTCGTTTGTCAGGCACACTGGAAAACGCCGAGCCGGACGTCAGCAACGCGGGGACCGCATTTTCCAGCGTTAAAAGAGCGATGGAATACGCCGGAAAGAACGGAAAGCACTGGGAAACGCCGCGCTGGACGACATCAACGCGGGGAGTTTGCTGGAAAGCATCGAAAAACACGGGAACGTTGCCTCTGGAGACTGACTGGGATTCAGATAGGGCGAACGGGACAGTACGTTCTCCCGGCGGCGCTGCTTGGCTGGACACAGCAATGCCGCGTTCCGGTTACGTGGTCGACTGGTTGTAATCCAGCGCCGCGATCAACACAGATGCTCCGAAACTTGGTGTTTGCGGCCCGTGCGGTGCCGCGAAATCCCACTTTTTTAGCGTGCGTTTCGCGGAAACAATGCTCCGTACGAGCGACGATCATGCCGTTCAATTGTATTGCAAGCGTCTGTCGAAATGAAAGTTTGTTGTATTGCTGCCATTAGCATTCCGGTCGTGTTTGAAAAAACCTTCGCTACAAATTTGCAGTTAACAACGCAACTTATCGCAAATCACGGTAATGTTGGAACATCTAAGCGTAGCCCGCTAACCAAACTAATGGATAAATAATAAATAAAGCACGTCAAATTCCTGTGGTTGTTTGAGTGAATTGCAATTGCATATATTGTTCCGTGGGCAAACTTTGATGAAAGAATCAGGCAATAAGGGTAGGCCGTTGGCAAAACGGACGCATAAAGGGCAAGCAAGACTTGCTTTTTCAGGACGTGGTGTAATAATTGCAGTTCACATTCTGACATGTGTTTTTGGGTCTTTGAGAGCCCCATTGCCTCAATCTGCGTGCTGTTGTATTATTTTTTTAGCGAGCAACCTGTTTATTTTAAAGGGACCCTGAAACACTTACCATCGAGAACTACAAATGTATTTTGGGGTAAAGTCTATTGTCCCAGCAATATCCTCCCGCAAGAATGATGAAAATCCGTTCACTATCACCGAAACTCCGCGCGATGAGAAATCGCGCATAATCGTTCCCTCTCAACTCGACCGCGGCCAACGCCATGAAAGCTGCGCGCTCTCTCCAGGAGAGGGGGGCGGCTGGCGGCGTTCTCTTCGGCGGCCTTCGATATATCACAGGCCGGGGAGTTTTATCCTTTTCTCCGTAACGTGGAGGGGCCTATTTCCGGTCCGGTGCCAAAAAGAAGCAGGCATGGGTACCTGCTCGTAAGCGCGCGCTCGGGCGGGTAGAGCGTTTTTGAAGCAATAAACGTTTGTTGTCGAGTGTTCCTGTTGAAAGGGAAGTATTGAGCTCATCACTCAAACTATGCACGCACTCAAAACACAAAAGAAACGGCAAAACTGTGCCTACAGGTTCAGGCAAAGAAGAGGCTTGTACACAGCGCTGATGACAGCGGAAATGGGAGAATCTAGCCGCGAAGTTGACCAGTGACAGCCGATCGGGCAGCCATGGCCTCAGTGACGTCGCTTATAGGCCATGCCAGGAGCGCATAATGAGGAGAACTGAAGAGAGCGCGGTTGGTTTTTCCGCGTCTTTCACAGCGATTTGCGCGCTCACCGCTTCACATGGACTGCTAATATTTGGCTCAGGTATTCCTGGCAGTGTAATCTTAAACGTCACGCAGGTTTACTTGCACTGCTCAAAGAGTGTTGCAGGGTCCCTTTAACGAGAACCATGCGTCCAATCAAGCTTAAATAGTGAAAATAAGATTTTAAAACCAGCTAACCAGTTCCGCTACCGGTGTTAAAAGAAAAAGAAATGGCGCCAGTGAACCCATTACATTACCAAGATGTGTTAAAAAAGAATAAACGTAGAAAGAAAGAAAACGCCCGCCTTTGCTCCAGCCCGGCCGTTCGGAAGAAAATCCGGGGATGCACCGTAACTACAGAAGGCCTGTCGCGCGACATACTCGCGGGAAGGGGGAGCCCACAATACGAAGAATCGAGAGCGGTCGGGGCGCGGAACAAGTTCTCGTGATCGGCCGGGGAGCACTTTGTTCCTCCCTGCTTTTCGCCTTTCGGTCAAAATTCGTAGGTGGCTGCGTGGCTGAGTGGCCCGTCCACAGTTCACATCGGCACTGTGGCTAGTTGAAGTTACGCATAACTTTTTTGTAAAAACGTGCATCTTATGTCTCCGGGAAGTATCAGCAGCAACATGTGAAGCTACTAAAGCTGTGGTAAAAGCAAGAACAGTGGTCCGGATTCCAAGCATCTCGAAGTGAGGACTCCTCTAGCGACGACAAACCGTGGTGCTTGGGATTATTGGCACTTTGAGGCGAGTGGGTACGACGACTCTCGGAGGCAGCGTGATTTGAAATACGTGTGATGTGCTTCGATGATCGACTGAAATTGAAAAGACCCCTGCGTGACTTGAGCAGGTATCGTGCGCGCGTACTCTTCGAGATAGTGCTGCACCACAGAGACGCGCGCTTTTCGTCACAGGATACCCTTCCAGGTCTTGCTGTACGAATGCATTGTCAACGGATCAAGGTTCACCAAGGCAAGGAATCCAGCTAAGGATTGACTTTCCATTTTAATTCTCACGTTCTGCTGTTAAAATAAATGAGGTTGAAGAAATATGTGTTTACTTGTGTTTATGGCCCTAAAATATAAGGAACGAATTTTCGAACGGCTACTGCCGATGTTCGTTTAATATTTTTTTATCCGGGAGAATAAATTTGCTTTTATGAAGAGATTAAGCGCTACTGACGGAACGCGATGATGAAACAATGCATTCAACAGGCCGAAATCAGCTGAAAAGTGCCCAAATGAGTCTGGCTAAATTTTGTAGCGCTACTTAGATTTCCCCGAAGGAAGGAATTCTGTATTTCTTGTTAACAGACATGCGGGTTTGTAATTACACGGCTATTAAAGAAAGAAGGCCTAGCGCGAGCATCGGCCACGCTATCAGCGTGGTCTCCGGCGTGTTCCTGCGTTACGTTCCAGCGCGCGCCGGATCCACGCGTTTCCGCGTCCGGCGTGTTCCAGCGTCCAGGGTCCGGCGTGCTCCAGCGTTTCCGCGTCCGGCGTATTTCAGCGTTAGGTAGTCCCATAATCAGGCGTTACACTGGAAGCGGAACTCCAGCGCCGCTGGGTTTTCCGATAGGGTATCGCTCTGGAACGAAGGTACACCTGATAAGGCCTTATGCAGAATGGAACGACCTGAAACTAAGTCAGGCGGGAGCAGCTTTTGGGGTAACTGCGCATAAGAACCAGTGCGACAATACAGTCCACGGGAAATATAAACCTAGGGGCTGGTGAAAATTCTACGTTATAACACACTAAACTTTCTTACACCCTTTTTGGCCGAAAAGGGTGTAGGAATCTTGTCTCATGGCGAACACCTTTAAATGGTGTTTTGGTTAAGAAACGGTGTAAAGATGAAAAAGGGCGTTCGTGCGAACACCCCAGAAGAAGGGGTGGGTGGTGGAGCTACCCGTAACGGTGTGGATGGGCCGAGAGCGCAGCATGACATACAGACACATTCAACACGCACAAGTTACACATGACCATCAAATTGAGCAAGAAAACCAACTGGATGCATGGGGACAGCGAGCCCGTACTTACTTAGAAGTACATCGGCTGTTCATGCTTTTATAGCCAGCAGAGAAAATTCCTGCGGTAGAGCAGGTGGGCTTGTCGCACAAATAAGATATTTTACCGCTAATTTCAGAATTATGCATTTCAGTGTGAGCATATACAAATCAGCATGCCGATTTGCAGAAACCTTTTGCACAAATCATCCTTAAAGTTCCTTTATCTTCTTTATCACGGCGCCCTAAGCATAGACAAACACTCATATATCCGGCCTCCTTTTTATCATTCACGTAGAACCAGCCATAGCTGTAATATCAGGTCTTTTGTTCCTCGTAGTAACACTTTCAAATTTTCCTATTTTCCACTAACCATAGAAACATGGAATAAATTACCTAGTGAAGTTCTTGAAGCGTGTTCTGTGGACATGTTTGTTGCTAAAGTTGAAATATTGTATAACTCTGAATATCAATGAAAGTGTGTTTACCCGTGAAATATAAACATGCATCGCCATTATTAGCCGTTGTATGCTAACACCTTTGAAGCGATATGTTGAAGTGTCGTATTTTTTGCACTGTACCACTCCTGTATGAGCCTTTAATTAGGCTTACAGTATGAATAAATAAAATAAATAAATAAAATCACAAAGTAGTAATGTTCAAAGTGTCATAAAATTTTATTCAATTCCAAACAAATATTCCCAGCCATGTCAACACCCTTTTTCCCAAAAGGGTGTAAAGCTACAAATTAGGGTGTTGGAAACTAAGAAAAGTGGCGGAAAGAAAAAGAGTAAGAAAAGACCGCCAACTAAAAAAAGGATGCAAGAGACCTCCAACTTTGCAGGTATTTCATACCCGTTTACATCAGTGGACAGAACATTTTTTATAAGCGCTGTATGTTTTGTACTTCACGATGTTTTTCACAATGTAAATTGGCACAATTTAATACAAGTGAAGCTGTTTAAGCTTAAACGACGTTCGGTGGCGTTAGCCAAAAAAGACAGAAAGAACTGCGCCCCCTGTAAAGGGTGCACCACAGGAGATAAGGTATCATAACAGGGAAGCCGGCTTCGGAGCCTGTTTTATTGTGATCACAGAAGGCGCAAGCGCATGCGTACATGTTACTACACCCTTTCAGAGGTACTAAGATTTTGGGGATTCTAAAACGTAAATAAATTGGCGAAGCTTGCAATGGGGGTGCAAGGCTGGAGAAACAGCATAGCTGGGGACCTAGCTTGTTTCCCCTTCGATCGCTGTGAGTATGGTGGCACACTGGAACAATATTGTTCCAAACCCTGAACAATACAATGTGACATAAATTTTATGAACATTCTACGAAGTAAACACGATGGATAATGCAATATTATATGTGGGAATCAGCACACGACAAAGAATTTACTTCTGGGTCGTTTTGCTGCAAAGTGAGCACTCCAAACATTCATCATCTGCTACATAAATCCTCCGCTTAAATTTGCGCCCGCGACTAAACGCTTCCTCGAAACATAGTCATAACATAGAAAAACTGCAGAATCTTGCAAAAAAGTGAAATCAGAGCGCCTTATCAGAGATCACAATCTTCCAACGACACCTTTTACCGCTTCTGACTACGTACATTACTTACTGTATACTTCGAAAAATGGGTCCGCCGAGTGATCAGCTGTTCGTTAAAGTTGAAAAACAAAATAAAAGTGAACGCGTAGCTTGTGCGCGTGTGATTACTAAAAAGTCTATTCCTTGATTTCGTTACGCATTTGAACACTACGATCATTAAGCGCCCCCATTCCGTACCCCCCTCCCCATGTCCTGCTAAATAGCACTGCATTTCGCATCAAGTGGTCTGGTGAGTCCTACCTGGCTTAAGTTTACACAAACTTCTTTAGCATTTCTGAAGCTATACTGTTTTTTTTTTCATTCCCGTACGAGCTATTTTGTTTCTCCTGGAGTTGCAGACCGTTATTTTTCTGGGGCTTCATTAACCCACCTTGGTTCTTACTATAAGGCGTGAATTGGCACACATTTCGCGACGCAGAGCCTGGTTATATACCTAACATTTCCGCGTGGCCTCTATTCCCATAAAAGTACAAGTTATTGCCAGGTATTAGGTAATTACATCCTCGAATCATATTTTTCTAGGCATATATATTCGTAACAAAGTCGCATTCATTGTCAGCGCTGCAAAACAAAATCAACCTCTCACTGTGCCAGTATCAGGACTAAACGAGGCGACAAAAGAATTCACTTGCGTCTGACGTATTCCTAGGTGACAGTGGTGATATGCTGCTGCCGTCGCCAACGCCTGTAAGAGCGGCGAACCAGCGCGCAATACCGCGTCCCCGGATAGCTCTTGTTGGCGTTCGAGCGCTCTATCAGGACGCAGCTGTTCTTGAATTGCCCTAAACGCACTATTTTCTTACAGACATCACCATAACAAGTTCTTTAGGGCGCCGAAAGGCAAAAGGAAGCGAAAGAGAACCAAAATACTGCATCAGCCGCTACCAGCTGCGCAGCGGCCATCCCATAAGCGCCGCGGAGAAGCGGCGGCAGGAGGCGCAGCGATCGCGAAGCTCGAGGCGTATAGTGACGCAATTCTTACAACAGGCGTTGAATCTCAGCGGCCTCTATAATTTCCCGGGTTAGCGCGTTCACGTTTCTGCCGATAAAGCGGCAATCTTCAAACAGCGGCTCGCAGCCGCATGTGTCGGAGTGAGTAGCGAGATAACCAACCGTTTTATTTTTAGCATTATTATGCTGCTCCCGCAGGCGGTCATTGAGGCATATTCTGGCTTGACCGATATACCTTTTTCGACAACTTAAAGCCAGGTCGTAAACTACGCCTTCAACGCAATCACCGAAGGGCTGTTCTGTACTTTATGTGACACGGCGATTGTTCCCTCCCTGAACCGTCGTTCATGTTGCAGAGGGCCGACAGTTTCTGTGGGGAAGCAGGACGCGGCAGGAGTGAGTGTTGGCGGTTTTCTTGAATTGTTGTCTCTGTACCTGCGATCAACGTTTGTGGCATGGGAAGATACAATTCTTTTTCAGAAAGATGGCATTTGAATAGGATCATGTATTGCCCCTGTACTGAGCGATTTGGTATTAGCCCATTACGGTAGAGCAGTGTCTAGTTGCCTTTCAGTGTATAATGTTCTAAAGATTTTCCGGGACTTAGATGATTTTTTAGTCATACTTAATTGTAGCCTGGAATGTCTCGATCAGCAGGTCTCGAGTATGTTATCGATTTTTCAAGATTGCATGAAACCTTCGACACTGACGCATGAAACACCTGTTTGCAATTCAATCAGGTTTCTAAATCGTAGGCTGTTTTTTTCCCTTGGTCATATCGGCTGGGCTTACGAACTGAAGGGTTCAGAAGCGCTGTTGTCATTTTCATCAGCACCTTCAAAGTTGGTGAAGAGAGGCATTGCCCGACTCTGTTTTTCAAATTCTCTTAGAAAATCCTGTAGCCGTAACGCTGAAGCAAGCTTCAGAACTCAGACGACGCGCCTTTTAGGTTCAGGTTACCCTGGGCACGTGTTGACCTCTGTTGCAGAAGGTGTGCTTGAGGCCAAAAATCGGGAATTGTGGGGCTCGCAACCACAAGCCGAACAACAAAGGCCTAAGAAAAAAGTGGCTGTGATCCCGTACCTTCACGCCATGTCTCACAACTTAAGAAGGATAGCTAACAGAGCGGACATACATGTGTGCTTTTCTTCCCCAAAGAAACTGTCAGCCCTCTGCAGCATGAACCATGGTTCAGGGAGAGAAAAATTCTAGCGTCACGTAAAGCACATAACGCCCTTCGTTGATTGCGTTGAAGGCGTAGTTTACGACCTGCCTTTCAATTGTGGAAAAAGGTATATCGGTCAAACTGGAAGATGCCTCAATGACCGCCGGAGGGAGCCCCATAATAATGTCAAAAATCAAACGGTTGGTCATCTCGCCACTCACTCCGACACATGCGACTGCGAGCCGCTGTTAGAAGATTGCCCCGTTATCGGCAGAAACGTGAACGCGCTAACTCAGGAAATGATAGAGGCCGCTGAGATTGAACGCCTGGGTGAGAATTGCGTCAGTATAGCCTCAATTGCACTCACGAATAAGGAGATAGAATATCTTAACATTTCGGGTAACTGTGTGGTTGGTTCTATGCCTTTTCGTGCTGTTTATTTTCTTGTTTTTTCGTGCATTTTTAATGTTTTGTTTTCTTCAATTTCGTTTATATTTGGCGCCATTGGAGAAAATAAAATCCAGTGGTAAGCCAGTGCGTCGAGTGTCCTCTTGCTATCGTCCTTTGTCTCGTCGTTTGCGCTGTGTTCAACATGCATCACCAACTCGCCCAAGCTTTCACGTTGCTAAGCCTGGTAAAATCCGGTTAAACTTGGCCACTCCCCTCAGTGCTTATCCAAGGTAGCAAGAACACAGGGTTTAACGCGCCGAGGCAGCGCAGGCGATGAGGCGCGGCGTAGTGGAGGGCTCCGTAATTAGTTTGACCACCTGGGGGTCTTTAACACGCGGGCGGTTTTGCTGTGCAAGACCATCGCAAACCCTAGCGAACGTAGCAAAACTTAGCAACACTGGAGGAAACTAGGTCGACCCCAGCGCCGCTGTTCTTTGTTAACATGGAAGGGTTTTATGCCGGGATTCACCAAGATCTGACTGATGTCACATCCGTCACGGAAATGACATTGCCAGAAAAGCGCGGCTGCGCCAGGATTCTTGCCGGGTGCTCCGACGCCGCCATGGGAGGTGCAGGCGCTTTACCGACTCAGCTACATGCTGAATATTTTTTCCGCTACAAACTGATGCTCAGACAGCCGTAAGAATACACGCGCCATTTATCTTTCCTATTCCCTGCTCTATTTTGATGCTGAAGCCGTCTAAGAGAGGTGAAGCGAAGTAGTGAATCACGATGCTAATGAGCGCGGACAGTTGGCGGAAGCTGAGCTCGTCGCTACGCAACCGTCTGCCGTACACTCCACGGAGCAGGGAGCAGGGACGCAGTGGTCGCACATTTGGGAACGCGACGCGCCAGCAGGTTGTCGATCGCCAAGCACACCCACAAGACAGCCCCGCAAATCATGCTCTTTCGCTGCAGTGGACCGTGGGTTCACCAAACGATCGTTGGCAACCCGTTCGGCTTCGCTCGCATGGTTTGCGAGCGCATGCGGTTTCATTCGAGTTTACGCAGTGCTCCAGCGCGTGCAATCCAGTATATAATGTTGATAAGTCTGACGGTACCATACCAGCCAAACATAAATGGCGATGTGAAAGTTCATATCTATGCAGAATCAGCATCCAACTGATCCTGTGTAGGCACATCTCACTTTTGTGTTTTACCGATTCCTATGAAAGAGGGATCAACCACATTTTTTGCTATTGAACACCTATTTCACACCGTTTCAACACCCTACTTCGTGTGATACTGCGTGTTACATTCGGTCAACACCCTTTTCGCCTCACAACTATAGTGCTTTTAATTTTAGGCTCATATTGACAAAGCTTAACTTGGGGCATGGGGCGCACCAGATATGGATACTAGTGATCATTGCATACGAACATTTTTTTTGCTTTTGAACATTTCTTACGGGCAGACGAAGGTGTGAGGGGATGTCTTCTTCTTTACAGTGCAATAATACATGCATGCATGGCCTTATTGAGCACCTGAACAGCTTTTCCCACCTTTCAACACCTTAAGAAAAACCAAGGGTCTTGAAGTGGATCAACACAATTTTTTCACACAAAAAGTGTGTAGAGCTAGGAAAAGCGTGTTGAGATTCTAGTATAATGGTGTAATGGGCTCCCAACACCCTTCTTCCACTTATGCGACACCCTTTTTGGTCAAAAAGGGTGTAAAAACGTTTAATGGGTACACAATGTACATGATAGTTATGGCAAAACATTTATTGCAGATGATTTTATTACGTATTTTTGAATAAGAAAGAAATCATCTGTTGTGCACGATACTTACATATTTTAGAAGTAAAACTGAAATCAGTTATTTTAATTTTCAGCAGACAGAGGCGATAATATAAGCTTCAAGGACTCATGTGACAAGTTGCTTGACGAGGCTGATGCCCCTGCACAGTTGGAGTCGGGCTGCCCGTCAATCTGCCAAAAACAATGCGCATACAATGTACAGCAACGTACAAAAATATAGTTTTAACGCGTTCCAGAGTTTAAGAGTACTGTTTCTTGTTTTTGTTGAAACCTCAAAGCCCATAGCTCGTTACAAAAAAAAGGGGAGGGAGCATATTGTGCTGGGAAAACTGCTGTTCAAATGCGAAGACAAAGAAAGAAAAAATTGGGGTGTCCTCACACATATGTGTGCACATACACGTCTACTTATGTTTACATAGAAATATCACAGCAGTTCGGTTGGGGCTCATGTTAGTCACCACTCTCTTTATTTAATTTCTACAGGTAGACGTTCTTAGAGGGAAAACAATGACATCTTCTTTCTTGCCTCCCTGGGTGTTTTTTACTACCGGATTTTCTTTCTCAAGCGTGTTCAGGGTCAACATGACACAGTGAAAAGTACGTAGATGAAGAAAAGTAGACGAACGCAGGCACCGACATGCAAGTAAACGTGCTCTACTACAAAATAAATTTCAGTTGGAAGTCAGTGTGTCTGTGTTTAATTTTCGGGCTCGTGCTTTACGCTATTTTACGTTACTATGAGCAAACGAGTTTAAGCAACTCTCATGTAAAGGTAAAACAAAAGAAAGCCGGTTACCCTCTCTAGCAGCCAATAGTGTAGGATCACAACTGATGTATGCAAAAAAAATAAAAACGTGGGATGCAGAGAGAAGATTTTCGTTTGTAGCAAAGAGAAAAAAGTTAAAACGCGTTATCATTGCTAACCACGACATAATAGGCTGAGCTAAATGTTAGTCGCAAAACTTAAATGCAGTACCCACGTGAGACCGTGACATGTGACATTATGCCGCATAATACCGGAAAAGAAGGTTCGCGATTATTCATTCGGGTTTCAATTGCAACCCCAATTATAAAGCGTGCTTCCTTTATTTGCAACAGCCAGCGTACTTAGCAAACATGTTTTAATATCTTTCAGTGCATAACTCTAAAGAATATCTGATTCCATTTCAGTTACTCGAAGCCAAGCTCATAAAAATATTTTTGAAGTAGACATAGTTTAACAAGGTGACGGCACCATCTCAACAGGCAGGGTGGCGTAAACACCCTAAAAACAACTTTTCTTCGTTCATTAAATTCAAGAGATGTTTTTGAATGAAATATTGCAGTGAAACGTGTCTCAGAATTAAACGTTATCATGCTGGTGATTATTCCTCACTAACTCCGCGTACACCTTTCCGTTAAACCTTTGTTTGCTATAGCTTTATTTTTAGGCGTTGATCCTGGAACCACCGTAACATCCTCAAACATGCGTATCCGGCATATGCGTGCGGGCAACAGTTCCTGCGTCGATAAACAACGCCTGTGGTGTTAAGTCAGACAGACAAAGTTTAAAGCTAGAAAGAAAGAAGTAAGTACAACGAATCCGAAGGGCGCTGGCTCTCGCAGCATAGGCTGGCAATCCAGACTCGCCCACTCGCTCGACGTAATTGAAAGCCAGCGTCTTACGCGCTTCCGTTCGTACAGGCGTGAGCAGCCTACGAGCCCGGCGGTGTAACATGCTCACGAGGGCGGCGACAACAGATCGTTTTCTGGGAGGCATGACCGCGCTGCTCGCCGCGGGATCCCGGTGTGCGTTGCAACTTGGTCGTCAAAATGCCGGATCTCCTCGTCGCGCCTCCTCTTGCCGCGTAGTCGCTGAACGTTCGAAGGAGCGTCCCACCTCATTAATTGCCAAGAACGCGGAATCGTCATTTCTGCGTACGCTGGCTGTTTTGCGGCTGTTTCAGCAGAACCGCCGGACGAAACGCAGCGGCAAGATCCTGCACGTCCACAGACGGACCGCAGGCGGAATACAGATCCTTCTCTTTTTCGTAGTTCCTGCTTTCGACTCTTTATATCCTTTTGTTGTACAGAGACGCCAAATGGAACAAATGTTAAGGGAACTACACCGCTATCCGTGATTGTACGTACCGAACCATCATGGCAAGAATGCATTTCCGAGAACAGGATTTTATCGTCTCCTTTGCACTGTTGCCGTAACGGGAACTATAGTTACCTTTCTGAATCACACAGCCTTGCGCCTTGCTCACCTCCTTCTCCCCCACTCCGGAAGCAGAAGAGCACCTCATCAAAACGGCAGTAAAGTCAGCAAAATAGCAGATGTCCCAGGAATCTGAGTCGAGGCGCCCTCTGGAATTAAAACCTGGCAACATTTAACACTACAACCTTGTACGGCTAAATCAGCTTAGCTGTGCTAGTATAGGAACTGTACACCACAGACGGTATATTTAAAATTTTAAGCGAAGCTAGAAGGATGGGTGTGGGATGTAAGGAGTTGAATAGCGTCCACATTTTGTTCTACCGACGATATTCGGACAGTAAGAAAGCCTTGGGTTTGACTATTAGCCCACAATATATGACCAGGGATAATGGCAATATCGGTGAATTTTGCAGCATTACCGAAACAGTCATTGCCATTGTACTCAATCTAAACATAAGATGGAAAAGAAAGGCTGTACAAGCCCTTAGCGACGAGAAAGAGACTGTTCACAATATCTACGGGGACGGTTATAAATCGGCCATGAATAACGTAAACGCACAGTATTCAATTGTGGCGGGAAGCGTACGCAAAAGGCGCAGAGAAGCAGATAGGTGAGCGTGTATTCGGAAACCTTGAAATAGATGCTCGCAACAGCCGAAGTGGTTTGATGCGCGGAGGCAAAGAACCTCGTTGTAATCAGTACGTTTAATCAATGGGAAATCCAGATGTAGAATCTTCAACGGTAAAATTAAACACAGCAGCAAATTTGTACAACCTGCCGAGCAGAATAAGATAGACCGGAGAAGGGAAATGCAGAAACTACTCAAAAGAAGGAAATCAAACTGGCAACCTTCCACACAAATTTTCGTGTTAAACCGAGGAAGGGATGGAAGACGGCGCAACACACTAAATGAGGCTAACCTGCTAAATAGGTTTGAACTTAACTTCGTTAGTCCGATTATCTAACACACCCAAAGCAGGAAAAGCACGTAGGAAAGAAGCCGTTAAACTATTTAAGGAAACGAAGAAACTTACTAAGAAACGCAGGGATAGGAAAGTGTCGGCAACGTAGCATCGAATCCGCTTGGCGCAACTCTCCAAATGGCTTAACAGGAGCAAGGTTAGTGCACTCGTACTTACAACATTGGGAAATCAAGAACCATATCAAGAAGGAGGATGCTTTAGGGCAACTAAAAAAAAAGCTATGGTCATATATTGAATATATGTCCTCAGACACAACAAAGGTATACCCTTGCAAGCAACATGAATAAGACTGTGGTAAAAGCGAAAAGGGTCTATGCTCATTTGTACGCTGTTAACATTAGCCCAGGAAACAACTACATGAACTGACTTGTTCGTGAATTTCCAACAGTGATTAAAGACGAGCTGTGAAAGGTGCTCAAAGAGAGGAAGACAGAAAAGGCCGCAGGGTGCGATGAAATAGCCGCGAAAGAGAGGGAATAAAAGTTTATTTACTTGCCAAGTGGAGTTCCTAGGCGTCGGCAAGAAGCTCATGGGCTCTGGCAGAGTCTTCGGCCAGTTGGACCGCACAGAGTTCATCCTCCGGGCTGGAGCGGCGTAGTACGCTCTCTCACCGCTCACGGCAATTGACATTGCGAACTAGTGTGGCCGCCTGCAGACATCGCCATAACTTGTGGGCTAAGTCTGCTCGTTCGTGGTACCGGTGGCACATAGGGGCGTTGAGCCCTGGTTAACAGTAGCTGTAGACAATCCGGCTAGGATATGCACGGATTCTCACTTAGTTAGGGACAGATGCGAGAGATAAGAGATGGGTTGGAAGCGGGCAGGCATGGAAGGGAGATTGTACTAGGAAAGCTTCCGAAATTCTCATGATGCTTCAGGGCTTCAGAGGTTAAGTTAGCCTGGAAAAAGAAACACAATTCTAATTCACAAAACGGGTGAGCTTACGTATTACGCACGTGTTGTATCCTTCATTTTTACGCGATTTCATTCATAAATATAAATCTTAGCGTAACATTTGTCCGAACACTAAATAGCAAAGCAGTCAAACAATAGACCATCGCTTTTTAACGAGTAGTATATAAAAGTTTTAACAGCCATGTTGTTTAAGCTACTGGTTGAGCCGACGAACGTGCTCTCGAAAACCTCGCCGAGCGATGACTCATCGCGCGCGTCGATACGCCGCGCTCGGGCGGGACTCGTGTCGGAGGCGTGATACAACTAGTACAAGCACGGCTTCGGAAACGCGTAGCGGGGTGGCTCTCTGTACCGCATGTTGTGGCGAGTCATGCAGTTGTGACGATACAAAGAGAATAAATTATGCCAATATGCCAATTATGCCCCGATAAACCCCACAATCAATCTAATAGACGATATATATGCATGTGATATCTCAGATCGTGATCAATCAATCTATATCAAAATTCTTAAGCTTGTACCTAATCACAACTAAGCAGCATAACGCTTATGAAATAACTGTTGGCCCTACTGTGGCGTCTAAAGTTTTTTTTTTTAACTGAAGCGCTTAAACACCCTTCATAAAATAAAAAGGTGTGAGCACATCACGATCAAGTGGACACGCATTGTAATATTGCAACCACAATAACTAATTAGCCGCTTTCTGAACCTTTGCGTAATACAACGGTTTCTTAGGTGTATCAAACACTCTTATCTTCCGTATCCCGCTCTTGACGCCGCTGATTTTCCCACCAGTGACTATTTCATCGCAACAATTACGCAAGGTAGTGGGAGGTCACACTGCTTGTCGCCTCACTGAAAGGAACGCTGCGACACGCGTTCCAGCGCACCCCAGCAGCTCTTGCGCACTCCTTCGTCGGCAAAAGTGCTCCGCGGTCATCGCGGAAAAGTAAAAACCGAGCGCAGGAAACAAAGCCAACAAGGGCCAAGAAAAAACAACGAGCCCAGGAATTAAGAGGAGAAATCTCGCGCGGGAGAGCGGGTGTGTAACGTGGGTCCGCGACGGACGCCCGCCGAGCCTCGGGGTCGGGCGGCCTTGCCCCCAACCTCCTCCACGTCTCTTCCGCTCCTCCCCCGCTCGCTGTTATAATCACCTGCGTTACTATTGAAGCGCATTCCCTCTTCCTTTCTACGCGCGTACCACCGCCTTTCGCCCCGTCCTCAAGTATCGCCGTGCGCCGGGCGCTCGCGCCATTGAAAGCCGCGGCTGCTGTCGCGCCCGCCTGTCTCTCTCCCCGGCCGTGCCTCCCCTGTAATTCTTCGGCACTGAGCTCCCGCCGCACCTAACGCACACGCATCGGCCTCATTGTATTCGACGAAGGCACGTTGTCGACGGCCCACTGGCACACGTTGCGCCAACAATTCCATCGACTCATCGGTTTCGTACGAGGCGGCCTGCGGAAGACGGGGGCAGCGTTGGGTCGCGAACGACAGTAGCTGAGAAGTGATGCTGCATCCGTTCTACTGGACCGAGAATTAGTGACGTCGCAGCAATTTAATCCGTCGCGTCGCACGTTACACTGCTGCTTCAGTGAAACTGTGCTTGTGAACTGTGCTGGCGCACTCTCTATTCTAAGTGGCTGCGGAAAGTGTACTCATAAGGCTGTGCACAGTGAGTTTGCGGTCGGGACGAAGATCTCGCCGAGAAAAAAACCGCTTAGCCGGCGATTCATCAAGTGCAAGCTCTTCAGATTGTGTATTTTCAACCAACGGACGTCCCGCTGTGAGTTGCCTACGGATCACGGCTTTCGCCCCCACCAGTACGAAGAGGAACCAGTGGATTTGCAAAAATTTTGAACGCAGGAGAAAGAAAGGGGTGAGAGATGTTGCCGATCATTTTTTCTTATATTTGATTTTCATACATATTCAATTTCACACATATGTACAACAAACACATTTTTGTAGCTGCATGTATGAACGAAAGAGGTGAAGTGTATCACAATTTTAAAGCAGTGTGCCTTAACCCTGTTTACTTCACTTCGTCTCTTTATTTCAGCACTAACACTGTTCAAAGCCATCAAATGGGTCTGTTCGTACTATTACTAAGGCCTATTTTTCGTATTGTTTTCCGTGTAAAAAGGGAGGCAAATTCAGATAATCCTTTAAGCAGTCCTGCACCCTAACGAGAGACTTAACCAGAGAAAAGAAGCGGAAGAATTGGGTTTTTAAATCAAAATTTCAGTGAACTCATAGCGATAGCTCATACTGCTTGATCAGAATGTTATTGCCCAGTCTTAAAAAAAGCGAGTTCTTATAAATAAGGTCTTTTTTTGCAAGAACGCACTAAAATCTTACTTTTTACAACAACGCACTAAAATATGCACTTTTTAACAAGAGGGCCACTCACAGCGGAACACAATGGAATGGATTTGTGTACTTCTTGCCGATTCATTGCACTGCATTATACGCAATGCTTCTGAATTATAAATTGAAACTGAACTCAACCTGAAATAAAAGTCAGTATGTATACTTCGAAAAAAATGAAGAAGATTTATGGCCAGGAACATGCCTCTATGCCTTCGACATTATGATCTAAAAAAAAAGTATATTAGTTTTGCGCGACGAAACCATGCGTGGCTTATAATCGCGTCGTAGCTCACAGCTCCAGATAAATTTCGGCCACCAGAAGTTCTTTAACGTGAGCCGAAACCTGGTCTTCCATAAAAAACAAAAGAAAACAAAACAAAAAAAAACAAAAAAAACCTCTGCTGAGGGAGGGATCGAACGAGCGTCCCTCGGGCGCAGCAACACAACGTCTTGGTCGCTGAGTCACCATTTTTCTTTTTTTCTTTACAGCATTAAAACATATAATTACTGCACAATACAAGAGCTAGCAGCCACCCAAGAAGAAGCACATTCCAGCAGCTAAAATTAGGCGTCCGTCAAAAACTACGGGAAGCAGACACAGGCGTACATCAGATGCACCCGCTCTGGTGGCTCGGTTTGCACCGCATAACTGAGCCGCCCCAAAGCAGCCTGCTTCCTAAAAATGGCATTGGTTGGGCGAGGGCGTTCCGCATGCCGGTCAGTCATGCGGCATTTTCATAAGGAATACAATGCCATCGCAACAAATATATCATAGGGCACTCTAGCAGTATCTCGAAAATGCAAGAACCGAATTGTATACGCGGAAGTATTTGTGCCCTTTTTTTTTCTTTATTTTCACTCAGCTACCGCTGTGGAGATGTCAGGATATCCTATTCGCGCACAGCACTATCTAAGCGGCAATGTTTATGTTCTTTTTTTTTCTTTATCGTCACTCAGCTAACGCGGTGGAGATGTCAGGATATCCAATTGGCGGACAACACACTACAAATATTGTTACTTTTGTTAACTCAGAGTTTACCGACACTTTTCAACAGTTCTCAGCATGAAAGCGTGTGTATATAGCAGACGTTCAGAATTCCGGAATACGTTTTCGTGTATTAACCCCTGTATCAGAGTTAAGCGCTTCGTCATTATGCATAACCATGACGCAGATTGTGCTGCGCGAGTCCATCTTTTATACACCTGTCAATGCAAGCGCTTACTCCTCTCAAGTGTAAACGCTGTGACTTTTGAGAGCTTTCCGTTATTTTAAGTGACAACGGAGCACAACTGCAAGCTAGCACGCTGGGCAGAAAGTGAGGGGGTAAGACGAGCCTTCGCAGCCAAGCGCGATTCTGTTCGGCACGTGCGCTTTTCGTAATAGCAAACCCACGGAAAGCGAGGTGGGAAGGTATCGGTAAGGTATGGTTACCTTAAGAGAACGGCAAAGAATACTCTCGCTAGAATTCAGGTATGGGCGCACGTTATTATACCCGTGTGTATCTCCATAGCCACAGGCGAAAGGAAGCGGCCCGTGTAGCAGGATGGTACCATTTCTCGTTTTCATGCGGAGCTGAATATGTACATTAGGAAACATACGAGATTTGCTTTAAAATTAGCGTATGTTAAGCCCTGCGTCGAAAAAAAAAACAGTATTGTTAGGGTTACGGTTCCGAACCGGTTCGCATACCGGTTAAGAAGCTTGAAGCCGGTGTGAGAATTGGTTCGATCAGTTATCTAATCGCCGAAGAAATAGTAGGTTAAGAGCCCGTGAACGCATAATACAAATTAAAATTTCTGAATCCTGGTTTCTACCAATAAGAATGGTGAAATATTAGAGACAACAAATGCAGCAGTAGCAATTCGCCAGCCACTTTCTCGCCCAGCCGTTATGTCGTCCGAGGGACTAGTTGATGTTCTTTTTACTAGTGATGAGAGAGATGTCCCTTCGGAATTTTGAATTTGGACGTAAAATGTCTCCATAGCTTCTTTTGCGCAAGGAATAAAATATCTGAAGTTGACTGGCAGCAGAAAAACTTTCCCAAATTCCAAAGTCGGTTCTCGTAACAGACGTATTTTAAGAATCGCGCAAAATTTCGAAACTTCTACCTCTGGAAAACACAAAATATTGCAGCTATACAGCATATGTTTCTTCTACCAGGACGTTTCATACCTATAAATGAGCTGACGTTTTTTTTTTTTTTTTTTGTTTCCAGACGGAATTTTTTTTCAATAAATGTTTCAAACTCGACACGTTTTCAAAAGTGTCAAAATGGCGGGTCATATATTTCCGAATCTACACAAGCTACTGAGATCATTTTTCAGCAGTAATATTTTTCATCATTTTCGGCTTTTGTGCCAATCTTGGTTGGTGTAGCAAAAATTGTTCAATTTGAAAACATGCAGTGCAATGAACTCAAGATAAGTCGGGCATTTGTTGTATTTTGGAAACCAGTATAAAAAAGTTGTCTTGAATTTTTTTAAGCTTTCACAAATCGAAGCCAAGATGGTTCTTTATAAGATGCATCAAAAACGGGTTACATTAGTTCTGTATTTTTGTAGCCGCAACGTGGGAAGAATTACCTTATTAGCTGTATTGAGTGGTTTCTAAAAAACTTCTGACGACAATGTAAGACAAGAAATTCCTCGTAGAAACTTGTTCGCGCTAGGCGTCCTGATAATCGAACGATTATAGTAGGCGTTATATGCAGTGATAAGGGACGTCTAGAAAAAGATGTACCTCCTGGTTTTGTGCTTATTTGATGGCTGAACGCAGCAAAAAACCACACAAACTATTTTCGTGTGAACTTTGCGCGTTATACTTTGCAAACCAAGTGACGGGTCTAAACTTCTCAATGTTTGTCTGCGGGAACACACTTGTAAAAAATCTGGTCATGTCTGATGAGGCGTACCGTATTTTGCTGGGCGGCAGAAAAAAAGAAAGATCACCTGGGGATTTTTAACGAATGTCGAAATATCGACACATAGGCGTTTTCGTTTTTTGTCAACACCAGAAAAACGGCCACCGGAAGCGGTTATACAACATGCATCCTTTCTAGTGGCGTAGCCACGAAACTTCTCCTGCGGATAACACTTGCGAAGTGCTTACACTTTTCCGGTGGGCACCTTTTTAATTGATTGATTTGATTGATTGTAGGGTTTAACACGCCGACGCAACGCAGGCGATGAGGCGCGCCGTAGTGGAGGGCTCCGGATTAATTTTGACCACCTGGGGATCTTTAACGTGCGCCGAAATCTCGTACACACGGGCGTTTTTGCTTTTCGCCTCCATCAGAAAAGCGACCGCCGCGGCCGGGAATCGAACCCGCGACCTCGTGCTCAGCAGCGCAACGCCTTAGCCACTGAGCCACCGCGGCGGGTGGGCACCTTTTTAAACAAATTATGAAATGCAATAAGGAGGCATGCTTAGGGTGTGGGTCTCCGCCGTTGCGTAGTGCAGCAATCTTGAAGCCCCGATACTTTTATACATTCGGAACAACGAAAGGGAAAAGTGGATGATTCATATCGCCTGCAGACTGCTGAGTGCGACATTTCTTTTGGTCAGCCTAGCGCTCTGGACGAGTGACCAGCAGCAACGTATTGTCGGGATGAATCTGAAGAGCGGGAGAGAAGTTCTTTATTGAAGAAGGAAATGCAGAGAGGTTTGCCAACATGCGCACATCGACATGCTACTCTGCAGGAAGGGGAATGGAAAAATTTAGACGATTAGTAAAAAGAGGACTAACAGAGGAGAGGAGAAGAAAAAGAGATAGCCTCATATATAGCGGCATTCGATGTAGCGAGGACTGTCCGAATAAGTGGGGATATAATGTCTCAGCGATGCCAGTACCTTCAAGAGAGTTAAATAACGGTGATCGCTCGGGTGACAAAAAAACACCCAGCGCGCCATGTTAGGGGGTGTATCAGGATTGTGTCATGCAAGAGATAACGACGGGGAGAAGGCACTGCTACCTTTATCTGCAAAGTTCGGAAAACGGCCGCGGTGTAAGTTGAAAGGCCCACCGATCGATGCTCTCGCGACCACCTTCAGGTTGATCAAGACTGTGTGGGAACCACGTGAAGAGCATTGATGATGTTATGATTACTCTGAAAAAAATGAGCTAGAGGTTGCGAAGTATATCGTGCGTGAAAGAGAAAAGCCCGGATGACATTGACTGCGCATTATCAACACCACGTGTTCTAACAGTTTCGTCGTGAAGTGCTATTCGTTGTTTATTTTTCCCGTGCAGTTCCGGTTCGGCTTCAGCCAGTTGAAAATATAATAGTTTGGGTTCGGGTTCAGCTGCGGCAAAAATAACTTCGATACCCGTTTTCCGCTTCGTTCGGTTACGGTTCGGCACCATCATTTTAAGGTATGAACGCTCGGGAAATCGTATTGCTAAACCGTTCCTCTTGGTTCCAAACTTAAATTTGATAGGAGTGCACGAACACAAAGCACCCCTATGACGAACACGCGCATGCACGCACTAACGCACCACACGTACAAACGCGCGTACGTACGCACACGTAAACAAATGCCCAAAAATCGCCGCATTCATTCGCTGTCCAAGCTGTTCGTTTCGCAAGTGACGTGTTGCGAAGTTCGAACAGCCAAAACCTGTTGAGGCAGGAAGAAATTTCTATTGGCAAAGCCACAGTTCTGTAGTCTTCTGGCCTTATACGCCTCGATGCAAATTTATGCAAAGCGTTTCAGCCGGCCGGCGTATTCGCACGGATGCTATTTCGTTATTTGTCGTTGCGACAGTCCTTTTAACTTTACCGTCTTGCATCGGCTGAGCTACTTATAAGATGATCGCAGCGCCAGGAGACCGCATTTTGCGTGGTTGGCATTCAGGAGACATTAAGGACGGCGTGATTGGCATTCCGAAGACGTAAAAGAAGCCTCAGAATGCATTGCAGCCCGCATTTGTTTCCTCGAGATGGCTTCGCATTTGGCGCAAAATTCCTTGCGGTTGAAAACGCTTTTGAGAAGTACAGCTGTTGGTAGACCAATACACTATTTTGTACTTCCAGTGATTCAGGATCACTTGTCCCCAAAATAACTCCTGGGCTAGGCGATTTCAAGTAACCTGCCATAAAAGGTATCCTCTTTGGCTGAGATTCACTGATTCATAGCTTCGCACAACGCAGCGAAATACTGAGCGGTGGGGATGGGGGGCAGGAAACAAACCCGCGCAGCTTGCCGATTACCGGGAACTTAGATGTTGCGTATTTTTCTTCTATCAGCGACCCCCGCCACATATATTACGTTCCGTTATATTGCCGCGAACGATGCATTGGGTTTGTTTGTTTGTTCGTTTATGTACCCGCCGCGGTGGCTCAGTGGCTAAGGCATTGCGCTGCTGAGCACGAGGTCGCGGGTTCGATTCCCGGCCGCGGCGGCCGCTTTTCTGATGGAGGCGAAAAGCAAAAACACCCGTGTGTACGAGATTTCGGTGCACGTTAAAGATCCCCAGGTGGTCAAAATTAATCCGGAGCCCTCCACTACAGCGCGCCTCATCGCCTGCGTTGCGTCGGCGCGTGAAACCCTACAATCAATCAATTGTTTGTTTATGTTTTGTTTTACTGCCCGGCCGCGCCCGGCTATGTTATGTGTGTCCCAAGCGAAACGCGTGTTCCATTCTTTATTTTTATGCCGCACGGTTTATCTCGTTCTGATACGGAGAGCGTTTCGCCCTAACGTCTCTAGCCTGGAATAATCTTCTTTGATCTATAATCTTCTGGATGTAAGTCGACGGTTCGAGAAACACTGGCGCGAAAAGATAAAAACCTGCAGAGCAGACACCGCGGTATTCGACTCCCCGACGCTCGCTTACGCACGTCACTTTGCTGACTGCTGCTTCGCCGCCTGTGTATTCTTTGAGTTGTTAGGGGAGCACAAGTTCACTCCAATAAACTTGTTTTCCTTGAAGACAACGGCGCGGTCTTTGGCTTCGTGACAATATGATCATATATATATATACCTTACAAACTACTCTAAACTTAAAAGTTAAAATGGTGTGTGTGTGGATAAGTTGATACGGTGTTCGTTTAAAGGAGCCATGAAGAGAAAACACCAGTTTGATTCATTCGAAAGATTGCCTCGTTAGAACCATAACGACACCACTTATAACGCAAACTTCGCTCAAATAAGCTACATAATTAGGAAAAAAGGAAATGACCATGCGACCCACCAGCTCATTTTCCGCAACAGAACCTGTGATGTCACTTGGGAATGCTCTGCGATTGGCGAAGGCCGGCAAAAGCAAACGCATGTTAGGCAGAGCTTACAGTTTGCATAGCGAGCTAAATGCCCGTGAAACATACTGCACATTCTTTTTATGACAAAGAACGGTGGAGTAAACGGTTGAAGGTCCGAACGAACTCGCAAGCGTGTGCGCCAATGAATACGAAACTAGCGCCGGCCGAGCTCGACATCTAGCCGTCGCGCAGACGAATTTTCGGGTTCGAAGCTCTTCGGGGCCAACGAACCGTTCAGGCACGCACAGCCGCGACCTTGCTTCGTATCGTAATCCCTTCACAGGAGGTTGGCCGTCATATCGCCAACCAGCAAAGGTAAAAATAGAAACGAGGGGAGTAAGGAACAGCAAGAAGCGACGAGATAGTGCCAGTCGTCGCGTAAGTTTCGAATGGTGTTGGCTTGCTGCTGTCGTTACGAGCTCGTTTCCAGTTTACAACCACTGAAAACTTCAGTTTGTTCGAGTACTTTACAATGAAATTTCGTTGCTGCGTTTTGAAATGCCCATGTAGTACGGGCAAATCGTCGAGGGAGTGCGACATCCCCGCCGGTGAGGAGATCTCCTTTCATGTGCTGCGCAACGAAGAACCTAGGCGAAGCAAGTGGCTACGTTTTGTGAACTTTGCAAACGGAGGAGAAAGAGAGCTAAAGGAAGTACGAGTGTGCTCGCTTCATTTCCGAGGAAGTGATTACGGCAGGGACCCTTACGTTAGCTCACTCCTGGCACATGCTGGCGCTCGTCGCCGACTTCGTCAAATCGCTCTGACCTTGCGGAAAAAAATGCCGTAAACACCGCACATTGACGCTCGTATCTTTCTGGTCGAAGCAGAGAGCTCGCGCGAACGGCTTTCCATACACGACACCGGCCAACTGGCATAAGTGATACTGCTACTGAAATTGAACTATTATTAACCGTAATCAAAATACCGCACATACGTACCAGTCTATATTCGTCCGTCGCGACGGGGCTGACGAGGCAGCGGTGCCGACGGCTGGACGTTCGTCTGTTGTGGCTATCGCGGAATGGTCGCTTTCCCGTCCACCGCGTATCCCACAACTCTTGCCGCTCGTGCACTTAGAAGCATTGAGCGTTTTTGTGGTGTGAGGTTGTTAAATAAATGCAAGCCCGAGCTCCTCGGCGAGAGTTTTGTTCTCCGGATCAGGCGATTCCATGACGAGGGCTGCGGGTGCACTAGGTTTTACTAGTATTTTTAAAATGGCCGCCGTCTCGACGACTCCCGCGTGTGGGTGCTATATGGAGTCGACATACTAAGTATCTGTTTCATGGACCGGCTCTATGACGCCATTGTACACGTCACGGAATGTTCAATTTTAACGGGAGATTTAAAATTTTGGCTTAAATTGCCTTATTTCTCAGTGAATAAAGCATCATTTGTTTCCGGGAAAGCGCTTGGGGTACTATGAAACACCTAATCTATCGAATAAAACAAACTTTTGTTTTCTCTTCATGGCTCCTTTAAGGAGCGACGGATCCAATATGTGCTCTGCGCCTGAAGCTGCTCATCCTACCCGATTATCCGCACCCGCCCTTTAATCGTGGAATTTGGCAGAGAAGTGGAAAGTAGAGAGAGCAGATTTGAGGTCAGCTAAAGGCAAATTTTTGTAGATTTTTCTAGAAGCATGCGGGTCTATAACTGCAGTTGTAGCGTTTAGGTTACGTAATTTCCACCCGCTGTGGTGGCGCAGAGCTCCTGAGCACAAAGAAACGGGTTAGATCCTGACTGCGGTGGCGGCTTTTCATATTGAGGCGAAAAGGAAAACGTCCATGTGTCGAGATTTCGGCGCAGGTTGAAGATCCCAGCGTGGTCAAAATTTATGCTGAGGATTCCACTACGACGCGCCTCATAGTCAGCATGTATTTTCGGCAGCCTTAAACGGACAATAGAGGGCGGAATGAAATTTTATTTTAACTGAATGATCATACGTTTCGTAGCTCTCTCGGCTTTTTGTTCGACGAGCAACTATACGTAATTTGCTGAGAAATAAGTAAACAAAGCTGGCGTTCCTGCCACCCGCTTCCCTTTCATTTTTTCGTGACGTAGCCTTTGCATCACAAAACGGGAGCGAAGCACCGGTGTGGACTAGAGCGTAGACACTGGCATCGGTAGCTTTTACGTCTCGAAGCCATGGCCGACTACTGCGACGTTTCTCTGGCCAAGGAGGCTGGCTGGGACGTTTATGATTTTTAATCGACGGAATGAGAAACACGTTTAGATGAGCGAGCGGCCAGTGTGCCCGCCTATTCCGGCGCCCCAGACCCCATCAAACAGGCTGCGAGCGTTTGGTATTATGGAGGGTTGCGACGAAGCCGCTTTTCAAGCAACAAGCGATGTTTCGAATATCAAGCGCGGTGTCTCGGACTTCCCGCTGGCGCCGTTCTGGAGGTCACCTTTAATTCACCTTGTCCGGTGATCACAGCCATCTCATATTTTCTTCGCATGGTCTGAACCTAGCGTGAAATAAACACCTGTAAACACACTTCACAGCATCCATGTCGGCAGTCATCGTTGCCCGCGCTTCCCCTGGCTCAAACATAACAGGAGCAAAGCGGCGCACGCTTTACGGATTGTCAATGGCAGCTCGAGGCGAGCGGGCGGATCGGTCAGCTAACCACTCGCACTAAGTTCATTTCAGGGACGATTATGTTCGAACCGGGCGCACTTCACTGATAGCAACATTTTAAATAAAGTGTCACTCTTTTTTCTACTCCTCTCACTCCGCGCGCGGAGAACGGAAGATTAGGTCAGGCAGGTCGCTTAACCACCCGCAATGCATCTTGTTACTTTCTCCGCTTCTTGTGTAGGGACTCTAGCTGCTTCCTTTCGGGTATATTGCTTGCAGGATCTCGGGCGCTCACCGTCATAGGTTATTGACTTAGCTAATTACTCACCAATTCTTCCTGCCTCGCAGTGTGTAAAATATTTAGTCTGTGTTTTTTAGATACGATGAGCTCACGGAAAGCTTTGATTTACGTTTATTCCACGTGCTCAACCCACGAAGAACTGTTTATTTAAGGAAAACATCTGTAGATGCTTCTCCAATGAGCTCTCGCCGTTAATCACTTTTATGACACGACAAACCGTCGTAACAAAAAACGTACGCGGCGTCGTCGCCCTTTTCACATTTATCGCGTTTTCTGACTCATTATACTACTGCTAGTCACGATAATGTTTGATTTAGATTTTCGGCACAGCAATCCATCGATACAGGCCAACTTGTTTCCACCCTTTAGTGTCCCCTTGAACCTCCAAATCAAATCACTCAGGTTATATAATGTCTTGATTAGCACGGTATTTTCGAGTGTAAACTTTGGTCGAACGCTGAAAGAAACATCGCAGCGAGTGGCACGGGCTTCACAGAGAGCCGGCTATATTGACGCCGAGGCGCACGAAAAGCAGGAGGCCGTGCCTTGAAAATTAGCTCTCATTCAGACCGGAGGCACGCGTGCCCCGGTGAATTCCATTTTAGGCGCCCGTAGGACGCTTTCAGAGAGCATCACCAGCGCTCCTGTGTTTCCCGAACCCAACGGAGCACTGTGCGTTTACCTGATCCTATCATTGAAGGAATTCATGAAAAGTGTTGTTTCCAAGGCACCGGATCGCTACTCGTTGCGACGTTCTTTGTTGTATCCTTCTTCGCTCACATTGTCAGGGTCACGTTCGGTAGGTGAGCAGCGGGCGGCTGACAAACACGGGTAACGGTTTAGTTAAACTTGCTGCTAGTTTAGTTGATTCATAGAGTTCAAAGTAACCATTATCGCAGATTTAACATACAGAGCACAATACAGACGGACAGGACAGGCGCTACTACAACTGATTTTATCTCAAAGCAATATCTTCGAATATCTTCGGTGGCGATAAGATGATTGTGGTAGTAACAATGACAAGTCCATGCTGCACAGGTAAGGAATTGTTCTACAAACGAAACTGCTTATCAGGATCCTGATGAGAAGTGCGTTTTTGTGTTTGCGTCTTGCTTAAAGAGAAACAAACAGAGCAAGTTGGCATTCGTTCATAGTAAAAAACTTTGCAAAAGCAGATACACTTCCGAAAAGGAAACACACCGATAAGCGCGGACTATCAACTACAATTTTTCGGACCGCAGGGGAACGAAAAATCGTCGAAATAAAACAGCAGCGCGAAGAATCCGCGGATCGCAAAAACGAATTTTACGTTATTTAAACAGGACTGAATAGGTTGCGAATGGTTCCTTGCTTTAAATCCGTCCTTCATGCGAGAACGTCTGCTTGCACATCTGCAAGCGTCACGTTTTCTTTGTAAACATTGGACAACAAATCCAAAGCTTTGGCAATGACGGTTGCGGGCAGTTTTTTTTAAACAATAACTTTATTTACAGAAATAAATGTGAGTACAGTTGATATGGGGGCAGGAGATAGGACGTGAAAGTGCGAGAGCGCTTACACGGCGTATTATTATACATGGACACCGGGAGTGTCTTCGCCGGAGTTAGAGTCGCTTTGAGAGAGCGCGGTCACTGCGCACGATCTTGCCGTTCGTTAGCTCCGCGCACAACACTATGTTGCTCTCCCCTCCAGCAAACTCTCGAAATGTCGCTGAAGATCCAAGTTGGTTACCCGGGAGTTAAGCCAATTCCCCTCCAATCCAAACCTAGCTGGGTGGCCATGATTCAAAATGGCGCCGTCCTGGAGTCGCACCGTGGCTCTGTGACGGAAAACTGTGTCAGAAAAATCAAGCTTTTGGATTTATTTTGTCGGAAATATTCGTTGTTCATATACCTCATTCCTATGATACAACTGGCGGTTCCTTAGGAAAGGCCGTAATATCCAGCAAGTCCGAATTTTTGGAGTGTGGAAAAACGGTCGGCTACTCTATATTGTTACTTGGCGGCAGGAAACAGATGAGAGGAACCATGACAGATGATGGATGATCTATTTACATTGTGTACAAGCGGCGATGGCACAGTGCGCGTAGGCTGCACACCATCCCCTCCTCGTCGCCGTCATTGTCATCGTTATCGTTGATGGTGGGCCCGATATGCGATAAAGGGACATAGCGGAGAATGCCCCATGGGGTATTGACCGCCATGCCCCGTGACCCCCCCTCCCGCAGTCAATGGGTGGGTGGGGTGAAAATGAGAATGAGAGAGAAGAGAATAAAAGTAAAAAAGTTCTTCCCACCACAGATGACGACGGAGAGTTCGGTAAGATACTTGGAATGTATTCTGGAATACAAATACCTAGATACATGCGTTGGGCGCCTAAAATACCGATACTAAGATAAAGTTAAGTCTGATGTAACGGGATATTTTACCTGTGCTTTTGCAGGTCCAGGAAAAAACAATATTCCGGAGCACATAAAAAATACGGCACAGGTACTGAAATAATTTGTTTTTCAATTCAGTGGTCTGATGTTCTAAAATACATTTTTCAGGAAGCGTTTATTTGAAAGCCAATAGATCCACAAAACTGAATCACTCATACAATGCGATCTTGAAGAAAATTGGTAACTTCGCTCGCCCCATGAGAAAACAAGATTAATAGCGCTTAGGAAAAAGCAGCTTCTCAAGCAAGCTGTCTTCTAGGCAATGTCAACGTGGTTGGAGCCCGAGGCTCGCAACCGAGAGAAGACTCTCTACCGCTGCAGAAGAGCACAGGTTTGTGTCATACCAAACAAACACCGCCTTAATAGCCGGAACGTCTTACAGCAAGGCTAAATCTATACTGGGGTCGCACATAGTATAAAATACCCAGTGACAGTAAAATGAGTGGCGACACGCGTTTTACCGGCGCTTCGGTGGTCGAACCCCCCGATTTCCTTTATGTGACTGCCCGAACCAAGTAGAACCAGGACACAGACATGTGTCATGTGGTGGCAATTATCTACCCGGCTGCCTCATCGGTGCCTCGAGGAGCATTTCAAGCAAGCATTGCCCCCCCCTAGAGGAAATTCAGGAGATGTAAAACTCAGAGAGGGTACACGAAAGCAGGCGGTATGGCTCCAACCAAACAAAATAGCGACGTCTTCGGCGCCACGAAAAATGTAACGACATACTCCTACATGCATATGTCACGATATAAACAACACAGCGTAAAAGTATATCACTACTGAGATACAAATCCATTTTTAAAATGTATTTCATTATTGAAATACAGATACTCAAAAGTATCTCGGGGGTAGTATCGCGATATCGTGATACTGGCGATATCGCGATATGGCGATATCTCGGTATCGCGGTATCGCAGTATCGCAGTATCGCGGTACCGTGATACTGGCATTCAAACCTGAGTCTTTAAAACACCCTATGTAGGTATTGCGGCGTGAAGCGGAGCGCGGCGTATATAACAGCAAGCGAAGAGGGTGGGACTTGTATGTGCCTAAGACAGCCTTCCAAAAACGGTTCTGGTACAATCCGCTCTCGTACTCACGTCCGGCATGCTAACATCTTCATTTTACGTGACGTGCCGATACGCTAAAAGATTATCCCGTAGAAAAGTGCCGTATCAGACCTACTGCCGGTATTATTATCACTATCAATTCGTGTAATGATCTGCCCATTCCACCAGGCTCTTTGTGGTGAAAACATTGCTTTTGTAACGCATTTTTAAACAAACATAATTTTCATCATATCCTGGATGAACGTTTAGCTTTGTTTCTTAGTAAAGCGTAGCTGTCTCAGTTCCACTGGTGGCGGTGCCGTTACCAAAGCTCACTGCAGGAAATCCAACTTTAAACATGGAAAGAGGTGATGATGATGATGATGACGACGACGACGATTATTATTATCATCATCATGATGATGATGATGATGATGATGATTATGGGTCCCTCGGCAATGAAGCCGACGACTATCCGCCTGCGCCAGATCGGATCCAGGTTTTTTTTTCTGAGGGGTGCGATAAGCTTCTATCAGTGATGATGAGGAGGAGAATGACGGAAGCAGCCTTTTTTATTCCCCCGAAATATTGGAAAACCAAACATACGAGAAAGAAAAAAAATCATCAACTAGACTTTTCATACGACTAGAGGAGTCAACATTTTGGCCTATAAATTCCAAAATTAAGGGGGGGGGGGTGTCGGGACACCCGTACCTTCATCTCAATCCGCCAAGGTAACGGGCCACCACCGCTTTATCTTTTTGTAGCGTGAGCTACACTGGCCGAGGTTGAGCAGTTTCGCGTGGCTCCTGGAGAGCCGTGCAGCGTATGCGCGAGGAGCAGTGACGTTTCACGGCGCACAGCTGGCGCGCCGGAGCCGCCGCCGCCGCCACTGGATTGGACTGAATTGAATGGGATTAGATTAAGTGTATTGGATTGGATTGGAGTGGGAATCGTTTTAGCAGTAATAAGCATGACAATCAGCTAATCCTAGACAACAAGGAAACCTAAGAATAACCAGCTGAACCTTAACTCACCCTAAGTATATCGCGGCAGTTAAAGAGGAAAAAAGCGTCCTGGTCCCGGACTTCTTTTCGCGGAAACACCTGGGAGATTTCCGCTATATCTGTCCGACTAACGCCATTTGATTTTCACACGCATAAAGTCTTCCCCTGTCATCCATCGTCATCGTTATACGGAGGTGCTTCTGATTTTATATATCTGGTCGCACGGCTTGAGCCTGACAAGTAAATAGGCATCACATTCTTCCCTTTATTATGCTTTCCCTAATTTCTGTTTGTGCATTTTGCGCGCGTTACTTCCGCTGGTTATTCTGTCCCAGTAAAATTTATCCCAGTGATTTAAAACCCCGCGCTCATTTTCCATGAAATGTCTATTGATGGGAATATAAGAAACGTAGCTGGAATTCTAATACGAGATAACTTAGTGTGCAAGCGTCATCCGTTTGGTCAGGATTTATTGGTGTTAATACTAAAATTACTGAGTTGGGATTGCAGTTTTAAAGTAATGTGCACGTTTGAATTCAATCATGTAATAGTACTTCTGCGATATAAAACTAGGTTTCATCGAAAGCGACGTGTTCCTAGGAAGTATCTGTTTTTTAACATTTCTAGTCTACTGCACGAAGTAGGAGATTGTGCTACTTAATGTGTCGATGAGTGGGCGCATGCGCGCCAGCTGATGTGTGCGCGTGAGCTTAAAGCCATCGAATGTTAACTAGCGGTAGTAGTCATAATGATGCAAGCACAAACGTTTCGCTTTGACTTATGTTCCGAAACACCCATTCGATCATGCCTGCATGCCACCTTGTACTTTTATGACGTTTTTGCCTCTTTTCTAACCCTTGGCTTTCATTTCCTGTTGCTAGAGGCGGGGGCCCTAATGTGGGCATATAATCAGGCCACACTTTGTTATTGCAACGAAGGATATGTTGGTGCAACTTCAAACAGCTCTCCCGGAATCTGTTTTTTGTCCACGCACCCGACTCCAGACAATGCGCTCATCTAGAAGTCATTGTTATGTCACACGCACGTTTTTTCCTCCTCCATTCCTGAGCCCTGTTGATGGTAGCAATTTTCACAGCAAAAAGCCCCCGAAGGAAATCTTCCCCGTAGCGCCCATGTAGACTGAATTTGTATACGGGTGCCTTGGAAGCAGCTGCATTTCTTATTATGCACCTACACTGTACAGGGCTTTTAAACGAAGTTGACATCATTGGGGCTTCATGCGTTGTAGATGTCCGGGAATGAAAAACCCCTGGACTTGTTGTGTACCCCTCAAAGGTGAGGCATTCTATTATGCGACGTATTGGAAAAGAAACATCCCGAATGCCGTCACCACCGATGCTTTGCAACTCAGGCTTATATGTCCCATCCCTTCGATATGCACACTGACAAAATTAGTTTGCACTATCCGCCATTTTTAAAGTCAAAACACGGCTTAGACAACAAATTTATACGTCTCATCATTTGTATACGCATTTTGGGTACATTTCATATCAACAGGCACCACTTTCAAGATTAATAGAGTCAAAATAAAAGCCTGTGTGCGTGCGTGCGTGCGTGCGTGTGTGTGTGTATGTAAGTGTGTGTGTGTGTGTGTGTGTGTGTGTTTCTTAGGGATGCCCACCGTTAGCGCTCACGAGCAATAAACTTGCCTTGTATCTTTGACCTAAACTCGGTGTCAACACCATGTCGGGCTAAAAATCTATGCTGGCCATCCATCGTGAAATAGTGGTATGGCTCAGGATTTTTTTAGGTTGTTAGAGGACTGACATTGCTATATGAGTTTCAAAGCAACTTTTCTTATAGCGGTACTTTGTGACCAGCACGCTAAGCTAGAATTTCCCAACATATATATCTGTACTAAAAAAAATTAATTCAATCAGCCAGTTTTGCTGAAATTACAGTCAGCATCTCGGCAACTCGAGGTAACACCGCAAACTATTTCCACATAGATGCCAACTGGCGTTTACACGCGCGCTTGGCACTAGACCTCGGAAAAAGCTTATAGACTGCCTACCGTCTTCGCTGGGTCCTGTAAGGGGCATATAAATTATGTCTACACGTTTCTTTGAAGTTGTTCTGATGAATACCTTTTGTAGCGGAAAATGTTTTGGTCCAAGACGCATAAAAGGCGTTCCTTTAAAACGCAACCAATATACTTGCATTATAAATCAATTTTTATATTTTAAACATCGCTAAAAAATTCGACCATTGCATATTTATTCAATCTAACAACATGGACACATAGCGCTCATTACAACAGACTGATGAGCTGCTTACCACACAGAAAGATAAAAAAATTAGCTCGTTATTCCAGCCAGCTGTGGGCGAAACACGAGACATAACTGCGCGGACGTATATTTTTTATCTTACCTGTTGTCTTAACAGAGGGGTTTCCTGTATACAAATATCCTTGCTGCCTTTGCTTAAGTGCATGTGCGTATGCACGACAAGCAAGTAAAGTACAAATGAATATTTTTTGTGCACAGTCGTTAAAAACCATACAATGCACCAAGTAACCCTTTATATGGCGTTTAGTCCTCTCGAGCATGTGGCGTAATGAATGTGAGAGCCCCATCCCTCCGTGACGTTGCGTGCACTGGCAGAGACCAGCATCACCAAGGTATTCATTAAGTGCTGCATCACGATGTACTTTCAAAAAAGAAAAGACTTTGACAGGAACAAAGGCAACAGCGACAAGGGAACTCAAAATGCTTGTGGCCAAAGATTGTGTCGGAAAAAGTGGTGGTCCTTCCTCCATTTAATCTTTCGCAGAGCCGCGAGGAATAAATGATCTATCTCAAAGATGTCACATAAAAAAAAAGACATCCCCCTCGCGAGGGGCACGATCAAATGCACAGCATTTCCGAGGGGGTGCGCCGGCAAGTCGTATCTCTTGATCGCGGGACCCGTGTCGCCATCTTTTGGAAGCGCGGGACAACTTGTGGCGCTTTCGAAACAAACGAGAAATGAGTGAAGGATATAAGGCGCGTTCGGTGCATCGAAATCTGTGTCGGTTTCGTGGCTCGGTCGGTTGTGCGCCGGGCACCTTGCGTTCCGCCCGCGGCGTCATGGGTTCGAAACCGGGCGCCGGAAACTGTTATTTCTTCCTGGCTGCGGACTACGACAAGGCGCGCCTGCGGACTACGACAGGGCGCGCATGCGGACTACGACAAGGCGCGCATGCGGACTACGACAGCGCACGCCAACGCCGCGTGACATTGTGAGTTACTAAAATGCTATGCATTTAAAACTAGCATTTGCCCTCTGCGCACCGAACCATTTCCTACAGAATATCACGGACAGCCCGACAGCGTCTCCTCACCACGTCACAACAAAGCCAGGAAAAAACATAAACACTTAGAGTAGAATACAAGCAAGCCCGACACCTTTACCATGAGACACAATACCCTGCATAGGTGTGAGACCAACACTAACGAGCCCCGAGACCAATCACGGGTCCAGAAATCCAGTGCCTAAAGCAGGGGACACATGGGCGGAGAGGGACGCGTCTGTGCACGCGATTCCCCGCTCCGGTAGCCGGAACGGCCCCCGCCTGGCACCCAAAACCGGCTCTCCGCATGCGTCAAACCTGCTAGATATTTTCCGCCGCTGCCACGCGTCTAACGTGCGGGCATTTAACTGGCCCGGGGCGGCAGCCAATAACAGCACGAGCCGTGGAAGCGTCATTCATGACGTTTCGCGCGGGTTTCAAAGTGGAGCCTGTATTCGGTGTGTCCTCCGCCCCTGGATTTCGCGAGGTGGCTTTCTCCTGCGCCGCAGCCATGAGCAGCTCAAGGGCGGCCCGCATCGCCGAAAACGATCTGCTGACATCTCTGGTACTAGCAGAAGCAAATATATGGGATCAAAAAACAACTGCGTATCACTTTCGCCTGCTTTGTAACTGCAAAAGACCACGCTGCATAACGGGAAATTAAGATCAACTCGCATTGCAGTGTTTTTTTTTCTCCGTGCAGTCAGTGAAGGTTTCCTTTATCGTGGTTGATTCGGTGGTTTTATTAAAGTTCATGTGAAAAGAATAACCACCTAAACCATGTTTTGCCACGTTGAATGAGAAAAGCATTTGTAGAAATCCAGATAATTGTCAATAGTGCCTAGCATTCTTACGTCGCTACTATTCATTGAGTGCTTTAGAGCGAGGTTTGGCTATGAGTAGCTTAATACGTTGGGTTATTTTATTTTGATTTTTTATTTTGTTTCTTTTTGACAATGATCTAAACTGATTTGATTGATTGATTGTAGGGTTTAACGCGCCGACGCAACGCAGGCGATGAGGCGCGCCGTAGTGGAGGGCTCCGGATTAATTTTGACCACCTGGGGATCTTTAACGTGCACCGAAATCTCGAACACACGGGCATTTTCGCTTTTCGCCTCCATCAGAAAAGCGGCCGCCGCGGCCGGGAATCGACCCGCAACCTCATGCTCAGCAGCGCAGCGCCTTAGCCACTGAGCCACCGCGGCGGGTAATGATCTAAACTGCACCATTATATTGATTAAGCGCATTCACTTGACCAATAGTGTGTTCTTCCGCAGATGACGGGCCTAGGGCTGGTTTCGTCCGTTTGCGCGATTATTTATTCGTGTTGCCGTCGTTCTTTTCCGGGATTTTTTAGTTGATTCTTCGTTTTTCGGAATATATGTAACTATGTATTACTTAAAATTTTGTCCGCATTTTCGCGAAATGGTTATGCTGTGTATATGGGGGGATATTCTGTTTGACCATTTATTTCATTACGATATTACAACGATTAAATGTGTTACTTCCGCCAGTTATGCATTTTTGTGGAACTGCAGGGCGTTACATGACTGGCTCGTCTCCTCAATTTCTTTTTCGTAATTCCAACATTCTTTTGTTGGTTTTTTAAGTTACGTCTTCGTTTTCGAGCTCATGTAGGACATATTTTTAGCATGTTCACTGTTGTGAATATTTTTTTCTATTTTTGTAGTACAAAAATGTACTACAAAAACTAAAATGTTTTTGAAAACTCCGCTTGGCCAATCATATCCATTTAAGCTATTAACGAATGTAATTGACCCCAATTACTTAAAGCAACAATCACCTACGAGAGGAAATCACGAGCATCGCGGGGCACCCAGGAGAACTCCGTCAAGCGTCATTGCGACCCTTGTGCGGGCTGCCAAAGGCTGCATGCACGCACGACGGAACGGGGCGGAGCTAAGTGGCCCGACGCGTCGATGGCGCCCGCGCACCATGTGTCTCCAATTCCACCAAACGGCGGTGGGAAGCGCTTTCCGGAACGTTTACCGGCGCCGAAAACCGGCTGCAAAGACGGACATGTGTCTGGCCCTTAAAAGGAAAGCTACACCGCAGCACCCAATATTTACACACACCCACTAAAACAACAGAATGACAGGAATTACCGCAATTAGACCTGTAAAATTGACTTTCAGTATGTAGACCAGTGCTTCCACACCAACTGTGTGGGTTGGGATGAAAACCATATTAAACACTTTGACTGAGTTACAGCGATTGTTGTATCCACAAGTAGTCAGCCAGACCTTAGAGCTTCCGGCAACAACTATCACCGTAAACATCTACATTCCCAACCAATAACACACATTAACTACCATCAAAGCCTCAAAGTTCGGCCTCGAATGGATCCCGGGACTGCAGGGCGTGAGTGCGAACGAGAATGTAAACGCGTTAGCCATCGACATATGCGTTGTGTACCCGTACAAGAGCAGTATATCCCACAGGAAGAAAGACACGCCCAAGACAAATAACTCCCAGCAACCGGACCAGTGAACCATCATCATAATTTACCAAGAATCATAAACCGAATTCTCAAACACGCGTTGACAAAATCGCTTCCATGCTACCTATATCTATTTCCTAAAGGGAAAGCGCCTTCCGTCTTCGCGACGCCATCGATGCATGACAAAGTTCGCGGTTGCAAGTTCAACGGTGCTCTCACAGCTTGAAGCGCACGATGACAGCGAGAGCGCGTGCTATTCTCGCAGTGGGGCTTTATGGCACATACGCACTTCCGGCACTCCGAAGTGAAACTTCCGTTGTAAGCGCAGTGATGATGGTGATAGCAAAGAATAACAGTTGTGACGCACCCGCGTGCGGCTTCGTCCAGTCAGTTCCGTAGGCAAGCCTGGCGAAGGCTCGTCAAATGTGAAAATGGAGATCCGCGCATGTTACCTGGGCGGCTTCGGAGTGTCAGATCGCGACGCATGATCCGGGAACGACTCTTAGCCACGACGAAACAAGGAGGATTTTAATACATGGGACTCTAAGGGAGCTGCCCCGGGACTAGACAAAAGCAACCTAGCAGCCCGGAAAACGCAGCACTGAGGAACGTAAGAGCGGAGTTCTACTGTATATACTCCCCTCATAAACCAGCTTGCAGAGAGCCCGTTATTGCAAGATTGTGTGGAACCTCGTTAATTCCGTGAAACACGCTACTGGGAATGTCCGAGGCCCCGCAGCTTCAGATACGGTTCCCAGAACGCCTCCTTCCTCATAGAACTAGCTCATCTCAGAAGAAAGTCCTCATCGAGAACGTTGACTGACTTCTTCAGATCCAAGGAATTGTATAAACCTAGGAATACAAAGCCTTGGAAAATAGACATGTGTAGCGTTGCAAAGGTCGAAAAGCACTTCGTGGATGATGCGTTGTGTGGCATACATGTGTAGCGTGTTTAACCGAACATGGTCCCCCTCCGCCCCCCCCTCCCCCCCCCCCCCCCCCCGTAATGCATATAGTTTCGTGTCGACAAGCGTCGCTTCTTCCGCGTATTTGGAAGATTGTAGCCGGGGTTATTTCCGGATCAACCACCAAGATCATTCTTTATGGCAGATATATTTTGAGTATTTCTTGTATCAAATGGACTCACGTGTTCTCCCTATAACGATGCACTTCAAGTATCTAAAGGGGCTGATGGAATGAACGAGGTCCCCTTGCAATAAGTTCTGGCAATCGGCTCCCAAATGCCGATAGCACCGGTAGGGTATCGTTGATCTCAATGGCAATGGACCAGTAGAAGAAAATAGGAAGGTAGGTATTTGCCGTGTTTTATGTTAGTCGATTGCGTTTGTGAACTGTAAATAAAGCATGTTGTCGGGTAAGTTGGGCGAAAAACTGGGAACAATGAAGGCACAGTAAAGACTGAGTGTCCGTAAGAGCTCAGAGCCGCAGAGTCACAACTTGTTTATTCAAAAGACACACAGAACTTCAAAATACGCACAATACTAACCCATGCACACAGAAGTGACATCTTTATATATTCATTTTCATACATAGATATGTTATATAGTTGTATAGCGGCGGCAATGCAATGAATAAAACGCGCGAAAAAATGCTCTTTTCTTCATACAAAGTAATATGATTTACCACTTTAAGCGGATTTCTCGTTGCCTATAGCTTTTCTCTCCAACGAATATTGATTTATAAAGGTAGTTATGAACGACAAAACACCTTTTAAAGGTTTGTGTTGCGTTTTTACTAGAGTGTAAAGATTTTTACGTCTACACAATGAGAATTCCCCGTAGGAACGTAAATCATAGTGAACTGTATGGTGATATCATTACGGCAATCTGGGCTACATCCTCGATCAGCAGAAACTACAAAACAATAGACCTAATCAGCTGTATGACTATCGACATACACTGCGGCATATTCCATACAGTAATCGCGTTAGCTTCCAAGGCAAGCGCGAGTGTTGTCGTTGTTATCTACGTAAACATTAATGCAAATACACCTACATTACAAAGCTATTTCCTCCCTAAAGTGTAGTTTTCACTGTCTCTAGCTAATCCCCTTACACCCTATCAAAAACACAAGAATGCACCCTTTTACACGGGGTTTGGTTGGTTATGACATCATTTCAAATGATGTTTTTCTTGTGTTTTTGCGGAAGTGTTAGTTATAAACAAAAAATATCCTGAAGTCTGTAACCCATTTTGCGGCATAGTGTAACTGATGCAGCTCACAGTGGTTATTTTGCAGTCGAAGCTTGCGCTTGCTACCTATCGATTAGCGTGGCTAAATTACAAGTCAAGAATGGTTGCTTTTCCTTGATGCACGACTGGCGCCGCGCCCGACCCGCCCATTTCGGATTCCTTCTTCGCAATAGCGAAATGATATTAAAACGAACAGCCATGGCGTTTAGTGGCATCATAAATTCTCTCTCTCTCTCCCTCTCTCTCTCTCTCTCTCTCTCTCTCTCTCTCTCTCTCTCTCTCTCGTTTACATGTCGTTGGACGTATGCGTTCTCGCCACTTTCCGCACAATGAAGATGACAGATTTCTGAAAGAGTTAGAAATGAGAAATGGAGAATTGTAAGTAAAGGGAAACCAGGTTGGTGGCTGTGAAAATTTCTTCCCCTATTATTACCTCCTCCCAATAAGCAGCGGTGTTTTTGCTAACTATTATAAAAACAAAGTTGTCGCTTGCACTGGTGCGCAGCTTTCATGTAGTTTTATAGCGTTATCGGTTTGCTTCGCCTCTGCGGGCCTGAGTGTCAGTCGTTTTTTAAACAATTTACTACTTGGGCTTAGAAAACGCTAAAACATTGGTCGTTCACTCGGCCTGTCATATGAATCGTCCGAAAAAATGAACCTAAGCGCAAGTGGCGAGAATCACAGCCGGCGTGAAATACGGTAGACGTCTCCATAGCGCCCCGCAGAGCGGACGGCTGTTAAGACTTCAAAGGAATGGCGGCTGATTGCGTCGCGCTTCATCTGGCCATAAACGCTTCCGTCGCCCGGACTCTGCTGCATGTAGTGCCGTATTTTATTTGAATGGCATGCATACGGGCTCTTTTACTTACACCGGTCGCGGAATGGAGAGATGCATGTCTGAAAGACACACAGTTATCCGCAAACCACCTGCAGTGGTGGAGTGGGTATCGCGTTGCACTGTAGAGGAGTAGGACGCAGGTCAGATCCTGGTAGCGGCAGCTGCTTCTCTGACTAATGCAAAAAACGTAAACGCCCGTGCGACCACATTTCAGCATATGTTAAAGGATCTTAGTGGGTGCAAATTATTCCGTAGTCTTTCCCTAAGACGCACCCGATAGCCCATGCGTGCCTGCTGGGCGTGAAACCCCCATTTTAATTTGATTGCACAAGACCAACAAGTTGAACGTAAATCTGAATTATCGTATAGCCAGAGGAATGCTTAACGCACTACCAAAATAAAGGATTGGGGTGTTACCTGCCATCGTCAGGTAGCGCCCCAATTTTTTTCACTTATGCTACATGTACATACATTGCTCAAGGATTTTTTCCGCAACATATTTGTTCCAATGATGTCTAATATTTGTGCGCGTGCAGCTGAGCGCCGGAAAACATTATATCGGTCACCGTGGCTAGGTCGCAGCATTTAGATACGACGGCGTCTAGAATGGAGTAGGTGGTGTTCCTTATTTTCGATCGATTTGCGCCAACCAGCCAGCCATGCAAAGGCGCATTTTATTGGCACCGTGCCCTACGCTTGTTCCGTCCCCCGTAATGCGCAGTTATCGGTGTCATTTCTACTAATTGCTAAGCGTCTGAGCAAGGATATTGGTGCGCGCAAAGCTTGTCTCATGCATGAAGAAATCGCGGTTCTCGCAATTCGATTAGGAAGTACGACAGCCAAGGAAGCTAAGGAGGCGGTGATCACGCGGCAGCAAAGCTGGGCGTGGTGCAACCCGTGCGCATAATGTTGTCAATGACGCAGTGTCTTCAAACGCTACAAATTTATTTCGCGGGGACATATGATCTCGTACAAGCCCGGAACTACAAATTTTCTTTCAATTAAAAATAATTGCTCCGCCTCGAAATCGCGGACTTCTGCTTGCAGCGCCACGCTGTAAGAGCCGCCACTGTGAATGACTCGAAGTCTGACAGCCCCGCGGTGCCACGCATTACTTGAGTAATGGCCAGTAGTGTAACAACATGTCTATAGAAAGTTTGTCTTTTTATGAGCGATGTCTTTAAGCTCGCCTTTAATGAGGCGTTGTAGTCGGTCCATAAACGATGCAGGAGTTTTGCTGCAGAAAATGGAAAACATCGGCCTTCAAGCATTTTGCCTCTGTGCTTGAAAGTGTTTCTCGTAGTCTACAATATGAGTAGTTCATTATTATTTCGCCTGAACCAAAATGTCCCTGCGTTCCCTACTATCTTATTTCAAAAAACCCCATTCAATCACCTGTACCAGTAGATGAGCGCTATAGGAAGGTGCACGAACCTTCCTTACACCAGTGTTGCTAAAAAACAATCACTTTCCGCAACGTCGGGCTCATTTGAGAACTTTTCATCTTCATAAAAGTTTCATAGAACTTTTTGAACTATTGGAACACCTATATGCGTTCAGGGATGACTTCAGCGTTGTTGCTGAAGCTGATGCAGATTATTCGACTAAAGACGATTATAAACTCTACCTCAGTAAAAAATCGAAAAGACATCACAACAGAAAAACATCTCCATGGCAGTAAGGGAAGTTGCCCGGGAACCTTATGTAATCACGTGCAGGACTCTATATACCGTCTAAGAAAAAGAGACGACCCAATGAATCTTAGTATACCAATAGAAATATGGGCTTTTGCAGTGCGGCTACGTATTATAACAAACGAGAGCTATATTGCATCCAAAATATTACACAGACCCGATGGCTATTTCCAGGAGAATAACGCAGCAATAGCCTTAAACAGGTTGGCCGGTGTGACCTATCAAATCGCCGAGGGCAGTCTTTTTTAAATCCAAACGTGTACCCAATCACTCCTGAGCATGACTGCGGAAACATTTGTAATTACAGAAGAGCATATTACAATACCCTTCGGTGAAGATGACAGCTCCAAAAGAAGGCGCTGCTTTAGTCCTTTTTCCTCTGCGAGGCAACGTCCCTAGTTGTCACAACATCGTATAGTAGCCGCTATAGTATTTCGTTCTAGTAGCGTGCTCATGTTTCTCACCTATGCCTATTCCGGATTTATTTTTTCGTCTTGCTTGCTCAGACCAACGCCACCTGTATAAACATTGCCGAACGCGTCGTCCACTTTTCAATGGGAGCAGTAGGGTCATTCCATGCCAAACGTCCCAGCCGTAAAATCGACCATCACGTATTTGCTCAGTAAAAATTGTGGGTCATCCTCGAATGGCCCACAGTGCTCCCTGAAAGTGTTTTTCTCCAAGAAAAGTTTGTTCTTTTTCTAGCGGCCCTTTTACCTCCAGGAATTAAATCAAACTTGCGTCCGTGAGAAAATTCATGAAAAAGTAACTTGCCTTACAATAGCCACCTTTTTTTGTGAACGTCATGTTGACGCCTTGGGCTGTTCTATGCCGCATTTTTAAAATATGTTTCCCTTTTTTTTTTTTTGCTGTGATTACGCCAGTCAGAAAATACATGATGTCGAGCATATTCAAACATTTTTAGCAAATACGAGCACATCCTCTCAGCCAATAAAGCATTTGGACCTGTATCTCAGCATTGTGCAAAATTGGTAAAAACTATATTTACACTGAAAAAAGGGGAAATGTGCGAGAAAACGTTTGTCAAACTTGGAAAATTCTCCTTTCTGGCCCATATTCACATTGAAATTGCTCATTGTTGTGCTCGTAGTAAAAATATCAAATACAAACCATTCACTAGTACAAATGATGGCAGTTTACGTCAGAAAGTTTAATCAGAACAGTTTTTGTTTTAGAAGAGAAAAAAGTTTTTCAATTTGTACCGTAACACTACTTCTCCCCGTTGTTCCACAGAGCGTCTTCTCTGCACGGCATGCACCTGCCTGCATGAAAGAGGCGCGAGCCAGCGGGTTCGTGCTACAAGAATATCTTTCGCCGCAATGGTATTTACAGCGTCAGTACAGGAAAGAGGAATAATTCGCGTGTTAGTGGGAAAAGTACAACGTGGAGCTAGCGGTGGTGCGCCCATTCCATGATTACTGGTAACTCAACGGCTGGACATCAGATGTGCATTTACAGCATCGGGTTATGCGATTCCCCCTAACGCATATAAATAAATCCGTTTAACTGGATGACTCCTCCGCTGTTTATTTCGCAATTTTCGGCACACTTAAAAGAGACCACGTATAAAATACCCTGCTTCTTAATGCACGTCCATGTCCAGCCTGCCGTTGAGTTACCCGTACTGAGCGCCACCTGTGGAACACTAGACAAACTGTACTCTATTTTGCATAGTTTCCGAGAAGCGGCGCTGGCTGGCGGACATGAAAGCACGTAGGAAGGCTATGGAGCGGGAAAAGGTAGGAGAGAGCAACAGGAGAGTGGCTGTTTGGCCATTTTCTCGCTCACGCGTCAGGCAAGGATTATACAGGCGGCGTTGCTCAGACTGTTATGAATAATGTTTCGGGTCCCGTACGGATGATTTGGTGCAATGTACGTTGGATTAAAGTGATATGATTTAAGCTGTTCGTTCATTTCTGCAACACTAACTAAGCCGACACAAATCTACGGCTGTGAGCTTAACCGCACTGTAATTTTGAGTCGCTGACCACACATTGCCACTTCATTATTATATTATTTGTATACCCTCCGGGCACGTGTCGGCATTTCATAGAAGTGGAAGGGAGAGGTTATAAACCAGTTCAATGTGTACTCGGAATCATACAGCCCTAATGTTGGCACACTGTATTTAATAAAGACTGAATTAAAAGGCACACCGAAATGGCGTAAAAACAAAAACGCCCGTGCGGTCGAGTTTTCGGCGCACCTTAAAGATCCGCAGGTGGTCAAATTTTATCCGGAGCCCTGCACTGCGGCGCGCCTCATCACCTGTGAAACGTCGGCGGGGATGCCCGACAATCAATCAATCAAAATGGTGTAACTGAGTGGGTTGATGAAAAGGAATGATGCATAAAAACGCAATTCATTTATCAAAATACAGTGTGAGCCAAGTAACAGCGTGGGGCGCATCAAAACAAACACAACAAAATAAGCAACATGCAAAATTTAATTTAATGAATATTATTTAGTGAATGATTGAATGAGTCAATTGAAGCTGAAAAAAATCAATTGAAGTTTGTAATAACTTCATGCCGAATATCGACGTTAGACCAACCGTTGCCTCGTTCAAGCCAGCAGGTACCACACAATGAAAAGACGAATGTATTTCGCAGTTCACAGTAACCTGCTCATCGCGACATATGGCCGCTGAACGGGCACGAGAGTGAGACTGGTTTCACAGTTGCAAGCAGAAGGAACATGAATTGATCTAGCCGCAGAATTGGCATCAGATTCAGTGCAAATTGAAACTAATAAAAGCTAAAGTAACAAACAATACACGTTACAACGAAATGCCTGCGAAGGGAGTAAAATAAAGAACATCGAAAAAAACGTGACCGATAGCTATGAAGCTCAGACGAGGAGTATCGAATTCGCTGCTTCGAACGCTGCTGCAGCCTGAATACACGTCGCAGTATCACCCTCTTTATAAATACCACGGTGCTGAGCTGGGGCTGTGCCCTCTCGGTACACGCTGTGTCCGCAGCGTGCATTGTCCTTGATTCGTGAACGCATCTGCGTGTTTGATTTAATCCCACGGAAAATGAAAGCAAACAATATCAAGTGTAAGCCACTAAACATGCAGAACGGCAACGTCAACATCTGTGCCACAGTACATAGCAGGCGTTATCCAACATCCTGCTCTTACCAACGCTGTTGTCTCAAGGCGGGGCTCAATAAAGCCCCTCCCCGCAGATCAAAGCTGCCGGTACGCTGCTCTTTCTTGCCTGTAGTAGCTGGGTCAACTGTGCGCTTAGGCTTTACTTGGCTTTTGCTCCGGTGAGGTAAAATGCAAAGATCATCATCATCACCAGCCTATCTACGCCCACTGCAGGGCAAAGGCCTCTCCCATTAATCTCCAATTACCCCGGTTCTGTGCTAACTCCGACCAACTTATCCCCGCAAACTTCTTGATCTCATCTGTCCATCTAACTTCCGGCCGCCCCCTGCAACGCTTGCCTTCTCTAGGAATGCACTCTGTTACCCCTAATTACCAACGGTTATCTTACCTTCGCATTACATGCCCTTCCCACGTGCATTTCTTCTTAGTTTCTACTAATATTTCCTCAACACGCGTTTGTTTCCCGACCCACTCCGCTCTCTTCTTGTCCCTTAACATTACACCTATCATCTTCCGCTCCATTTCCCGCTGAGTCGCCCTTAATTTAGGTTGAACCCTCTCAGTGTGCCTCCAAGTTTCTGCCCCGTAGGTGAGTATCGGTAAGATGCAGCTGCCATACACTTTCTTGCAAAGGCGTGACTATAAATCACGGAGGCATCGTGAGCAGGTAACCTTGCAGTGCTATTTCTACGAAATTCCCTGGTGTCCTCATAAGGACAGGATGTGTAGGATGTGTCACGATTTGCCTCATGAGCACTGGATTTCTCCTGTTGCATAAAAAATCAAAGCCCCTTTCATAAGAGAACGATGGTGCAAACGCGAAGCATTCTCCCATGCAACCTGAGTCAAAGTTCAAATTCCCAATGGCTTCGACGGGGTCAAAATGGCGCAGTCGAATAGAAGTGGGCTTCATAACCCGAGGAACTAAAGTTCGGTTCCGCCCAGGGGAAGGATTTTTAAAGCGAAGCTTGTTATGCCTGACTGACGGCATTAGATGCACCGAAAACCCACTGCCGCAAAGCCAACTTTACACAGTTGCTTTCACAAAACGACGAAGAGGATGATGATGATGATGAGAAAGGTCACATCAAGCGCATCAAGAAAAAGAAAACGCTTCCGTGGTGGGAATCCAACCTGCGACCCTTGCGTTATGAAGCCGACGTCTGTCCGGTTGCGCCATTCGGGAACTTTTTTAAGTGCAATGCACTTCTTAAGCGACCCTGAACCTGCGTCCACCGGCGATGTCCGCGCACGTGGAGATGGGCGCGCGCAGCCTGGCCGCTGACATAGCACATACCCACGTGGGGGATTGGCCAGGAATCTCCTCGTCTTCCTTGGCAACGGGGGGAGATGGGCGCGCGCTGCCTGGCCGCTGACATGGCACATACCCACGTGGGGGATTGGCCAAGAATCGGGCGTGAGAAGGGCTAATGCACCTGCTTAAAGGAGTACTGACACGAAATTTCAAAGCTGAGATCCGCTCTAGCAATCAAGTACAACGACAACACAAATAGGTGTCTGTGAATAAATGCATCTTTCTTTCTTTGTAGTTGTGTGTGTGTGTGAGATCTCTCTTTCGCGAACATTACCGAACCGCGCAAATTCAACTCGTGCATTCGCACTTTCACATTCTTCCCCTCGGGGAAATGCGGGGAATTTTTTTAATTGTGCTCCATTCCGACACGGGTGAAGCAGCTTCGCGTTTTGAATAGCTTTCTATCAAAAAAGGCGCTTCGAGTTTCTTCTATTTGCTTGAGGTGCTTGGTATGCCTTTGCTTATCACCATCCTCGTCTTGAGAAACCTATTGTTTATAGTTGGCTTTCCTGCAGTGCGTTTTGGCGCAACATCGAATGCCATTAGTGAGGCATAGAAAGATTCGCTTTAATTACGTTTGGTAAGTAAAACATGCGCTCACGTTCTTGCCACAGGCGTTTTTGCGAGTTTCATGGCAACCATATAGGAAAAGCTCGGCTCACAAAAACACTCAGCAGGAGGTTAGCTTGCACCGGTCTCGAACTGTCACCGCGTTCAGGTAGTGTCAGTACGACGGGGTCGCCTCTCCTGTTTCTGCACCATTCTAGACGAATTTTTTCGTGTTTTCTCTGCTTTATTGCGCTTCTCACCGTCGTGCATTTCTGCTTACTCAGTATTCTGATATGAAGACGGCGGTGCAAATTCTTGTGGTCTCAGTCTGCTTGACTACTCACAAAATGGACAAAAATGGCCACTGATAAGTTCATGGAAACTCATATAACTTAGAAGGCCCGCCGGCAGCTTTTTTTGCTTTTTTTTGTGGTGTCGGTCGTCCCGCTGCGGTTTGTTCGAGACATGCAAAGTGCAGCCGTGGGAGCGCTCTTCGCTCTTGTATTTTTTTGTTTTTCTTGCGTGGTTGGGTTATGGCTGTCGGGTATGCTCGTAACACGGCAAAATGGGTTTGTCAGCGCGACAGGCGGTCAAAGGAAATTGCTGCGTGGGAAATGAATGTGTTTACTCGTGCTCTTGAATGGATCCCGAGAGGCGCCGGTCTTGTCAGCAGCGCAGTTGCATGTCTTGTTCTGTGAGGATGTGCCACTCCTTGCAGGCGCTCGGCTGCACGTGTGCGGGAGGACGTTGACGATAGGCGCTGGCGGAAGGCATCGCTTTGAGATTTTGTTATTTGTTTGCATATTGTAACGGTGAAAGTGAGCACTGGGGTTTGTAGCAATAAAGAAAAGCACTTTATTTAGAGGGCGAACTTGTGCCCGTAAGTCTGCTGTCACCGCTAGCTACAGCGTCCACCGAAACTGCTCCTTCGTCTTTCTCTTCGCCTTTTTCTCAGCTGCTGGCTTCAACGTCCTCACTTCGAATACTGGGTGTGGGCCGCTGGGTCTGTCTGGCAATGATGATAATAATGCCGTGGCATTACTCCCCCTCCCGGAAACGGCATCGACCCGATGCCGGATGGTTGTTCCTTGCTATTCCAGCCTAACCAGTCTGGGAAACGTACTAGCTGAAAAGCGCCGTCTCAGTGTGCAAATACGTAAAGGCAACCAGATACGTTCAGTCAGGCTGGACTTCGTCTGAGCGAAAGTAATAGGGCTTCATGCGTGCCACATGTACGATCTCTGGGGTAGGCCGCCGTCTCGATGAGCACGCTGCTGTTGCCTTGGGTTCTACCTCGTAGTTGACATCAGATACGCGACGAAGGACTTGATAAGGGCCGAAGTATCGGCGGAGAAGCTTTTCCGAAAGCCCACGGCGACGGACGGGTGTCCACACCCAAACAAGGTCTCCAGCTAGATATTCAGGATTGCGTCGTCCCTGGTTGTATCTTTGGGCATCGACTGTTTGTTGCCTTAGAATGCGGAGTCGGGCAAGCTGACGAGCTTCTTCAGCGCGCTGCGTGATATCTTCAACAGCATTGTCGGCAACGTCGGTGTGATCTACGGGAAGCATAGCGTCCAGTGTAGTGGTCACCGGGCGTCCGTAAACAAGTTGAAACGGGGTGAGTCGAGTTGTTTCGTGCGTAGCCGTATTATAAGCGAATGTAGCGTAAGGTAGAATTTCGTCCCAATTCCTGTGTTCTAAATCGACGTACATGGACAACATATCGGTGATGGTCCTGTTGAGGCACTCCGTGAGCCCGTTAGTTTGAGGGTGATATGCCGTGCTTTTACGATGCTCGCAGTTAGTTAGCCTAAGGACGTTTTCCGTGAAGGAAGCAGTGAAGGCGGTGCCCCGATCCGTAATTACAGTGGTAGGTGCGCCGTGTCGCAGAACGATGTTCTCTACGAAGAATTTGGCGACTTCTACGGCGGTTCCCCGAGAGAGAGCTTTTGTTTCGGCATATCGTGTTAAGTAGTCAGTGGCTACAATAATCCATTTGTTTCCCAGAGATGATGTTGGAAATGGCCCGAGTAGATCCATTCCAACCTTCCTGAATGGCGCGTCGGAGGGATCAACTGGGTGAAGCATTCCGGGTGGTTTTACGGGAGGTGTCTTCCTGCGCTGGCAATCGCGGCACGTCCTTACATAATGTCTTACCGATTGAAGAAGGTTCGGCCAAAAGTACCTCTGGTGGATCCGCGCAAATGTGCGACTCACGCCGAGATGGCCGGCTGAAGGCTCATCGTGACACGCTTGCAGGATTTCCGCCCGTAGCACAGTTGGCACGACAAGAAGAAATTTCTCCTGGCTATCATAGCTCCGTTTGTACAGCACATTGTTCCGCAGGCAGTACGCGGCTACATTCCTAAGGAAGGGACGCGGCACGGTGGAGTTCCTGCCGCGCAGATGCTCGATGAGTGGCCGTAGCTGGGCGTCCTGCATCTGGTAGTCAGCCATGTCAGTGGTGCGGAGCACTCCGAGAAACGGGATGTCCTCTTCTGATTCACGTGTGTCGGATGAAATCGGCGCCCGCGATAAACAGTCTGCATCGGTATGTTTCCTTCCCGACTTGTATACGACAGTAATGTCATACTCTTGGAGGCGTAGGCTCCAACGAGCGAGTCGTCCAGATGGGTCCTTTAAGTTGGCCAGCCAACATAAGGAGTGGTGATCGCTTACCGCCCTGAAAGGGCGACCGTACAGGTAGGGGCGGAATTTGGTTATGGCCCAGATCACCGCTAGGCATTCCTTTTCCGTTGCAGAGTAATTCGTCTCGGCTTTTGAAAGCGTGCGACTGGCGTATGCGATAACTTTTTCTGTCCCCTGCTGCCATTGCACTAGGATTGCGCCAATTCCAACATTGCTGGCATCAGTTCGGATTTCTGTCTCGCTAGAGTCGTCGAAGTGGGCCAAGATGGGTGCGTCCTGAAGGCGGGTACGTAGCTCATCGAATGCCGCTTGCTGCTCCCCTGTCCAAATGAATGGCACATCGTTTTTGGTAAGGCGCGTTAATGGTTCGGCAATCTTGGAGAAGCCTTCCACGAAACGTCTGTAATACGCGCAAAGGCCTAAGAAGCGCCGTATCGCCTTCTTGTCGGTGGGCAGTGGAAAGCAGCGCACAGCAGCTGTTTTGTCGGGATCGGGTCCGACGCCTTCAGCGCTGACAACGTGTCCAAGAAATTTTAGTTCTTTGAATCCGAGATGGCATTTTTCAGGCTTGATAGTTAGATCTGCAGAGCGGAGAGCTTCCAGAACGCATCTCAGTCGCAGAAGGTGCTCCTCAAATGAACTGGAAAAAACGACCACGTCGTCTAAGTAAACCAGACACGTCTGCCACTTAAGCCCCGCGAGTACAGTGTCCATCATACGTTGGAAGGTTGCAGGGGCGGAACACAAGCCAAACGGGAGGACTTTAAACTCGTAGAGGCCGTCAGGTGTTACGAACGCCGTCTTTTCGGGATCTCGCTCATCTACCTCTATTTGCCAATAACCAGATTTCAAATCTAAGGACGAGAACAATTTAGCATCACGGAGGCGGTCTAGCGTGTCGTCAATTCGAGGAAGCGGGTAGACGTCTCGTTTGGTCACGCTGTTCAATTTGCGGTAGTCAACGCAAAACCGAAGCGTATTGTCTTTTTTCTTTACTAGAACTACGGGAGAGGCCCACGCGCTCTTAGACGGTTGAATAACATCATCATCGAGCATCTGCTTCACCTGACTCTTGATGATTTCCCTTTCCCTTGGCGCCACCCTGTAAGGTTGCTGGCGCACTGGCCTGACAGATTCATCCGTGAAGATGCGATGCTTCGCGATGGATGTCCGGCGCACTTTAGATGACGTGGCAAAGGAGTCGGAGAATTCTTGGACGAGGGACTTCAAGGCCTCCTTTTGCGCGGTCGAGAGTTCGGGGTTGATCTCAACGGGTATGCACAGAGTCGCTGCCAGTGTATCAGATCGCGTCGTTTCCAGAGCGCTCACGTGCGTTACGTCAGCGATCTGTTCAATGAACCCGATGGCGGTGCCTTTTGCGAGGTGCCGACGCTCGTTGGCAAAATTAGTGAGCAAGACAGGCGTACATCCGCGTTGTAGCCTCACTAATCCTCTTGCTATGCAGATGCCTTTCTCTATGAGCAACCGGATGTTACCTTCGGCAATAGCAGCACAATCGTGGAATGCATCGCTTTTAACATTCACGAGCACGCTAGTGCGAGCTGGTAGCGTGACATCGTCGTCAACGATGCGCAACGCCTTGTCACGCTCGTCTTCCACATGACTGGCAATAGCTCCTTTGGTAGAAAAGCTAATTTTAGATTTCTCCAAGTCGATAATTGCTCCGTTGGTCAACAGGAAGTCCATGCCTAGAATTAGGTCTCTCGAACACTCCGGAAGAACAATGAATGCATTGACATAGGTGAAGCCGTGAATCTTGATTCGGGCAGTGCACCTACCGACGGGAGTAATCAAGTGGCCTCCAGCTGTACGAATTTGAAGGCCAGACCAGGGGGTCAGGACTTTCTTTAAAGTAGCGGCGAGAGTTTGACTTATAACCGAATGGTCCGCGCCAGTGTCAGCCAAGGCAGTCGTCTCGCGGCCGTCGATGTCCACACGTACGTCACACGATACCGGTTCGGCGTAACAGCGACTGGGACTAAGATGACCATTTTCTTGTCGTCGTCGTCGTGGTCTTCGCAGTGGAGGATGTTGGCGGTTAGCGACGTCAGCGGCCTCACCTCCGGAAGTCGCTGCCCTCAGTTTCCCCGGTTCTCGGGGCTACCAGGGCGACGGCTGGTAGAACCTGGCGCGACACGTGGACTCAGGGATCTGCGTCGGATGGGAGGAGACGGTGACCGGGACTCACGGCGTATGTGAGGAAACATGTTCTGACGTCCGGCGATGTACTCCTCGATCTCCCGGGGTCGTTCTCCGTATTTTGGGCACGGTGCGTTCGGCGAAAATCCCCGCAATCCAGCCCGACGGTACGCACAGGTGCGGTAGACGTGCCCTGCTTCCCCACAGTGGAAGCAGAGAGGCCTGCGGTCGGGGGCACGCCATACGTCGCTCTTCCGGGGTGTTACATCCATCTGGTAAGGCACGTCGCGGGGTCCCAAATGTACCTTAGGCTGCGGCGAGACGGGGACGATTGCGGGCGGAGAGCAGTAGGCAGGGTTCCTCAAGGTAGCCGCGTACGAAATGCGTGGCTCCTGTCACGCCATGTCTGCTTGCTCCGATGTCCTCACAGCTTGGCTGATTTCTTCTCTGACAATTTCGGCGATGGACACCGAAGCAGGTGACTCGTTTCCCAGTTGAAGGCGGTGGAGCTCCTCTCTGACTATTTGCCTCACGATCTCGCGGAGCCCAGGCATTCCGAACTGAGCTACGTTTGACACGGTGGCTCCTTCGCGGTGGTATTGCCGGGCCCGTTGCCGAAGCGCCCTCTCGATCGCCGTAGCCTCCTTAATAAATTCGGAAACGGTTAATGGCGGATTCCGTACTAGACCGGCAAAGATTTCTTCCTTGACCCCTCGCATGAGGTGCCGCACCTTCTTGTCCTCAGCCATATCGGGGTCTGCGCGCCTGAACAGACGAGACATGTCTTCGGCGTATGTCGTGACGCTCTCATTAGGACGCTGACTCCTGGCTTGGAGCGCAGCCTCCGCCGTTTCTTTGCGGTCACCGGTCACGTAAGCCGCAAGTATCCGCCGGCGAAACTCCTCCCAGGACGTCATCTTGGCCTCGTAGTTCTCAAACCACGTTCGTGCGCCTTCCTCCAGAGCGTAGTACACATTATGTAGCTTGCGCTCCTCGTTCCATTCGTTGAACGCGGCGACGCGCTCGAACTGCTCCAGCCAGTCCTCCACATCTTCAAAGCTCTCCCCATAGAAGATCTTCGGCGTCCGTGGCTGATGAACCACGTACTGAATGGAAGGGGTAGGTGGAGGAGGTGCATCCACGACGCCGGTGTTTCGCCCCGTCATCTTCCGATTCCGGTCAGCCAAGGGCCCGCACTCCGCAGGCAATCCGCGTAGGCGTCGGCTGATCCGCTCGTGAACTGGTGTAATTTCGGTACCTGGCGGCCTTGTAGTCGGCGTCCTGGTAGGACCGGGTATCATGTACCCCGCAACTCCACCACTTGTAACGGTGAAAGTGAGCACTGGGGTTTGTAGCAATAAAGAAAAGCACTTTATTTAGAGGGCGAACTTGTGCCCGTAAGTCTGCTGTCACCGCTAGCTACAGCGTCCACCGAAACTGCTCCTTCGTCTTTCTCTTCGCCTTTTTCTCAGCTGCTGGCTTCAACGTCCTCACTTCGAATACTGGGTGTGGGCCGCGGGGTCTGTCTGGCAATGATGATAATAATGCCGTGGCAATATTTTATTCAAATTGTAGTCCGGGAACCGTGTACTTGCAGGGGAACGTTTAGGCGCGGTTGGGAGAGTATTTAGATCACATACTGATTAATCGACACAGCCTTGATTAGTTAAATTTGTGGGACCTATGAGCGGACAAATGTGCGTTATTTTAGTTCCCTCTCGCTGTCTGTTGTTCGAGCCCACTTGGAGGCATGATATTGTGAAAAAGCAAAGGCTCCTGGATTTTACCGGAAAGCATTACACAGTCCCGCTAGATGCGGTCCCTGCTCGAACAACTCTGCTCTACTCTTTTAAGCAATTATCATAGAGGGTACTGGCGTCTGTTAGGTGCCACTGTTTCGAAAGCGATCGATTCATTAAGTGATCATCAACTCCCAAATGGGCACATCATAATATCTTTGTACTGACCTTCACTGAACAGCGTCTCCCGTTTTTTTTACGCCTACACACAGCGTCCCCGAAAAGTCCCACTCGATCATTCTCACGTACAGAGACATAACTCAACATTACTGCCCCCTCCGCAGGAACCTAGCTCCCTCGCACACTTCACTTACGCCAGCGGCAGGTAAAATGTGACGCCTGGTACAAACACACCCTTTCCCTCTCTGCACTCTTGTGCGCACCCACCCACATCAATTCGCTTCCCTAAAGCCCCTCATGTGCGCTTTAAAAAGATGTGCGCTCATTGTGCACTCATGTGCACTCGTGTGGCGCGCCGGACACTCTTTTGCACTCCCTATGTTGGCGTGTGCGTGACCCCAGCGCTCCTTTCCCCTCCTCCTATCACAGAAAGCATGCTCTGGGGAGCTCTCACCTGGCCACACTAGAGGCAGTCACGGGAAGAGCCCTGGTCATCGCGGGGACCCTTTGGGCTTCCGCCACCCCGCTTCCCTGAACCCAATGTTAAATAAAGTGGCGCTACTACTCCGTTGAGCCGTTCCTAATTACCAGTGTCGGTCAGTGCGAAGTTGAAGCTACTTCACCAGCAAGCCTAGCCAATCTGTCTCCCCATCTCACCTCTTCTTCTCCCTAACTTGGCTTTCTCCCCATGCACATTGGGTTACGGCAAAGGAGTTTTCTGCGTACACGGGACCCCCTGAATTTGCTTTAGCTTAGCCAGACAAAACTTCGTATATATATATAAACGTAGTAGACCTTGTGGTTTGTTAACAGCCCTTCGAATGTTTTTTTAAACACTTTATTACACTGCCATATAAGTTACTGTAATGAAACGGAAGAGGGGGGGGGGGGGGCGTGACACGTGCGAGCTATTTACCCGCGCTTGAACGACTACAAAAACGAGCGTTAAGAATAATATATCCCATAACTTACCCGATTCCCATATAGCCCATATTTATACACCCCATAACATGTACCACATTCATCCCCCGCGTAGCACATTATATCACGAACTTCGGGAGATCCCATTCTCATCTGTCTGTGACTACAAAAATTGCATTTTTAGTCAACGGCACAGTAACGTATGACTAGAGGACGGATTGTATGGCATTAAAAAGTCGTGTTCTAGGCGCCAAAAGTAGGCAGTTAAAACAACGTTTTAGACCTCCAACGTCGTAAATATAGGCACCATAGATTTTTACAGAAATACAAATAATTTCAAACGATGACGTGCGCGACCTGTATGTACGACACGAAAACCAAAAAAAAATGTTGTCGTTTACGATGGAGCAAAGGCACCAACAGTTGAATGAAGCCGTTAGATTATCCAATAAGACTGCAGGAATAATGCGACCCATTGGCCTAACTGAACAAGCTCTCTGCTCACATGCATGTTCAATGGCCCTTGTCGCTTGCCCGAGCGTCACATATAGTAAAACAGGCCTAAACAAGAATACTTATGAGCTGAAAATACTGATTAAAAGGTTTTGTGTGCCAAATACAATTTAATTACGACACAACAAAAACAGAAAATATAGTAGGCGCCAGAGAGACGACGATGTATGCAGAAAATAACGTGCTCTTACACGAGGACTGTGTCGGTAGAAAAGTAGTAATTTTCTCGTGTGGAATGATATTATCTGAATTGTTCAGCCAAGACGTCCCAACACTGCCAAATATATTTCGACACACTGGAGGACCATTTTTCAAAATTGTATAGCAGCTGAACAGATTTTTGATGGGAAAGCGTGTTTTAGAACCCGTCGGCTGTGCGAACGTCAGGGCGTAAGGAAATGCGGCTACGCAGTTATGCTTGGCCGTTTGCTCTTCAACATAAGAATGATCTCCTAACAAAGACGTGTTCGATGCTCAACGGTTGCTTTAGAAATAAGGTTGGATTTAAGAATGCTTTTAGAAATGAGGATGCCACTGCACTATTCGAAAAAAATCAGTTTGTAGAACACGCAGAATGTCCTCTAAAAATCACTGTGGAAATTCTCGAAAGATTGGCAAACTACCACCAACTCCAGATTTTTGGATTCAAAATTGTGCCGCATGTCAATAACAATGAGCCTCTCATTCCACTGATGCTTGCGGTTTTTTCCGGGTGTTGGTGGAACTAGATGACCCCATAAAGTTCCGAACAATCAATTCTGCCCGTTAACATGAATAACGATTTCAAACTGCACTCGAAAGCATAACTTGAAGCTAGATAGGGTTCAATTATAGGCATTTTGCCAATCACGGCAAAATAGGCATTTATAGGCACTAGGAAAAGTCATGAAAACACTTCGTAACCTCTAAACTATTTTCATATATCAAAGTGCGTAATAGGAGTGAAAGGAACAAAATGGACATTAGCCTAAAATTTCGTCTCTGTTCGTAACTGTTCCCTCCCCTTACCTTTTATTTATTGACCGGCTCGTACGACGAGACAGGCTACAAAGGGAAATTCCAAACTTCCTGTTTGTAAAAAAAATCGGAGTGGCTTAGGTCGGCTGTGCCAGGATATACAGGGTGTTGCGACGATAATTGGAACACTTTAAAAAATTTTCCTGAGCGATCCGCCGCTCTGTTCGCGCTCAAACTTCACACGAAGGTCGCATTTTGTGGTCTATTTTGTTTGACACCGGGAACAACAACGGTACTTACCTGTTTATTCTGAAAATAAATAAAAACGATTTTCGCCTATGGGAAAATGGCCGCTGATTTGGACGTGCGAGCCAGCGCAAGTTGATGTTGGAACGACGGAACCATCTGCAGAGTGAAACGCATGTTTGGGATTCACGTACGGAGCCAAATGGTGCAGCAGACGATCAGAAAATGCACCTAGAAATGAGCTAAAAGACGATCAGAAAACCCGGTTTTCGGGCTCGCACGTCCAAATCGCCGCCATTTTCCCATAGGCGAAAATCGTTTTTATTTATTTTCAGAATACACAGGTAAGTACCGTTGTTGTTCCCGGTGTCAAACAAAATAGACCACAAAATGCGACCTTCGTGTGAAGTTTGAGCGTCAACAGAGCGGCGGATCGCCCAGGGAAAATTTTTAAAGTGTCACAATTATCGTCGCAACACACTGTACGTAGCGTGAGCTAAGGTTCAGCTCGTTTTTCTTAGGTTTCCTGGTTGTCAAGGATTAGCTGATTATCATGCTTACTGCGGCTAAAACGATTTCCACTCCAATCCAATCCAATCCAATCCAATCCAATCCAATCCAATCCAATCCAATCCAGTCCAGTTCAGTCCAGTCCAGTCCAGTCCAGTCCAGTCCAGTCCAGTCCAGTCCCGTCCCGTCCAATCCAATCCAATCCAATCCAATCGCGGCGGTGGTGGCGGCTCCGGCGTGCCAGCTGTGCGCCGTGAGACGTCACTGCTTATCGCGCATGCGCAGCACGGCTCTCCAGGAGCCACACAAAACTGCTCAACCTCGGCTAGTGTAGCTCACGCTACAAAAGCGTACGGTGAAAGCTGGTTGAGTTATTTAATGCGAACGTATGGAATGCATTACCAGTTAAACTGAACTTGGAAGAAATTTCCGATTTGCCCGTAAAATTTTTTACTTGTATAATCAATATGTATAGATAGCTACGTAATTCTTATGTTTCGTTTTTTATTTATTTCATTGACTATGATGTTTAACGCCCTAGCGCGACAGAGGCGATGAGGTGCGCCTTTGAAACGGGCTCCAGATTGATTTTGTCCGCATGGAGATCTTTAACGTGCGTAGAAATCTCAAGCACAGGGGCGTTTTCGCTTTTCGCCTCGATCAGAAAAGCGTCCGCCGTGCCCGGGAATCGAAGCCACGCCCTTGGGGCTTTGCTTTTCGGCGATTTGCCTTGTTGTACAGTCCAATAATGCATTTCTGTATTAGACTGGATAGTACTTATTGGATATTGGTCCAAATATTTGCTGTAACATTTCTCAAAAGCATTCATAAAGTTGTCTTAGGGCGACGAATGATGATTACAAAATCTGTAACGATATTGACATTGTGAACAAGAGCGCCGAAAACTTACATCAGGCGAACGAGGCACGTAAGCGAAATATTATGGTTGTATGTATATCAGGCATACGTTCCGAACTCGCTCAAATGATTTTATCCTCTTTTTCGGCGTAGGCTTTGTTTGCAGGCTTGAGTGACGTGATCATATATCTCGTCTACTGCCCGGTACTTTCAATCGCAAAAAAAAACGCATTTGACACCCCGTGGTAGCCCAGTGGCTAGGAAAATTTATGCAGACTTCTTAGCGCAAAAAAAAAAAAAACCAAACAACACAACAGAAAAATGAGCACGAGACAGGTGGTGGACATCTTGCGGTTGTACTCTTTATTCTTCTCTTGTGTTTTCCGCATTTTTGCCCTGGGAAACATGCATAGGTTATCATAGTGCCAACTTGCTTAACTCTCTGCTTTGATCAGTGACTATGGCGTCTGAGCCCAAGGACGCGGGTTCGATCCCGGCCACAGTGGCTGCTTTTCAGATGGAGGCGAGAAGCGAAAATGTCCGTGTGTCGATATTACGGCGCATGTCAAAGACCGACAGGGGGTTGAAGTTAATCCGGAGCCCTCCAGCACGCGCGCCTCATATCAGAGGAGTATCTTTGTCGCGTTAAGCCCCATTATAGAAAACTCACTCATTTCCACTTCAAATGTAATCTCAACACAAGAGGGATAGAAATTAGGAGTGGTATCTGGTACGACGAGGTAATCATGCACTTCCGCTCTTGGTCCAGGGCTCTAAGTATAGAGGGAAAGCCCTAACCGTTGTTGTTGACAGGGAGCTTAAATTTTGAATTGTGGGAGCTTTGATAACACGTAAGTGTATTTTCTAAAGCTGGTTAAACCGAACCGACTGTTATCACTGACGAGCAAGGAGCTCCAAGCCGGTGTTTGCACCACTTACTTCGGGCCATACAAAGGGCGTGTTGTAGACGGTCTGTACGATTCATATTCTCGCGTCCGTATACTGCGAGCATATGGGCTCTGTAGACACCTCTTGTGGCTGTTCCATCAATCCCTTTAGCCCTTACCTCCGACCTATTTTCGGTCACCTCATAGCGTTCTGAGAATGGAGCACTGGATGGGTATCAAGCCACGCCGGGGCTGTTCGAGCAGGCGTGCGCGCAATGCACGCGGCTCGGACGCGTAGATCATCGCTGGAGACCGTAATAGCTTCATAAACTAAACGAGAGCAGCATCTCGCCGACACTTAAGCATTGAGCGTGAATTATTGCAAGGCTTACCGTAAGAACAAAAGAACGCGAGTATGTTATTTGCGTGACGATGGGGCGGCTCAAGCGTGCGTCGGGAGAGCGTTCGTTGGACATACGCGAAGCCGCTGGTTTCCTCACCAAGTGCGCTTTCCTTTCAGTTGCACAAGGTGTCAAGACTTCGTATGCAGCTGCTAGATGCCCGTATTGGGCGTCTTCAGCTGTCCTATCAACGCGTGAATAAGGGTGCACGCGCGAGCGTTTGACAGGTCGTCCCCGTGCTTGCACTCGTGCGTGGCAGTATCTCCGGGCTGGCTCTCAAATTGATTTCGTGCTCGGCTTCAATAACCCGTCAAACCATGCGGCAGAAGCTGCTGTTTATGTCTGCAGGAGCAGAAGACGAGGCAGCTTCAGAGGGCATGACTGATGTAGACGTTTACCGCTGTGCTACTGCGCTATTCATACTTGTACCCGGTACGGCATCCTAATTGTTGATAAACTTTTCCCAATGCACTCCGGAAAATGAGGACGAAAAATGCGAGCTTTATGTCGCTTTCTCTTAGCGTTTGAAACACACTGCGTATCCAGCAAAGAATGAAAGGGCTAAGGAAACCCCACAATTTTAAATGCAACAGCCATGATTCCTAGCTTTGGTGCACCTTAAGTAGCACTCAGCTTTGTACGATGACAGCACATTCACACCAGGTTTCAGTCAACTATAACTTTCAGCAGCCCAAACCTAAAACGGTGCTTGCTCGGCGTTTGCTTCGGTGTCGGGAAAAACAAGACGACGTCTTGATAATGTGTGTTTATTCGTTGGGTAGCAGCCAGCAGAGTATTATTTCTGCTCTGGAATACGAGACCTTAAGTGGCATATGCAGCTAAGATCCCAAATAGGTGCATTCCCTCTACAATTTCTACAATTTGAACACTTTTATGCTAAGCGAATTATCGGTCGAGTCCAGGAAGAATTTGTCTGTGGCAAAATGTTGATTGGAGAGCCTCTGAAAAACTAACCTTAGAAACAGCTTACCATCGGTACTTAAAATGAGCGCCTGCTGTACTCCGTGAATGCTGCCACAGCGAGGCAAGCGGTGTAGGCCGTGTGAGTTGAGTGACACCAATGCAGCATAAAAGCACTTCCTGTATCATTGTCAAGTAATAGCGTAATCTTATTGGCCTCAAAATAATGCAGGACGATTTCTATCACCACCGTCGATACTCTATTCCGTACTTGCCCTGGAACTGTCTCGAAATCATGAACGGTACGTTGAAATAAATTTCTCCTCAAATGTAGCGGGGTTCGCAACAAAAAACTCCGGGTGTAAAGCTGCTGCGTTTTTAATTATGATATAGAAAATACTCTCTAAGTCGCCTTTCACTGTAATGCTGTTCCATCTCTGCACACGGCTTCCTTTATGCCCACAATTGACTTGTGATTTCCTTAACTGTGGTGGCACTTACTATTTTCTCACTCAATTACTAGGCCGTAGACTCCCCATAGCAGCCCATTATACCGTCGTGATGCGTGTCCAAACTTTGTCACCCAAAGAAAAACGTGACACACTTCCAAGTCTGCGCGTTTGTTGCCATCGAACAGAGCGCGAGCAGAACTGCGTTCGTGTCGTTGTACTGAATAGCCGCTTTGTACACTGCATGAAAAAAAAAAAAAGATATGTACAAATGGTTGTTCTTCAATAGTTATATTTGAAATCTCCAGAGGGACACAACCATACCGTTCGAACGTCGTTTTTCGTTCCTCGTGCGGCGAACGCCAGGTAAGAGGAACGCATACATGTCGAATAGGTGGGGAGGTGACATGACGTTATGCGGCGTCAGAGAGGGCGGTACCACACTAGGATGCTGATAACATGTTTCACCTCCATATTGTAAAGTCGCATTTGTCAGACTTGCCTCCTGTTTCTGTCTCAGCTCACAATGTGCAGTCTCGCATTGCTCACTATTCTCTATCAGGTTGCTCTACAATATGCGTGTTTAATAAATTTACACTATCAGAATCAAAATTTTAGGACATGTATCTAGGCCCAGTTGCCCATTCTTACATTTTTAGGGCCCGTCGTTGTGTCGAGATGTATTCTACCAGATTTATAGTATCACGCGCGCGTGAAAATTTCTTGTTGGTACTTAAAGGGCTTTCTCATAAAAATATTTAAATACCCATGAGTGAAACTTAAGCTCAAACTGACACAGGGACGTTAAACGGAAACGAGAACAGCCCTTATGGGCTCGGGCTGTCGGCGTCGCATATCGTCGTCGTCTCATGTCGTCGTCTTGTGTCGTTGTAGCACCATGTGGTCCCGCTACTGAAACACTGGGCACTCGTTCTCCAACACCTCGAGCTAGAACGTGACGAGTACAAAGGGAACACGCCGGGACAATTGTTTTCCAACGCCTCGCGCTAGAATGCTTCGTGCTTCAAAGTCAAGAGACTTAGAGATAAGCTGTATACCTCCACCCCCGAATGGTTGCATATCTGTGGGCAAACACGCCAAGGCACCAAGAATACCTTATACACTGTCGGCTTTGCCCCTCGCGGGGTTTCACGTGATGGTTTCATATCCGTATTCAAATACGCCAAGACGCCAAGAATACAATTATGTGCTGCATGATCCGCCCCTCCCCAGGTTTCAGGTTAGCGGAGATGGCCCGGGATTGTTTAGCATGTGGTGACACTCGCCGCGCCTCCAAGGAACTACGATTTACGGGGCAGAATAAAAGTGCTGGGCAAAATGAATCACGAATTTGCATTGAACATTACCGCAAAAATAATTTGGGGATAACCAGGTCACAAGGAAGAGGGTAGGCATCACCTTAGAGAAGTCGAAAGCTGCGTTTAGAGATAAGAGACACTATCGGGCAATGCATGTGTCTCGTGATAAATTACGTTTATGTGCAACTACATATTATTTCATTTACAAGCAGGTACCAACGGTCTTTAAGTGTTCCGGAAAGATATACCTTGGCGACGACCCGCCGCGGTGGCTCAGTGGCTATGGCGTTGTGCCGCTGAGCCCAAATACGCGCGTTCGATACCCACACACGGCGGCCGTTTTTCTGCTGGAGGCGAAAGGCAAAAATGCCAGTGTGTTCGAGATATCGGTGCGCGTTAAATATCCCCACGTGGTCGAAATTAGTTCGGAGCCCTACACTACGGCGTGCCTCATCGCCTGTGTAGCGTCGGCGCGTTTATCTTCACAATCATGAGATGAATCTCGGCGATTAATTCAAATGACAACGGCGATACTTCCCTGGCAATTCACAATCATTTCCCGTTATCGCAGAGAGATGCGAATCAATTCTTCCTAAACGTACAGACGGGGACTTAATTTTCCGGACCACGCGAATGAGTGGCAAAAGCCACCGATGCGCACTCTTGAGGCCTGGCACCTGTTGTCGAGACCGGCGCGGCGTGCATGCGCGTCCCTTTTTACTCGCTGGCACGCAGATTTTCTCGCTTCCTGCCACGGTACTGCGATAGTCACTGAAGCACCGCAGAGTGACGCCTTTGTAGCATTCTCTTCCTCACGATGACACATTTGCGGCCTCATGTGACAATTGCGCCGGCTTTGGCGCATATGCTCTTGCATCCTGATAAATGCTTAGGCGGAAGAGTTTGTTTGGTATTTTTTGTTTTGCCGTTTATACATGCTGAGACTATAGCGGCTTCCGAACAGCGTCGACGAATAGAGCGTGTATGAAGGGCAATCGCAGGGTGCCGTTCTATCGACAACGAAATGCCGGTGCGATTAATCGCGAGCCTTTATTCATCATCTTTATTTTGTATGCTACTTGACCACTGAACTTATCTTTTAGCGCGCTTTCAGCTGTCGCTAAACAAGGCATATTCAAGGTTTGTAAAAGAAATTATCGCGTTGTTCTTTTTGTTGTGTACCTACTTTAAATACACCCAAAGAAATACTCGTATAAATTTTCTGTTCGCTCTTAACGTCGGCATTCGTCAAAATGGCACCTCGGGTTCCCATCTAAGAACGCCGTCGGATTATTTGCTACTTTTCCGGGAAGATTATTCGCTCAGGGCCTCCCGAATTCATTTGGCACAAAGGAGCGGGTATTTAACAACTGCAGTAATATTCAGCGTGTCCTTCCCTTCTGTTTTGGACCTTGTCTTTCCGCTCCTTTGGCCATCTGCAAGCCCGCCTTCTTACCCTATCGGCATAACTTGCTCGCTAACAGCATTCTTCGATCTATCACTGAGCCCGGAAATTTCCCTTTGAGGAGTGCCTTCTAGAAGTAGCGAATAATCTGAGGGCGCTCTGCGAATGGTACCCGACGTGCCATTTTGACGAATGTCGGCGTGCAGAGCGAACAGACAATTCAATGAGTATGTCCTTGCATAAATGTTAAGTAAGGAAGCAGACATAAAAAAACGAGATAATTTTATGTAGTAAACTTGAAAATTTCTTACTTTTTTGGCAGCGGAAATCGAACTGAAAGCAAAGCCCAGTGGTCGAGTAGTATACAGAATAAACAAAATGAACAAAGGTTCGCGATGCATGCCGCTGGAATTTCGTTGTCGATAGCGCAGCACGCTGTGATTGTGCTTCACGCACACTTCATTGGACGACGCCGTTCGCAAGCCACTAGTATCAGCCTGTATTGACGATAAAGCACAAAACAGAAAAATACCAAACAAAACATTCCTCGTAAACATTTATCAGCACTTGCACCTAAGCCGGCGCAATCATCACATAGGCCGCAAATGTTCCATCAGGATGAAAGAACTGCTACAAGGCGTCGCTATGCGGTGCTTCAGTGACCATCGCACTACCGCTGCAGGAAGTGAGAAAATCAGTGCGCCTGCGAATAAAAAAGCACACACATGCGCGCCGCGCCGGTCTCGACAACAGTCGCCAGGCCTCCAGGGTGCGCATTTGTGGCTTTTGCCACGCGCTCGCATGGCCCGGAATATTAAGTCCCCGCCTGCACATTGAAACTGTAAACCGGCAACGGCGAACTGCTATTTCGATTGGTTATAAAGCGCTCATTCTCAAACTCATGCGAGCACGCTACTGGGGCTTGATGGCACCGCATCTCGTAGTCTAGTTTTGTGTGTCTAACAGAAAGATTGCGATTACAGATTCTGTTACCAGAGCGCTTTGGGTGTCGGAAATTCATAGAAACAAACCAGGCACATGATATCGCAGCTGTTACAGCTGACACCACGCCCAAACTTCGTTATAAGGGGAAGAGCGACCGCACATAGATAAGAACGCAGACGGCCAGTACATAGGTAACACTCCTAGATCATTGCGGCTGAGTTTACTTCCACACTATCAATAGAGACCTTCGAGATTGGCCATAGTTCTCCTACCACGTGGCATGAAAGGGATAAACCTGAGTGATCTAGCCCGACACTGTTGCTATGGTAACAACAACGGCGGATAGCTTCTGAGCTGTCGGTCCGGGCAGATATCCGTAACATCGGTATACCCTTTACTGGGTGACGCCGTAAAAAACATTTCATAGGAGTTTTTTAGTTGCTTCCCTGAGGCAAAGTATAGTACGAACTAGAATTGCTGGTCGAAGGTCAATATGTGTTGTTTGTCTTTGCAGCGTCTTGCTGTCATGGGTGGCCCTCGAAACGACCTCTGGTTCATTTTCTCCAGCCTTCTCCTTTTCGCCTCACCCTGCCATGGGCAAAAACTCAATGCCATAGGTGAGAATGTTCCTAATGCTTGCACACTATATTGATAATGCAAATAACAGGACCCTAAGTTCTCTAATTCTCGTGAAATAATGTTGTTGTCCTCTTAGGGGAAAGCTACAGTCAATAAGACCTCTCTAGCCATTATATTTTATGCTTGTTGAAAGAATACCCGCTTTCACGCTTGCGCGCGGATTTTATTGTAAAATAAGTTACCCTGCACTTAAAGGCGCGGTGAAGGTAACCTGTAGAAGTCTTAGTTTGTGCTTCATTGTGTCAGTAGACCCATCTATTTAGTGACAGGCGGTAAAGTATAATAACTTTCTAATAGCAGACAACAAGACGCGCACGCTTAATCTCCCGCTCACACATAAGCCTGACGAAAAAACCGTAAACGTACGGCATGGCGACCCCCTCACTTGCTCGCTCTAGTTATTGAGAAGGCCACCGTCTGCGTTGCACCGACAGCAGCTTCTCAAACACAATGAGCAAGAAGTGTTGTGAGAAGTCACCGAATATAACCGGGTTCTTGCCTTGTTTCCCTTTTGTTTCAAGTTCAGCTAATTTTCCAATTCCGCACATAGCTACAAATGATTCAGCGTGGCATGACATATACATCTACAATCTTAATGTGAGGTTACATCAAATATGACCGATAACCGATAACAAAGTTTTGTTTTGCTCATCATTCTAAGCATTCCTCCACGCCTTTTTTACAGAAAGCAATGGAGTATTCTTCTCAGGTGAGCCATTAATTTCATTATTTTCTCTATGGGTTGCTTATCCTATCTGATTGCAATGCACATAGGTGTGATAAGCAGAATTTACGTCTGATAAAATATTCCTTCAAGTATAACAAGCAAAAAATAGAGAAAAGAAATAGGTGGTGCCTATGCAATTCCAATTGCAACATTAAAGAACTTTACATGAGTAATTCTAGCATGCGAACGTAAAAAAGACGAAGGCACGTTTGCAATAATAGTGTATGTCTAGCACTAAAAAGCTCGATTAGCAAAGCCTCAGTCTCAGTATAAATAAGAAGAAGAAATCGATGTCATGAGGATGGTAATGAGAAGACAGTCGCACCAATGGGCACGTTTCTGGTGTCGTTGCTGCATGCTGCTGCGATAGACTGTGACGGGCCTACCTCTGCGACAGCTGTGACAAGTGATTGCCCACGGAAGTACGCCTCAGAAAAAAAATATGCAGGGGAGCCAAAATTGCCACCCGGCGAGCAAAAAGAGACGGCAGACAGAGCGTTAGGCAAACGCAAATAACCTCAGCGCTGGCACTGCTCGCTTTAATGACCTTGGAGTCCTGGCGCAGCCCCTATCTTCACGCGCCATCTTGGAGAGCTATTGTTTTGTGTAGTTAATGATAAGGAAAGATTCCTATTGTTCGGTCTGTAGAAAGTTGTACTTGGTAAATGTACTATACTAGGTTTACAAAAGGAGTGAAACAGCTCTTGCACAAACGATAGTTCATGAATACTTAACACAAAAATGCAACAAAGATGCGTGCCTTCTTTTAATCCTTTTCATGAGATTTGATGGCTATTGAACTGTACCGAATACTTATGTACGTCGAAAACAGCTCGGTAAGTTGCAATTTTTAAGGAAATGTGAAGGACAGGCGTTCTTAAGAGTTCGTGCTCGCTTTTCTTTTCCAGGGCTTCCTCGGCCTCCTTCCGAAATAAGTGAGTGAAACTGCTTCTTACTTGTTTTAAGCTCTTCCGTTGCATTCTGCGCAACTTTGGCCCTGTTCGTTCTGTTTGGTCGTGATGGTCGCAGTATCGTCAGGCAACGTAATTTATGTGCATGGTTGAGGGCTATGGTGAAACTGAGGAATCATAAATATCGAAAAACTAAACCTGTTAGTGCTGGAATGCTACTATGGAACGGTGCGGATGTGTGTGCGTGCGTGGTTGCGCGCGTGCGTGCGCATGTGTGCGCATGCGTGCGCGTGCGTGCGTGCGTGCGTGTGTGTATGTGCATTTGTGTGTGCGTGTGTGTGCGTGCGTGCGTGTGTGCGTGCGTGTGTGCGTGCGGGTGTGTGTGTATGTGTGTGAGAGAGAGAGAGAGAAAGATGTGTGAATTTCCGGAATAATGAATGCAAATAAAATTTGCGGAGTTGTAAAAATTCCCTAACAGATGCAAGGGTAATGACTTTTGCGTGAAGAACAGGACAACCATAAAATAAACATTGAAGCAGTCGCGTCTTCAGGTTCGTCTTAGTGTTCAAAGAGCTCACAACACAGGGCGAAAGCAACAGAGAACGCAAGGCGCTGTCGTCTGCCTTTCTTTCTTATTGCCTGTGTTGTGGGCGCTTTAAGTGCCAAGACGAACTGCTGCCAACTTGTCCGTTCACCGGGAGTGAAGGGTTGACGCTTAGGAAGCTGGCTGTTGGCAGATATCTACAGTACCCGCTCAAAGGCTTAATAGGCAACAAACCTAAGATGGACGAGATTACGGCAGTAGTGAAAGTTTTCTATGCGCTTTTGAATGCTGGCACCATTAAGGGGGCCATTAAAAATACAATTTTTTTTTATTCGAGAGATTTCGTGTGTTGTAGTGCCCCCAGTGCTTGTGTGGAAGCAAGCGATGCTTTATTCACTGAGGAATTAATTATTTGGTGGACAGTTTTGATTCCCACGCAAAATCGCGTGTTTTTGCGACATCTGCAATGACATGATATGTGGTAGGGAGCCTGGTTTACCGTTGGTCAACCTAGATGGCGTCACCATGCCGCGGCGGCCCGAACTTTTCTGCGTATGTTTTTGTCCGTATGTGTACCCAGCTTGTTTTTCTTAGCGTAGAAAACAACCGTTTCATGAAACATGGTGTTCGCTTGACAATTAGGGTCACGTGAGACACCGTAGCTTATGCCAATCGACCAGTGTCTTCTGAGATATTCTCAATGCACCGCAGTGCTGTCCAGGTAAAACATCATAGTGCGCTCAGAACAAACAGCAGTACGCAATAATACTTCTATGTTTACGTGTACTTCCGTAACTTTCACTGCTTCCCCCGCCATTATTACTGCTATAAGAAGAATGTGACCTAAATGTAAGCGCAAATAGCCCGCACGGCAAGCTTATGAGCCCTGCTAAATTGCGGTTGCTTTAGCCGGCCTTAGCCAATCGAAGAGCTGGCACATATGACATCATAGGTTCTGTTGCGGGAAATGAGCTAGTGAGTCGTATGGCCATTCCTTTTTTTTCCAAATTATATAGCTTATTTGAGCGAAGTTTACCTTAAAAGTGGGGACAGTGTGATTCTAACGAGGCGACTTTTGAATCAACTAAACATGTATTTTGTCTGCATGGCCCCTTTAAGTCAGAGAGCAGTACTGAAACAACTACATTGTACGCGAGGTTCCAGCTGTAATTAAACCGATGTGAGAGGGCGCTCACACCGACGAAGAAAGGGCAAGCCTCCGTATGACACAACTGCAAAACCACGATTCTTCTGAAAGGCAGAGGGGAGACTACGCAGAAAGGTTGGGACATGATTTCGAGGATTCCTCAGGGCATTAGGAGCTCATGAAGCGTAGAAAACTCTGACCTTATTCTTATTCACAAGAAATAAAGCGCTGGAGAAATTGCGACACACTGTCCCATTAGTCTAGTCACTGATGTACAGGCGATTCTGGCGGCGTATCGTTACCGCATCAGCAGCACCATGGATTCCCAGCAACTTAAGGAACAGCCTAGATTTCGGAACGGTTCTTCAACGATGGATCGCATTCGTGCCATCTATAAATAATGAACAAATCCACGTGGTACAATTACGCTCCGTGAAATGACCTCCAAAGATTACGATAAAGAGCTCGACTCAGTCGGCACTGACCGAGTAACGGAAGCACTAGGCGACCAGGAGGTACAGAAGAACCTTACGAAGAGCTCTTTGAGAATGCGTAGGTGCACGGGAATGACAATAGGTCGTGCGAAATCTACGGAACTACTCATCGGCAAGGGCGTCAGACAAGGAGACACAACCTTTCGGAAGCTTTTTACAGTCTGATTTGGTTGGAAAGTTGGTTAGCTTAAAGTGAAATGGAGTGGATGGAGAATGCTTGAGTCACTTGAGATTTGCAGATGACATTTTTGTCTTCAGTGAGTTTGAACACAACGTTCGAAGGATGCTGCAGGACGTGTACTCAGATATGTCTCCTGTAGGCCCACCGATTGTAAAAATGGGAAAGTAACGCTAAACATATGTGTGGAAAGCCTTCCATCCCGAATGGTACAAGAAAGGCTAAAACAGTAGATGAGTACAATTACAGTAGACAAGTTATCTGCACTGATCGAAACTACAAAAAAGGAGTGAGTTATGAACATGATATGGACTCGGAGGCAGTCGTCGAACCCTTTGAAACAGTGGCTAGGAGGTTACCCGTGTCACTCAATAAGAAGGTGTACTACCACGGCGTTTTTACGGTGATGATTTGCTGGATACGAACAGTGGTCCTACTGAACAACTATAGAGGTAAATTATATCAGCCAAAAGAGCCACTGAAAGAAGAATGAAAAGAGTCACGCTTTTAGGAATCAAGACAAATGCGTCGCACTATAGGAAAAATTAAGAAAAAAACGGGGACCTCACACATAAGTGGCAATAGAAGTAAAGCGAAGCTTCTCACTTTTGCTACGACACTGAAATAATCAACTCTATGTTTTTACTAGGGGCGTAGAGTTCTATGCCGTCGAAACATCGTGCGGAATTGTCGTAACCTTGTGGTCCACCTCGACAGTCACAAATTCGCGGTTTCCTCAGCGAAAGCGTTCCTGCCGGCCAGCACGATGTTTAGACGCCCCAAGTCCCTATGCCAGGGAGCGTGATACAGGAGTGAAGAGGGCTTCCCTCGGGCGCCAGCTGCGTCCTGGCCCTGAGGGGGCGATACGCTGAGGCCAGAATTATCCAGTGTTACTTCCAGCCCCCTTCCACACCTCAGGTAGCTTCCCCGGCCGCCACGCGGATGCCAGCATTATCCAGCGTGAGGTAAAACTCAGCCGCTCGCCCTGCCAGAAAGCAGCAGCAGCAGCAGTTCCCTGGAAAACCGGGATGATGGGCAAAGAAAGCTTCGCTTTAAAAAGTTGAATTGGGCTGAGCGCGCAAGTCGGAAAAGGGAAAGGCGATGAACAATAAAAGCAACTGAATGGTGGCTAAGAGACAGGTCGAGAAGTAGAAGACGACAGATAACTTAGTGGTTGCTTGAGATGAATAAATTAGGGGTATTGAATGGACTCAGGCGGCGTTGGACAGGAGGGGTGAAAGTCTATGAGAGAGCGTTCTAACAGCGATGGGCATAAATAGACTGATAGTGAGGGTTAAGACGGCCATGGTCATCGACATTCTTCTCAGAGGCGTTTTAGTTTCAAACGAGAGTATGGTAGTTTCAGAGCATACCTCCAGTGAAGCATTGTAATGCTGTGATGGTACGGAAATTTTGATGTACCGGTTTCGTGTGATCACAAAACACCAATCCTGGTGTGGGACCCGGGGCAATCTTGGTGGTGTGCCATTCTTCGCAAGCGCGTGTTACCTTTGCGTTACTCCGCGTATGAGGGAAGTTGGTCCCGAAAATACCACTGAAGTTGTGGTCCCTACTAATGTGGCCGTGGCAACCCTTCGCTCGAAAATGTTGTCTTGGCACTGAACTTCGCGTAAAAGCTGCTATATACATAGATTGATGGATTATGAGGTTTAATGTGCCGACACTACACAGGCGATGAGGCGCAGCGTACTAGAAGGCTCCGGATTAATTTTGACCACCTGGGGATCTTTAACGTGCGCCGAAATCTCGAACACATGGGCGTTTTCGCTCTTCGCCTGCATCAGAAAAGCGGCCGCCATGGCCGGGAATCGAACTGACGTCCTTGGGCTCAGCAGCACAACCCCGTAGCCACGGCGCCACCACGGCAGGTCAATATGCATAAAAATACTTGTCCTCGAACTTCGACGAAATCGATTGCATGCTTCAATTCCGCCGTAGAAAATGTCCATGGCCTGAAACCTTGCCCTTTTCGCGGTACGCAAAAAGAAAAGTACACGTGAATGTTTTCGATAGCGGCTCAATTCAGATTGTGCCAATTTTCTCTTAAGCAGAGCTAGAGGTGTGACTGCATATAGGTATAAATTAGAAAGAAAACAACTGGGGGACCCAATGAATTACTAGAGTCCTTCCTTAACGGCACCTCGGCGGGCGCGGGTACATTCGTTTAAGAATTTACGATCGCTTACAAAATCTGCATTTTAATGACTCAAACTACACCGCAGAAAAAACACAGGCTGAGAAAAGAAAGGGACACGCGTACCACTGGAGGTCCCCCTTTTTTCCCATGCTGTGTTTTTTTTCTGGGCTGCAGTCTGAGTCATGTTAAACCAACTCCTCCAAACTTTAACCAGTCTGCATTATCAGCACTTTTGTTAGGGATAATAACTATGTAACAAGCACACCAATAAAAACCGTCAAATACAGTTAAAATACATCGATAACAGCTGAGAACTTCCTCCAAGTTTGGGATCTGTTGTAATAGTGCCGTGTTTAAAAGCGTAAAATGAACAAATTATTAATGCAGGAAATCGCGGTCTTTCCGGACACGCAAGCGTATTTTTTTATCTATTATTTCGCAAAACGCGTCAAATGCAAACAGGCAGTGCTCACGCATCTCTAGCCAGCCGATGAAGCTGTTTGAGCCTTCGTGTTACAAAGAAAACATATTGATTAAAAAAGGTTTAATTCCTCTTTCCAAACATCTGACCACATCGTACACATGACCCTAACTTGGTATCTTCGTACCGGTGTGTAAGTTCGTTAGATGTTATTCTAGCTGTTGGGTCAATGTTATCTGCATTCGATTCACGCGCGGCGCAGGCTTCGTTAGCCGGCTTTCAACGCGGCGGCCATTCATCAGGCAGGCCTAATGAACGGCATCCGGGGTCGCTCGCGGGTCATCATAGCGTTCTTTGTTTGCTTGAATCCATGGCGTAGACGCCGAAGCGGGGCTGGCACTTTTTTATGACCTCTTTGTTGCGTCATCTGCGTAAGGCCATAGCGAACGTTTAGCCTCCAATAACACACGCCCCTGTTACAAATTGTGCTCCCGTGATTTTGATCTTTGCGAGTTAGGTTCTCCTAGAATGGAAGCGTTGTTACGCATAAGACTATGTGATTATAGGCTCTTGGGAAACTGACATCAGCGCTCTCTAAGGCCCATTATAAGCAACTGGAGGAGTTGTAGCTGTATTTATACTGCTGGGTGATGGCGCGGGAGAAATCGTAAACTCAGTATCTACACTAAAAGGGAAAACGCATAGAGCGTTCCTGAAGCTCTGTTTTGTGGATGTTTTGTGTGGGAAATGTCCTTAGAACATGACCAAGAAGTTTGTACTGTCCCTTGATTAGGTGGTCGCCCGCATACCGGATGCCTAGAGTCACCAGGCTAATTTAGAACTTGATTAACTGGCCGATTAACTGATTAATTTTCTGGATGCTTGGGCAACGTAACGCTACTTTCCGGCTTCCTTTCAGTTTTCGGACTGAACACTCTTTGTAGCCGCGTTAAAAAGATCCACAACAAATGGTCTGTACTTAAACAAAGGCAGTGAGTAAGTCAGAAGGGCTCTCGGTGCTGACTAGTTAGTTATGTACATGCTCACATGCTTGTACGACTATTCCGGCATCGTAGTAAGAGCGGGTACACGAAGAAAACAAAGAACAATAACAAGCAAGTCATGGGCGAAATCCTAAAGAATTTCAAGTAATACAGTCACGAAGTTCGCAATTTCTGTCTTCTCCACACTAAAACTGTTCTACTGCAACCACCCAAAATACGAAATGGCCGTGTACATAACTTCGCACCTAAAGGGGTACAAATCGTGTCAGCGAGAACGTGAGAGAGACAATTAGATTGTGTGTTTATATTGACACGGGGGCGAAACTTCAACGCGACTGTGATGAAGAGTTGCCATTTCTGCAATGGCATCCTGATCGGAGCAATGACCCTCACTTGTATACAAGTCCGTTTAACACTATGTTCGGTTTCGCAAAAATATTGCCGTGTTTCCGAGTAAATTAAAGTTGGTGTTAAAATGCAGCATCAGGACGTGTGCGCACTAAGAAGGAACACATAGTCGCCGTTCGCTTTCACGGTACGTTGATTATTCGGCCATCTTTAATATCCTTGACACACTGCTCTATATCAGTGTTGCCTCTGGGCGCACACAATCAACCCTTTTTCGGGGGGGGGGGGGGGGGTCAGAGGTATTTCGCCTATGCAGCATTCTACCGTCTCAGTGTTCAACACTTTCGCTTGTGTTTTTTTTTTAACGTGGAATTTTTGTAACGTGGAAAAACAGATGCGCGAATGTCCTTGATGGGGCCTAAAAAACTGCAAAGGAAATAATAAGAAGCCCCTGTCTCAATTGCTTAGCGGCTACGGAGTTGCGCTCCTCAGCCGGGGTGTCGAGATTAATCTGTAGTGTTCCCTACAGCATGCCTCAAAGCCCACACGTAACCATGTACATGCAAGTGCAACATCTTAACTAAGGCATGCAAGTACCGGCGACAAGCGTGAAATAAAATAATTGTCCCGCAAGAAGCGAAGCAGTGAGTGGACAGTGAAAGCCGGACGCCAAACGTCCTCGGTGGCGAAATTTTCAGAGAACTAAATGCGCAACCTTGTTTCAAATAATGTGTCTACATCTTCCAGAACGCGAGAACGCAATCAGCAACATCGGGCAGCTGTAGCTTGCTACCAAACTGGTTTAGGAAGACGGATGTGTTTAGTTGTGTGTACGAAGGGCGCTTATTCACGCCCGCCTGGGCGCATTTCAAGGTGATCCTCCGGAGTAGCGCAGGGATAAGGTGCGAGCCTGCGGTTGGGCTTTGAGCGTCACCTCCTACTCGCTCTCTCGTTCCACCGTAACTTGGTGCAATCACGGAGGCGAACAAACCCGCCGAACGACTAGTGAATGGCCCTCAAACGTGGCGGGCCACCTCCGGAGCTGCGTGCGTGCCAACAGGAAACAGATCGGGCGAGTGGTCAGCCCATTGTGTCCGGAGAGATTCGTAACTTGGCTTATGTTCAGAATGCATTCATGACCGCGGGGTCGCATCGCGCACACCTTTCTACTCGTCGGGAATCTTCATCTAACAGCCTTGTTTTCCTTATGTATGACAGGACATTCACTGTGAGTTCAATGCCTAGCCTTTTAGCGTCACTAATATGAATTGAAAGGCAGGAAGATTGCGGGGTAAAAATCATGCACCCCTCCGTCTAAAGACGAAAATAGTAGAACGCGAAGCTTTCTGGTTAGGGGTTACTTGGTTTTCATCTGAGCTTGGACTTGCGTCGCAGTCGGTTCGGACTTTGACTTGTAGAGCTGTGACTTTGACTGGTGCGCACTTTGGAATTTTGTATGCAGCGGCTTTAACCTTGTTCCTTCGCCACTTGATTTCGCCCGAAGGAAGCTTCGCGTTCAACCCTTGTAGTCGTTAGTCGGAGGTATACATGACTTGTCTAATTTTGCACGTCCATGCACTGTTCTTTAAATCCAAACTGCTTCGAGCATGTAGGAATGGCCAATTGGATAGACGCCGGCTTCATAACAAGAAGGGTTAAGGGTCGATTCCGACCACAGGAAGTGTTTTTTCTTTCGCTTCACCGCCGATCATCATTACCACCAGAGAAATTCGACTTTCCTGCAGTTCGTTTTCGACGCGACATACGCCATCCATGAGGCATAGACAGCTTCGCTTTAAAAAGCCTGTAGATATCAGAACGACCGCCAATAAGAACCACAGGAAAATCCGTTTCCGAGTTGATCCATTTATTTATTTATTTGTTTATTTATTGAAAATACTTTCAGGGCAATGTGCCTCTACAGAAAGGGGTTAGGTAGAGTAATATAACCATAAACACAGGAGTACGTAATGCAAAAACACAATTTTATAACACATTTCTCAAGCGAGGTCTTGTACAAGTCCAACCAATTTAAGGGTTCTGGAATCGAAGCAGTACAGGCGGAAGATAGTTCCAATCAAAGCTAGTTTTTGAGATGAATAAATGAATGTATAACCAGTGTGATAAGAATTAACCCCACCTTTTTAATATTGTCTGCTTAATAGTTGCGTAATTCGCTTCCATAGCAGATGAGATTAATGGTGCAGTATATGTGCTAGGGCACACCGCTCTCGAAGCACTCCGATAACTAAAAGGAAGCAATAATGTTTTATATGCCGTCACCTTCCTGCGCCTAAACTGGGGGTAGAAGTGCGGGTATTTATCAGTTTCAGTCTGTTGGCGGAATAAATTTAGTTCCGCTACACTACGTACCTCTTATTGGTCCTTCTGGGTGTGGTCCGACGAGCACAGAACGCTGACCTAGTCCGAAAACCGTCTAACACCAATAGTTTGTATATTATTTTTACCCGTCAAAATTTACAGTTCACATATTTATGCTCATTTGAAGTTTTGGGTCTGCAACCTCCTGCAAAGCGGTCACGAGATTGGTGTTTCAGGGCACCCGCTGAAGTGGCTCAGTGGCTAAGGCGCTGTGCTGCTGAGCCCAGAAATGCGAGCGGCATCCCTGTCACGGCGGCCATTTTTATCGTGAAAACGAAATACTAGACCATTCCAGTGTCGAGATTCCTGGGTACGTTAAAGGTTCCCAGGTAATTTATACTGATTTGTGACCCTCCACCGCGGAACGCACCATAAGAAGGGCGTAGTCTCGGCTCGTACGCACCCCAACATTATATTCAGCGCCTCATAACTACGTGAATTGACAGAATCAAGGGAAATGGGCGCGAGCAAACGCTTGCACTAACACGCACTCAAACACGCGTTCGCACGCACTCACACCCGCAGATACCGAAAATTACGTGAATCAGTGTGCGAACGACCTTAATAGCAACCAGTTGATTGTCGTTCTTATTATCTTGACTACTTGAAACTGCCAGCTATGGGAACTCTTGCGGTTCAAAGACAAGTGAAGCCTCGGGAGTGTTCGTTCCTGCACATGAAAAATACATGCATTTGCTTCGTTCAAGGAAGCATTGAAACGGGAGTTTAATGAGTGAAACAAGCACCTGGGGTTACGGAGTGGGACAAGACAGGCGGGGAAATGACGCTTCTTAGGACGGCCAGATAACGCCACAAGTGCTTGCCCTCGGTTAAGCTAGCACACAGAGGCGTTTTTGATTTTCGCCCCCGTCAGGGAAACGCTCGCAACTGCTATACCAATCAAATGGGCGACGTTGTGCTCTGTAGTGCAACACTCATGCTACTAAGCTTCCGCAGCTTGTGGATTTTCTTCTTACGTTTGCCTAAATTTATCGGTTTTACAGTGATGTAATTGTGGTGAACTGATTGCACTTGTAAAAATCATGGCTGTCCCCCCTTCGCGACACCATTACGCACATTATAACAAGGGTGGTTACACAACTGTAGATTAATTCACTATGCACGCCAATTCCGCTGCTCTTTCGGGCACTATGAAAAAACTGAAGTGGGTTAGAAACGGAAAGAGGTCAATGATGAGAGATTTTTTTAAGGTAATATCCAGGATTCCGTAATATAATCGCATTCTATTCCTGAACTTCATGTCTCATATTTTAGAATATTTGTTTATAGAGTCACCGCAAATAGCAGCTTCAGCGTAAAGAAATTATCGTCGGTCGAAAATAAAATACGGAAACTGTGTTTTTTAAATATAAAACTGAAATTTTAAGGGCTCATGAACCAACGCACCCAGTCCAAATAAATTCAATCGGCCAAAGTGTATGGTTGTTACAAATATTTTGCTCTCATTGATGATGGAGAGGATGGACATGATTTAGACTAAAACTGCTGGGCAATAGTTGGCCGTTGGGGGTGGTGAAGCTTAGTTTACGTTTTCCTGGCCGACGTAGCAGGTGGAGGCGCCGACACGGTGCCGTAGTGTGATAGCTACTTAATGACCTCCCTTCTAGTAAAAGGTGGTAATTTTGGCTAGTTCGGCATGTAACGCCAGTTTTAGGTCGCCTGTGAAGTTTAGCCGTTCGCGATACCCCCAAACCAGGGTTCTTTGTTCTGTTTCCTTTTAATTTGTTATTTGTACAGTATGTCGTTTTAGATTGTTATGAGCTATTTCTATCTGTTTTTTTATGAAGTATATCTTCCAAATATAAAATAACTCCTTTAATGAGTAGCAATAAGGGCTGGTTGGTGGGATACGCTTGAACAAGGGCGCTGTTTGTGTTCCTATTACGCGTTAACGATATTAGCCAATGTATGGCCTCCGGTGACACGGGAAACCTAGAAGCCGTCGAGGCAGTTTTTTTCTGATCTATATGCTGCTACGGAATCATGCGATTTCAAATGAGCGCTTCAATATATATAGTGGTTTAAAATATTTTTTTTTATTTGTGGAGTGCCACCGCATGTGTTTTCCAATGGCAATGCATAGTTCTTTGCTTTTTGTAAACAAATAGCTCAGTATTGTGGGAATAAATTCATCACATCATGTGTTTCTTTTGCTTTTTCAGATGCAATCGCGCAGAAAGGAGGAGACTTTTTCGGCAATACCCTGGGACCAGGGATTTCGGGGAAATTCAGTAAGGACATTACCAAACGCTTCAAGTAAATTGACAAAATGTGTAAAATGGATGTGTTTGCCATGGCAAAAACTTAGGGCCCCTTCAACAAAAATACGAGAGCAGAAAAACTGACAAGAACCGAATCATTCGACTGTGATGCCAGCTCACGCGGTTGTTTCCGTTAGGGGCAGGCCAACATGTTTTTTTGGTGACAACGCGTACCGTTTTTCGGTTGTCACCATTCCGTGTTCAGTGGTGCTTCGGGGAACACGAAACAAGAGAATAAGGAACTTAAAGCAAAATTTTTCATCATTCCTTTCTGGCTGTTTTGAGGGGATACGAATTGTTCGCAGGCAAAAAGGAACGCCAGCAGTCGGGAGGTAACAAATTTTAGCAAAACAACAACAACAACAAAACAACGAAAAATTCATTGCAATTGGCGGGATTTTTTTGTAAGCCTCATATATGAAACATGAGCATAACTGTCTATTTTAGCCACTATTCTCTTACCTCTCAATAATGTTTTAATACGAATAAATAGTAACCACATAATTTATTTCTTTCTAAATTTAGAAACCTTTTCTTCTGTGAGGAAACGCAAATTGGGGCGGAGGCTCCTGATCGGTAGGAAGGCACCTATTTGAATCGCCAAGTTATAACAAAGGCTCAGAAAATCGCTCGCTACCACGGATGTGAAAATCCTAAAATAGGCTGGACGTTTGGTAAAGGTGATCTTCTTATGTTAATTCGTTTTCTGATCCTCATCGAGCACCTGTATTGAACAAAAACCTCATGTAATTATTTAATAATATTTGACGAAAGTAAACACACCATTACACAGCTGTTAATGGTATACATACGAATGCCTAAATATTTTAAAAGAAAAACGTTTAAACCTAAGAGGCCCTAGGTGTTGGAGTTCAGAGCCGATATCGCAAAAGGGCGCTGAATTCGAATTACAAGTTAAGGTGCTAAGGTGCCACGCTCCCTCGAAGAAGGCAAAATACTTTGAGAAATCGGCCAACAAGTGCAGAAAGAAATACACAAACATTTCGCAGGTGCCTTTTGCTCAAAAATATTACTCCACAAAAGAAACAAATCCGCCAAGAATGGCGTAGCGAGGAATATTTTTCGGGGGATGGAATACACCGCTGGTAAAGCTAAAAATATAAAAAGAAGCGACTATGCTTAAACAATGTCTTAGTCACTTTTCTGCTTAAACAAAGTCAATACATTAGATGCCTCGTTCACTTTATTATCTATATAATAAGTGTGACACAGGACTCTTTTTCTTTGTCTCTTTCTTGTTTTCCGTTCAGTTTCTTGGCACTTTTTTTAAAAGCAAAGCTTTACTACTTTCGTCCAGCGGTTTCGCGGAGAATGCGCAAGTTAAACTTTTGACCGGAGGAACACCCACGGAGACACACCCCTCCAAGCGCATCGCGGGATTCGCCGGGCCCGCTTTCGGCGCTGCACACAAAGCCTCGTTTTCTGTCGTTCTGCTCATACGAGTGGCGGCCGCCGCCGCGCTAGCGGCCGATCAGTTGGTCGGCAGCCGACCACCCCCGCAGTATCCCATGCATGCGCCGCTGGGTCGTCTCGGGCTACGCGAGTCGTCTCACGCCCGGCGAAGAGGAACGGCGCGTTCGCCGTGAATGAACGTCACGTTCGCCGCGTTCGCAACGGTGAACGCCGCGTTCGCCAGGCCTCCTTCTGTGAGGGTTGCACAGTACCAACCGGCTTTGAGCCGTGATCGGCAATACAGCGACATCAAAGGTTAACCAAGCCAAACCAAGACTCAACCAGAATAAGCCAAGCTCCTGCTTTGCATATCCAAAGTTAGCTGAGCTAAGCCGCAGCCATTTTTCTGCAATGAGTATGAACCAACTAGCCCGACTTTGCACTCTAGTGTCCCTGGAACCTTTTTTGTCAACAAATGAACATCGCTCTTATATAAGGTTTTCCATTTAAAATATATATGTGGAGTGTAATTATCATGGGCGAAAACAAGACAAAGGGCGAGGGTTGATGCAGCGATCAGAAAATTTCGGGGGGTGTTCTGACACCCAAATACACCCATGGCCACGCCCCTGTCCTCCAAATTCGAGGTACCTAGAATAAAAGCGGAGCGGTCATGTAATGCACAAGCAATCTTTGTCGGGTCCCCAGCACAACAACGGTATGCCTTGTATATCTACAGAAATGGGCAAATATGGAAATTAAGAGTTTAGTCGATATTAAAGTCTAAACGAACACTATTTTAAGAAAAAAGAAAAATAGACAAAAATTATAGGCAAACCAAATAAACCTCGCAAAATTTGGTTCTGTCTAGTTGTTGGAGGTAAAATCTCGCAATTTGGGTGTTGAAAGCAAATCTGCCAACCATCTTTCTTCGCAGAAAAATACAAAACGAAACATCAGTGTAGAGGTGAAAAAACTGAAACTGAGGTAACGAAAGCACAATAGGTGGGCTAATGAAGCGCCTCTGTGCTATTAGCAACAGAATCAGCATTGGTTTAAAATATAAAGCGAATTAACATGAACTATAAGACTACATAAATGTATCGAATCCAGTGCTTTCACGTGATTGTTTGCAAAGCGAAAAACCAAACAAAGATGAATGAATGAACTGAAGGCACAAAATTGGAATGGTTCACAGGATACTACAAAAAGACATATTCATAAACACTGTATATGAAGTAATAAAATCACAAATGTCTACTTGATTCAGCGCCTTAAATAACAATTAAGGAGAAACTATGGTGTAATAAAACAAAAATTATGCTAGAAACTCATAAAGGCGCATCTATTTTGCGCCTTCACGGGTTCTGTCAATGTCACCAAGAGGCCATAATGTTAATGAAACGGAGAAGCGGTGTAAGGATGCGTGTATATTACCAGACAATTCTCAGAATTTTTCTTGCTTTTTTTCTCTAGTAGTCCCGTCCTAGTAAAAAAACAAAATTACGTGAACGTTTCCTTTCATGCTGTCACTCGCGAAGTGCGCGTGAAAGGCGAGACTAAGGGTACAAAGTGCCAATTATTCGCCGGGCACAGCTGTAAATGCTCTGGGCGAAAGTGCCACAACTGGAATGGCCACCGGACTACCTGCAATGGCTTTTCTACCTGCAATCGCAGGAAGGGGCTAGTGCTTTTCACTCGGGGATTATGATGTTTTTCACGTTAGACTAAGTGTCATTACAGAAGGCACATGTGATTCAATTGTAGCAATCCGCTTCGCTATGCTAAATGTTTCTCTGGCTGCATAAACGTCTATTTTGTGGTAATGCTTTGAACAACCTCGCCTAAACGAGTAACTGCTGAGGGAAACGCGAAGGGGGCTGAAGGCGATATTAGCGCGTTCGTAGCGTGAGGAAAACAATCATGTGTGCAGATATTTCAGCATAACGTAAACGGTGGCAGATTAATCCGGAGCACTGCACGCCAACCCGTCTCATAGTACAGGCGTAGCTTCTTAACATGAAACTTCAAATTGCGTGTGAAAGCGAAGCTTTATAAATCTATGCGAATGTAAAATTTGGCTACACTATGTGTGCAGGAAACTACTCCCACGCAATCCCATGCACATGCCTGAAAAATTAGCAAAGGCGTAGCTCGGCTATGCCAGGATATATGTAGCGTGAGCTAAGGTTCAGCTGGTTATTCTTAGCTTTCGTGGTTGTCAAGAATTAGCGCCGCTGAGCCTCCTGGCGACGCCGCTTTTCTAGACGTTCCTCTCTTTGCTCCAGTGTCTCCGCAGCACGTTTAGCCTTGTGTTCGTTTTTCCTACGCTCAACCGCTAATTGCCAGGCAACTACTGTGGGATGCGATGAGTTAAGCTTCTCCGCCCTTCCGCGCCGTTGAGCTGCATAATGGGTACGATTTACTAACGCAAAAGACTGACCACACGAGTAAGAAAAACACCGAACGAACGCTATCGCCTAACCAACTAGCCCAACTTTCCGTCCTTAATTCGTTGAGCAGTAATTTCGCTTTCCTCCTCCGTGGCTATACCACCATGCTATATGTATCCCCCCCCCCTCCGATACCTCTGCGCATGAGCACAAAATGAGAGGCACTATCATGCGGCTCCGGCGCACCGTCAGGCTTGGCTACTGCGCAAAGGAGGCGGACAGCTAGGCACGCGCCGGCGCCAGTGCATCTGCCGCGGCCATGACGTCACTCCTCTGGAATGCGCAGACCAGCGAGGCGCGCCCGGTGGCGGCGGCTTCGCCACGCCAGCTGTGCACCGTGTGACGTCACTGCTCCTCGCGCACGTGCAGCACGGCTCTCTAGGAGCCACCCTAAATTGCTCAACCTCGCTCACGCTACAAAAAACTAGGTTGAAGAGGGGTTAGAAGTAAGGGGTGAGGCTTAAAAAGAGTCTCTCCGATGGCCCCGTTTACACAAAAAAACTCCCCCCACCTCCCCGAAGGAGATCGTGCGGAAATGCGAATGCATTGGGTGCACCGATGAGTGCGCTGCGGCAAGCAGTAACGGAGACAGGCGTGCGCTCCACTGCATTTATATACGTTTTCCGAGCGCAGCGAGCGGAGAGAGGGTACGCGGAGAGGAGAGAGAGACCCGCGCAACACGCCCGCCCCGCGCGCGAGCTCTCTCTCCCGCCGAGCTCCGTGATGCGAGCGCCCTCACACGCCCGAGCGCGCTCCTCCTCTCCACTCACTCTCCGCTACTCCACCCGAGCTCCGTGATGCGAGCGCCCTCACACGCCCGAGCGCGCTCCTCCTCTCCCCTTGCCCTCCGCTACTCCCGCCCTAGCTACCACCTGCTCCGGTTGCTAGGCGCGCCACAGCTGTTGCTAGGGGCGAGGAGGAGCGCGGAGAGATAACACCTGCGGGCGCACGCCGACGGAGCACGACAACCCCCGACTAAGAAATGCGACGACGACGACGACGACGAAGGCAGAACTACGAGGCGCGCGCTCACGTGCGCTCGCGCTGGAGGAATGCAGGCGCACGCCGACGGAGCACGACAACCCCCGACTAAGAAATGCATTCGCATTTAAAAGCTCCTTCAGCGCCATTAAGCGTTAAAAGTAAGGGGAGAGAGAGAGCGTAGCTGCTGAGTGACCTAGAAGTGCCCCTGACCCTCGGTTAGGCTCGCCGCTGTGTTAACGCCGCCTAGAGCGCCACTGTATAAAATTCAGAAGATGATTTGGTAAAACCTTGTGCAGTAATTGTAAAAATGGAAAGTAACGTCTTGTGAAAGGCGATGCGTTAACAGTAATAGAATGTAATGCAAACTGTGTAGGCTGTTCCTGCGTCTGCTGAAAACCTATGTTTTTTTGTGGCTGTTTACTTTTGCTGGTGCCCTTCTTCCTGCTGTCTTTGTGTATTACTCCGCCAGGTCTATATCCTGCCCAACAAATCGTTGAGTGGGTTGAGTAGCAAGTAAGAACTGTGTACTGCGTTCCTGCCTCGTCTGTTCCTCGCCTTGTTTCTTAAAGTCAGCATTTATTATTGCTCTCTCACACTAACAATATTTATCGCGCGGTATTTAGTAAATTACATTTCACTGTTTTCTGTATCACACACACCTTATCTAGGCTTTTTCATTTTTAATAACGGCGTCCAAGCTTATTTATATTTAAATTGCTTCGAAGAAACTGCAGTCATCAGATACGTAACCACTACCCTAATAGCAAGATTACAGAAAACGATAGCGTACGTTTGGAGCAAATGTAATAACAATGCGTGATGAGGCAACTGCGTACAGAAACTGCCGGAGAATATAAAAATGATCCATTGAGGGGCACTAAAAAATAGCACGCTGCCCTGCCATCGCCGATGAGCACGCAGGTTAATGAGAGGCCGAAAAACAAGTAGGATGAAGCACGGGTGGTTAAAACCATCAGTTACAGAACCTCGGGTTGGCGTAACCGTGTAAGTTAATAGTCCGAGTTATCCCTGAGCTACCTGACTACATGGTTTGTAGTGGTTCCGTTGTAGTTACGACGTAAAACACACTTCGTTGCTGTTTGCTGCCTCTTCTCACTGCACAAAAAAGTAGTACTACATTACTCCAAGATGTTGCTTGCTCTGTCTCTTAGTTTAAGACCTCACATGGTCATGCAATGCTTTTAAGCAGGTTAGCCTTGACAATGTTTGCAGGGATGCTTTCCAGATATCGCAACTGTATTTCGTACGTAGGAAATGTGAGCAACATCAAAGCAAATAAAGCCTCGCACATAATCTGTAAGGATTTAATAGCAGCATTTTGTCCATATCATGCCAACTCTACATCCAAATGAGACTAGCGGGGACAGCACGTTTGAGTTTTACATTAATGAAATGGTACCCTTAAAATTCAGTCAAGGCTAGAAGCTTCTACGTTTATGACGGATGAGGTGTCGAATGAAAACGGTTGGGTTGAGGACTTGTTAGGCGTGTTTTTGAGAGTCATGCTAAAAAGACGTCCAAATCTCCCCACTGACAAAAGTTAACTTTTTTTTCAGCTACTATCAGTCCGGGAAAATGTAAGTACGTTCAAACTTTCAAAAATTGGAATGATGGCTACGAAGCGCGATAATAGGCGATATACCATGACGTTTGATAAGAGGCCTACTGGCGGAATAAAAAAGTCTCGCTCTAGCTAAACGTCTTTTATAACTCTTTAATTCTTTGAAACAAGTGACTTTGAATGAATACGACCATGTAATGTATTGTGACGAAATATTAATATGGTCAAGAGTAGCGCGTATCGCAATTTTATTTACCTGCGTTTCGGCTGGGGAGGTTGACCTTACTACCGGCGCAATTACCCAGGAAGTTCACTTTACATATGTGAAGTAAGTCATCGAAACATTATAGATATACAAGGGAAATGTTTTTGCGTATTTACGGAAGCTTATTCTACTCAGGATGCTGCAGCCTCAAAAGGCCGAAGGGTGTAACTTCCTTAGATGCCGTGCTATCACGATGAATAAGTGTTGTAGATTTTCTTCGTAGTCACGATGCTTTTAAAAGCCAAGCACAAAATATAACCCTTGTGATGCCGCAGTAGATGTGTGCATTTTTCTTTTTTGAAACTGAATCTTGCATCAGATTGGAGATAACTATGTTAAAAAAAAAGAACGCTCTTTGCCACCGCGAAGTCGTCTGCATAGAATCGGTGTAGATTTTATTTGTCACCATTAATAATTTTGCTTCGTTCATATCAATCACTATTTGCTTTTTTACAGCGGGATCAACACCAGCCGACTTCAAATTCAGTAAGTAAAAAGGTACCCTTGTTTTTACATTTTGAAAGAATGACCTCTTTTTCACATCTACCTTGACTTACGCAATAACGCATCTTTGGAAAAGTTGGGGGAAAGGACATTAAAAAAGACTGCCACGCATTCCAAAGTTCTTCCCTACCAGTTGCCAGGGAAGGCGCCCTTGCCTGACAACTCTGGCACTATGAAACGAGGCTGCCACTCGGAGCGCCAAATAGCGAAGGCCACATGGACGGAACCTCATTTTCGCGATTATAGGAGCGACCCACCTATGGAGGGAGTTTCAAGGGCGGTCACCACAGGAAACGTCAGGCTTAGGAAGCGGCAGATATTTGATGGTGATTTGCACAAGCACCGCAGATGACGGGCCCTTAGGTAAAATTGGAAGAAAAACAAAAAATAAAATATGTTAACTGCTGACACGAGTGGCGCAAAGGCACCAAAACAAATCATACAACCGTGTTCGGGTTGTTCAGACCTCACAGATTTGGCGAATTCCGCCAGTTCGCCTGAAAATAGAGTGCGACGAGGACGATTCAACTGAGGATGCTGCACAATATATTACAATTCCCCTGTAGGGAGTCCACGCCTTGGTTTCGGGATGGCTTATATTCGTGTGCTGATATACCTGGCGTAGTCAAAGGAATCCATGGAAATTTACACTCAGGAATAATGTTTAAGGTAGGTTTCGTTAGTGGCCGCTAAACATTCTAAAAAACAGGTCCTAATGACGAGGTCTAACGAGTTATACTTCAACACGAGCTTTTTAAAAACCATCTCTAAGCCACAGCTGGGCAACGTAAAGTCCCAGGGATAAAAATATACTCCCACGACTGTGTGGGTTTTATCCGGTGGGAGCAAAATTGAAAGAAAAGCTCTGTTTGGCGTTTTTTCTTTTTGGTGCTCAGAATTCTTGTCTTTTCGAATACTCTAGCGCTCCTTCTTTTAAGAGGTCGGTGAGTAGTTATTTCTCGGTGATATTGTTTATGGGTGGAACAGAAAGAAGGCACTATTTCTTTGCGTTGTCGGGAAGTTAATGACGTGGACCATTTTAAATAAGCAAACACACAAGTTAAGCTGAGTGGCTTAGTCTTAAAAGATTTAATGCAAATATATGCCAGGGGAACCTTTATCTGATGCAGTATCGCGCTGTGCTTTCAATTCCCGCGCTAGCTCGGTTATCTTGAATCACGTTAGGCCATTCTTCGCGTCCAGCTTAGCGTTATCCCAGTGTTAAGCTTCCTTCTTATAATAAGCTCTCGATGGTGAGGTCGTACACGTTTTATAGTGCTTTCAGTTCAAACCCAACACCTTCTAGGGGAAACCTGAAGCACTGGAAGACGGCAACAAGTCGCGATATGGCGCAAGCGCAATACGGAAAATTCACTACGTTCTGCCGCCAAGATGACTGCATATCACTTATAATATTCAGAATTTTTTTAACGCCGGTTGATGGAGATTACATGGAAAAATTGTCGTGTTGGTACATAATCTAAGCAAATCAGCCCAAAAAGACAAAGACAGAGCAAGAACGACACGGGTTGCGCTGAACTATCGACTTGTTTTATTGCGAATGAAGCAGAACACGCAGATAGCCGTCCAACAAAAGATTTACCTGCGCATGCATAGAACTGTAATGACTAAGAACTGTTTCACCTGCAAGGACTGGTCGCCAGAGTTTCAATGCACTTCCTTCATTGGGATGTGCAAAATATGACTGTCATGTGAAATTGTGGAATACGAACAAATTTAAACGCTTGGTGAGGCATGCATCAGCAGGGCCTCAATCACATTGCCTAAAAAAACTTTTCTATGAATGCGCATGATAAATATTTAGTTGGACGGCTGTCTATTTATTCTGCTTCATTCGCAATAAAACCATTTGATAGTTCAGCGCAGTCCCTATCGTTCTCGCTCTCTTTTTTTTGCACTGTTTTGTTTAATTGATCGAAGAATGACAGAAATGTGGGCAAATTGTAGCCTGCCTCATATTTTCGGATTAGTGGGCTGAATGCAAGAAGATACGGTTGCGCAAAACAGATGTTTTCTCCAGCCGTAGAAGCCTTTTCAGAGTTTTGGTTTAAATTACGATTTAACTCCTCATTGTTATTTCGTTCTGAATTCAGAATTTTGTTCCAATTACCTGGTGTGTGCCCGATTCAAGCCAGGGGAAAGGTAAACGTAGGGTCTGACTATGACGCGTGAACTATAATTTTCAGAGCTATTTTATTATCGATGGGAAATAATGCCACATTTATCATGGCTGCACGAGCATGAGAGAAAGCGCCTTAAAGCAAATTTCAATACCGATTAACACAAATAAATTTCACCTTGGTAAGATTCTCAGGCAAACCACAGTAGTTCTAATTCGGCTTTTAATACGCAATACTCTACTAAACCTTAAACCCCGTATTTTTTCAAGCCCTATTCTATCGCGCAGTTCTGCTAACACAATTCCTGTTTCTTTCTTTCGTTCGCGTGTTTTTCATTTTCCATACATATTTCTTTATAGATTCTGCAAAGCCTGACAATCGTTTTGGTGAGTATTCAGGCAAACCATAAACTTCAGCAGTAATAAGAAATTACTAAGGACTAAAATAAATATCTCCCATTTTTTGCAGCTGTTACTGGAGGTAGAGCACAACCAACCTTTGGTAAGTGTTTTTGTTAAATTGATTATAACTAACACATTCACCCTAACAGTAAAAAACTGTAATGAGAAGGATAGGCTTCGGTACAATGCACAGATTCATTGGAGCGGGGGGGAACGAGATATTTTGACAAGAAAAGCAGGTCGAAGAACACTGATTTACAGCCTAATTAGGTTGCCTTTGTGTGACGCTGTGAGAAGTAGGGTTGGAGGCGTAACATAGGAAGTTGTCGGGAAGGCTCTTGCGTGGTGTTTCATTCCCTCAACAATGGGTACAAATGCGAAAGGAGACCATTACTAATTCAAGTTGATCGTTCAGAATACATTTAATAGACAATAACTGTTTACCACAAAATTCAAATCTGACGCTTAGCAAAGGCCACTCTTTCTTAGGTTGTTCCGTGCTTGAAAGATGGATACACTTAGATGAAATAACCAAGCGCGAAAAAGCTGCAGTTTGTTTCATCACATTTAGGTTCAGTAAGGCTAACGCTGTGATGATATCCCTTCGACCGGGATCGAGATTGAGCGAAACTCTTTGAACCAGCCAGGAACAAGTATGTTTTTTAGTGCGTGAATAGCGTGTGAGTTCGTTGCTGGTGTCGTATTTGAGGACCAATGTAACTGGGATGTAAAGTTAGGAAAATATCGACGGTGATTGCTCGGGATAGCGATTGAGCTAGCCGTTAATCTTCGCCTTAAAAAAAAGGCAGTGTAAAAGACTGTAAAAACCAGAACGCAAATTATGTACAGTGCTGCAGAAAACAAGGCGACGGCGACCACCAGAGCCTGTAGGAAATCTGAAAAGCTGAAACAAGCAAAAATGGTACGATAAAAAATTAGTTTCTTGCAGTTTTGCGTGGCCCTGAAAAATCTGAACTATCGCAGGTAATGAAGAGCTTGAAAAACTGCACTTTCCTACCAATTTATATAAACAAGCGGAATTAGGCCTTAAGGTTATTATTTGCCTCAGTAAAAGTAAGACATGAATGAGCTTTTGATATATGATAAATAAAATGTTCAGTGCTCGCAATATAGGCCTCTTCATTTGGAAGCATGGGGTTGACTGGATGAGGCGCTGGCTTCTGTGTTTTGCTAGTGCAGCCACGGTATCTGCACCCAGCTGTTCGAGATACCGGTGGTGATGGCGAGCGCATTCAGATTTCACTGCATCATACGCGCTCCTACGAAAGGAATAGCAAGAAAGAGCAGTAGTTAGTTTCGAATAGTTACTTTTTTTTCAAGGACAGAAAAAATGCTGTTTAGCAGACTTAATCTTCCGAGTGTCAATGTGTCGCGGCCGTCACCAAAGCTCAAGTCACACTTGTGGAGGAAACTTAAGTTAAAGTGGAAAATTAGTTCAAAAATTTATGCTTAACTTTAGATTTTTGTTCTGGGAAAGCGAATTCAAAAGAGTCGGCAAGCAAAGTACAGATATAGCAACATAAGTTGTACATTTCAGAAGCTGAAGCACACAGGTGGGTATTGTATTAGGAGCCCTTGCTACAGATGACCGCAATCGTCACTAGCTTTACGGGGTTTTTATTCCATTCTTTTCTTAGAAAACCGAACAAACGCTTGCCTAGAACCAGTATGTCAGATTCTTATGCAATGTAAAGTACAAAAATGTAACAATGCAAAGCAAAATTGCTCTAACACACTCAAATGTTGTCTCTTACCTTACACAGTTATTCGTCCTGAATGTCGTTTTGGTTGTAGCATCACGTTGCTCTGTTGCTATGTTTAATTGTTCCGTTTAATGACCACTCCCTGCCACAGCCCAAAGTGGGGGCTGCAGTATGTACAACTAAAAGATAAATGATAACGCAGAGGCGCCACCAAGCGGCATCTGTAACAGTTACACGAATATAACAAGGATATTTCGTTGTATAAAGGAACTGCGATGCGGTGGCTTGTTACTTGAGGTGTTGGGCTGCTGAGCACAGCACTTAAGTTTGATTTCGGCCACAGCCGTCGTTTTTTACATGGTGTCCAAAACCAAACACGCCCGCGTTTCATGATTTCGGCACGTGAAAAAAATTTTCAGCAGGTCATAATCTTACGAAAACCCTTCCCACCGGTACGGCTGGAAGCCAGGATGCTTCGTCAGCGCTCGAAATCCCATTTTTCATAATCATGGTTACGAAACACGCATATTGCCTAAAACGTTTGTCCCATATCTCTGACATGTTTACTCTGGCCCGCATTGCGAAGTAGGTACTTATCGTATAAAGTTACTTAGGAAGGGTGCTCTAAATTCTGTTTCATTAAACTTGAAAATATATGAAAGTAAAGTGGACTTTTAAAGAAAGTGCATAGTGAGTGACTTTAAAAATTGAGCAACACATATCTTTTTCGCCCACACCGCTAACGGTAACAAGCTGTATGGCTGTTTTACCCTTCTAGCAAATTTATACTATATTTGTTAGGCGCATGTAAGCACTCACGAGCGTTTTTCTCTTGCCGACCTACTTTCAGTGACAAGGCCAACGTTCTTCACTGGAAACCGTAAGTATAAGCAACATATTCAGCAATGTACAAAGAACAGCGAGTTAGCGAAAATGGGGAAAATGTCTTATCATCAAATAATGTAAAAGAAACTCAATACAATATAAATGCAGTTTTTGAAAATAGTTGCATGAAGGCATGACACATGGGCACTGATCTCCAGGATCAGTGCCTAATCAAGACAACAAATGTGCATTGTGTTGCCTGTGTCGTGATGTTTTCAATTTAAGTGCTCGAGGAACTCATGTAGATGACAAGCTCGCTCTGATGTGAAAATATATGAACTGAAAACGTCTTTTACAAAATTAATAGCAAACTCGAAAAATGAATGTAGTGCGTGGCAGGTACACTAAAGAAATGGCACAATTTCATTTGGGTTCAAAGGTTGGCGAAGGGGCGGTACGATAGAGCACACACTTTGACAACTAAAGCTTGATCAGGATGATGTAGAAGGGCTTGAAACTAAAATTAGCTTTTGTTTAATTCAATGCTGATAATGGTTCATTTTTGTTAGCAGCGCGTATTTCTTAAACATGTCATGGCCGACAGTACATCGCAGAATATGTGTATATGAAAGGCCGTATTCAGTACTAAAGCTGGTGCCTACATCAATGACGTAATGCACGTCATTTATGTTGTCATAATGTGTAGTGGAGAATGAAATAACACTTCGCTTCACAAACAAGAAAGCATGTAGCACAAACAGGATAAATCCGGGCGTAGTCAGTATTCTGAGGAATGTACATCATAAATTTTAGGCCCAGGTGTAATCCCATGCCGTACTCGCAAGGTGAGTGCTTGTCACAATACAGGAAAGTAACTACTCGTGCTATTTCGCTGGTGCTCATGTGTGAGCCTTCAAGGAAAATTCAGCACAAAGCTACATCATGACAGTGATGATGGTAAGCAGGAAACAAGAAGTATTTACGCCTTTTGTAGCAGAAATTACAACTTACAAGACAATCACACAGCGTAGCTTCCCTCATTACAACTAACAAAGAATGGACTCATGTGGCTGGGTTCCTTGTCTTGTGGCAGTTTACCGGCTGTGATGATTGCTCTTGTCACTTACATAAGAAAGTCAGAGATTCATTAAAAGGAGCGCTGTGTGGTTACAATGTGTCATTAGGACGTGTTGTGACTGTTTTCATAAAGAAATCTACAATCTGGTGTAAAAAGGAAAGCGTTTGTCTCAAATCAAGGCAAAGAAAGGAAGGAAAAAATAAAGGTGGTTTCCTTTATTTTGTTATATCACGTGAACGCTGACTAAATACAGCTGCGTGAAGTTCTTAGAATGTGTATCGTAAGCACAATTTTTTTCTTACTTGCGAGTGATTCTATGCCACGTAAAAAATCTTCCAGAAATGTCCCGAAAAGCCACACGCATAAAAAGGCGAACACCTCGATAGAAAAGGTAATTTTTACCAGAGGTGCGGCCTAATCTTGGCGCTTAGGTTTAAAAGCATCCTTTGGTCTTTTCAGCCCCTAACAATCACTGGCTTTGAATGAAACGCAGCTGAATTATCCTAATTCTAATACCCTGCTGAGTACCATCACTGTTAGGCTTAATGGCAGCAACACGCCGTGTTAGTTATAGTGCGTCTACAAAGATGGTATCTCCGAGCTACTTGTTAGCAGTAAACGCAATTCCACTGACTTGCTTGGATGAGGTGCCATGCCTGGTGCGCCACGCAGTTAGTACAAGTCCTTTTACACGAGATGATCCTTTGATTTATTATAGAAGAGAAACAGTTATATCATTCTCCGGCCTTGGAAAGTATGTGTAACTTGTGTGTTGTTTATAAGTAAAAACATCCCTGTGTTAACGTAATAAACCAAGATTAAATATCATCCTCTTATGTGTTAGGCGGCTTCACTGTATCACAAGGCAGTAAAATAACTGAGCACTGTATTACGTAATTGGTGGGGAATTTCCTGCACAGGCTCTTTTCACGAGCTGAAGGATCCCGTCGGGATTCACTTTGTAGCATTGTGGCTTTGAGATCGGATCGGACAAGTCAGCAAAAAGCCAAGTGTTCCGCAGTAATTGTCAAGGGTAGAAAATTTATACTGCTGGTGAAATATAGTGTCTGGTAACGTAAAACGTGATCGTGGTCAAGCAGAACAAATGGGCAGAGGTTAAAGCTTTCTCGATCCCGAAGGAAATCAACAACAGGATTAAATACGAAGATGTAAATTTGTAAATGCGGGGACCAAACTCTGGCAACGACGGGCTCCAGAAAATTCCCGAAAATATTCTGGGAAGTTTCTCGTCTTACAGAATGAAAACAAAGATTAATGCCACCAGCCTTAGAGTCAGCTGAAAGGTGCAGGTCACTGGGGAACTGGAAGTTTACTTCCGTCTTTAACGCGATAAAACTGCTAGTTAGGTAGGAAGATTGCCATTTGGGGGAACGTAAGGAGGAGATATCTGCGAGTGTAGAGCGAGCAAAAGCCAACACTTATAATCTCCATGTTCACCAAGCTGTATGGTTCTTTAAAATGAAGTAGTTCAGATACCTCTCGTGAATTATCGACGAAGCACATGTCATAATGACCTAATCAGCAACATATAATAATACTTGGAGAATATAAGCCCCTGTGCCAAAAACACAATTTTATTCTAGCTGAAAGGTCAAGCATGCGAAAATCAGTTTTGGTCAACCCCTGCTCTATGCCGCTAGAACACTACAGCTGGAAATGACCAAACGGCAAAGAACATTCGTTCATACTGAGGTCATTCGTTTGGAGAATGTGCAGAGGGAGACGAAAAGCAAAATTCGAAGATAACAACCAGATCGGGTATCTCCGAGAGATTAAAATGTGCTCTCCAGTAAGGAAGACAACGACACATTGGCGGGACGAGTATACCTGACTATGTGAAGAGTTCGGGAATAAGGAAAAGGATGAATGGATGTGTGGGCACCAACCAATGGGGCCAACACTCGGAAGTTTTTGGCCCGACAGGCCGCAGTTATATACATGATGCAAGACTTATTAGAAACAGTGACGTCATATCTAACACGGAGAAGCTGCATCATTGGGTCTATAAGGTTTTCTCAAGAGTGTATATTTTTTCTGGACGCTACTGTGATCACCTCCCGACCCTCGAGATTCACGACGTAAACAAGAAATGTAAAGGAACGTCAAGAATAGTAAAAATTTATTACTTATATTTTTGTACTCTTTGTGTCACTCCCCATAATTTATAAAATACCAATTGTATTGGGCATGAAAAGAAAAAGGGTCCGCTTGACGGTCGTTTAAAAATAAATGCAGTCCCTTTTTAATATGCCAATACATAATTGTTAAGGAATTCAAGTCTAGTTATAATTATATTACGGTATAATTATAACAAGTGAATTCGGTATAACATTTGTGGTTTTCGTCATTGTTGTTTCCTCTTCACTTTTTTCAGCTCAGGCACAAACAACGCCTCGATTACCGCTGCCTTCAAGTAAGTACGTTCACATAGAAATGTTTTTTGAGCTACTAACGTGCGTTTTTTGTCCAGCATTAGGGATCTGAAGGACTGGGGTGGTCGCATGTGGCTTTTCATTTTGTTGGAAATAAGAACCATCTCGGTTCTTATATTAAAATGTGAAGTAAAAGCCCGAACTACACCAAAGACAACGACAAGATGCAGGTTTTGGGTGGAGGAAACATTCACTGCTTATCGAACAGGGCTTTGACGGCTTCCTGACACATGTTCTAAGAAAGGAGTTATTTACGAGAAGAAAGGTAGCTTTAAACACCTCAATAAGGGCCATAAATAGTTAAAAAGCAGTGAACAGATATGATCAGAACCTTTTCTGTTATCAGGTCTTTCTCGACTGTTTGTCTGGACTCAAGTGATACCTAAATTCATTAGTCTTCTCTAAAGCCTAAATTCACAAAACAGTAGTCTAAATTCACAAGACAGTAGCGAGTTTCACCTATCACTGGAAACCGACAGTGATGCACATTTGTTTGTAGAAGCAACGTCGGAAATGCTACGGCAAGGTAACGGGCAAAAGTTTATCTCAAAATATTTACAAGGTGGCCTACGTAAATACAAGCATTACGTTATCCAGGACCTGATTTACACAATACCGCGTGCACAATTTTAAAGCTGGAAACATAAAGGCAATGTTTTGTAGCATATGTTTAGGTTCTGTGTGCGTCTGTCTCGAATGATTTATTGGATATTTCACGTAAAAATTATGAGCTTTCATAATCCCTGGCCGAAAATTACTGCCAATATATTGCGTGTGGAAACTTGGTTTACACGATTTTCGAACCAAAGACCAGAACGTGCTCGCACAACTTAACGGTTACGCGAAAAACAGGTAGGGATTATATTGGGTGATATAGACCCTCTCGCCCGGATGCTGAATGCGGGGACACTTGCCTCGATCGCAACTACCAGATGTACGTTTGTTATAAACGGTGTGGAATTGTTAAACTTTTTGACAGTCAGCGCGAATTTGTGAAACGAGGAACGCCTTTCGGGATTTCTGCACGCAATCCTGTTTTTTAGGGGGAGTTTGTAGAAGCCAGAGTTTTTGAGAGCATGTGTGTTATCTTACAAGTCAGAGACCGCAAGCATGAGACGACCATTTTAAACAATGATGGACTATTAGCCCAATTTAAAAGACGGGGCATTACAGAAAACTGCTAAAGCTTTCTATTAACGCGAAGCTGTACATGGCTAGGCGAAGAAACATTCTCGCGATCCTGTGTGCGCACAAAACTCCGCGGGAACTCTATGCGCATGCGCAAGATACAGAGGTTGGAGAGGAGTAACAAGTCAGGAGAGAGAGAGATTGGGTGGGTTTATAGCTGACTTAGGTACACTCTATGATGCATCAACACTGGTAAAAACATTAAAGCTGTTCCACTCAGTGTGAAAGCTGTCCGAAATGCAAAGCAGTCATTCGCCATAATGGGCTGTACCGCCGTTATCCGCTTGCTGCTACAACCCGATGCGATTCAGATTTCCCGCCTTCGCAGTGCTGGCGCGGCCCCTGCCTGAAACTGTGCCAGCGGGAGTTCTGTTATCTTTATGCTTGCTTCAATTTGGTATGCTGGGGCTATTTTGCGTCATTTCGAAAACGTAATTTTTTTATGGCGCGGCTGCAGCCTTTCTGCAGCATTTTGAACGAGCCATTGTTTCTTGTGGGGCCGATTTTTTTCGCTTATTATTGTAAAAACAAATCCAACGAGCGTTCCTAGCTAAATGAACGCGGGCGCTCCCGGTTACTTAGCTATATTTTGCGTCAAATTTACCCATAGTTTCCTTTGCTCTAAACAATGGGGAGATGAAGGACAAGCGCCAGCAGTACACGAGTTTCGAACGCTTATTACTGTATAAACCTCTCGGCTTTGGAAGCCAGCCTATGGGGAACGCCGGGATGGAAGTGCTACATTGGAATGCCCTGTTGCTCTACTTGGGTACAGCGAGTGAGCTACAACGACAAGGCGACCGCCTAAAGTGCTCTGCACTTGAAAGAGGACGAAAATGGCATATCGCAGCACAGCACGGGTAGCAAGTTACTCCATGAAGCACAGCTAAAGGGGGGGGGGGGGCGATGTTTACCTGATATTGTATATAGCGGCTAGAGTAGCTAATTTTCTTTCAAATGTAAGCTACAGGTACGGCCAAACGTCTCTACGCATCAGTAAGTCCCTATTAAAGCTGTGAACAGCAGGGAGCAAGCCAGGACTGGAAACTTCCCATCAGGATCAGAGCTGTACGTTCATGCACCCGGGCCGTATATTTGTTATAAAGACGTAGGTGTCCGCTTTGGAGCAATTTAAACAACCTTCGAGGTACGCCAGTTCCCGACGATAACCAGGTACGACGAATGTATTTTTGAATTTGATGCACTTTGTCAGGGATGATTGTATACGTTTTAGGTTCGAGGAGCACGTAGTAGTGAAGATGAGAGCGCTGGTGCAGGGACATCTGTTTTTCTTGTTTGCAATATATAGATATATATTACGTATCCATTCTACTCAAGAGGAGGCGAGTGTTAGCTGAAATATTTTTTGGATATACTACTGCTCTTAAGCATACCGTATTATCCTGTCCTGGAGAAGATGAATATACGCAATACCCCAACGAGTGTCGTTGGATACAAACATTTTTATTTTTATGCAGCTCCAAGACCAACGACCCCTCGATTGCCTGCTCCGTCAAGTAAGCCAACTTAAAATATTTTTGTGCTATTTGATGTATTCAGTGTACTTTACAATTTTCTGGCTCCACTTACCCAACAAAACTTCCAAACGGGCGGGCTACTCCGCCGTGGTAATGTGGAACACAATATAGTTACTTACAAGACAAAGTCATATTCTCAGGAACCCTCATTATGTTGCAGCTTTGCCAACAGCTCCATCACGGCCGGCGACACTACCACCTGCAGTTCCAAAGCTAACTACACCAAGGGTTCCGCCTTCAAGACCCACGACATTAATCACAACACAAAGGAGTCTGCCTCCACAGCCTACAACACCGAAGCCTACAATCCCGAAGCCCACAACACCAAGGCCCACAACACCAAGGCCCACAACACAAAGGCCCACAAAACCAAGGCCAAGCACACCACCGCCAACTACACCAAGGCCCACAACTCCAAGGCCCACAGCACAAAGGCCCACAAAACCAATGCCAACCACACCACAGCCAACTACACCAAGGGCCACAACACAAAGGCCCACAAAACCAAGGCCAACCGCCCCACAGCCAACTGCACCAAGGCCCATTACACCACGGCCCACAACTCAAAGGCACTCAATACCAGGACCCACAACACCAAAGCCCACAACACCAAGGTCCACGACACCAAAGTCAACTACACCACGACCGACTACACCGGGGCCCACAAGGCCCACAAGGCCAAGACCCATAACTCAAAGGCTCACAAATCCATTGCCCACAACACCAGGACCCACGACTTCAAGGCCCTTGCCCCCCAAAATCGCGACAGTGACTCCGACAACACGAATCGCGGCTCCAAGAATTCCATCACCACGACCTCCTGCTCCAAGGACTAACACAGTGCGTTCCCAAACGAACACTCTTCCTGCGGTGGCAGCCACAGCAAATCAGCTTGTACCAAAAGAGAGCAGCTTAACACCGCGACCACCGTTTCTGCGGCTCGCGACCACCCAGCGACCATTCACTGCACAAAGAGAGCCGTTTTTTCCACGTTTTGCATTCCAAGCAGCTGGTACGTTCAACAAAGTTTCCCAAGAATACCGTACATAGTTCTCACTGGCGGGGATGCAATTTTTGTGATTTTGCAATTGCTCCTTGCCTCGAGTTGTTCGCTGCTGAAGTTGGTGTTCCGAGCTGCTAAAACGAATCTAATATTCTTAAGCGTAGTGTTCGCCCATCGGTCTGATTCCTACAGAAAGGCTCGCCGTGGTTGCACTTATGCTACTCAGATAATCTCTGCAACGGTACTTTAAGCCTTACCGGAGAGGTATTTTGAAGACAGCATAAAACACCATGCTGTAATAAATGACAACTCAGCAATTGCGCTTTGTTACAAAATCTCGAACAATAAGACCAGACAGAATATCGTAATTATCAAATCTAACACATTAACGTGCATATGTAAGCAATGATTATGTAATAATGTTGAACCTTCCGAACAGTTATATGTGAGAGTGTGGTGTGGGGCCAAGGATATAATATTGCGATTTATTCCCGACCTCTTGTCTACAGAATGGCCTTGTCATTTCGCAGGTGGTTGTGCCCTCCTTAAAGGCTGCTTTAGACGTTATCTTGATCTGTATTCAACAATCTAATAACATTTGAATAGGGACACATATGAGCTAACAGAAGTAACTTACTGCATACAGATGATGAGGAAACTTTAGTAAATACATCCCCATATAAATGCAACGACGCCCACAACAGTTACGGCGTGGGCAACTGCACAAACGACCTTGAATCTTTCACATTTTTTCTGAGCGTCCAATACCTATGGAAGTGCTCGGAGGAAAAGGATGTTTTATGATATGCAATTTCGCATGAAACTAAGCAATTTCAGGTGTCGATTGGCATTACGTAACAAAGAGGTGGGCCGTGTGAGCTAATTACACAAAACGGTAACGTGTTTTCTTGCAGATGTAACAACAAGACTGCCGGCGCCCTTTTTCCGGAAAAGCAAGGAGGTAACCTCGCAGGGTAAGCGCCCTTTTTTGTGAGTTCTTGTCAAAACATCATATCAGGTGCTATCTAGAAACCTATTTATGGGGAAAATATAATTAAAACAGCAAGGGTAGTAATCGCCCGAAGGTTTAGAATCTTCTGGATCATTTTTTCCTAAAATCCCGAGCAACACACCTTTCTGTTGCGGCCGCAATAAAATGAAGAAAAGCCACAGAGATGTTTTGGGTGCTTGCTCGACAAATGTGCAGTATATAACGGCGAATAACTGCTGAAGGTATTCACATCCAGCAATCGTTTTCTTGTCTCCTGTTTCAAATTAAGCAAGCCTACCGGACCTAGCTTGTCTGTGCGCGGTTACTTGTAACACTGTTATGCACTAGGTTCAGTGTGAACGTATCCAGAAACAAACCGCGGCATTTACCACCCCGCATGTGTACAAGACAAGATATGTGCCGCAGTAGAACTATGAATAAAATGTTTTGTAACAGAACTTTGCCGCCTTTCATATTCGTTTGAGTGGGTCCGATATCTAATCTAATTTTTTTATAGTGAGCACATGAAAACGAGCGCCGAACAATCCTCCGATTGTTCCGCGGGAAATGAAGGACTTTCAATGCTAATTAGAGGTTCAATCAAAGACGTAGACACAGGAAAGGCAATGACACAAACGAGTGGTTTTGGTGTCCCCACATTTCTGTGTTTTTGTCTTCGTTCTGAGTGGAATCACTATATATCCTTACCAGCTAGGTCAGCTTACCATCCTTCTGAATGTAGTCTTTTTCAACCCAGCGCCTGCCTTGCAACCGCGCATTCGCAGCACCAAAAAGTTCTGGGGAGTTTAGGCTTGCTATTGCGATTTCAGAATGCGTGAGCATCACTTACCTTGAGTTGTGAAAGAATATATATGAGTGGATGTGCTGACGTCACTTCCACTGCGAATACCGAATGGGCCGTGAGCCTGTGACAGCTGCTGTCACCCTCGAATAATTTTGATTGGGTATGCGGGAATCGTGTGCTGGTATATGAACGTCGCACTGAAATCGGAAGTTGTAAATAGGAAGCCTCTCACAGTAGCCGTCGTCGTCATTGTCCAATCTTTTTGAGTATATGCGTGTGAATTGTAGGTGGTATGCTGAGGAATGGAAACTGAGGAATCCGCCGTGAGCTTCTGATGACTTCTGTCATTTTTACTGGCCTCACACGACTTGCCAAGCAAGGTCGCACTGATGATACCTCAAGCTGCGAGTTCCGGTTGATCAGGTTCGCCCTCAAAACGCAACTTTCGGGTTTACGTTATTGAATCGCCCGTGAACTTATGACGGTTGCTTCCATCGTCAATGGCCAATTCACCAGACAGTGTAAAGTTTTAGGATATCGCAGTCAATGGAAACGTTGATGAGTGGCTCCGGCTACAAGTAGCCTAATGCATTTTGATGATAAGCTCTTGGCAAAGTTTCTGGTGATTCACACGTGGAGGCGCCGCTTTTTTGTTAATTGAGCCAAGTGATGCTCACGCATCAGTAATGCTGTGTAATTGCTTCGTCGTTCTCCCCGATACCACGTGCTGTTGTTTATGTTCATAAGAGGGCAGCAAAAAATTGATGATGATTCTAACACATGGCTTCCCAAACGAGAGGCCTGTGACGAAAAAAAAGCGTAGTGCGAGATATGGCAGAAAAAAATTCCCCCGCATTTCCCCGAGGGGGAGAATGTGAAAGTGCGAATGCACGGTTGTCGGCCCGCTTGCGGCGCTTGCGCTCGGCCCCCGCAGCCCACCGCCTCGCCGCCTTCTCTTCCATCTCTTCCATCGGGTTTGTAGTATCACGTGTACACCACGCAGTTATCAAGCCGCTATAACGCCGCTGAGTCGCCAACGCACGCCGCTGACGACGTAGTTTGAATGCGTTAAAGATATAAGGCGCGTCACTAACACTGATATCAGCGTCGCGTCCGTGGCTTGGTCGGTAGAGCGTCGCGCTGCGGCCGCAAAGTCCTCGGATCGAAACCTGGCGCCGGGTGCTGTTCCTTTATAGAGGAGCACTGCGGACGCCGACGCCGCCGCCGCCGGCGGTGGATGGTTTGGGGTCGCTTATAAAGTGCATGCACTTAAAAGAAATGCAAAGCTGCAAGAGAAGCCATGTACTATGGAATATGTGGGGTTCTTAGGAGCGACGTAGCCGGCTGTCCAGCGTAGGCCACTACAAGAGCTCCCGGCGCATTAATCGCATGGTCCGCCATAATCACGGCAGCCCGGCTAGTTTTGCCGATAAGAGAACACAGTCCACAGTAGTGCCGAAGCACACCTGTTTATTTGGGGTATCCGAAAACGTGCAAGCCCGAAGCCCCATGTCGTCTACGAAGAACGCAGTCCAGTCGCGATGGGAAGGAGAGGCACTGGCGGCGCACTGCAAAAACAGTCCCCACGTGACATACGTTTTCCGCTGAAGCCGCCCTCTTGGACAAGATCCGCCGATCCTGAAAAGCAAAAGCCTCAATTTTTTTTGTACCCCATTGACTTTTCTTCCAGAAGGTTTTGGAGCCTCGGCTTCCTGTTGTTTTATTTTTCTGATCGGCATTAACCTGCTATAGCATAGCTGGTGCAGGATTGTTCCCGTTTTTATTTAGGTGGTTTTTATTTTTGTAGGGAACATTAATTTTTGGCCTTTTTTTCCCGACCCGCAATCTACTAGAGCGATTTAGCTTACCGTATGTACCGCGTGTTCTGTGCGCAGCCTATGTACCTGGTCCCAACTGGTCATGCGTGCATTCGTTCCGGTGCAGTGGCTTAATTCTGCTGATGGGTGGCCGGACCTTGCGTTGCCCACGCATTCGCTCTGCTGAGGGATAGCCCGCCTCGCCATGCACGCGTGTGCATGCGTAGTCGCACCCCGCTACACGGTACACACAGCAAGCTAAAACTCCCTACTGTCCCTCAGCCGCACATTCGCGCGTCCGCGGCTAGCGTGCAAGCTCGTGGAGCGATGACGCCATCTCTAGGGGCAGTGCTGAACTAGCTGTGCCGCCTGTCAACACTGACAACATACTCTCGTCGGTGAAGCGCGCACCAGCTCGGGATAGCGGGTCTCCGCGATTCCTACCCTCCTCCCACCTTCTTGGCTGGACGCCCCTTGAACAAAAGTGACACCACATTACGCACGCTCGTCGCCACGCCGCAAGTCAGCACAACCACCACCGAAAATCCCACCTCTCCATGCGAGCCCACACCAATGGTCACCAGAGGATGCCAGCGCCGTGACTAACCCGCAAGCACATTGCACTGGTTCGAGTTCCGCTAGGGTCTGCAGCACAGCAGTTTGGCTTCCTGTAGAAAATTGTAAAGGCGTCGGAGGATACGTCGACACCAGTACGCAACAGAGTGAACCTGCGGCTATAACACTGCATTAAACGGGATGCCCAATGCAAAGCAGGTTGCTAAAAATATCGCATTTTTGGGGGCAAATCTCTGGCTGCTGTGGCGGAATGTATTGTTGCAATCTTCAGTCGGTGCTGCTTCTGGCGGCGAGGGAGCGGTGCATGGTGACGCTGATGCTGCCGTCACGTCAGCAACATTGCATACGGCTGTGATGCCGTTGAATGCATCCTCTCAAGGTAGCGCCTCGAAACCCGGGGCGAACAGGATATGGGGTTTACCTCAATTACAACGGGTATAACCCGCACTAAATGTTCGCTGTACAGAATTACGAGCGCTTCTCTGGCGAGAATGGAACGCGAAAACTTTGGGGCAAGCAGTGCAGTCGTGACAAAATTGAAACATGTAGAACCAATTATTGAATGCTGCTTTTCTGACCTACCTGAGCTCGCAAAGGTCCGCTCTTTGATCGCCAAACACAGGTTGAAGGCCTTTTCTAAGCAAATGGTGAGCCACTGAGTAACGGTTGTAACCATTGTCATGTACAAAATCTTACTGAGCTGTGGACAGGCGCACGCTGGTAATGGGTGAGAGTTGCTTCAATGAACTTCAACGCGGACAATTTTTTAACTGCAAGCAGCAACTTTGGGGGGTTCTTGGTGGCCTGTAGCGCGTGTTGTGGTTGCAAGCATAGGGAAGGTGGGCCGTTACTTGTAATTGGGTGGAAGAACTGAGAGTGGGTTGACAAAAGCTTTCTCTAAAATTGCGCCTCGAGTCGTATCCCCGGGCCCGTATTTGTTCTCTAGGGGCGAAATGTCCGGCCTACGCGGGTGAGCCGATGCCAGTGGTGATGAAAGATTGAACGTCTCGCACAAAGGCGCGGAGACTGGTGTTCGTTTTTGTAATCTGCTATTTTTCGCTTGTTTTGTACTTTCTGTGGAAGAGTGAAACACAGGCGGCTGAGAAACCTTCACAAATCTGTGGTTGGAAGCTTAGTCTGTGTCTTGCGTGTGTATGTTTTTTCGTCATGCAGTCTCAATATTGTATGTTTATGGCTAATCGATAGCACACTAAAACCGCTGTCATGCTTGACATGTTTCTCTTGGTTACAAATTTAGGACTGCAAGTACGCACACACCTTGTTTTCAAAAGTATGAGTCCGAATGTGCGGTGGAGCCAATGGTCTAATATATATATACAACTGGCTCTTCTTTATTGGCTTTAATGTTCGCATTTATGCAGACAAAAGCGGAGTCAAAGTCATGCGTTTATTCCTAGGCCTGGAAGAGTTTATAAGCTCTTCTGATACGTGTGCATTTCGGCGTCATATAGATCGACAAGTTATATTTGTCGGTAAACTAAAAATAAATTACTAATTATATTTACCAAAACTCCTAGGGCAATAATTGAATTTTTTAAAAGATGCTTGTCTGCACAAGCATTTGTTTTTCTTTTGCCACTTTAAAAGAAAATAAACTCTTTTATTTAAAAGGGCTTATTTTTAGTTCTGTGAAATTCCAAATATTTTTGGTCGTGCCGTACAAAATCTTATTCCGAAATAAAGAATAAAACATATTTTGGGGGAGGAGTCAATGCAAGCGTATTCTTAGTTGTAATGCGTTTTAGTGTCTTTTTTTAGAAAGGAACAGATTCAGAATTCAGAAACCTTGATTTGCTTTAAAAAAGGGTCCCGAGCCTTGGTCAAGTTCAGAAAGAAGGTCGAAACGATACGGCGGGACGTAGCTCACCTAACTGAGAGCAACTAATGTTTGGTGCTTTAAGACGCAATCTCACTGAAGTTTCGCTCAAATCCGACGAAAAGATTACAGTTATCGAAATAGTACAATCTCTCCCAGCATTCCGGACTACTAGTTAAATTTGTAATGTTGGGCCTGTAAGCCGCTTGGTAGTGATTTGGAATTGCACCAGAAGGGCGTTTTCTTGGTCTGGGGAGCGGACGTCTAGCACTTTGTTAAAAGGTAATGTGTGGCAATTAAAAAGTGCCAAGTAAAAACGTTTTTACTTCCGTGCTCATATTCTCTTGTTTCTGATATATGTTACGGCACGGGCTTCCTGAATAGCTCAGTTGAAATTGATTAGCAGTGCTACCTTGCACTATTTCTCGTCTTTAGTCCTAGCTTTCGCTCTTTTATTATCTAGATCATGATTTAATTTACCGCACTGCTTAGGTCGTGTTAAGACGGCAGCGTCTGGCTCTTTTCATAGTTAAAAATTGCAAAAAATTGCAGATAATGTATTCAGTGCACAAAGGAATAATAAATTCCTTAAACGTCAGTAATATAGGCCGCTCATCTTCAATGATAGGAAGGAAAGTTTGACGTCCACCTTAAAGCTGCCGTACCGAGCAGCAGGGTTGCAGGATTGCGCGTACCGCATTCACAAAGGAAAGCTGTCTCGAAAACGTAGCAGTTGAAGAAAAATTCGTCCCGGTCCAGGATTCGAACCGGGACCACCGCTTAACCGGAGCACTCGCTCTACCATCTGAGCTAGCCAGGAGGCTAGCAGTTTGTAGTGCGAGAGAGAATTGATCAACAGGTTTTAATCGACCCGATTTGGGGGATTTCCCCTAAATTTGGTAGATCTTCAATGACACTTTATTCCATGATTGCGAAACCAGCTCAATTTCTTATGTTCCTGTTTTATGTTCAGGAAGACCAGAATTGACTACAAGGCCCCCGGCGCCTGTCTTCGTCCCGAACGCCACTCCACCACCACAGCGTATGTGTTCTCATCGCGCCCTCAGGGGTTTATTAATCTTGGTTATCACCACTAAATACCTTGCAGTCAGAGTAAACAGATCGATGGACCTAATCACGACACCAAAAACATACAATACAGGAATGTCGTGCCTTGGAAAGTCATTTCAGGCACACAAAAAGACTGATTTATTCTGGTTTGCGAATTTTAATAAGGCGTTCTTGCTGAAATTTAAGATCACACATCGGAGAAATTTGCGAGAGGGTTGGCTGTCTTGGCTGTTGCTTACTTGCGAAAATCATCATTTGTAAGGATAGATTTGGCAGAGTTTATTATTACAGCGATTATTACACATTATTCACGGTGCCCAATAATATATATTTTTGCCTTTGTATTTGATAATAATGATATCAATATAAGCAACCAGCGCTCAATGTTTATTTTTTTGACATATTTGACCGGCTAATATAGCGTTTAGACCAGAAAATGAAACAGGACAGGTCACATAAACTAACACAAACTTTTGGCGAACTTGACGTTCGGTGACTTTGACGTCATATGTATTAAAAACTACAGTCATTGTATAACAGTGGAGGACGTAGAAGAGTCAGCTGAGACGCGGCTGTACGAACTAAAGAGGACCCATACTGACTTCTGATGAGTTGGGAAGGCGAAAGCAGCAATTTCCCACTGAACGGCGCAGGTGATCTTACTAGTTTTGCGTTGCGATTAATTGTGGCTGGTGCTCCGCAGTACCTGATGGTTGAGGGGGGGGGGGGGGAGCGATTATTGCCCTAGTTGGGTGGTGGAACAGCAGCCTCGATGAGTGGGGTCCTCAGTCCAGGACTCCAATGGCGGACGCTATCCGGCGGGCACCCGCTTGATCAGCCGTTGCTAGTCTTGCGGAGCAGTGCTGGACAGAGGAGCCTCCCAAGTGGAGAGGGTGGGGATGTGTATAGGGGTGAGCCCTTCTGGTGGACGCGGAAACTCCCATACAAAGTGGTAGAGGGTGGGAGTGGGGCTCTGGCAAGCCGGGCTGTTGCTGGCGTATTGGGTGGGTAAGAAGAGGTGTTTGTGGTGCAACCTGTGCAAGTTTGGGAACGTGTGTATCTGGAGCTGCCGCCATGACGTGGCGTCGGCGCGGTATAGGGAGTGGTGGTGTGGAGGTAGTGTTTTTCTTTGTGTGCGGTAGTAGGCTAGTGTGAGTGGGATGATAAAAGGTGATGTCTGGGAGTCACCAAGCTGGATCAGTTCTTCCATTTCTTAGGATGCCCTGTGGGGCATTTATCGGGCGAGCGTGTGTGTGCGCTCATTAGCGGGCCGCGTGATTGATAGGATGCCGCGTACCGCATTCACAAACACGGCTTCACTAACGGCCTTCCACGTGGCTGAAATGGAAAATACCTGGTCGTAGACGCCAGGTGTTTAGGAGCGCAGTCGTTTACATGCGTTGATATTCTATTGCGAAGCACGCCCTAAAGAACGCTGGACGACGAGCGCTTTGGAACACTCCCCAAGAAACTGTTTGCTGCAGCAGATGACCACGCCGGCGCCGGACGCTGCCCTTTTCGAGCAATGGGGTATTTAATGCTTTACCAATGAAGGCGCACTCGTTGTGTAGACTGCGTGGGAAAACAATGTCGCTTAGTTTGTGGGGTTTGAAAAATACGCACATTTTAGCCACACTTTTCCGCAGTTGTTCCAACGTAATATACAATGAAGGGGTAGGTCTATGTGAATATCGGCAAACTATCGTCGTTGCCATGCCTACTGCATGCGGACTGGAGTACGTGAGGGTATAAAAAAACGTTTTCTTCTAGGGCCAGCCAATTCTGTTTCGACTGCTAAACAATCTGTGCAGCTTTTAGGCATCAACACGACGCTATTCCTTCAACGTAAGCGTTTTCATCGACAATACTGCCTTCCATCCGTGGAGTATTTTGGAGTGGAAATATTTCTTTTATGCCGCTCGAGGGAAACACACTCAAATTATATCAAAACAGCGACCCTAAGTACTGTCAGATTGCATTCTTGCAAAATCTTGGCATTAACCTTTTCAGTTTTAGCAAACTTACTGGAAATATTGGGGTAGTGTTTTACGGGTTAGCCCTTAGCTTTTGCAGGCAAAAATAAATTGCGCGTCGCCTTAACGACTTCTGAACAATCGCAATAGATCAGTCATGTGTATTGTCACATTGTGTACAGAGTGCATTAGACAAAGACGAAGAAAAATTACCACTGCCATGATTCGTCTTTGCATACGACACCGAAAGACAAAAGCGTATCCATCGCTGTAAACTACGCTCCCTATTCTTTAATTACGTCGTGGATTTCGCATTTCGCCGGCAACCATAGAATTGGAATTTTGCTTCAAATTGTTGGCATTGCGGTCATGAGAACAAGTCGTTAAATTGTGAGGAAATCCAGCCGTAGTGCTCACTGCTATATCGCTAGTTATACGTTAACGACTCGGCAGTGATCAGCTACTCACAAACAAAAAGGCCCCATCAGCAGACGCTCCATTGAGCCACGATTCACTGGAGAAGTTTTTGTGTTTGTATCGGGGAACAGACAGACAGACAGACAGACAGACAGACAGACAGACAGACAGACAGACAGACAGACAGACAGACAGACAGACAGACAGACAGACAGACAATAATGTGTAAAATTTACAGTGGGAAACAACGATCTATTTGCACGTTCTCTGAATTACAATTGTCATTATTTGTCATAATGTAGGGCGGCTTTGCTATGCGGGCTTGAAATATCACTGTTCATATTAACGAGACTTCAGATTCGCCTGAAGTTTCAGAAACTTTTGCTGATTTAAGTTCAGTAAAGCTTGGTGTTGGGCTAGTTGGTATCATGAGATGAAGAAACTAGAGGCGCTGAAGCTTACAGGACGACCACAGAATACAGGGACAAACGAAATGGTTGATGTGCCTGTAAACTTCAGCTCTCTGCGTTTCCTCACGCCTCCGCTGAATGCCCCAGGAGATAGTCTACCTGCTTTACTCGTGCTCACGATTTCTACCCGGTTAATATGGAAACGATAAAGGAAAATGTAATGATTACCCACGAAGTCCAGCACGTTCTTACAAAACATGTTTATTGCTTCGTGGCTTACAAGAACCGCACGTATATCCTGCTTTAATATATGCCAGCTCGTTTACAAGCTTATGTAAACAGCGAAGCAAATACAGAAGTTGAGGTGTAGGGCCATGTTTAGGTGAATGAACGATTTGGTGAACGAATTTTGTTTACATTTTAACGTTCCATTTTCTTTTAGGTTCGCCGAAGGTCGAATTCACCACGAGGCAACCCGCTCCTGTCTTCGTCCCAAACACGGCTCCACCCTCACAAAGTATGTATTTTTACAAGTAGCGCGTACCCACTCAAGGGTATTGGTCATGGCAAGATAAGATTCCTTGCTGGAAAGATGGGTATAACAAGAAATTAGGTGAAAATCAAACAGTAAAAACACGCGCTAGAACCCCTGGCCAAGTCCAAAGCCAACGCCCGCGCTACGAATCCAAAGGAAATGCTCTGGTCCCGGAATGCGATGATAGCTGAATCGGATAGTCGCCGGTTTCATAACACAACGCACCCAGGTTCGATTCCGACCACGGAAAGCATTTTTATTTCCAATTGGCTGCACATGTCATTGTTAGCCATCGCTGTTATAACCCGTAGCCCTCGGGCCTTAGGGCTTGCCCAGTGTATAATTTCACGGCGCGGAGGCTGTGGGTTCGATTCCCGAGTCCACCCTAACCGCAGTTTGTTCTTGGGGCGCTCGCTCCCAACACCTGCTCGTGGGCCCCTGGCCTCCCCGCCGCTTTCCCTCGCACTTTCCTTCGACGGACTGATGTTCCTTGTCCTAAACAGCTACACTGTTAACAGACAGTTTTAGGTGACCGTTCTTGACTGTCCGATTCGCGTCGATAGCCAGCGGTGGCTTCATTGGACAAGCCTGACGCGTTTGGCGGTGAGCGGCATTGCCCGAGCGGGGCTTCCGTGACGGTCCGCTTCGCTCGAGCAAGGCCAGCGCGCTATTGGTAACTCCGTTTCTTCAGTTCAAAATTCAGTGAGAAAACCGCGCAGGCACTTCTGAATAGGCAAAGATGTCACACACCTCAAAGAGGTTAAGAACGGAAGCGAAAAACGGCGACTGAAGTGCGAGCCTACTTCAATTCAATGCAAGTTGATTTAATTTATTTCTGACAATGTTTACAGTAATATTGGCTTTACAATACAACAAGAAAATGCACACTGTTGCCAAGGCAACCGAGGCAAATGGCGACAACCTGACTCCTGTCTGGGCCTCGCTTGCTATATGTTTTGCATTCATATGCAGCATTAGAAACAAATAACACATTGTTTCAATGCAGGGGATAAAAAAAGTGCACAGCTACTTCAAAGCACACTTCGAGACGGGACGCCACTTCGAACAATTAATGTAGCTTCTAGCAAGATAGCCTTACCTTGGCTATTCGAAAGTTGAATGGCTTTGTTTAGATTTATTGTGACAATTATACCGTGTCAGCTACTATATAATATAAAACGGATGAAGTAAGGCAATAAAGACGGTTTTTCGCTTTATTTGAGTTACCGAATATCGCTTCTTAAATTTCTTTTCGGGTGAGTTTTTGGTTTACACACGCAGAGTAAGCACGAGCCGTGACGCGAATGATTAGATACGGTCAGATACGGTCATCGCTTAGCTAAAATTTCGGCTGCTGCGCTGATAACCCGGCCGTGGTAAGCGCAAGGTCCTCATGCGCAATACTGGGTGCGTGGCTACAGTCAATCGATTGACCAAAGGATCTTCTGAAAACTCTCAGATGCCAATTTACAAGGCGGTGAACTTCGGTTTCAAACAAACAAGGCATATGACGCGAGTTCAAAGCAATCACACGTGACGGGATGTTCCTCCACAGAAACATAACGGTACGTGTCAGATGTCCGTGCGGGGTCTTCAACGCTATCTTTGCCGGCCTCCCACCTGCGTGCGGAGGTCGGCTTTGTATTTTACGCCGTACTTTGGGTCCCCGTACTGTAGAAAAGACGACTTAGTCGGCGGCATTGACCGTAAAAAAAAACTGCGTGAGCGAAAAGTCCCCTAGCGCTACTTTTAGGCGCACAGGGAAACCGCCGCGATCATAAAGCGTTCCCAAACAGATGGCGTGACATCAGGAATGTAAAGTTTTGATGCTGCAAAACTTTTCATGAGTAGCTAGCGTGACTCGATAACGCTATTCCGTCTCACGCTTGAAATGCGAAGCTTATGCGCCCTCCATTTTTTGGAGGCGGTGATTGTTGGAAAACCGCAACCGCCTTATTTTAGGGGCGAAGCAACTTAGGGGCTCGAGCTGTCGTAGTCTCCTGTCGTCTCGTGTAGCCCCGGTGCTAAAACATTGGGCCAATAATTTTCCAACACCTCGGGCTGGAAAGTAACGTGTACTAAAATAACACACCCGGGCAAATCGTATTCAAGCGCCTCGCGCTAGAACATTTCATCTCCATGCGCAAAAACGCGTACTAAAAGAACACAGCGGGAAACTAGTTTTTCAACCCCCTTGGCTGTACTTCTTAGCATACTTCTTAGCATGCTGCGGCGTGCAACACTAAGACAACATTCGGACAGGGTGCCTGTTATTTAATCGCCTAAATTTGGTTCAACGCAAGAGTCGATACCACCGCATCAGCAAGCGGGCGATAGCTCCTCCCACCGGCGCTTCTGTGGTGCCGGATCAGCGCGCGTCCGGCGGCAAGAGAGATACTTACATCTTTGAATACACTTATACGCTCTATGCTTCGGCCCCCCCCCCCAGGTTTCAAGTTAGTGGAGATGGCCCGGAAGTTTCTAACACTAAAGTGTTTTATTCCCGGATACACGAAGATTTCGCTGACGTCGTATCTGTCACGGAAATGACGCCAGTACACATTTGCCGAAGCGACCCACCAGCAGAACGTCACCCGCCTAGCACACCCACCAGACAGCCCCCAACCCGGAAATCGTGCTCTGCTGCAGATTTCGGTGCACATTTCACTTTCGTGTTTTACTGATTCCTATGACTGAGGGATCAACCGGTATTTTTAGAATTGTTGCGGAAGGAGACAAATCCTAAACCGATAAATTTCTATAATGAGCTTGGTTTCTTGCAGTTTCAGTTCTACCACGCTTGTGTTTATCCTCGGGTAGCAAACTTTTGCAGCGAAGCCGTTTAAGGTTGACATCCATCTGTGCTTGTCGTCGCTCAAAACATTGCGCATCGAACTACGGCGGCGGAAAATGATAGGTCAAGAAGTGGAGGGAAAGTGACGAGGAGGCAAGGAGCAGACGAGTGGGTGTGGGGAGTTCGTGGCGCGGCCCAAGTGTTCGTGGGTGAAGGGGGGGGGGGTGGAAAACGATGGAGTTAAAGATGGGCTCCGCCTAGTAATGACGTAAGCTCTGACGCGCAGGTGTTCTCTGGTTAAGAGAGACAGTATGTGCTCGGCGGCATCAGTGCCCAATCTACCGATAAGATGGGCACACCTTAGAATAGCATAGTTGAAGCTCGTGAAGACCACGAGCTCCGCTGCTTCCTTAGTCTTTTCAACTCAAGTGTGACGGTGGCCTAATTATTTTGGCGAGCTTTGGGTCACAGAAGGACATCAGGTGAAAAAAGCGGACATTCTCGAATTTGCCCCTGTGTTGACATAGAACGTTTCCCGCAATTACATAACAGTGAGTCACTAAAGTCTCCATATATGATTGGGCGGATGTTCAATGTTGCCTTAATGGTCTGTTTAGAGAGTCCACGGACACTAAACACCAGTTTGGTACAATCACAAGACCACATTTTTTTTCAAATACAATAAAGCCTATTTTGTCGAGAACTTCAAAAAACTCTCTTAATTAGGAATACACAGCAAGCACTCCCAGATACGGAAAGTCAAGCTACTTCTATTACTGAAGAGAAGAATACGCAATTAATGCGTCCTGCCGGTGATGATATATGAACGGAAAGTTGGTGACTTACTTTAAAACTTGGAAGAAAACTTAGCTCGGCCCAATGGAACACGGGGCGAATAATGATTGAAGGAACGTTAGGAGAGAGAAAACGAGCGTCGTGCGTCATTGAAGAAACTCGAATAGAGGATATCACAGTTAGAGAAAAGAAAAAAGAAATGACCATGGGCTGGTTACGTAGTTAGATGTAGTGACAACCGTAGGACCCGCATGGTAACAGAATGGATACCTAGAGACGGGTCTAGAAGAGGAAGGCCATTAACTCGATGGGAGGACGCATTAAGGAACTTCTGTTACAAAGAATGATCTCGATCAGCGCAGGACAGGGGCGGTTGAAGCACAATGGTAGAGGCCTTCGCGTACAGTGGACATGAGTGGGCTGTTGATGATGGGAGAACACAGATGCAGTAGGGTGGCCACAAAAGTCACATTCTGGCTCAGTTGTTATTGCATCACAGGGTTGGCGTCTGCTGACCAGCCACCACTAAGAAGCATGACGGTGTTTGTAGCAATGCTTCCGCACTTGGCTTCTTCTAGTCATTTCGGACTACTCAGGAGTGCTCCAGAGCAGGTCCGTATCTTTATCGGCACATTGAATTTGTATTGCAGAAGCAGTTTCTAGCTTCTTTGTTAGGGATACAAAAGAGACCGAATTAAATAATGTTTTTTAAACTCCCTTATCACGTCATTGCTGCTGTCCTGTAGGGTAAAAATTGGACACTAAAACGTGTCCAATTTTTACCCTTTTTTATCGTCGTCGGTTTAAAAAAAAATTCACAGCATATCCACGGGGTGAATGATGATGAGTGGGCGAAGCTCCTGAGGGGAAATCATCGGTAAAACCGTGACTCTTCAGTGAAAGTTCGCCCACTACATCTGTGTCCGAACGTAACGTCTAGAAAGTCTCGCTTAAACCGCGCGTCGGCACCTTGGGGCTGAGCTCGCCTGATGCGTTTTGCAGGCGCCTCACGAGCTCTCACTGCATCGGGGTCTGCCTGCCGATACGCGCGCTTTCTCGCCGCTTCCCGTTCTCTGACGTTTTGGAGATCCTCTTCGCGCCGCAGCCGTGCCGCTTCGCGTACGGCAGGGCCCTCGCGCCGTTGCCGTGACGCTTGGGCCTCTCGTTCTCGAACGCTGGGATCTTGGCGGCGGCGTCGCGCAGCCAGACGACACGCTTCGGCCTCCCGCTCTCGTACGGCAGGATCTTGGCGGCGGCGTCGCGCAGCTTCACGGAGCGCTTCTGCCTCGCGGGCTCGCACATCTGCAGCCTTATCCATCGGGCGACTCCGAGCGCGCCCCAACAGCGAACGGATTTTATTACAACGCTCCCCGCCATCTAGTAAACAATCCAAGAACTAAACTAGAGGTAGCCACGCCATCTAGTAAACAATCCAAGCGCATCTTTTCATCATATACAAGTACCGCCATCTAGTAAACAATCCAAGAACTAAACTAGAGGTAGCCACGCCATCTAGTAAACAATCCAAGCGCATCTTTTCATCATATACAAGTACCGCCATCTAGTAAACAATCCAAGAACTAAACTAGAGGTAGCCACGCCATCTAGTAAACAATCCAAGAACTAAACTAGAGGTGGCTACATACATACGTCGAGGATGGACAGACCCACGCCCTAAGGAGCTTCGCCCCTAAAACATCTTTAAGAGCGTAAACGTAACGGGGAAAGTTAGTAAAAGGTAGCTCCATCAAATTACACATGGTATTATGCTGACTTTATGGCTCTTTAAAACTACGAAAAGTGTCCGTGGAAACCGCCTGCCGTAAGGAAGGACAACGTGTCATTTCTGCGCGATTGTGGATTAGATTTGGGAATGTTACGCTGTCCTGTCCTCGAACTTATCTTGCTGGTCAGTAGGCCGTCAGAATCACGCAAGCAAAGCAAAGATTGAAATGCACTTGAAAATTAACCGTACGGCTTCGTAGGCATGCTATAACATTTCTCAGAAAACTTCAAGGTGAAAAAGATATCATGCTGGTTCGGCATTCGACCCAGCACGAATGCTCAATCTGTGAGAGTAGCTCTTTCACCGCCGTAATTTGGAGACTAGCTATTTGCATCTTGAGGGTAAATAATTTTGCAATTTTCGGTAAGCGACCGAAAAAAATACATTTTAATTAATTATCGAAGTTCACTGAGAAAGCTATATAGCTTCCCTTTGTGGCTGTATTCTCTGGATTTGTCGCGGATATCTACTTCTTGTTGTAGAAACGTTTTACTCTACGGCAATTTTGCCGCATTTTGTTGATTAGGGCTAACCAATTTTACCGTTTCTAACCTTCTTAACCAGGAAATACATGTAGAACAGAACTTGAGTGGCTAAATTTAATGAAGTTGGCGTAAAATATCTCTGTACTTTCATTCATAGATGCTTCTGCGATTGCTGGCAAGAGTAAGTGACGCTGCATTCAGTTGTTGTGGGTTGCGTAGTTTACCATTGTTTCGTCGGAAACACTTCAGCCGTACAACGCAGTGTTTAGCTATTCTTATGCGGGTCCCAAAATGGTCACCAACACCTGCGTATCGCATATAAACAGGTGTAGTGTCATACGCAGGATATATGGTAAAGAGGGGGTGGACACGTGATGAAGCGGAGAGGAGTAACCATTTATGGAGACAAACAAATCTTAAAAGAAGAAAAATACGATAAAAGTATGAAAGCAATTGTGGTGGGATGCAGCAGGAGTGCCTGAAATAATTTTGCGGTTGTTCGTCCTCATCGTCTCAAAAAGGAGTGCTAAGTGGCTGACTATCGCGGTGTGAGCGAACGGGGAAGCCGCGAAAACTGGTTACACCCATTTTAAGAAAAATGCCCTTGTGTGTTTGGGTTTATTTGTTGATTTGTTTTTTTCGAGGTATGGATAATTCTAGATACAGATTTTCGGATGGTTCCGTTTGGTGGGAGGCAGAGTCAGTGGCCGCGTGAATTCTTGGATCCCCTTGAGTAACCGAACACTTCAAAGAGGAGCGCCACGGCAAGACCCCCTCCTTGATTACTGATTACGCCAGTTATCAATGACTCATACGCCGTAAAATCTGACATTGCTAAAAATACACATCAATACGAAGCTTCCTTTTTAAATCACCTGTCGCAATTGGTAATACATAGCTTGTTGTGTTAGCCTACAATTCATTAATGTTCACTTGCCGATGTTTGCCGTATCACTCTTTACAGCATGGTTCGTTTTGTGTTGTGAGACGTAGCTGATGATTTCAACTTGAATGAGACAGAAGGCGCTAAAGTATTTTCTGTGCAATATGGAACACTACTCAGTACAGTGAAGTGCAGAGGCGGCAAATACCAGGTCAAGGCGTGGGAGAGAGTGACCAGGAGGCAAGGAGCAGGCGAGCAGGTGTGAGGAGTGTGCGTCGCGGCGCAAATATTCGGGGGGGGGGGGGGAATGGGCTGCGCCTAGGGATGGCGTAAGCTGCGACATGCAAATGTTCTCCTGGTTAAGAGAGACGGCGTCTGCTCGACGGCATGAGTGTGCGATCTACCGATAAGATGGGCACACCTCACAATAGCCAAGTTAAAGCTCGTGAAGACGACCAGCTCCGCTGTTTCCTTAGTCTTGGTATCTAATCTGCGAAGGTGGCCGACACATTTTGGTGAGCTTTAGGTGACACAATGACATCAGGTGACAAAAGCTGACATTGTCGAATTTGCCCCTCGATTGACACTTACCTTTTCCCGCAATTAAAGAACTGTAAGTCACTGAAGTCTCCATAGTTCATTGGGCGGATGTTCATTTCTGCTTTATGGTCTGTTTGGAGAGTCGATGGACAGTAAACACAAGTTTGGTACAATCACAAGACCGCTTTTTTCATAAACAATAAAGCCAATTTTGTCGTGAACTTCAAAAAAACTCTCTAAATTAAGAATACACAGCAAACACTCCCAAATACTGAAAGGTAAGATACTTCTATTAGTGGAAAGAAGAATACGCGATTAATGCGTCCTGCCTGTGATAATATATCGCAGAGAAACTTGGCGCCTTACCAAAAAACTTCTCGGCTCAATGGAACACGGAGGGAATAATGATAGAAGGAACGTTAGGATAGAGGAAACGAGCTTCTTGCATCTTAGAACAAGCTCGAATAAATATATCATTGTTCAAGAAAAGAAAAAAGAAATGACCATGGGCTGGCTACGTAGTTAGACGTAGTGACAACCGGTTAACCCTGCGGTTACAGAGTAGATACCGAGAGACGAGTCTAGAAGAATGCGATTAACTCGATGGGTGGACGCATTAAAGAACTTCTGTGACAAAGCATGGACTTGATCAGCCCAGGTCAGGGGCGGTTGAAGCACAATGGCCTTCGCGTACAGTGGACATGAATGGGCTGGTGATGATAAGAGAAAACAGATGAAGTAGGTCCCACAATAGTCACATTCTGTTTGGGGTATTATTGCATCACAGGGTTTGCGTCCGCTGACCAGCTACCGCTAAGAAGCATGACTGTGTGATTGTAGTAGTGTTTCCAGAACCGTTTGCTCTTACTGTTTGAAGGCTCATGGACAGTTAACGTACTTGGCTTCTTCTAGTTGTCATTTTTGACTGCTCATGACCGCTCGAGAGCAGGTGCGTATCTTTATCTGCCCATTGAATTTGTATTTCGGAAGCAGTTTTTAACTTCTCTGGCAGGGATATAAAAGAGACCGACTGAAATAATTTTTGGTACTCTCCTATTACGTCACTGCTGAAGTCCTGTAGGGTAAAAATTGGAGATGTTTTACCTTTTTTATCGTTGTCTGTGTTCAAACATCTGCAAGAACGTAAACGGAACGGAGGGGGGTGACTAAAAGGTCGTTCTATCAAATTACACATGGTTGTATGTTGATTTATTGGTTTTTTAAAACGGCAATATTATTTCTTGTATTTGGTGTTTGGGAATGTTACGTGAGCCTGTCCTCGAACTTATCTTGCGGGGCAGTAGGCCGTCAGAATCAGGCAAGAAAAGTAACGACTGAAATGCACTCCAAAATTAACCGTACGGTTTTGCAGGCATGCTATAAGATTTCTCAGAATATTTCAAGGTGAAAAAAATCTTATCCTGGTTCGGCATTCGACCTAGCACGAATGCTTATCTGTGAGATTAGCTCTGCCAACTCCGTAATTCGGAGACTAGCCATTTGCATCTTGAAGGTAAATAATTTTGGATTTTCCGATCAGCGAGCGAAAATAATACATTTTAATTAATTATAGAAGTTCACTGAAAAAGCTACATAGCTTCCCTTTGCGGCTGTATTCTCTGGATTTGTCGCAGATATCTACTTCTTGTTGTAGAAACTTATTCCTCTACGGCAATTTGGCGCATTTTGGTGATTAGGACTAATCAATTTTACCGTTTCTGACACTCTTAACCAGGAAATACATGTAGAATAGAACTTGAGTGGCTACATGTAATGAAATGGTAGTAAAATATCACTGTACTTTCATTCATAGATGATTCTGCGATTGCTGGCAAGAGTAAGTGACGCTGCATTCAGTTGTTGTGGGTTGCCTAGTTTACCATTGTTTCGTCGGAAACACTTCAGCCATACAGCGCAGTGTTTGGTCATCTCCATGCGCGTGCCAAAATGGTCACCAACACCCGCGTATCGCATATAAACAGGTTTAGTGTCATACGCAGGATTTATGGTAAGGAGGGGGTTGACACGTGATGATGTGGAGGGGAGTAACGATATGTGGAGACAAAAAATAAAATAAAAAACAAAAATCTCATAAAAACATTCAAGCAATAGTGGTAAGATGCAGTGGGATTTCCTGAAATAATTTGTGGTTGTTCGTCCCATTCGTCTCAAAAAGCAGTGCTGAGTGGCTGACTGTTGCGGTGTGAGCGAACGGGGAATCCGCGAAAACTGGTTACACGCATTTGAAGAGAAATGCCTTTTTGTATTTTGCTTCCGTTGTTAATTTGCTTTTGTTTTTATTCCCGGCCGCGGCGGCCGCTTTTCTGATGGAGGCGAAAAGCAAAAACGCCCGTGTGTACGAGATTTCGGCGCATGATAAAGATCCCCAGGTGGTCAAAATTAATCCGGAGCCCTCCACTACGGCGCGCCTCATCGCCTGCGTTGCGTCGGCGCGTTAAACCCCAGAATCAATCAATTTGCTTTTTTAGATGCGGAGCATCTTATAGCGGTGACCTGTCCCTCGTCGGTGTCGGCACCGTCCGCACTCACACTGCGCATGTGCAACTCTCCTCCTTACACCCACAGCTCCGCCATACTACACTATAAAAAAAAGAAATAGCGGCGCCCGGTTTCGATCCCACGACTCTCTGGCCGCAACGGGAGGTACGCCATGCTCTTCCCACTACGCTACAAATCCGGGACAGGAGCAAGTGCTACGAACGCGCCTTATGTCCTTGACTCATTCAAACTACGTCAAGAAGCTACTGATACAACGAAGGCACGCGAAGGTGAACGTCAACGGAAACGACGAACTGAAAACTTTAGAGGGGGATGCTGAATTTCCCGTGGCAAAGCTGTGGCGGGAAGCGCCACGCGCCTTGCAGCTCAACCAGCCCCGTCCACTGCGCCTCTGATGCTGATTGTGGCAGGATGCCCCTAGGGATTGGCCAACCAAACAATCCATCACGAGATAGGTTCGCGTTCAACCACCGTCGTCATCTTCCCGTAGGGGAACCGCCGAAGAAGAAGAAGAACGAGAAGACAAAGCTGCGAAGAGGAGGGCGTGTACATTGCTCTCAGCTGGTGCACCAATGTCAACAACCTTTACCTCACCAAACCTGACGGAGACTACCGATTCTACCACAGAGACAACATCGACAAGAACATGATGGACGAGTTTCGGTGCCTCGAGAACCACCGCCTACTCACCGTAACACAACAGCACTTGCGTGCCTTTGCAACCGGTGTGGACCCGGACGCGGAATTCCCTCTGGCGCTAGTAAAAATCAGATCACTCAAAAAACGGCAACACAATGGAACCACACGGAACCGCCACGATGCTTCGCATCCTCATCAGGGTTCCCCACGGGAAGATGGTGTAATTTTTTTCGAAGTACGGATGATTCCAGTTACAGATTTGGCGATTGTCTCATTTCATGGGAGGAAGAGTCTATGGCCGCGTCAATTCTTTATTTCCCCTGGGTAAACGAACACATCAAAGAGGAGCGCCACGGCACGGCCCCCCTCCTTGATTCTTTATTACGCCATTTAGCAATGACTAAAACGGTGTAAAGCCTCAGAGATAGATAAGAAAACACGTGAAATACAAAGCTTCCTTTTTAAATCGCCTGTCGCAATTGGTAATCCGTAGCTTTTTGTTTCAGCCTAAAATTCATTACTGTTCACTGGGAGATGTTTGCCGTTTCACTCATTACAGCATGGTTCGTTTTGTGTTGTGACACGTAGCTGATGATGTCATCTTGAATGAGACCGCAGCCGCTTAAGTGTTTTCTGTGTAATATGGAGCAGTACTCGGCGCAGTAAAGTGCAGAGGCGGCAAATACTAGGTCAAGGCGTGTGAGAGAAAGTGACGAGGAGGCAAGGAGCAGACAAGCAGGTGCGAGGAGTGCGCGTCGCTGCGCAAATGTTCGAGGGAGGTGGTGGCGGGGGGGGGGGGGGGGGATGGGCTGCGCTTAGTGATGGCGTAAGCTCTGACATGCAAATCTTAGTCTTCGCATCTCAAGTGCGAAGGTGGCTGAATTTTGGGGAGCTCTGGGCGACAGAATGACATCAGATGACAACAGCTAACATTCTCGAATTTGCCCCTGCGTTGACATGCACTGCTTCCAGCAAATAAAGAATAGTGTGACTAAAGTCTCCATACATGGTTGGGATGATGTTCACTGTTGCCTCCATGGTCTGGTTAGCAAGGCCTTGGACATAAATCAAAAGTTTGGTACAATCACAAGATTGTTTATTTCTAAAACCCATAAAGATAATTTTGTCGCGAACTTCAAAAACAATCTCTAAATTAGGTAAAACAAGGCAAACACTCCCAAATACTGAAAGATAATCTTTTTGTATCACTGAAAAAAGGAATACGCAATTAATGCGTCCTTCCAGTGATGAAATATGCACCGGAAGCTCGGCGCCCTACTGAGAAACTTGAAAGCAACCTGAGGTCCGGTCAACGGGCCACGGAGCGAATAATGACAGTAATAACATTAGAAAAAAATTCTCCCACCTCCCCTAGGGGGAACCCCTGTGTAGATGCGACGCATACGGGGTTCCGTTGTTTCCGTTAGGTTGATTCTCCCATCGCGTGAAACGTGCCGTGAACCCCCTGCCGCGGCTATGAAGCAACACATTCCAACACAATCCACTTTAATCCAATCCAATCCAATCCAAGCCAAGCCAATCCAATCGAATCCAATCCAATGCCCCTCGCGAGAGACTGTTCGCTATGGGAGAGGAGAGGGGGTGAGCGGCGGAGAGCGCAGCTCGCGCGGCGAGGAGAATGGGGGAGGGGCGGAAGACAACGACGCCGACGCTGCATGGACAAGGCGAGTGAATGAGATGCAGCCGCATCTAGAAACGTGCTTCCTGCGTCATGGAACAAAGTCGAATAGAGGATATTATTGTTCAAGAAAAAAGAAAGGAAATGGCAATTAGCTGGCTACATAGTTAGATGTAGTGACAACAGTAGGACCCTCATGGTGACAGAGTGGATGCCGAGAACCGGGTCTAGAAGAAAAAGAGGGCCATTAACTCGATGGGTGGACGCAATGAGGAACTTGTGTGACAAGAAATGGACTCGACCTGCGCAGGACAGGGGCGGTTGAAGGTCAATGGTAGAGGCCTTAGCCTGCAGTGGACATTAGTGGGCTGTTGATGATGACGAAGGAAAACAGATAAAGCAGTGGGGCCACAAAATTCACTTTCTCGCTGGGTTGTTATCACATCACAGGGTTGGCGTCAGCTGACCAGCCACCGCTAAGAAGCATAACTGTGTTTGTAGCAGTGCTTCAAGACCCGTTTGATCTTACTGTTTGAACTCTTAGGTGCAGTTAACGCACTTGGGGTCTTCTAGTTGTCATTTAGAACTGCTCAGGAGTGCTCCAGAGCAGGTCCGTATCTTTTTCTGCCCATTGAATTTGAATTGCGGAAGCAGTTTTGAATTTCTCTGCCAGGGAAATAGAAGAGACCATCGGAATTAATTTTTTGGCACTCCCCTATTTCGTCACTGCTAATATCCTGTAAGGCAAAACTTGGAATATTTTTATGTTTTTTATCGCTGCCAGCTAAACAACATCTTTAAGGAGGTAAGTGAAACGGAGAGAGTGACTAAAAGCAGGCACCATCAAATTACACATGGTTGTAGGCTGAGTTCAACGCCCTTTAAAACGCCCAAATTATTTCTCGGGATTAGAGTTTGGGGATGGTACGCTGTCCTGTGTTGAATGTTTTTTGCGTGGCATTAGGGCGTCGGCATCCCGAAAGCCAAGGAAGGATATAAATGCACTTGAAAATTAGCCCTACGGCTTTGTAGGCAAGCCATAAAATTTCTCATAAAACTTCAAAGGTAAAAAATCTCATCCTAGTTCTGCATGCAGACCCAGCACCCCTGCTTAATCGTAGGCAGTAGCTCTGTCAACTCCGTAATTCGAACACTGCCCATTGGTAGCTTGAGGATAAATAATTTTGCAATTTTAGGTCAGAGAGCAAAGAAATATCGTTTTAATTAATTATCACAGTTAACGGAGAAGGCTATAAAGCTTCTTTTTGCGGTTGTATTCTCTGAGTTTTCCGCGGATGTCTACTTTCCCTTACTAGGAACGTATTCCTCTACGCCGGTTTGGTTTAAATTTGCTGATTAGGACTTATCACTTTTATTGTTTGTGACCTTCTTAACCAGGTAATATATGTGAAATAAAACTTGAGTGGGTAAATGTAATGAAGTGGTAGTAAATTCTCTCTGTGCTTTTATTGATAGATGCTTCTGCAATTGCTGGCAAGAGTAAGTGACGCTGCATTCACTTGTGGTGGATTTTGTCGGAAATACTTCTGTGGTAAAAATCAGTGTATAGTAATTCGCACGAGGATGCCGAAACGGTCACCAACGTTTGCGTTTGGCATATAATTGAATGTGGTGTCGTACACCGGATTTACTGTAAGAAGAGGGTGGACACGTGATAAAGCGTAAATGAGTAACGCCATGTTCAGAAAAAAGAAAATAAAAAGAAGAATCTCACAAAAACATCAAAGCGAAATCGGCGAGATGTAGTGGGAGTTCCTGATACAATTTTGCGGTTGGTTTCGTCCTATTCGAAAGGGAGTGTTAAGTGGCTGACTGTCGCGGTGCTAGCAAACGGCGAAACCGCGATAACTAAGTGCACGCCTTTGAAGAGTAATACCTTTGTGAATTTTAACTTAGCTTGGTTTATTTTGATTTACTTGATTTTTTTTTTAGGTCGGATAATCCTAGATACAAAATTGCCGATGACCCAGTTTGATGAGAGGCAGAGTCAGTGGGCACACCTATTTTTAATTCCCCTAGGTATCTGAACCCTTCCAAGATGAGCCACGGCCGTCTAATCCCCCCTCCTTGATTTTGCTTACGCCTTTTAACAATGACTAAAACGCTGTAAAACCTCAGAGATTGTAAAACGTTGTAAAACCTCAGAGATTGGTAACAAAACACATCGAATACGAAGCTTTCTCTTTTAAACACCTGTCGCAATACGTTATGCATAGCTTGTTGCGTTAGCCTAAAATTTATTCCTGTTCACTTGCTGATGTTTGACGTACGACTCGTTAGAGCATGGTTTATTTTGTGTTGTGACATGTAGTCGATGATTCCGTCTTGAATAAGGCCGGAGCCACTGAAGCGTTTTCCATGGAATACGGATCAGTACTTCTGCTTGAAATCAGTATGCATGGGTTCTCCCTTCTTCCTAAATTTGGTGTTATAGTGATTTGTGGGACATTCAAGTTGTTGACGGCTGGTTTAATTCAGCACCATCGGAAGAAATAGTGTCGAATGCACGTGAACCTTTTGGAATCATATATCATAGAAGGCGAGATAAAATGAAAGAACTTGCGCTTTTTAAGACCTTGGAAAATGCAAACTACATAAAACAGGTGGGATGGAGGCTCTCCATGCTGGGGCCAATTCCACTGAGTTTGCGTATACGAGGTATTCTAAAGCCACTGCATCTTAAGGTGTAATATCCCGTACCCGGACGTGGGAAATCTGCAAGTTGATGTGGGCTGCAACAAGGTTGCAACTCTTTGAAGGGGGAAGTATAGGGCAAGTGCTTATTACGGAGAACGCTGCGGCAAAGAATTTTGAGCCAGCTCATTGCTACAGGGTAACAGGAAGCCTAGCTTAACTCCAGTCATGCTGTGGTCAGGACCTTCGTTTCCCTGTTGCCTGCTTCGATGCCCAATTTAGGGAACGTTGAATGAAATGAATACATAAATAAAAAAATCTGTCTCTTTCCCGGATAGTTTATTGGGGCGTGAAGCTTGTGCTCCTAAGTGGCATTCTTGTAAATAAGTTTATCAACGTGTTTCTTGTCAAAGAGGCGCCAAAATAATTTCCCAGTTTGTGTACAGAACTTCATTGGATGATTCCATACCAGGCTTAAGTTGTCGCCTCGTTTGTGGCATCAAACCTGACATCAATGGGATGCGTTTTTCCTTTGTTGCTCCATACTGTAAGATTAAAAGGAGGGACTGCTGGTTATGTGTTAAATTTTTCACAAGGGTTGTCATACGGTCAGAATGTTGCGTTTCTTAAGCGTCTTTACTTCTCATTTGAATGTTTTCTGCGCTTTAAACCGCTTAACAATTCATTCAAACAATATTGCAGCACGCTTCTGTGTGTGTTAAAAAATTAATCTCGTGCGTTATCATTCATCTTTGCCAGGACAAGCATCAGTTCTGAGCACCGGAACAACTACGAAAACAAGTAAGTGTGTAACATTTACGCCATCTATATGTTTTCATCACGCAGGTAAACAGAATAGCTGTTCTCAAGGTTCACCTTAAGCAGAGAGGCATGTCTATATACGTAATAATTATAAGCTTAATTTGTACTTCAAACCAGGTATTTTCATCAGTGAGAATTGCTTGATAATTATGAAACCTAGCCATGATACATGAGAAAGCTCGTGTGAATTGTTACGGCTCATATACTTTTCCTGCATAAAAATTGTTTTATATACAAAGAAGTTGTAAACGTACGAAGTTAACATACGCAGAAAATTTTGCACTACAGTTTCCCAAAAATGCAAAACAGTCCCTTGCAACTCAGCACGGTAGGTGTGCTTAGTCAAAGTTCCCTAAAAAATACTATCACGGCAGGTTAACTAAAATATCTCAACGTATTTTCTTGAAGTTTCCTACTTTGCCGCAGCGCTTCATATTTAAAAACATCTGCTGTCATAATGTTATGAAGGTTGATTTAGGAGTTATGGGATCTCAGGAAGAAGTTTAGTTCATTAGAAGTTTTCGTGGAACCTCGTTCAGTGAATAACATTATGAAATAAGGAAATTTTTCACGTCTCTTCGCGATAATGGAGCGTGACAATTCAAAGAAATCGAAGACTTCCGATCAAGAGATATCACATCGTTCGAATACGGATGAAGAAAATTAGTTGGACATGTTGGGCTCCCGAAGTACGTTAAGTATAAAACATTTGCAGATACAAAAAAAGCTTTTAAATCGGCCCCTCCTACCTCTTCTTGAATATTCCTAAGTATTCTGCGATTCATGACGTTCAGAGCAAAAGTATTTTTGCATGCCTGAAAAAAGGTATTTTAGCGTCCTTGAGCATAAAGATATCAAATACATGTGTAATTGTGTTGCTCATTTATGGGGATAATGGGATGTTTGCGAAAACATTTGAAACAAAACCTAATAACGGATAATGAGGGAAACGGGGAGAGAGAGCACAATGTTGCCATCAGTCAGCCGTAACGCTATCGTTAGAACAATGGCTAATTCTAAACGTCATGCGAAGATGCAATTTAGAGGACAAAAACAACGTCCCTGGCGAATATTTTCACTAAAGCCGATGGAAAGCAGCGAAAGTTGGGGATAGGTGGGATGACGACTAACGACAACATGTGGAGAGCGCGATTAATCAGCGGATCACAGTGTTAAGGTTGGAACGACTCGGTGGCATCCGCTTCTAGTTGAGCGGGCACAAAAGCTGTGCTGATAGGCATAAAAAATACAAGCACTTTTTTTATTCATGAGCTTACATATGCCTACCGTATTGAGTGACTATGGAAGAATATGGTCAGGGCCTGAAGAGTTCGGCACTTTTCAATCTTAGAGGTATCATTAGTCAATTGTTTTCATTTATTGTAAATTTTAGGTATAGAATATGGTTAGAACGTTGATACTTACACTTTTAGAACTATTTTTGTTTGTTTTTCCAGCAACCCTTAGGCCTACAACGCGCCTGGGTGAGCATACTATCCTTTTATTTTTGCTTTGTTTAGATCTTTCTAGTATATCTTTAAAGCACATCGACCAATTTTTGCACTTTCTTATGTTGTAAGGTTTTCGCTCATATCGACCTCAGTATCTGGTATTCCCCAAATTTTTCTTATACATATAGAAAAACCTGCTTTGATGGCACGGCGGCAAATTGGAGTGGGGCGTGCAGTTGTGAATAAATCCTCGGTCTCTATCGCTGCGGCGTCAACTAATTAGACGTCGCACGCGTACATAATTTACCATATAAGGTATTGATCGCATATGCTGCAAAAATTGGCCAAGAAATTTGCCCTTGGCCCTAAGCGAGCATTTCAGCAACGATCGAAGAACGCAGAGGACGCGTCATGTGGAGATCGTATACGTTCGATGACCCCTTATTGCACACGGGTGACAAAAATTTACCTACTTAAGTTCCAAAAAACAAGCTGTTGCTATGAATAACTGCCTTGAAGGAAAACGATAGACATTTTTTACCCAGCTAAAAGGGGTATATTTCCCTGTCTATTTCCAAATGTTTTTGAGAAGCGTTTACAAAGGCGGAGAATGAACATACGTGAATTACAGCACGAGGAAAATGAGGTCTCTGGGATGACATGTGTTGTTGCTGTTACTGGATGGTTCAAAAGTGCGCCCTAAAGGCACTGTAATAACATTTTAGAATTCCCTGAAATGGAAAGAATGTATGCCATGCTCTTACACACAACTAGAGCACTGCACGGGCCCGGGCCAGCCCAAAACCCCGGGTCCGACCCGGCCCACGGGCCGGGTCGGGCCGCCCGAAGTCAATTAACGGTGGGCACGGGCCGGGCACGGGCTCAGTGCCGTGGGCATGGGCCGGGCTCCGGCTCGACGCCACGCGCCCGGGCCGGGCTCGGGCTTGAAATTATAGGGCCGGCCGTTAATAGTTCCGACGTGAAGGCTAGAAAAAAACAAGAAAATGAATGTTCTGAATTTACTTTTACGCGCTTCTTGGTGTTAGTTGTACACATTGTTTTAAGAGCGTGTTTTGCTAAGTATGATAGTCACTATACTGTAATTTTAATTACATTTCATGTACTGCATCAAGATTTTATATTTTGGTGTATAACATATCAAAGATACGATTACAAGGAATGCCCTAGCGGGGAAGGAATTAATTAAGACACCCTGCAGCTGTGCAGCTATGTATTTGTATGTGTGTTTTAGATGTCGAACGAATCTAAATGCGGCTGCCGTACCTGGAAATCAAACTCGCGTGCTAGAGAAGCGCCACCGCTTAACAACCAGTGCAGGGAAAATATTTCAATGCACGTACATACTCGTGGATTCAAAAGGGGAGCAAGAAATGTCAGCAATACCAACTTGTGGCCGAGACAACCACGTCAAATTGCCAAGAGTCTGGTCATCAAAGGTGGTAGTGTCTCTCGGGTAAGATTACGAGCTATTATTACGTCGATGTGGCGTGAGCTGCAGAAGGTCTAAGCTAAACTACGTGCATTTATACCTTTATTTTTTACGTTTGAATTCATGGCGTGCTTGTACAGACTAGATGCTCCGTCTGAGTTCCCACTACGAAGACACTGGACCAAACATAATAAACAAATATTCTTCAGCGTATAAGACCGGGCCTCGTCACACACACGCAGGCCCTCCCTAGGCTCAAAAATAGACGAACGGGCCCGGGCCGGGCCCCGGCTAGGCTCACTTATTATTTCCAGGGTCTGGCCTTGGTCCGGGCTCGGTGTTACGGGCCCGGGTCGTGCTCTGCCCTCACAATCAGGCCCGTGCAGTGCTTAACAACAAAAAGCACTGTATAAACATCTTTGTCGTAGCCGTGCTCAGCAAATAACTTTGTTCTTACTGCTCTTAGTACGAAATGTTCCACGTAGATAAAACCACTGAAGTAACAGTTTTTCATTGCTCCTTTGTTACTGATGGTAGGTGCGACATGAATCAAACACTGAAAAACGTGTTTTGGTACTCGATATACCAGCAGGCTACTATACCAGCAGGCTACTAATGTACTAAGCACCAGTGTTGCTTTGGTGTTTGTTGCATCAAACCGAATTGTCTTCGACGCTGTACTGTGTACTAATGTGCTTTCGAGATGGCTGTAGCCCGGCAGTGCAATGCGCTGTTATGTTCGCTTTCCTTGTGGAGCGATTATTGTTACGTGGTAACGATGCTTCGCTAAATTATAGCAAGTCCTCGACATGTCAAACCTGCCATTTAAATTAAAGCGCTACACCAACTTCATTGAAGAATTACATATAGTGGTTTTGTAATCTAATGATATATACGCTGCCTTTCTTGCACCTTTATTAGTGCCGCTTTCCGTATTTAACCCTGGAACATCATCATCGACTACAAGTAAGTGTCCCCATTCATATTATATTCGCGTAAATATTTGCACTATTAGCCCATCTACTTTGAGCTTCGTTGCGTGACACATTAAGTCGTTATTGAATAGGTACTATCTTACATTAAAGGCAATTTTTTTGCACACTTATGATATAATTTTACCTTAAACATGCAGTTTGCAAAAGTTACAATTACTTCACAAAGAACACACCGGTCACAGGGCCGTCATGACCAAGTACCTAATTAATTTGACGTAGATATTTTGGAATAGATTAAAAAATATTGTGTGATTTATGGTGGCTTGCCATGTCAAGGGCCCACTAATAAATTTGTTAGTAAATTGGCAAAATTGATCAGACAAATGTGCAGTAAAATCTATCAATTTATTTGACCTCGTGGTTCGGAACTTTCTTCCTTAGACCTAGTCCAAGACAGGAATTTATACTTATTAAAGTGTAGTGGAATTTGTATTTTATTGAACACACAAAAAATGTGTCTTATGTTTAAATTAACTTTGGATAATTTAGCACTTTCAGCCAGATCTGCCGTTGGAGCCTCAGTTAAAAGCCAATAGAAGCTCACTTTTTTGTAGAAGCCATGATTAGCAACGAATCAGTAAGCACCAAACACTAGCCGTTCGAGGGTTATTCTCATGAATATACGAGCACAGAGCTAAGTTTACATCAGTTGCTCTTACCACGATTTAGTTTGAAGATTAACCAAGTTTAAAACATTGGACATACGTTCTATGTGTCTTTTAAGCATTGATTCTCCACAAATAAAAGTTGTGTATAATGAAGTTGAACAATTACGTTTTCTTATTCAAACCAAATATGCAGAAACGAAAAATGATATTGTGCTACAGAAACCTATACAGCACGTGCGTCTTCCAACTGTTCCTTCTAGTGCTGGACCAAGTGGTCGCACAGGGCCCTGTGAAACGAAACCGAGGTTTAACTTTATGGCACAAGGCGTGTATTATATATAATGCTCAGAATGAATGAGAAAACATCGTTTAGGAAAAATATTCAAACTGCTGTTAAAGAAATAGATCAAAGAAGGAATAAGAATTACTAGATTTGGTTTAAGGTGAGCAGTAATAAAATAAATGTTCTTCAAAGTACACGACGCAGATAAAAGCCGACACAAGGTTGTAGGAGGAGACAAAGGAAAGTAGACCTTAAAAAATGTGGGTGCGCAACAGTAAGTTTGAAGACCCTATCAGCCTCCGGCTTACACCGTAGAGTAATCACTACTAATGGTTCGGCTGAACGAAATTTCTTGCAAACACACAAGCTGGATTTCACATGCAATGTTTCGAGATAGTACTTAGCGTATGTTTATTTTTTTTTTTTTTGAAGAGCAATATTTGAAACCTAAAATCTCGACATGTATATTCTCTTGAAAGCTTCTGCTTTTGATATTACTTGTCTTATGTAATCAATATGGTATGCAATGGAAAGATTACTAATTGTGACCTCTTACGCTATGCATTTTCTATTTCAGCAACGGCAAGGCCTACGACACGGCTCGGTGAGCAAGACTGACTTCGATAATGTTTTTCTGGCCAAAAAGTAAAGTCACTCCGAGTTTCATAATAAGGTTGTGACAGCTTAAGTATAGAAATGGAAACTTTAAAGTAATGAAATGTATCCAAATTTCTTTTAACACAGAAGTTCCAGTTTGGTATCTTATGAAGGACTTAGTTTCCCATGGGTGAGAGAATGATTGATCTGTTTAGGCTGCAAATCTATATAGCAAAGAGCTCTTCCCAAACTAATGACCAGGTTTTTAGCCTGCACCGTAGACATTACGTTTTGTTATAATATTTGCAGGGTCATGCATAGGCAGGGAGAAAAATGAATGTAAAGTGCTGTCAGAATTGCAGGAAACATTTTTTTTCATGCGACCTCATTACCTAACATCGATGATGTTTTTTATTCTGGTGTGGTTAACTAAACTTTACTCCTGAAGTAGTAGATGACTAATCTGAATATTTGAAGACGGGACATTTTTTCTATCTTCACTGTTCTATTAACAGCACGCCTTGCTGTTCTAAGGCACAAGAAGAAATGACATTGAACTGAAAGCGTGAAAGTGCTGACAGCCATGATAACTAGTTCGGAAGGATGGAAGAAAAGAGTTAAAAAAGGGAGTAAAGTTATCAAATAAATGCCCTTCTTTGCTATCTTGCACGTGGGGAAGGGAAAAAACGGAAAAGGAAGAAGCCCCGACACTGCAGAGCAAGCTCTACAAATGAAAAAAAAAGAAACCATGAAAAGGAGTAAAAATTTGTGGACAGAGAGTAGAGAAGTGTGGGCAGCATTGGGAATGTAGGCGTAATGTTTGAGGTAGTGCCCCGAGTGGCTTATGCTTAGGTCTTTTGTACAAGCTTGTTGTTTTCAGAGTGTACATGTGCTTCTTTATTGCCTAGCGCGCTGATGACGTTGGAGGCCGGTGGCCCAGGCGTTCCTCCCCAGGTAACAGCTCCGAGAGTCTGGGTACCAAAGGAGTAGTGATAGCTGCCTACTCTCCGATAAAAAGCCTGCACACTCGCATAAAGCATGTCGTAGTCTCTCCGGTGCACCGTCGACTTCATATGCCACTCTGGCTGCCATTAAGATAAATAAGAGTAGGTATCGAGAATGTCACTTCCCGCCAGAAACGGCGAAGAAGGGTTGCGTCGCGTCGTCGTCGGCTCAATGCACTCAAGTTCTGGGTCAAGGGAAGCGATAAGTCAGCTCAGCAATTATTGGGCAGCTCGTTTGGACAGTCGTGTCTGCCGGGCAAGTTTGGCAGAAGAGCCTATCTACGTACGTATGAAATAATGGACTGGGCATCATCCCCGTTCTCTATTCGACTGAACCGCGGCACCATCCTCAATTTTGTTGCCAGCAACGGCGCAGTGACTAGGAAACCAATGTCACAACCCGCCTGAGCAGCACAGTCGTGCGATATTCGTATCTGTATGAGTAGCTGTTTGTGAGGTCCACGGCACCGGGTTGACTGAACCGACTGAAGAACAGGCTTTGACTCGCTAGAGATGAGCCATGTTCCCCATAAGGTTTGCTTAATGCTGTAAGAGTGCCACGAATGACCATGACCTCTGTAGTCATCGAAGTGGTTACAGGGACTCCCTTGTATTCGATAGACAGAGCATTTATGGTATAATAACTGAGATGAAGAACCAGATGCGGTTACAATCTGCTTAAATGTCAGGGTCCTCGCGGTGTGTGTTATGAAGGTAAACCAATGCTACTCCAAGGCCGGTGCTTCTAGACCACGCTCTCTTTTAGCTTTGGAATGCTTTGACACACTCAGTGCTCCGTCATACACCAACGCGGGAGCAGCAGCCTCGACGCAGGCCTTTAGTTTGGTGGCCTGCCGGTAATGTTGGCAGCTACTACCCTTGCGAATAACTGGAACTACTAATAGCTTGCATGGGAAAGGTGATGATGAGGAATTCGCAGAAGGTGCCTCATATGCGGAATGAGTGTGTCAGGTATCGCATGAGGTAGCAAAGATGATCACCAGCTACTGCAATGGTTGCTACTGTTGAGGTGCGTCATGGCAGGCCAAGACATGAGGAAGGCCCGCGTTTGCATGCCCGTAAGTGACCTACTGTTTCTTCCCCACGCACGACAAAGGACCGGCAAGGCGTCCCGCACCGCGGCCCCCAAAACGCGCTGCTAGTCACAAGATTGACTTCAAAGGCGTTCCTAACGTTTCACCGCCGATAAAGTGGGTAGTATAGACCATTGCAGAGGGTCATTTCTTCAAAGAATATGCGTGCTGCTTCGAAAAGTAAGTCTGTCAACAACTACGCCTACAAACGTTTCATGTTTCACAAAGGAAACCATCTCGCCACTAAATTGACCAAATGTATGCACACATAAGATCTTGCGAAAACGCAACCAATCCGCGCTTGCTGCTGGATATTTTCACCCCTGTCAAGGAGTTGGTCAAGTCTACGGCCTTTCGGAGCCGTCTGTTGGCGTGCCGACGAGCCACGCCATCTGCCCATAGACAAATATCTTCGCGTATTTATATATCAATAGGTGAACAGTTTCTGGAAGTGACGTTGCCTGGCCGATCTGTGGGAGGTTGAACAACGTAGGGCTCAGCGCACCTCTTAGTGGACATTGCGGTGCATATAGGGCAATTAGTTGTTACGCCATGCTCAGTCATCTCAGAGAATGACCTTTCCGATGTCACTGGCAGACCTTGCCACCAATTTCTTACTCCTTTCCACTTGTTCGGCTTTAGGAATTTTGTTGTGCAGCATGTTGCTGCAGGCTCCTTTAAATCTAAAGAAAAACGCCTCGCATATACGCTTGAGACCTTTCTGGTGGCGTACGGAAGTCACTACGTGAATACGCAGTCAACGGACGTGCGGATCGGCCGAAACAGGTCATATTACATCAAACTGACGTTATTGTGCTCTATTTTCGCGCGAAATGGGTGCAGTGTAGTACATTTAAGAACCTTTTTTAAGCCGTAGGGCAATATCTCGCAAAATAAAGAACTACGCCAGACTTGCAAAGATGACTTGTTGAAATATATTTCACCCGAAACTAGGAAGTGCTGTGATTCGGCCGGCCGGTGGGCCTAGCATAGATTTTGCTTCAAGAGTGGGACAAGTACGCTAGACCCCTGTTCATGAGCGACAATATAATCGGGCTAGTTCATGCTAAAATATTTCGAAAGGACGTGCCGTGAAGAGCTGCCAGAGTGTGATGGAGCTGCGCATGGTGACTCTATGAGGTCGCGACGATGACGATCCCCTTGCACAGAGCCAATGCCGCCTCCAGATCCTTCACTAGACACTAGCGGCTTCAATGGCTGCCGTATCGAAGCAAAATAGTCCATTTCGTAGTGCTTACCCGAGCTTACCGTGCATTTCTTCCTGAGCAAGCTAAAGTTTTCAGAGCGGCTTTTACCCACAAATTCGTGGCGGTCCTGGAGCGACTCATTGCTTCTGCTTTAATTCCACAGAAAAGTGAAAATGTATTCGGTAGGGTTGCACCCGTTTGTAATTTTCTATTTTTTTCACAATTACGCCACAGGCGCTGAGCCGTTGACACTAAGTGCATGCTCTGAACGATAACTTTTTTTTTTGTTTCAGCAACGCTCAGATTCGTCACGCATTTCTGTAAGTAAACAGATATGGGTAATCTTGCATGCGTACTCTCTGCGCGATGCATCAAAACATTTGCCATTGTTTCAGTTGAATTGAATTAAGCATGTTTGTTGTGTTATATGTTATACTTTTATAAGATTGTAGCACCGAGCTTGCGGCTGCTAAATTAAAAATTAGACCCAGTCGAAAAACACAGAGAAACTTCTGTTGCACAACAGAAATTTCTGTTGTACGACAAAAATATCCGTCGCAGAACGGTGGTTTCTGTTGGTACTACAGGGTAGTCTATTGTGCGACAGAAATATATGTAGTGGAACAACAGGACGTCTCTCACTTCTATTGTACAAAGGATAGAATGTCCCATTATCTTAAAGGTTCGTCCTGTCATATTTCGTGTATTGTTTTGAGAATGGGGTGTACGGGGCCTCCAGTATTTTTGGATTCACATATAAGAGGGATTTTTACTTCACCCCAAGTTATTGTATTCTTTACAGCCAGTCATTCTTCAAGACGCGCCTTTATATCTCATTAAGAACCCAGTGCGCATAACGTTTAAACATCACAAGGTAGTTATTTTCCCGTTATTTTGCCCGAAACAAAGTCAAATATAGTTTATTAGTGTGCTGATAAAATCTTCCCAATTGAAAATACAGAGCAAGGTTCCAGAGCCGAGGGCTGAAAGAGAACCTCACATAAGGAACTACGAAAAACATACGCAAAGAAACCGCTGCGAGCACAACAAACAAATGCGTATTACAAAGCACCTGAAGAAGCTTGAGCTTAGTTAGCACTGAAGTCCGAAATGCCAAATTAGACGGAACGGTTTTCCTACTGTAATTTCAGTGTAGCGGGGGTGACTGGAAATTGTGACTGAGGGCAAATGTGGAAGCAGTTTAAAGGAACCCTGCAACACTTTTTTCAACTTTTAAAAAAAGTCTTGAATGCTTGCAGAACGTAGTCACCCAAACACACCCAGTACATAGATTAGGAGGTGGCAAAGTACCTCCGCCAAAAATTACTGCTCTGTGCTCATTAGATAACTTGTAAACTAGTTCAAAAGGTTTTTCTCTCTTTCCCGGTCTTGACGTTCTTCGACGGCCCGAAATACGTCACCAAGGCCATGTAGCGGCTGTTGGCCGGTTTTCCTTCAGCTGCAGCTATGAACGCTTTTCGATAACAACTTAAAAAAAAGCCACAAAAAACAAAGCTGAAATGGAAGGCGGATCTGGTGCGACGAGAAAATCACGCAGTGCCGCTCGCTCTATGCTGGCGATAAATACCGCTTTATAGGGGGGCCAGACACAAAGCAAAGAGTGAAAGCGCTTATCGAAAGTGTTTCAGGGTCCCTTTAAATAACAAGATTTTCAGAAGGATTATATGCAACGGTATCAAGTTCTTTTTGGGTTGAAACTATAGAAGTATGACGGCATATTTAAATGTCAGTGTTCAGAATTAATATCTGAAGTATTGGGGTGTAATGGGTGCGGAATGGGGTGAACTGTATGGTGGAAATTACACGGTTTTTAATTTCTTCTAATGGTGCGGACTAGGAGCGATTACTCTATGAGGATGTGCAATACGGGATGCGATTATGAATAAAGGCATAACGACGATAGAGTGAGGTGGATGGACTGAAGGAATGGCGTGCTCAAAGTAATAGTGTGATAATGCAGGGAGTTTGGTTCTTGGTTTGCTTTACACAAGCTTTTCGCGGATGTAGTGGCAGGATTTTGACGCAGGTTAGGTTACTCGCAGACAGAAACGTACTTAGCAATGGTTGGGTGTAAGTTTCACGCATGAGGGGAACACATCAAGAAAGACGAAGAAAGGGAGGAGGCTGGAAATAAATTAGCCGTGTGCACACATCTCATTGCCTCAAAATAAAGTCGGTGCAAGCACAATTTAAGCCTTGAAGACCGGTGACTTTGCCGAGCGGTCACAGCACATTCCCATTATCACGGGAGCCGGGAGGGAGCGGCTGAAAAAATTGAAGGCAATTTTTGCCTCTCAGGTGGCTCAAGATGTAGTTTTCCCGCTATCCCGCCTGCATTCGTAAAAACAGCTCAGAACCCTACTTATGGCAATGAAGGGGGTTTCTTATTGGTGTGCATGCACTATTGTTTCAAAAAGGTGAGCGCACTGTCATTTTCAACTATCGCCCGGATGAATAAAAACCAGCGCGGTTTGGTTACTCCCCATCATTCCTTCAGGCTCTTGCTTTCTTTGTAAATGTGACGTTTGCTATAGCACGCATGAACGCCTAGCTGAAAAAAAAAAAAAAATTTTCAGACATTGCGGATAATACGGGCAAGATTTATTCCGATTGAACACAGATTGAGGAGTCATTAGCTCATGATACATATGATACCATTTGCCGGCAGTAGGTTTTACTCTGCGCTCTTTACTTTCAGCCACATTCCGGCCAGCAACCCGAACACGTGAGTTCACCAATGTGTTGTTTACCTTGCGGCTTCTTGCCATGCCGTGTCATCCAAAGGCATATGTTTAGCGCCTGGATATACTGATCGCTTATTTCCTTCTACATTGGCTTCTGTCTTTAAACAAAACGCAGTTAGGAAATTGGTCGGCACCGGCAAAGAACGTAAAACAAAAACAGCTTAACCTAACGCAATGCCTTGTTCATTCATCCTGTTAGCCAGATTGGAATATTTAAAAACTTCATGCTGTCCTATTTCTTTCTCATTGGGGCGTTAGCCCGGTACGTTAGCCTTCTTTGTTGTTCGAAGAGGATTCACTGACTTGAATGTTGCGGTTCCATTACGGAGCGTGCACAAACTTACGAAACGCACCCGGTTTTGTTAAGGTGTCGTTCAGGATGCAATTAACTATGGCACATTAAGGAACATATTAACATGTTGATATTTAATTGCTATAGCCTTTTAACTTTCCCATATAATTTTAGTTATGTTTCTATTCTGTGTAGTTCTCAAAATCACTGTTTCATAATTTTTATACTAGAGTTGTAATTTCTTCTAAATTCTCTCATTTTCACTTCTAGCTTGTAAGAATTCTTTTTCAGAAGCACTTTGCATTATAGTAGTAATTCTGTACCAATCAGTATTCCAGAAAACCACATCCCGAGTGGTCGCGTTTGGATCTCTACCACCAGCACCAAGGCAGGAAGTTTATCAGATGCAACGAAAAGAATTAGACGGCTGATTTTATTCAGTAGAGAGCAAAAGTAATTGAACCAGCTACCCGCACTTAGGCACTGCACCTGTCGCCGATGCAAGATGTGCGAAATTAACAGAGCAATGACAAAAGTCAAGCAAAAAGTTCATTTCCTTAGTTTAAAGCTTGGTCAAGTACATTTTTGAAGTCCAAAGAACAGGAATTGCCGGAACACAGGCTCGGGTCGTGGAGGTGCAGGTCTCTGATAACTCCTCCTAACCGCGGATTCCATCTGCTGCCATGAAATAACCGAGCGTAAAAAAATGTGCCTACGCTTCAAAACATTGCACTAGATGCTGCGTTGTGTGCACTTCTGTGCCGTTTCAACGTACCGTTAAAGACTCAGCGCAAACGTAATAAGCCGTATATCAACTACGACCATCTAATTTACTTAGAATTAACATGGTTGTAGCAAATGAACTAGCCATTGTCAAAACATATAATAAAAACTCCTGCGCTTCTGTATATTAACTGAAAGGGAGGTGTATTCCTCGCTATCTTGAAAGTGTTGTGTAGACATAGCTGTTTCTAAGCAACAGCACGAGACGTGCCCAAGCTTGGAGTCATTATACCCTTCCTGAGATGTCCATCGGCGCCAGTCGTATTCAGTCTTGATTGATTGTGGGGTTTAACGCGCCGACGCAACGCAGGCGATGAGGCGCGCCGTAGTGGAGGGCTCCGCATTAATTTTGACCATTTGGGGATCTTTATCGTGCGTCGAAATCTCGTACACACGGGCGTTTTTGCTTTTCGCCTCCATCAGAAAAGCGGCCGCCGCGACCGGGAATCGAACCCGCGACCTCGTGCTCAGCAGCGCAACGCCTTAGCCACTGAGCCACCGCGGCGGGTGTATTCAGTCTTCTTAGCCCTTGTACTGCATTGATTGAATTTACCAGATGCTTAACATCTATTCCAGAAGAGAAGTTTGGAGTCGTTACATCTATATTAGAGTTTAGGTTTCGGCCAGTTGGTAGCGGTAATCTATGACTTCGTGTTGCGCCAACAAAACGGCAAGGACAAAGGGGCGACGGGTACAAGCGCTACTTCCAACTGAGTTTATTCAAAAACTGCGTGAATTTAAAAACACTTATCACCAGAAACAAAGATAGAAAAGAAAAGAAAAAAAACAGCTCATGACAAAATTTGCACACACAAAAAAAATAATTCGCACACTGTGATATCGAGCAAAGTGCAGCACGAGGCATTAACTAAGGTGGCACCCACCCCCCACTCAGATAGCCAATCTCCTTATCGGATAAGGCCACGGCTTGTACCCGTCGCCCCTTTGTCCTTGTCGTTTTGTTGGCGCTACACGAAGCCATGTGTTACATCTATTGCTTTAACTAGAGATTATCATAAAAAAAGTGTCTTCGTGGGCGTGCCTGCAAATGGTTCACGCCTACGATTTGAACTGTTGAATGGAGTTGCCAAATACGCATTGGATTGGATTCTTGGTATATGGGTTGAAGTTTCGCCGCAGCTGCGCATTCGGCTGGTTGACGGCAAATGTCACTTTACATTGTCACAGCAATATGAGCAATAATGCCACGCTTTTGAGCTGTTCTGAAACTGGTAGCGATCCTCCTGCGTGTATCTATCTTCGTCTGTGCCTTGTTTTCTCTGTTATAATTTCTACGAAAGCGGAAACCAACTAGCCTAGTTCTCAGCTTTAGTTGATACGAGTACTGTGGTATTCGTTTATAAAAATTCAGGTAAGAACAATTGCCAGAACGAATTGCTCGCAAAAAGTTGATCATCTTTGCGAAAAGCACTCGGCTAGAATGGATCATTGATGTTTGCGAAAAATATATTGGGACTATAATCTTTCGGGCGGAAATACTGGCCGGTGTGTTTTTTTGAGTCATCTACATATTTCTTTGCTCTTGCTGTGTTACACTTGAACTACCTGTTTGATACTCCGCATTACTTTGCATTCGTTTGCTTTTAGACTCTAATGCAAGTAGTAACTTTTTGTTGCATTGGGCTCTTTTTGCTGCTTTTCTGGTTATGTTACTTCCCACTTACCTTCTGTGGTTTTTTTGAGTCATCTATATATTTATTTGCTCTTGTTGTGATACACTTCACATGTGTGTTTGATACTCGGCATTACTTTGCCTTCATTTGTTTTTAGACTCTAACGCAAGTAGTAAGTAACTTTTTGCTGCATCGGGCTCCTTTTGCTACCTTTCTGGTTAGGTTACTTACCACTTAACTTTCAAGCTTTTTTTGAGTCAACTATATATTTGTTTGTTCTGGCTGGGATACACCTGAAATATCTGTTTGATTCTCAGCATTACTCGGCATTACTTTGCTTTCGTTTGCTTTTAGAATGTAACGCAAGTAGTAACATTTTGCTACATTGGGCTCTTTTTGCTTCCTTTCTGGTTGGGTTACATCCCACTTACCTTCAGTGGTTTTTTTGTCATCCATATATGTTTGCTCCTGCTGTGATACACTTTAACTGTCTGTTCGATACTCGGCATCACTTTGCTTTCGTTTGTTTTTAGGCTCTAACGCAAGTAGTAAGTAACATTTTGCTGCAATGGGATCTGTTTTCTGGCTTTCTGCTTAGGTTTCTTCCCACTTACCCTGCGTGGTTTTTTTTACTCATCCGTATATGTGTTTCCTCTTGCTGTGATACGCTTCTACTGTCTGTTTGATACTCGGTATTACTTTGCTTTTGTTTTTTTAGGCTCTAACGCAAGTAGTAAGTAACATTTTGCTGCAATTGGACTCTTTTTGCTGCCTTTCTAGTTAGGTTTCTTCCCACTTACCTTGCATGGTTTTTTGAGTCATCCATGTTTGTGTTTGCTCTTCCTGTGATACACTTCAACTGTCTGTTTGATACTTGGCATTACTTTGCTTTAGTTTGTTTTTTACTTTCTAACTCATGTAGTAAGTAACTATTTGCTTCATTGGGCTCGTTTTGCTGCCTTTCTGGTTAGGTTACTTCCCACTTACCTTCCATGGTTTTTTGAGTCATCCATATAGTTGTTTACTCTTGCTGTGATACACTTGAACTGTCTGTTTCATCATACTCAGCATTATTTTGCTTTCGTTTGTTTTTAGACTATGATGCATGTAGGAAGTAACTTTTTGCTGCATTGGGCTCTTTTCGCTGCCTTTCTGGTTTGGTTTCTTCCCACTTACCTTGCGTGGGTTTTTTGAGTCATCCATATATGTGTTTGCTCTTGCAGTGATACACTTCAACTGTCTGTTTGATATTCGGCATTACTTTGCTTTCGTTTGTTTTTAGACTCTAACACACGTAGTAAGTAACATTTTGCTGCATTGAGCTTTTTTGGTGCCTTTCTGCTTACGTTTCTCCCCACGTACCTTACATGGTTTTTTTGAGTCATCCATATATGTGTTTGTTCTTGCTGTGATACACTTAAACTGTCTGTTTGATACTCGGCATTTCTTTTCTTTCGTTTGTTTTTAGACTATCACGCAAGTAGTAAGTAATTTTCGCTGCATTGGGCTCCTTTTGCTGCCTTTCTGGTTAGGTTACTTCCCACTTAACTTTCATGGTTTCTTTGAGTGAACTGTATATTTGTTTGCTCTAGCTGTGATACACTTGAACTGTCTGTTTGATACTCGGCATTACTTTGCTTTCGTTTGCTTTTAGGCTCTAACACAAGTAGTAAGTAACATTTTCCTGCTTTTCTGGTTAGGGTTCTTCCCACTTACCTTGCGTGGGTTTTTTGTCATCCATATATGTGTTTGATGTTGCTGTGATACACTTCAATTGTCTGTTTCAGACTCGGCATTATTTTAATTTCGTTTGTTTTTATGCTGTAATGCAAGTAGGAAGTAAATTTTTGCTGCATTGGGTTCTTTTTGCTGCCTTTCGGGTTAGGTTATTTCCAACTTACCTTCCGTGGTTTTTTGAGTCAACTATATATTTGTTTGCTCTGGCTGTGATACACTGCAACCGTCTGTTTGATACTTGGCATTACTTTGCTTTCGTTTGTTTTAAATGCAGAGCATTTCAGTAACTCACGATGTCACCCGCGTTGGCGTCCGTAGTCCGCACGCTCACTGCGCATGCGCGTCGAGTCGAGGCGATAGCGAACTCTCTCGCGAGGGGCATTGGATTGGATTCGAACACACTCTCGCGAGGGGCATTGGATTGGATTCGATTGGATTGGCTTGGATTAGATTGAATTGGATTGGCTTGGCTTGGCTTGGATTGGATTGGATTTGGATTGGATTAAAGTGGATTGTGTTGGATTGTGTTGCGTCATAGCTGCGGCAAACGCGCTGGGGCCGGCGCATGTGCTGTACTCTCTCTTCCGCGGTTTCCTCTCCTTCTAGCGCGGCGCATATAACCGGTGTGCCGTTCTCCGGCGAAGCAACATCCGCGCTTGGCTCAAACACCTGAGTCCACGCCGCTTTACAAGTACGCCAACGTCGTCGACTGGGACCGGCTTACGCAGTCCCCTCAACGCGCGTTCGGAATTCAGTCAAGGGCGTCCATGCTTGGCTTTCGCTTGACGTGACGCTTTGCTTGACTCGAGTAGATGCGACGCATTTACTCGAGTTCCCCCCGTGGGAAGATGCGGGCGGTTTTTCATTTTCTAACGCAAGTATTAGGTAACTTTTTGCTGCATTGGGCTCTCTTTGCTGCCTTTCTGGTTAGGTTACTTCCCACTTACCTTGCTTGGTTTTTTTAGTCATACATATATGTTTGCTCTTGCTGTGATACACTTCAACTGACTGTTTGGTTCTCGGCATTACTTTGCTTTCGTTTGTTTTTAGACTCTAACGCACGTACTAAGTAATATTTCTCTGCATTGGGCTTTTTTGGCGCCTTTCTGCTTACGTTTCTTCCCACTTAGCTTGCGAATTTTATTAGTCATCCATATGTGTGTTTGCTCTTGCTGTGATACACTTCAATTGTTTGTTTGATACCCGGCATTACTTTGCATTCGTTTTTTAGGCTCTAAAGCAAGTAGTAAGTAACATTTTCTGCATTGGGCTGTTTTTGCTGCCTTTCTGGTTAGGTTACTTCCCACTTACCTTGCACGGTTTTTTTGAGTCATCCATATATGTGTTTGTTCTTGATGTGATACACTTCAAATGTCCGTTTGACACTCGGCATTACTTTGCTTTCGTTTGTTTTTAGACTCGAACGCAAGTAGTAAATAAGTTTTTGCTGCATTGGTCTCCTTTTGCTGCCTTTCTGGTTGGGTTACTTCCCACTTAACTTTCATGGTTTTTTTGAGTGAACTGTATATTTGTTTGCTCTGGCTGTGATACACCTGAACTGTCTGTTTGATACTCGGCATTACTTTGCTTTCGTTTGCTTTTAGGCTCTAACACAAGTAGTAAGTAACATTTTCCGGCCTTTCTGATTAGGTTTCTTCCCACTTACCTTGCGTGGGTTTTTTGTAATCCATATATGTGTTTGAACTTGCTGTGATACCCTTCAATTGTCTGTTTTATACTCGGCATTTTTTTAATTTCGTTTGCTTTTATTCTGTAATGCAAGTAGGAAGTACCTTTTTGCTGCATTGGGCTCTTTTTGCTGCATTTCTGGTTAGGTTATTTCCAACTTGCCTTTCGTGGTTTTTTGAGTTAACTATATATTTGTTTGCTCTGGGTGTGATACACTTCAACCATCTGTTTGATACTTGGCATTACTTCGCTTTCGTTTGTTTTTATTTTCTAACGCAAATATTAAGTAACTTTTTGCTGCATTGGGCTCTTTTTGCTGCCTTTCTGGTTAGGTTACTTCGCACTTATCTTGCTTGGTTTTTTTGTCATCCATATATGTTTGCTCTTACTGTGATACACTTCAACTGTTTGTTTGATACACGGCATTACTTTTCATTCGTTTTTTAGGCTCTAAAGCAAGTAGTAAGTAACATTTTGCTGCATTGGGCACTTTTTGCTGCCTTTCTGGTTAGGTTACTTCCCACTTACCTTGCATGGTTTTGTTTAGTCATCCATATATATGTTTGTTCTTGCTTTGATACACTTCAACTGTCTGTTTGATGCTCGGCATTACTTTGCTTTCGTTTGTTTTTAGGCTCTAAAGCAAGTAGTAAGTAACATTTTGCTGCATTGGGCTCCTTTTGCTGCCTTTCTGCTTACGTTTCTTCCCACTTACCTTTCGTAGTTTTTTGTCCTCCATATGGGTGTTTGCTCTTGCTGTAATACATTTCGACTGCTTGTTTGATAGTCGGCATTACTTTGCTTTCGTTGGTTTTTATGCTCTAAAGCAAGTAGTAACATTTTGCTTCATTGGGCTCTGTTTGCTGCCTTTCTGGTTAGGGTTCTTCCCACTTACCTTGCGTGGTTTTTTTGTAGTCTTCCATGTATGCGTTTATTCTTGCTGTCATACACTTCAACAGTCTGTCTGATACTCGGCATTGCTTTGCCTTCATTTGTTTTTAGACTCTAACGCTAGTAGTAAGTAACTTTTTGCTGTATTGGGCTCCTTTTGCTGCCTTTCTGGTTAGGTTACTTACCACTTAACTTTCAAGCTTTTTTTGAGTGAACTATATATTTGTTTGCTCTGGCTGTGATACACCTGAACTGTCTGTTTGATACTCGGCATACTCGTCATTGCTTTGTTCGTTTGCTTTTAGGCTCTAACGCAAGTAGTAAGTAACGTTTGGTGCCTTTCTCGTTTGGTTTCTTCCCACTTACCTTGCGTGGGTTTTTTGAGTCATCCATATATGTGTTTGCTCTTGCTGTGATACACTTCAACTGTCTGTTTGATACTCTGCATTACTTTGCTTTCGTTTGTTTTTAGACTCTAACGCAGGAAGTAAGTAACATTTTGCTGCATTGGGCTCTTTCTGCTGCCTTTCTGGTTAGGTTTCTTCCCACTTACCTTGCGTGGTTTTTTTGAGTCATCCATATATGTGTTTGCTCTTGCTGTGATACACTTCAACTGTCTGTTTGATACTCTGCATTACTTTGCTTTCGTTTGTTTTTAGACTCTAACGCAGGAAGTAAGTAACATTTTGCTGCATTGGGCTCTTTCTGCTGCCTTTCTGGTTAGGTTTCTTCCCACTTACCTTGCGTGGTTTTTTTGAGTCATCCATATATGTGTTTGCTCTTGCTGTGATACACTTCAACTGTCTGTTTGATACTCTGCATTACTTTGCTTTCGTTTGTTTTTAGACTCTAACGCAGGAAGTAAGTAACATTTTGCTGCATTGGGCTCTTTCTGCTGCCTTTCTGGTTAGGTTTCTTCCCACTTACCTTGCGTGGTTTTTTTGTGTCACCGAAGTATGTGTTTGCTCTTCTTGTGATACACTTAAACTGTATTATACTCTGCATTACTTTGCTTTTGTTTGTTTTTAGGCTCTAAAGCAAGTATTAAATAACATTTTGTTGCATTTTGCTCTTTTTGCTGCCTTTCTGGTTAGGTTTCTTCCCACTTACCTTGCGTGGTTTGTTTAGTCATCCATATATGTGTTTGCTCTTGCTGTGATGCGCTTCAACGGTCTATTTAATACTCGGCATTCTTTGCTTTCGTTTGTTTTTAGAATCTAATGCAAGTAGTAAGTAACATTTTGCTGCATTTGGCTCTTTTTGCTTCCTTTCTGGTTAGGTTTTTTTTTTAGTCATCCATAGGTGGTTTTTTTTAGTCATCCATATCTGTGTTTGCTCTTGCTGTGATACACTTCAACTGTCTGTTTGATACTCGGCATTATTTTGCTTTCGTTTCTTTGTATACTCTAACGCAAGTATTAAGTAACGTTTTGCTGCATTGGGCTCTTTTTGCTTCCTTTCTGGTTGGGTTTCTTCCCACTTACCTCGCGTGGTTTGTTTGTCATCCATATATGATTGCTCTTGCTGTGATACACTTCAACTGTCTGTTTGATACTCGGCATCACTTTGCTTTCGTTTGTTTTTGGGCTCTAATGCAAGCAGTAAGTAACATTTTGCTGCATTGGGCTCTGTTTGCTGGCTTTCTGCTTAGGTTTCTTCCCACGTACCCTGCGTTGTTTTATCTTGCTTTTTATTTTGTATTGCCGCCCTTCTTAGTACACAAAGAGCAGGACGACAAGAAAAAAGTTATCCTTTATCCTGCACCTCCGTCTTTCGAGGGCAAAGTTAACAGTTAATTTTTATAGTTTTATGATACATCTGGATAGGAGGTGCTGTGTACAGGAGAACAAAAGCAGTATTGTAAAGCCCCTCTAAGGAAACAAATAAAGTATCCGCTAATAATTACAAGAGATAGTGATGAGTCACAGCCTTACTATAACTAAAAAATATAAGGTCATTTTCACAAGGCAGATGTGAGCGGTAGCGCTCTGTCTGGGAGAACGCTGCATGATCCTCCTTGATTATTATGCTTTCATCTTGTGAATTAGTAATAACAAGAGATAGTGATGAGTCGCAGCCTTATTATAACTAAAAGATGAAAGGTCATTTTCACAAGGCATATGTGAGCGGTAGCGCTCGAGCTGGAAGAACGCTGCATGATCCTCTTTGATTAATATGGTTTTATCTTGTGAATTAATAACAACAAGAGATAGTGTTGAGTCACAGCCTTATCAAAACTAAAAATATAAGGTCGTTTTCACAAGGCAGACGTGAGCGGTAACCCTCGAGCTGGGAGAACGCTGCATGATCCTTCTTGATTATATGCTTTCCTCTGGTGAATTAATCATAACAAGAGATAGTGATGAGTCAAAATCTTATTATAACTAAAAAATGTAAGGTCGTTTTCTCAAGGCAGATGTGAGCGGTAGCGCTCGAGCGGGGAGAACGCTGCATGATGCTTTCATCTTGTTATTTGTAGTCGTTTTCTTGCCAAATACCCCCGTGAGAGCAGTGTAATTCTTTCCATCTCAACACAAATACTTAAATTTCCCTTTTAATTGCTTAAATTATTCTCTAGGATAGTACAAACGTAGATAGTTGTAAAAAACAGTAAGGAATAAAAAGAAACAACAACAAGAAACAAAATTTGGCTAATTTGGCAGTTAATATAGAAATTTGGCCTACATCGCCCATAAACTGAGAATACAGGAAGCGGCAATAAAAGAATACTTAAACTGAACACAATGGAATACAAATTAAAAAAATCTGCATAATGCAGCCTTCTCACGCAATTAATTTAAAAACAGAACGAAACAACACAGAAAAGACAACTGAAAATCAACTTCAATCCACAATGTGTAAGTCAGAAAAACAGGAAACATGAAAATATAAGAAAGTGAAATGAGCTCACAAAATATCGAATCTCTACCCAACTCCAGCGAACTCACGCGAGTAACTAGAAGAGAGAGAGAGAACAAACTTTTTTTTCCGCAGGACCTAAGTACAGGTCCCCATTTGAAAGTTCAATTTACCGGATCGGCGTAGTACTCCAGAATGTCCGTGCTGATCCGGTGCACGTGTTTGTAGAGAGCCTCCCGGGCAGCCTGGATGTTTACTGTCGGCGGGGGAGACAGCCAGAGCTGCCAGGATGTGATGGAGGCGAGGGATGGGTCAAGTGATGGCGGGGTGCAGTCCCAATAAGAATGAGAGATGGATGGGTAGGAAGAACAGGTGGGACAAGAAGGACGGCCAGGACGCCGATAGATGCGGTGAAAAATGAGTAACTAAAAGACGCACATAAACATTACCCACAAAACGGGGCTGTATCGGTTGACGTGATTCTTCATGTCCAACGAGGAAACGTAAGTTTGTTGAAACGGAAAAGGGGCGCCGGAATTACTTGCCTTTCACAGAATGACCGCATTTTTATTAATTTTGAAACCAAAGCGTTAGTTTATGTATACCATCGAAGGCGTTGTGATGTAGAGAAAGCCGGTGGTACACGAAACTTGAAGCGGCTTGAACTAGTGGTGCAAGGCTGTAGAAATGACAGGGCTGGCGGTTCCTCTCCCTTCGTCGGAGTCCCGGATGTTGCACCTCACATGAACTTTCGAACTTAGCGTTGAAAGGTGTCCATTACTGGCAGGCCAGGATCGTTTTCTCCGCAGGCTTTCACATCTCTCCCAAAGTGGTCCGCTTTAGCACGCGTTAGAACCCGCGGCAACTGGCTTCGCGATCTCAGTGCCTGTGCTCCCCACTTCAGGCGCGAACGCATGGAAACTCAAGGAGAAGAGCACGCGAAAGAACACACCACGAAAGCTGGACACAGTGTTCTCGAAAGTTGAGCTGGCCGACACCGGGAGCTCCGGATGAGGCGCACGCTCACGCGCACGCGGTATTTTTCGTGGTATTTTTGCAAGCTCCTCACGAGGCGCATGCTCAGGTGTGCTAGGCTTTGCTGACTTTTCAGGTAACGCTCTACGGCGGAAATATTTATAAAGCTTAAATAGCTATGCTGTTAAAAAAGTGCGAGCCGCGGAGTTGGCGCGCGGAAAGGAAAACAGCGGCATTACAGAACGACATGCCATGCCACACGTGCAATATGAGCCATCTTAAGCGGGAAAGCTACTGACCAGGGCAAAGAGGAGCCCCTGCATATGACGAGCGAGTAGAAATAGCTTGGGAGAGTGCTGTTCAGGGGGATTAATTCTCAAGTGATGATGATGTTTGATCTCAGGGTTTAACACGCCGACGCAACGCAGGCGATGAGGCGCGCTGTAGTGGAGGGCTCCAGAGTAATTTTGACCACCTGGGGATCTTTAACATGCGTCGAAACCGCGAACTCAAGGACGGTTTTGCTTTTCGCCTCCATCAGAAAAGCGGCCACTGCGGCTGGGTATCGAACCCGCGTACCAGTGATCAGCAGCGCAGCGCCTTAGTTACTGAGCCACCGCGTCTGGTGGCGGGTGACGGCCGGGGCCGCAAATTTCAACATTAATTTCTTCATTACATCAACAGAAGTTCCACGTAGCATTTCGTCTTACATTCGTAGGAGGTTTTAAGCGTTCCCCGGAGCTAAAATTATACATGTTTGACACCACTGTTGCTTGCCAAGCAACGCTCTATCTTGTTCTCGCGGCATTCTTTCGCCATGTCATCTTGTCTGTGAGGCTTCTCCGACATTTTTCAACTTACTTACCAACTAACCCAACTTTCTTCTTTCACTGTTTTATACTCCACTTCGCCTACGCGGCCTCCCCTTTACTTTCGCCACTGCCAATTTATGATTTCAGTCTCCCTCTTTGCTTTCGCCCTCACCTTTGGCCGTTCCTCTCCAACTCTTCATCCGTGTTTCCACTCCACATTCGCCCACCGGTGGCTGTTTTACACCATTCAACTTAACCGCCAACCCCACTCTCTCTCGTTCTTACCTCACAACCCGCTACAGTTTTACCTCATCTCCCTGTATGCAACTTCCCCTTTTCCCTTCTTTCCTTACACTGTCCTTCGTCTCCATCCCCGAATAAACTATATTACCGGTCAAACTTGTGTCCATACAGGGTCAACAGAAGGTTACTTGTAATTTCTGGCTCATGCCTTACCCCTTTGCATCCTGCCAATCATCATCATCAGCCTGCTCGAGCCCACTGCAGGACGAAGACCTCTGCCATTGACCTCCAACCGCTCCTGTCCTCACTTACTCCAGTCTACAGTCTACCCCCGAAGTTCTGTATTTCATCCTTCGACCGTGTTACCCTGCACATGGTTACGCAAAATACTGGTGACCCACTTCATGGACACCGATTGATCACCAGCCGTGGGTGATAAATAGCCCACTAGTAGCCAGTCAGTATACGACCTCTTAGACAGTGGACCCACAAGTAACGTTTTCTGGTTCAAATTACCGCCTGCATGGAGTTGTTCTCAACCTGCACTCTTTTGCTGCAGCCACATCGCGGCCAGCAACCAAAAAACGTGAGTGCTATGTATTCTATCACGCATGCATGGCTTGGAGTACTGCGTTTACATAGCCTAGGACTACCGTCTTGAAATTAAGCACTTTGCTGGACTATGGTGAAGGCAATGCTCGCAGAAAATGTGTCGTGCTAGCCCGCATGAGAGAACCGCCGCGGGAATTCAGTTTTGTATCGTAGCAGAGGTGTCATTGATTATGACTCTGGTGCTGGATTAGAGGGGCCATGTAGACAAAATACAAGTTTGTTTTATTCAATGAATTTTGTGTTTTGTGTGCCTCCAGCGCTTTTCGGGAAGCAAACGGTACCTATTCACCGAGAATGAATGAATGAATGAATCAAATCTTTATTAACAACAGGTGCAGTTGTTAAGGCACCCGCCCGGTGGAGGGAATCCCTAGTCCGGGATCCTCTGCTGCTGCTGGCTGCGCGGGCTCTTTGCACCAGGTCAAGCTGGAACTTAGGGTCCTTGCTGGTCAACCGTGCCATCCACTGTTGTATGGAAGGGTTGGGGATTGGTTGTAGGTCCGGTGACTTTTGGCACTCCCACACCTGATGGTATAGGGTACCGGGCGCTGGGCAGTAGCTGCAGCTGGCTTGATAGTCTGCCGGATAAATCGCATGAGGAAGGGTACGGTGTTGATACGTGCGATTTTGAAGTCGTCTGAACGCTGTTGTTTCACCCCTTGTGAGTTGGTGCTTTGGAATGGGGAAAATTTGCCGTTTGTGTCGGTACTCCGCCAAGATATCTGTGTAGCACAAGAGAGGCTGCCAGTTAGTCGGAACAGGTGGTGACTGCCCCGTGAGAGAAACCGTCCGGTGTATGTAATCGTGGGCAGCGACATGAGCCACCTTATTCCCCTCAAGGGATTCGTGTCATGGCACCCAAACTATATAAACTTCGGGAATGCTCTGTTTTGCTAAAAGAAGACGAAGTGCCGGTTTAGAAATTCGACCTTGTAAGTAATTTCTGCACGCTGCCTGAGAGTCGGTAAGTATGGTGATTGGGTATTGGGCAGTGGTGATGGCGTGGGCTATCGCGGCTTTTTCGGCAGTATCAATCGCTGTGGTATTGACTGTGCAGGATGTGATTTCTTGTCCCCGTCCATTCACTACACAAGTTACGTGGGCGGGATGGTGCGGGTAAGGGGATGCTCCCACGGAACAGGTATTTAGGTCGTTTGCATATCTGGTGGCATGGCTCGTGCTTGGGCTATTCTTCTGGCCTTGTTGTACTCCCGATGTATATTTCTTGGTATTGGGGCAACTCGTATGTGCTGTGGAATCTTCAAAGGTATGCTTGTTTTCTGATCTTTAAACGGTGGATTCGTATAACCTAATCGGTGAAGAGTTGTGCGCCCCGTCGTTGCTTTCTTCAGGCGCTCCATCTTAGAAGTGTGGTGGGCTTCTTGTAATTCTTCCAACTGTTATGTACGCCTAATTGTAATAATTTTGATGTCGATGTCTTCAAGGGCAGCCTGAGTGCAGTCTTGTAGGCTTGTCGGATAATTATATTTAATGTGGCTTTTTCGTTAGTTTTAAGTGCCAAGTACGGTGTTCCATAAGTGATTCAACTTATAAATACTGCTTGTAATATTTTGAGCGTGTCAGGCTCATTCCGGCCATATCGACGATGTGCGACGCGCTGAATTTTGCGTAGCAGCTGGTTTACAGTTTTCTGGAGGGGGGCGATTGTGTGGAGCCCACCGCCATTTTTGAGAACAAGTCCAACAATTCTCAAGTCCGGCACAGATTGGGACGCGTTGCTCATTTATAAATACGTCCGGTTCTGGGACGGTGGAGTTGTTTTGTTTCGGCGTACCAGCACTAAGTGTCAGAAGTTCCGATTTCTCTGGGGCACATTGAAGACCTCGTTCTCGAAGTTATCTTTGCGCCTTGTCTATAGCGGCTTGAAGTGCTTCTTGTTGCTCAGTCATGGATCCTGTAGGGGTCCAAATGGTGAGATCATCTGCGTAGATGGCGTGACAAAGGTGGGGAATATATTGCAATAATGGTGGGAGGTTTTCATGGCAAGGTTGAACAAAAGTGGCGAGATGACAGACCCGTGTGGGGTACCACGAGCGATCGTCTAGGAAGGGCAGACCGCAATTGTCCAATTCCAATGGTCGCGGTGCGTTTAGTGAGGAAGGCTGGAACGTAATTATACACTCTCTGCCAACAACAAATTGATGAATGGCCCTGAAGGATAGCGCGGTGACTGATGTTATCGAAAGCACCTTTTATATCTAGAGCCAGGACGCAGCGCTTATGGTTCTTAAGAATCCGGCAAAGAATGTCTTCTTTAATTTTAATGAGTACTTCCTGATTGGATAGGTGTGGGCGAAACCCATACATACTGTTGGTAAAATGGTCATGGTCTTCAATGAATGGGAACAGACGATTTTGGACCGTATGTTCAAATAATTTACCATAAGTAATATGGGTCTCAAGTTACCTGTTGTTAACGGCTTTCCAGGTTTAGGTATTAATAATACATCGACATGTTTCTACTCAGGAGGAATTTGTGCTGTTACCCAAATGTGATTTATATAATCTAGAAGGGCTTCTAATCTTTCAGAGTCGAGATTTCGGAGGAGCTTATTCGGAATTTTGGCCTTTCCAGGTGTTGTGTTACGGGTGAGGTTTCGTGCGGCGGCTTCTATTTCGGAAAGGGTAAAGGGGGCATCTAGTTCGGGGATAGGGGCGCCATTGTACGGTGGGAGGGGAAACGTTGGCACCGAGAAATTAATCACTTTAAGTTAAAATTTTTATTCTCCTGCCAAATCGTGTGTTTTCATAACGTCTGCAATGACATCACAAGAGCAGGCCTTAAAGCAAGGAGGAAACCTTCAAGCTAAACCTAGTGGGCTGCGCAGCCTGGTTTACCGTAAGTCAACCCAGATGGCGCCACCATACCACGGCGGGCCCTTTTCTGCCCCCAACCCCTCCTCCAACCACATCTCCAACCGCTCCAGTCCTGAGCTACTCGAGTCTACAGTTCACCTCTTAAGTTCTGTGTATCATCCGTCCATCGTGTTACCCCGCACATGGGTTACGCAAAATACCGGTGACCCACTTGATGGTAACCGATTGATCACCAGCCGTGGGTAATAAATCGCCCATTAGTAGCCAGTCAGTACATGACCCCTTAGACCGTAGTCCCGCAAGTAACATTTTATGGTTCCAATTACCACCTGCATGGAGTTGTTTTCAACCTGCACTCTTTTGCTGCAGCCAGCAACCTAAAATTTGAATCTCCCGCCCTGAGGTCACTTCTACGAATCTCGCGGAGAAGCATGCAGATGGCGCCACGCAGCCGCCTAGAGGGAGAAATGCTTCCAACTCGTTCGCGCCTCTCCAAACACACAGGAACATCCCCCTCGCGAGGGGCACGATCAAATGCAGAGCATTTCCGGGGGCGCACAACGTTAAGTAGTTTGCGTTACGTTAATGTTGTTGCACTTGTGGCAACTGCTGACGAGAGAGCGCTCGTCAGCAGTAATTTGCATGAGTCAACGATATAAGGCGCGTCCGTAGCGTCCCATTCTGTGTCTTATTTGTGGCGCAGTGGGTAGAGCACCATGTACATTGCGTTCTGCCCGCAGGGTCGAGGGATCGAAACCTGGCGCCGGATAGTATTTTTTTTATATAGTAGGGAGGGGTGCGGTGCGGACTACGGACGTCAACGCGGGTGACATCGTGAGTTACTGAAATGCTCTGCATTTAAAAATGTGAGTGCAATGTATTCTATCACGCATGCATGGCTTGGATTACTGCGTTTACATAGCCTACGACTACCGTATTAAAATCAAGCACTTTCCTGGACTATCGTCAAGACAATGCTCGCAGAAAATGTGTCCTGCTAGCCCGCATGACAAAACCGCCGCTGGGATTCAGTTTTCAAATGCAGGAGAACTGCCTTTGATGATGACTCTGGTGCTCGCTTAAAGGGATCATATAGACAAAATACTAGTTCCTTTTACTGGAAAGATTTGGTGTTTTGTAGTGCCCCCCTGCGGTTTTCGGGGAACAAAAGGGTGCCTTAGCTGGCCCCACGTGGGCCGTTTTCTGCTTTTGCTTTGTTTTTTACCATATTTTTACTTAGCTTGTGTTTGTTAAGGTAGAAAATAATCGTATCATGAAACACGGTGTTCCCTTGCCAAATGTGATCATGTAAGACACCGTCGCTTGCTCCAATCAGCCAGTGCTGTCTGGAACAACCCCAAAGTGCCGCAGTGCTGTCAGCTAAAACAAGCATAGTGCGCGCAGTACCAAACACAGTACGCGATGGTACTTCTATGTTTACGTGTAATTTCGTAACTACGACCGTTTACCCCACCGTTGTTACTGCTATAAAAAGAGTGTGCCCTAAATGTAAGCGCAAATAGCTCGTTTGGCAACTTGTAAGCCCTGCCTAATTTACCTTTGCTTTTGCCGGCTTCAGCCAATCGCAGAGCTGGCACATATGATATCATAGGTTCTGTTGCGGAAAATGATCTACTGAATAGCGTGGCCATTCCCTACTATATAATTATGTAGCTTATTTCAGCGAAGTTTAGGTTAAAAGTGGTGTATATATTATTCTAACAAGCAATATTTCGAATGAACCAAGCTTGTGTTTTGTCGGCATGGCCCCTCTAAGGCTTCCCCTTGAGCCGTGGCAAAGGCAAATTCCACTTTGCTTGTATTACTAATTGCAGTGCCCCAGTTTCCTTATTCCTTTCAACGACGATTCATATTTCTTTCTCATGTGCTGTAGCCAACAGTGTGGTAAGGGTCGCAAATCCGCCCATTCTCCACTTTTCCTGCGGAGGTATTCTAATTGCTGTTTTTTTTCTGGGAGGGGAGAATGAAAATCGGAGAAGCGAAGATACCTACAATTCAGGAAGCCTGAGGATGAGGAGAAATATTTTTATAACACAGACGTCAGTGCATTGTTATCAGAGGCACGGCCCACCCAGCAGAAATTGCCAAGCCCGAGCGAATTGCCCGCCAATCATCAGTTGACAACGCGTCCGGGCTTGGCAATAACTCGGCCGCCATTATTCGCTGGCGCTGGGGGAAAGGTGACTAGCCAATAATTGGCCAAGCTCTTGAAGGCCAATATTGGACAACGCTTGGTCGAGTATGTTCCATGATAATGCCTATGGGTGGACCCCACGGTATTTTTATGCACAACTTTGGCTTCGTGACCAGTCGTTATGTCCAATGCCTATTTTATGAGTTGCCTGACGGCCCTATTTCTGCTTTATACATGCCATTATACAGCAAATTATCTAACGAGTGCGCATTATTATTTATTTATTGTGCACTCGTTAACTTATTTCCTGTACAATGGCATGTATAAAACACAAACTGGACCACGAGGCACAATAAAACTGAATCAACTTTGTAAAGCAATTACGTTACTTGCAAAAATAATGGAGCAACACAACACACCAGGCCTCTTTGTGTAATTCTTTTATTATGCGCATCAACTTTACAACTGGAAACCTGGCTTAACAGTGGCAAGGATACGAAATGGGTTTGTTTTAAGTGCGAATGCACTTCTTAAGCGAGCCTGAATCGTCCGCCGCCGTAGTCCGCATAGCAACAGCTGCGGGTGCGCGCGCTCCTCGTCTTCCTCCTCGTCTTCCCTAGCAACGGGGGGAGATGGGCGCGCGCTACTCTCCTCCTCCTCTCTTCGCTCAGTGACTGCGGGTGTTGGGCGCCTCCTCTCCACTTCGGGCGGGAGAGCTCTCGCTCGCGTAGCGGGCGCTCCGCATTCCGACGCGTGAGGGCGCTCTTGTAGCCCTCGCCGTAACGGCGGGCGCTACTCTCCTCCTCCTCTCTCCGCTCAGTGACTGCGGGTGTTGGGCGCCTCCTCTCCACTCCAAGATCACGATATCCACCGTAATCGCGCAATCAACAACCGTGCATTCGCACTTACACACTCTCCCCCTCGGGGAAGTGCGAGGAAATTTTTTTTATTGTGCATATCAAATTTACAAGAAACCTGGATTAACAGTGGCAAGAATACGAACACAAACACGAAAGAAAACAAACACAATGCTCGAGAAAATTTTTCAAAAGCGCTGCTCATGAAGCGCGAATGGATTATGCTTCGTTTAACTGCTTGAGATGCCTACAAAACAGAAGCATTCTGGTATATCAAAACAAAACCCTCCTCTACGGTAATTCGCCGACCTGCAAAGATCACAATATGTTGTTACACAGCCCTATTGTAGAATACTCGAGCTTGGAATGGTTGTTCTCGCTTCTGCATCTGCCACTTGTCCATGGGAAACACCTTTAAGTCGTAGCGCCTGTATATTTTAGGCAAAAAAATTGTTCACTAGAATGCTGAATGCACGCTGCTTACTAAATACAGCACGTAGGACCAGCCTTAACACATGCAAGTGTGAAAATATTAAGCCTAAAATTTAGCTTGTTAACACTCGTTATGAAACATAAAACGCATACTGCACTATTTATTTTTCAATACAACGTTTTACTGTAGAAGTTTCTTAGCTCGTTCTTGAGAAAACAGTCCAGAATTTTACCGAAAATGGGCTTCACACTTATTGAGGTCGCGCAGGGTAATATGGAAAAGTCCAAGACAAAGCAACCCGCCAGCGGTTCCGTAACATTTTGTTGTGGCTACTGTAGTCACATAAACAATTAATCCCGCCTGAAATGTCTTACCGTGAATGTTTTATTAGCGCAGGTTTTGTCTTCTAACAATGCGGGATGAGACTACAAGGAAAAGCACAACACAATGGGTTCGGAACGCATGAACGTTCACGTGTTTTTTGCAAGACATTTATGCCAACTTGGATTAAGATGAGAAACCTTGTGACCTTTTAACGCATTATATTTTGAAGGGTTAACCAAATAAAAGGACACTAATGCGACGCTACAAAGATAACAGATTGGGCAGAAACTGGTTTCGGTGTAGCTCTCGCCGTCGCTTACTTTTCTGCCTGGTCAGACGCGCCAGAGGCGAACACAACCGACGGAGAAGCCCAGGGGCCATGTAATGACTTTCTCGCTCGACAATATCTTTACTTTTCTGCAGAAAATAATGAAAGGAAAGCTTCATTTACAGCTACAGTTTAATGAATCCAGTTTAACACATCCGCAATTCTTATACTGCACACGAGTCTGGCTTCAACGCATGCTGAACGTCGTGAACCTGCAGTGGGAGGACGGCCGCTTGTTGTGAAAACACAAAGCCGGAAAAGGATAGCTAGCACTTGAGTCACAGAAATAGAAGCAAACGTATGTGTCCACTTAATTCTTCGCAAGAACCAACAACATTCAGCAGCACTCATGAACGCCAATCGTTATAAACTACAGCTAAAGTTTTGATGGGAACGAGCGCGAGCTCTCCCGTACCGCCAAGGAAAAAGGAAATGGTGGCTCACGTTTTCAGCGACCGGCCGCAGCAGACAAACGAGGTTATTCCACCAGTCAGGTATGCTTCAAACACAGCCACCCGCCCCAAAACGCACCTCAAAGACGCGCACAGGAGTACTAAGGCGGTTTCAATACCAAATAACAGACGCAGACGTCGGAGCGACGCGTATGGCTGCCCGCCGGAGGTTGCGGCAAATTAACTAGCCATTAGGAAAACCTCAAAATATTCCTGTACTTCACTGTTTTACCGGAATAGCCAGGTGTAGTCGGCAACGGCGAGCTCACGTGTCGAATGTATAGCCACCAGGATGACGCCGAGGCCCACGTCGCGGCGCGTAAAAACGTCCTTCTGCCGGCCTAAATAAAGTTTTTTTTCAATCAATCAATCCCAGCCTTGAAGGTGTTGTGCAGGTGTAGCTGTCTTTAAGCAACGGCTGGGCACGTGCCCAAGATTGCCGTCGATATGCTCATCCTCAGATGTGCAGTCAATATATTCTTCCTTAATTCAGTCTTCTTAACCCTTGTGTTGCATTGACTGCATTGATTTAATTTACCAGATGATTAAAAATATCCTAGCAGGAAAGTTTCTAATCGTTACACCTATTGCTTTTACTAGAGCCTACCACATAAAAAGCGTGTCTTTAATAACTGTAAATGGTGGACGCCTACGATTTCAGCTGTTTACAGAACTCGAAAATACACATCAGATAGTATTATTGGTATGTGTGGTGAAGTTTCACAGCTCCTGCACATTTGGCTGGTGAGGTGAAAATATCACTTTCCATATTCGTAGCAATATGAGCAACAAGTCCATGTTTTCGAGCGGTTCTGAAAGTGGTAGCGATCGCGCTGTGTGCACCTTTCTTTGTTTGTGTCATGTATTCGCTTTTCATATGTACTCAAGTGCAAACCAACTAGCACAGCTCTCAGCCTTAGTTGATACGGGTACTGTGGTATTCGTTTATAAAAATTCCGGTAAGAACAATTGCCAGAGCGAATCGCCCGTGAAGCGTTGATCATCTTGGCGCAGAGCACTGTCCTCGATGGAATCACTGATGTTTCCGATACCTTCGTTATGACTATGATCTTCTTGGCGGAAATACTTCGCGGTGTGTTTTTTAGGTGATCTATATATTTTTTACGCTCTTCCTGTGATCCACTCAACTGCCTGTTTGATACTCGATATTATTTTGCTTTCGTTTGCTTTTAGACTCTAACGGAAGCAGTAAGTAATATCTTTTCCTGCATTGTGCTCTTTTTGCTGCCTTTGTGGCTAGCGTTTTCCCGCTTACTTTGCGTTTTTTCATTTTGTTTGTTATTTTGTATTTCCCACCTAGTTCACATAAAGCGGGCAGCAAAAATAATTGCTTCTTTATCCTGCCCCTCGATCTTCGGGAAGGGAAAGGAAAAAGTTTTTTGTTGACAATTTTATCATACATGAGGATAGAGTGTGTCCGGGACATGAGAACGAAAAGTGTAATGAAAAGCACTATTCAGGAAACAAATAAAAAATCGAGCTATAAGATATTAGAATAAGGAATGAGAATAAGGAATTAGAAGATATAGTCATGATTTACAGCATCATTATAACTACAAAAATATAAGGTCATTTTCATAAGGCAAATCTGAGTGGTGGTTTTGGAGCGGGGAGAGTTATTCTCCCCGCATGGTTATTTTCCCGAGGCATGGTTATTCCTGATTATTTTGCTTTCATTTTCTAATATGTAGTTGTTATCGTGCCAAGCACAACAATGCGAACCGTGTGATTCCTCCCATCTTAATAAAAATACGTGAACTGCCCTGTTTAATTTTTCAATTTATTCGCATGGATAGCATGAACTTAGATGATCTGAAGAACAATAAGAACAAAAAGACAAAAGAAAATTTGGCCAATTCGGCAATTGATATTGCATTATGGCCACCATCGTCCGTAAAGTGAGAATGCACAAGTGAGAATAAAAAAATCCATAAACTGAGAATGAGGAATACAAATAGAAAATTTCTGCCTAATACAGCACTATCACGCAGTTAAGTAAAAACACAGACAAAAACAAAACACAGAAGGCAACTGAAGATCAACTTCAATCAAAAATATGTAATAAAGAAAAATACCAAAAATCTAAAAATAAAAGGAACTGGAAATTGGCTCACAATATATTGAATATACACCGAACTCCAAAGAACTCACGCGAGCAACTAGAAAAAGGAAGAAAAAAGAACCAAGAAAGCGGCGCTGTCTCGGTTGACATATTTATTTGTCCAAAGCGGAAGCATCAGTTAGTTGAAACGAAGAAGGGGCGGGGGAATGCTAAAGTATTACTTTCCTTTCTCGGAATTACCGTGGTTTTTAAACAGAAACGTTAGATCTATATATATCATGGAACGCGTTCTGAGGTAGAGAAAGTCGGTGGCACAAAAAAAAAAAAAGAATCGCAGCTTTGCCTAGTGGTGCAAGGCTGGAGGAAAAGCAGAGCTGGCGGCTCCTCTCCTTTCGTCGGAGTCCCGGCTGTTGCACCTCGCATGGATTTCAAACTTCCCGCTGAAAGGCCTCCATGACTAGCATGCCCTGATCGTTTTTTTTCCGCAGCCTTTCACATCTCTCCGAAATTGAACCGCGTTAGCACGCGTTAGAACCCGCGGCAACCGGCTTCGTGAACTGGGCGTCTGTGCTCCCCATTTCAGGCGCGAACGCATGTGTACAGGCGAGGAAAACAGCAGGCACGCCGTGAACGCTTGGTAGAGTGTTCTCGAAAGTCGAGCTGGCTGACACCGGGCGCTCCTCCCGAGGCAGGTGCCTACGCGTACTCGGTATGTTTTCTTGGTGTTTTCGGCGAGCTCCTCACCTTGCGCAGGCTGACGTGCGCTCGACTTGGCTCAGTTTTCTGGTAACACGCGACGGCGGAACAACTTAATAAGACTTAAGCACAAACAGCTCTAGTGTTTCAAAAGCTTGAGTGGCGGAGCGCGCGCGGGGATAGGAAAACAGCAGAACCCGAGAACGATAGGCCTTGCCACGCGTGCACTCCCAGCAACCTTAACAAAGAAAGCTACTGAGGAAGGTGATGGGGCCCCTGCTGATGGCGAACGACTGGAATGAGCTTCGGAGATTGCGGTCCGGGGGACTCCTCAAGTTGTGACGGCCGCGACGTCAAACTTCAACATCAATTTCAGCACTAAATAAATAGATGTTCCACGTAGCCTTTTGTCTTCACATCCTTAAAACTTTTAAGCGTTTCCTGGGGCTGCTATGATTATAGATCTGTGACACCCTTGTTCGTTCCCCAAAAATAGATGTTCCACGTAGCCTTTTGTCTTCACATCCTTAAAACTTTTAAGCGTTTCCTGGGGCTGCTATGATTATAGATCTGTGACACCCTTGTTCGTTCCCCAAAAACGCCTTTTCTTGCTCGCGCAGAATTCTTTCACCCTGCAATCTTTACTGGCAGTCTTCTTACGTCGACAGAACGAGAAAGGTCATGGTATACCTTAAGGTACCTCGTGCTCTCATGATAAATAGCTCCCTTTTTACGAAAACTTGCGATACTCCTATTTACCTTCCATAAAAAGCAACCGCGACGAGAAATAGCAGAAAAAAATTACAAACCCCCCTTCCGGCTACCCGAAATTGGAGCCCAAAATTAAAATCCTCATTTGTAAAGTGCAAGGCACTGTGTGGTGGTGCACCAAATCCTATGTAAACACCTGTAATATTTATAATGTCCATTGAACTGCTTTCTTTGAAATGGGTATTGTGTTCGGTAAACTAACGCGCATCCTTAGCTGCTTCAGTGTTAGGCCAAAGGGGAGTTCACATTACCAAGTAAGAGTCGTTTATGTTTTGAAATCCTCGCATGTATGCGCAGTTTGTCTGCTCCAACGGCGATATGTGAGTCGTAATAGCGCTTCAAAGAACGCTTGCGTGACGTCACCACAGAGACTTCGAAATTTTTGAACTTGTTTTCCAACTAACCCAACTTTCTGCCTTCACGGTCTCATACTCTATTTCGCCTACCTCCTTTCCCATCGCATTCGTCCCAGCTCATTCCCGATTCCCGTAACCCTCCTCTCCTACCCTTCGCTCCATGTTTGCGCTCTGCATTCGCCCACCAATACCTGTTTTACGCCCTTCCTCTTAACCCCCAATTCCACACTTTCTCGTTCTTACCTCGCCCCCACTACACTATCCATTACCTTCCTTCCCTGCATCCAACTTCCCTGTCCCATTCTTCCCTTACGCTGTCCTTCGTCTCCATCGCTGGTAAAGTTTATTATCTGTGGCCTTTGTGCCCCTACAGGGTCACCACAAGGTCACTTTTGATTTGTGGCTCACGCGTTACACCTTTCTATCCCGCCCGTAGGTTACGCAGAGTACCGGTGACCTACTGGCTGGTCACCAATTGATCACCAGTGGTGGGTAATCAATCGCCCACCAGTTTCCAGTCACTTTATGACCCCTTAGATAGTAAACCCGCAAGTAATATTTTCTGGTTATGATTGTCGCCTAGATGCCGTCGGTATTTCTTTGCACTCTTTTGCTGCAGCCACATCTCGACCAGTCACCGAAAAACGTGAGTTTAATGTATTCTCTCACGCATGTAGGTTCTGGGAGTACTCCGTTTACATAGCCTACGACTACCCTTGAAACCAAGCACTTTGCCGGACTATCGTGAAGGCAATGCTCGCAGAAAATATCTCTTGATTGGCCGCATGGCAAAACCGCCACGGGAATTCAGTTTTCGATTGCAGCATTGATGTGAATGTGTGTGCGTGTGTGTGCGTGCGTGTGTGTGAGTGCGTGTGTACATGTGCGTGTGCGTGTATGTGCGTGTGTGCGCGCCTGTGTATGCGTGTACGTGTGCATGTGTGTGCGTCTGTACATGTGCGCGTGCGTGTATGTGCGTGTGTGAATTCGGTTGTGTGTTTGTGTGCTTGTGCGTGTGCGTGCGTGTACTCTTAGGCAAAAAGGACTAAAATAGGGACTAAAATACAGCCGTTAGTCTTCGCGGGCGACCATTCATCTTCAAGGGGAGTATCTGCGGCAGAGTACGTGTCGTGTGCATGAATGCGGACTAACTGTTCGTCCCCGCCGATCGCTAAGGAGTAACGGGAAGACGAAACGCATGCAGTTAGTCTCTTTGCTGCGTCGTTAATCCCCTAATGGCGTCGTCGTTGCCCTTTCGCGCATATGTCTGCGAACAGTTTTATATTTCCAAAACACAAGCCATTGCAGTCACTGGGTGCTTTAGATGGTGCCACGGGAGAAAATATTGATGTTAGTTATAAGAAAACCGACCGCCTAGGGTTAGTAGAGCGGCGGGTAATGGCAAGGAGCGGCGAAGCGCGATTGTCATACGCTTCTCGGCGAGGTTATGTTGATACGCTGTGTTGCATACGATTCGTGCGAGGTAATAACGGCCAATGAAAGCTTTCAAACACCTTAACAGTAAAGCAAAAATTAGTGACAATAGCAAAAGTGGATTCCTGAGCGTAATGAACATGTATATGTTTAACAGACGAAAAAAAAAACGCATGTTGCTGATGACAACTGCAAAACAAAAATGCTCGTAAGGTAAGCGTCTCGAAGTTATCTTTTACACTCGGTACATAATTGCCTTGGGTACCAAAGCTATGAAAATGCTGCAACTGCTGTAAAACCCCCTTGCATTTCCCAGTCGCAATCGTCTATCGACGCGAATTTAAGAATTCAGGCTAAGCAACACAGAATTCGCTTTCGCCGATGCAGGAAAATATGGCATGTTTCCTTATTCCGACACTCACACAGACGACACCTTTCACATACGTTACATAGAGCACTTAACATATGTATCGAACACTAAGAAAGCACTTAGCTTGCGCTAATTTGTGCGGAAACAAATGAGTCGTCCGATCGCCCAGCTACCTACCTCAACTAGGCGACGACGAGTTTATTGTTATTTACGATAAAAACTATGGTTGTGACGCTCTACTTCGAATCGAACTGAGCAATAGTACCTAAACCTAGCAAAGCGCTAAGCGCAAGGCGCAAAACGCGGTCACGTTCGCTTGCACAGATAGAAATTCGGGCACAAGTTGCAATGGATCTGTTTCGTTATGCACACAACTACACGCTGTACACTTGACTATTATCTACCCCAGCTACCACCCGGCGGCGTGGTCCAGCGGATAGCGCGTCGTGTTCCTTGTGTATATTTCCGGGCATCAGGGGCTCGATCCCTGCTGGTGCCGGAGTTTTTTTCTTTTTTCTGCACTCTACGCTGTTCGTCCTTGGGGAATATCGGAACGGATCATCCGGGTGGGGGACTAACCGGTCGTCCCCTCGCAGTTAGTCCCCAAAGGGACTAATGATTGTGGCAGAGGCCGTTAGTCCCCGAAAGGACGAACTTTTAGTCCTTTTTGCCTAAGAGTGTGTGTGTGTGAAAGTGCGCAGGTGTGCGCGTGTGAGTGCGTGGGAATGTTTATTTTCCGCACTTCCTAAAATCAGTTTCGTCTGTGTGGTGAAAATTGTAACATCAAAATAACTGAGTTCATAGAGTATGCTTCCCAGCGACTGGCTGTTTATATCCCAGAAAAAGTTGTTTTCACCAAGGAGGCATACGTTAGATACCCACCAGTAAAATTTAAATACGAGAATATTACCATTTAGAATTGGGGCACATGAATTTGCATCAAGGCTCCATAATCTCGTCGTAACTCATGTCTTCTTTTGAAACGACTCATATCATGCTGTCAAGGTAATATTTAGAGTTCGACGGTAGATTTGTGTAATCAAAATTCGAATATAACGATCAGTCCATCCTACTGAGGTAGGATGGACACCAGGAGGAAGGGAATCTATTGGACGCCTGTTTCCATTCTATCAAGAACGAAAGACGATTGGCTACGCGCATTTAGGTATCACCGAATTTTCAGTCGATAAATACCTAGAACGCAACATCATGTTTGCTTAGTGTAGATACCTCACAAAATTCTTTGTCGTTTATAGAACAACTATATAACAACTAAAACGCCCGAAATCGATCTCGTGTAACATGCGGCACCTGCACTCGATAGATACGGTAGGCTGCATTTCTTTCCCCGACAATTAAAGGAGAGCTGTTCTCTCTGAAAGCGTCGCACTAGATGACGTCTTGGGCGAGTCCTCGCGTCTTTCGTACTTTCACTCAAAGACGCGGTCAATAAATCGTAAGCGCAGTATCAAGCGCTATCTTTGACGTACAATCTCCCAAACCACTAACAAACCTAAAGTTTTGGGTAAATCAATTAGGCGTTGGCAAAGCCTCTCCTCAGACGCCATGCGCTTCGCTGCACACAGGGAAATTCACGTTTAATACTGGGTGCTTCAGAAGTTCTGTGAACGAAAGTGCTTTTAATCTAGCTGCGGTACCTCCTGAGAATTCTGAGATGTCGCCATTGAGCAAAAGACATTTCCACCTTCTCTACCCTTTTAGCATGATTGTTTTTCTTAAATTTCAATTTATTTAAAAATCTATCACGTCTGAAAAGTTCCTGATCCCTTACCGCCGCTGCGTTAAGAGTGAATTACCGGCCAAAACTGTTTTGTTAACGAAAACAAAACGCAATACCCGTCTACATCTGTAAATATTGATTAAATAAGCCCCCCATTTGGGGTACAGTATACGTTATATGCCGGATATTATTTTTCTCTTGGAGTGCATGTGATTAGTCCAGAAAAACCGCAGCTTTCATTCTCTCAACCGTATTAAAAACAAAGAGAGCGGTTTTTTTTAATGCGTAGCATTTTTTCCCGAGTACCCTCACAGCCAGTTTGAAGTTTGAAATATATTAGGAAGTTTTGAAAATAACAGTACATTAATCGGTAAGGAATAGAGAAAGAGGACCGTGTAACGCACTGCATTTCCTTAAAAATGCACATTTCCCAGAAGTGCCATTTTGATCGTTATAATATCGTAAATGCACATAATTGGTCGGACAGATTTTGAAAAAATAAAAAAATAGCGAAAATGGCCAACAATGTAACGCCGTCCATTCCCACAAAAATGCAGATTTGGCGGTAGTGACACCTTTAATCATTAAAATAGCGTAATTTAATTGGTCGGACAGAATCCTGAATAACCGAAAAGTAAGAAAAATAGAAAAAAATTGGGGAAATGGTGACCCGTGTAAAGCCCTCAATTTTTACAAACATGAAGATTTCGCGAAAGTTTTATCTTTAGTTGTTATAATAGCGCTTATAAATAAAATTGGTCGGACAGAATTTCGAAAAACAAAAAGAAATTAGATGTGAAGAACGCACACTGTATACAAACGGAGTAAGAATGCTGCGAATTAGATATTTCTCTGAGTTTATGTCTAACGTTTCTCAATCAAAAATGTACCGTCCGTTTATTTTCAAAAATGATGGAGAAACTTCGCAAGTGTGAACTGTTGAAGAAGTGTCAATGGACTTTGCGTATTGCACTGACGTTGAATCAACTTTTGAAATTTAAATTATACTTTTCTTGCAATCAGGTCTTGTTTCGCGTAGTCACTGGCCCTGTATTTTCTGCCAGCGCTGCTCTTGCTATTTTTATAATCATTCGCTGTTATACACCTCGTTTGAAATTCGCCCCTTTTTCTTGCTTTCGTTCATTGCCTAGAGTCTAACTCAAGCAGTAAGTATTGAGTTTTCCTGTGTCGTCCTTTTTTGTCTATTCCTGTTTGGGAATTGTTTTTTTCCAACCACGTTGTTTCGTTTTTGGGCCTCTTTTAAGAGCGAAGCTCTTGTGCAAATCGTTTGTGTATGGTATCCGCACTTGAAAGTAACAAGAAAATGCCCAGCGCTTCTGCGGGCGTACTTGAATCGCACGTTCGTAAAGCTGAGCATATTCATTTAATAAAATTGGCCAACATTGTAAAAAAAAAAAACTACAGCGTTCGCTGTATCGTAACAGCACTTGCTCGGTACGAGAGTGCGCGTCATTGCCTACGGCCCCCGTCCGTTCGTCCTCGTGTCGTCGTGTGCATGCGCTCTGTACTGCAGAAAAGCCGCGAGTTGAATGTCGAAGCTGCTGTTGGTGATCATGGACTCCACATGACACAGCCGCGGATGGTTCGTACGGCCGAGGAAGAGTCCGCGCTTCGAGAGGCTCGGCGTTCAAAGCATCCACTAGAGACGAAAACTCGCGCTTGCGAAGTACCGAACGAAAACGTCGGCCAAGACGACCAGCTCACTCTGGTCTGGCTCAACATTAGGTCATCGAAATGTCATGCAACCGACGTCAACCAGGGCACCACAGCGATAATAAACTAAACTTTGTGCCCGTCGATGATAACCTACGACAGCTTCACCATTCAAGTCTTGCGCGTGAGTGCACGCTTCCGGGAATTTTGTTTGTAAGTGATTTCTTCCCGCCTTCATTGACACGTTCTTAATATCGTCAAACACTGGATTCTAGAGAGCGGGATGCCAATAAAGAATTGCTCCTTTATTCTGGCCCTGGATCATTAAAACGGCAAAACACCATCCTTACCTTTTGAGGCTGGTTCGACCAGTTGAACAGTCTTAACTGAGAGTGGGGAGTGCGGAGCTTAGGGGGCTCAACATATAATGAAAAGCCTACCAGCCCGCGTAAGAAATATAACCCTATAGAAATAACTAACGTATATAAATCCGCAGTTGCCGCCTAACCATTACTGAAAAAATGACGTCGTTTTTCAAAGGCGGGTTAGATTGGCAGCGGACTAGGTTTTTCTTGGTTACCGTGTTTCTTTTTTAATTTTTTCAAATATCGTAATGTGAGCTGTCTAATGCCTTACATCTACACAAGACTGCGTTGATTGCGAAGTTAACATATTTACAGTATATAATAGTGTCGCTACAGGCCATTGCAAGAAATGAACACTACAAGAAACTCCGAAATTTTACCAAAAAGAAGGAGAAGCCGTTCGATACTGTATTCGGAACTAACTCGGCAAACCTTCGTCCGAGAACAAAACACAAAGGAAGTTAGAATTAAGTAACACAGTCGTGACGGTCTGCCTTATGCAGCATCAGTATCTCGGTTACCATAAAACAAGAACAAAAGCAAACGGAAATGAAAACGTAAAACATAAAACTAATAGCGAACTGATGTATCTAAGATGTATCTAAGATGTACCTAATTCAGGGCCCTCACGATAAGCGTAACAGAAACACACAATACTGAAACGATGATTGAATCAGCTTATAAATTCAGGAAGGCTACCGAACCTAGCGAACATGCTTGACTGAATATGAAAAACCATACACGATGAAAAAGACGGCGTGTGAGTTGAAGTGTTGCTTGAATGAAGTGCTGCATCGTATTTATTATCCATTCCTTATGAGAGGGTCACCGGAGGGTCGTTAGGAATCTGCGGCTCACGGGCTACTTGTCCTTTTATCTACTTCCCGTTGATCACAAAACCACCAGCGACGCATGAGCGATCCACAAGTTGGTCACTGATTGGTAACCAGGGCTGGGTTACTAGTGACCCACATTTTGCCAGTCACCGAGTGATCCTTTAGACAGCAGACCCAACAGTAGCATTCTGTCATTCGAATTACCACTTACATTCAATTGCTTTTACCCCTGCACTCTTTCGCTGCAGCCACATTGCGGCCAGCAACCAGAAAATGTGAGTTCAATGCGTTCTTTCACCAATGTATGTCCTGGTAGTGCCGCGTTTACCTAGCCCAAGGCTATCGCCTCTTTCTTTCTTTCTTTCTTTCTTTCTTTCTTTCTTTCTTCAAATCAAGTTCCTTGCGGAACTACCGTGGTAAAAGCAATGTTTGTACAGAATGTGTTTGGCACAGCCTGCATGAGAGAGCGGCTGTGGCAACGTAGTTGTCAGTTGCAACATAACTGCAAATTATGATGATGGTGGCTAAAGGATACTCTTGAATAGAGGTGTTCCAAAATGTCGTCTTCCTTGTTACAGGGATTTAAGTGCTGCTGTTTTTTTCTTTATTATCAATGGTGAGGTATGCTTGTTTCTCGACCATGCACTGTGGCTAACTAGTGCTGTGACGACACTATGTGCACCCCTTCCCTACTCCTTTTCAACAGGTTCTCTGAGTATTTTTGGGCGAGAAGAATGAAAGCGAGAAGATTACGGATAGCTATAGTTCAAAAAAGCTGTTTCTATGATAACACGTACGGTAGTCCGTTGCTCATAGCGGCTCAGGCGCACTTCCCAGGAATGAGGTACTACGTACATGTATAGGGCATATTACGGTGGACTGCAATACTACACTATTGGCGTGAGGGGATCAGAGCGCACAGTGAACTGAGCCTCTTCAAGGCCATAGAGGTGACCAAGACGCAGGTAGAATGGGGGGGGGGGGGGGGGGGCGGAAGAAGAAAAGGAGAACTTATAAAAGCCAATACCGAGCCAACGGATAAACATTAGAATCGCTAAGTGCGGGAGGGAACGTTTACATGATTCGATAAAATATCCCACGGAAGAAAAAAATAAATCAAATTGAAAAATAAAGGGGTGTTTGCTACCTGATCTCTCTAGGCATCACCACCAAAGGGAGCTCCGCTGCAATTAAACACGTCGACGCGTTCCGTTGTCTAGCCAGGCGAAGCATTTCAGTTTCTGTTTGTAAATAACGTAGCGATTGCCCGCACGTTAAGGTGTGTCATTGCACCATCAAATGAAATGTAAATGAGACGAAATTTGCACTTTTTATTGACGAAAGAAGGGTTCGAAGACACTTTCTCCACCACACATGAGCACATTTCGCGGTGGGGTTTGTAAATACGTACTTTGCGAAGTGCAATGCACAACCCTCTCGTCGGTCTTGAAAAGAAGCTTCAAGTTTATGAATAAGCATTTGAAATAAATTGTGCCCTTTTTCTCGCTTCTTTTCTTGAAAACGAGAGCCTCGTAGGGATTATAATATGGATTTTCAGCTCGATCAGCTTTAGACATCTTGCAAGTATAAATAAAATTATGCTTAGGTGTAATCTGCGAATTTCGCGTATTGGAAGCTGCAAATCAGGCTTTACTCACAACAGGTAATTGCTTATGTTGAGTCCTCACTTTCGTTCAGGAAAGGTCATTTCAAACGACTTATACGGCTTTTGAAAGCGCCTATAATTCGTGCGCAAGCATACTCAACGGAATGTACCGGTCGATTTTCGAGGAACAAAGGGCAAACTCCAATTTCAGGTGGATTAATGGCTGCATGGTAGGCTCACTTCCCTCTATCACTTCCGGAACCTCACGTGTATACAAACTTGGCATTTCCTATTATTAAAGGAGCCTTTCTTGATGAAGCCAAAAAAGTAAGATGAGAAATTCTTGAGAATAGCTACACGTTTCAGTAAGAAGTAAAGGGGAATAGAAGTTGAAGAATTTAAAATTACGTCGTACGGCTTGCATGCAGTCATTCTTAGCCCGCACTCTCTCCCTCCAGCCACCCCGCGACCAGCGCTGAGCACCCGTGAGTACGACACACGGCTATACTTGCAAGTTCTGTACGTGCGAAGTAATTCGAAAGATCAATTTGTAATTTCCGGGTACTCTCAACGAGCTATCTCCCTTTAAATCGCCTTTCAGCACTAAAACAGTTTATGAATTAAGACAACTGTCTTGAAGAACAAAAAAGTCGCAACTGCCAGATTGCTTGGAATGGAGGCGCTTATATCTAGGATAGGATGGTACCTACGAACTGGGAATACATTACTGACATTTTTGCGTTACTGTTTTGGAGGCAGTGAACACTTGGCACTATAGACGTATCGAATGAATGCTACAATATAATTCTGAATGCCTGCATGTCTAAGTTCTGTTGATAACATTTATTTTGTGTAATGTCATACATTTATTACTTACCTCTATCACATATTTCAGTATTGCAATGTCGTGTTTAGTGTCCTGAAAAGTTTCTTTATTCCCGCTCTATATGTTGGATACGTTTGCACAGACACCGTGGTATTCATATTCGTTTGTTTCCTACCGACTGATATCTTCCTTTAGGACGTGTTAGATACGCCGGTTACTTGTGCGGAATCGATGTGGGCATGTAGCACCCACTCGTGGAGGCCGCGCAGGATTCCTTCTAGCAGCACCCTTTAACGTTTTCCAAGAACTTTCCTTACGCTCTCCCTTTCCTCTCTCCCGTTTTCAAACCCAATGTTTGCGTCTGTCCTTTCAGTCCACTCACAAATCGTCCCCTTGGAAGCGCACATTTCGCTGTAACAACTCACACTAGTTTGTGCGTGTGTGCGTGCGCAAAAAAAAACGCGAGTGTGCGTGTGCGTGTGTGAAAGTTTATTTTCATCAGTCCCTAAATTCAATGGCGTCTTTGTTTTAAAACATCATCAGAACGTTCAAAATGTCCACTTTTCCTGGAAGCTTGTCACCGACTGCCTAATTATATTAAAAAAAAAAACTCTATTTTCATTAAGCAGCCATACCTTAGCTACCCGTAAAACAACTCTAAATAGCAAAATTTAAATATTGTGATATTTTTGCACATGAATTGGCCTCAGGACTGTCTGGGCTCCTTGTAACGCACGTCTTCTTTTAAAATAACAGATGGCATAATACCTAGATAATGTTTAGAATCTATCGGCGGATGTGCGCAATGGAAAATCGAATTATATGAAGTACGCACCCTGTCACGTAATAAGGCAGGACAGGCATTGGCACCAAAAAATCTGTGAGACACGTATTTGTAGTCTGCCGAAGGCAACAATCACCGGAACAACTACGCGCAGTTAAGTACTGCTGCTCCTTCCGACGAGAAATATCTAGAACTGAAAAATCAGCTTTCACGAACAAAAAAATAAACACGAACATAATAATTGCCTTGAGGCAATATCTGAAGTAATTCGTTTAAGTGAAAAAAATATAAAACGAAAAAGGAGCCCATGCACTCCGCTCAGGTGCTGGAGGGCGAAGCTCTAACAGGATGCGGGTTTCTCTTTCTTATTTTGCTTCCTACGATGCGCTCTCCTTCTTTACGATTGTAGGCAGACCCAAGAGCGTAGCTACCGTCAGTGCCTTCAGAGTGCCGTCAGTCTCTCACCTCTACTTCTAACACATCTATAACATCTTTTTTTCTCGCATGCGCATGTAGTTGCACGGAGGAGTTTTCTGCGTACATGCCACTGCCTTATGTTTCGTTCGCCTCGTCATATGAAATTTTGTTTTAATAAATTGTCCATGTCTTCAGTATGCAAGTTTGACACGGCATCTCTACACCACAGCCGGTCGGCTGGTTTCATTAACGTAGTTTAAAAAGAACGCTATCCCTCAAAGCGTTGGACCAAATGTCATGTCGGGCGATTCTATGCGCCGTTCGGACGTGTACTCAACGATGCCATCACAATGGTTAGTGGTAGTATCAGGCCCACTGTTTTATGTACAACCCTCTTATTTATTACTTAAACCCCGAGGTTTCGGTCAAATAACTACGTATTGCAGTAATCTGTAATAAAAAGTTATAGACGGCTATGCTTTAAGGAATTGCGGGTGTATTACTACTCGCTGTCCTAAAGTTGTGCAAATACGGCTGTTTTGAGGTTAACACGTGTTTTCGCTGGTTGTCCTATACTTGCGGCGCAATAACATGTCATTCAGCAATAGACAAATCTGTTTCTTCCACGTTGTTTTAACTGTTGTACTAGTGCTTCAATTTTTCGTTAGGAGAAACAATATAATAAACAATAAACCATTTACCAGTACATCAAAGTTACAAATCGTTTTCCACTCTTGCGTTCTCTAGAAATCCTCAGGCAAGAATTATTAATAAATGAACAAAGATTTTGTCTGAATGTCTAATAGTTGACAGAATCTGCACCGTACTGATCATGCAGTATTTTCGTATGCGTGATAGCATCTTTCCCTGGCTGTTCAACTGGCTACAGCTGGGGAAATCTCACCTTTCATTCTTTCAAAGCCGTAACACAAAAAAAAAAAAAAACGTTTTCGCGCTGGTCCAAACAGGTAACATTTTACTGCTAGTCCAAACTGGTCCAAACTGCGAATTTAGGTTGACAAAATTATGGGAACAACCATCAGCAGAGCGCACTGTTTGAAAGCGTCAGTTACCTTTGCGTTCTGTATCTGGCGCAAGACCTGGAAAAGATTGTCGATGTTTGCCTAATCTTCACAGCGACCACGGCACGGCACTGCGACCACTAGTCCTCTAAGTTTGTTCAGTGCGGTGTGTCGTTTTTGGTTCATGTTATCGTTACCCACGCGGGCTGTTTCTCTGATACTCGCCCCCTTTTTCGCTTTCTTTTGTTCTTAGACTCTAAAGGAAATAGTAAGTATTGTGGTTTCCTGCATTGTGCTCATTTCTAGTTGTCTTTGTGCATTTACCCTGCATCGCGTCCTTGTGTGTTGTTTCGTCTGTAAAATTTTCCCCCGGCACCTTCCCGGGTATTTAATGTTCCCCTACACTTGTTCACATAGGATTGGACGCCAGAAAGGACTGCTCCTTCTTACTGCCCCTCGATCTTTAAAAATAACCTTATCTTTTTATTTTTTCCTTGGCCAATCTAGGTTCCCAAATTGTCATAGGTGACCGTAGACATTGTCGTGGCTACGGGTACGAAAATGCGGACAAATGCACCAGCTCACAAAAATGCGAAGCGGCAAAACAAAAATGGCTGCCTATCTGCTCGCGTCGGGGCTGCAAATGTCGTCTAAATGACATCCCTTTCTGCCGCCGCCTCTGTCACGTATCTGCCTCTCCTTTCTCATCCGCCCACCTCTTAACCCTCCTGTCTCTGTCCACCCATTGGAAGTTTCCAGAGTTCAATTTTGCAGCATTCGCTCTGCTGGCTCGTAATCGGTTTGGACTGTTAGCGCTCACCTATCTTTAATTAAGAGGACATGGCAAACACCAGTTATACATAGAAGTTTTTCCTAAAAGAAGCTTAATATTATCATGCTGCTTAACAAAGTTGAAAATATTGAGCACCTTTCTAGATTTATAAGACTGAAATTGTTGGGCCGATACAATCATCTCACTCAAAAATTATTTCAACTTTGACGTGGCGGCTGAGTTGAGGGTCGGATAGACAGAAAGATAAACAAGCCAAAATTGTCTCGTTTGAGTAGCCCAAGATTGACTACCGTCTTTAGAAAGCACCCAGAAGAGGATGCCCGTTATCACCCATTCATTGCGCAAAATCAGCACGCGCATTTTATACGTGACTGGGCGTTTGTACTGACGTCTCTATCAAACTTTATCGCATCGTATGAATGCTACCATGCAGTTAACACACTGACAATTATATTGCTAGTGTTTTGCACCATTTCGTGACTGCTGCCGCATTTCATGACTGCTCACGAAGTGTAGGGCGAAATTTGAAAGCCTTTGCTAAGTATCTCTTGCGTTTTTAGGAACGTCTGTTGTGGAGGAGGCTGGCTCTATAAATTGAAGTAGGGTGTACTATGTCATCATGCCTTCTTTAAGGACCGATGCCGTGACCACGATTTGTCGTTTTGAGTGCCTGAAGCAATCGATTAAAGCAGAATCAGTGAATAGTGACTTCTACACATTGGATCCTCTGTTTAATCTCTGCCTATGATCTGTCCTTTCTCGATTCAAGTCAGTCAAACTTACTTCGGCTAGCATGGCGCACAAAATCTTTTTTTTTATAGGAATTGAGACCAGCACACCATTGCAACGGCCGTGGAGCTGAAGACAGTTGCCGGCGTTGCCCCAAATATTTTTTGGAGTGGAGTGCGCTTCTTACGGAGCCCAGCCGATTGATCAATCTCCCGTTCGGTGAACGCAGTCCTAGTAGATTGTTCTCTGCCATAAGTTATACAGAAGGCGACCAAAGCTTTTTTTACATATCATGAAATAGCATACCGGGTTCGGTGAGCGGCTATAGTGGATGACAGGTTGGTTATGTGTTTACGCAAGCGTGCGCTCCTTTTTTCGCCTTTTCTCCACCACGCTGTATACTTCCCTAACACCCTTTACCCCGTTCAGAGTACCGAAACAGGCTTTAGGTTTGCTTAAACCTCCCCCATTGTTTTGCTGCTTTTCTCGTCGTCCTTCCCCTGACTGCAGTGCCGAAAGCCGAAGGTGAATTCGCCCGTTGGCCCGTTCCTGCAACAATAACCACGTGTATTGACTTCTGTTATGTTAAAAAACGTCCGCCGCTGAAATTGACAGAACTTGGTGGACCAAAATTCGTGCTTATATAGATTTGAACTATCCTTTTCTTTTGATCAATAAAATAAAAGCCTCAGGAGCGCTGCGAACGTACTTTACAGCAGGTAAAATTACTTGACGTGTGAACATTTTACAAGTTACGAGTTGTAAAACGGGCCAATAATTCGAATGATGCATTCAGATATGTAAGCACTTCAGCAGCAGTTAAGATTCCCCATTCACCCTCCGAGAAGAAACGTCGTGCTGAGTTGAATCAGATATTTACTGTGGGTTTTATGATGTGGACTCATTTTTCTGAGCCCACAAAACACGACCATTGGCAATCCTATTTAGTGAATATCTCTCATGACGTCTTTTGATTTTACGTTTTCAGCGACACAAGACACAGGCTCGGCTGGTGTCAGTAAGTAACATATCAATCGCTTTCCGAAGTAGTTCGGCGCCTATACCTGTTATTTGGCTTTTGGATACTGAACCCTTATAGGGGTAGCGGTTACACTATTCTTGTTCCGCTCATTAATATATTTACCTTCATTTCACTTTGTTTGACGCTGCTTGCTAGTTTCTTATGTTTGGTCCGTTCTCGTGAGTGGAAGCCTATGTATTGGCTCGTTCGGCAATTAAGTTTTTGTTGTAAACATTTCCTATAGCGTTTTCACCTTCGCAACTTTGTAACGCTACTTTGTAGCGCTACACGTAGCGACTTAGTGTCTTTGTAGCGGGTTTTGTACGGGAGGTTCAGTAAAAAAAGTCGCATGGCTACAACATGGACTGGGAAGTTTAGATATTTGATTATCGTTCCGTGAGAATCACAAACTGTAGAGAAATGTAAGGCTGTCACTGATCTTAATCCTCCTTTTCTGTTCCATCTACGCCTTACAGCGAGCACCGGGTCGGGCTTAAATTTTGGTAAGTAATCAGCGCACCCTATCATTACTTTTGTACCGCGAATGTGATTACTTTTTGCATTTATCAACTGCAAACTACATCCGACGGAGTAGTATTAGGCTGAGATTAGGGATCTTTAGTTTAGCGGATACCATGCGCAATGCAAGGGGTGGCGGGCACGGGAAACCGACTGCGCATGCGCGTGCGGGGTCTACCAGCCGGCCACCCCTCATAGGAATGAATGTGAGGGTTAGGCGGAGCGAGCTGCGCTTCACCGAAAAGAATGCGTACATGCTCACTTTGATCGCAGTACCCGTCGCCGCCAGCATGGCGTACGCTAGCCGCTATGCTAAAAACCTCTATTGTTAAAATTAAAGTTGAAATTAGAAAACCGGCAAACATTGCAAGGTTTGAATTGGCTGCACTACGAAGTTTGGGGATCCGTAATAAGGTTCGTAGTATCAAGCCTATTCAACATTAGTAGCAAATTTTTGTGATAATTAAAAATGTGGTTGATCCTTTTTTTATATGAACCGGTAAAACACGAAAGTAAAATGTGCCCTCACAAGAGTATTTGAATGTTTATTGTGCATCGATAGGAACTTTCACATCGCTATTTATATTTCGTTCGTGTGGCACCGTTAGACGCGTCAACATTAGACACTGGATTACACGCGCCGTAGCCTTGCGGAAATCCCATTGAAGCCCAAGGCACTCGCAAAGCGTGCAAACGAAACCGAACGGGTTGTCAGCGAATAGTATGGTGAAGTCACAGTACGCTACAGCGAAAGGAGCATGATATGCGGGTCGGCAGCAGTCTTGTGGGTGTGCTTGGCGAGCGACGTCCTGCTGGCGGGTCGCTTGGGCAAAGGTGAGACCACATTGGTCCTTCTCCGTGGCGTGTGCGAGAGACACTTGCGTTGCGACGACCTCAGCTTGTGGAACCCAGCGGCGGCGTTCCACAAGCTAAGCGGCCTTACATGTAGGCGGCGGACGGGTAAACACAGCAGCTCCCGCTGCTACACGCTGCCCTATCGAGGCGCCAACTATCGGCGCTTATTAGCGTCACGACGCACTACTTCGCTTCACCTGTCCTAGACGACAGCACCATCTGAATGAACAAGTTAGGGGGAACACAAGGCGCGTTCGAACAACTATCCGAGCATGACTTCATGGCTCAGTCGGTAGAGCGTTTCACACCTCCCGTTACGGCAAGAGTAGTCGTGGGCTCGAAACGTGGCGCCACCGCGCCAATGGAGCTTTTTCTGGTGATGTCATTTCCATGACGAAAATGACGCCGGTGAGGTTTGTGTAATCCGGCATAAAACACTTTTGGGTTAAAAACGGGGCACATTTCCGTATAGAACTTATTCCAACGCGTCAGCAACCATGGGTGACCAGCAGTAGCTTAAAATTTGTTCCCGCACTTGCCTACCGAGGCATCTTGGTTCTGGATGAGCAACAGGATGCGGACTGCGGCGTTGAATCCTCTCTTCATTAACGTCAGGAGCTTGCGACTCACCCTCGGGCTTTTGAGCCTCGCTACTGAATGACAGATTTTTGAGCCTGGTGACGAGAGGAATCGCCCTTCCGCAAAGGGGTAACTGTATACTGTTTTATGGATGACTCTGATGATGTCATGTGGCTACATAAAACATGTCGACTCCAGTCGTAAGTGGTCATTTTGGTGCTATTTAACTGCGCGGGATAACGATGACGATTGTGTCCATTGCGGTGTGTACACCGGGACAATTTTCTGCTCTCAGTGAGGTCGAAATGGCGTTTTTTTACACGAGATTGTTGAAGGTGGACGCAGGAATCATTGAATGTGCTTGGTGACCAAGGCGTACTTAGAAGTTTCTAGGAAACGCCAGCACAACACTGCACAGCGATTTCTGATAAAGCCAGTTTGCAATTTCCTTGGCAGCTTAAGCAGGTCGACCGTATGAGCCGTTGATTTCGGAAGCCGTTAGAGTACAATTCCCTTTCGCCATTCATGCGTACTTGCCTATTGGACGGGAAAGGTCGAAATAGAAGGTGTTGCCACGTCAAAGTTTTTAATAGCTTTTGTGAAACTATCACGTGTGTGTTATTTTTGTTTTTTCTTAGCGTTCTGCGATAGGGCCCGGTGCGACAAGGTGTGCCGTGAGCGCTTCGGCCAGACCCTTAACTCGTCTAGCTGTCTGAAGAACGCCTGCAAGTGTGATGTGCTGGAGAGTAAGTGAAAGATAGTGTTTCTTTCTTATAGAGACTTACGTACCGATGAAGACTGGCACGGGGAACACCCACCTAACTTCCAGTACACGTCACTTGTTCCAACACACTGATTTATTTTTGTTCTGGAGGAACTCAGAGCGCGCTGAAACATGAAGATGCATCGAAGTATTGCAAAAATGGGCATATTGGAAATCCGTCAGCAGTTAGGAAACATGCGTACAGAAATTACGCACGCTTAATATGCGTATTTATTCACATGTTTTCAGGCTAATGTAGCAGTTTATCACAAAGTAAAAATGACGCCAAAAATGTTAAAAGCCACATTTGTAGGAAATAAAAAATGACCGAAAAATTCTCACACTGATAATCAATATCTTACGACACCACTAATTTTACACGAAAAAAAACAGGAATTTAAAGCTATTGGGGCATTTTATATCTCATAGCTTGTCGATATGATAAGGCCTCCTGGATAAAAACTCAGTGAAGGGGTCTAAAGGTTGCAGATCTAATACATGTTTGTTTATTTCTAGCATCTGAGTAATGCCGGCATCGCACATTAATTAAGTTATGAAAGTGAGATCCCCGGGAGCCAATCCCTTAGTTATGTGACGCTCACTCGAGGACTGGGGCTGCTCGTACAAATACTGCTACAGCCCGGTTGTGTACAGGTGATGCAAACAACCTGCCTGCATATTTAAGTCAAGTATGGAAAAGATTTTCACAAGTTTGCAATATAATGGATGCAGAACAAGAACCCCACTTCTTGCGGACAGCATCACTTACATCGCGGACATCCGTAGCCGCGTTCGTAATGTAATATGTGAATCAATTTTAGGGTATGGGCTTACAATTTACGGTCTTGCGTCGCCTTACAGACTTCACGTCTTACATATATAGCATATTAAAAAAGGATTGCCCTGAGTATAAATCATGGCACTTGTTTTCATGGCGAAGAGGGCTCGGTTAGCATGGACTTGGTAGATGTTTTCCTAGTGCAAAAGCACTTCATTTGTGACATATACCACAAAAATTTCCTTTCCTCTGAATTCAAACCTACCAACAAAAAACCGCGGCGTCTCCGTTCCATAGAAAAATGTATTACGCCGAGGGTGTACACAAATTACAGCAAAAGGGCACGAAATTTTGATGTGCAATTTTATTTTAATAAGCTTCCGCTCAATCCCTCTATGTCGTCCTACAAACAGGCTTCAAAATTTAATTATGTCATGGGTAAAGAATATAGATTAAGCAATTATGCACCATTCTATCTACATCGCTTTAGGCCATTTAAATTATGTTGAATATATGCTTCACGTGTGACATCGATGCCTTACTTGATGGCTGTATTGCAACTCACAACGAAGAGTCGTGAATTCTGTCAATTTTATTACAATTAGTATTTTTCGGGAAATTCTCGCTGTTCTGCGATGAGATTTTTCTGTATTATTTTCTAGTGTGTATGTGATGATATATGTCGAGAAGATACAATTGATCCGGTTCCTGCTAACCTTGTGTCCACAGATTGATATTTTGAATTCACATTTCGATGCTTTGCCTGTTTGCTTGATTTTGACCTTTTTTTAACGGTGCTAGGGCATCTGTTTCGCCTATGTCCAGTTCTGAGGCTGCCCAGCTACGCACACAAGCCTGTGGGCTTATGCGAGCTGGATATTTTGCTGTATTTGTACCTAGAAAATAATACATTGTCCTTGTTATTATTATTATGTAGACGTTAGATTATCTATACGTTGTAACAGACCCTACATGGGACACGTTTGCCAATAGTAACGATGTATATAGTTTGCACATAGTTTGCATATTTGCATATGGTAATGTGTTGAGTGGTAGGACTGCTTACAAGTTCTCCTAGAGAGGCTGCAAGGTTCTTTTTTCATTGATACGTAGAAGTTGAGAAGCACGTAAGTTCATTTCAAGTGCTCAGAAAATGGAAAAATGTGGCTGTTTCTTTACAGCTTGCCGCGCATCAGTGTGCCTGGAGATGTGTCGGAAGACCAATCCTGTCCAAGACGTCTTGAGCGCCGATTGCCTGGGGAATAACTGCAGATGCGCCCTGAACAGGGGTGAGGTGCCCGCCAGGAACATTGGGGTAACATTTTACCTGTAGGCGGCAACAAGAAATCTCCTTCGAGAAACCATACAGGCCGTACCTCTTCTCCACCTGATTCCTATGATAAAAAAATTACCCAAGACCCCTTTTTTTAAAAAAAAAACGCTTTCTGTTTCACAAGCACCTTGCACTTTGAACTGACACAATGACCCGAGTTTAACTGTGACGGAAAACTGCATGCCTACGGCTAGTAGCGTTTTCTTTCTTCTCCCAAACAGAGACGTTTAGCTTGCCGATTATCCAAAAAGCGTTTCCGCGTTCCTTCTCGAATGGGCCCCACCAGCTTTCAGTACTTGTGATGATGTTAAGCCCTATCTTCCAATTTACGGACCTCGATTGCGACTCGTATTTGTTAAGTATCTAGCCAAATGCAGACAGAACCTTTACGAGGGTTGGTGTAAGGCGAAATAACGTCGCGCAAGGATACATTTCTCATTTAAAAAAGCGAGCCTGCATTCCATGACAACGCGTGCAGTTCAATAACACACGCATGACACGTACCACGACCCTATGCACGACCCTGATATATATATATATATATATATATATATATATATATATATATATATATATATATATATATATATATATATATATATATATATATATATATATATTATATGTAGCATAGCAAGGAAGACAATAGCGCGTTGTCCGGTTTCTTACATTATTTAACTCCCAACAGTTTCGGAAGTAAAGCTTCTTTAATCAGGGGTTCTGTTAGAATGACACAAAACTTCTGTACACCCGTTGCATACGCAGGACTCCTTTTCTTCTCACCCTCGTCAAGAAAGGAGAACCCTTTGGGAAAGTGAAGCAGAGGGAGAACTAGCAACAACATTTCGTAACTCTACAGCAGTGGAAACGCAAGCTGTATAGAGAGAGGGGATAAAAAAGAAAATAGACAGCGGCCAGTGGGAAGCATCCCCAATCGCGGCGTTGACGGAGAGCAACTGGACGCATAAAACACAACGGATGCATGTCCGCACGAACGACCGCGCGTGGAGTTGGGACACGAATAGTCAAAACTTGTAAGCCCTCGCGGAAAAGCGCTAAACGGCTATGGTAAAAAGAACGAAAAGAATTACGAAAAGACACTTGTTGAGCTACGCTTTGAGACGGTTTAACGTCCCAAAGCGTAGCTCAATAAGTGTTCTGATACCTGCGCCATCTTTAAGTGCTGTGATCGACGAACATCTAATCTGCCCATAAACCCTGTAAGCTAGACGCTGAAATACTGGAGGGTAGAACTGGGAAACAGTGGAGCCTAACAGGATATGTGCTCGACTGTACCCTGCCCGCATTTTGTTTCATCAGTTAAGCTTGATTCGACACAAAGGTGAACAGACTAGGGACCTTACATATAGTGGAGTGGTTTTGCCCTTGATGTCAGGCAATAGAATGCACCTGCTTCCAGGAAGATTGGCAAACAATAACTCTTTTCATTAGATTGTCCAGTTGGTCACCAAAATTCCTAAAAACCCGTGCTAAGTTTGAATATGTTAAATAAGCTGGCGAACACAGTATGGTCTGTTTTTAACTGTTTTGTGCTCTCCCTCCGCAGTTACTGTAGTTTAGGACTTACAGGATTACGACAAAAGTTCTTTACACAAACCTAAAAGTGTGTTTTGAAATTTCAAGGTTTTGGTGAAGGCTTTGTTAGGTTACGTAAGCTACAAGGTGTGCTATCAATTGACATAGAACGGGTGAATAGTCAATTGCATCCGTATAAATTCAGTGCTTTCACATGACAGTAAAGAAATAACGCGCACAGAAAACCGTGCGGACAATATTAGGCGAAGAATAGTGCTGACTTGTTTCGGTTCAATAAAGGTTTCCAGAATTTTTTAAGTACTGAATTCAATAAATGCTTACTTTTTTCTGCGTCTTTCTCTCTCTCTTGATTTCCTACTTTCATCTCTCTTTTTGCTTTCCTACTCTCTTCTCTCTTGCCGTCTTTAAACCTCCTGTCATATTCGCCGTGGCGAAAACGCGAAGCAAAAACAAGTTTTGTCATCCTTTGGGCTATGTGATACAGATGTACCTGTTTTTAACTTGATCATCACTTGCCCTTGTTTGCAGTTTGCGATCCGGGGGAGTGCCGGCAACGATGTCTTCAGGCGCACGGCAACAAGCTCATATCGGCGGACTGTGCCCGGCGAAACGCCTGCCAGTGCGTGCACAGCTAGGAAGACAGCGACATGAAAGTCGACCCGCGCGTACCTTTTCACGGACATGCAAACGGCCACAGAACACTTTTATACTGAAAGCGTTGCTTACTTGTTACAAAAAGGCAATTCTGCTGAATCGCTCTAGCCATGTACAGCTACGACATGTCTTTGAAATTGGTAACGGCATAAGTGAGTGTACCGTGACATTGGAGGTGTGTTGTTTAAAATACATTGTTTCCCGTGATCCTCAACCAAAAACAGAAATAAGTAAGCGATTTAATGTCAGTTATTACTTTGAACCGTATTTCTCGCGCCGTAATAACTGCTCACAACAGCCACCTGCGCATCGTGTGGCCATTATATTTTCGCTTCTTCTGTTCCTTTCCGCTTCTTAGACTACACCCTCGTAATTCTTTAAATCTATTTCTGTTACTTTTTTCTACCGTCAAGTGTTAAGCACCTATGAAAGAAGATGTCTTGTCAGTGTTTGCAACATTTATACGCAGAGTTCAATTACTTGAGGTTGCGAGGACATTCCTCTTATTTTTTCGTTACAGTGCTATAACTTTGAATGATACTGTCGTTGTTCACATTCCTCTACCCTTTCCCATCACAATTGCGCACATAATACGTAATGTCACATGCCCAGCCGCTCTACGAAAAAAGAGTAAGTCTAGTTCTGGAGTTTCGAGAGACTGGGAAATGCGACAAGGCTTGCACATCGAGGGTTTACACTTTTAGCAAATACTTTGGGCCTTAAAATATGTATGATTACTTAGGCGTTACAAAGGATTACGTGATTCTAAGCCAGTTTCAGCAGTAAGGCAATAAATATTTGACGTGACAGGGACATGTAGATATTATTGTTGCATCTCGTGAAGGCGATTGCTACTGAACATGTGATATTGAAAAAAAGTTACATCAGTACAGCTACGCTTTTATTCCTCCCTAGTCGGTTATCCTCGCTCGTCAATGAGAGCCCAGAAATACCGTTAGTCGTCACCTGCAACATTTCTTGTTAACAGAGCACAACAAACGTTATTGGATGGGAAGGTAACGGGGTGTGTCACTGACAGGAACCTCTAAATAAAATGTCTGTATTTTTTCTGATGTCCGGTATTACTTGGTGCTGAAAAATGTTGCAACAGTAATTATGTTTGATACATGTTTGATATATTTGAGTGAATCTTTGTATGCCTGTGGCGATTCTTGTTAATAGTAGGGGAGCTGCTACGCAAGCCGTTTCGCGTGGTATTAGATATTATTGCCAACAACTGGGAAGAGGATGTGTAAAAGCGAACGTCCTCTTGCAAACGCAACTTCAGCTGCTCAAGAATACATATGCATCTAACACAGGCAGAATTTTCTGGAAGATTTCGGTTCATTAGAGCGAACATAATATTGGTCCTGGATTAGAATGGGGAAGGGTCGGAACCCACGTTGGCACACAGTGGATACATAAAAGCTAGGAGCATAGCCACTTCAGTGAACAAGCTAAGTTTAGGCTCCAGTGCGAAAGTTAGAGAGAACATAAGGTTGGAAACGTAGTCTCAGTCTGAAGCAGTGCCCCTGCAAAGTTAGCCGTGTTACTTATTCTAGGTAAATGATTCGTCTAAACTAACATAAATCTTGAGCTTGTGTTTTTGTCTTTCATTAAAGCTCTTTAGTTTGATGTGGGGAATAAAACAATTCATTCCTGTCGCGAGTGTTACTATGCTCTTGCGGAACACAAAGAGCCATAGGTTGTTCCTCCATGCATAGAAGTACGTATAAGCCTGATAATAATTGTAAGGTGTACAGGCACCAGCGACACTTTCCGTGTCGGACGTGCGGAGAGCTGAGCGCCGGAAGTTCCGGGAACGGGGAACCTGTAAAGGCCGAGCGGCACGGGGATCGTTCCGCGTGCATGAAGGTGAATGTTTTTAGACCACGGATGATTCGTCGCGGGGGTTCTGTTTTTGCCATGAGGTTTACGCGCGTAGTGCAGGCCATAGAAGGTGTTTCAGGGCTGCTTCCCGGGAATATCGTGCCAGTTGCTTCTGAGGCCTTCCGGGTGTTTTCTACGCGTGGGTTTTTTTCTGGAGGTGTAGGCATTGTTGTTTTTGTGCTTTACTTTTCTTTGGTGGTGGAGAGGGTCACCAGTGCTTCCTGCTTACGCGATAGTCGCACGTCTCAGTTTGTGCACGGATTCGGCAATGCAGCCAATCAGGTTGGTGGAGGTGCTGATTGGCATGCGGGCCGTGGGTAGAGGTAACCACACAAAAACACGAGACACGAGGTCTCGGGATCGGATGCTGGGAGTTTTCCAATTCTGCGCACTGTCGGCGTATGATAGTCAGGTTTGGCCCTGGAGGGTCCCAAAACTGGGGCTGTCTTAGGCCAAGGTCCGCGACTGACGGGGGTGCCACGTTACACCAGGTTAATTGACTAGCACACACACTTTGTTTCTTACAATGTTGAAGTTTTACTTCATTCTGTACATAATCTGTAGATGCTTTTTTCGTAAATAGACACTTTTCAGAAACGCATTTTTGCGGCTGTCGTGGAGTCATCAGCGCCGCACCAAGAGGCACCACCCGCAAATCACCAGGAGGGCTTCTACACCCAACATGGGTGCAGAAGTCTGGTGTAAAGAACTACCATCAAACCTTTCTATCAGTAAAGCCGCTGCACGCGTGAAATGCCACACATAACAGCTCTTGTGTCGAGAGAGGGAAAGAGAGAGAATAAATAGAATTTCAATCAATATCACTATTTTACTTGGATGTGTGCATAGTATGCTAGCTTCGAAATGCCTTCATCAGCATTACACGTATCTTCAAATTTTCAGCACTCATTTAAAATTATTTGGCAAGATTGGAAATAACAGGTATCGAACCCAAGACCCACTGCTTCAGAAGAAGTAATCACAGTCATTTTCACATGACCCATTTCATTAAGTGCGCCGCACTTTGGCGCCCGGTATTATGGTTTTGCGCTGTCAGCGTCGATATCCACGTACGTGAGTGAGCGAACGAGGCACCAAAGGTAGAAAGAAAATGGAGATGAGCGCCTGGTGAAAGTGTGAGTGGTACGGCGGCACGCGGTGCTATGGCGTCATCTTTCGCACTGCCACTCCCTCACATTTTCGCTATGTGTCGCTGCCGAGGAGCGCGCGCCCCTCACAGCCGCTCCTCGGTTCGCAGCCCATCCCAATCGCGTGATATTTTCGGGGAGGTTTAAACACGATTTGCAACAACGTAATCAATGGCGACGACTCGTTGCGAGATAACGGCTTACTAGCGCGCGCCGCCGTGCGTTTGCTGATCGGCGATCACTTCCTGAGACGCAGCAGCTATGCGCCGGGACCGGGATGACTGCAGCTCGCGCTATGCACAAATTTTGCATTAGGGAGTATAGTAATTGTCAGTTATTGTTTTACGGAGAGCTGAACAAATTCCTTTATTTTGGCCTTCCGCGCTCAATGAGGTACTCACAAGTAACTAGTCCGGGGTCGAGCGTCTCTCACATACTTCTATGGTTCCCGCTACGGCTGCCTCATTTGATAACCTGGATACACCTCCACAGAATTGCGCTACTGAACAGGACAACAAAACTACCGCCAAGAAGAGAGCCACAGTCGTAAACGCCTCCAGCAATCCTCCCTTACGCCCTGCCTGAACGGCCTAAAGGGGTTTCCGAGAACAGAAGTTCTAGAAGTAACGCTCTACTCGGCCATACATTTCAAGGTCCTTCAACGCCTCGCGATGACATTCAGTGGCTGAAGACCACTGCGCTTTTTTTTCTTATCGCTTCGCTTGCTCGGAGCTTCGCTGCAGTGGGACCACGAATACTAGGCTAGGGTGAAAGGGCAACTTCGCCTGCGCCTTATCTCCTACACGGCGGCTGCGCTTCCGGGGAAAAGAATCACGTGACTAGGCGAAGGTTTAACCACTAATATATGAAAACGCCGCACTGACTGGATATACAGGAACGAAGACGGGCTCGTCCAATCAGAGAACCTTAGTGCGCCACCAAAGTACAATGGGGAAAGAAAAAAAATGGCTGACGATTACGAAAATGCAAAATTTCTTCCTAGCGCGAACTGCAGCTTTCTCAGTCACGGCACATAGCTGCTGCGTCTCAGGAAATGATCGCGTGATCAATGAACGCACGTCGGAGCGTGAGACTCTGCCGTTATCTTGCAGTGCGTCACCGCCTCCGAGCATGTTTTAGGGGCGAAGCACCTTAAAGCCAAGGCCTGTCGGCGTCCAGCGTCCGTGCTCACGGCACAGCACCGTATAAATCGAAACATCTGTGAACAAAACGTTCACAAAAGGTTAACAAGAACAAAAAGGTTCAAAAAAGGTTCGAGAGAGCGAGAGAGAGCTCGTCGAGAGCCGTGCTGCGCATGCGCGACGAGCATTGGATTGGATTGGATTGGATTGAAATGGATTGGATTCGATTGGATTAAAGTGAATTGGATTGGATTGGGTTGAATTGGAAATCGTTTTAGCAGCAGTAGGCACTCTCACGGGTGATTTACGGTAAGAGCGATCCCCAATGCTTCGCGCACTCGTCATGATTCACTTCGTGGAGATGCGTGGATGTTTTTGTAAATCTTCTTTGATCCTCCCGCGCAAATTTCAAGTGGTTCGGATGAGACACGCAACGAGGACGGGTGTACGTGCATTACGCCCCGTGCGCCGGACTTCTGTGGCTCTGCCTCGGCATACTGTCCTCCTCCTTCTACTCACACTTTTCTCATACTTTCATCCTCCGCTTTTCTTCTGTCTTTGGTGTTTCCTTCATTTCCTCAGTTACGAGGCCACCCACTACGCCAAACCGCAGTGGCAGACGGTTAAGTGCTACGCACTAAAACAACAGTAGAGAAACACACACTGCACGCACACGAAAGCGTTGATTTGCCGGTGGCTTGGCCTGAGCTTGGTTCCTCAGGCTCACCGTCGATGGCTCGCCGATTGGGCTGCGTGCCCCTTGGCGCAAGCGAACGGATGAATAGAATCGGCCAGTCGATATAGATAGACAGCAGGCTGGCAAATCTCAAGCAAATTAAAACTTTCACTAAACAGCGTGTGCACAGTGCTTGTGCATAGTTTTTGCTTTTTTTCGCGATAATTTGATTTATAAGTGTTAAATTGCAGCCGTTTCTTGCTTATAAATGCAAAGCAAGGAGCGTGTTGTCTCGTTAAGGGTGTGCTTGTAGCCCCAGTGCCGTGGGAGCCGTGTGGCCAACTCTCGTTAGCTATCCTTGAAGATTTTAAATTTGTTCGCTCAGATTTTCGTTACCAACAAGCAGCGCAGCTCCCAGGTTCACCTGCCTGTCGTAGGCGTTGGCAGCATAGAGTGTCGTCGGCGCACTTGTTCATTTCGACAGCCAGCCACGTTGCTAGGTTTCAAGAAAACGCTAGACGAGGTCATCCCTACGGCGAGAGCAACGAAGCCTTCATGATAGGAGCTCTTCCACCACTTCCTGCTTCTTAGATGTACCTAAGAGTAAGCGTTACGTGAAATTCAGCGGTGAGTCGATCACCATTGACTCGTTGCCCATCGATATCCCCCTTGTCTGTGTCGCGCTCTCGTCGTCGCGCAGAGGTTTTCCCGTGTCTCATATTTTCGTCCGCATTTCTATTGGCAATAAATCCCGGTTCTGGCGGCTGCGCCATGTTAGCGTCGTCCGTCACGTTGACTTCGAATAGGGAAATTACAGGTTTAATGGCTATGAAAACTCGATTACGCTGGTACAGCTTAAGTACTTCAACGAGACCACAACAGAAAACTTTCGGTCGGGGTGCAGGGGCGTGGGATAACGACCGCGCACACAGTTCACGCGCCACGCGAAATCGTCGGAAAATAATACAAACGCACTGTTAGGTATAAACATCAGCGCAGAAAACGGGCCTCGTGACATTTTGGGGCACCTGGATATGACAGTTGGCGGTTATTTACGTGCACACAATCATATTCGGCGCTTGCTCTGGTGTTATGTTCTTTGGGGTTGTGTCCTGCGCTGGCTGCCGATGTACACTTCTTCCTTTCGTTCCTTGCCAACAATAAATTTTAAGACTCCGAACCAAGGAACATTTGCAATGAGGTAAGTTTTTGAGAAAGCTTCTGAGAAAGAAAAACGCTCCGACGAACATCGTATTTGTTTTACTAAATACAGCGTTGGGATTTATTATAAAAGAACCATACTTATCGCCGAATCTTGTGTATGGTCTCCGCCAGTATCTGACTTTCTAAGCTCCCAGTTTCGGAGGTGAAGACGAGGAAGAAAAAGTATTTTCAGGTGAAAACCGTGACACGATTCTTGCACCTGTTTGTGATACGACTTTACTGGTTTCTCAATGGAAAGCAATGCTGAGGGTGCGCCAGTCAAGCTGTCAACCAAGGTGCTGCTGCTGCTTCTTTTCGTAAGTACATGCATACACCTTTCGATTTGTAAGTATTCTTTTTCTGACGCTTCGAGCTGCCATGGACAGGGTTTTCATCGACAGTATTAAAGGGACACTGAAGCGATTTGGAAACATTGCTAGATAACGAGCTCAAATTGTAGTCTGGGGTCTGTAGGCTACTCCGGGGGGCGTTTACGCGACTGTATTCACCAGAAACATCAACTCGAAAATTCTGTCCTCCTCTTTGCATCCTCGCACATTTTCTGTGGCGTTTCGTACGACGTCACAAAAAGGTGGCTTGGCTTGACTGCACGGCTCGCCGACCGTCCCACAGAGTCATTCGGCCGAGCGTTTAGTCTGCCAGCCGTCAACGGGTCGTCGCAACTCGTTCGTTCACTTGAAGCTAAGCCACGACACGTTTATAAATGGAAGAATGAGCCTTTAGTTTGCTAGTTTGTACGCTGTATCAAGCTCTAAGTCCAGGTCGCCCTCCGCAAGCGCTGCACAAGGCCACATGCGACGCTTCGGTGACTGGTACGCTAGTAGGAAAAAATCAGGCCAATTGAAAGCAGAAGAGCCAGCGAAGCTAATATAGGTACTAAACAATTAAAATCAAGCGCAACTTTCATCGTGGAGCGTAAAACCAAGGTTCGGTAAGCACTTTTTTGAGCTGCGTGAACTACCACAGCGTTCAGCAGCATGACCACACATCTCCGAACGGTTTTTTCTAGAAGAGATGGAGTCGGTAGACATGAGATATTGTGGGAATTTGGGGGACGCTTACGGTACGAGCGCTTTACAAGAAATAGTCATGTATGCTTCTTTAAATGCGAAACCTAAACAAACAATTTACACCACCTTCCCGCGAGGGGAACCATGGGTAGATGCGACGCATCGTGGGGTTTCCGCTGCGTTTCCGTTATGTTGTTTCCACTTAGAGTGTCAATTTGTTGTTGTTTCCATTATATTACGTACGGTTGCGCCGACCATCGCGATAGCATGCCTGTTAGTCTCCATTAAAATCATCGGTGGTCATCGGATGTCATCCGAGCGGCGGAACGACTGAGCGGAGCGGCGCAGTTACCGCGTTTATATGTACCGCTCGTTAACGGTGAGGGGAATGAGAGAGAGCAGCGCATGCGCATGTGTTCGATGTTTAACCGAGCGCTAACGCGCGCTGACGCACAGCTGGCACGGCGACGGGAGCGAGCGCTAACACGCAGATGGCGCTGCGGTGAGAGCGGCGTTATCGTGCAGCTGGCGCGCCGAGGAGAATGGGGGAGGGATGCGGACTACGGACGACGGAAGACGCCGGAAGGACAAGGCGAGTTAAAGAGATGCGTCGCATCCAAAAATTTCAATTGGCCATACGTTATATACTGTAGATTTCCACCTCGAGCATCGCTGTCTTGTAGCCAACTGGTCTCGAGCTTCAAGTGTATTGTTTTGCAAGTCGCAAGTTTGAATACCCCGTAGTGCACGTTTTTCTTGTTTTTCTGAAGCTGATTTATTTGTTTTTGGGCATTGTTCTCTATATTAAATTCACAATTTTCGCGCTGCAATGTTCATATGTGAACGATCGAGCTCGCGCAATACGTGCAGACGACACGCTGGTTAGTTCTCGTTGGCGTGGTGTTGCCATAAGCACCCACTGGCTGCGGGCACAGTCTCGAATCGGCCGGCCCTTGGCCTGATGCTAACACGCCTCCTACGGTACAGGCCCGAGCCAGACAAGCAATAAAGGTGGGGGAAAAGCGCATCGCATTTGAGCGTCTGCGGTAACGTGGAGGGCGTTCATCCACTGCGTAAGCCAGGGCAAGTGATTGTTCCCATTCGAAGCCGTGTCGGTTGGCTTATCTGACGCATGTTACAGCATACAACATGGCAGAAGGGCGGTATGCCGATTACTGAGATATCAAGAATGCCCATCCAACGATAACTTCGGATGCCACGCATGTTGTGTCACCGAACCAAAACCGAAACTGGTTTGAATTCGAATCTTGGATATCGTCCAATCACGTAGCGCCTTGTACTTTGGTCACTGCTGATAGTTGGTGCGACTGCCGCTAATTGCGTATGGTAGTGTTTTTTTCTTTCAGGCTTTTTAAAATAAATATACCGCGTTATCGCATGGATATACCATGAAAAGTGTGTTTATTTGAGCCACCCTACCCAGTGCAAACCAAAACGGGAGCTTGACCAATTCACTTCAGTGTCCCTTTGAGTTACTGATTATAAAGTGTAGTAGGAACTAAGTAGAGAATTAATTGCGCAGTTATAATAAAGGTGTCTCACCACCTGGGTAAAAAGTGTCGTCACATCGATATTTATGAGCCTACTATCATTGATGAGCGCACTTCATTACTATTGTACTTTGAGTGTAGTTAAACAGTTTTCTCAGGCTTGCAGGTATGAATTTATTCTAGAAGGAATTAAACAAGCTTGGTATTCCTGCAAATACTTGTAAGGAGGCAGGAGAAGTGTTCAGGGGTGGGTTTAGAATTTGTATGTACTTACTGCGATCCACTTGGCTCGGTAAATTGTACGATCGCAGGAAAGTTTAGAAGATCTAGTTTTAAGTGCAGGGCACCTTAGGAACTCGCCTTGTCGTCGTAGCGCGCTGTAACGGTCGATGCCAAACGACTGGCAAAATCAGGCGGTGCCACGAGACAACGGACCCAAGTAGAGCCCGGCGTTCCGTCGTTCGGGTTCTCGGAGAGGCTTCGAAGACCAAGCGGTTTAACTAGTCATAAACGTTCGAAACTCGTGAAGCGCTGGCGCTTGTAATACATCTCCCCGTTGTTTAGCGCAAAAAAAAAAAACTGCAGGTACATTTCACGCAAAATATATGTAATTAAGCGGCAGCACTCACGTTCATTTAGTTCAGAACGTTTGTTGGGGTGATTTTTGCGATAGTGAGCTCCTCTCCTAACAGATCTGATCAGTTCCGCACGAAGCATCTCTTTGGGGTTTTTCGACAGTAGGATTCAGTGTAGTGGGCTTGAAGTTGAACTAAACTAAAAAAAAGTCCGGACTAATCCATCGTGTGGAGGTGGTTAGAAAGCGAAGCTTTATACACCACCTACCACGGGTGACTACGGCCTGCTTGCGTCAATCACACATTACACTGTGTCTGTAATACGTTCTTTATTATTTCACTTCAGCACGACGTTCAGAACGGCCTTAGAGATCGGTGTGATACACACTCAGACTTTGCGATCGGCGGCAGAGACGGACGGCAAGTGAGAGGCCATGCGTTGGTGAGAGCTTCCTTTATTTTTACGAACTCCAGCACATGCGCAAGACGCGCACAGGGCGGCTACACGTGCCGTCGGCGGAGCGCACAGCGGCGCGAGAGGTTGCGCGACGCTGTCACGTGGCATTCAGCGAGAACACAAGGGGTAAATCCGCAGCTGTGCTCGGTGAGTACACAGTCTGTCTCCCCCGTCTCCGCGTGCGCTCGTAGCGACAACGGGCTCACGCTCCATTTCTCTTTTCGGTTCAGGTTCGATTCCTGGCGGTAGCACTAATTACTTTTATTTGTTCGTGGGAGTTCATGTTGACGCCGATGTTGCCGAAAAAAAACTTTGGCAGGTAGAGGTGCAATTGGCTTCGCTTAAAAAGCTGCTGTTCATCTATCACGACACGACGAACGCCCCTCACTCGGAGGAGCACTGAGCCGCCTTCCACGAACGGCTTAGCGAGCAGGTAGAGACAGGGTTCTGCGCCCAAGCTTGCGACAGCCGTTTCGGTGGAGAGAATAGACTTTATTGAGCCGTAAAAGTATGGGGCATGGGACCCTCTTCACGAGCTCCATATGCTCTATATGCCCAGGCCCCTGGCGATTAGTAGGGTCTGGTCCTCAGGGAGGGGCTGAGCAGCAAATTCTCCCATCGCTCAAGAAAGGCGGGGCTGGTCAGGAAGAGCGGAGTGGGGACGCTGTGGGAAAAGTCGCACACCCCAATTATGTCGCGAAACATGCCGAGTCCTTTGCAGAAAGGCCATTCCTTGTTGCATCACACGGGGTAAATTGTGTTTTGAAGAGGGTGGGGAAAATACCCGGTTTGAATTGGCCGATAGATACATTGTTCTGGTCGAATGTGGAGCGGTGGGGCGGGGGAAGACATGTACTGCCCCTCTCTGTGGTCTCTGAGTATTTCGCGTTACCTTGTTATGGGCTTTTGTGCATTCTCCTCGTCCCGGAGTGTAGCTTTGCGGGCCTGTTGGTAGGCAAACTCACTGCGCTCAAATTCATAGTGTGCTGCGACCGATGTGAGCTCAGTTTTCTGTTTTCCGATTTTGGCGATTGCGGGTCACTGCGCGAGACACCCACCTTTTTTTGAAGTTGCTGTATGCGTTCTGCGAGTCCGGATTGATTGTTTTGGTTGTAGATTGAGTAAGGGCTATCGCAATGACCACTTCCGCGGCCTTTTGGGAAGAGGGTGGGACAAGGGAAGCGCCGCAGATGAGGTTGTCAGTTGTTGCGACTGCTGTCGTTGCCGACGTAGAGCCGATCGTCTGCGTAGAGGATTCCATATTTTCTGTCGAGGAGCTTAGCCTGGCCTATACGCGACCTTTGTTGCAATCGGGGTTCATTTTCTGGTGAATTGGTTTACTTTCGATGATAGTGGACCAGATAGCGAGTATTGGACATTTGTTTTGGTGGTAGGCTACCTTCCACCCGATTTTGGCTAGGACGGCTCGTCCCGCTCGAGTCTGGCTAAGTCGGATTTGATGGTTGGAGATATGGGCCGCTGTTAGTTTGCGTAGAGGGTTTTGTGCTTAGCCATGCTCAGCCGTTTTTCAGTACAGGAATGGACGAGGAAGCCCAGGGACAGTGGGAGCTTTTCGTGTTCTTGAGTCGAGTTGGTCCATGTCCTTTTTGGGGAGTTGGGGTATGGGGCTGAGTATACTCGCGCTATTACAAAGGCCGGAACCAGCTGAAGTCCGTCTTCCTCCTTAAGTCCTCTTCGAGGATTGGTGACTCGCGGGATCATGTGGATGATGTGATCCGATGATTTTTTGAGTTTGGCGATCGCCACCCTGGCCTTGCCGCTTCTTTAGATGACTAAGGTATGTAGGCTTTAGAGCAAGCACTGAAACGTGGTTCGTTAATTTCGCCTCTCGGAGCATTTTTTGCACCTTCAAGGGGGCTGACTGAACCCTCATCAGGATTATCGTTAGTCTAGGCAATGGATTCTTGCGTTCATTCTTTGCCTTCCAGCATGTTAGCCACATACTACAGCGTGTTTATTGCCGCAACCAACCACTTTTTAGCTCCCAACAAAGTTGAACAACGGCTATTCACAGTGGCCCCAACTTTCGTAGGCCGAGTTTACTCTCTGCAAGGTGACCTAGCGGCGCTCGGAGCTGCAGGCCTGTCGCTTTGTGTGACTCCACTCTTCAGCAGTTGTTGCACGCCACCACTCAGCCTAGGCCGCGGCGTTCTTGTCCCGGCAGTTCGAGCTGTGGCCCACCCGTCCAGCGGCTCCACTATTAGAACCCGTGACACCGTAGGCCACGCAGCTGCACAATCTCGCGAACCAACACCGGCGAAGAACCCAGGCTGGTGCATCCCAGCCTCACCGAGCGCTGATGCTGGGGAAGTTGAACTCGCGTTAACAGGAAGTGAATTGTCCCCCGACTTTTTTATCGTGGTAGCATCGCCCTTTTGACTGCCTAATAAATCCCACAGGGTGTACTTCGGTGGAGACACAGGAGCACAGGAATGCGGATCCGCGGGCAAACAGGCACGGGAGTGAGGCATTAGTAAGCGCGAGGTCAAAGCTAATATTTTTGCGTGTACCACGTAAGGGCATTGAAAAGGCCGGACAATTTCAGTGAGGCTTGCAGATTACAGTTTTTTTTGTTGTGAAGGGGGGAATTGTGATGGGTGGGGTTTAGGCACTCCGGGTCAAACTTACGTCTGCCACCCCTTGTGTGGGCAATGTGACCGTTTCAACTTATTTTTAATTTGTTTTGTATTTATTTACAGCTTCACAGTGGCTATCGGCTATGCAGTGTCTTTGTAGACATAGCGGAGCGTCGCAAGAGCGACTCTATAGGTAACTACAATACTTGTGACATTCCTGGGTTCAGTGTCTGTTTTCCGGCTGAAAAACTAGTTTCATCAAGGGATCCACCATGTTGAGTATCCTAGCTGGCACTTTGCTTTGTTAAAAGGAGGCCATGTTTGAGAAATTAGATTCGTACTACTGTGTCGCAGATGTAAGGAGGGGAGGGAGTTGATATCTCACAACGTAAACGTGAAAGTACCAAAAAATGACAGAACAATGAAGGATCTGACAATTAACGTTTGGTGGTTTAGATTGAGACAATGACTGCAAGTTTTGAGTGTCTATGGTAATGAGAGAGTGCGTTGCCATAGGAATCTCCGGAACAACCCTGTCTTGCTAGTCAGGGTATGCCAGACGCACAGTTTATTGCGAAAGAATTCTTCAACGAGTGCCCCAAAAGGAAAACGGAGCCTTTTTAGCGTCAGGCAGTATATCGGCAACATAATTGCATCATTGCTAAAGAATTTTGTTATGGCAGTGATTGTGGGGATTTGCATAATTGGTGTCTTCAGAATATAAGATGAAAAATACGAGTAACGCAAAAACCCGGTCCAGGGTACCATAGCTATGACAAAAGGCTGAGAGGAGCAAGAGTCCAGCTGTAGCCATTCCAACCCACCGACCTAGCGGCACCTGTGGAGTGTGCTTCTCCTGGCTTTTCTTGTGACCTTCTGTGATACTTTCTCTATAATATTTAACAGTCGTGTATGTTTATTCAAGCTATCCTTATACAAACTAGGCGTGGTCTACGGAATGTAGCTGGCACCGTTCGACTTGGTGCTTGGGAATGCATTTTGGTTCTTTCACATCTGCATGAGAGAATTATTTACTTTCTGGATTCCTGCGATTCCGAGGCAATGCAAGGAAGGGTAACTCCAAAAATGTAGAGGGGACTACGAGAAGATAGGATCGCGTTGAGGGGGGGGGGGGGCGAAGGAGGTGAGCAGAGAGGGAAATACAGCTTACGGCGGCTTCCACATGATACTGACAGAATATTTTTGGACACTGCCTGTAGTAGCAGCGCCAAAATAGAGCGTAGTATTGCGCGGAAAGTTTTGCTTCTTCAATGAGATGACAGCTGTCTTCACCTCGATGCAAAGATGACCGATAAAAATTAGTCAGTCAAGGTGTGTACTGCTTTGTACAGCTATATTTAGTCTCATCATGGTAGGTAGTAGGAAGTCATGTACCCTTCTATCTTCATTTTGCCGCTATCCATGCATCGGGTTTGTTTATTTGTTTGTTTGTTTGTTTGTTTTTACTGCCCGGCCGTGCCCGGCTCTGTTATCTGTGTCCCAAGCGGAGCGCATGTTCCATTCTTTATTTTTATGCCGCATGGGTTATCTCATCCAGATAAGGAGAGTGCTTCGTCCTAACCTCATTAGCCTAGAATAATATTCTTTGACCTATAATGCTCTGGGCGTAAATCGACGGTTAGAGAACCACTCGCGCCGAAAGATAAAAAGCCTGCAGAGCAGACGCAGCGGTATTCGATTCGCCGACACTCGTCCACGCACGCCACTTTGTTGGCTGATGCTTCGCCGCCTCTGTATTGTTTTGATATGTTAGGAAAGCACAAGTTCCCTCCAATACATTTGTTTCTCCTCCAAGACAACTGCGTCGTCCGTGGCTTCGTGACAATACAGCGCTGCCCACATTGCTCCCGTACAAATGCGCCCGTGGGAATGCACCTGGTTGCTGTAGGGACGCGCACATAAGCAATCGGAACATGAAGTGGACAAATGCACACCAAATACAGCGCTCGCAAGCGAACTGAAAAAAAAAGTGTAATAAAAAGTCTGTTGGTTAATTGCTCCGGTTGGTTGTGGGTGTTGGAGGTCAAAGACTGGGTCGTTTTAGTGATTTTCCCCAACTCTATGGCAAATGGCGCATTGAAGGAAAGTAAGGCGTAAGTGTTCTAACAGTGGGGTTGAAAAACCTGGGACAAGTCTCCTAACTGTGGGTTTGAAAAACCTGGTTTTGGTGTCAGTAAGAAGCAAACACTGCCATGAGTTGATGAACGTGATTGTAGGCGTTCGTTCATATAGTCCATGGTGCACTCGCTGTCTCTTGTCGGGGTGAATCTTATGGTCAGCCACGGCATGATCAAGACGTTTCTGGTTTAGTGCCTGGCAGAGCTGAGGCCAATAGATCTCGACGTATAGTTTTTAATGCACTCAGGTAGGAACAGCTGCTTGAAGCTGAAATGCCGATCCTTCTGCACAGACTGCTTTCGCAGCCGACTGCTCAGCCTGACTGCTGTGGCTGGATTGGTGGCTGAGTTTCTTGGGTCGCTTATCACTTAAAAGTAGCATACCGGAAACGTTTTGAAGGAGGATGCTGTTGAGCGCGCAGTTTCCTCTTTGATGGCTTAATTTCTTTACGAATGTTTTGTTCCTCGACGTAACTATGTTAAAATGGTTAGCCTATATTTTGTTACTGTAGTGCAGAGTTGTAACGGACTAAACTGCATATTGACTAGACTCTCGTTAAGGCGAACTTGGTTGAGACAAATTTAATTTTATGACGAACATCCCTTTTCTCTTTTGTCGCGTGCACAATGCTAAAAAATGTCCGCTGAAGCCAAATTTTTCTAATACGAACAAATTTGCACTGTCCCTTCGAGTTCATCTTAACGGGAGTTCAGTGTACATTATTACCTGTTGTCCTGCATGCCATGAAATGTTACACAAAATCAATTACCTGACTTCAGATAGGCAGTACTTTAAGTATACTGTGGTAGAGAAGGAATGGCGAGGACGACAGGCGCGCAAAAATATTATTTCGACAGGTTTTGGTGGGAGCTATGGTAAGATATAATATCGTATTAGAATTATCATGAAAACAGGTGAGCATTAGTATGAAAAGCTTGTTTACGATTTAGACGTTTTCAGATTATGTGTTCACTAGTTAACTAGAGGAACTACTCGGTACACAGCAATAAACCTTGCTGCGAATACTGAGACGTTTGTCAGCTCCTTCTTTTTAAATGTATACAACAAGGTATTGACATTTTGTTCAAAGGATATACAACAGCGATGATTTTTAATTGGTTTGAAATGAATTTCGGACAGAGAGTTTTAGAATCATTTCCTGATGGCTATTACGTACTTTATGAATGGTCTAAATTTGGGTGGCTTGTTTCTTCCCCAGATTTTCCCACCAGCTACATTATCGACGTCTCTCGCTTTACCGTGAGCCTGCTACTATTCCCGGGCATGTACCTTGCGCTTTATAAGGTAAGCACCGTGTGTTGTTTCAGAAATTTTAATGCGGCTGACATGCGCCAGCGGTTTTAATAATCCCGAAAGTTTAATTATCCGACCGGTCAAGCTTCACTCAAAACCCCGATAGAGTTGACGCTGTCTAAAGCGCATTCTAGAGAGCGCCATATTTTGACAGAGCATAAAGTTTCCGGTTTTTCCTTTGGGCACTACCTTATATAGGTATACCAGAATCTTATTTTTGTGGACGTGGTGTATTATGAAAGTTGAATGAAAAATGTCAGCGGGCGTAATATAGACGTAGTACAGAAAAATGACAACGCGGCAGAGGAGATAGAGCATGGCCACTTACGTTTGTTGTCACTTACAAATAATGATATATACGGGCTCCAGATGACAATAATTGAGTAAGATGACAAGAACATGTTCTTTTTATGACGAATCAATCCTAAATAAACACCAATCCAGGCCCAATTTGCAGTACATGTATGGCCCGGTTCAGACTGACGAGCGTGAATTTTCACGTATTTTGGAAAGAATAAAAAGAGATTTTAGTAGATTCGCATGTAACAGTTAGCGCTTGTTTTTTTTAAAACTGTGTTCACTATAGTCGGTTGTGCCACATGCAGCTGAGGAATTTTATTAATTTATCAGGTGTGATTCATGGTGGTGCATATCAGCAATACAAAAAACTAGGAAGTTACCTAACACGTGGTCTGGGCGTGCCTTGGAGCTGAAACGGTGTGCAATAAGCGCGTGTCATCAAATGGAAAGTAGAAATAGGGAGGCTGCTACCCAGAGATACATACATGTTTGTTCGATTCCTGTACTTTGGAAGAAAAATTCGCGCTACAGGTGATGGATCACAGTATGAATATAGTTGGGCATGATAAAAGTAGTCAATGCACTTTGTCGAAAAGACGTTTTTAATCGATCGCTCGTTCAACACAAAACAACGAAGGAAGAGGGAAGAGAGGAGGGTTGTTTTAGGTGGCAAAATCAAAATACCGCAGCTATAGCTCCTTTTGTGCTGTGGTACTCACCTCACTCTACGCAGGGCACATTTTCAGCTGGGCAGCTTGCTTTTCGGACGCATCATTCTTTTACGTTTGCGTGGTTGACGATTGTAACATCATATTTCCAGAGGCATCCGAAAGCTATAAGATGCATTCGTCATCCATGTTTCTGCGCTTATTGTTATGTGTACAGTGAGCCCAACTCAGCACAAGATGTGCATGTGGATGTTTGGATCAGACCGCGACAAATACCGAACAATATCAAACTGCGGGGGTCTCTAAAAGGGAGCTTTTAGACATGTATGAAGCGTCAACTTTGTGTAGAATTGTACATGCAACTGTGGTGGAGGAAGCTGCATCTAAGCTAACGTACAGGCTTTTTCGGCAGCGGATCCGTGCTTTGTTTATCGAAGCGATGACGCCCAATGTGGTGTATTGATCATTTCCTCCACGTGTATCCTAAACACCCGAAGCCATAGCTTCCCACGAGGATCTGAAGGAAAGAATTTGATGGACACAATTGCGAGGTGCATAGCTTGTCACATGCGTTATCCCCAGATATTATGCGGACAAGCAATCGTCCACTCCTCAAAGCTGTGGCGAAGTAAATGTGACTCTGAGGGATAAAGCGATGTCCAGCCAGGTCTGTTGATCTAAGGTGATGCTATGACGAAGCCACAACTCAAAAGAAATCTCGGCAAGAGTAAAATATGAATACATTTGAAAATGTGCGCGTGTTGGAATGCGTGGCACTGCATGCCATGCCAGGCGTGAAAATATGTTTTCGAGTTTTTTTGCTTATTCTACGAGCCTCTGACCCAGTAAATGTGTTTGGCATATCTTGTACTGGTATGTTCGTGGGAAGTTATTATCCCTCGCTCATTTCATGCACAACCGAGTGTAATGTATCTTGACAATGACAATTCTGGTGAACACTATGCAATAGTAATTAATGGCTGCCATTTCCCGTTTTCGATGTCGAAACTTTTGATTGATTTATCGCAATCCCTAGGAGCCCACTAAAACATGTGATGACACCCTGGATGACACCTAATCTCCCGGTGTGGTTGGGCGCTTCTTCTGCGCGCCAGATAGCAAAAGTTTGCCATAAACACCCAAGAATATTAAACTAATGTAAGCCTTCATGATGGCAAAAGGGTTTTGTAGGTCAAGATTTTGTAAGAAAATGCGCATACGAAATTGCGGTGCATAGAACGACGCATCACAATTTCATTTATTATGGGCTAATCAGCAGAAATGCCAGTGGCCGTGTGTGCACGTGTGCATATCTGTGTGTAAGCATGGCAGGAACCCAAAAGATGTATCCAGCAAGAAATTCGCGCTTGCAGCAAAGGTCCTTGGGATCGTTGACAATAAGCCATAGAGGGACAGACAAACTGCACTTTTATTTCGATATGAATACTTGGCCCATTGAGCAAAAAGACCAGCATCCGTCGTCCGTAAAACAAAAACGGCTTGAAGTTGAAGAAACTGGTGATCGCCAACCAAACGTTTATTTAAAAAGGTAAAAAGATGTTTCGGCTTCCGATCAAAGGTTTATTGAAAAAGTAAAAAAGACGTTTCTGCTTCCGTAGGGAAGCCGAAACGTCTTTTTTACCCTTTTAAATATACCTTTCGTCGGTGATCACCAGTTTCTTCAAGTATGAATCTTTAACCCGACCAGACGAGATTTCATCAAACCTTAGATTTCTTCTCAAGTGTTTGACGCACAAGACATTTCATAAAAAGACACGTTTTACAGTACGAAGGTAAACTCAGCAGTAGCGAGAGTTGGCCATTGACACCACTACTCTGCAGTTGAAGAGAGCTGCAGAAGGCAGCTGGTCGAGCGAACAGACAGGCGGCGAAATTTATTACAATCTGCTCTAATTTACACGGTGGCATACGGACGAGCAGTGCGGCAACGGGTAGGAGAGAGATAAGAGCCATTGTGAACTGCTTAGGCATATCTGAAAGCGAATGTCCCGAGATTCGACATCACAAAACCCATTGAAAAAGCTAAGAGGGAACACGGTGTCTCAGGCGTTCTACAGGACATTCATGCTTTCGCATACATAACCAAGAAGAATTGCTCAAGTAATGATGGGATTATCGGCGTTGGTGTTTCCTACTGCCACAACATGTACAAGCCATTATTAATTTCCGTCCGCCTGCTCAACCTCATGGAAGTGTATAAAACATGCGTAAAACGTAGAACTGCAACTCCTTCTTATAGGCGAAGAATTTTAGCAGGTTGCTATGGCGGCCAGACAACAGCAATAGTGGTCGGGTGAACTATAGGAGAAACTCTTAACAAATCATTGGGTACCACATTTTACACGTTGGACGTGAACAAGGCTTGATTTACCAATCACAAGGCAGGCACGCTCTCTCTCCCTCTTGCAGTTCGACCGAAAGGCTTGCCTTCGCCAACAAGCGCCTGACAGCGCTTGCTATTTGTTTTGTCTTGATATTTTTCACTTATTTATGCTATATTGTTTTTTTTTTCACTTTTCAAGTGAGGCGTGCATATCAGCAATGGTTTGCAAGCAAACAAACTCCTGTCGAAAACGCCCATGGAGAACTGCAGTAGCATTAAAACAAGAAACCAAAGCACGCGTTATGATGAACAGAGCGGTTTTAAAATTGGAGTTGCTGGATCTCTCCTTCGCGGCAAGCAGCAGGTCACAGGGCGAATCTGCCACAAACATCGAGGCCAGTTTTCTGTAAACTTGTTTTTTACCGGAGTATCACAAACAGGATAAATAATTTTTCGGCTGCATTTTGCAGCAATGAAACAAAGCTTTAATTGAAATTGAAACTATGGGGCCTTCGCTTTTTTGACGTACGCCAGCTTAACAATTGAAGCGACGGGATTTGTGCAACTCGACAACTATGGCTTGCCTATACCCTATGAACCACCCAAAAAGCTTGTAAAACCGGCAGTGGTGAACTTAAACTTTCAGGCAGTGGATAAACAAGATCGTCAAAGCACATAGTTAATACGACCGCTCCCCAGAGAAAGCAAGTGACGTTGCAGACAGAATTTACTGCAAAACACCAATATACACAGGAAAACGGTGCATTTTGAAGTTCTCCAAAATGAATCAAAGATTCCAATAATTAGCAATACTTTCTTGAATATGCAGTGTCTCAGCGTTCTTCCTCTGAAAGCAGAATGCAGCAAGTGAACATTTGTATAAATACAGAATTATGCATGGGGAAGCAGCTTATTGCATTTGATTGAGTGCCTTACACAGAACGGAGTTACAACTCAGTTTTGCCTACTTCAAAGATAGCAGACTACAAGGAGACATCCTTTTGAGTTCAATGACGTCTGTGTGTTCTAAATCGAGGCACGACCATTTTTACTGTATTGCGTACAGCGGCCTGAAAGTCCATGTGTGGTGCTAAAGTGACGTTGGTAGGAAAATAGTAGTACTTGAAATCATCCTAACCTAACCTGTTTGCTCGAGATTACCCGAAATATTTTGCGTCTGTCAAAACAGGTTATTCTACAGAAAAAAATAAATACACATATTAAATGCAATAGCTAATTGGTGAAGATCAAATGACTTATTAATAGGTTGATTGACAGGCCATTTTATTGTTTGTATTTCACAGGAGCTCAAGTATCTTCTCATCATTACCATTGTATGGTTAGTCGTAGTGTCTTCGCTGGAAATTTTGAGCGCAGCAGATATTACAGCCACTATGCTGAGCATCGTCAAGGACAGGGTATGTGGTTCGTCTGTTTACTGTTATTACCCAGTGTGGATTTATTATACAGCTGGCTCCAAGGCTATCTGGTTACTGTAGTCTTTTCTACTTTTTCTAGTGATAGTAGGTGCAACATTGTTGTTTCCCTAAAGACAATCTATCTCATAGTAATGCATACACCACGACTTCCGTAGATTAAGGGCGAGCTACCGCTGCAAAAACAGCGCATAGGTGCATGCAACTTTTCATGTTCAATACCTTTTCTGTGGGTAGAGGAGGTATTTTAAAGCTGAAAATGTTCCTCCGCTCCATGCAAATACGCCAGTCGTCACTCTATACCCTGATAGAAAGCTTTGGCAAAAAGTTGGGAGACATTATATCTGCTAATGCTATAAAATGTGCGTAAAGGAAACTTTGAATGCCATGACTTTGTTCTTTAAAGCCCACATTCTTGCTTCGAGTGAAATCGAAATCGGCTTTTGGGGGAAGTATAGGTAAGCTAACCGATACACAGCAAAACACGGTAGGATCTGCAACCTTTACAGGTAGAAAACAATCGTTGTTGCAGTGCGAAGCCAACTGTGTTGGATGACATGTAGAGTGCAGTGCAGACAAATAAGAGTTCGATCATAAATATGCTAATAATAAAATAGAAAAATAAAAAGGATGCAGTGCGGATATATTAAAGTTCGATAATGAATGTAAAAATAAAAATGCAAAAATGAGATAACAAGATAATACAATAAGAACAACCAAGTGCTGATTCATCTCAGAGATGGAATTGCTGCTGTTGGACGCAAGCAAAAACTAAGGAAGGCAGGCAACTTGATGGGACCATGATTAGCATGGAAAAAACGGAGTAGAATAGCGTAGGGTAGGAAAGATCAAAGTTCATTCGGAGGGGTGCTCGTCACGCAGAGGAGAGAAACTCTCGTGGCGAGTATTGTGAAACTAACGAGAAAACATTTCAGTGTCATTCTACGCTGTAAAGACGGATGACCAGCAAAGCTTTTTAGCACAAGACAAAGCAGTGCAGCAGAATACCGGGGAAGCCTATGAGCAAACTTTATCTATCCTCTTTCGCCGATGGCGACCATCCCTTAAGAAAACATTTTGTGTCTCAGCGCAATACTTACATGTATACAGAATGGCACCCACAAATTTTGCCATGGCTCAACGTGGTTATGTCAAGTTTTTCAAGCGATGCCTCACTTCTGGTAAAGCGGCTGCGACCAAGCCACTTCACTAGCAGCAACTGCCGCGTCTGGAACCGCACTACAGGCAGCACACAGATGCTGCTCGGAGCATCCACCGCTCATGTGCAGTGAACGCATGAACTGTGGTGTGGAGCCGAAGTTTCTAGAGCGATAGCAGGTTTTTTGCTGCGAGGGTGCGCAGTGAACGCGCGCATTTTCAGGCGGCTTGCACCCTTACTCTTTCCCTATATATCTCTCTCCGCACCCCCTCCCCCACTGGAACGAACGACAGGTTGGACGCCTTAACGTTTGCGTTGCCGACGCGAGAGTGTACGCGCACAGACGCTGAAGATTTGCCACGGTACACTCGGTTACAGCTTAAGAACGGCAACCGAAGTTTCCGCTGTGCCTCATCACCCCAGCCGGATGTTACTCCGCGCGGCGCAAGTAGGGCTTTACTGGGAATATTTAGAGCATGGCACGAGCTGTTTTCGCAACTTTTTGGGCTTAATATGTTTTTAAACTACTGGAGCGACGACAAACAAACTACGTTAGAAAAGGCAGACGATACCACGCATTCATAGCAGTCGCGATCCAAAATGCGCGCGCAGGTTGACATCCGGGTCCGCTGCTTAGGCGGAGTGATACCTTACATAAGCTATTGCCGTACTTAGCTTGTTCCCGTGTATAGACATGCATACTCCGCTGCACAAACTTTCCCCAAGAGCTCCTTCCTTGGCATATTTTGAAGGCGAAAGCAATGGTTCATTGATCAGTTTTAAATGCAATGCGTAATGCAAAATGTTCGGCGAGGCAAAGCAAATGATATTAAACTTTTTCGAATGCAAAAATTTAAGAAAAATGTGGGTCTTGATTAAAATTGAACCGTGAGCATACGGATGTCGGGATGTTTAACCACGTGACGGCAACTCCACTATATGGCTCTGGGGGAATAAAGGTTGATTTTGAAAATGTTATATATATAACATTTTCAATATTCATAACAAACGTTTATTATTCGAGAGCTATATAGCCCTCGAATAATAAACGTTTGTTATGAATATTTAAGGAGGCGCACACCAGTGACTTTAGCATGTTAATTACCGAAGTAGCTACGAGGCGAGTTGCAAATTAAATTCCCTGTAAATTTAGTCTATGCTTGGCGATACGAACACCGGCAGTTATGTGTCTGGCGAAAATAACTAAACAGCTTCGGAGGAACTGACAAAAACAACTGTTGCACCGAAATTCCGGTAAAAAGGTCTTAGCTATTATTTTCAGATCAGTGAGTAAGGATGGCTATATTACACACACCCCGCATCAAGAGAACGATACTTGACAGACAATACAGCAAGTGGCAACCTACCACCTTACTGAATCGTTTTAACACCTGTAAACCATACTTAGACAATGTTCGGACTGCCGACATAAAGCCATATCGTGATCCATGGACGTACAAAAACAGCTTGTCATACAGTTCATTTGGCTGAGACGTGAAATTACGTCATTTTTTAAAGTTATTACGACAGTTGCGGCAACAGCCTTAACCAGGCCCTATACTGTATACATACATATGTGCTAGCTTTCGCGGTGTTCCCATTCGTATCGTTATCCAACCCCCCTGTCAGTGCCTTGGAAAATGGAGCGGCCGTTTAGAAGCCTAGTCCTCATTGTAACACCCAAATTGTCTCGAGGGACCACCCTCCCTGCGTGAAAGGTGTTGAGTAGTTGGTTGGTTTTCTCAAAGCATGGCACCAACCTACGCGGGGGATTGGCCAAGAAGCTGTCTGTTAAAATATAACGTGACCGATAATATTTTAGATCCCAAAATCAGAAAAAGAGTCAGAGAACAGAAAATAAATACTTAAGGTGTAAAAGTAGACTGAAAAAACTGTGGTTGATTCCTCTGTCATAGAAATCAGTCAAACACGAAAGTGATATGTGCAGCGAAATCTGTGGCTGAGCATGACTTGCGGGTCGACGGCTTCTTGAGGGTGGGCTGGGTGAGCGACTTCCTGCTGGCGGGTCGCTTCGGCAAAGGTGTACTGGCGTCATTTCCGAGACGGATATGACGTCAGTGAATTCCTGGGATATCGAGGCCTAAAACGCTGTCGTGTTAAAATATAAACCCGAAAACAAACAAGCAAGCGTACTCTTTAGTACTAAAGATTGCTTCCCCGCAAGAAGAGCCTGTGTGCTGGGGTGCACGCTTTACAGGCCGCTTGCTTCGTTGTACTGGCGTCACTTCCGTGACTGATATGACGTTAGCGAAATCTCGTGTATCCGGGAATAAAACATTTTCGTAGTAAAAAAACAAATATATGATTAGGCTTAACTACCCACCAACGAAACCGGCCTGTCGCCGCCACGTAAGAATGGAGGGTGCGCGCAGCATTCCCGTTGCAAGCTTTCAGAGAGGGAGCTCCTAAGTCTACAGCGGAAGTAGAAAGAGGAATCTGTAGCCATCAAAGGTTGCCTCTAGATGTGTGCTCGCATTGGAGAGAAGCTGTGACAGATAAACTGAAAGTGTTGCATTGTTCCCGTTTTACCGCAGAAAGAGCATTGCCCGGATTACTAAAGGCGTGTGTCAGTCTAAGAGCACGCCATCGTTTTCCTAGTCTTCTCCTTCAGTGGTTTGTAACTGGTGCCGGAAAAACAATCGTCCTCACGCACTCAGAAGGGTTGGCCTATACAAACTAGCGCTGAATGCTGAAAGAAGGGGTTGAAAAGAGCACTAGATGGAATTGAACGAAAATGAAATTGGTGAAGAAACGTAAAATGTTTAGAGAAAGGAGAGAAATACTGATAAGAAAATAATTTAAAACATTTTGACAATAATGCGTTTAAAACTGCTGATTCTGCAAAACAGGCTGATGAAGACAGGCGCTTTACTAACAGGGTAAAGCACCGACAAACACACCCATAGGAAAAGCGAAGCCCAAATGCATCGAATGATAACGAATTGAGTATTGATACCGCCAAGGGCAGATGGCCTCTCCGTATCGTTTTTGGGGGTAAAGAGAATCTCCCGCAGGACATCAGGAAGTGATGAAGTACGTCCTCCCCGCGAGAACAGCCGGACAGGGCCGACAGCACATGCGTTCCTCGCGTCGGTAGAAATTTAAAGTTCGTACTTGGCAGTGAAAGATGGCCAGTGCGACCTTGCACATTAGGGACTACGCGAAGTGGAAATTGAAAGGGCACTCTAAATGCTTTATACCGAGGCAACTGGAGGTACCATCTGGCGGAAAGCTTTTTAGGGAACAGAACCTCCGATAAGTAGTGAAAAGCAGGTTTGCTACCAAACGGACAGCCTCGACCACGGTAACACCCAGCACCAGGCCTTATAGGCAGTTAGCGTTTTGATTATGTGGATACCTGGACGAGACGAATATTTATCCATGGGCTGGTATCTGCGATCGGCAGCGATCTGTAAAGAGCTGTAATGGTTGCAACAGAGAAAGCAGAACACAAAGACAGAAAACGCACCAAGAATCAACTGTGATTGTCCTTATAGAGCTTTGAAAGAACCAGACGGATCGTTGAGAATTCATGCGAAAAAGGCGTCTACAATGGGGAAGGCGTAAAAGAAGACCATAACAGACCACGTGTAACCATTCCACCACTTTCCCTATTTCTGTCTCCTTTTAGTTATTAACTTTGTGGTTTCGGAAATGGTGGTCTAGTGCTGTTTACGTAAAATCGTCCGATCCCTCTCTTGTCGAAGGCCGTATCATCTTCTACGATGGGTTACAAATGGCAGTACGATTGTGCGGCGCGCCGATTTTTCTATTCCAATTAACTACGTCGTGAACGCACTCGAATGAAATCTCGGGAGCATTTAATTACACCTTAAATATTTGAAATTAACAACTAATGTGTAACCTCCGTGTTCTCAAGGATTGTTTGTTTAATACTTTATCTTATAATAATGGCAAAGAAATAAACAGCACTCTAAGCAAAAAATGTGTAGGTGCCAGCTTCGTAGTCCGTGAAACAGACAGCTTCTATAGCGCCAGCTGAACCTCCGCCGTAGCGAAAGGTGGGCGTCCACGGGAGCTTCTCTGCAGATGGAGTAAGGAAGCGGAAAAAGCAGCCAGGCGAGCGAACATACGCGCAGCGAGGCTCGCCATCGTGATTTCTCGAACTACTCGGCGGCGGGAACGAACATCGACTCAGAGGGTAGGAGGCAGGTGAAGCAATTGAAATGCGTCAAGTTAGAAGCACATCACGCAGCGAAGCATTTCAAGAGGGAAGGGAATAAAGTCATCTCAACTCCAGGCAGAGACAATCGTCTCGGGCGTTATGACAGTGCTGTCGCATTCACAACCCATAAGTAGTAGTTTAAGGTTTGCGGAGTTTTTGGGGTATGGCTCTTGTGAGTTGTCTTTAGTGTGTTTGTTTGCTTGGGCAGGGCGGTTTTCATGAATGATGCACCAGCCCTATAACACTGAAATGTCTCTTCGGCACGTGCACAAAAGATTCTTAAATGTACTCCGCCTCGCCTCCCCCCCCCCCAAAATAATAATGCATGCGATAACTTATTAGAGAAACTAATGTGGATATTGGCCTCGAAAAGCTAAAAGCGGGGCTTGGGCAATGTCCAACAACATTGCAAATCCGCAATTCCAGAGCTACTGTGTAGGGATCAGTAAAACCAACTAATTTGAAAATGGTGGCGCTTAGCTTGTACTTTATTCTATATAGACGCAACACTGTCGTTACATATATACTTACTAAGGCACGTCATTAGAAGAGTTCGCAATGAGTGCTGCTGTATATTATTACGCGCCAGCGTGGCTGTGAAGAATTACAGAGTAACCGTCAGCCATAATTTTGTGCTAATAGAATGTGTTTGACGGAGAAATTATTTAGCAACCTCCTTTACACTCACCCGAAAGAGTTACTAGGAATAGAACTTTTGTGTATCTTGGTTTCAGTCACTTTCGATCCTTGCTGAGACCAGCTACCATGGTTCCCATATTATTGCTAGGGTAAGTACACTGCAAGATAAATTTTGTGTGCCGATGTGCGTATGTACGTATGTGCGTATCTATGAATGCACGTACGTCCGCGCGCCCGTACGTATGCATGCATGTTGGTAACCCAGAAAGTACTAAAATTTTTAACATGGTGGAGGCACGACTAAAAGAAGACTTTGAACAATGTAGTAGCCTTAGAGTGTTGCAAATGCTGAAGCAAACAACCTGCCTTCGTCAGGCAAGTTTCTTTTCCGGAAAGTTGGCAACACTCTGAGGCCGCAATGTTGTTTCCAGTTTTCCTTTCTTTGTATGTATTTATATATGTATGCGTGTGTATGCATGTACGTTACATATGTATTTATGTACTATTAATAGTACCCGGCGATGTCCGGGTGTACCTATGCCCGATTGGGTACGACTGATGGTGAGTTATTCTTTACGTTTCGTAATTATTTCACCGTGGCGTTGGGCAGAATGAGGATTTAGTGTCTGCTGTCACTACACGGGCTCCTACGACGGGCGTGTGGGTTGAAAAGGCTTGAAACCATCTTGTGGTGGAATAACTGAAAAAAATATTGTACGATGTTCTCTGCTCGAACGGCTACATGTCCATGAGTAGTTTCATTCAAAAAAATTCCCCCGCATTTCCCCGAGGGGGAGAATGTGAAAGTGCGAATGCACGGTTGTCGGCCCGCTTGCGGCGCTTGCGCTCGGCCCCCGCAGCCCACCGCCTCGCCGCCTTCTCTTCCATCTCTTCCATCGGGTCTGTAGTATCACGTGTACACCACGCAGTTATCAAGCCGCTATAACGCCGCTGAGTCGCTAACGCACGCCGCTGACGACGTAGTTTGAATGCGTTAAAGATATAAGGCGCGTCTAACACTGATATCACCGTCGCGTCCGTGGCTTGGTCGGTAGAGCGTCGCGCTGCGGAAGCAATGTCCTCGGATCGAAACCTGGCGCCGGATGCTGTTTCTTCTTTAAATATAGAGAAGCACTGCGGACGCCGCCGCCGCCGCCGACGCCGGCGGTGGATGGTTTGGGGTCGCTTATAAAGTGCATTCGCACTTAAAAGGCTTCATCGATAACTGTCACTTAGGGCTTTAAAAGAACGAAGTTCGAGTGGCTTGTTCTAAGCATTCTAGCCGCGGCACGAAGCTGCCGTGGAAGACACGAACCCGTGTTTCCCCGCAAGAATAGCACCTTTTCGCTGTCAGATTTCTTGAAGGCAAATAACGTGGAATTGTTTGTTTACGATAAGAAAAAACGCCTTAAAACGACCGAAGAGTCGCACTCAGTCCCAACAGAAGGCGGAGGGAATATTGAATTGATAAAACAAACTTCTGTTGTGTTCACCATCCGATTTCCTAGACTAACACTGCCGTCTTTCGATGACATTTCCTGCCAAGATATTATATACGTTACCATTCTTTACCCTCCCTTATGGATAATAAAACTGGAGCTCTAATGTGTTTCCATGTCATATATAAATGTCCTCCACAGTCTTGGAGTCTCTAGATCAGATATTTCCTCAGGGAGCTGATAATGTATGTTAGGAATTTTAACTTCGTGAAGAATGGGATGTCAAACATTTCGCTTGTCCTTTTACAGGTTTCTGAGTACAAAAATAGGTCAGGTTTGACACTTACGAACTAAATATATGTACGGCTTGGTTTTGCAGAGGATATGCATGTAGTGTTACTTTAAAGATAGGCTACTGGATCTTTGGATTCAGCCAGTCAATTGCGCTGCAGACGCCGCAAAGACGGCCAAGTCAGCGTCCCATCTGTGGCAGAACTGAGCCGCTGGAAAAACTCGGGCTCCCAGCGAGCACAGCTCCGGCACGACTCCGCAGCGGATCTAGTGGCGTGACGTCACACCTGCCTCACTTATTCTCTAGCGGCGCATGCTGATTGGGGCCCTATGAATGCCTTTGCGAGACATGACGTAGTAGAGCTCTCGCTGTAAAATCATAAAATTCGTTTTTGGACGTGTGTATGGGTCACATTTGGAAGTAAAACCCAATGGGATATTTAACCTGCTGATGTTATTGAGAAATCTAAAAAACACAAAACTGTGGTTCGCCCCATTGGGGGTTGGTTAAGAGAAAACGTAGTGGAATGGGTTATGGACATCCCTATGGTTCGCCCATATCAGACAAAACTAGTTCGATATCGGAATGGGCCGCCCATCAAATGACCAATCAATTCCTGACAAATATATTACAGTACTTTCCACACTGTGAAAGTGCTATTGTTTTAACTTGGCCATATCACGCTCTCACACAGTAATGAGAATGGAATCTGCGTTTAAACACCCCCAACGCCGATGCCAAAGAGCTCTGTTGGCAAAAACTATCCTTATTGGGTATGCGAAATTCCCGCTGGAATGCATTGTTTTCATCATCCTTATCAAGATCACAAGTATTATCGCCAACGACCAGGCGTAAAGGGCGGGATGACCGGCGATCTGCGTGACCAGGTATATGTTGGGCGAAACGACTTTCGTACTTAAGATTGCCTAGATAAAACGAATATCCTGTTCCCTTAATCAGCGGCTGGATCGCGACAATATACCCTAGGAATTCCAAGAATGTAGGGCCAACAGTTTGAATGGACGTTGATATCACCCGTTACGCCTTTTAACTTAAATAGGGATTTCATTCAAATGTATCCCTTTCGCCGTTTAGCGTCCTTTAAACGTAAAATCCCTGTAATTTTGTGCGCATTAGTAGGGAAACATTCGCGAGCGGATTTATCGAGGGGCAGAACAGGTAATGACCAATCCTAATAGTGTACAATGTTTTCTCACATAAATATTTGTTTGATACTAATTAGTCAGGCTAAAAGCGTTTACCTACCTTTTAAATATTTTGACGGCTTACATATATCTCCAAAATTCACAGCGATATTTCAAGGGGAAGGTGAGGTAACCAGGCATTTGAAAACAGGAAGACAAACTTTTTTTCGGGTTTATTTACTAAAAAGCCCGCCTAAATGAGCAACTACGCCTGAAAACTATTCTTCCGGAACTTGAGGTCTCCAGGTTTAGTAGTCAAGATTGGGTGGTGATGAATGAGTCAGTCAGGCTGTTAGCTTTTATGTAGAAATCTATATATTGGAAGCAGGTCTGCGCGCCGGCCTAGGTGGATTTGATGCATCTTTGGAAATAGCCCATACAAATGGGGAGAAGTAAGGACAGACGGGAATGTGCCTGTTAGTGTGCCCTTTTCTGACCCCGTTTTTCTGCGCTGTTGTCGATACAGTTAAAGCTGGATATGACGAAGTTGACAAAAATTCGCATTTTTTCGTTACATCCAGGTTTCGAGTTAAAGCTAGCGTGAATAAAGTAGAAACTAAACCAGTATGCTAGATATTAGTGATGCTGAACTCACCCTTGTTCACGGATACATTTCACACAAAAAACTGCTACTACACGACCCCCGAATTCACAAACATAACTAAGTATCACTTTTGATTTTTGATACTTTTCGGTATAACTTTTGATTTTTGATACTTTTCGGTGCCTTAACGCCTTTCAAGAACCAAACTTACGCTGAAAGGGCGCCTTTTCGGTAACTTGATGCTCTTTTCTGCACTCAAAATTATTAAGGTAGGGCGAGCAGGGACACTGTACCGGGCGGTGACGTTCTTCTTTCTCGTCGGCGGAGACGGCATTCAAAATTGTAAGCCCGTCTTGAAAAGGCAAATGTCTTCGCTTTCAGGCAGCAGAACACATCACCCACAAAACCACACCACAGATATCAGTGAAGACGACACGGCGACAGGCTGGCCAAGCACCTAATCGACACCGCGCTCACACGTGGAAAGACACGGGAGATTGCGGTGCGGGCGATATTCGCTAAATTAGTGCATTTCCCCCGTCGATTTTTGAGGAAAATAGAAAAAAAAAACATTAACTTATCAGCGTAGCAAATTTATTACATCCAAGTTAACCGTCGCAACTCCTTCATTGCATAGAGTTCGCGAATACATTGGCTTCAATGAAGGTGGAAATGGGGAAATGAATAACTTCATTAAGCTCCGGAATTCGTTACATAGATATTCGTTACATCCAGGATTAAAGGAGCCATGAAGACAAAATGCAAGTTTTTGTTATTCGAAAGATTTCGTGTTTTATAGTGCCCGCAGCGCTTTCCCGAATGCAAACGATGCTTTATTCACTCAGACATTAATCAGTTTAGGTGAAAATTTTCATTTTCCCGCTCAATCGTGCGTTTTCGTGGTCCCAAATGACATCACAGGAACCGCCCGCTCTACAGCCTAGGGTCCCTTGATTCACGCATCCGCCGTACAGGGTGGAGACACGTATGCGCTGGCGCCGCCATTTTGGTCCATTCGCTCACTGCCGAAACAAGTCATTGTAACAAAATCGCGCTAAAATTACCGCCGCAACGGGGTTAACTGGCGAAGTTTGAATCATCTTCTCTGTTTCGCGTTGCTGGGTCTCGTCGGAAACGAGAACAACGCGTTGTGCACGTTGACCCAACTGCAGCGGCACGGGACCGTTCAAAGGGTGACTCCACCCTGCACGTTGGCGCTGGCACTGAGGTACTCGCGCGTTTGTTTACGTTACTGAACCTAGATGGCGCCACCATACCGTGGCGTGTCGTTTTCTGCCTTTTTTTCGTTCTGGGAGAAAATGGTTTCGTTAAACATAGTGCTCGCTCGACAAATATGTTCACGTAAGACACCGTCGCGTCAATCAATCGGCTAGTGTCGTCTGAGACAACCCCAAAGCCCCGCAGTTCTGTGCAGCTAAACAAGCATAGTGCGCGCAGTGCCAACAACAGCAGTACGAAGCGGTAACTCTATGTTTACATGTGCTTTCGTAACTTACACTTACCACCATTCTTACGGCTTTAAATAGAATGTACCCTAAATTTAAGCGCGAATAGCTCGTTCGAAAAGCTTGTAAGCTCTGCCTAATTTGCGTTTACTTTCGCCGGCCTCCGCCAATTGCAGAACTGGCTCGAATGACATCATAGGATCTGTTGCGGGAAATGAGCTAGTGGGTCGCATGGCCATTCCCTTTTAAGTGCGAATGCACTTCTTAAGCGAGCCTGAATCGTCCGCCGCCGTAGTCCGCATAGCAACAGCTGCGGGTGCGCGCGCTCCTCGTCTTCCCTAGCAATAGGGGGAGATGGGCGCGCGCTGCCTGGCCGCGTCCCCATGGCTCATTCTTGTTGTTGTTCCTGCTGACATGGCACATACCCACGTGGGGGATTGGCCAGGAATCGGGCGTGAGAAGGGCTAATGGACCCGCTTAAAGGAGTACTGACACGAAATTTCAAAGCTGAGATCCGCTCTAGCAATCAAGTACAACGACAACACAAATAGGTGTCTGTGAATAAATGCATCTTTCTTTCTTTGTAGTTGTGTGTGTGTGTGTGATCTCTCTTTCGCGAACATTACCGAACCGCGCAAATTCAACTCGTGCATTCGCACTTTCACATTCTTCCCCTCGGGGAAATGCGGGGAATTTTTTTCCTAATTATGTAGCTTATTTGAGCGAAGTTTACGTTAAAAGTGATGTCAGTATGATTCTAACAAGGCAATCTTTTGAATGAACCAAACTTGTGTTTTCTCTTCATGGCTCCTTTAAGTGTATAGATATATCTGCATGCCTTGTATATCTTGAAGCATCGTTGAAAGAGTACTTCTCCACGCAAAATAGTTGTCATGCCAGCTTTTTCTTTTGGGTTGTTTCCCAGGTCTATCTCCTGTGGACCTTGCTGTTGAGCTACCACGACTTGTACAGCAGGAGGAGACTGCTGGACTTTCAACGCTGAACAGACTAAGCCCGCAAGACGGGGGCTACACTTATTAGGAATCAATATTCTTTTAAGATACTAAAGCTCACGGAAATAAATCGCACGATTTAGGCAAACCAAATTGCACCAAGTCTTCAATGCTGGGCAGCGGATCCCTGGTTGCACCATTCCCTGTCACTCTTCAACACCACGAGCTTCTATATTGCTGCACGTTTACAACATTCATCCTTGAGAATATCGCAAGGCAGTTTTCTGATCACGTGATTGTGATTATGTTTGCCCAGCCTTTAAAGGAATCGGCATGCCTTTACATGCCGCTGAGGTCTACACATGTCAGCAATGCTGGAAGCTGCGGACACTTATCTCAGGAACAATTATCCTTCCGTGATTGTGCTTGCGTGCAAAGCCTATGCTTATTGGGGAACATAGGCACGAAATTGCCCAAATGCTAGTAAACAACGCTACTGGCGTGGTACCAGCAGCCTCTGCACGCACCGCTTGCGGCAGTGTTCCAGGGGCAGTGGTCCAGGGCGGCCTGGAGTTCCCGTGGCGTGATGTCCCCTGTGCAAAGGACCACGACCCGTTCGCGATGTGGGGGTGCCGGCATTACGCTGGGGTGGGCTGCATCGGCTACTACAGGTGGGCCCCGGGCAATGGATCGGTGAGCCGGTCCGGCAGGGTTCCCTCAGAGATGCCCAGGGATACGGCGGCCGTCAGCAGGGGTTTTCGGCTGGTGGTGGCGGGTTGAAGAAGGCCCCGGAAGACTCGCGAGGCCCTGGCTCGGTCTCTGCGAGAGTCTGAGGAGGCACAGAGGTACTCCCAGCTATCCCTCCGACGGTGCCTGGCCCTTCTCCTGCACCTTGCGTTCGCCTGCCGGTATGCCGTCCAAGCCTCCGGACGCCTGCTTCGGAGGGCCCGCCGCTGCAGTTGGTTCCGCCTGGCCTGCAGTTGCAGCAGCTCGAGGTCTGGCTGCGCCGTGCAAAGTGGTGCTTCGCCCGGTACCATAGCCTTGTCAGCGCTTCGTATGACCATTGCCAGGAAACCGTCCTGTGGATTCTCCGCAAACTGGGCCATCTCCTTTCGGAAGTCAGCCCATTTGGTTGCCGCAAAATCCTGGTGTGGGCGCGTTGTTACTGAGTTCTTCCTGAAGCACTTGATCTAGAGATTAAACGCTGAGAAAGCGTCGCTATTTCGCTCTCACTCTTACGCCGAGCTGCGCGCGAGATAGGAGCGTACCACCCTCGGAAAAAGTTAGCGAATTGAGCTTTTATTTACTGCAGGCCCGCGTATGTAACAAAACATTATCATAATAGCTTAGCGAATGCTTCGTGAATGGATAGATATCTATGGTTTATTAGGTTTAACGCACCGACGCTGCATAGGCGATGTGGCGCGCAGTAGTAGAGAGCCACGGATTAATTTTGACCACCTGGGTATCTTTAACGTGAGCCGGTGAATGGAAATAAATTGCGCATCGGTGCGTGCGAAGACATTCTAGAGAGCTGTTGCAGGATGCACGTTCCGTTGCATTTTGTGGGTGCAACTGCAGAAAAGATCTACTTTTCGAAGTGCCTCCGGTATTTTTTTGCTCACAAAAAATCATTAAGGCTTTGAGGACAGCGGTTCGCTCATAATGCCCAGCGATTGAAAGTGAAGTGGAGTTAGTGGGGCTGCTATGGAGACTTCTTTTTTTTCGGCATTGTCTTCTTTTTCTCTTTTCTTTTTCTTAGGAGAAAGGGGACGGGGGACGGGTTGGTTGTTTTGTAATGACGCGCATTGCCGGAGTGTAAAAGTAGCTCTTAAAAGCACTGCGCTTTTGTTTTGCGGGCATATTTCTTTCTTTTTTATCACCCGGTCGACCTTTGTATCGGGGGTTTATAGTGCAGAAATAACCTCGCTATATAAAAGGCCTAGTCACCATATGGTGAAACTATGTCAATTGTGTTAATATCTTATGTAAAATAAATATGTAAAAATGAACACAGAAATGTTCTTTCTCGAATGAGTTTATGTGAGCGCACGCTCAACTAGCAATGTACAAAGCGGAGAAGTATTAGAGAGTTATAGCAGATCGAAAAACGGTTCCGATACGGTGCACGGTAGCCGCTACGGGACCGTACCGGGAAGGCTCGTTTTTAGAGTTATAGCAGACCGTAACTACCGGCCATGCTACCGTGACTGGGAGCGACTTGTGTTGTACGTCGTTTGGCAATTTTTCGTGAGTCTGTGGCGTTTCCTGTGCTGAAATATTAGTTTTCCGTTCTCAAAAGCGCTAAAGACAGTATTATATATAAAAAAAAAAAAAAACATCCAACGCCCCTACGGAGATTCGAACTGCGACTGCGTGAACATGGAGCGGCATTTTAACTCTACGCCATTTCAATAGATGGCGCCAGTAGGTCAAGCTCAGTACATACGGCTGGCTGTTTCTAGTTTTTCGTTGTATTTCAGAATCCCTCGCACTGATACCGCCTGTTCCTCACTCGCCGATTTGTAGACGGGCCCCATGTTGCTGTTAATACTAGTTAAGTAGCCGTATCGCCTTTATTTAACCTAAAAGAAGCTATCGGACATGCGTCGTTCGACGACACAAGCCACGGCAGTTGGGCCGGGACCGTGTTTCGCTTGCTGCTTGAGCTGTCAGAATCGCGTGGATTTCACTTGTTGCAACCTCATTTTCCTTAAACGATCTCATATTTACAATCCGTTCGACTAGGCGTGAGCCAATCGTACGTATCCTAAACTCTTCCAAAGCGGCCGCCCGCTTCCGAACGACGGACACGGTATGTGTCGGTACCGCGCGGCCAAGTCGCTCCGGTATACGGTAGGGTTCTGCGCATGCGCGGTGGCGTCCAGACGGTAGACGTTGCCGTACCGGAACCGTTTTTCCGATCTGCTATAACTCTCTATTAATAAGCCCTCCGGCTACCGTTCCCATTGTAACGTTGAATTCTACAGCCAACTTGTTTCCACAAGAAACCAGAGGCACTCGTGAGAGTAATCTTTTTTTTTCTAGTGTTCAATAATGCCCAGGGTTTCGACATTTTGGAAAAGCGCACAATGCCACCGCACTAGGCCTCAAGGAATGGTCAAAGGGAACCGCTGAAGGAGGTGAGTCCGAAGGCAGCTGGAAAAAAAATAATTGTCCACCCGTGCAAAGTTTTCCTTTCGCACCGCGTCGATACGTCTCCCCAGCTTTTCGCACGGGGTTCAATACCAGCAGGTGTCAGAAATTCGTTCTGCATGTCACTCACTATAGAGGGTGATCAAACTTAAGTCCACAGGTTATTTAAAAACTAGGCGCTTTGACATACGTGAAGACTATCTCTACAGAGAGGCTATGCGCCGAGGGGGACACATAATGAAGTGGTAATTATTGATGTTAGTGGCTTAACTAAAATTAAATAGTTACTTTTTTGGTTACTGCAGTAAGCAAGCATGTTTATATTGAAAAGATAGACGCAATCATGTTTCTACGCAGTTTCATTCGTCAGAATTCTTCTAGCGCATCCGTACTCCGAGATAACGAACTGGGAAGTGTAATTGCCGTTCGCATGATTACGCATGCTGCACAGCGACTACCTGCGCAAAGCTCCTCCCGTTTGTGACGTTCCTGCTGTTTACGGTGTTTGGATTGACAACGGGGTGGAGGCATAGCAAAAGTGATAACTGGCACCCCTTCAGTCATGGCTGGCGTTATCGCAATCTGCAGTAAGCGGAACCGTTATCGAAGCACAGAACAAAAGGGAGGAGCTTTGCGCTGGTCGTCACGATCTAGCATGCTTAATCATGCGAACAGCAATTAAACTTCGCAGTTTGATATCTCGGAGTACGGATGCACTAGAGAATTCTGACAAATTAAACTGCGTAGAAACACGATTGCGTCTAACTTTTTTAATATAAACACGACTGCTTACTACAGCCACTAAAAAGTTAATGGTTCAATTTTAGTTAATTAAGTCACCGCTATCAATAATTACCGCCTAATTCTGGGTTTCCTCGGACGCATAACCTCAGTGCAGAGGTGGTCTTCACGTAAAGCTGAGCGCCTAATTTCAAAGAAATCTGCCGACTTAATTTTGACCACCCTGTATACATCGCGTGTTACATCGCATGTTAAAAGAACATTTATGGAACTTCGGCGCCAACGGCATGCAAGCACGGAGGATCACGACCAAGCCATTTAGGCTTTCGTCGTGCGTGAATTTTCCCTAGAAGCGAAGAGCGTCGTTTCCAGAGCTACGATGGCCGTGCTGTGAAATCGGTTTTTAAGGTTGAAAGCTGCAGCTTGGGAAGGCTATGAGACCCTGAGTCAAACGTAATGAAAAAATTGGCGGCGTATCTGCTCCTTTCGTTGCAAATGTCGTCAAAAGACGATAGTCTTTGTAGACATTTGCCAAGGAAATTCCCCCTTTGCTTTCCCGCTCACCTCTCATGCTGTTCCTGTACCGTCGCGCTCATTCCAAGGTTAACACACTAAAGGTTTGCGCAAGGAGATTTGAATTTACCGCGTAACTCTGCTACAGGCCGGGTTCCTCGGTGCCAGCGCTGCGGTACAGTGGAGACGCGCGTGAATGGAGGCGGCCGACTAGAAGTTTTATAGAGCCGCGTGGCCGTGCTCCCCGTGCGTTCCAAGCAGAACGTTGAACCTAGCTAGTGGAACCTTTCGTTGCTGTTGCCGCGTGATTTTTCATAAGCCGCCAGGAGGCGGCGGGTTTCTGCAGTAGACGTAGAATATCATTTGCTATCGAAAAACCAATCATCCATGAATTTTTTAATAAAGGAACACTGTAAATATTCCTTGTGTATTAATTTCCTGTGTTATATTTGCGTAATTTCTTGTTCTTGTTCAACGAAGTTGACAAGTATGGAAATATAAACCCGAATTTAACGTTTACATTTGGCTGTGAGTATATAAGACTGTTGCGCAACATCAATTTTACTTTTGCCGGGTGGCTGAATCGAGTCACAGACAAACAGACGGACAGACATACCGACAGACAGACATACAGACAGACCAAAATTATTGGGTTTAAGTAGCCCAAGAAAGACTATCGTCTTTAAAAATTACATTATCTCTGAACGCAACTCCCCCTCAAGTCTCCCAGGAATGGTTACTTGTGACAATTTGTTCAGAATCAAACCTAGATATCAGTCGACAAGTTTGAGCCTGCGTTCTACCGCATACTGATTCCCGGTAAGGGCTGCAATTATAAGACTGTTCTGCCGGCTTCGTTTTGTAGTATCAATTGAAGGCACAATTACCAGCAACACGTTGTTATTGACAAGGTGCTGCCGAAGGCGGGTGCAAGTTCTGCCGCGCGCGGATGCACGCACGGAGCAGCGGCGGCCGCCCAATGCCCTCCGATCTGTGCGGCGCCCTCGCGGTAGCCTTTGTCCCCAAACGAAACTTTGGCGGGAGATTAATGACCAGAAAAACATTGAAGGACTCTGCTTATACGTTATCAGATAAATGCATACTATTATACTACTTCATGATAAATGCGTGCATTGTCTTAGAACCGCTCTTTCCACGCGATTTTCAAGTAACCATTTTTACCCAATTGAAGCCCGGTTTCACGCATGCACAGAGAACGCATGAGAGTGAAACGTGTTGTTGCCCTTACCGTGAATACACTTTGTGCGGAGTTCCAGTCGGCGACGACGGTCATGTTGTCTCGCCCCGACCGTGCTGCAAGGCGTCTGCGGAACTTGTCACCCACGTCGCCCCTATAGCTTGGCAACAGCGTCACGTGGTTCAAGCCCTTGATCAGCTCAAATCGCGAGAACACGCGGGCCAAGGGGAATCCGCTGTGTACGAAATACGTTCGATACCCGTAGAAGTTGACGATCAGCCACTGGCTGGTGGAGAGTGCCACCATCTGGTGTGCGATTCGCCGTGGTGGAATGTATGTGAGTGTGCGTGTATATATGCATCGAGTACTAATGACACTAGTTATGAAGAACTGAATGTTTACATGTCCGTACCTTCACCACACAACAACTTCAGATAGAGAGCTGTCTTAAAAACATTAGTGCCCTTCCCCTCTGTAAAAACGGGTGCCCTGTGAAGCTACACAGTCTCCACGAAGGGCGCGGAACAAAACACGTTTGTTTGTAAATTACGATTGCGAACTTCCGAGCCAATTACCTGAATGAAATTTGGGGAGATCCGCTAGGCCGCTAGGCCTAGCGGACAAAGGTAGCGCTGTTCCCTCCCGCGTCGTAGGAAACGTATTGTTTGTGTAACGCACCAACCCAATCATAAGCCACATTGGGCTGTTTGACGGCCACGTTTAAACCTCACACTAACACGACAAACACGTCATCTCTAAGGGCATGAAACCTATACGCCTCTAGCGCGGCCTCTAGGGGCGCCACTGAAATCCCCCTACCGGCCCGTTTCGAAAGCAGCCGTGAGAGTCCCCGGCCCGCTCCCCCCTGTCGCCGTTGATTTTCGGGCTCGTTCAAGACTGCGATTTACCATTTGTACGCGTTCTAAATACAGAATAATGTGAAGCAGGCACTCTGTTTGCAAGCGTCGAGTGTTTACGAGAGTATAAACGTTTATGACGTGATCATAGAGTGGTGCATTCGGTCGTATGAGTGCCAGGTCTGTGTCACAGGCCGGCGTCCCTAAACCGGCGTATGCATACAGCTGATTTCAATTCGGCGGCCCTGAAATTTAGTGGCAGTGTCTCCGTAAGCAGTGTTTCCTCCGATGGTCATGATGCGGCCATACACTGTGATGTAAATCGGTTTTGTGCGTTTACATAATCTAGCGGAACACTCACACCTGGCAGCACGCAAGTTACGCTTGCCAATATCAGATATCAGATATTGATCACTACCCTGGACAAGCGAATGCGTCATAAATTTCACAAACATTCTACAAAGGAAGTACGATGGATAATGCAAAATCATACTCGGGAGTCAGCACACGACGACAAATTTAATGCTGGGTCGTCTTTTTTGATTATTTTATTTACAACATACTGCGGACACTAGGTCCAAGCAGGGTGGGCGATACAAGTGAGCACAGTTCAACAGCAATACACCACTTTATGACAGCATATTTGGTGTGGCTAGGTCACTCCACTCACTGATAGTGCGTGGAAAAAAAGAAAACTTCAAAACATTAGTTCGTGCAAAGTAAGGAGCAAGCGCGTGGGGTTGGCGGTGCCGGGTAGCTCTTGTTGTCAAGGGCGATACAAACAGTGAAGGGCCGAGTGCTAGTTTGTTACCTACGAGTAGGGAAAGAAAGTCAAGTCTGAATTGCTGTCTTTGAATTTTGAGTAAAGGTAGGTCGTTAATTTTCATTAGTTCGGAGGGTGAATCAGTTCGGGAAAATTTGTTATGTATAAACCGCACAGCTTTTCTTTGGATTCGTTCAAGGTTATAAATGTTAACTTCAGTATACGGATCCCAAACGGTGCATGCGTATTCGAGCTTGGGTCTTATTATTGCTACGTAAGCTAAAAGTTTAACGCTAGGCGGGGCACTTTTAAGTTTGTGTTTTAGATAACAAAGCTTTCGGAAGGCAGAAGAGCAAACGTTGTTGATGTGAAGGTTCCAGGACAAGTTATTTGTTAGTGTCACGCCTAAATACTTATAGTTATTCACCTCTTCCAGCGGCAATGAACCTAGTTTGTACACATGCTTGAGTGTTGTTTTTTTTACGAGTGACAGGAAGATACACACACTTGTTAGCATTAAGAATCATGCCCCATTCATCACACCATTTCAGAATGTTTCCTAGGCTATTGTTCAGGTCGTCTTGATCAGTTGCCGAATTAACATTTTTATACAGGATACAATCATCCGCGAAGACTCGAATCTGAACACCAGGGTTAACTACATCTACAATGTCATTGATATACAATAGAACGCGAGATCAGCGTTCTCAAAGATTCATGTTACATTTATACTCCACGAGAAGCGCGGAGACGGGCTTATAGAGTATTCCACGTCCACTACTAAACTCTCCCAAGAACCATCGTCAGAATCTAGCATAAACGGAAATCAGAGGGCCTTATCAGATACCACACTCTTCCAACGAGCTCGTGTGTACGAGATTACGGCGCACGTTAAGGATCCCCAAGTGGTCAAAATTATTTCGGAGCCCTCCACAACGGCACGCCTCATCGCCTGCGTAGCGTCGGCGCGTTAAACCCTACAATCAATCAATGAATTATATGGCGGAGTGTTCCTACTTCTGAGCAAAATTTACGTGCAGCGTCGTAGCGATTATGGTGCAATAAGTGAAGACGCGTCGGGTGTGGGAAGGAGCCGGATTCTATGAGCCGTAGGGTAGTTTCTTGTTCCCTGGAAAGGTCAGGGTAAGGCGGGGGTAGGGTCCGTCTCTGAAGGCGGTAATGCTGGGTTATGTCCTTGAACGTGACAAGCGGGTGACTGTCCTCGTGCAGCCCCATAGCCTGGGGGGTAACCGGCTTCGCGAGCTTTGCGTCTGTGCTCCCCACTGAAGTCGTTAACGCACGTGAAATGGCGAGGAGAACAGAACATGGGAGATCGCGCCACAAGCGCTGGGGAGAGTGTTCTCGAAGGTAGGGCTGGTCGCTGCCGGGTGCTCCTCATGTGGCGCAAGCCCACGAGCAAGCCTGGCTGACGTGGGGTGCTCCTCACGAGGCCGCGCTCACGTGAGCTCGGTATTTTTTCCTGGAATATTTTTCTGGGCGGCGGAAATAAAAGCTGAAACAGCTCTGCTGTTTAGAAATTAGAACTACGCGTTTAAAACAATATTTTGACACAAAAATTCAAGGAAAGACCTAGCGCATGTGTGGATATGGTGGCAGTGTTTCAAGTTCGACCATAACAAACGGTTCCAGTGGATGGGGCGAGCAGGGGTTACGGGCGAAATAGGACTGCTTTAGTAAACCACCTCCGTGCTATTCCACGGGACGATCGATGGGGAGGAAAGGAGAGACATTTATATGGCCTAGACGGCACAACGAAATTTGCAGCGAAGTGAGCCGATGCACAGCCAATTTTTAAACCTTGGATACAATCTCGTGCGCCAAAGCTCCAGTTTTTTACTTGTTTTGTTATAAAAGGTATAAAATTATACAACTATCTCGGGGTGTTATTGCCGTAACTCTGAATGACATTTCTTTAGAAAAGAGTGCTAAAAGGGCATATCCCAAGAGAGGAAAGCAAATTACGCTTCAGTCAACGCTTAAGTTCGGCCCCTTTTCTCTTGGGGCTATTCAAGCCAACCACATTGGTTAAAATATAAAACGTTCATTGAAAAACCAGCGAGAACCGGCTACACAAGAGCAGAAGCAAATACAAGGACAGTCACTGGAACTTGCCCCTTCTGTTCGCGCTTCCTATGGTTTTTCCCTGAACATCATGAGCCGACAGATCAGAGTTCAACTTCTCTCAAATATAAAAAGCTTGGTTTGCACATTCGGTGGAATATTGCATCAGTCAGAACGTGAACTCGTACTGTAATAGGCAAAAGGAAGTTTATATTTTTGTGCCTCCCAACCTCCTTTGAAGACGCGTTCTCCTCTCGGGTTGTTTCCCGTCAACCCGTTGTTCTGCGTAATATTCATGTATGTTTCCACATTTGCCTGAAAAGAACGTGGCAGCAACTAACTAGTAGATAAAGGCACGTTCTCGTGTAGATAGCCCCCTCTAACAGTAGCTTTATTGTGCAGCACTTCCTTTCAACATGCTACAGGTCGTCGTGTTACAGTGGCGTCTAGGGCACTACGGGCTATGGGAGATGTAGTGGCTGACCAAAGAGCTTGCGCAGCCCATACCCAATCGAGTCTCATAATCTCAATCCACTATCCATAATGCGGTATCACCTGCGTATTCTGTGGCGGTGCCGCTGCAACTGTCTAGGTGAAGTGACAACACAAGAAAATACCAACGACTATACAAAATTGATCCTGCCCGCAGTTTCCGGTTAGTGCATGACCTAAGCAAGTAAAAGGAAGCCATCATACCTTGCTAATTACGCCCCAACATCGCCTTCACCAACGACTACCGGTACAAGAGAGGCCGAGTGAGGTGCACCCTCTTTTGGGACCTGCAGTGCTCGTGAGGACACCAATTACGGTGTGTGTGCAGTCGCTTCTCTACGCCACGACTCCCCACGGGTACTGGGTCCCCGTGCTGAGACACGTCTTGCACTTAGTGATGTCCTCGAACCGTGGCACTGGGATCTCGCTGCAACGCCGGCTAGAAGGTCCATGTTGCCTTTTCTCCGCGTAACTGGCTTGACAAAACTGTATGAATGCTTTTTGATACTCTAACTTCCGTGCTTTATTTAAATTGCCGTTCGTGCACCTTTTAGTGCTTGCGTGCGCTTTGTGTATGTACGTCAATGCTTGAATGTGGGCTAGTTAGTTGGAGCAAGGACAAATGGTAAAACGCAGTACCAGCAGTAGTCCTGCGCCTTTCTTTCTTTGCGTTTTGTGTCTAGCGCGCTGTTTTACCATGTTTTATTGATTTGTCGGCGCTTCCGTGTGGTGTTTGTGTGCTCACATCCTTCACCTACTTCCCCTGGCAAACAAGCGTATTGGGTAGCAAGCGAAGCTCAGGCGTGGCTGACTTCTGTATATCATTAAAGTTGTCTCTCACACCGTATCTGTGTCTTTACTTAATCAAATTTTACAACTTTCGTTGAGGATTCCTTATTGGGTTTCGGAGCGTGCATGACGTAGCAAGATTTGGTAGGTCTTACATTTATTTTTTATTTTCTTTAGATACTTTACACTTTGCGCTTTTTGCCTTTTGATGGCCTTGCGCCAGATTCATCAGATTCAGCAAGGCCACTGAGTACACAGCAGACAGCTATTATAACCGTGGGCGGCCAGCCTAAATGAAATGTTTTAAAGCAAAGCTTTCTACTTCTACCAGCCAACGCTTCCTTCGCGGCAGGCAGGACAATAAACTCCCAACGCGACGGAGGCGGCGGCGGGGGAAGGGGGGGGGGTTTGGCTGAGGGTTTCATTTACGGGGCACACTGTAGACGGCGCGGCACATTGACCCAGCGTTTCCCGCGCGGAGGTGGCTGCTCGTCGGCGGGCGCGTTGGCAGTGTGGCTTTGTCGCCTGCCTTAGCGACGGTTGTTTTGGCCCTGTTCTGGCGCAGCTTCGCGTCCATTGCGTGCTTCTTTTGCACGGCTTAACTTTTTCGATAGCACCTTCTGGGTAACCGGGACCCGACAGAATTAAGTGGTCGTACGGCAAAGATACGTTAACAATTGGTTTGAAGGGCGGGAAAACAAAATATAGAGACCACAGAAAGACATCTGGCCGCTAGATAAACGCTACCCTTTGCGCACTGCTTGCCACGAATGGGACTCCGTTTTTTAAATTTATGAATACCAATTCGGCTCTGTTTTAAGAGGTATTACAAAAGGCGGAAGGAGCAACTGGTCCTCATAAATAGCGATCGTAGAAGTTCCCTCAGCTTTCTCGCAATTCTCAAACGTACTAAACTAACTAGTTTAAATCGGATTAAATGGGAATCACTAAGCTCACATGCCGAATTGTTTCGGTGTCTACGCTTGTGTCGCGCCGTGGTGTAGCCCCGGGCTAGCACATCGGGACGGCTAGGTTGCACGGTCTCGCACTTCGAAAGGCGCTCCTCTCACGCTTCCTTTGTGACGACGCACAGCCGGGCTACGGCGGCGGCGTCCAGCACTTTAGTCCAGCCGTGGCCAACGCTGCTCCGTTCCGGACATCGCCTCTGCGAATTCCAAGTAACGGCTGGTAGAATCTCTCTTTTCACTGTTTGTAGAGTCACGTGTGTGTATTCAAGGGACGTCGCATGGGCAGTTGTTATGGGTGTCGTTTAAAGATTTGCTTTCCAACCAGCTTCACCGCGTGGATTGGAGACAATTTTGTTTTTGTTTTTTTACAAGTACGCATTTTGTAGTTAACTGGGTGCATTTACAGATGCCCTAAGATATCTTCGGCCTATTGATAAATCTGATTCCCTTTTCCTGACATCGTACTCATGCATATTTAATAAAACGTTTAAGCATTCCGCCCTAAAGACACTGCTGAACAAGCGGGGAGATTTTTTGAAATAAACCCCCTAAGAAAAGAAAACCGCAGGCAGGTAGTATGAACTGCTATCTTAACGGGCGGTCCTAGCCTATTTGTATTCCCTTTGTACGTTCCTATTTTTCTGTAGAAGCTCAAAATAGTTAAACGTATGAAAACTCCATCTTCGAACGAGTAAAAAGGCCAGACAACTGTTTTTGCTGCTATTAGCAACACGTTCGATTATGTAAAAGTTGTTTAACAGGGTTTCTCTTAACCGACTCCTAGCGGGGTCAGTCAGGATCTGGGGTAGAAGAACGCGTTTTACGGGCACCTCAATTCATGCCTAGCCCGTTAATATATATAATTCGACATTGCTTATGGAACGTACGCATTTTGATTTCAGTATTTTCTCCGAACGAGCCCGCAAATGGCCAGTCGCATTTTTGACTATACAGTCGAACAACGGATATATCGAACTCCAAGGGGATCGCGAAATAGTTCGATATATGAAAAATTCGATATAAAAAATATGGCTCTGAGACATCACCTATGGCGGACGATCACTTACCGATCGTCGCATTCAAGAATGACAACTAATTCCGCACTCACGACGCAACAGGACGCCTTATTTCCGTGAAAACAAAATCGCTTATCTTGTCTGCTTCTACGTCCTGGAAATGAAATTAAAGACGCTGGTCTCGATCTTCTCGAGGCTGCACAACTAGAAAATTCCGGCAGTACGCTGCGCCTTCGCACACCATGCACAACACGCACGCAAAAGAACAGTGCGCACGTACCACAAGAACTTTGAAGGTAACAATTCCAAGGCTCTCTTAACGGACTCCAACAAAGCGCTCTCGATGGTCATCCCGAGAGAAACAGTGATCTCCGAAAGGTGCGGGACAACTCGCCAAACAGCAGCAACAGCAGCAAAATGCAAAATAAGGAGGCCGCCAGCGCCTTCGTTCCCTCTTCCCTCTCCCGAGACGACATCGGGGGAAGACAGACCCAGAGAGAGAGAAAAAAAAAACCTTTTTCGGCAAGCCGGGGAACGTACGCAGCCGCAAAACAAAACAAAAAAAAAGGACGTGCGCAGCCGGGGCATCCTAGCGTCACTAATAAGCGTAGCTTATTTAGTGACGCTAGGGCATCCCTACCTGGCATTGTCACAATTTCCGAGCGTTCGGGCTTGTGTGCCTAGAGAGATTTAGCATACCAGGCTCCGTCCGCTAACGCTACGGCGGCCGGTAGCGGGGCCCGACTGGGCAAGCGCAAATTCGTTCCGATAGGGGGGATTAGTTCCGCAAGCCGTTATTCACCATGCCGCATTCCTCCACATCCTCCTCAACCTCAATTGTGGGTGCAGAGACCGCCGAAGAGCACCTTCCAGCTCGCGCGGCGTTCGATATACGCAATGTTGGGAAAAATACGGTTCGATATAAACGTACGAATTCCTATACTTTTACACAGAATTTCCAAGGGGATAATTTATGAGTTCGATATAGACAATAATTCGATATAGCCGTGTTCGATATATCCGTGTTCGACTGTACCCCTTAAAAATGAACACTTGTTACAGGTGATATCAATGCCTATCCTATATACAGCTCCAGGCACTAAAATACTGCTGTACCTCGAGTGTTCAAATTTTGAGTACATTCGCATTTTGCCTTAGGAGCTCAGAACTGGTCAATATTTATTTATCCATCTAAAATGCAAAATTCCTGGCAATTATATACAGGGATATAGCGAGCTAGCGATAAAGTAAGCTTCCCCGCCAACTTTATTTTGCCTACTTTTGTATAGGAAGTTATTCTTTGAGACAAACCTTGAAGTTACTTTGTGGTAACTTTGATGGCAGAGTTATATTTAATCATGCAGAGCGTACTGACATGTCACGTTTCGTGAAACAGTATTTACCTTGTGAACAACCCTTGCCTTTGATTTTTCCCAACGGCCTTATCACTTGAGGAGGTAAACCCACGCAGCCAAGGCATACTGAAATCTTACCATTCCTTCCACAGAAAGTTGAAAGAACAGCGAAAGTGAAAAGTGCGCCCAAACTTCACTACAAATGTGCACACTCCTTCGTCAAACCTTAAAAGACGCAAATCGCCAACTAAAAACGAAGCCGTGCGACGCTTTTTTGCACAGTAAGTGAACGCATCTACAAACGACCTAAATGTATAAGATACGTAGTTTATGACTCAAAAGTATACTATTGTACTCCTTTTTAATTATCTATGCTGTACTCTCTGATCTGGAAGCGTTGCTTGTTCGCGATCTTCAAATAAGCGCTTCGACTCAATAGAAGCACGGTTTCACTCACGCGCCCTGTGTCCAGAGATCAAAGATTTCCGGTCGGCCAACCGGTTACAAGGGGAAGTGCAGTAGTTTTCTCACAGAACGCCATGGGTTCCACTAAGCAATTTTTCGCTCTAAAATACTCAATGCAGGGGTTTCCGGCCATGCCTGCTGCACGGCGGTGATAGAGCTGGTGGGGGTGCATCGCGTTTTGTAAACGACATAGTCCACGCGTGACTATTTTTTTGACACCGAAGCTGATTATCAAATCAAAATTTTTCCTGTGCGCAGATAAAAGTCCAAGAAAATACCGGGAGCATGCAGGTGAGCACGTTCGTCGCTGCGACCACCCAGCAGTTAAAAAAACGAAAAAATGTCCAGCGCTCGTGCGTTCGTTCCTCGCGGCGACCGGTCAGCGTATCTAGCGCACGTTTGTCAACCGAAGCATTCTGAGGTAGGTTAATCAAAATTGCCAAAAAAAAAAGAAACCTTCAGCGTTCACCGTAATCGTACCAATACTTCCACGAAATGGGAAAGACACGTCCTAGCTCACGCCCCTCCAAGGAGATGGGCAATGAATAGCACTAAAAAAATGAAAGAAGTTCACACTTATGGCCACAGTGATGGAGTAACGGTCGTTTCGGCAGCGGAGAAGGAAATCGGCTGCTGTCGTACACTAAAACCGTCGTGATGGTTGCGAAGGTTGCGTACAGCTCCGCTACCTTCAAGTCTCAGGTGTGAGTGTTAGTTCCCTTCATTTTTTCATAGCTGCTGAAAGTGCTTGCCCATACATCACCGGTCAGACAAGTATCGGACATTTGGTGATCAGCAATTTAAGTTGAAAAACAAATGCTCTTTTTATTAAAATCCATAGTGAAGATTTTACAAGGTTCGTAAAAATGGTTATTCCGTTGCTTTTCATATCGAGAAGCTTTTGAACGGGCTGACACTTTGCGAATTTATACTGTCTTTTGAAAACGCTATTGTAGTTCCTTCGGGAACAGATCCAGCGGCCACCCGAGGGAGTCAGCGGACCTCTTGAGCAGACGCAGTTCTGACGGGAGCCAAACCACTCGCACTACCATCGAAGGGCGATTGCGTGCGGGAAGTTGACTGGGAATCCAATATGGAGGCACAATACCTGCCAGGTTGCCTGCGTAATAAGGGAAAGAATTAAACATTGTTTCGAAATGTCGTTTTCTGTATGCATTGCCAGTTCTATCATAATTGCAGCGGTAATGACAGCGTTGCAGTACAAACTAAACAAGTGCCTTTTTCACGATGTCCCCTATTACCTCATTCCCTTATTTGAGAGGGACAAACCCATCCCTTGGGAGACGCTTACGTAGTGCAATTGATTACAACGACAGGCACATCGCTCAGCAGTGCTGCGTAAGGGCAACGAGCTGTGCTACCTTTGGAGATCTTTCGGGCTGACACTGCCGGCGAGAGAGATTGTGCAATATTCAATCAGTTCAGCACGTATTTTTATTACGGCGAAGATGGCTGCGGCTAGGATCTAACCGATCATCTCGAGTGATCGGCCGATTGTAGACAAACAAGCAGGTGTAAAGTGTTAACCCGAGCCTTTCTTTTACTTTTACCATGAACGTAGGAAACTCTTACTCCCCACCTTCGAGGCCACCCTCGCTCTTAGCAAGACGGAGCTCTTCACTGTTAATTAAAAATCTCCCTTTGTCTGAATATGTAACTCTTTCGATGCATTATGCCCAATAACAGCGAAAAAACGCGACACAAGAGAAGACAACACATTTGCGGCACTGTGTATGTGCCCACTTTGTTTCTTGTGCAGTGACTTTTTTGTGCTCAAGCAGAGTCACTATGGAGTTAAGTTGCAATCTAAACACGCATGCCACTCTTCAGCAGTTTTAGAGGAGAAGGCATGTGGGTGTACGTGCAAATACGCTTTTTGCGTCCTTGCCTGTATACGGGATCCTGACGGAGTGCAGCCCTCCGCACATTCCCGGTTTCCGTGTGTGGCAGATACTCGGGAAAATACACGGCACCCAGTTGCTTGTGCACGGGGAGCACGCCTGCGCACAGTGAGCGATGGTAGAAGAAAACTGTTAGCCCCTTTCTGGAGGACACTGCTCTAACCATAACTAAAAGAGTGGCATGAACAGTAGAGCTCAGTTTGACGGCAGCCGCCTGTGTTGGCCGGTGCTTTTCTACTCTTCCACATTTCATGCCTTCATAGAAACACTGAATAAACATTGCCAAAGTGGGACATAACGACTATGGCATGATTGCTAACCTACTTTTCAGTGACCTATACCAAAACAATGGCTCCCAGAGCCTCTTTTCACTACGAAGCGCGGCTTTGGGAATTAAAGGCCTAAAAACGAAACGAAGTAGGCACTGCACTCTTGACACCACTGCCGTGAACGTAGTATGCGCGCACCGGTGAGCGCGTTCTTGATGTCGTCTTCGGTCACCGTGCCCTTGCACTCATCGCTGACGACGACGAAGGCGGTGGGCACCTCCCCGTGCTCCGGGTGCGGGAGGCCCACCACTGCTACCTCGCAGACCTTGGGGCACTTGTGGAGCACGGTCTGCTCCAGCTCCTCGGGCTCGACCTGACGGCCCATGCAGTGGATGAGCTCTCTGAGCTGCTCCACGAAGTGCACACGGCCAGACTCGTCGAAGTACGCAGCGTCGCCTGCGGGAGACAAGTTACAGCGAAATCATCGGTTTTTATAGGAGCGCCATCACGGCAATTCTAGCGCGTCTCTCCACCTCTGAGGGAATGGGCGATCTTCCTTCACTTGATCACAGAGAAGAAGGTTGGGATACGCGTTTTCGGCTCCTGCTTGTTTAGTATCAGTTCCTACAGGGCACCGGACCCTTCTCGTTTGAAGCTAATCTTGGACGTCTACTGCATGGCATGTTTCTTTTGTTCATCAGGGGGAAAAGTTGTTCACGAGTTCAAACAAGATTTTAAGCTGAATTTTTAAGGAGTAAGAGGAGAAGATAGATAGAAGCAACTTTATTTAGTCACCTGCAGAGCGACATCACCATTAAATGGCGCCGCGACGCGGGCCCTTACGTCTTCTCAGCGGGTGGTCTTTACTCCACTACGGCGCGTGCTACTCCCGCGTTCGGTCGCCCTTGGGGGCAACGTCCCGGCGGTTTCGCTCGGCCTTTGTATTTCAAGAGCCGCTGAGGCCTGCTGGATGGCCCAGGTTTGGGTTTCTTGGTCATAGTACTTCGCCGCAGCTGCGAGCCGTGGCGGAATTGTACTTGCCGACGCTTCGTTGGGGAACTTGGTGCAGTCAGTAAGAGGAGAAACACTGTACGGATAGCGGAAATTGTGAACGCACGATGAGCATTTGTTAAGAGCGCTGATATCTTAATGAATGCTTTTGCCGCAGTAGCGTTGTCACAACCACTGGCAGAGACATAAGTTTAGGAAACAGATGCAAAGAGGCGCATGCAAGAAGCTACTAGATATAGGCCAACCACACGGGTGTCGGTTTCAGCATATTCGGTTTAAACAAAACTGTAATCAGACTGATAGCCACGTTATCCGAAGACGAACTTTCAACATTAAGGTGAACGTCGTCCGAACAGCGTGGGTGAAAAAACGTGGCACCAGGCTACAGTCTTTAGAGCTTCAATCGTAAACCACATTTGTGTGACATAAACACGTTCAATTTCGTTCTAGAAAACATGCGAAAGCTACTCGGAGTGTTGTACATCTCTTAGAGAAAAAGTCACGCCAGTGTAATCAGGGTTCAAAATCTATGGTAATAGCGAAGTACCGAAATACGCAGACACGCGGTGCGCTAACATAGCGCGCAATACATATTTCACCCACACGAGCCCAACACAACCACGGCCTCGACTTTACCGGTGGTGTAGCGTTGTAGCCACGAAGACGCTTGCATTGGGTGCCCGCTAGTAGTAACAAGACCGTAGCAGCAAACAATAAATGACGCCCACAAGCTGCCAAAGCCATATGCTGCCGCAGTCGTTACATTTTCTTGGACAGCGTTCTTCCGTTACAGAAGAGGGGAGCGCCAAATCACGCGTCCCTTACCACGACACCCTGCCTCACACATCCTGACAACCCAGGCTAAGACATGACCCGCCTTCAGCGCCGAAAACGAACTCCGCAGTGCTCAAGCACGTGACAATGGGGCGATTTCTTCTGTTACGCCAGAAGCGCCGACGCAACCGCATTGTAAACAAATGCATGATTTATACTCAGACAGGGAAGTCGACGTGGCCGACACCAGGGTGCATTACATTCTCTTTATCACGGGTAATCTTTATCTGCACACGTGCTTGCTTTCGAACAAAGAATACCGACATCTGATCCGCCTGCGGGCAGGGGTAGCGAATAGCCAGACTGCAGTTTTCATATCAATAGTGCCGTTACACCACGGAGTTCATGTTGCAAATTGATTTGTTGTGGCGTGCATAATACCACCCCTATTTCCTTTGGAAATTAGAGCCAAAGAGAGTGTTTTGTATACGGAACGTGTGTCGCGTATCGCGCCCGTTTTGCGTGAGGTGTGTCGCATGCTCCAATGTCGCTACTTTAACTCAAGGTGCTGGAAACTTGGGAGTCGGCTTATTTCGGGCGTTGTAGCACAGTTTCGCAGTTGTCTATGCAGTATTTTACTACCACACCTCCATTTTAATTCCCTTGCGTAAGTGCAACTTCGCTCGTTTCCCTGAAAACAGAACACTTAAGAAAAAATATTTAAGCTGAAAACAGAGCGTTCACTGAAGTCTGCTGACACAAGCACCACTGCGGGCTACTAACCCGTCCGGCACCAGCCCTCAGAGTCGAGGGTCTCTGCCGTATCCAGGGGCCGCTTGTAGTAGCCGCGCATTGTCGACGGAGTGCGGAATGCGATCTCGCCCTGCTCCATCGGTCCCACAGCTTTGCCACTCTTCACATTCAGGAACTGTGCGAATAAAACGAATGCTTGATGACAAATAAGCGATAGTCAGTCGCTGTGCTAACAGCAAGAACAAGGTGCTTTTCCTTACAACCGAACAGGTTTCCTGATAATAATTCCAGTTTAGCCAGTGGGATACTACTTCTGTACTGTGCAGTGAAGCCATCGCAGCTCTTTAAAATATAGTATTTTGAAAGAATGCGTATGCTCTCGAGAAACGAAATATGATTCTGTGCACCTAAGCTAACCACGTATAGAGTATAGTGGCGAATCGAAGGAGGGGATTGGGTCTAAGTCACGAAGATAGCTCATGATGATACCGTCGAGTTACCACCGTGTACGCTTGCCGAATGAATGTGGCTGACAAGTTCAACTAAAACGTGTGTGATAAAGACATAGTTTTTTCTGCTTTACTGCCGAAACGGCATACCACTCACAAACGTGACAGGAAAGCAGCCATCTCTGCCCTCCTGCTCCAATACCAAGATCGCAGGTGCTTTTGATTTTTGGGGGGTCGCCAGCACAACGCCCCTTCCGCCTTCCAAAGGGCATGTTTCTTTAATGTAATCTTTTAAAGTAAGCGATTGCGCTGTCACGTCCCAGAGGCGGTCAGCCCAGGGCCTTCTTAGTCACGCGGCTCAATAGTTTGTAAACAACGTTTAGTTCATTTGTGACTCAGGCAATAGCTACTTTTTAATGGGCAAACAACAGCGCGGTACCGGTACGATAATTCCAGTAATAAAAACAGACGCGGTCACCTTTAGCTCGACGTTTGGAGTGGGGAAGCCGAGGTCGGTGTGGTTCAGCTCGGACTGCGGGGGAGCGGCGAGCAGGCCACAACACTCGCTGAGGGAATACATGCTGCGGAAGCTGCGCAGGTTGGGGAATGCTATCTTCGCATCGTTGGCCAGCTCCTCCGTTACCCGGCCACCGCCCACGCACACCTTGCGCACGTGTGGCAGGCGGATGTTCGCAAGCTTCATCTCACGCACCAGGTAGTGCAGTCGCATCGGGAAGCTGAACAGAGACGATACCTGCAAATTCAGACACATAGGCATGGGATAATGGAAGATCCGCCCTTCGAAAGCTTTCGCCGATGCCGAAAAAACAATACGACTTGGTCTGGCTGGTGGAAAAAGAGTATAAGAATACAGTACTTATAACTTTGTACTTGTTTAAGGTGTTTTTGTCTATATATAATGGAGATCTATATATTGTGGGGACTATTGTACTTTCGTTATTTGTTTCCAAAAAGGATTAACCGAATTCTAACCACATAGATTTTACGTTAGTGCAATTGAAGAAAATGTCCTTGCTACAAATGTATTAATGCTTATCAAGCATGAATATTGCAGAGCCGCAATAGCAACTGTTTTCGTGGAAGCTAAATTCACCATTATATCGGGGGATACCATACAAATTTGCATCGGTGGGAATTACCCATGTTTCTGAAGAACACACGACCGAAAAACAATGATCTACAGTTGTAAAGAAGTCGATGATGTCTTGAAAATGTTTTGAGAGACTGCGGGCATTAAACTGAATGAAAGACATAGGTGTGGCTCGGGTTTCGTTAAGCAGAGATTTAATCTCATCGGGGCAGTAACAGGACATTTTATGATCCGATCACAGAGCTGCAAGAGTACTCGGTTTAATGAATGACGCTCAACTCGCGGATTCTGGTGGTAACATGTCTCACATTCAAGCGTGACTGCTAATGTCCCGAGGCAGTGCCGTGGAAGTTGAACTACAATCGGTACGCTACGTGTCTTACCATCTCCATCCACCCCCCTCCCTCACACACACACAAATGCTTCACCATAAATACTTTGAAAGCCTCTGCACGTGGTTAGATGCGAGGAGAGCCACCAAGCTGCAAATATTTTTTGATGGACTGGCGACGAACCTCGTACTTGGAGCACACCTTCCGGAACTCGTGGAAGCTGAGTGTGGGCGAGGTGATCACGCACGTGGAACCGACGCACGCCGCGAGCATTGTGAAGAGGAAGCCAATCATGTTTGTGATGGGATTCCAGGCTAAAAATACGTCCGTGTCATCCGACGCCGTTACCGCCCTGCGAAAAGGAAAAGTAGTGAACTGTAACAGCATGTATAGGCAGGCAAAAAAAAAGTTTTCGGAGTTTTTTTCGTTCTTTTAATTTTCTGCTTTCTTGATGAGCGGCACTTGCGATTTTCTTAAAGATTTAAAAAAAGACTTAAAGACTTGCAGAGTTTGTTAAACTACTTGACCCGACAATTTTGGTCTGTCTGTCTGTCTGTCTGTCTGTCTGTCTGTCTGTCTGTCTGTCTGTACTTCCATTCAGCCTCTTTGCAAAATCTAGGCATTCTGAAACTGGAGGTTAAATAGGTAAACCATTTAGAAACCACTAAATTTGGTAGAATACTTTACTCTTGTCAACATTTTTGGCAAAAACTAAGGCTCTTTTCCCATTTGAGGGAAGACGCCAATACATAGCTGGTACTTGCAGTTTTCTCATAATTGAAAATAGGTGTGTGCTTGGCGTTTACAAATTACCAAACAGAAAATATCCTGCGAACTCATTCCAAGTCCAACAGCCAAGTCCGCAAGCTTCTAATAGACGGCAGGCGAGAGGTTGAACACCGGAATGTTGATATGAGAAGAACAAACGTCTACTGTGTTTACAGTGAGGGGCGCCAGACAGGAAGGGAATAGCGTGAGATTTGAATGGGTGAGAGCAGAAATGCATTTACGTGGCAAAAGCGGCATAGGACTATCCGCTTTCAACGACATTTGCAGCTAAGGAAGCAGACACGCGGACAATTTTATTTTTCCGTTGTAGCTTGACTACTGTTGGAAGTTATTATAGAATCTCCCGCACGTTTTTGAATCTGCCATGCGCTCGGAGCTCTGAAGTACTCTTGAGAGTACTCCCTCATTAGCAGTTAAAAAATAGGGTTTTATTCGCAGAGCCCACACCTGGGTGATTAGCGAAGGTAGGGGGATTGGGCGAGAAAGAAAGCCGCACGAGAAAAATTTCCGGTGTTCATAAGGGATGAGAACCGGCCAAGCTCGGTATAATAAAACACCGACTACCGCTAATTATTCGTGGGCGGCAAATGACGCAGGGATTACCTTTGAGCGTTTTTCGCGGCTGCTTTGCCCACACCGATTATTGATTTTGCAACGCTGTTTAATGGGTTCTGTCCAGCCTTAGCGACTACTTTTCACATCGACAAAGAGAATAAACATCTTTAATGTTGAGCGTAATGGTCCAAGATGGAGAGAGCACCGCTGGAGGAGGGGAAGGGGCGGGAGAGGGGCGTCCGCTATCCGGGATGCCCTGTGTCGCGGATAGCGACGCAAGAAGGGAGCCCGACAGACGGTCGCCCTTTCGCTGCGCTGATCAGGAACCAACTGCCATGAGCGCGATGCACGGGCTAGGCCTGTGACCCGTGCCGCTGTGAGCCACTTTATTATAGTCATCCACACCAGTGTTGTACGGAACGGCGTTACAAGGAACGGCGTTCTTGGAACTAGTTCCTTTTTGGAGGAACGGAGGAACGCCACCGTTCCATTAAGGGTCGGTGGAACTGTAACGGTAACTCGTTACGTTTTTGAAGGAACGGCAGGAACGGCGTTCCTGCCGTTACATCGCTAGGATTTGAATGTTTTTGATGCCAAAGCTCGAGTACAAAAATCCACAAAGAGCTACTGCGTTTCTCTTCCTATAAGATGGTCAGTTTGCCCGCCCTTCAGCCGTACGTGCTTCCTCGAAGGTCAAAGGCAGGGAATAACCACGCTGCAGGCCGCAGCTTGTGCTTGCTTTCATGCTGGTTGCTTACGCGGCGTTCGATGGGTGAATACGGTAGCCGGGAGAATGCTTTTCACCCTTCATCGTTTGTCTGGGGAGGCCAGAATGCGCGTCTGGCTGATAGAATTGTTGTCTGGCGGGGAGAGAATAGAGAGTTTTAGCAGTCCGTCCGTTCTGTCGCATGCGTTGTTACTGGGTTGACGGGGGCCCGGCTGGGCGATTGGGCATTCGTCGCGGTAGGGGGATTAGTTCCGTGGGCCTGCCTTCGCCATGTCTGTGCCTCCACACCCGTCCTACTCGACCTTCTTCGCGCTCAGGAGCAGACCGGTCGCGGTCAGCTCGGTAACAACGTAGCCAACGAAACGGACGGACTGCTAAACGAGATCCGGACATTTCGGTGTCGGAGATTTCGGTGTCGGACATTTCGGTCCGGGACGTTTCGGTGTGGACATTTCTGTGCACGGACATTTGGGTGCACGACGTCTTGGCCCCGACATTTTGAGTGAGGGGATGTTCCAGGCATTCTTTGAACATTTTAGCTTTAATATTGTTATTTCGTGACTTGATATGATTTTACGTTCGAGACTTGTGCTTGCGCCGCCGTTCGTGGAAACAAACGCTAAACCCTGGCGGAGCATTGCCACGTGAAACCCAATTTCTGTAGCAGATGGTAAAAATTAACTTTGATAATTTGGATCCATTCAACCATTTCTTGTTATTTTAACATTCATGTGAACAACCCTAATACTTTAAGTGTTACCAAAGCGCTTTCATTTCACTTCACCCAACGGTGCAAGACACTGCTTCTTTTAGTCTATTCCTCCGCCCCCCCCAGCAAATCCTCCGCGAAAAAACAACAGAAAAACGAAAAACGAGGTTGATTAGGCGCGTGTGCATTTCGTTTTAATTATTCTCTCAATCAATATCGCCTTCGTTGCATTCGATGTCAGTTCTACTTAAAACTAACAAACTAACGATCGCACTTACGGTGGCATTACTTAGGGGAGGGGAAAGCTGAGCCCCGCCGGCAATCATCCCCCTAAGTAGAGAGAGAGGGGTGTCACTTGTGCTTCACCATTGCGTCGACTGGACTTCGAAAACTTGAAGACGACTGTTGCCGCTCTCGTCACAATAGCCTATTCATTTTTTTTGCTCCTTATAATGGGAGGAAGCGATGTATACCTGGGCTGTCCATGATATGCGCGACTTGATGAGTTAATTCCCAAGGGGGTGACTGAAGGCGCAGAAAGAGCGATTCCTGGAGTGGGGGCGCCGTCGATATGACCGCGACGTGCGGAAGGGCGTAGCCAGCAAACGATAGTGGCCATTGTGTTCTCAGCGGCTTTTTGGGCAGGTTTTTGTGTCACATTATAGAGGTTTCGTGCGACAATGGTGAATGTAAAGCTCTTTCTCTGTTTTAAACGCGTAGTGTGCTATGTCATTGTTCTGAATGTATCACCCAATTCCTGCAAAACCCTCCACTAAGAGGCTAGCAGTATGTTCAAAATAAAAAAAAAATAAAAAAAATCACTGCGGTGACGCTTCGGAGACCGTGAACTCCACCACGCCAGTAGGATTTTCAGGGGAAACCGAAAATAATATGGCTGAAAAAAATCTGGTCGAGATTCGAGCGTACGGGCGGGAGGTGGGAGGGGGCGGGCGCTAGAACAAAGAATTAAAATGTGGTAAATGTAGGCTTGTAAACATTAAACGAAGGTTGGTTGTCCCGAACACAATGGGTGGAATTTGTATGCACAACCGGTACGTGCTTATTCAGCATTTAGGACATTAGAACCTGCGGCTGTTTTCCAAAAAGCCCGTTTTTCCTCCCCGGCAATATCCTAGACCAGTGTTCAGGAATTTATTTTAGCAAGGCAGCTCAGCCTACGTAATTCTCTTCATAATGTTCTCTTCATTCTGGGGGGGCTAGCTAATGTTTGTTACTTTTTGGATATTGAGAGTGTGCATGTAATTTATGTAATTTGAGGGTGTTTAATTAAAAAAAATACAGAAGAGGCGGTTGACCATCGTAAACAAGGGTAATTGTCTTGGCTAAAAAAGAGCGAATATAAGTTAACAACCTGTCATAAATGAAAAAAAAAAACGTGTGCTGAGAATTCAATCGGCAGCATATAACAGGTGTCCCCAGGAAGAGGTATTAAACAAAAATATATAAATGTAGAATTTCTAAAAATACCTGGCAAAGATCGAACACGGCATCAATCAAGAAAATAAATTCACTGCTCCAGATTGTTGTCCATAGCCTACGTTAGGCGGGAATAAAAATATAACGGCTGTCGCAAACAGGCAAGCACTGAATAATTTGGTCGCCGCAATGTCCGTACACCGAAATGTGCGTGCACCGAAACGCCCGTACACCGATATGTCCGTACACCGATATGTCCGTACACCGAAATTTCCGCACCGAAATATCCTGCACAGTAATGTCCTGGAGCCGTCTGGAGTTACCGGTGCTCCCTGAAAAAATTCGCCTAGGAGCGTTTCTTTTGATTATCTTTATCTCCAGATAATCTGCTGCCGGTGGTGTTAATATTCCTATAATATAACTAGTTCGATGTGAGTTTTAAATGTCTCACTTAATTTCGACCCAGGATTATCCCACACTATATTGTAATTTAAAAACCTAATTGTAACGTTAATGTAACGACACGTTCCAATTTTCGAAATGGAACATGAACGCGTTCCTTTCGCAATAACGGAACTTGTAACGGGAACTCGTTTCAAAATTGGCAAGGAACGAGGAACGAGCTTTCGTTCCTATTTTGGAGGAACGTGTACAACACTGATCCACACACACTCCCCCGCCGCCATGCTGCGCAGGCCCAGCACTATAAATACAAATGGGAGGCCACGGGGGGGTTACATATGCACGGCAAGTGCGTTGATCGAACCAGGTGGTTAGAGGCGGCACTACTTATACAAAGTTCAGGTGGAGCATGGCGACGGAAGTGTAGAAGCCACATCAAGAAGGAAAAGTATGGGTGCAGCTGGCACCAGCGTAAGTACATCGTCCCACACCCTCAGTCCACTAACAGATTGACGATGCTCAGGGGAAGGAAGCAGGTATAATATTCTTAATACCATAAAAATGTTCCAGTGTGACCATGCAGACAGACAGTTGCAATTCGGCCTGTTTATAGAGCTTTCACGCGGCCTGTTTCCAGAGCGCGTATGAAATGGTCGGATCCCACACTCTCCCAGGAGCTAGTAGCAGACTTCGTTCGCCTGGAGTGTCCGGTTCTTGATCTCGAAGATGAGGACCATGCAATCACATCAGCCACACACCGAGGTAGTCCCGCCAGAGTAATTTTGGACTCTTGGTCTAGCTTGCTCCTGCAAGCTTCCTTTACGGCTGCGGACTCCTCTTCACCATACTCATTGAACATCCTGACGTGGCTGATCGAGAGGATGCGCTGGTGAGCAAGCAGGTCATTGCTGGCATTAAGTTGATACCCGGTGCGTCGGTAGCCGTCCTGCTTTTTTTTCCGGTCCGCCGTAGCCACCAGGATCGTAGGGGAACCACTACCAACTGTGAGGGGAACTCGCCCTGCTCGGGCTGTCGCTTCAGAGTGACGAGCTCAGTCTTGTACCTGTGGCAGGCACGCGTGCTGGGCGGCATGGAATGTAGCTGCTTACACGTGGACTATTCGCCGTTGCACACATCGTGATCGCGAACTGCGCCCCCATGCCTCAGGAACGATGATCGTGGCAGCTGATGGTGTGGCTTCCAGGAGCTTCGCAGGTGGATACCAAGCGTGGCAGTTGAAGCTTCCCGGTTGCTGTCCACGAGCTCTCCGCAACCAGGGTCACCTGACGGTTTGTGCGATCCAAATTGGAAGGCCGGTGCGCCGATCAGAGTCCGGAATACCAGGAAGCGCTGACGCCAGCGGAGATGCCAAAAGAAAAGCCGACGCCAGAATTAAGCAACACGGCCACCGTCGTACAAGTGACAAGGACGCCCGCTTGCGACACTTAGCGACCACGTGCTCTCTCATCAAGGAACCCCCACGAGCGGCAGCGATGTCCGAAGGGTCGGAGAACATTACGCTGAACGGGTGCGCATCACAGTACATCGTGGTCATGGGGTCCTTGGAGAGGTCTGTTCCGTGGCAGTCCTGTACGACGACGCAGTTATGGCTGGGCGGGCTGGGTGGATTTAGTCGTCCATCGAGGGAATCCGATGCATTCCTCGCTGGTTGCTCTTGACATTCAGATTCTTCGGGATCTGTGAGGACGTTCGGACGCCGAGAAGCACATGGCTCACACGCAGCGGGAACGTTCTCCACCTTGTCAGCCTCCGCGGTTATCCTGCTATCACCGGAGGGCGCCACGGTCTTGCCGTGCCGGATGACGGCGAAGTAGTGGCTTGGCGCTCCGGTACTCCGAGCAGCAACTAGCGAAGCAACCGCGGAGGGTCTGGCGAAGTACACCTGCGTTCGGGTCTCGACTCCCCTTTTGTCGTACTCATAGCTTTCGAACAAAACGGCTTCCAGCTCGTCGACATCGATTAACTTATGGATGCACCTATCGAAGGACTTCTATTCCTCGCACCTGCTGTTTACGGCGCGCAGGTACGATCGGATATAGCCGGTAGATGTGAGCGGATCGTGCAGCAGCAAATGAATGGCAGCTACGCCCCTTTGGACGGCTACCCTCAGAATGTCATGGCGGCGGCGTAGCTCCTCCATGGCAGACGCCTTAAAAGCCGGCGACCGGGTGGTCTCGGCACGAGCGCGAGCGGCAGACAGTGTTCGACGCCGAGGCTCGCAGTATTGGGTAGCTTCCAGGGGAACCAAGGCCTAGCATCCTCGAAGGGTGCGCCACATCATGTCAAGTCTGCTCGTGGCCTCACTCTCCCGGGTTTAACGGCACCCTACTGTCGCGGATAGCGACGCAAGAAGAGAGCCCGACAGGCGGTCGCCCTTTCGCTGCGTTGATCGGGAACCAACTGCCAAGAGCGCGAGGCACGAGCTAGGCCCGTGCCCCGTGCCCGTGTGAGCCTCTTCTTTATTATCATCAAGACCCTGGTCCTTGCTGGCTGATCGTGCAAGGCATGAGCATGCGCTGCCTTGCATACTCATCAGCATGCGCTGGGCCGAGAGGTCCGATCTGGACAGCCGGTCTACCCACTTTTCGTGTGTGTGTGTGTGTGGGGGGGGGGGGCGGGGGGGGGTCTTCGTATCTTGGGTCTCTTCTTAGGAAAGGGCCCGGAAGGTGTGTACTCGTGCAGCGGCGTGTGGCGCCTCATTTTCGTCGAGAAACTCGTGTCCAGGGGCCCAAATGATATAGCTGCCGGGAAGCCTCGGGGTGGCACTAAGGATCTTGGGGGCGAAGTGTAAAATGCGACTGACCTGGGAGTTGCGGCATCATACTTGTGCGTCCGTAATGACTGTGATGTATTCGCTATTTGTTGTGTCTGCTACGGCGACATCGAGGCGACGAGCGAAGATGCCCGAGAGTTAAATTTCAGCGCGCAGTAAAGTTCCAAGTAGTAAAAATAAATCCAGACCCTCGCACTACGGCGCGCCTCATAGCACAGCTGCAGATTAAGCGCGTTATACCACATAATCGGAATGTAGATGCCGTTCACTAAATCCGATAGCAAAAGTAATCAGAAAGTTTACACCGGATAAATCGGGAACGCATACTTTCGAATTCTGAGGTGATGCCTGGCTGTTATTTGGCAATTATTATGTTTCGTGTGAATCACGACACACTGCGCTCGCTGATCGATATATCGTTCTTGACGATGTTAGTGCTTACTCTAGTCTTTTTCACAAAGGCTGCAGTAGAGAAGTGCGTACATATACCAAAACTCACTGGTTCTGCAGAAGGTTGGCGACGAAAGAGTAATGTGTGATCTCAACGCCTCTGGAAGACCCCGTTGTCCCGGCCGTGTAGGCGATGGCTGCGATCGTGTTCCGAGGATCGGACACGGGAACCTCGACGAATGCGTCTCGGCTCAGAAGCTCAAATCCAGCGACGGAGGTGAACCCGGACGCCTCACCCAGCACGAACCGGTTCTGCACAGGAAGGACGCAAGTTATATGCTTTTAAGTAAGAACAGAGAAAAGACGTTCTCGGAATCGAGAAAGCCAATGCGCCCCTGGACAGACGAACCTCCCCCACAATGTTGCTAAATAAAGCTTTTGAAGCAAAACTTTCTAGCTGCACCTGCCAACGGTTCTTTAGTGGCGTGCGGGACAACAAACTGCCAAGGCGACGGAGGTGGTTACGAAAGGAGAGAGGGCGGGCAGAGAGTTTCACTCACGAAGCACGCTAGAGATGGCGCGGCGAATTTACCCAGTGTTCCCCGCGCGGGACTGCTGCCGCCGCCGGGTGCGTCGGCGGTACGGCTTTGTCGTCTGCTTTAGCGGCGGTTGGTTTGGACTGTTTTCGGGCAGCTTCGCCTCCATTGCGCGGTGCCGTCACACGGCTTGATCAACTTGTTCGACAGCACCTCCATGGTAACCCGCACCCGAAGGAATTAGGTGGTCGTACGGCAAACATGAGTTAAGGGTTGGTTTACAGAGTGGGAAAACAAATTGTACAAACCGCATACAAACACGTGGCAGCTAGAGAAACTCTACCTTTTGCGCACAGCTTGCCACAAATGGGAATCTGTTTTCTAAATTGGTGATTACCAGTTCGGTTGCGTTTTAAAAGGTATTACAAAAGCCAAAAGTAGCAACTGGTTCTGATAAATAGCGATTATAAAAGTTCCCTCAGCGTTCTCGAAATTCTCAAATTTACTATAACACTAGTTTAAACCGGTATAAATGGGAAGCACTCAGCTCACATGCCGAATAGTTTCGGTGTCAGCGCCTGTGTCACGCGGTGGTGTAGCCCCAAGCTAGCACATCAGGATGGCTAGGTTCCACTGTCTAACCCTTCGAAAGACGCTCCTCTCCGTTTTCTTTCGCCAAAGTCACGGCCAGGCTACAGCAGCGGCGTCCGCCCCTCTAACCCGGCCATGTCCGAAACTGCTGCTGCGATTGGGACGCCGCTCCCGCGAATTCCAGGTAATGGCTGGCACAACCTCTGGTTTCCCTGTAAAGGCACGTGTGGAAATTCAAGTGACACCGCATGGGCAATTGTTATTAGTGTCACTTAAAGCGTTGCTTTCCAACCACCTTCACAGTGTCGATTGGAGCCATTTTTTTTTCTCACTGTTCCCCAAGCACTTGTGCTCACGGTCATAAGAATATTTCGAAAGCTTTTTCTTACTATAGAGAAATGGGCTAATTGTTCATTTCTTACCTTCTCGGGAATTTTTAACACGTCGCACACGTCTCGAACTTTCCGGACACATCCAGAGTCAGTGACGATATGCGTCGCATCACCATCGTCCATGCGGTAGAGAAGCTCGTCTGCGACAGGGCCCAGTAAGGCATATACGGTTATCTAGCTACTGCAACGTTAAAATATCGCCGTCGGCTCAGAGACGGCATGAAATTTCCTTGAATTCGAATAAATCAACAAACTGATAGCATAGCTTTAGTGATACACACACCATGAATTGCCCTGCCCAACATGTGCTTTGCTAAGACCTAGGAGCTTATATACTTTACCAACCAGAGAAGGACGTGCAGACAGAATATTCTGCTCAATTGTGGCGTGCCATCAAAAACAAGTAAAGACTTCTGTGTCTAGTGTACACAAAAATGAAGGATGATCACACCAACGCGGAAGACTAGAAGGTTGCGAAGCTGTACGCAACGTTCACGAACATCACGACGGTTAACGTCCACGATTGCCGCCGATTTTCTTCGCTGCCCATACGACCTTCACTACATCCTTGTTTCTATAAGTGTGACCTTCCTTCATTTGTTGGGAAGTGATAATCATTGAACATCACCTTAGAAAGGCGTACGCTATGACGTACCTTTCTCGTTCCGAGCAAGTGTTGCCACGATTACCGCGAATGCAAAGTTTCTTGGGCCAACCTTGGCTAATCTCCCTAAGTGGATATGCTTGGCTTGACAAACGTGCGCTCGGCATTTTCTTGGTTTTTAATTACCGTGTGATGGCTGCAATATTAGCCAATATCCCTGAATGGGTGTACCTGGGATGCTCTGCGGTAGCCGCGAGACACGGACCCAGGAGCGCTCAGAATTTCCTTGTTATTTCACCGCCGGGCAGTCGCCGAGAGGCACACGTTGACGTGCGCTCGGCATTTTCTTGGTACTTTTTTACTGCGGACCAAAGCCTAAAAATTTGCTAAGCAGCTTCGCTCTTAGTGTAGTTTTGCATGACCTGGACGGCTAGACATTGATTGATTGATTGGGGGGTTTAACGCGCCGACGCAACGCAGGCGATGAGGCGCGCCGTAGTGGAGGGCTCCGGATTAATTTTGACCACCTGGGGATCTTTAACGTGCGCCGAAATCTCGTACACACGGGCGTTTTTGCTTTTCGCCTCCATCAGAAAAGCGGCCGCCGCGGCCGGGAATCGAACCCGCGACCTGGACGGCTAGACAGGAACCAGACAGACTTTTGCTAGTATTCAACCCTGCTACCACTGAAAGCAAAGGTGCACGTTCACGGCTCACATGTAGACGCCATGTCTTCGATCATAACACCGTGACAGCCCGCACGCGCATGACTCGCGTGTTCAAGCGCTCCGTCGTCGTCTTCGGTGGGACCACCATGACACACAGGAGGACGCTACAGGGCCCCCTCTAAGTAGAGAGCGCTGAGAGTGGGTCGCTGGCGTACAAAGAAGAGGAATAAACATCCTTATGATTGGCAAAATTTGAAGCGATTCTTGAGAAAATGGAGCCTTCAGTGCAGGGCTCCATGCATGTGCCTTGCGAGCTGCTACAGCCCGCCACACCAGCAGAATCTGCCCGGACAGGCATGAGCGCACGAATCCCACATAGCTAGAAGGCGTGGTGGGATGGGGAGCCCTTGCACCGGCACAAATAACGGTGGAATCAGAGTAGAAACATGCACGCTTGAGCCGGTCAAAGGAGACCGTATCTTCGGGGCCCTTGTGTTAGCGGCCGGCAGGATTTGGGTTTACGCTTGTGCATCCCGACCGGACCGTTGCAAGGGGGCCTCAAAGAAGGGCGCACGTTGACACACAGGAGCACTCTCCAGCAGTGTTTCTTTGTGGAAAAAACGTATGCCCTGAGTCGCTCTACAGTAAACTAGCACAATAAATATTTTAGAGGAGCACTGTAGGACAGACGCGTTTGGAAGCAGACGGCTTGCCAATTCCCAGCAACCAAACGGCGTGCCTGAACTGGAAATACAATAGCTATGTTCAGCAAATTGTCTGCCACGCTTGTATCAGCACACTTTACCTTGAATGTGCTATTTCAATGAAATAGCTTCATAAGTAGCGTACAGAGCGTTTCATTTTTAAGTGAGAGGGACCCGAAAAAAATGAAATATGGAACCTTGAAAGACAGCACGTGATGCGAACGACGTCTGATGCAAACAATCTTTTGTATATCGTCGGAACTGTCTACAATTGGGGGTTTTACAAGCCTTTGGAAGTTTCATTTTTTCCGAGGTAAGAGGGCGCTGGGGGAATTAATGCGTGTTATTATGCCCGTGACTTGCTTGATTAAAGGTCGAAATTTCTGTCTCAGGAAACAGTAAAAATCTAGCCATAAGTGCTAATATCTAAGATCATAGCTTGTAAAACCTTGTGCCGCATACGTTTTCTTGATAACGGCGGAATACGAATGCCACGGACGCTCGTTTGGACGCCGTGAAATTTTAGGGCGCTGCCCACTGATCTCCAGTGGCGCTGCCCTTTGGCGCTGTCTTATGGCAGTGAGATGGTTGAATGGCGCCCCCTGTCTCTGACATCAGCTTAGGGACTCGCGGCGCTGTCGTCTGCTACACTCCGCCAATGAGGAGCAGCAGCGCCCGTGCCCGGAATCGCGGGCTTTGATGTTTTAGCGTATTAAAAAGCGGATTTCCAGTAATGCATTTATTTTTGCCACCTCCTGGGAACTCTGAATAAGTTCAAGCTGGATCCCTCACAATTTCGCGACACACGAGGAGAGAGAGCAACTTTCTTCAGAGCATCGGTGAGGCGATCGTCTTTAACTCGTCCTTTCTAGCTTATCTCCGAAGTTCAGCGCTCAGAGATTCTCGATAAGTATTCAAAATGCGCAGGCTTCCCTAAAGGAGCTTTGAGATGCTCTTATGAAGGCTCAACGGTCGAATGTACGCAATAAGCAGCGGTCCCCTACACGCCGATCGCACGGCAGGAAATAAAGTGGCTGTGTTCTATTTCCTTCAATGTTGTTGGTTTGTATCAGATGAATTTTTTTCGGTGCCCAACGCTTCTATTTTTCTGCACCTCAACAAACGTCTTATTAGGAAGTTTTGGGAGATTTTGAAGGCTCACAAAGTTTGTGTGAATGTTTTCCTCAGGCTGTAGGGATACACACCGTTCTTCACAAATTGGCTTTCGCTACGCAGCTGCGTGCAAGAAGGTGCATATCCGCAGCGGGCGTTGTTTGTTCACATGCAGATACAATGAGAAAGTATAATTGTGCTACTCCATAGCGAAACGGCGCAGACAACGTTGTCCCGAGTACTCGAAGGCGGCTTTTGTGCCTCGAATTTTTATACTAACCATCGTTATCATAACGAACTGACTCTCAACCCGAACAGTTATGGCATGGTTACGGTGTTTACGGCTTCATATACTCGCCCACAAACGCAATAAATAGTGTACGTGCCGGTTTCCAGTATAACAAGAATCTAAACCGATGGATATGTCCAAGCAGTTCTTAATTGTTTTCCAACACTTCCAGGCGTAAAGAACAAGTCCTGGCCTACTCTGGATAGCGTGCTATGAATTGAAGAAAATTACTCTTCCTCTCTTGTGCTGGACTGAGGACCCCAACCACAGACCATGTAGCGAGATTTCACTGTTAAAAAAGTTTTCTCCTCCTCCTCTTAAGAGCAGTTTTACTGTGCGATCTGAATATTCAAAAGATATGGCTCTGGAAAGTGTACCAAAATATCCCTGCAGGTCTGAACAAGCATAGTGTTACTGTATGTTTACCGTAGACATGAGTAGTTTTGCTCAATAAACCTCCATACTGATTAGAAGTCTGGTATGAAGTCAGCCCGCGCCTATACACGCAGCAGGTTATTTGGATATCAACCTGCCGTGTCTGCGGAACATAATGCGTGTCGGCATACTTTCAAGGAGTGACAACATAATGTGATGTGATACAATTAATACTTTCGAGCTTTCGGTAAGGTTGCGAAAACTGTTTTACTTTACATACGAATAAATGGCTTCTTCCAAAGCCGAGAGCCCCGAATGGGTAGAATTTGTTTTGGTCTTGCATGTTAGCTATTGCCGGTTACTAGCAGTTGGCTGTTCCTTTTGTTACAACGATTGTTGAATACAAAAGCTGACGCCTAGCTCTGACTCTTCGCGCTCCGCACATGACCGGCTTCGGAAGGGATGGGGCGACGGCGGCAATGTTTCTTCCGCAGCGGTATCTAAAACTGTACTTCAAATTACGCCTTGAGCTAGCGTGGGCGATTTTATGTCTATTGTTATGATAAAAAATTGCGCACACGCAAAGTGTGTTGCGGACAACCATCAGACGTCAACCGAGCGCGAAGAAACAGCAGGGAGGGCGAGCCCGAGTGAAGCAGACGACAAATGCGAGAATCTCTAAGTCGACGTCACGGAGTCATGCTTCGCAGCGCCGCCCGTGGTCGCCCTCACCGCCAATGGGCTGAGCCGCGTTGCCGGCGTAACCAACGAACGATGGCAAGACCGACGAGTGAAAGAAAAAGCGAACAATGACAGAAAGCAAAGGATGAGAGTGTCGCGCAATTGGGAGGGGAGGGCTGTTTGCCGTGGCGGCGCGAGCCAGCCCTCTCCGAAAAGGTGCGGTGGGGGACGGGAGGGGGCAGTATGCAGTGTCCGCACGAGGCGCTCGATGGTGCGACGCTTTGCGTCGGCTCAATACGTGGGTCGTGGTCCCTTTCCGAAACGCACTTCGCGCCGCAGACGTGGGGGATCATCATCGCTGCCGTCGAGAGAGCCCACGAGTGAGTGCTGCCTCAGCGCACTGCTGTTGCATTCAAATATCGCATTAGGGAGTATTGTAATCGCCAGCGAATTTTTTTGCTCAGTTTATGGATCTTGCAGACGCATAGTGGGTTTCACCTGCACGTTACTTGATAAAGGACAGCCTGGCAGTCGTGAAGAAACCCATGAAAATAACTTAGCAGAAGAGTACAGCCCTTGTTTGTTCTTGTCTAGTCAAAATATCGCCTGGATTTTTTTCTTTCCAGAGCCACGTAACAACTTATCGGGCAACGTGCGTGCTTACGGTGCTTGTGGGTGGTGTTGGAAAGTATGACTGTGGCTCCGGCGAAGATCATGCCGAACACGATGACGAAATTCTCAACGGTATTGCGCAGATGGACGCAGACGTGGTCGCCCGGTCTGATGCCCAACTCCTGGAAGCCACCTGCGTGGCACTCGATCATTCTCAGTAGCGCCTGGCGGGTCAGGCTTTGGGTGCAGTCCACCTGCACAAACCAGCAAAAGACGAACCATTTTAATCAAATTGGATTCGACTGGACAAACTTTAATAATGCCTGCAGTACGGGCGTAAATGCATAAATGCAGTTCGGGCGTAAATGCCGTAAGTGTCGGAAATGCAGTACGGGCGTAAATACAGTACGAGCGTAAAGGCCGCGAAATATATACGAGTGTACGGCGCGGGCGTAAACTTAGTACTACGTCGTCTTCGGAGCAGACGCCCGGCATGGATCGCCGGATTCCGCTTTTCGTCATGGCTTCCAGTCAGGGCGATATGCTTTCCGACATTGCTTCGCTTGGGATCTTGGTACAGTCCCACAGCATGCGCGCGAAGGTGGCCGTCTCTCGGCGGAACGCTGCACACTTGTCACTCGAGTGTGTATCGGGGTATGCCTTGTTGAGTAATGCTGGACTGGGTAGGGTGCCCGTCGGCAGGTGTCCGAACAAAGCAGCCTGGGCTCTGTCCGCCCTTTACAGTGTGGTAGGAGAAGCCTGCGGCTCAGTCTTAAGGACTTCATCATCTCGTTGGTTCATGCGGTTTTCGATGCTGAACTACAGCAGTCCACGGCCGCCGCGGTAGTGTTTGGTGCGTGCCCGCACTGGGGCGTGTGCCGTCCCGTTCCGGTTCTTGTTTCACTCAGACACCTCTCGTGCTTGCGGCGGAAACCCCTTAATGCGGACGTACTTGTCCACTTTTGCTTCATGTAGTATGCGGATCGCCGGCGGCGCGCTCCTCCTTCTGCCAAAGTTCCTTACGTATTGTGTCGAGTCGCTTAGGACGGTCTGGCAGTGCACAAGGCTTCTGTGCGCGCATTTCAGATAAAGAACACTTCACTTTTTTAAAAAGCGAACACTTCACGCATTTTAAAGAACTCACCCGTAAATAGGAGTTGTTTCATAAATGTTTTCCGACAGAGAACTTCAATATATTTCCCCTAACAGTTCCATCGGAGCCACCTAACCTCCTAAACGATCGGTGCCTACTGAACAAATGTGTTGAATTACTGACTAGGCAAGCAAGCTCAAGCGCCGTTACTTGCATGATTATCATTAAAGGTCATCGTGAAAAACACCCGGCACAAAAAGAATGATAAGTATACCAGACTGCACTGCACTCGCAACTAATTTGTTTTGGAAAGAAACGCTGCCTCAATAGATAAATGAGTCGTTACTTACCACTGCAATTTTTGATCCTGGCTGGTTGAGGAATCTCTTCACGGCTGTGTAAATAGAGCAGACGGGAATCTCGACAGGCGGGTAGGGGGAGAACAGAATGTTGTTCTCGATGCGAGGCTTGAACGAGTCACCACCTGCGTATGGTTGAAGCCTTGATGGATACGCACGAATACTGCGCTCCAGTGTGGGTGACACTATGAGCCCGTATTTGAACTCTTCACGGAGCATCGCCGGTTCGAACTGTTATCAGACGGAGTGAAAGTCCGGATTCAAAATGTGCAATTTTGTCGTCACAAAGCAGGGTCCAACTTTTTTGTCCCCTTTATATCTTCAATGTACCCCGATATTGCTAAAACAGAAAACAAAATTCAAAATGGATGAATAAATCAATAAATTTATTTCACAAGGATGGCGCTATGGCCTAAGAGGGAAAGGGGTGGGGAAAAGAAAGAAATATAGTCCACAATCTTAGGTCCTTCCAAAGACGCTGGGGCAACGAAGACACAGGTTCCTGGTGCGCCTTGGATGCCGCAGCTGATGCGAAGTCGGCCCGCTCCCGCCCAGGCTTGTTAGGCATTGTTGGCAATGCCGCGTCCCCTGGCTCGTTCCTTGAAGCTCACGTGCTCCTACCCCCTCCTGGTTTCTTGCCTTCCCCTTCTCTTTGTGCGCTCCGCTTTAAACCCTTCTGGGCTAGATCACGGCGTACTCTCATTGGTTCCTTGCCTGTTCGTGTCCATATCTGGTGATCACGCTACTGTTCTCCTACGCGTCGTTCTCTGATTGGCTGGCGAGTGCACTGCCATATTTGACCATGATGCCTCGGGGTTTTGGCGCGCCGTTCGTTTATTGGTGCGCTCCTGGCCCACACTTCAAATGGCCGTTTCTTTTTTCCCTTTTGTTTCCCTTTTCTGGGGATTTTGATACCTCCCCTCTCCGGGGATGCCCTTGACACATGACAACGACAGTAGATCGTCAGTGGTCGGTGATTCGTTGTGACATTGATGGCAGGGCAGCCTGCCAGGCGGATTTTTCACGTTTGTGTATTGCCTGTAGTGCGTCCAACGTACCACTATATTGTCAGAGGTGGCGCATCCAGTCCGCGCTCTCGTAAGGAACACTACAGCCGCCGTCGGAATGTGCACGGTACGGGATGCTGCAGTTTCGGAATGGTAGTTTTGAGCTCCTCCCTGACGATTTTTTCCGTGTGACTCGTTTGTCTTCCGGTTGTGATTCGCATACAAGGAAAGGAACCACCGACTCCGAAGGGTGAGAGAAAACGGCCTCCCTCCCTCGCGAGTACGTAAGGCCTCCTCATTGCCCGTGTTGCCACTATGTGCGGCAATCCACCTGATCTGGACTTCAACATTAGGGCTATTTTTGATTGTTTTGCTCCATTTTTTATATGATGAGAGTGTTGGGTTTCGCTTAAGTGGTTACCTAAGAGTTTTGAGAGCTTCCAAGCTGTCTGCATACATTACTGCCTTCGATGTTTTTGGAGATGTCGGCGTCATCACTGCCTTCATTCTAAGGAAGATGGCTTGTAATTCAAGCTCGATTGTACAGTTCGCCTCGGTCGTGTAAGCGTTTAATGCGTAATAAAATATTGCATTTTTATTTTGAAATAAGCCATAATGACCTATCAACTATACTTTTCATGTTCGGTAATTTTAGCCTAACTGTGCATGGTACATTGTAAAATAAATTACACTGTCAAAGGGACCTTTCACTAGCTATGACTAGCAGCACTCAACCTTGCAGAAACACAAGTTAACAGCTTTGAAAAGGGTGTTTTTTGTGTTTTGTTATGCTAGACGTGTATTAATTATATTATAACACCCTTTCACACTATGCTTTCTTTTGTTCTTGCTAGGATATAGGCGTGTTAGTGATGTTACGACACCCTTTAAAAGACTTTTAGGTGCAGAGCACCTTATGGGCTCGCCTTGTCGTCTTAGCTCGCCAACGGGCCATGTGACTGCCGGAATCATAGGGCGCAGCGAGATTACGGACCCAAGTAGCGTCTTCGGTACCGGCGTTAGGAAGCACTCTGATGCTTCGAATACCACGCGGTTTAAATAGTCATAGCCGTTCAAACCTCGTGAACCGCTGGCGCTTCTCATACATCTCCCCGTTTTTTTGCGCAAATAAAACGGCAGGTACATTCCAGGCAAAATCTGTGTGTATAACCGGAAGCTCCAGCGTTCATTTTGTTAATAACGCCGGTGGGTTGGTTTTACGGTAGTACTCGAAAAAAGCGGCTGCGCAAGAAAGAAATAGCGCGTTCGGAATGCCTCGGAAAGGCTCCAGCCGCACCAGAAAATATGGCGCGTTCGAAATGACGCAGAAAGGCTCCAGCCGCGCAAGAAATAATTGGCGCGTTCTAAATGCCACAGAAAGGCTCAAGACCTGCAAGAAAAAAAAATACGCTTTCGAAATGACGCAAAACAGCTTCAGCATACGAAATTAAAGCAAGCGCAAAATGAACAGATCTACCGCGGGCGCAGTTTCAGGCAGGGGGCGCGCGAGCACTGCGAAGGCGGGAAGTTGAAATGCATTGGGTGGCAGCAGTGAGCGGATAACGGCGCTGCAACTCATTACGGCGAAGCACTGCTTGCACTTCCGACAGCTTCACATTGAGTGGACAGGCTTTTATGTTTGGTTTGCTACGGCGCAATGATCAGGTATGGAGTGAACAAGAAAGCACCCTTCTCACGGTTTTTATTGTGTTCTTGCTGGGTGTAAGGGTGCTATACAGGGTGTCCCAGCTATCATGCACCAACATTTAAAAAAAGAGAAATTGCGGAACTCGAAGAAAACCTAGTGCATAATGTTTGCAGTACTGTGAAGAAGCGGACAGTATTTTTTGTTTAATGAGACTTAATTAATTAATTGTAATTAATTTTCTAACTCGAGAAATACTGTCCTAATCACTAAAGTGTCAATGAGGCACTTGTAGGTAACCACGAGGGGCATCTAACTGCGCTATTTTCAGCGACGAACTAATTGCGAACTCATTTATTCTGACTGATAAAGGAAACCCGCGAAACATGAAAAATACCACGTGACGACGCTTACGCGCGCATTGTAAAGCAGCGTCTCCAAACAAAGCTGATTGAAAACAACTGCTTCGCGTGTTACCCGCCCGAAGAGACAGCGCATCACCTTGATAACAGCATGCATGGAAGGAGCAGCAGCAGCAAGATTCGCGGGACGCGTGTGCAGATAAGGAACAAACTCGGTCGCGATTTCTTCTTTCTTTCTTTTGTCTATTTCATTCTAGCTAACTCAGAGGCAGCCTGTTTGAGGGCGTTGCTTTACGGTGCGCGCGGAGGCGCCGTCACGTGGTATTTTTCATATTTCGCGGGTTTCATTTATCAGTCAGAATAAATGTGTACGCAGTTAGTTCATCGGTGAAAATACCGCAGTTAGATGCCCCTCGTGGTTACCTACAAGTGCCTCATTGACATCTTAGTGATTAGGACAGTATTTCTCGAGTTAGATAATTAATTACAATTAGTTAATTAAGTCTCATTAAACAAAAAAATACTGTCCGCTTCTTCACAGTACTGCAAACATTATGCACCTGGTTTCTTTCGAGTTACGCCTTTACTCTTTTTTTCAAACTTGGTGCATGATAGTTGGGACACCCTGTATATACATATCACCAATTACCCCTAAGGGTGTAAAGCATGTTGCAGTGGACTCCCCTCCGCGTTACAGCTATTCGTCTCCCGTTCAGCGCTCGTGTTTCCCGTTCAGAGTTTGTCCGTTCGGCCGTGTTCGTTCGCTCTTCCTGCTCGGTATCTAGTACGCGCAGAAATTTCTTGTGGTACACCATCTTCGCGCTCGCGCACTGATAAAGAAACGGCCGCTACGCGGCCAGGTTGAGAAAGAGCGATATCCTTCAATGTTTTCTAATATTTTCTTTGAGTGGAACTTGCCTATACTTTGTCTTGACCTCCGACGGCCTTGAGACTCCACACTACTCCCACTCGGTTCCAGGGTTGTCATTCTGCCTGCGAGATAATATTAGAGAGCGGTTAGTGCCAGCTACGACCATCTCAGCACTCAAATAAGTTGGACGACTTATACGTAACTGGTAGGGATGAACCAACAACGCGACCCAAATTGGGACTTACTGTTTAGTGGGCGAGAAGACTTAACTAAATAGCTGCACTCGTCTCTAGATCCCCCTTACACCCAAAGGATATTTATAACAACAACACTGCAGCGGCATCTACAGAGAATCTAGAAGATTTCGTGTAAGAATTTTTATTGAAAATTCAGTTGGGAACCTGGTTTCGCATTGTCAACTTTTTCTGTGCGCGGATAGTTAGACGGGTGGTTAACGACGGTTACAAAGTTTTGGGTACATGGTTGTTTTAAGCCACGCTTTTCATTTATTCCCAGCCGAGCATCCAATGCGCAAGCATTACATGTGTACTGATAATATCCTATTCGCGCAACACCTTTATAACCCTCTACAGTCAACTGCCAACAGAGAAGACGTCACAGATGTTTCTTTTAATTACGCGACTGAATTCGCGAATCGCACCAACCAGAATTTAGTGTTGGACCACGCCATGCCACCAGGCGCGAACTTTTTGCACCGACCTTACCGAGTGGCGTTTCCTCCAATTTTGTGCCTCCGAATAGGTATTTTGAAGGAACTATTTAGCCAGGTTCATTATTTCGACCCCAGCGTGTTCCCCCTGAGTGCGTGTAAAGTAGTCGACCCGAAAAGCAATGTCCTTGTACTCTGCATTCATTCATTCATTCATTCATTCATTCATTCATTCATTCATTCATTCATTCATTCATTCATTCATTCAATAATTCATTCATTCAGCTTATTTAATTTTGTTTTACATAGTTTTTTTCCGTTTTTCTGCCGAAGCAACGAATGCTTGTTGGCTTTCTAGGCAGTTGGTGTAAACATACGCAAAAGAAAATAAGCATACTCTCAAATTTTAACATGACAAATACTTCTTGCTTGAAAATCGCATAGTAGAATTATGCATTGCACCTCAAGACAAACAGCACAAACGTACTGGCGTACAGCACAAGTGCCAACCATTTTCACCAATATGAGTTACCTGAGACACAATATTCTCGACTTTTCTCAAAAATTTTCCTCCGTGTTTTATGTCATACAAATCGTTTCGCAGAGCATTAAAAAAATCTGGCACGTAATGTTACCGCATTTTTTCCCCGTAGTTTGTGAACACTCACGGCTTTACGAACCTTTCTGTTTTTTTTTTTTTTGAGAACAGGAACTTTACACTGGTTGCACAAATAATATCGCGTTAGTACCTCGTACTGAAAAAGCTGGCGCACGCGAAGTATACCTAAATAAGAATAATTGTCCTCTATTTTTGCATCTTGAAACTTTGTTCCATAGGCAATACTATTTGCTATTCTGCGGATGACAAGGTGGACGACACGAGAAGCTGTGAAGTGAGTGACGTCAGCTACCAAAGAGACACAGATTGGCTATTTCCACTTTTACGCAGTTTATCATTTCGATTGTACGTAGACTTGGCTGTAGCGCCATCTACGGACGACACGCCCGCGGTAAGCAAAGAAATTGCACCACAGCTGCGAAGCCCATCCCCACGACACACAGGTGTTGACTGGAGAGGGTAATCCGTGACCAAATTTAGCTGCATCCACGTTACCAGGTTGTCTCGTCTACTATGCCCTGGTTGTTCGCACACATCGATTTGCGGATAATTATCGTGTAACACCTTCCCAGTGAAAACAGCGCCCGTTTACCGCCCCTGCGTAGGGAAAGTTAAGGGCAGCCTGAAAGGTAAAAGTGCGTCCAAGCTTCGTTGAAGGTGCGTCCAATCGATCGTCAAGCCTTCAGAGACGCGAATAGCAATCGGACAACGAACCCATGCGACGATTTTTCGCGCACTAAGCAAACGCAGCTTTTAACGATTTCAATGTATTACGATACCTGGCTTATCAGGTAAAGGTACACAATTGCACTGCGTCTGCATGATCTATGCGTAAGCCAGAAATAATTCTCGGTGGGTGTTATACGCTATGGCAAAAAAAGAAAATACCTCAAAGGGAAGATAGCATGCGCGCTAACATTTTATTTTCATTTGCTTATCTTATTTTCGGAATTTGTTTTTACGTAATTATGTATCAATTCGGAGTATGAAAAGCAAGGTTGAAAGAAAGGCCGAAATGGGGTGGGGACATTGGCGGGAATGCACCGCCCAGAAAATATCGAGGGGTATTCTGACACCGACACAACACCTGGTCTACACCCCATGAGATGCCAATATTGTCTTATATAAAACCGTTCCTCGTTCGCGATTTTCAAGTAACCGTTTTGACACAGTGGAAGCCGGGTTTCATGACCGCGCCGTATGCCCACAGATCTTATCAGAGCTTTAAGGTCTACCAAACGGTCTATAGGGAAATGCACTATGGTTGTTTTAACCGGACGCCGTCGCTCACGATAATAAAATTTGCTTTAATAAAAACAAGGTAACCTCGCTGCCGTCCTCTCAGTGACCCACTGGTGCATCTATACCATTGACTGGGGGCAGGTGCAGGGGGGAGGGCAGTATTTATTTTTGTTGGCCTAAAAATAGTTGTCTTTGCTATTACACTGTGGTTCTTCTAAACAGGCTTATTTCCGTATAAGATTTGGTAGTGAATCGTCTATGCTACACACAGTCGGAAGGATTGGCTGGACAAAACTGCTGTCGTGGTCGACTCTGTAATGGCACTGGAGAAGGAAAACCGCTCTTGAGAGCAAGTTACGGGTTTATGTTATTCTCTCTCCCACTTCATCCAAAGTCACGATAGCGCATGGCTCCTGGAAACGGTGGACCCTATTGGCCCGTGGTCCAAAGTAACGACGCGCAGATAAGGAATAAATTTTCAGATATTTTGTTTTCAAAAACACCCTTAAAGCGGCTCAGTGTGTGCCGATTTCGAGAGACAATAACGGCGGCAATGCGGAATTTGCCAAATAGGCCCTACCTCGGTGAGCCGGCCTCGGTGGTCTTGCGCTTGATGAACCGGGTAGATGTCGGTCTACGGACAATGCAGACGCCTTGGCGGTGCCTCTGCGACAAAAAATAATCGGGCGGAGGAGCAATTTTGCACAAGGGGGTGGCTTGTCGACGAGTCGTGGCCGCCAAGCTAGGCGTCGGTGGAACCAGGGCTCTGGCACCCCCTTTTTCGGCTACTTCTTCATCTGCCTCTTCGTTTTGTCTTGTGTGGTGACTTCACCCCAATCTTCCATGCTGAGTTTGTGGCAATAGTCCTAGCATTGAAAAACTTACCTCCTCAGATATTAAATGTCGTTATTGTGTCCGATTCATTACATGTTTGCACGGCTTTGATATCCCCCCAAAATTCAGCTCTTCTTCCCACATTTGGTTTTTGGGTCAAATCAAATCAAATCAAATCAGTTTATTTCCAACAACAGTGTTGGGGGTCACTCAGGCGAAAAGCGGCTAGCTACCGCTTGAAGGTGCCTGAGGGCCCGCATACATGACAGCATCACGTGAAAAAGGATAATATAAATAAATGCACGCCTTGAAGATTTGAAAATGCTCCATGGAGGAAACATATCCCTTCAGAACCATGTCAAAAAATAATAAAAGTATCATTACATGATGACCCTTATCTGACGCCCAGAAACACAGAAATGTTACACGACGCGCCCATCCCACTGCACCGTACTCCGAAGGCTTACAACGAATTCCTGTCAATTTTTAGCTACCACTACAATGCTGCTTTTCCTTTCAAAACAATACCGACTAAAAAAAGATACGAAAACCATGGATCAGCCCCCAATTGATGAAAATGATAACTAAAAAATGCTATTTTTAAAACGTTTTTCAGGACGAGTGATCCCAGAGTTCTGCAAGAATTAAGAAATACCGAAACAAGCTTAATGCAGAGTTAGGGAAGGCCAAAGCATTTTATATGATAGTCTATTTTCTGATATCTAAAAGGAGCAACCTTACCGGGTGTGGAAAGCGATTGACCGGGCATTGAACCGCGCCGACACAAAGGGGATTCCGCTTGAAATAACAGGAAACAAAAATATTGCAGGGATTCAAATAGCCGAATACTTCAACGCTCATTTCACAAATATGGTGCAACCGATAGTAATAACACCAATTAACTATCATGCCAACACAATATTCCTCCAACCAAGAGATGAAGCCGAAGTTTATCACACATTCATGTGTTTAAAAAATAGCCGAGCATGGGACGTCCATGGCATTGAAGCAAAGCCGGTAAAATATGTAATTGATGTTATCGCCCCTTTCCTTGTGTATATTTTCAACCTGTTTCTTGAGTGTGGTTGTTTCCCATCTTCCATGAAGTTGGCAAAGGTTACCCTTCTATTAAAAGGTGGGGCAAAGAATGACCCCAATAACCATAGGCCTATCTCCGCCCTTGCAGTATTTTCTAAAGGACTAGAAAAAATCGTTTTTTTTTCGTGTGAACTCTTTCTTTTCGAAGCACAATTTACTGGTCGACCAGCAACACGGTTTTCGACAGGGGAAATCTACAGAGACTGCTCTTTCAACGCAGAAAGAACTCCCAATTAGGAACATAGAAGAAAACAAACTAACGCTTGGAATATTCATCGACTATAGTAGGGCATTTGACTACTTAGATCATAATATATTGTTGAGCAAATTGAGTGATTATGGCATACGAGGGGTCGCTCATACGCTGCTTTTATCCTACCTCCCTAATGGATAACAGCGAGTCACTATTGACAATTGTGTTTCCCAGAACAGATCTGTTTTACACGGTATTCCTCAGGGTAGTGTGTTGGGGCCTCTCCTCTTTAACGTATATGTAAAGGACATTCTTGAAAGTAGTAGTGATGCCTCATTCGTTCTTTATGCGGATGATACTAGCTTATTCGTTTCTGGTAGTAATTCAGAAGAGGTGTTTCCGAAAGCTCAAGTGGAACTTCAAAAGCTTTACACTTGGTCAAAGCCAAACGGGCTAAACATTAACTCCAGTAAGTCGAAAGCAATCTTATTTAGGGCAAAAAACAAGGAAGCTCGAATTAATGCGCAATTAATGCTAGGGGTCATGCCAATTAGCATTGTAAACCAGCATAAGATTTTAGACGTGACTTTCTCTGCTGATATGACATGGACGGGTCATGTCGAGTCATTAACCAAATCATTATCATCAGTGGCAGGTGCGCTATCACGATGTCGACATTTCCTTCCTGTAAGGGTGAAGTTGCAGATGTATCATGCCTTGTTTTTTTCACGCATTAACTACTTTGCGCTTGTCTGGGGCACAACAACAATTAAAAGTATTATCGCAGTTTTGATGGTCCAGAAAAGAGCACTGGAGTATATTGAGAATGTGTCGTAAACGCACTCACCACAGCTGTTATTCTCTTGCCATAAGATAATACGCGCAAAACACACTTAATACTATCGCCTCCTCTTTTCATTTTTCTTCTCAAATGAAAAGTTTAAAACATTTCTTAAAGCGTCCTCAGATTTGAAAATTTATAAAAGGGATTATCGTACACGTGACAGCGATAGGTGGCTGGTACCACGCCGGCGCACGCTACATGCTGCAGTCCCTTAAACATAATGTGCCTTTTTTGCTTAACAGATATGAGAATGCACTGAGCTCTGATGCGTGTACGCGCAAAGCAATGCGTGAATATTTTGTAAAGATACGCTACAGCACGGTTATTTTTTTTACAGTTATTATTACGTCATGATTGCCGGTTTTATTGACTTTGTGACTGGTATGCACGTGTTTATTTGGTTATGCCTGCATTTCCTTGTGTGTGCAATATTTGTGAACCAGCAATCTATTTAAAATGTAACTTTATATTCTTTGTATAAACATAGTGTAGCGACTGTTGATATTGCTCATTTGTTCTTTTTTTTCTTCTTCTGTAATCTTCTTCCCTTCATCGAGAAATCCTCCTGATATGGGTCTCTGGTCGTAGGGGTTATGGCTGAATGAAGAAGCCGATTCATTAGCGCGGTCATCGCTCGACGGCCCTCTATCGACGTCTGTCCATTTTCGTGTATAGCGGCCGGAACATGGATACGTCGATATCAACGTCGGGCGCGGTGGCAGGAAGGATGTCATCCCCTCCTTTGATGACTGCACCCATTTCGCATATGCGTCGAACTCCCGATGTTGCGAATCTCGCCAATGCGAGGTTAATTTGAATAGCTTACGGTGTAGAGTTTCACAGCTCAACTTCTGTATGCACCCCGATGGTCTCACCTCATATGGTCATGTGCTCTTTGTGATGAACCTGAAACTATAGAACATTTTTTCTTACATTGCCGCGGTTTCTCAGTAATGAGAAGAGAATACCTCGCGGAGCCAATTCACCGCCTCGGACTTACCCTTTCAATGCCGGTCTTACTTTTGTTTGGTGCCAGTTCGCTAGGGTTTACTGACAGGAATGTGGTTACAGCCGTCCATACCTACGTCTCAGAGACAAGGCGCCTACCGTGTTAGCCGCTCTTCTTGAGTTAACTTGAGCTGTACACACACGAAAGAATAGCCTTTGCTTCCAACATCCCGCATAGTACGCACTTTTCTTCTATAAATTTCTGTACTTTTTGTGCCGTTATTCTCATCATTTTTTTTCTCTCCAAATCTTTGTTTCCTAAATCGGACACAGAAGCCCCAATAAAGCTCCCGATCCTGGTCAATACCCCAGTTGGGTATGCGCCACAAACAAAGGAGCAACAACAACAATTTTCTAAAATGTGCGGCGTTTCCTGCACTGCTATGGGATTTCTTAAAATGCTTTACACCTGCTTGTAGTTGATCTTTTTGACAGCGCATTTTGTTTGCATGGGCACGCCTGTGGCCGCGAGTGTAAACTGCGTGTTTAATGTGGTCAATGTTAAATGAACCTACGCCTATTACTCCAGGTACAAACTCCGGAAATTGTTGGTAGTGTCCCTTTGACCTTCAGGCTCCGTCAAGGTCAACGTAAGCGTTGTGGTTATGCGACAGCGACAGAGGCGCCACCGACCACGCATCTGCCATACATCGAACTAGTGTTCAGCGCCGGCGAAAGCACAACGCCCGCGCTGCTGTCGCCGGCCGAACCGATTTGTAGCGCCGACGCAAGCGGTCTTCGTGTTCGCTCCGGTCACCGGCCAAAGCAAAATTGAAGGCATTGCTTGAAGCTGGCGTCTAAGCATTCTGTTTGCCATGTATGACATGGCATGACAGACGAGCAGCGAGCAGCGTGGGGAGCACTGCTGCCACTGTCGACAATCGGAACAACGTCTCGTGGCCTTGCGAGAGCGATGCCTCTCGTTTGTCGGCGCAGCGAAATACTTCCAAAAAACTTTTGATATGGATGTATTGGGAACAACATGCAAGTGAAGCTTCGCTTCACGTCGTTGCCGCCTATGCGTGGGATTCTTTTTTTCACCGCCGCTCTTCACGCACCGAAGCTACCCAAAGGCAATGACATTCGCCGTGGTGGAGGACTGTGGATTATTTTCACCACCTGAGGAGTTTGAACCCCGCGGAAACTTCGACACACAGGCGCTTTGATTTTTCGCCTCTCTCTCTGAAAAGTAGCCGCCAACGCCGGGGTCAAATCCGCCTCCTTGGGTGCAGCAGCACAACCCCTTAGCCACTAAGCCATCGCGGCAACTTTTGTCGCTTAGGCGTAAAGTTCATGCATTATTCGTTGCGTTACCAGCCTCTATGAGCTCTTTTTTTCCTGGTGGTAAAATTATCCGCCGAAGTTGTTTCCTCTCCTCTGGTAAATTACTGACAGGCATTGTAAAGAAGTTCATGCCGCTTTGGTGGTCTCAAAATAGCGACACATATGACAGCCGCGACTAAGGACGCGTTTTCGCGCTGTTGTTAGTAGTTTGCATCTGCTGATGAGTTTATTTCTGTAATGAAATTATTGTTCTTGTTGGCACCTTCCTAATACACGCCATACTAAAAGCCAATAGGGCGGCGCTGCAATGGTTTGCATCTTCGCTGAATAACGCCTTGATTTTCCCCATCGTCATTCATAAATCTTCCAGTAGCTTATTCGATTTGGTCAATATTTCAATTATAAGAAGAAACGAGCTTAAGCTCTGTTAAACACCCACTGGTACTGATGCGGCGCAATGCCGCTTTGATTGAATTTACTTCGCTATTCAATGCTCCCATGCCCGGCGACCGTCCTAGTTGCGTGTCAATTTGAGGGCACAGCCCAAAACATAAGCCGCTCCGACCTAATTATTACGTAGCGACTGGTTTTGTGCGAACCACTGTTGTTCGTGTTGAGTTGTGCGATAAAGTACACGAGAGGCTCTTTCAAGTTAGAGGTTCACTTGTGTAATTTATAGGTAACGACACTCGGTTACATTTAAGGCAGCGTATTTCAGATATTACACTGTTTACATCGACACAGGAAAAAAACAAAGTTGTACCCCTGCTCTCATAACATAGCCCTGATCCGCATACGCGGCTTGACACCGGTATGCACAGCCTGTTCTGATGGACATGCGCTCCGTTGATCGTATTTGAATGTACCGAAACGGCACTGCAGCAGCAGGTACCATTTGATGGTAAGAAGACATACAAGCGGAACGTTAGGACCAGGATCCTAAGCTTTAGAACATACATACACAAGAGATTCTGCTGTTTTTCTTGCAAGGTAATTGGTACATATGTAGGCACATATCCAGAATGGTGCATCGAAGGAGGCTCCATCACCAAGCTGTACCCATACGTTGAACCTTGCACGCTCTATGAAACGAATGAATACGGCTTTATGAAACAAACGCTCTATGAAACGAATGAATGCGGCTTACTGTCGATATCCCGTAATTGCCGCTGCCAAACGGTCTTTCAGTTCGTTCTGACACACTTGGACACAAAGACATCGGACATTTCAGCAGTCGGCATTTACACTCGCCATTGGAACTTTCAACCGCCGAGGTCGGAATTCTTCCACAGAAAACTCGGAAACCACTGACCTACCGTTGGGTAGGGCTGCGGGCCGTGAGCGTTGAATGTCACTAATGCATGAACACTGGCGTATACCTGATGTTCAATTCAGGCAGCCCCTTGTATCGCGCTTCACACAGCAAGCTCTGTGGACAACAAAGCTTGTTCTCTCTCTCCCTCTGCAGTACAGGCGAGAACCCAGTGGTAGTGCAAAAGTTTATTATCTATGAAGTCGGAGTGGATCCCTATTCCAGGAATCCAAATGATAACCGGGACACCGATGTCAGAGATAAAAAAATTACGCCCACCTCCCCTCGCGGGAACCCTGGTGTGATGCGACGCTGAAGGGGGTTCCATTGTGCGTTTCCGTTGGGTCGATTACTCGAATTGCGTGAGCAATCGTCGGGTAATGCGAGAGAGAGAGAAAGAGAGAGCATGCGTAGCGCGGACGACCATCGACTGAGAGACCGGCCGAAGCACGGCACTCCGCTTACATGCGCAGCGCGCCCGAAGGAGAGGAGACCGCGGAGAGAGAGGGCGCTGCACATGCGCACAGCGCGCTTGCGCCGCGCGCAGCGCCGGCCACCGGCGGAGTGAGAGAGCGCGCCGCACTGCGCGCGCCACAGATGTTGGGGGAGAGGGCGCGCTATCACGGCGAGAGGAGAGGGGGTGAGAGGAGGAGAGACGCAGCTGTGCGGACGCGGACGACGACGACGCAGGAAGGACAGGGCCGCCGGCAAGAGATGCTCCTCTCAGCGTCGCATCTAAAAAGTTGCTGACGTGGAGGTGGTCGCGGGTAATCTGGTTATCCCACAGCGTAGGGAGGAGTACGTTGGATGGAACGGGGGTAGTCGGGGTTAGGCATGCACACTAATAAAATTGTAGGCTAGTGTGCCAGGCTTATACCAGAAGGTACATTCGTCGGGAAACTGAGTGGGAAACATGTTGTGTAAGCGAATTGGACGGACGAAGAACGAATTATGGTGGAGTGTCGACGACTGGCACCACTTGCTCTTGGCGCGCAGGAGCTCCTTCGCGGCGCGCAACTGCGATTGGTACCACAGCAGCAAGGTAACACCTTCTTAGCACTCAGCCCAGCCACTGAATTGCGAGACCTTGTGCCGCGGCAATACCAGCACCCTTCTCCGTCTCTACAACCACCTTGGATGTTCCCGAGTCTGCTAATTACAACTGGAGTGCCCGGCATTACCCGCAAACAAGATACCGCCACCCCTGCCTTAAAGGTCTTCGCCTTCGAACTGATTTCCCTAAAATACAAGGCCTACATCTGTGATAGCTACCTCATCGGCTATAGGAACCTGGGTTCCGTCCTCCCGTACCGCCTTCAGCGCAACGTTTAGCCACAGGACCACATCCATGATTACCGAACTTGCCGCTCTGCGTGCTGTTTTCGCCTACATCAACGAGCAACGAGCACGTCGGTGGGCAATCTTCACGGATTCTCGGACGGCCCATCAGTGCTTAGAATTTTAACAGAAAGACCAGCTTGTTTTTGACAATAGTGCCATGCACTTACAAGCTCTAAAGGCACACCATCATGAAGAGCTTCAGTAGATTCGTGCCCACTGTGCCATAACTGGGGAAGTCAAGGCGGACACTGCGTCATCGATCGCGCATGACCTTGCACGGGTCAGTGATACGGACACTGTTCTCCAGACGAGATGCTTCTTTCTGCCCTTGCGTCCAAGGCTGCCTGGAGTTTTGAGCGATCTATGTGGGCTGTTGCGCTGCGCAATTGCGCGCCGGTTCACTCCGTAGACCCGCACTGTACCTTTAGGATGCCTGACGGACTGTCCAAGCATGACGAAGTGGTTCTTCACCGCGTGCGGCTAAAAGTCGCTTACACCAGTTATTTTCGCTTCAAGATGAAACAGGCCGCTTCCCCCTTCTGCACTCTATGTGACGTGCGCGAGGACTTGAATCACCTATTATGCGAATGTACGAGGTATAGAGCAGGTAGGACGTCCTTTTTAGTCTCTTTCTGCCTTCCGCTTTCTACAGGACTAACTCAAGGTGACGTGTTAGGCCCTTAGGCTAACTGTAAACGATCATCTCGAGCGACAAAAGCTCTATTGTCTTTCCTGCGAACCACAGGACTTGATCAGACTCTCTAAACAGCACTCTAATAATGAGCTAATCATCGTCATCATATTCCGCATCATCATCACTTCATTGATTCTATTTTTTCATACATTTGGTGTAGCAAGCTAGGCTCCTTGGCCAGAGTAACCTGACCAGTATCTTGAATTAGACTGGCCAATTTCACTGCCATACTGAAGCGGAACTTCCGGCCATGAGTCTGGCCATAAAAAAATTCCTAGCTTTGTATCGCATGTAATTTTTAGAACTCACTCCCTCCCCGTTCGCACATCGTTTGTCAAACCTCAAATTTTGATTAATCTAAAAGCATTTTGGCCCAACTCACGTCCAATCTCTACCGTTTGTGTGGGTGCCCGGGCATGCAGGTATCCTGCCCATTCAGACGGCTGACCCATTAGCTGATGTCGCCTTGCATGGTCCTGTATTACAAGTTTGACCAAATTAGGTAACCAAAACTGTGGCACGCCTTCAGAGATATCTCTGAAAGAGGGGTGCGATCCAACTGTGTTTTGGAGGCATCAGAGTATGCTTGCTTAAAATTGAAATGAGATTCATCCTTTTGTATTTCCCGCCAAGGTGAAGTGACCCTTACAGCCATGCGATTCCTCCTCCCCAAAATAAACTTATATTTGACGAGGTCAGGATCGGCCCTACCAGAGGCATGCCTGTTTTGTAATGAGCCCGAATCCATAGAACACAATTTGTTTGAATGTCGCATTTTCTAGGAGCAAAGACGAATCTACCTAACTGTCCCATTCGAAAGCTTTCGACTTAAACGCGAAACTTGCGTACTTCTCTCATTCGGCGCTAGCAGCTGAGGCAAAGCACCGCAAGAAATTCCCGCCCTCCTTCACGAGTATATCATGGCCATCGGGCGACTCATGTGCTTATTCGTACGACCATCTGATTCTGTGACGATTCAGTGACATCTCGAAGCTTTCTAGTTCTACATACACATTTTAACTAATTAGACCCAACTCAAGCCATGGCCAATCTCCCTCAGGGGGTATGTACCGCTACCCCAAATGAGTAGAAGAACGAAGTCGAACAAACGCTGAGCTCGATCCTGGCCATTACCCCTTGTGTGTACGTTCAAAAACTTTGAGGGCATCATTATCATCATCACCACCACCACCCTGGGCGTTATTCGGCCGTGAGAAGGCAACCAACGAGGCCCGATAGGCGCAGTGCTTCGTGAGGTCCACGGGTTCGCGGAACGTGGAAAAGAAGCCGGCGGCGGGCACTGCCGAACCATAGAAGCACCCGCTCAATCTGGGCGTCGTGGAGAAGCTGAATCTGTACCAGCACTGCTACGAAGCGTTCTCCGTGGCCCACGCCCTGGCCACGAGATACCGGAACGTCGCTCACGCCATGATCTGGGCTCCCACCGACACCATGATTGTGCGCCGCTACAAGCAGGAGGCCGTGATTATGGTGAGTGGAAACATTGCACGGGGGTCGGTTTCTTTCTGTGGTTTTGACTCTGTGTAGTTCGTTATAATAATTTAGGACGCCCAACAGTTCGTTGCAGCCAATAAGGAATGTGGACGAGAAGATCCACGATGCTCCTCCACTTTTCTCTAGCTTTAGTACGCCTCGTAGTTTCACGAAAAACATCGCGTTGATTTTGGGCAATTTGACAGTCCCACCAAATTCAAAACAGTCCCACCGAAAAACATCGCGTTCGGAATGTTTCGACGTAATTTTCAGCTTCGTTCTTTTGTTGGCCCTTTTAAATAACCGCCATTCGTCCATTTAGTTCTCACGTGCGTTCCCACAACCAAAAATGTCGTTGGCTTTTCGATCTTACTACGTAACGGCAAACTCTACTGCCCTGAAACCTACCCATCGACATCAGTAGTTTAATGTTTTATTGAAGCCTGGTCAAACTCTGTAAAGGAAACGTCAGTCTCTTTGCAGGCAGGTGATGTTGTTTAGAATCAGCTGGAACCAAGGCGAAATTTTCCCTTGAACGGCAGAACCACCCAACGCCTTCGTTTACGACGATTATACCTCATGCAACGCCGCTAGACTGAATCACCCCTTGATTAGAGTAAGGCATTTTTATTCGTATCATAACGTATATTCATATTCCTGTCGATATACCTATTCCTATCCTATAAAGCAGGTGTCGGCAACCTGCTGCCCCCAGCCCGTCGTCGGACCCCTCTCCTCCTCCTCTTACTTAAAAAGGCCCTGAAAGGCGCTTTGATCCCAATAAATGAACTAGCACAATCATTCACCTGGGGGGTCAACGTCCCTGTGCCAAGTACAAGTTTTTTTACGTGCAGCGGAAAGCGAACAATTTCGTTCGAAAGTTCGCTGCCGCGTTCCCAACTTTTCCTGCGTGTGTCTGGGCTCCGAAATCTTCCCGCACGTACGGCATCGATTCTTACATGCGTGTCACGCAGCAAAATCTTGCAATTGAGCGGCTTTTCTCGCACTTCCGGTGAAGAAGGCGTCATCTGTTTAGCGTCGCCAGGTCGGGGCACCGCCTTTTGTTAACTAGCGCTTCCTGAAGCACGCTTAACGCTATCATGTTCGTCCTTGTTTATCTTTTTAAGTGCAGAACACTTTCTGGGCTCGGCTTGTCGTCTTAGCTCGCTTACAGAAACAAAAGTTAACGGCTTTGAAAAGGGTGTTTTCTTGTGTTTTGCTATGGTATACGTGTATTATTTATATTAGAGCACCCTTTAAAATGGTACTTTATTGTGTTCTTGGTAGGGTATAAGCGTGTTAGTGATGTTACGACACCCTTTAAAAGAATTTTTATGTGAAGAGCACTTCATGGGCTTGCGTTGTCGTGTTATCTCACTAACTGTCCATGCGACTCCCGGAATCAGGCGACGCAGAGAGATGAATAACCCAAGTAGAGCCTTCTGTCACGGCGTCAGGGAGTCCCGCTGAGGCTTCGAAAACCACGCGGTTTAAATAGTCATAACCGGTCAAACCTCTTGAAGCGCTGGCGCTTGTCATACATCTCCCCGTTATTTAGCGCAAAGTAAACTGCAGGTACATTTGAGGCGAAATCTGCGTATATAACCGGCAGTACCCGCATTCATTTAGTTGGAAACGCTCGTTGGGTGGGTTTTTGCGATAGTAAGCTACAAAAGCGGCCGCACAAAAAATAAATGGCGCTTTCGAAATGAAGCACAAAGGCTCCAGACGCGCAAGAAAAAAAAACGGCGCGTTCGAAATGCCGCAGAGATAGTCCAGCCCCGCAAGAAAAAAATGGCGCGTTCGAAATGACGCAGAAAGGCTCCAACCGCGCAAGAAAAACATTATGCGCTCGAAATGACGCAAAACAGCTCCAGCATACGAAATTAAAGCAAGCGGAAAAAACAGAACTCCCGCTAGCGCAGTTTCAGGCCGGGGGCGCGCGAGCATTGCGAAGGCGGGATATTTGAAATGCATTGGTTGGCAGCAGTGAGTGGATAACGCCACTACAGCCCATTGCGGCGAATCGCTGCTCTGTGCTTCCAAACAGCTTTCGTATTGAGTGGAACGGCTTTAATTTTTTTTTACTTATTACGCGGTTCTCGTTAAGGCGCGCTGGCCAGGCCGACACGACGAAGACACTTCCTAATTAGCAGAGCGCATTGTCACACGAAGCCGACGGCGACACGAACACGTCGGCCGATTTAAAGTCCGCGTGGTGTGACCGCGGCTAACCGAAGACGCCAAAAATACCGATCGGCCGAATGGTTGTGGGGTCATCATGATTTCAGTTTAGTTTTGAAACAGCATTGCGGAGCTATCAGCGAAGTCACAACGTGCCACAGTGAACACTCGAGCTTCTGCAAGCAATAACGCCGACAGGAAACATGAAAAGGTAAAAAGATGCAGTGCAGGTGGTTAAGCGACCCGCCTGCGCTTCTAATCCACTCTTTGCGCGCAAATGTTGCTACCGCTAAATCGTGCCCGCACTTGGTGCGAACCTTATCGCCAGTGGAAGGTTGCTGCTCCGCTGCTCGGCCACGACTATTCGAGACGGGTGCCGGAAAGCGAGTGTGTATTTCAGGCTAGGTTGAAGGGTTGAAGTGAGAGAAGAGAATGTGAGCTCGACGGCATCGCCAGCCCGCATTAGATGAAGGCACCCGCCTGAGAGACGCCTAGCCAACATTTATACGTGGGCTTAGCCAGGCAGTAGCTTTTGCTCGATATTTGAAACGGCGCTTGTTGCTCCGGTTTTCATTGCCGGTTTCATGGGGTCTGGATGTCCGGTGTACGCGGGAACACCGAGTGCTAGAGAGCGTTCAAGAGAGTTTCTTATTCCGTCGGTCCAAGTCTAAGCCAACCTCCTCGAACAGAGAACGGCGAGGGCCTGAGAAACGTTTGAGAAATGTTTAGAACCGATCGGAATAACGAAATTGAGTACTTTAACTTCCTGTCTACGCGCGTGCACTTCGTTACCACAACACCATCAAGATCGACATTGGCGTGAACGAGCGGCGAACTAAGCAACACAAACTGACGTCGATACGGAACGCGTGTACGTGCAGCTTGTTCAGCCTTGAGCGGAGTGCAGGACCCATAAGCAGAATGATAAAAAAAACAGCCTGAACGTAACGCGCAAAGTTAGAGAGGCCCGTCCCAAAGCGATGCCGAGGACCACAATATCGTGAACCAGACGACGCGCGCAACCGGATCTTCTTGCAGACGTCTCTGCGTAGCGAGGCATCATGGGCAGTTATGGTCGCGCCGTGCGAGGAGGTGAACGAAACGAGGGATAATTGCAGCGCGGGTGAAAATGCGCTGCTTTGATTTGCTATGACTCCTCTAATACTCGTCGCTTGAAAAAAATTCTTGAAAGAGGTGATTACAAGGACATTTATTCACCTCATAATGTGAACACCCATGTATCAGAAAACCTCTTTCAGGCCCCTTTATTTCCTGAAAACCGACACGCCAGTTTTAAACTGAAATGGTGCTGATACAACAACAGAGGATTGATCACTTTTAGTTGGCATTGTCCCACATCTTCAGACTTAGCCAGGTTATTGTCATTTATTGTCAAGCATTACTGCTACTCCACTGAATTTCTTTTCTCTTCGCCTGCAAAGCCCACTCCACCCGATTTGCCCTCCGGCCTTCCGCGGTTTCGCCTTAAAAGGGTCATGCTGAGAAAATATAAGTTTGGTTCATTCGAAAAATTGTCTCGTTAGAATCATGCTGACACACCCTCTGTAAGCGTCGCTCAAATAAGCTATATCATTAGGAAAAAGGTAATGGCCATGCGACCCACTAGATCATTTCCCGCTACAGAACCTATGATATCTTATGTGCCAGCTCTGCAATTGGCTGAGGTCGGCAAAAGCAAACGTTAATTAGGCAGGGCTTATAAGCTTGCCGAACGAGCTGTTTGCGGTTAAATTTAGGGCACATTCTTTCTATACAATTACGAATGTTGGGATAAATAGTGGAAGTAACGCAAGTACTTCTAACATAGAAATACCGATGCGTGCTGCTGTTGGAAATGCGCGCAACGCACTTGTTTTAGGTGCACCGCAATGCGGTGCTTTGGGGTTGTCTCAGACGACCCTCGCCGATTGGCGTAAGCGACGGTGTCTTACGTGACCATATTTGTCGAGTGAATGCAATGTTTCACGAAACAACTATTTTCTACCTAAACAAAGACGAGCTAGGTACAAATATGGCCAAAACCAAAGCAAATGTAGAAAACGACCCTCCACGGTATGGCAGCGTCATCTACGTTAACTAAAGTTAAATAAGGCTGCGCAGCACACCAAGTTTAGCTTGAAGACCTGTTCTTGTAATGTCATTGCATGCGTCATGAAAACACTTGATATGCGGGGAGAATCAAAATTGTGACCTAAATTGATTAATCTATCAGTGAATAAAGCATCGTTTGCTTTCGGACAAGCGCTGGGGGAACTATAAACACGAACTTTTTCGAATAAAACAAGCTTGTATTTTGTCGGCATGGCCCCTTTAATGCAACTGGACCCTTCACCTCAAAAGGTAGCCGACCCCCTGACATACAGCCTTTGTTCCTAACAGAAGTCATATTTACAAATCTCGTGTTTATGTGCTTAGTGTTCCTCCAACATTTGCCACGAGCTGCCCAAACACTTGCGCGGCTTTCGGTTAAGAGTGTGAGGTACGTTTTTAACAAATAACCTGCTCCGATCCTCTGTTTTCGAGGCTACCAAAAGTCCTTGGCGATCAGCGCTTTAGAAGCGTTCATGAGGCTGTAAGTGCAGTGTCCTTGCGGATTCTGCAAGGAAGGGCCATATAAGGGAGGAGGAGGTTGTGCTAAACGAGCACGTCCTTGACCTCAAACCGAAAGGCGGCGCCTCGATGCTAGTACGGGATATTTGGCGAGGGGCGAAGCAACACCTTACCCGTGGCCATTTTGTAGGGGTCTGGTCATTGCCCAACGCGGAAGCCCTCGAAGCAAATGCGCACTCAAAAATCTTCTCTAGAATCGCGACACTACAATGCGTTAAAACACCTTTCTATTAAAACAAGCGAACGTTCTCTGATGTAATTCAGGTCGCAATCAACCGGTGAAATCGTTTTCTTTACCGTACGCGGCAAAGTCGGGGCTATTAACAGGGCATGGCAGCTCCGTCGGATAATTCGATAGAGGACTGCATACAGGCCCGGGCTTCTGTACGGTATCGTCTCCTTTTTACACCATCTTGAAGATATCATGATGCGGGAGAGCATCCCTCCTTGTACACTTACAGTTTTCTTCCCTTAACGTAAAGCGTTGTGGGCAGTGCAATCACGCGTGATGCTCCAAGGGGTCACGTCTGAAGGGGAGGTTAGAAGAAAAAAAAGGTAGAACTCTCCCCTGATTGTCTGACAAGTGAGAGAGTAGTTCAACACGCATTTATGGGGTAGAAGACAGAGGCAGGGTGTCAAACCGATAAACGGAACGGAACCGGTATTTCCGGAACTGAACCCGAACCCGAACCGTTATTTTTTGAGCTCACTGAACCCGTACCTGAACTGAACCAAAAAAAATAAATAGCGGTTTCCGGAACACGCGGAAATGGTTCGACCGTTGCTAATACACTGTCAATATCATTCAGGGCTTTTCTCTTTCACCCGAGGAGAACTTGGTAACCTCTCACACACTTGTCCCCTTCAGAGGAGTCACAACACTATCAGCGCTTTATACGTTGTCACAAAATGAGGAAATGTATGCCCGGCAGTGTTTCAATAGTATGCTGCTTCTGGTCGTGCGTGCAGAGTGCAAGGCTAAGCAAGGCACACTTTCGGTAACCTACAGGCGATATGGAACATCGAAGTTCCACGGTATAGGAGCAACCAAGCTACAAGAGGAGAGAGAACCTTTATTATAGACGGATAACCACTGGTTACGATGGATGAAAGGAATGAGAGGGAGGGTAAGGGAAAATAAACAAATGCCGGGCGTTCTCTGTAGAGTAACCAGCTTGAAAGGTAGAGGGCCTAAAATAGACTCTTGGGGAACACCGCGGTCGACGTAGTAAGTCGTGGGTTTCCATACAGGCGGGAAACCGTGAAGGCGTACAGGCCGGCTTTGGACTAGTGCTACAATCCAGTTTTACTCCGCCTTTTGGCTAAGATCAAAGTGTAGGCTTCAAGAATGTTGCACTGCGCAAAGGTGAAGGCACACGCCGTACCTGTTCCGCCTGCTGCACTTGGTAATTTCCTTGGAGAGGTCCCAGACATGAAAAGTGTAAATACTTGACCAGTGTTACTCACAGGAATAATTCAGTGGCTGAACCATTGGCGAGGATGTACGTTCGATGGCAGCCCCCGGCCGCTTCATTTGTGATGTAGACGAAAACTGACAACGTCTGTATGTTAATATTTCGACGCTCATTATTTAATGTTCCAAGGTGCTGAAATTTTGCCTGCCGCCGTGCAATGCATGGTGCGCCCCATAGCATAGGCTTCAAACGCGCAAGATTTTTTACAGTTGTGTTCACGCGGAGAAGAAAAAGAAAAACCCTATCACTTAGATTTAAATTATTCCCCGTACAGTTCATACAGGAATAATCCGCTCTTTTTCGTTTCCTTCAGCCATCGCTGTCGTCCAGCTGAAAGACCTGGCAGTTCTGCAGTCTCGCCCGAGTCATGACCAGAAGCGCAGGATTCTGGTAGTGGCAGTTCAAGTTCACGCACTGGAAGTCACCCTGAAGACGACGCTGTTGCTTGGACGAAAGGTGCCAGTCAATATCAAGTGGTATACTGATTTCCGGACGTCCCTCCTTTGTCCGACCACTCACATATCTAAACTTGCCATCACTGCGATGGCAGTGAGTGCTGCGGTGCCTCGCCCAATTGTTAATTACGACACGTAGAGCGGACGAGTCTGCACCGGCCATTTGCCATCTTACGTTCACGTCAGAACGTCGTTACAAATCACATTAGTGTGTCTGCGCCATACAGCCAACAAAACCATATCTTGCGCTTTGCGCCAACAAAACTACCCATAAAATTCAACAAGTTTTTGAAGCATTTGATACATTGGCGATTTGTGAAAGTTAAAAAAATTCCAGGTGGCGTTTTATATATGTTTCGAATTAGTAGCAACATTTTTCGCTTGTTCTTCATAATATTGTTTAAGTAAACCATTTATTTTACGTAAACTAGCATTACGACGATAAATGAAAAGTTACGGGTGAGTAATACTAAAATAAATTATCGCCCTAGTTCGCCCAGACGCACAAAAACGCGACGTCACATTTTGGCAATTTCTGAAGACGGGTGATGCGTTTTATTTTATTTCTAGAAAGTTCCTTTCCTAAATTAAAAAATAAATAACGCCTGTAAAACTCCCTTAGAAGTACCGGAACGAACTGAAATGACCTGAACCCGAAGCCTCCCCGAACCGGTATTTTTTTTCCGTTCGACAACGTGCTTCGAGGGAGTGAGGTTGGTGGTAAGAAGGCATGAGATACACCAATTTGATTAGGACACTGATTGTTGACGGTTCGGCAGGGACGGAGTTTACATGACTTTGGTAAATGTGGAACTACTGCGAACTGATTGATTATCTTGGGTCATGAAAATCAGGGTGAAGATGATGTTGATAGATGTGGAACTACAGCGTACTGATTGGTTAGCTTTGGCCATTAAAAGTGTAAAGTAAACCAGAGTCCGAAAACCAATAATCGGTAGTGTCCCTTACTTTCTTTTAAGTGCAGGATCGGGCCGCCTGGTGGTGAGTAACGTTAGGGAGGAACCTGCCGGTAGACAGGAAGGGATGCCCCCGAAGAGAACGTTGTTTCGGGTTTCCCACGCGCACACGTTTCGTTGTTTCGCAGACGCGCGTGCGTGTGTGCGTGTGCGTGTGTTCGTGCCTGCGCGTGTGCGCACATAAATGTGAACGAAAAACTTGGCAATCTGATGTGTGACTTTTCGTACTGAGGGGTCGCGATGCTTGCCGCTGTGGCTGCGTTTGAGGTGGGCGCTGAAGGAGTCTTGTTGATGCACAGAAGTTATTCCCTCAAAGTTGCCAAGGGCAGCAGCAGGTGACTTCCTCCCTGCCACCAATGAAAATTATTTACTGACACTCATTACTGCGACAACCCGAAATAAGCATCTCATGAGTTTCTTGCACGCCTTGAATAAGTTGAAAGACTTGGAATGCTAATGTATTTGAGGGCAACCTCTCTGGACAATAGGAAACTGTCAGTGATACTCTATACTTTTATCAATATGGCAGTGATCTTTATTCATGTGGCTTGTCCTCGCGTTCCGACAATCTACTCTCCGTATCACTTAAAAATTGGGTGTTAGGGAAACTAATGAATTCACTGTGCGGGAAAGTCGGAACAAGAGAGGTTTAGTGCTGTCGTTGTGCAGGCCTGCTCCAGCAGTGGTGGGACGTTCGGGATCCCTCTGTGCAGGCGCTGGGCATCCTGCGCGTCCCCCTGTACACCATGGCGGCGGACGGCGTGCGGGAGCGGCCCGTGTTCCTGGCGCAAAAGTTTGCCGGCGGCGCTCGAGAGAAGCTCCTCTGCGCGGCGGTGCGACTCGGTGTGCTCGACGCCGGCACAGTGCTGGACGCGGCGGAGGCAACGCAGCCCGTCGGGTGCACGTCATCTGCCGTACTGATAGGAGATCCGTGCCACTACACTGTTTCTGGCGCCACTACTTGATAGGGAATTCTGGGGTTCCGGACTTCTTGCGTGATTCTGAACTGTACACGACTGTGTTCAATGACTCGCGATGAAAGTGGACTTCTTTTACTTGTCCTTAATCTGGAAATGCCAGTTTGCGACGTATGAGGATTCGTATGTGTCATCAACAGCCGACGACGACTTGGGGGAACAAAAAGATTCGCGAAAGCCTCAGCTTTCAATATAGTTTTATGCAGCCTCTTTGTATACTGTGCAGTGTTGTGCGGTAGTCGCGTACGTGCCGGTTGAGGCCTAGTCCTTCGTTCGTAACGTAGTCTGGGATAAATGGTTATGTAGCACGTATAGCACGTATGTAAAGCCTCTGTACACCCTCGGCCACGTTGTTAATGCTTGGTTAACCAGCTGCCGTTTGTTACAGACCCTTCATTACCCCGTCACTCACCACGAAGGGCGATGCCGGCGCATGGCGTCGGAAAGCGTATTACAAAGAAGTAAAATTGTTTGGTATTGTGGGAGCTCATTCTCCGATATATTATCCGATGTGTCTCGCTGTCATTAAGCGAGATTTTGGTTCCAGTTCTAATGTACCAAAATTAAGGGCACTAAACCCGGCACCAGGCAGATTTATTTTGCAATTCCCGAACGGTACATTATCGGGCCATTTTTTTGGTATGTACTAAAGATATTACCCGCCGTGGTGGCGCAGTGGCGAAAGCGTTGCACTTCTCAGCACGAGGACGCGGGTTCGATACCCGGCCGCGGCGACCGATTTTCTAGTGGAGGCGAAAAGCAAAATCGCCCGTGTGTGCAGGATTTCGGCGCACGTTAAAGATCCCCAGGTGGTCAAAGTGAATCCGGAGCCCTCAACTACGGCACGCCTCATCATCTGCGTTGCGTCGGCGCGTTAAACCCTACAATAAAAAAACTAGATATTTCAAGTCTTCAAGGCACAGAAATTTATTATAAGCGGCCGATACAAATGTGTTCCTGTTTTGTGTCGTGAAGTCTATATAAAGCGAGGGATTCATCAGTACATTTTGAATTATTACTTAGATCAAATGAGTTATAATTACACGTCATCATCATTATCTTCAACATCACCAACAACAGCCTTCTTTAAGCCGATTGCTGGACGAAGGTCTCTCCCATTGACTTTCACATGCTCCTGTCCTGAGCCGCTCAAGCCCACGTCGGACCACAGAATTTCCCTATTTCATCTCTTCATCGTGTTATACAGGGGCAATACCTATAAGGAAGGGCGTAAGACAAGGAGAAAATCTCTCCAATGTTATTCACACCATTTTTACAAGAAGTATTCACAACATTGAATTGAGAACAGGTGGGAGTAAGGGTTAACGGAGAATACCTCAGTAACCTGGGATTTGCTGATGACGTTGCCTTGCTGAGTAACTCTGGGGGCGAATTGCAAAGCATGCTTACCGGACTGGACAAAAAGAGTAGTACCGTGTGCCTGAAAACTAATATGCAGAAAACTAAAGTAATGATCAATAACCTCCGAACAGCACAGCGGTTTGAGATAGGTGGCGAGGCACTGGAAGTGGTAAAGCGAATATGCCTACTTTAGCCATGTTGTGACTCCGGATCCCAACCATGAGTCAGATAATTAGAAGGATAAGAATGGTGCGGTGGCATACGGCAGGCATTCTCAGATAATGACTGGCAGCCTACCATTGTCCTGCAGAAGAAAGTGTATGACAGCTGAATCTCTCGTGAGCAGCTCTTGCTTGGGCTGCTTCAACTTCCTCATTCCGCCATCTTGTAAATAGAACGCCACCGCATCACCGGGACGTCTCGGCCCTTGGTCTCTCCTCTCATTTTATATGGTGCCGATAAATCAGGGAAGAAGGCCCTCCTGCGATTCCCAGTCTTCCGAACTTCGGCCTTTTGAATGAGGAGGACCCTTGATACCGACGACGGACCGGTGTGATGGACTGAACCGGTGGTGGTACGCGAAAGTGACCGAGGCGATGGGCGCAGTAGACGACGACGGATCCTCACCTCCGACGATTCCCTCGATGGGCGGCGATTCCTTGAACGGTGAGGGGAATGCCGCCGCTGATTGCGCAATGCAGGAGGCAGTAACTTTGATGTGTGAGTAGTCTTGACAATACGATGCGCCTTAACGAACTTAAGACGAAAAGAGAAAAGGTGCGGCTATACGCTCGTGAAGTACGCAGAAACGCAGAATCCGCATTACGGTTGAGTAATGACGAGTGGTGTTGCCAACAGGTTGAAGGAATTGATGCGACAGCTACGGAAAACAGAAATTGTATTGAGAACACTGAACAAAGCCGTTTATACACAGCGACTCCCTGGATGAGGAATATGCCACCAATGTAGAATATCAAGATGAAATCACTCATGTCATGATCCGTATCTACTATGAATTGAAATACAAAACGTACGACGCCACAAAACCGAGCCAGATCGACGAGATAATAAATTCCTCTACAAACTTCAATGAGTTTTTTTACACTGACAGAAGAATTATATAACCCACTTCATGTGAAGAATTTCCAAGAAGCCTCTGCGATAGAAACTTTGAATGTACCACAGTTCCTACCGCAAGCACAGCGCGACAATGCGACAACTTCGTTAGCTTCGCGTGATCTTCGGACAGAAGACGTCTTGATATTCTGTGCCTTCCAAGAGACTGCAGACACTACCATGAGCAAGTCAGGCATCGCCTGGACTCCCGTGACGTCACCACAAGCTACTGATCGAGAGTGTTCCGAAACTGACATCACGGACGTACCCCATAGTAAAGTTAAGTTCGTACAAGAAGGTGGTTGGTGTCGCAGTGGATGGGTGAAAGTAGCCGATGACGCTGACGCAGGAGGTAGATGATGAAGAAGAAGTCCATTTACACTTATTTATAGACGATGAAGCAAACATAAGACAAAACGACCACTGGGTTACAATTAAAAGGCGCCGCAGCGCACAAAGGGTGGTATCGCGGCGTGATCCCTGATGGGGGCCCGGAGGCCAAAAAAGGTGCCAAACCGCCGCGCGGTTAGCGAGGAATTCGTGGGGCTCTGGCGCCCAGAAACCGCCACGGGAGCGAGTCTTCGTGCGACCGCTCGCAGTCGCAGCTCTCGACAAATTCGTTGAAGCATGCGCGAGCAGTGCGCAAGCAATGCCGCCTCCCCCACAGCGGCGCACATGCCAATGAGGGTTTTGACCTCCGCTCCCTCCCTGGCCGTCCCCGAAGGTCAGGAGGAAAGGAAAGCCTTCCCCGACGCCGCGTTAAAGCCGCCGGCGAGGCCCATATAAAGGGTTGCGACTCGCTGGCGTCGGCGGAGGCCGCCCCAACCAGGGTGTCGAACCGGAACCGGAACCGAACCGAAAACCGGAACCGAACCCGAATTTTTGCCCGGAACCGGAACTGAACCGGAACCGTATTTTTTCCGCCATTTTGGAACTGAACCCGAACCGGAACGAATCGAAGGAACCGTTCCGAACCGGTTCCGGGCTTCAGAAATGTGATTTCTAGTTTTCCAGTTCGGTACCCTACCTTGCGTCTGAAGATATGTTGCCACTCCCCAGACAGAACCATGAAATATTTTGCGTAGTCTGCAGTTCCCAAGGCCCATCATGTTCTCTTTCAATTATTTCCCTCAATTTAATGTAAAGTTGTCCGTATATACTATCAGTTTGCGTTAGGCACTGCCCATCTCTCCCAATTATCTTTTACGTTTAGAATAACTTAAGTTATAACGCATATTACGAGGCAACATATCATGGAATATTCTTCATGGTTTCTCTACATGGTGTTTAAAATCGCGTAAAGTTTTTAATGTCTTGTTAATTCGCATGCATCCCTGTCCGCTTGTGAAGGCCTTCAGGGACACCATCAACAATACATCCATATCTTCCACTTATAGTTTGAATGGGCAGTTCTATACAAACAGCACTGAGACACAAACACTCGCAGTTCTCAAAATTAACGTAACTTTTTCTTGTATACAGTGCCGTTGTGTCTTTTGCTTACTGCTCTAAGAGAACATGAGATTTTAAAAAATGGGGAATCCTAATTTCCACTTTTAAAGTATATTTGGTAGCATTTTTATGTTATCTCGAATCTGCTTAACCTTAAACTGAAGAGGTGAATGGATTGAAGTCGATTAGTGCGGGTTAGCGGGTAGACTCGCCACACCCCCTCGCCACATCACCTCCCCACACCCCCTGTTTCGTGGACTACGTGTGGCTTTCGTCACGATGTGGATCCTTTAAAAGAACGCTCCGTACACCTCAGCATCACTTGGCACGGAGGCAGTGAACAGAACGGTCGCCTGATAGTCGCCTTCCTATTTCACAGGTTTGAATATTCTGCAGTAATCTTTGTTCGCTTACTCAGTGACTTTTTCTGTTGCCTCTGGTGCCAACCACCCAGTGTCATTGCTATTGTGCGCCCTTGTGTATAATCCCGCATTGCTTTGGTCATGAAAAATGACATTGCTGACCTAAGACGCGAGATCGCTGATCTTCAGCGTGAATTTCGAAAAGAAGTAAGGAAAATGCAGAAAATCTACGAGGAAATTAAAAAAGAATAAGAAACCACTAGGAAATAAAATGTGGAAATGCAAAAAAGCTGCGAATTCTTCAACAAAAGCTACGAGGAAATGAAAGAAGAATGTGAAACTACAAGAAAAGAAAACGCAGCTTTGAAACTTTCAAGTTCGACGTTGTCATGATAACGGAAACCTGGTATACGAGTGACACAGAAGTGCTGCGCCTTTCGGGCTTCAACACGTTCTTGCTAAATAGGTCCCACCACGAGGTGGGGGTGTTTTACAGCTCGTGTCTACACAGCTTTCTTGTAGTACAATGAACGAATTTTCGACAGTTACGACAGATTATGAAGCTTTAACGGTGAAATGTAAAAATGCCATTTTTGTTGTTGTGTACCGCCCCCCTGATGGAAAACTCGAAAAGTGTTTCGCATTTTTAGAAGACCTTAACAATTTTGTTTCGTCTTATGGTTTACAAATAACTATTGGTGGGGACTTTAACATTAACATATTACAGGGAAGCGCACATTCGCGTGATCTAGAGCTCCTTTCGGTTATTTCGGCTGCATGAACGTGATCAAAGAACCGACTCGTATGGGCCGTCTTTCCCAAAGTCTTATTGATGTATTTATAACCAGCGATATAAATAGCAGCACCATGTCCGGTGTGATTGGTGTACATATAGGTGACCATTTACCTATATATATGTTCTCAATGCACACAGAAATACTAAGATGTAAGCAATGTCCCGAATCTTTCGCTTTTCACGATATTAATCAGAATACTTTGACTACTTTTCGTCAGAAGATTCCCTCTATTTGGTGGAACCCTTTACTTCTGTGCACCACTGCAGATGATGCCTACGATACTTTTCTAGAATATATAAAGATGCGTATAAAAAGTCTTTTCCTCTTAAGATGGTCAAGAAAAATAAGAATATAAGGAAACCATGGATTACAGACGAATGTCTGAAGATGATCCGTAAAAAAGATTTATTGTACCATAAGTTTGTAAAAACAAAGAGCAGGGACGATTTTGTAGCCTTTAAAAAGTACCGAAACTTTGTGACAAAGTTCTCACGCTATACTAAAAAAAATGTACTTCGAACATGTGTTTTCTGAGGCTTCCTCCCGGCGGGATGTCATGTGGCGGGAATTGAATAAACTTTTGCACCCACTTGCCCCCCGTAACGACGACTTTGAATTGAGAGTAGATAATAAACCACTCAAGGGTCAAGAACTGGCAACCAAGTTTAATCACTATTTAACGAATCTTATGCAATGCTCTCACAATGAAAGCGCTATGAGCTTCCTAAAGGATTCTAACCCCCACAGAGCCTTTTTTTCTCCGGTAACGCCTCAGGAAATATCGTCGATTTTCTTGTCACTAAAAAATAGCAAGGCCATAGACAACGATAGGCTTCAGATTCGGCCTATTAAGTTTGTACTGGACCTTCTTGTATCGCCGCTTAGCCATATATATAACTTATGCCTTACTACTGGTGTTTTTCCAAAAAAAGATGCAGCAAGCTAAGGTCACGCTACTGTTTAAATCCGGGGACAAAATCAATTTTTCCAATTATAGACTGGTTTCTGTACTTCCAGTTATTTTAAAAGGCTAGAAAAAGTAATCGCGAAACACCTTGTGTCCTTCTGTGACAAACACTCTATTATATCATCAAAACAGTTCGGTTTTCGTAAACATATGTCAACGAATTAGCTTTACTAACGCAAAAATAATTAATAATCCAGGGATTTGAAGAAAAGAAGGTAACTTTAGTTATATTTATAGACTTTTTCAAAGGGTTTGATAGAATTAGTCATTTAACATTGCTTTAAAAATTACAACATTATGGATTCCGGGGGCTTTACTCTTTTGCAATCTTATTTAGGTAACTGGCAACAGGTCGTAGCAATAAAGGAACACAACTCTTCTTCACAAGAGGTAAGAGCTAGAGTCCGCAAGGCAGTCTTCTAGGGCCAATCCTGATCAATATTTATATGAATGATATCGTGGAAATTACTGACATTGCAAATTTTATTATTTACGCAGATGATACCAGCATTTTCGTTCAATCGTGTGATACTACTCAGCTTTTGCATTTAGCAAATATACCCCTCCAAAAGCTTCACAAATGGACTAAAGCAAACTCGTTAAAAATAAATACTAAGAAAACTAACGCGGTGTCATTTTCACCAGCTCAAAGATCTGTCGACAGAAACCTCAGTTTGTACATCGGATCTGAAAAGATTTGTATAGTTAGTGAAATAAAAAAAACATTAGGCAATGTTTTTAATGAACATTTAAAATGGGATGCCCATGTCGATCACGTCTGCACTAATTTATCTCGAGCGTGTGGGGTGCTTTGTAGGTTACGGCCTGTGGTTACATCAAATATTAAACTTATTCTTTATCATGCTATATTCACAGCTCTCGTCAATTACTGCAGCCTCGTATGGTTAACCAGTTCCGCAAAAAATATTAATAAGCTGCATTTATTTCAGAAAAAGGCCATTCGACATATCGCAACTGTACCATATGACTCTCACACCAACGAACTATTTCTGCAGTATAATTGGCTTCCTGTCCAATGTATCTACAACTTTAATCTTCTAAAAAAGTATAAAAATAGCTTGCAACACAACGGTGCAGCATATCTAAGTCTATGTAGTTTAAGAAAACCGTTGGACGTACCGTACGAAATTAGGGGAAGGAGTACATGGTTCGTGCCGTTTTCAAGAACGAATTATGGCAATGATAGGTTGCAATCCCGAACTGCCCGCCTTTTAAATAACCTAGCCTAGAGTGGCATAGCTATAAATACAATTTCTAAGTGAGACTTAAGGAAACGTTTACTGCTGAACATAGAACATTTTTAACTGACAATCTATTAAGCGTTGTCTCTCGTGGCAACCTTGGTTTAGCCAAAATTACTTGTAATATTTTTCAAGCGTTTTATTGGCATTGTCTTCATTCCCTGCAAACTTTAGCATCTAAAAAGTACCGTACACTGATTTTTGCCAATATTGTGTGTATTTATTTATGTGGATACTTCTGTGTTGCATACGTGTATATAACATGACTTTTTCTTCAAGTTTTGTCTTTTGCTTTTTTTGTGTCTACATATCCAATATTTCTCTTTTTATGTACCTGTGTACCCTGTTTTGTTTTGTAACCTTTATATGTATGTATATACCTATGAGTGCCTATATGCGTGTATGTATATGATTTAATAAGTATCTTTTACAGACTGAGCTATAGTGCGTTTTAATGCTTTCTTTTATATTTGTATGTAATATCGACATGTTAAGGCGAGATTTATTTTCTTGGGATTATTTCCTGTGCGTATCCTTTAAACTCCTGTTTCTGCTCTGCCACGCCAACCGTAAGGTGCAAACACCTCGTCAAGCTGCAGTTTTGCAGCTTTTTGTGTTTGTCCTCGCATTTCTATGTACAAAATGCTCAATAAAGTTGAAGTTGAAGTTCAAATTAGTTAGTTGAGTGAATGAGCTAATGTGAATTATTGGGACTGGTGTGTTGATTAATTTTGATTAAAAGAATTAGCGGGTCAGTGAAGGCGGATTCGACGGTCGGACCAAACATGATATCTTTGGGGTCCTTGGCATTTGGAAATTTTGCAGCGTTCTCGTTCTCGACCAATCAAGAAATTTTGTCACGCACAAAGTAGCCGCAAAGTTATGTGAAGACCGCATGAATGCTATAAAAGGTCTTTCTTTATGCCCGTATTGCGCTATTATGTTGTTGCTATATTAAAATTGACATCTCAGACTAAAGTTAATAACTAATTGCCTAACGCATATTGTATATTCATCAAAGAGTTTTCAAAACGTGTGTATATATGAAGGGAGACAGTTGGAAAGAAACTAAACTGCAAGAAAAAAAGGGAGGGACGATCAACTGGTTTGATGCAACAGCCGCCCGATAGCATTCTTCAGTACCTTCTCTTTGTGTTACCGTTCTGCAGCCTCCCACATGTGTAGCATCTCAACCGCCGAACACAGCCCCCTCTAAGCTGAGGAAGCGGCGACAGCACGTGCGCTTAGCCAAAGCGGTGTCAAAACTCTCATAACAGACCCTCCTTAGCAGGCGTGGCCCAACTTTGCCAACGGTCGATTGCATGTTACAGCACTTCCGATGATCAATCAGAGACCACCAACGAGACCAGTCACGATTGTATGGGCGCCAGCTCATACTGGCATCCACGGCAAACAAGATCACCAACCTCGTGGTTCGAGATTTGACTCGCTTAGCCGGCGCTAATGAAGCCCGGCCCGAGTGCATGCATCCTGCAGTCACAGACCAAGAAGTTACTCAGCACTCTGGCCTCTTCCATAGAACGTACTCCTCCCCGCACAAATCGCTACCGATTAACCAGGAAACATTACTCCACACCCTGTGGGCATACACCTTCCCACACAACGGCAGACTTCACCTCTTTGACGGGACACAACTCTCTCCATTGCGTTACTTCTGTGGAAAGCCTGGGAACCTCATACACATAGTAGGCGGCTGCGACTAGTGTGCCGTAGATCCATCCAACCTTCACGTTTCCATAGAGAATTGGGAGACAGCCATGGCCAGCTGCGGCCTGGAAGATCAGTTGTTCTTGATGAAAACAGCTGTCGATTCGGCCCCCTCGAATGAGGACGCCTCTCTTAAACATTGTCTCGATTGAATTAAACTCCATTTTCAATCTCTCTCTCCCTCTACAAGTGATCATTACTGCTGCTTGTGACTTCACTTGGCTATCATCTTTCCTAGAGCCCAATCGCTGTCACCAGTCGCTAAAGGACCATTAGCAAGTTCCTATCTCCAGTGGTTCACTATCCAATGTCGTCCTATACCCGCCGTCCAATGAGTCTTTAGAGCCATTCTTTCTTTCAAACAGCTCTGTTAGCAGATAAAAGATGAGAAGTAGGAAATTCTTCTAAATGCCACCTGCCACGCTTGGCAGTCGGCGCCACATACTCGTCACACTACCATAAAAAACATTTTGCGGGTACAGTTAAAGCAGCTCTTCAAAACCTTAGATAAACTCGCCGCGGTGGCTCAGTGGCTAAGGCGTAGCGCTGATGAGCACACAGACGCGGTTTAGATTCCCGGTCGCGGCGGCCAATTTTTTGATGGAAGCGAAAAGCGAAAACGTCCTTGTGTCCGAAATTTCGTCGCACTTAAATATCCCCAGGTGGTCAAAACTAATCCGGAGCCCTCCACTATGGCGCGCCTTGTCGTCGGCGTTGCGACGGTGCGTTAAACCCAAGAGAAAATAAATAAATAAATAAATAAATAAATAAATATAACTAGGTAAATAAATAAATAAATAAATAAATAAATAAATAAATAAATAAATAAATAAATAAATAAATAAATAAAAAGCAGTAAATAAATAAACACTTTCGAAAACGCTTTCAATCTTCTTCGCATCTGGAAGCACTGCGAGAACTATAGCTATTATCAGCACAGAGCAACATTGCGTGATTTGCTCGTCGCTGCGGATACACCTTCAGTTTCTGCTTCGCTTTTGTGGCTTTTTTTAGATGGGTATCAAATGCGTTCTATTCTGAAACTTAAGGAAAGCCGGCAAACAGCCGCTACACCACTGTAATGACGTCATTCAGCGGTCGAAGAACGCGAAGACCGGGAAGGAGAGAAAAATATTTTGAGCAAGTTTCTATGTTATCTGACGAGGGGAGAACAGTAATTTTTGGCTGAGGCACATTACGACCCCATAGTATAATGTGTTGGTTGACTACTTTCGGCAAGCACTCAAGATTTAGACAAAAGTTGAAATACGTGTTGCAGGGTCGCTTTAGTTTGGCGAAGACAAAATATTTTAACAAAGAAACCTTCATTATGAATTTGTTGCTATGCCGATTTGATAAGGAAACAAAAAACGAGCACAAAAAATTAACAGAAAAAAACACGCCTGCTTTTTTTTTTTCTTCGAACCCGTTTGAACCCGTTTGAACCGGTTCGAACGGGTTCGAACCGGAACGGAATGGTGCTCTGGAACTGAACCCGAACCGAACCCGAAAGGCTTGAACCCGAACCCGAACCGAACCCGAAAAAATTCCGGTTCGACACCCTGGCCCCAACATTCCGCCACCGGATGGGGAGACACAACAAGGCCACGAGAAGGGAGGGGGGTCATCGTCAAGACGGGGTTCATCGGCGCTGTCATCATTACACCCATTGAAAGCTAAAAGGGGAAGATGAGACGCACGTGTTGTCAACTAAAATACAATCGATAGATGACGGTGAAAAGCGGAATACTGACATTTTTGAGAGACATCTCAAGAGGATTGTCGTTACACGCATCGTACAACACAGCCGAGGAGTTTGCGATAAGCCCCCTTTTATGAAACGGAATGCATCTCACAATGACGGTCCGAACGCCCAGAAAGAATTGCGAACGTCCAGTTGCGAACGTCCAGAAAGAAGCATGAAGGAGCTAAGAAGCTGTTTTCCGGCCGAGATTAATATAAAATGGTTGTGTACATATCCGAGTTCAGGGGCGTCGAAGATAAACTTCGAATTTCCACATGGCTTCGTCTGCACCGACTCTACCGGCTTGTGCTCCGAAGACGGCCCCTGATGCAGCTTCGCCTACCGATTGCCTCAGAGTATCCGACAAGAACGAACGAACTGAAGGCCCCTACTGGACGCGGACTGACGACGGGCTCTGTGTGCGCGGGGAAAATGGGGCCGGGGAAGATGTAGAAACTTCCCAATGATCATCGCGGCACCGATGCGAATATCATCATCGCTGCCCGTAATCTCTCGTGAGCAGCTCTCGCTTGAGCTGCTTCATCTTTCTCATTCCGCCATCTTGTAAATAGAACGCCACCGCATCACCGGGACGTCTCGGCCCTTGGTCTCTCCTCTTATACTCACTGTAACGGAGGCTCGACTCCTCCGGCACATCCAAATGAATGCCCTGATCACTCCCTCCCGCCTTTTCCTCTATCGCTATAGGTCTGACCCCTCTTGTCCCAACTGCCCCACTGCCTACGCTGATTTACCTCATTGCTTATTCTACTGCCCTGTGGCTCAGCTATCCGACTCCTATCCCTCCCCATCCCTTTCCATCACCACCTGGACCGACTGGCCTGGCTCTGAAGGAGAAGAAGAACAGCGAAGTCTGCTCGCCCAGGCAGTCGACATGCTGGGCCTGTAGCTTTTGCCGAATAAAGGTCTTTTCTACTCTACTATTGTGTGGGCATTAAAGGGACCCTGCAACACTTGCCATCGACTACTAGTAATGTATTTTGGGATAAAGTCTATTGTCCCAGAAATCTCCTCCCGCAAGAATTATGAAAATCCGTTCACAATTAACGAAACTACGCGCGATGAGAAATCGCGCATAATCGTTCCCTCTCAACTCGACCGCGTACAACGCGACGAAAGCTGCGCGCTCTCTCCCGGAGAGGGGGGCGGCTCGCGGCGTTCTCTTCGGCGGCCTTCGATATATCACATGCCGGGTAGTTTTCTCCTTTTCTCCGCAACGCGGAGAGGCCTATTTCCGGTCTGGTGCCACAAAAAAGCAGGCATGGGTGCCTGCTCGCAAGTGCGCGCTCGGGCTGATAGGGCGTTTTTGAAGCAATAAACGTTTGTAGTCGAGTGGTCCCGTTGAAAGGGAAGTATTGAGCTCATCACTCAAACTCCGCGCGCACTCAAAACACAAAATAAACGGCAAAACTGTGCCTACAGGTTCAGGCATAGAAGAGGTTCGTACACAGCGATGACGACAACGGAAATGGGAGAATCTAGCCGCGAAGTTGACCAGTGACAGCCGATCGGGCAGCCATGGCCTATGTGACGTCCCTCGGGCCATGCATAATGAGGACAACTGAAGAGAGAGCGGTTGGTTTTTCCGCGTCTTTCACATCGATTTGCGCGCTCACCGCTTCACGTGCACGTGTAATATTTGGCTCAGGTATTCCTGGCAGTGTAATCTAAACGTCGCGCATGTTTACTGGCACTGCTCAAAGAGTGTTGCAGGGTCCCTTTAAATGCCTCAACCCGAGCCGCATTTCTTTGCTGTGTGAGACGCGTGAGATTTACACATAAACCTTCGCCGCCCTTTTTCGAATTGTCCATTGTGATTTAGTGAATAAACAATTCCCTGACGATTACAATACTCCCTAAAGAAAATTTGCGCGCAGCGAAAACTGCAGTCTGATAATGATGTGAAGGCACTTCGGACATTGGAAACTTGCTTGCGCATTCACCGCACCAATGCAAGGGGTTAAGTGTTCTTGTAATATTTTGTTTTATATCCTTATTATCATGCCGCAATTTGCATCGCCTCCCCCCCTTAACCCCTTACGCAACTAGTAAGCGCCATAAAAAAAGCAAAAATGCATAAATACAACATAAAAACTTGCGTAACATTCGTCTATGCACTATGTCCGTACACTGATGTTATTACACCACCAATTGTTCTGTTTCATGCCATCACCCTAGGTAGGCATGGGCCAAGCCGAAGAAGGAAAGAAAGAAGTAAAAGGTACTGGAAAAGCCCAGGGGTACCATTGAGCTGAAAGGTGAGCGCTTGTAGGTTTGCACTCTTTCGAGCAGATGTACTATCGCTCTCAAGTTAACTCGCAACCTGCGAGCGGCGCCGGAGCTGCTGCTCAGCCGGCGTGCAGCCAGCCACTTCGGATCTTCTGATAATCATCAGCTACCCCGGAGGGTAACTACTGCCTTTGTCCCAGAGAATGCGAGACGCGTTAATGCATCCCACGTAATTCAGCGCAGCCTTGTGCAGCGGCCAAAAAAGTGTGACTGCGACCCGGGGTTGTTTCACTGCTATGATAGCATCCCGACGTAGCGTGGTTATCTTACGTTTTTGTTGGTTGGACTATGCGTGAGTACCGAAAACGAGCACCGAAAACGAGCACGAATATCAAGTAACGCACCATGCCTTACACATTTTAAGTCACTCCGCAAAACTGGGTGTAACTGCACTGCATCGGGCGCATTTCAGCACCGCATTCGCTTCTTCAACGCCCGTGTTTACCCGTGCGGGTGCGCATGATTATAAGAAGAGCTTAAGCCCTCTCCCGCTAGATCTCGTGTGCACGCCTCGCGTTGCAACCGCAGCCTGAGGACCCGTTCAGGACGCCGCTCGTGCAGTGCGAGTCAGTCGAAAAGACGGCCGTGGTCGGCTGTCTTTACGGTTAATAATCCGGAAATCCACATTTCTTTATTCTGCTTCGTTAGCTTGCCTGGAAGTCGATTCGCATAATTCTGTATTCCGAATGCTTTGTTGGAAGCGTTATACTAGGTCAATAGTGATGCGCATTCTTACCTATAGTTTACGACCCACCTTTACTCTCCTAGGAGGTCCATTTAATGCAGACAATCATTATTTGTACCTGCCGCGTTACTTTGCCACCTGGCGCGGTTGGTGCTGTTGAGGTCGTTTTTAGACAAGAGCCCGTAAACTGCTCTCCAATTAAGAGGCTCACATTTTACAAACATCACTCAATTCACTGTTTTGGAGAGTGGGGTAAAGTAGGCCTTGTTGGCGGAGGATGCTCAAAAAACTTTAGATTTATTGTGGTGTTTGCGATTCAAAGCTTGTTATGACGTCAGCGCAGCCGCAGCGCTCGCTCGCTCCTAATACACGTGCGATAGATGAGCTGCAGGATATCGGCGCCGGGCGCAGTACAGTCTTTCTCATCGCTGAGCATCCTTCTGCTGTCGGGTTCTATGCTTAAGTGGAAGGAAGGAAGGAAGAAAGACTTTGCTGAATGCCTGCAACTCTCGTAGCCACTCGTCGATCCCGACGTCATCCCTACTCGGATAACCCCTTCGCTATTCGCTACGGGGTTGGACGCGGCTGCCCCGTAAGGGAGGGCGTCGCCCCGCAGCTTTCGCTCCGGTGCTGCTTTTCGAGGGCGGCCAGGACCTGCTGGACGGCTGATAGTTGAGTGTCCTTGTCACAACTGCGCACTGCTTCTTGGATCCACGGTGGTAGGTCTATTCTGGTTGCCGCCTCGTTAGGTCGCACTACACAGTCCCACAGCAAGGGGGCGGTCGAGGCCCTAGCATTGTTACATAACACGCACGTGTCGTCCGAATAGAGTTCTGGCTGTATGTGTTTCATGACGACCGGGGTCATCAGTAAATTCGTCTGCAGCTGTCTGAACGTGCGCGCTTCCTCCCTTGTTAGCTCGGGTTGAGGCGGTGCCAGTACCCTCCTACTATTTCTATAATATTTGGTGACACTCTGAAAGGTATCGTACCTGTCCTTCGTCTCGGTCCACCACTCTGCAGACGATTCCACTGCTGCCGCGCGGCCAGCTAATCCTCGCGCGACTGCGTTCGCCGTCTCGTTGTGTTTGGTGGCGCGTTCCGATTCCTCGTTCGCCGCGTGGGTGGGAAACCACTTGATTGTCACCTTGCGTCCATCGATATTCACCCGCTCGAGCACCCGCACCGCTTCACAGCACAGCGAACCCTTGGCGAAATTGCGCACTGCACTCTTTGAGTCGCTAAGCACCGTCGTCTTCTCTGTGTCCGCGATGACCAGGGAGATGGCCAGCTCTTCCGCTCGCTGCGCGTCTCTCGTGACGGTGCTCGCGGCGTTCACCGTGACTCCCGTCTTCCCATCTATCACTACCGCCGCGAAGCACCGGCGGTTGCCGTACTCTGCGGCGTCGACGAATCTGGTGCCCGGAACGTTCAGGTGATGTTCCAACACAGCCTTCGCTCTGGCCGCTCCCCTGTCCGCGTTGTGGGTCGGATCCATGTTCTTGGGTAACGGGTACACTCGGACGGCGTTCCGTACTGCCGCCGGTACTTCGCGCTCTTCCTGCTTGCCGAGGCTCTGAGGGTCGGCCACCGTCTCCATTCCGAGCCGGGCGAAAATGGTCCTCCGCGTTCGCGAACCCTTGAGCCGCTCTATTTGGCCGGCCCACTGGGTTTCCATGATCTCCTCCAGCGTATTATGTATTCCCAGCTGGAAGAGCTTCTCCGTGCACGCGCTGTCGAGCACACCTATGGCTGTCTTGTACGCCTTCCTCATGGCCGAGTTCAGGTGGCTGCGCTCCTCAAGCAACCACTTGTGGAAGGACGCCGCGTAGGCGACGTGGCTTATCGCGAAGGACTCGATAAGTCTGAGCAGGCTGTCCTCCCACATCCCGGATCTTCTGTTCGCCACTCGCTTGATCAGCTGCGTTGCGGCCGCTACCTTGCCTACCAGTCGGGTGACCGTGTCGTTGTTCCCACGGTTGCGCTCGATCAGGAACCCCAGCACACTGATCTTGGCTACCTTCGGGATCGCCTGCCCATTGCTTGTGCGCAGGCTGATGTCGCTCTCCTGCTTGGGTCTGGATTTCGGCAGGATTATCAGTAACTCCGACTTTTTCGGGGAACAGATCAGGCCCGTGCCCTTCAACTGGTCTTCTATGGCGTCCACCGCCTGTTGCAGGGAAGACTCAACGTGTCCGTCGCACCCGCCCGGCACCCACAGCGTGATGCACTCTAAGAAGACGAGGAGTGCTGGGCACTCTGTCTAGGAGTAAAAACTTTTGTCCCATATTTCACTCCCTTTGGCAGCATTGGGCGACTCTTCCGAGGAGTAGCGCGTGGCGGCCAAACGAGAGGCGAAACACTCCTCGTGGGATTTACTTGCTGCTGTCGGAGCGGAGTACTTGAACCCTGTGTGGGAATTGCTATGCCATGTACAAGGCAGTGTTCCGTCACTCCCATTAGGCGTGAATAAGCTCTATTGGCTTCGGCGTTCCCGGATACTGCAGACGGGTACTACTACTCTCTTGTAAAGCATCTCGTTACGCCTCAAGAGCGTTCTGCTATTCCCCGCGAGACAGCGTGTTTTCGCTCCGCCTGCTACTAGCCCCCCCCCCCCCCCCTTCCATCCCTACGATGGTACTATAGGCAGTTACAAGCAAACAAAACAGGACACGCCATTTTGAAACATGGGAAGAAAAAACAAGGTCAGACTTTATTTTTCGAAAAAATACCACAACAATCGGTTCATTCTGCAATTTCACACAAAAAGCAATTTATTTTGAATTAAAATATCACAGCATAAAAACGGTTCTTACTCCACATGCACACAGGAGACGTAACGCCTATTGAGGATACATCCAAGAAAAATTCACAAATAAAAAAGCAGCAAAGCAATTGATAACACTGAAATAAAAACATTAAATTAAGACAATAAAAATGACAGTAACACCTACAAATAAAAAGGTACTGGCATTAGCACGAAAACGTCAGTAGAAATACAGCAGTGGGAAAATAGTTAACAGTATTAACATAAAACAAAGTGGCCTTAGTACATCAGTGAGTGCTTCACATGGACTGGAAAGCCAGCTCTTATTTAGGACACATCAAAAACATCTACAAATAAATTTTGCGACACAAAAATCTTGGACTAAAACTATTCAGCGTGGATTACTATTAGCGCATTACAAGGTGCAATCAACACAGATACAAAGCCACTGACACGGGAACTTTGCAACAGATATATGTTGGTGGGACAATAGGAAACCACCGGAAACATTCCCACTGGGTTTTTTAGGCGGGTGGTTCTCAAATGAGGATGCGCTAGTAAGATTTAAAAAAGGCATAACTTGGTATTAAAAACAAACACGTTCGGGCTGAATGCTTCACAATGTTGGTGGCGGCCTTCAGAACAGTACCGACCAGGGCACCGTGCTTGAGCCGAAGTAACGTCTACAGAAGCAAGAAGGTGCGCTTCCCCTTTGAAAACACAGACAGCAGCAATGGGAACTCATCCACGATGTCCAAGGATGTGAGGAGAAGTGTCTTGAATGCGACGGCCACTCCTGCTGACGCCTCGGGGATCTCGTTCTCTCTCAGGAAAAAAAAAATCTTCGGGCAAATACCGTCTTCCCATGGTTCCTACATAGGAAGAAAGAGGGGGACAGCAAAGATAAGTTCTACAATGAAAAAAAAAAAATTACGAGTTTGACGACGTGATAGATTAGTTTTTGCTCCGAGAGAATGCATTGAACCCGTATTGGAATGCAATACTGCTTGGCGCAGTCACAAGTCTACATGCGAATGTGCGGTGACCTTGGATGCAGCCACGCTCATTGTGCCACTTGGCCAATGTCATGTCAGACAGCGCGCCCTACAGCTGTCTGCCTACGCAATGCGCCCCAAACCCATTAGTGCTTACGTGTCCGTAGCTTCTATTGTTTACCCCGCTATCGTTCCCGGTATAAAAACATTTAACAAAATTTAAGTAAAGAGAACTCTTTTTGTAACGTTATAATCCCCGATTAATTTGCATAGGATTTTGCCCTCAGCCGACTGCAACGTACGGCCCATTATACGTTCACAAGTACAGCATGTAAAACTTGCTATAGGTCATATAGCTACTGTTTTCTTCATTCTCGAGTACGCTTCGTTGCATGCACGCTGCAGATCGCAACATCTGATGAGAACCAATAGGCTCGTTATTGAACGATCAGAACGCTCGAACATTAAACCACACGCAGCGACGGCGACAACCGACGCGAAAAAAGTACCGTAATGGGTACAACAAACACTATGGGCGACAGCGACAAACGAAAAAAAAAAATAATGCATTGCTGCCAATGCCATTCGTCGTCGTTGCTGCCGCTCGCTCGTGGGCTGCTTCTGGCCGGTATAAGCCCGCGACGGCGACGGCCCGTCGCCTGCCGCAGTTGCCGCCGTCAGCGGCCTGTGTAAAAAATTTTTGTCTGTGTCGCCCACAATACCTGTTTGCCGTACCCAATGAGTGAGTTTTCTCGCGTCGCTCATCGGCTTAGACGCATGTAGTTACCCCTTAACAGTGCGGGGCGTACGCCCCGAAAAGTCCCATCTCCGGCCATCCTGCCCTCAATCAAAACGCAAAAAACCTAAACCCTGTCAGGACAGCATTTCAGTCTGCTGCTGTACGCGCGGCGGTCACTAAAATTATTGTAATTTTAGTGACTGCCACGCGCTAGACGCGCTCCTATCACTCAGCCTACACTCTTAGCCAAAAAGGACTAACGGGGCATCGGCGTTAGTCTTTTTGGGGACTAAATGCGTTGCCACTAGAATTAGTCCTTTTTGGGACTAACGGCAAGGGTACCAACTGTTAGTCCCTTTACACTTAGTCCCTTGATGGTTCAAGCGTTGGTCCGCCATAAAGACTAACTGTTGGTCGCTTGCAGATCAACTGTTAGTCTCCTCTGTTAGTTCACTGGAGACCAACCGTTGGTCTTCTGAGTATCAATCGTTAATCTTTCCCATTACTCCCTGTAGACCAATTGATGCTTTCAAGACTAAATGTTCATCCCTGCAAATCCTCCCCTTTGGATTAACCGTGCCTACTAAAAGACGATGTGCTGGCTCGTGCAAATACTCCATGAGTGACTTGTTCCATTAGGCCGGCAATTCAGAAGGCACGAGTAAACACAAGAGACCAGAAACAGTATTTCTTGGCCACTTGAAATATTCACGACAAAGAAAATGTCACTTTCAAGCTTTTATTGCAACACCGTGTAATCAACATACACAACACAAGTAAACCGTACTCTACTCTTAATGCTGGAGTCTCTATTTCGGAGGCCTGTTTGGCACACCTTGTCAAGGCGATGCGCCCTGTATTGGGCTATTCCGGGTGTTCATGGCTGGTGTCCTTGGCGCAAGCGCGCTCCACTTGCACGAGGTACGTGTCCGTTGAGAGGAGACAACCATCCTCCGTGAAGCTGTCAGCAATGGGCGAATGTCGTCACGCTCCTGCAGGAAAGAAATAGGGCAACAAAACAAGTGTTATTCGTGGTAGGATAACATTCGTGGTAGGACGCAAAACTGAGAAAGACACAGTTTCCAGCAGCCCTAACAAGCATCCGTAAAAATACCCCAAAAAGCGAAAAGACAGAAGCAAAATCAACGCTTTATGTAGTGCAGCCAAACGTGGACCGTGAAGTGCACTGAGTACAAAAGTACGGATTAATTAAGACCATGGCCACGGTCGTTAACATGCGAAACTCAGACAGTGTTGTTTTTCTGACTCCAGCAGAAAAGACGCCGCTCAAACCAGCAATAGAACCTGGGGACTCATGCTCCCTAACTCAACGCGTTCAACCACTGAATCAGGGCAACAGAAAATATAAAGATTGCTCATTATTCGCATGCAGGTTCGCTATCATGCTCAGAGGCTTACGTAGCACGAAACAAGGGCCTCTTCCCTCCCTTTCACGAGGCATGTAAGGAAACACGCTTTCTGTCAGCACCAGCTCTAAATCAAAATGGTTTGACTGCAATCAAAAATAAAAAAAAAACAAAAAAAATCAATTATTGGAAGAAAACCTGCTTTCCTGCGCTTATAATGCGGGTTTGTAGAACAAGGTCCTTATTGATTTCTGGCTGTGGTGTCGAACAATGCGTTTTTATTTCGAAAATGTAATAAGAGCCAAATTTTGTCAATATTTAACAAATTTAACAATGTGTAAAATAGCCTCAGGCGAAACAAACAAAAGGGCGTCCCCTCAGCTTGCTGCATGGGGAGTGGCTATGGCTGCACGTTTTTATTTCCTCTCTGCGGGCAGTTCAGAGTGAGTTCGGATGTGCACACAAAAAAGGCTTTTAAAGGAAAGGGGCCAAAATGTTTGAGGCTGACCACGCTGCGAGCGCTTGGCTGCCAGTGAGGGAGCAACAAACATGAAAAAAAAAGTGAAGGAAGCTTTCGGCCACTGTAGATTAGTCACGCGAGCGTGCGCCTGCTACTGTGAGATTCATGTGAAAGGTGCGGGTGACGGGTATGTGTGGGAAGGACTTTTTTTAGGGGGGAAGGGGGCGCCTTACTGCAAGTTTAGGTTCGCCGTGGCGGCCACAAGAAGGGCCGGTACTGTAAAAGGGGCCATCAGAAAACACTATTCTGGAAAAAAAAAAAAAAAAACTCGCCGTGAGGTACAGAAAGATACTGCGGTTCTGTTAGAGGGCTTTTATTACCGCGGTCAGACCGCGCCTTCGAGGAAAACTTCATATTGACGTTCTGCTGTGGTCCGGCAGATTACTAGTTTGGGTTCCGCAAAATATGGAGAAAAATGCCGTATTCAGCTAATTTACACCAGATTTTAACCGTTATTGTCTAGTTTTATTCTGGACGTAGTTGCGGTTACGAGGGTACAACTATTTTTGTCCTACTCAGCCTCAGCGTGTATCGCGTCCATTGCAGATCCGGCATTTTGCCAGACGTTTTGTAATTTTTCTTTTAAAAATATCACGTTTTCATTTAAAATTTAATATTTCTGAGAGTAATTCTTGTATCCTAACAGCGCCATATTGTTATTTTAGTGTTCGTTAATTTGCCTAAAAAGTTAGAGCCCTTCAAGAGTCTCGACCACGTGTTAACCACATTTTGACATTTCTGGCTGCAAATGTATTAAAACTGCAATTTCAAAAGAAAAAAAGTTAGCGGTTAGGTTCCTTTTTGTACGCTGCTTCTTCTGAGGTGGTTTTTTATGCGGTTTGGCCGCTCGTTTGAAGAAGAAATGCGTTTTTACTATTTTAGGGTTAAGTAAAAAGTTAGGTAAATATTGACCGAAACAAATAAAAATTAGGTCGTCGTCGGTAGTAACGCCAAGCGAATCGACTGGCGTTGTTTAAAAAAATTAACTGACACTCTGAAGCTAACATGCAAGCTCACGAACTTCAAAAAAAGGGTGAATGGGGAAAAGCCGCCGCCGCCGCAGCTCACCTTTCGCACGTCCGTCCCCGCTGGCCGCCGAACAAGTAGAAACAAGTCGGAGGGCCCCCGCCAGGGGGAGCAACAGCAACGTTGCGGGAGCAAAGGTTGTTGTTGGTCTTTCCGTTGGTCCCATTCGCGTCGGGGGTCCAACGTTTGGTCCCTTCATTTTGCACACGGCCCTAATCTTGGCGCGTTTGGTCTTTAGGGGACTAAATCTCCTTCGCGAGGCGTAAATGCCGCAGTTCGTCTCATTTTCTCCCATTTTGGCTAAGAGTGTATTGTACGAAATTCTTTGGAGCCGCGCAGGTAGCCACAGCTACTGCACGGCAGCCACTCTAACCCTAGCCGCCGAGCTAAGAGTACAAATAAAAACGCAAAAAACCTGTCTGGACAGGATTTCAGTCTGCTGCAGTACTCGCGGCGGTAACTAAAATCATTGTAACTTTACTGACTTCTACGCGCTAGACGCGCTTCTATCACTCAGCCTATTGTACGAAATTCTTTGGAGCCGCGCAGGTAGCCACAGCTACTGCACGGCAGCCACTCTAACCCTAGCCGCCGAGTTAAGAATACAGGGTATCGCTGCGACTACTCGCGCGACCGTGCTTCTTACCTGCGAAAACATTCGGCTAGGATACCAACACTTCACGAATCAAAGGGATTGAAACGGTGCAAGACTCGACGCTGTTTGCACACGGGTACAAAAGCCGCCCTTCAAATCTAAGCAACGGTCAAAATGAGTGACGAAAACTTTAGGGTTAGCCGCTTCCGCGGACCGAAGCTAGACAGCAACTCTCCTTCGCTAAATACACAAGATAAGAATACCAGGTTAACTAATGGCTTACCTCCACTTCCCGCCAGCATTTCTTCGTCCGGTAGATAAATCCATGGTCGTCATCCCAAGATCCCAAGCTTAAGGCGCGAAGCCTGCAAAGGCAGCGACTACACACCGGCTGGCCCGGCGGCTTGCGCGCGCATTGCTACACAGTGCATATAGTTCCGGTATCGGCCTCTGCGCCGCCGCAGCTGTGATGTCCGTCCGAAATAAAAACTAGTTCCATGCATGCACGCACGCACGAACGAACTAATATACGACTTGCTAACGTGTTCGTGATCTAACGCTGACGCACAGGCATGCAAGCAGTTAGCGAGCACGCGTCACACTGCGTTCAAGCAAGTATGAGGATAAGGGCAGGTCAAACTTCGCATGTTGAGCAAGCCGTCTCCGAAGCTTCGGATAATTCTCGTGCCGAGAATGCTGGCGCCGAGAAGGCGAAAACGAAAACAGACACCGAGGGGCCAAGCGCGGAGCACGAAACACCTGAAACCGCCACCGTCGCAGCGAACTCGGCCGGATGTTTATACCAACGAGTGAGAGCTTTGGAGCTTTGGAGTCTTGCCTGGGGCGTGTCACGTGTGTGTTCTGTTCGCCGAGGAGAGTCGCCCCACGCCTGCGCACCGCGTGAGACGTTTTCTCCCCGTGCTCTTCTGTCCTGATCCACTGTAACCTCAGTTTTCTCACTAATGATACCTTTAATTCTCAAAACCTAGTTTCTCCTATTCGATGCGAGCACGCGTCGTACTGTGTTCAAGCAAGCATGACGATAAGGGCAGGTCGAACTCCCCATGTTGGATGAAGCGTCTGTTTAAAAGTCCACTTCGTGCGTAGCACATGGTTTACAAAGCGCAGCCCTGTGTTCCGCGCTGGCGGGACATCACGGTCTGGCCCGATCAGTCGTCGCTCGCTCGCCCGGTTCTTGCGGGTGCACCGCCTGTGTCGGTTTTCACCGTAGACGCGAGATCGCGTGGCGGAAAATCCGCCGTGGTAGTACGCCGTATCTTCGTCGGGCTGAGCTACGGAGACGCGGCGTCCACCGCCGCGCCGCCGCCGCCGCTGGGATGCCCTCAGTGTAATCGCTGAAATCGGCGCGCAGTATTCTTTCCTCCGTGGTGCGCACCTTTTATGATGCATAGTCTGACAACTTTTTAAATGTCGATAACTAAGCCATTACAGAGGAAAAAACAAAACAAAGAAACAAAACCAAATCGAGACATGCGTTTTTTTAGTTTTGTTAAGCTTGCTCCATTCATGTCACTGAACGCTGCGAGCAATCGTTACATGAATTCATATTCTTGCACGTTTAGAATGCGCGGCGGAAGTACTCGGGCGCTTTTTACACAACTGCTTTATATAATATATACGTATGCAAATAAAACATCGCTGATGAGTTGGTGTGCGTAAATGGTAGGAGTGCCTCTCCATGCTTACTCCCGCACTTGACAAGAATGAAATTGCAATTTTACTCTTCGTACTGGAGAGAGGAGACGATGTGCAGCTTTACTCTTCACTGGTGCGGGAGCGGAACTGGGGCTGCACTCCGCCGCGCACGAGAAGAGTACGCTGTCAGTTTTGCTCTTCCTCCTCATGGGAGCGAACATTACATCCAACTCCCCGCAGCTTTCGAGGGGAGCGCGCCAACGCTTGCAGGAGTACAATGACTGTTGGACTCTTCAACTACTCCCCCGATTTCTTAGAGTGTGTCGTCCGCGTATATGGCGTGACGGACCTCGGGTATGGCTTCCAAGCGCCTCGCGACTCCGATCATAACAAGGTTGAATAGCAGCGGCGATATCACCGAGCCCTGGGGCGTGCCCACGCTTCCTATCTTCCGCTTGTCCAGAGAGTGGTCTCCCGCTTGAATCTTGGCCGTGCGTCCAGAGAGGAAGTCGCGCACGCAGTTGTACAGTCGACCAAATCTTTAACTGGCGTGCGCGAGCGGCGACTTTTCTGTGCGTCAGCGCCATATGACGGAGCCAAGTTGCAAGCTGTTTGAGGCTAAGCGCATGCCCAGAAAGCCGCGCTCAGTTGTGCCCATCGTCTGCTAGGCTGTTCCTTCCTTAGCGCGTCACCCATTATGAGCGCACTGCGAACGATCTAGGCAGCGTAGTAAAGCGAATGGGTTTGCTCTTATTTTATTTTCCCAAGATCAACGTTGCAGCAATCAATCGAGTAAATTTCAAGATACGCCGAACACGCCCAATCATGAGATAAGCCGAAGAACATGGGTTACGTATTTCTTCTTTCGGTTTTTTTTCTTCTGTAGATGCCTACTTTATAGCTTCAGCACAGGCTTCAGCACGTTGAAGATATCAAGCGCGCATACGACTGATAACTGCCCTTAATACACACGAGAAAGCGTTTACGTCACAAAGTAAAAAATGAGTAAACCCTATTCTTCAGCTTATCTCATGAGTGAGCGTGTTCGGCGTATCTTGAAATTTACTCGATTGATTGTTGCAACGTTGATCTTGGGAAAATAAAATAAGAGCAAACCCATTCGCTTTATCACGCTGCCTGGATCGTTCGCAGTGCGCTCATAAGGGGTGACGCGCTAAGGAAGGAACAGCCTAGCAGACGATGGGCACAACTGAGCGCGGCTTTCTGGGCATGCGCTTAGCCTCAAACAGTTTGCAGCTTGGCTCCGTCATATGGCGCTGACGCACAGAAAAGTCGCCGCTCGCGCACGCCAGTTAAAGATTTGGCCGACTGTACGTGCGCTCCCCCATCCGCAGGGAGCCGACTTGGGACAGGATGGCCGAGTGCTTCACTTTGTCGAAAGCACTCTGCAGGTCCAGTCCCACTATCGATCAAGGCAGAGATCATAGACAATGCTTAAGTGGGCCATTAAGACAACATACAAGTCTGATTCATTTAGAAGGCTGCTTTGTCCCGATAACACCATTACCAATGTTATCAAACTTCAAAGAAATAACATATTATAAAAACCCATTCAACAGCAACGACTTCCCAGCCACGTTCGGGCCATTCTTCTATGACGTCACAAAATCCTATTTGTACGATTGTCGGCCGCCGACGTAAGCACCCCAAAAACGTGACTAAGTGATTGTCGCGGAGCCTCTAGTGCTATACGATCATATCACTTGGATGCTGACGCGCAGCTAAACATCGATAAAAATGTTCTTATGTCAGCTGGTAACACGTAGTCCTGGCGTCAATGTGGCGATAATTTTAAAGTTGTTCAACAGTTACTGCGTTATCGGGTAAAGAAACATATTTTGTGGCTGGAATGAAGCTGAGTGAGCTGCCAAAGTCTAGATCCTTCAAACTGAGCAATGTTGTAGTGGGTCTTCATGGCCCCTTTGAAGGCGATGCTAAAGTGTCTTCCCATTAGAATATCGGCGGCATCGACGACACCGCATTATGCGCAGTCTTTGTCAAAATTTTCGGGGCCACGGCCACCGTGGCCGGAGCAGGCGCACGGCCGGGCAAGGGCGCGGCGCTTGACGCTGTCGGCTGGTTACGCGGTTAAACAGAGTGAGGGGAACTTTCGCGCTTCCTTTCGCAGTACGGTTAGCGGGATAAGTGCTTCGTGGCCGGTTTCTCAGAGTAGGCGCACTTCGCTCCAGCGCAGTCACTTAGTGCTGCACTTGTCGCGCCGGACAGACTACAAAATCAAGAGCATAGTTCCCCTCGGTCTCCTTATCCGTGCAACCAGCCGATTGCGGCAAGCGCAGCGCCCCTGCTCGGTTGCGCGCCTGGGGTCATCGCCTCCTGTATTTTTAAATGACAAAAGCACCAGCCCAGACCCCCCAAACCAAACCCTCTCCTTCTACTCCGACAACTCTCCCCCAATCTGCAACCGTCTCAGCACTTTATTCACGTGACCGGTTTATCTCGGGGTGACGTGTGGTGGAAAGCGGCAACGTTGGCAAAGCGTGCTCGCTGTGGCTCGGAGTTTTCTAACGCTGGCGCGAGTGCCATTTCTTTGGCAATGTCAAAATCGGTTGCCTTGGCATCCAGGCACAAGCCGCTGTCGAATTCAGTCACCGTTAGGTGATCTCGGTTCAGCTCTAGGTCCCACCTTACGACAGGTGGGCACTGCAGGCGTACCACTCGCTCCCACTGGGAAGCGCGTGATGCGCTTGGCATTGTAAAATACAGGAGCCGATGCTGGTGTACATCTGTACATCTTCTGGGTGCGTAACAAGCGTGTGTTTTGTTTGGGGCGTTACTTTTACGTAATTTCTGCATCTAACCAATAGGTGAAAGCAGTCTCCGCAAATTTCCAGTACAGCCGGAATACGATTTGTCGCATACAAAAACGCGCCGACATCAGCTGATTGAAATTAAGGGCGCTGAAAATATACGTTTGTTCAGAAGACCACAAGCGTAACTAAATTTCTACCGGCAAACCAGACTAAAAGTACCGCGAGGCAGATAACTGAAAGAAGTTTATTTTTCTCTGCAACCACCCCGACGCCTACCATTCTGTAGCATGCAAGGGAAAATATATCGTTGCTCTACTTTTGCAAAAAAGGTAGAAATGTCTTTGGCATTTGCCGACAGCTCATTTTTAGTGCGTATTGTTTGAAAAGAAACTGCGTCTACGCAGGCAGGTGAAATCACAACCCCGAAAAATAAAGATAAAGTAGGTGTTGTATCGCCACCTCTCATGCGGGCTATTTTCTATGCAGCGAGAACGGCTACCTAAGTGTTGTCGTGCCCTTCCCGTGTGAAGCGCCAGGCCGCCAGACTCCCTTCCACCTATCTAAGCAAGAAGAACCAGGCGCCATCGGGCTATGCTGATGTTCGCACCTTCCCTGCCCGCCGTGAGTACTCAACTCAATAAAAAGCAGTATCCCAGTTGTATCTTCCTTGTTTGCCAAACATAGCTTCGTTGAGTCCATTCAGTCGCATTAGGTAACACGAGACCATATCTTCAAAGCAAGAAGTTTGCACCCGAAATCAGCATGGCTATATTGGTGTGGCCAACAGCCACCAAAACTGTGGTCCACACTGGGATAATGGCACGTGTGTTTTCCGCCAACCACTAACAGGGTACAGCGTAACGGTGTGTGCGTGACTCTCGCTTAGAACGCATAACCAGCGACCTCGTCCTTGCCGCTGTAGATCCTAATAAATCGCTTTTTGAGATCAAGCTTGCACGTTAGGCCTTGGGCGAGTTTGTGTATAATTACAAAGAGGGGAACAGTGCAGCGCAGACGAAACACATGAAGAAAGTGACAACCACCACCCTCTTGGTTGTTACTTATGTTACGTACTTGTGTTTTGTCTGTGTTGCGCTGTTTCCCTGTTTGTAATTTTGAGATCACCTCTCACAAGTTTGTTTCGCTTTCTAGATGATTTTTAATTGGCTTCAAAGCTTTTGAAGCGAACACGTGCTAACTTATTGCCAGTGTCCTTAGCAGGCAGATTGTCAGAAGTCAAACGGTATTATTTAGGCGTGTCGGAGAATTAGTTTCCATAACGCCGTGTAAGGGTGGTTTTGGAGAGCGAAAAAATGTTGCAGAAATGCCACCCTGCATGAGAAGTGCTTGGCAAGCAACACCGGCACTGTTAAGCAGCGTATAAAAATGCTGCCTTTGAGGAGGTAGAATTGACTCAATCCAGACGATGAACGTTTTTGTAAAATACACGGGAATTCGTTCTAAAAAGTGATCCCAAAGGTTCTGTAGTACGGCGGTCCTATCGCCTGTCCCCGGTTGCGATGGGCGATGCCGACTTTAAGGAGTACCACACTTTTACATGTCCAGTCCCCACCGTGCCGAGTCACACACTCACACCGTTCTCCACTGCCCGTCTGTGCCTTAATTAGTAGAGCCGTAGGCCTGAAAATTAATATGCAGAAAACCATAGTAACGATCAATAACCTCGGGACAGCACAGCTGTTTGAGATAGGTGGCGAGGCAGTGGAAGTGGTAAGCGAATATATCTACTTAGGCCAAGTTGTGATCCCGGATCTCAACCATGAGGCAGAGATAATTAGAAGGACAATAATGGGGTGGAGTGCATACGGCAGACATTCTCAGATTATGAATGGCGGCCTACCATTGTCCCTGAAGTCTATGATAGCTGCATCTTACTGGTACTCCCCTACGGGGCAGAAACTTGGAGGCTCACTAAGAGGGTTCAACTTAAATTGAGAACGACTCAGCGGACAATGGAGCGGAAGATGATAGATGTAACACTAAGGGACAAGAAGAGAGCGGAGTGGGTCAGGTAGCGAACGCGTGTTAAGGATATATTAGTAGAAATTAAGAATAAATGGACGTGGGCAGGGCATGTAATGCGAAGGCAAGATAACCGCTGCTCATTAAGGGTAACAGAGTGGATCCCTAGAGAAGGCGAGCGTTGCAGGGGGCGGCAGAAAGTTAGATGGACAAATGAGATCAAGAAGTTTGTGGGGGATAAATTGGTCGCAGTTAGCACAGGAACGGGGTAATTGGAGATTAATGGGAGAGGCCTTTGCCCTGCAGTGGGCGTGATAGGCTGGTGAAGATGATGATGATTCATTGTAATCAGGCGGGAACTTTCAAACGTTTATAAATTCAATGTGGACTAACTAATCAACACAACAAAATAAAACGGAGCGCAATTACAGAGGGATCTTAGTGGCCAGTGGAAATACAATCCTATGAAAGTTATTGTAAAACTACCCTTTCAGACGTTTTCTGTAGCGTTACTAGCGTAGACGCCTGAGAATTGACACAAGTTTGTAACGTTTATAACTTCACGGTCGACTGACGAATTATTATAAGTAGAAAAAACCTGGCGTTAAAATAGAGTAGTCTCAGCCACCATTTTTTGTCATATGACTGTTCCAAGGAAAGATTTGATAAAACAAAGGTTACAGTCGTTTTCTCTAACTATAATGCTCGTGTAGCGGCGCTTGTATTGACAGCAGACAGTTACTTCGTAATGTTTAAAGAGTCACAGTGAAATACCAAATCAGGACAAGTAAAAGAATTTGGGAGTAATGATAGAATCGTCATAGCTGTCTATTTTTATATATTAGTTCATTTGGAAGGTCCGCTAAACCGAGAGCTACAGCTGTCTTCTGCCGAGGGTGCGCGATAAATTTTGCTTTGCTGCAAGGCGTTTTTGCCACCATAGTTGTAGGCGGACAAGAAAACGAGAAATCCTCTTCATAAACAGCTTCGCTTTAAAATTGTGATTGGGATCTAAATTGACAGTTTTTTTTTCTGCGGCTTGTTTATTGGGAGTTTCCAGCGAGTACTGTTTGTTAGGGGTACTTCTTTTTCTATGACTGTATATAAAGTGTGTCGTCTTGTGACATCTTAAGTTCATTTCACACGTCTCTCAGATGATTATGAATATGCGAAGGTGTCATTCTTCTTGAAATCGAACGAAAAATAATTTTCAGAGACGCTTTCTTCAGACGCAATTTAAAATATTAGATTTTCAATGTAAATATTTTTGTGGTTTCAATTACCATCAAACATTTTATATTTCTAATACAGCGTAAGCAAATTCAATACAGTAGAACCACTACTATACTGAATGCTGTCGTGAAGGTGATAACGCTTCGCAATTTTACCTTCCACGCAAAAACATTTATTTATCTTACGACGTTGAGGCCGTGTTTCTCTGTAGCACCAAGTGACATTTCCGTATTTTTTTCAGATGGGCGCTTTTAAAGTCGCGCTGTTCTACAGTGTGCTGTGGGGTATGCATTTTATACTATTGTCTTCACTATTTACATTCATGGTATTAGAAATTTAATGTACATTTGTTTTTGATACTGAGGTAGCGTAGAAAAAACCGTGCTATCTGGCACAGGTTCATCTTCACAGCGCACAAATAACGACACAAAGGGGAGGCAAACATTTTCTCGTGTTTTCCTCCCCTTTGACCCGTTACATTTGCGCTGTGAAGATTAATGCTTATTTATTGTAGGTTTGTTTTAAGACAAGAAAACACTAAGTTCTCTGACTATAACCCAAAATCTGACCCTCCCATTTCTGACCAACTGTCGCGGGGATTACTTTTATTCATGCTATGTTTACTATATTTATTTATTTTATTTATTTAAACATACTGCCAATCCCATCAGGGATTTTCGCAGGAAGGGCTTGAGACATAAAATTACAGAGTAGGTGTACAATAAGACACACACATTAACAATTGAAATCTAGTAACAGAATCGGTTTAACAAAACAAAATCGGAACAGGATTCACACATGTGATTTACTAATAACGTGCAAGTGCAAAGCAAATTCACATACTGGAAAATTGTATGAACTATTGATAAATGTAACGCAAACAATGATAAGCAAAAGTACAGCATGGGTAAAGAATTCAGTAAGAGAAGTGTAATATAAGTACATAAAGAACATGATCTGAAAACAGAGTATTGGGGCTCAGGGATAATTTTTTAAGTGCAACTTACAATACTGAAGGGTATTTCATCTTAAGCGTAACTTAAGAGTACATAATCAGTGGGGTAAAATATATAAATGCACTGTTACGAATACGACACAACTATAGGATATATATGATAAATATTATCTTTAAAATTATCGAATCAAACTGGCGCAGCTCACTAAAACTGAAATAATTGGTGCTAGCCAAACTGTACTAACTTGAACACTTTATCCACTGCGCCAGAACATGCGATGATATCAACCTCCAGATATTTCCGCAAAACGTACTCTTCTGCGAAATTGAAGATAGGCGTATACTGAATTATGACCCTCCCATTTTAGGCACGGGATAACAGAGTGTGTACACTGGGCACGCATTCAATGCAAAAACCAGTCACAGATTTTGCGGTTGGCCTGCGATTTTCTTTTCATTTTCGTACTTTCTAATTTAACCCAATTTACTGATATCAATGATCTTTCCATGCGCACGATTTGAAAGTGAAATAAATATCTTTATTGCACTTAAAACCAATACGGAAATATAATAAGAAAACTGTGGTTGATTCCTCTGTCACAGGGATCAATGAAACACTAAAGTGAAATGTGCGGCGAGATATGTAGCTGAGCATGATTTGCGGGTCGGCGGCTGTCTTGTGGGTGTGCTTGGCGACGTCCTGCTGGCGGGTCGCTTCGGCAAAGGTGTACTGGCGTTATTTCCGTGACGGATATGACGTCAGTGAAATCTTGGGGTATCCGGCCGTAGCACACTTTCGTGTAAAAATATAAATCCTGAAAACGAACAACCCGAAGTATACCGTACTCTTTAGCACTAAATGTTGCTTTCCCACAGGAAGATTCTGTGTGCAGGGGTGCAACCTTTACAGGCCGCTTTCTTCGATGTACTGGCGTCACTTCCGTGACGGATGTGACGTCAGCGAAATCTTCGTGTTTCCGGGAATGAAACACTTTCGTGTTAACATATTTTACACTGAAATAAATGCGACTTTTTCTCCGAAGGTGTACACGCGCATTAAAAAATAAAGTTAGATGAGCATTCAAATTATTGACCATAGTAACAAATAAGGAGCAATCCTTCATCCGTACATGAGTTTATGTATGCAAAGAATAAACTTTCCAAAGAGTACGCACTGACGAGGGAACATGTCTGTCTGCTCCATGGCACGAGTCGTCCCGGGATGGCACATGATAGTCCAATAACGCCGTCTATAAGCTTGAGAGTTTACTGGTGAAAGCGCATTGAAATTCTCCAAGACGCCACTTTTCGCATATACGTACAGGCAAAGGGAAGTCAAAGTGTTTGAGAGAGGACCGCAGGGTCAAATGACTACCTATAACGGAGGAGTACGCGACCTTGATATGACATAAGGTTTATGCCGTGCTTGTTGAATGGCATATGAAATGCACTCGCCCCTGACAATAAGGTGGCATGGCGTGATTCCACTGAATAGAACCACTAATTTAGGCACGTTATCGGTGTATGTCATATCAGGAAATGTGTAATCGGACGCGGGGATGTCTGGACGTCATTACTTTAAATGTCGATCTCAAATTTTGAGCTGGTGCCACTAGTTCAGGGGTTTCGAATTTCTCTTATGTGATAAAGCATTGTTTCCGGAATGTCGAAGCATCGTAATGATATATTTTCACGACGCACCTTTTCCTCTTTCATGAAGCTGTGGGAGCGGCAGTGGCGACTGTAGCGCACCGAGTGTTGCTGAAGCGCCTGGGTTTCGGCCCAACCGGCGTGAAGGCAGGATCGTGGGCATCTACGCTCCAGGTTCGAGGTCGCGGTGTCGTTGGAAAGGAAAGCCTCTTCGCCACATGCCAGCGCTGGGGCTCAAAGGGCATCCCCATTCGCACTACGCTGCTCGTCGGCCTCGCCGGAGGGACGGGTACCTGTGGATTCACCTGGATCATGCTCAAAGTGGCCATGCTGCTGGGAAGCTACTACGCCCCACCTCCCGCTAAGTCGCATTGGTGGTTTTGGTGAATGCGTCGTTAACCTCGTCTACATAATTCCAGAATTCGTTGAAGCGTACGCATTCCAAAGCGTGAAACCAATTTGTGAAATTAATAAATTCTTGGTAGTGCCTGTTGTATTTAAGGAGTGCGCTGTTCATGAAGGGAGGTCGAGATGTACGATTTGTTCGCATTTAATGAACGTGGGCGTATGTAAAGAGGAGAAAACAGTGGATCATTACAAAAGAGCCCGAAGACCTATACGGAACAACAAGCACTGGTACAGGTCGACTGCCGATGCAAATTCCACCTTTGGTGTAAGAAGGCCTTTAGACGGGGCTAGAAAACATGATCGTCTTGACAACTGCCTTGATGCAAGAGAGACCGCACCCGGAGTCCGAAGAGATGAGCGTTATAGGTAGTTAACATCTGTCAACCGAAGATGAGTCCGCCAAGACACCCAGATCGCGTGTGGCGGTTACTCTGTTTCCGAGAGTCGAGGTGGTAGGAAAAGCTTAAAGGAGAATTATTTTGAGTGTATGTAATAGCAATAACCTTCAAAGGATTCAGGCCTATGTAATTAGTTTTCCAGCTAGGGAAATCGCGTGTACGTGGCTTGTAAGCCTGGCGCAATCTGCCTGTGATACCACTGCACGATAAAGGTTCATGTCTTCCAAGTGCAAAAGAGATGAACGTTTTATAATTAACTGTACATCATTCCAAAATGACACCATACAGGCCCGAGAATGGAGCCCTTGGGAACCCCGGCTGGCACAGCGAAGCTGTGACACTTGACGCCGGCGTACTGAACAATGTTTGTTCTATTCTTGAAATTGGTCGAGAACCACTCGCAGGAAGCAGGTGATAGGTGCGCAGACAGCCTGCAAAGAAGCGAATCATAGTTTATGCAGACGAAGTTGATGCCGTCGTCTTGATGACGTGAAAGTACACATTTGGTGGCGTCACTTAAAAAGTAGGCAGGGTTGGAATCGACAGATCGGTTAGGCGTGAACACTTGCTGATTACTGTGAATAAGGAGCGGGTTTTGGTCAAAAGATAACGGCGTACCAATTTTTCTAAGACCTTTGAGAAAGAATAAATGAGAGAAATTGGCCGATAATTCCCAGGCACCGACGCGGTCCCGGACATATAGAGACGAAAAATAACTCCAGGTTTCCAACCTGTCGGAAATTGCCGCTCTGCAGGCAAAAAACAAGAAATGTGGCAGAACAATGACGAGAGAACGTCGCGGCAGACTTTGGCAATAAGGCATGGAACATTAAAACTGCAAAACGTTTGTAAACGTTTTCTTCTTCTTCGGCGCGCGCTGGCCGTACGCTGAGTCACTTGCAAGCAAAACAAACCTACCTAACTTCCCCGACAAGGCGACCCCTTAAAGACCATACTCGTGCTATCGCGTTGCTTTTTCGATGGTTCAGAAAGGTAAATTAGCTAGCTAGGCGCATTTTTGCTGCAGTTACAGCCAAAAGCCGAAATTTAAGCAAAACAGGCGGAGACGCCTATAGCCGGAGCTGCGCGAGCTGTGCTTCAAACTAGCCAGCTGAGCGTCAGGTGAGAAGCTGAGCTTCTCTTGACCAGCTTATCTTTGGCCAACTGAGCTTCAAAGATGCTATTTCTTTATAGCTATACACTTGAGCATGGCAGAAGCTTACCTTTCCAACGACCAGACGCGACTGCATCTCGTCAGTAAGCCAGTGTATCAGCTTACTTCTTCAGAGCCGCGCGTGCAAAAAGGAAAGCAGACAAATGCTGGCTTAGTAGCACTACAGGCGTGCGTGACAACGTCGACGGCGGGAAACTTCTCTCTCTCTCTATCGCTATTTTTTGTTTCGTTCTCTATGCCCAACCCATGCAGGTATGGAGTTCTGCCTGCTCGGGAAGTAACCATCATCCCGGATACCTAAAAGGGCTACACTAGGAAGGCTCTTATGGACGCAAACAGCACTCCTTCACCCGAGAAGGATCTGGCCACCCTGGCGTGGTAGTTACCCGCCATTTCCCATGACTAACATAATGAACACTCGGCCCTAAGTCTCCAGCAGCTGTAGAGCACCTGTCCATGGCGGCGGTAAGAACAACGAAACGTCAAAGGAGGCCAAGAATCTCTGGGTCCGAACAGGCCGCCAGTGGAACATGACCCTGGGGCAACGTTCAACGCACGCAGGGAAGCTTACCTGTACTATTAGAGAAGCTCTCTGAAATATTTGGGGTACTGTTAGCTTTTGCTTCGACCCGAACGCATTCATTCCTTAATTCAGGGTAAACGAAGCGAAACGCGACGATGGACTTTCGCAGTGCGATTTGATACCCCTCCATTCTTTGGCAAGTGTGTTCGTAATCTCTCTCGTGGCGGAAGGCAGCGTACTCGTCGGGAAAGCAGTCTGTGAAGAAATGTGGTCTGGCAACCACGTCTCGGCAATACAGTACACTTCACAATCGAAAAAAAAAACATTATAAAAGAACAGCGGTGCTTTCGCACGAAGGCCTCGGGTGTTCTGGTAGTAAAAAAAACACCCATGGGTTATTCATGTTGGCGGGCTTCAGCGCTCTGTCTTCCCTCAGAACACAGTCAAATGGGCAGAATAAGCACCCGTCGGCCGTACAGACGACACTTTTACATGGCCAAAACACGCATCGCTGACACTAACATGACATGAGACGTAGCTCGGGTATTTGACCTTTACCGCATCCAAACAACCCTCATTTTTTTCAAACAGACGTGACGAGTTCCGTTACGGTAAATACTGAGGTCTCCGGGTGCAGAGGGGACACAAACCAGGCTTCCTTGGGCGGCTGGAGGGTGACGGTTAGTAGCCCCGTGTACGTGGGCTCGACTGTGACGGGTTGAGTTGAGAGAAGGGTTCAGCTTACCTCGACCTTGCCGCGTTTATATGGATTCCTACGGACGAGTTGACGTGAGCGTTGACCGCAACGACATTTTGTGCCGCGGCGGTTCGCGAGCACGTCAAAAGGTAGCGGTGCCCGCTCCTCCGAGACTGAGCTGTTGCCTATGTGGTTGTTTACGAGTTTTTCGCTCGGCCAGTGCTATAGCAACCTCAGCTGCTGACTTGATAATTTTCCTTAATTATTCCAATACTTTTTTTCCCGCACTTACCGTCAGCAATATAAACCATACCATCTGCATTGTCCATGAAAACGTTGTAAGAGCTGTAAAAAATGTCTAAATAGTGCCCAAGAACGCCGCATTGCTTCCACGGGAAGCACATCTTGAGACACGCATCTGTGAACCCATTTTAGCAAGAAAACTCGGTTCCTTTTCTACCAGCTGCATTTTTACTCCCCTCGGCATATAGTAGTATAAATATTTATTTGCCACAAATGTGTAAGGGAGCCGAGGATGATTCTTTGCGCTGGTCTTGAAGTGATCATCCTGTGTATGAATAGTGTAGTGGCGCGATCGCCTATGATTTTTTGCGGTGCAATCGGAGGTAGTCGATCGTACTGTATATTGGATGTTAGACATGGAATTACCGAGATCTCACCCAAAACCCGAACTGTGATTAAAAAGATGCCCGCAAAAAAGAACGTTTGAAATACCACTACAAAGTAGCGACACCAACCCTTGACTATATGGCATCTTGCAAAATTGCATAATTGGCCCAAGTAAAGGTAGCTAATTGCTATTGGCGGTGAGATGTTGGAGGGGAGAACCCTGGCTCTGACATCATCTTAGGAACTCGTGCCGGTGTTGTGTGCTACTCTCCGCTTGTGAGGGGCAGCAGTGTCTGTTCTACTAAATCACCCGCTTTGATGCTGTCGTGTATTAGAAGAAAGCGTACTTCAACTAATTAAGTTATTTGGCCGCCTTCTGACACCTCTGAATAATTTCAGCCTATATCCCCCACAATTTCGCAACACACCAGGAGAAAGAGAGAACAGTTTTCTTAAGGGCATCGGCCAGTTGATCGTGTGTAAGTCGTCTTTTCTAGCTTATTTGCGCGGTTGAGTGATCAGAGCTTCTCAATAAGTATTCAAATTGCGTAGGCTTCCAAAAGTATTTCTGAGATGCTCTAATGGAGACTGAACAATCTGATGGTACGCACCACACCAAGCAGCCCTTACACGCTCATCGCACCGCAGGACATAAAACGGATGTCTTCTACTTATTTCGTGGTTGGCTTGTATCAGATACTTCTTTTTTGTACCCAACGCATTAATTATTCTGAGTCGTCAGAAACGTTATATTAGGAGGTTTGGGGATGTTTGCAAGGTTCACAAAGTTTGTGTAGGTATTTTCTTCAGGCTGTAAGGCATACATTCCTCCTTCAAAAAGTGGCTTTCGTTATGACTCCGTGCAGGAAGGTGCATATCCGCAGGATGTGTTGTTTATTCACATGCAAATGCAATGAGAAGATTTGTGCTACGCCACCGCGAAACGGGGCGGACAACCTTGTCCAGAGTACTGGGAGGCGGCGTTTGGGTCCCCAGTTTCTATGGTAACCATCGTTATCATAACAAATTGACTCTAACCCGAACAGTTATGACATGAATACGGTGTTGAAGGCTTGATATACTCGCTAATAAACGCAACAAACAGTAAACATGCCGGTTTCCAGTGTAACAAGAATCTAAACCGATGAATATGTTGAAGCAGTTCTTTGTTTTCCAGCCCTTTCATGCATAAATAACATTCCTACCTACCCTAGATGCCTTTCTATGAATTGAAGAAAATAACTCTTACTCTTTCGTCTGGGACTGAGGACTCCGCCTACTAACCAGCTCAATTTTACAGTTAAATAAGGTTTTCCCCTCATCTTGCTCCTCCTCCTCCTCCCCTTGAGTGCAGTTTTACTATAACGCATGTCTGAATTTCGGGAAGATATGGCTGTGGGAAATGGACCGAAATATCCCTCCAGGTCTCAACAAACATATTGTTACCATATTTCTTCCGTACATGTGACTCGGTTTGCTCAACAGGCCTCCATACTGGTTAATTTGAAGCCTGGTATAAAGCCAGCACGCGACTATACACACAGTAGGTTATTTGGAACTCAACGTAAACTTTTCGCGTCCCATAGTTAATGTCGGCCTTCTTTTATGCTGTGACAATGTAAAGTGATTTGATACACCACTTTCGGCCGTTCGGCAAAGTTGCAAAAACTGTTTTAGCTTACATACGATTACAAGGAATCGTAATGCCTTCTGCCAAAGCCGACAGACCCGAAGACCTGAAATTTGTTTTCGTCTTGTATATTCGCTGTTGTCAGTTATGATCAGATGGCTGTTCGCTTTCTCCGAAAGATTGCTGAATACAGAATCTGACGCCTAGGTCAAACTCTCTGCGCTCTGCATAGGACCGCCTTCGGAAGGAACGGGTCGACGCCGGATATTCTATTCCTGAGTGGTATCAAAAACTATACTTTAAATCATGCTTTGAGATAATGTATTCGATTTGAAGTTTTTTATTATAATAAAAAGTTACGCACACGCAAAGTCTGGTGCGGACGAGCATCAAAAGACGATTTGGTTGTAGGGTTTAACGCGCCGACGCAACGCAAGCGATGAGGCGCGCCGTAGTGGAGGGCTCCGGATTAATTTTGACCACCTGGGGATCTTTACGTGCGCCTAAATCCTAAATCTCGTACACACGGGCGTTTTTGCTTTTCGCCTCTATCAGAAAAGCGGCCGCCGCGGCCGGAAATCGAGCCCGCTACCTCATGCTCAGCAGCGCGACGCCTTAGCCACTGAGCCACCGCGGCGGGTGAGCATCAAAAGTCAACTGAGAGCAAACAAACACCAGGGAGAGCGTGTGCGAAAGAGGCAGACGACAGTACGAGCTGACGTCACGCAGCCGCGCTTCGCAGTGCCGCAAGTGGTCGCGCTCGCCGCCAATAATAATATACATTTACACCATTCCGAAAATAACCAAAAGAAAACTTAAAACAAAAGAAAACTAAAACTTAAACGCATGTGGATGCTCCTGGTGAAATCTGGCTTCAGGGGTCTCACTGTGCGTACAAGAGGCGTTAGAACGCTACGCGTTAATAGACTATTCTCTGAATTTCTGCAGGTTTTTGAAGACGGTACTCTTTCTTGGGCTACTTAAACACAGACATTTTTTCTGTCTGAATTTATGTTTGTCTGTCTGTCTGTCTGTCTGTCTGTCTGTCTGTCTGTCTGTCTGTCTGTCTGTCTGTCGGTCCGTCTGTCTGTCTGTGGCTAGATTCAGCCACCCGGCCCAAGTGAACCGAAGTCTGCGCAATAGTCTCACATACTCACAGCGAAAGCTACGTGTCTAAGTCTGGTTTATATGTTCATACTTGTCAACATTGTCGACCAAGAACAAGACATTACAGAAATAAAAGACAGAAAATTAATACTAAATGGATATTTATAGTGTTCCTTTAAAAAAAAATTATAGATGCTTGATTTTTGCAAAATGAAATACTACATCTACTGCCGAAAAAAATTCACACTGTCGCTGCTGTCGCCCACGCCACTATAGCTTCTTGCGGCATTTTAAGAATACCAGCGGCAACAGTTACGAAATGTTCCACTAGATCGGCTCCGCGTTCTTCTTGGAACGCACGTGGACTAGGGCAACGCGGTTCTATAAACGTTGAAATAGGAGCCTCGATTCACGCGCGTCTCCACCGTACGGCAGCGCTGGCATCTAGGCACCCGGCTTGGAGCAGTCGAACGCGGTAAATTTAAATTCACTGGAGCAAACCTTTAGTGTGTTTACCTTGGGAGGAGCGCGACGCAAGAGGAACAACATGAGAAGTGAGCGGGAAAGCGAAGGCGGGAATTTACTTCGCAAATGTCGACAAAGACTATCGTCTTTTATCGATATTTGCGAAGAAAGAAGCAGATACGCGGCGAGTTTTTTTCTAGCGTAGACGTAACCAGAAATTCCTTGAAAGCGTTTGTGTACAAGTATTTGAAATTTCTGGCGAACAAGCGGATTCCTTACTACGCGCAGAAGAAAACATTGCCGGCTGGAAGTATGAACCCATGAAGCTCTCGTACGACGCGTAATGGAAGATTTTCAACACGGCGTGATTTGCAGCCCTGCCGATTGCCGGCCCAATTCTTTCATATCACTCCGGGTCCAAGAATGCATCCTTATTTTTCTTTAGTTTGCTGTCGAGTGAATAACTCGCTTTTTTCATTGACTAAACCTAGCTAGGTAGAAAATTAACGCAAGGCGGCTGCTGCGTAGCTGCGTAGCCTTAGTCCTAATCTAGATGAAAAGTCATTACAAGTAATTTGTTACAGTCCTCGAACTATCTGCAGCTCAAGCAGTGAGCCCAGTAGAAAAGGAGGTGGAAGCAAGCAACGACGTTTCTTGCTCACACAGTTCCTTTATTTGACATAAAATGTAATCAAGCATAACATGAACTTTTTGAAAAATATGTTTTCTTTCCCGTTCCACAAACATTACATAGAGCGCTCACATTTTATAAAATATCCAATATTTGTACATATATACAAATTTACAATATTTACACTTTGTACATATATACGCACATCAGCCCGGAGGATTGTAAACACAAAAACTCCCACCTCCCCTCGCGGGAACCCCTGTATACATGCGACGCTTAGGGGGTTCACGTTGCAGCGTTGGGCAGCGGAGGAACGGCGCTGGAACGATGGAGCGGAGCGGCTCAGGCACCGCGTTTTATAGCGCGCATAACGGTGAGGGGACGCGCCGGCGCCAGTGCGTCTGCCGTGGCTATGACGCAACACAATCCAACACAATCCACTTTAATCCAATCCAATCTAAGCCAAGCCAAGCCAATCCAATCGAATCCAATCCAATGCCCCTCGCGCGAGAGTTTTCGCTATCGGAGAGGAGAGGGGGTGAGCGGCGGAGAGCGCAGCTGGCGTGGCGAGGAGAATGGGGGAGGGGCGGACGCCGACGACGACAACGCCGGATGCAGGAACAAGGCGGGTGAATGAGATGCGTTGCACCTAAAAAATTACACCATCTTCCCGTGGGGAACCCTCGTGAGGATGCGAAGCATCGTGGCGGTTCGTGTGGTTCCATTGTGTTGCAGTTATGTTGAGTGATCTGGTTTTTACTAGCGCCAGAGGGAATTCCGCGTCCGGGTCCACACCGGTGGCAAAGGCACGCAAGTACTGTTGTGTTACGGTGAGTAGGCGGTGGTTCTCGAGGCGCCGAAACACGTCCATCATGTTCTTGTCGATGCTGTCCCTGTGGTAGAATCGGTAGTCTCCGTCAGCGTTGGTGAGGTAAAGGTTGTTGACATTGGTGCACCGGCTGAGAGCAATATACACGCCCTCCTTTTCGCAGCTGTTGTTGTTGTTGTTGTTGTTCCTTGATATTATTGGCGCATACCCAATCAGGGGATCGGCCAAACATCAGTCGTTAATTCGAATGAGATTACTGCCTAGGTGGATGATTCAAAGAAAATTAGAAAAATTTGGAAGCTTTTTTTTTTTCTTGTGTTGGAGTAATTGAGTTTGGAATTTGGTCAATATTGAAACAAAAAAAGGAAATAAATAAATAAATAACTAAATAAAGAAATAAAAATAAGAACAACAAGGAGAAGAAGAAGAAAGGGAGAGTAGGAGAATAAAAAAAATCAGAAATGGTTGCTTTTGGAGGGCTCAGGTGAGGTGCCAGAATAAGATGCGAATTAGGTTGTAAATCTTTTGGAATTTTCTATGAAGCGCAGAAGAGCAGAACAAACATCCCGGCGGCAATATCCCGTTTCTGAAGCCCCAAATGATAAGAGAGCCGGCACTGATAAGCAGCTTTGTCTTCTCCTTCTTCTTCGGCGGTTCCCCTACGGGAAGATGACGACGGTGGTTGAACGCGAACCTATCTCGTGATGGATTTTTTGGTTGGCCAATCCCTAGGGGCATCCTGCCACAATCAGCACCAGAGGCGCTGTGGACGGGGCTGGTTGAGCTGCAAGGCACGTGGGGCTTCCCGCCACAGCTTTGTCACGGGAAATTTAACATCCTCCTCTAAAGTTTTAGATGCAAATCATCTCATTCACCCGCCTTGTCCCTGCGTCCGGCGTTGTCGTCGTCGGCGTCCGCCCCTCCCCCATTCTCCTCGCCGCGCCAGCTGCGCTCTCCGCCGCTCACCCCCTCTCCTCTCCGATAGCGAACACACTCTCGCGAGGGGCATTGGATTGGATTCGATTGGATTGGCTTTGATTGGCTTGGATTGGATTAAAGTGGATTGTGTTGGATTGGGTTGCTTCATAGCCGTGGCAGACGCACTGGCGCCGGCGCGTACCCTCATCGTTATGCGCGCTATAAAACGCGGTGCCTGCGCCGCTCCGCTCCATCGTTCCAGCGCCGTTCCTCCGCTGTCCAACGCTGCAACGGGAACCCCCTATGCGTCGCATCTACACAGGGGTTCCCGAGAGGGGAGGTGGGAGTTTTTTCTTTTCAGTTCGTCGTTTCCGTTGACGTTCAGCTTCGCGTGCCTTCGTTGTATCAGTAGCTTCTTGATGTAGTTTGAATGAGTCAAGGACATACGGCGCGTTCGTAGCACTTGCTCCTGTCCCGGATTTGTAGCGCAGTGGGAAGAGCACCGCGTACTTCCCGTTGCGGCCAGAAAGTCGTGGGATCGAAACCGAGCGCCGCTATTTCTCGTCGTCGCATCATCCAGAATTAATCTTGTATTGCTGAAAAGATTTTGGGTGATTTTGCGTGAGTTAATGAAGAAACTTAAGTATTTTTTATGACGCTGCTGTCTTCGAGCATTTGGTGCGGGCTGCTCATTTTCGAACAGCTGACGTACAATTCTTCCGTCAGCCTCATTATGGCCCATTTTTGCACGCCTTTGGCCCCATTATACAGGGTTTTAAATTGTAAATTTAGACGTCGCAATTTTTGCCTGCCCCGCTGCGAACACGAAAATCCGAAATGTTCGGAGACGCAGCTGGTTGCGTGTCGAGAAGAGCGGGTGGTCACCGGGGCAGGAGGAGGTGTCCACGTCAGGGGAAAGGGAAGCAACCTTCGAGTCAATGTCGGGACCTTTGAGGTGAATGTAAAGACATTCTGTGCCCGTGCACACAACGGTTGCGTCGGGCAGTGCGGGACGGACTTTGCGATAGAAGACATGCGAATGCGGATTTTTTTTTTCGGTACCTAATTATTCTGTATTGCCGAAGAATGAAATTCCTGTTTTTTTTTTTGTTACTAATAGGGATTCGGTATATGAAAACTTCCTGTTTACGTAAATTTAAACGCACTCGCCTCCACCGTTTTATGCTGCAGAGCAAACTTTCGCAATAATAAAAAAAAAGGTCGCTTTATGTTCAGGGCGCAGCCTATGAGCACCTTTAATTAACACCCGCCGCGGTGGCTCAGTGGCTAAAGCGTTGCGCTGCTGAGCACGAGGTCGCGGGTTCGAATCCAGGCCGCGGCGGCCGCTTTTCTGATGGAGGCGAAAAGCAAAAACACCCGTGTGTACGAGATTTCGGCGCACGATAAAGATCCCCAGGGGGTAAAAATTAATCCGGAGCCCTCCACTACGGCGCGCCTCATCGCCTGCGTTGCGTCGGCGCGTTAAACCCCACAATCAATCAATCAACCTTTAATTAACGTTCTGTCGCGCGCGAATACAAACCTCACGTGGAGTGCTGCTCAGCAAAGCGTTTGGAAATACCGGACGCGTATCGTTTTGTCCGCAGGCTTTTACATTCCTTCCGAAGTGGAACACGTCAGCACGCCCCTAGAACCGGCGGCAACCGGCTTCGCTTACTCAGCGTCTGTAGCCCGATCTCCCCTCTTGAGGCGTGGACGTACGTAAACTGTTTTCTCGGCATGTTTTGCGAGCGCCACGCAGAAGACTAGACGACGCCAGGCGCTCCTTGTCACGCGCGTGATCACGTGCGGGATAAATGGCGGGAGTACCTATCACTTGGTGTTCACTGATGACGCCGCAATGAAGAAGGCTTGAAAAGAACAACAGCAACAACAGCTCCCCTGTCAAAAAAGGAACTGAACAAGCGATGGACTCGAACGAATGGCCTCTGAATCACGAAGATGCAGGGATGGTATCCTCGTGTCACTATCATCGTCATAGACCTCATACTGCCATCATCAGCAAGGTAGCGGGTCCTCGAGTATCTGCAGTGCCACCCGACAGAACAGATTGAACTTGACTGCGGTTCTGGGAGGTCGCACGTCTTCCCCGCTCCCCATCCAGCCGCGCTTAGGCTCCAACAATAAATGTAGAAGACCGCACTCATCTACCGAGTCCGCGGGCTCTTCCTACAAAGCTAAGAAATAAACCTAACATCACTACTGTACACATTGCACATTCGCCAGCCCAGCTCTGAAATGCGAACGCAATCGAATGGCACTTACGCTAGCCAGGCCTACCGCGCTTTAGCTGGAGCGCCATCACATGACGTGTCTCATCACCTCCCTCGACCAGTTCGAAGCAGAGCTGGGTGGCTCAAACTTGGATTGCCATAAGGCGCTCACGGGTCGGCAGTCATAGTCACCAAATCACTACACTCTTCGGCCACCATGCTGCGCTAACCCTTGGTTAAATAAAGTTCTCTCTCTCTCAATCTCTCTCTCTCTCTATCTCTCTCTCTGTCTCTCTCTGTCGCCTGCTAAAGTGAAAAGTGAAAGCGGGTATGTTCAATGGCCCTCAGGCAGCCTGAAGAAAGAAGACGACGGTGATCGGTTCGCCCCCTTGTGGGTACGTTCCAAACCCATCGACATCATTATCATCATTATCGTCATTTCGTAGCGTACACCGTTGGAGGAGTCTGTACAATTCGTATATCTACCTTGCATATCACTCAATATAAACGTTACCCGTACCCCTGCGTAACAATTTATTAGTAATCATATAAGCTTCTAGACCTGAATCACTTCTCTCGAGAATTCGTGCATACCCAATTTATTTAACTTTAACAAGGGCGCTCGTGTGGACAATCCCTTTTCCGAGCGCGCATGCCATAGCAGTCCGAAGAAGAAAGCAAAGAGGATGGACAACTGATCGAATGGTGCTGCTGGTACGTAGCTCAATTTTGTCTTATTGGTGTGACGTATTTCAACGGTCCGTGTCTAGTTATTATTTAGGAAAGAAATCTCGGTGCAAAAGGAACGCGGCTAAGCATATGTACGGCGAGTAAGGCTACAGATGCGCTCGAAACGTGGCTGGCTCCGCCACCCTCTTCCAAGCACGAAGTGGTTTACGCTGGCGTCCTTGATTTGTTGTGTTTGGTGGTATTTGACCTATCTCGCTTAATTTCGTGCCTACATTAACTTTAGTTAAGAAGTACTGAAAAAGGCAACCCCACGAATGCGGTGCCCATGGTCTTGGTTTTTATTACGGGGCAACGATAGTATCCGTGCTCTGCAAAGAAGTAATATGTGAAATATGCCCCAATTTCTGCCTTTATAAAAAATGCTCGAATCCTTCAACAACAGCACGGCCAGGTATTGCGTCCTTGTTTTTAAGTGGATCATTGCATAAAATATAATTTTTGTTTATCAAGAAGTATGCTGTGTCGGGATAACATTGATGTTATCTTATTGCAACCATGAAGAAGCTAATATGTATTGTAGGGAAAACGCGTGCTGCCGTTATGGCTCTTTTGTTAGTTTCCGGGGACGTTTCGACAGCGTCACTTGTTTCGGAAAGTGGCGTCCTCCGACGAAATCCACCCCCAAGAAACATGTCTCGGGGATTGTAATGGGGCCTGTACATCATTTTTCGTTTTTTTGTGTCATTTGATGGCTAACGTGTAATTACAGAGTTAGAATTGTTTGTAACGCTTGCCTGTATTGCATCCATCCTGGTCATATGAAGTTGCTTTGTATGTTCCTGTATATCATTCGTTTCACTGTTAAGGAACTTCTTTAATTGCTGGGTGGTAGTTTGGGTAGTTTTTTTTTCAATTGAACAAACCTGTATTCCCTCGTAATGAACCCTTTGACGCACGGCCAGTGGTACCTTGTTCGCGTTGGTTGCTTTGGCTGCAACATAGCATACGCAAACCACCCTGTTCTTGCTAGATGCCATAGAGTCAGGTTTGTGCTTAATGTGTTCTCGTGATCAGTTTTGCTGCCGCCAGCATGAGCATGTATACAGGGTCCCGCCTACCGTAAGACATCTGCGTGTGTGCGACGTCACACCCTTACCATGCCGGCTACGTTCGAGAATACATCTGCTTTTCGTCCCTTTGTCGTTAGCATCGTAATTTATCAAATAACGCGTAGCAAAAAAAAATTAATTTACTTCCGACAGTGTTGAGGATGATAACGTATTTCAATTGTATACACTTTTTTTCGTTGCAGTGAAGATGCGCCACCACTGAGGAATCCTGTGGCGTGTGTGTCATTGCATGAATCATTTTTTTTTCTGCCAGGTTCTGGGCACTGCTTCTGGCCAACAAGCACGCGATGAGTCGACGTATGTTGAAAAACAGGTACCCGAAAGGTAAACGATACTACAGTTTTTTTATTCTACTAGGACTCAGACATTGGGGCATTTGTAGTTGTGATTTTTTGGGCTGATTTCATGGCTAGCTGTTCTTGACTGAAGCCGTAGACGTGCGTGTGAGCGTTTTTTGAGCAGCATATATATACTGGCCTGTATTCAGTATATAGTTCACAAGCCGTAGTACCCAGTTATGCTTCCGTGGGCTGATATGCCGATGGGTATAACTCATATGTAACTATTTCTTCTTTGACGTAATTAGTGTGTTTTGTAGAGAACAATGGAAACTGGTGGTTAGTAAGAACTATCCCAGAAGTAGTGGTACGAGGTTAGTGGGAAGAAAAGACTTCTTGACCATGTGAAGTTTTATTTCAGTGGTTGTCGTGCGCACCTATCAGCCACAGTTTCATAAAAAACATGCTTCTACGAGAGGGGCGCTGTTTCAGAAGTGGCGCGCTGTTCCAACGAAGGCCACGCGAGCTCAGCGAACGCGGCAAAATGGCACGGAATTGAACGGACCCCCACTGTATTGATCAAGTGAGTTGCGAGGGCGTAGGGATATAGCGTGAATTTTGTGAGGAGAAGATACGACGTAGTCAGCAATTCGAGAGACATCACAAAATAGGATCGTTATGCAAAACGCTACAAAGTAATTTGTAGATATTAGAATGTTTAACCACGCCAGCGAAAAGCATTTTCATATCTAAACGTGCCTCTGATTAGTTAAAAATTGCCAAAAAAATATTTTTGTGATTTTTGAATCTCTCTCAGCGATATAACTGGAAAAAAAGTTATATAACTAAAAAAAAAGGTATGGAAAAGAGCTACACATACCTTGCGCTCCGCCAACGGCACGTGTAGCGGCCCTGTGTGCGCCAGAGGTTCGTCCATTTCCTCCTCGAAGAGTTTCGACTGGCGTGCAACGCCGCGAATTTTGTGCGTGTATCATACCGAGCATAATGTCGTTATGAACGCTGTGCTGAAGTTAAATAACAAAGCAACGTGTTACAGGTACAGTGTAACGCATGATTAACGCAAGCCGGCATAGGTAGGTGATGTGTAAAGCTTCGCTTCCCAACCACCTCCACAGGGTGGGTTAGTTTGCATTTTTATTTCTCAACGATGGCGATTGGTAAGGCCCACGGGCCTGTCGATTGCTGTATGACGTCTTCTCGAAATATTGCTCGCACAAGGTGGTAAATAGCATGTCGTTATTTTGTCGAAACACGGTAGGGGTGTTGGTTTATGGGTCTCTCGCTTTCGTCAGTTATGATGCGATGCTTAGTAATAGTTCTTTGCTCCACGTTGGTCGGTGCAGCAAAACAGTGGCTAAAGAGTTGATACCGCTGAGAAGCTTTTGCAGTTGTGCCACCGTCAGTTGAGGGTTCACGTTTATTTCAGCCGTTATTTTAATTCATTCGACGCGTTAAACAATTCCAGGCTGCCTGTCGTGTTGTCTTCGTTGACCGTGTCCACGTAGACGACTGCTTTTCGCGACTTACGTTAGTGACAAGCCGGGAAATTCCATTCGACGTTAGGGGCAGTGACGAAGTACAGTACCGGATTCCCCGCAATGGTAGCAGAGAGGCCGACTGTCATACATTCGCTAAACAGCCCCTTTCCGTTCTGGTCTGCTCGGTTCATACCACGCGGTCGGGTTCAAGATTTACCTGAACGGCTGTGTCACGGCCGGAGTTAGCTATAGGGTGCCGCAGGATCCAGCGTGCGCAAAACATCTATAAGTTGCGACCGAACCCTCCACTCCCGACGCCGACATGCCCAGCCCATCCGTGCACGTTGTGACCGGACGATGAACTTCGAGGTCCGCAACGGGTGCTACAGCTCACCGAACTTCGCCCCGGATAACATCTGTAATACCAGCGAACGTTGGCCGCTAGTCACTCTGGTAAAGTAGCTGCAGTTATTCACACAGACTGCTTCGCACCGGCGTCCGGATTGCTTTTTCATCGAAGGAGGAAGCGTAAGCGGCTAGATGGGCCCGACGTCCGCGCTTGATGGTGCGCAGCTGAAGTGACCGCTCTATTGCTGCAGCTTCTCGAACGAATCAGCAACTGTCGCTGGTGGGGTGCGTACATGGGCGTCGGCAGAATTTTGTTTCGGGAGGGGGGGCGGCAAACCCATTGTATTGAGGGGACAGATGCAGAGAGAACGGAGGTGGGGCAGTTGTTCTGGGGTGACTTGGGGGTGGGGGGGGGGGGGCAGTGCCCCTTTTGCAACCCCTGCCGACACCCATTGTTCCTTGCCAAACCTGCAAATAACTGTTCCTTGCCACCCCACATAAGGTGGCGCACTTTTAATGCGTAGCATTCTTTGCCGAGTAGCCCCACAGCCTGGAGGGTGTAACGCCCTGCATTTCTACAATAATGAAGAATTCGCGGAAGTTCCACCATTAATCGTTATCGCACCGTAACTGGAGATAATTGGTCGAACAAAATTTCGAAAAACCAAAAAAATAAATTTCAAGAAATAGCGGGAACTTTGAATCCCGTAACGTCCTGCATTTCTACAAAAATGCAGCTATTGCGAAAGTTAAACCTTTCATTGCTATAATATACGAAATTGGATAACTGGTCCAACAGAATTTAGAAAAACCAAAAAATAAGAGAGAAATATAGAAAAATAGCGAAACTGGCGAACCATGTAACACCCTGCATTTCCACAAAAATTGCACAGTTCTCGGAAGTTCAACCTTTCATCGTAATAATAGCATAAAATGGGGATAATTGATCAGGAAGATTTCTGAAAAACCGAAAAGTAAGAAAAAGAAAAATTGCGATAATGGCGACCTGTGTAACGCCTTGCATTTCCTTGAAATGCAGATTTTGCGGAAGTTCCACCTGTACTCGTTGTAAGAGCGCAAATAGCGATAATTGGTCAAACAGAATTGTGAAAAACCAAAAATAAGGAAAATATAGATAAATAGCGAGAATGGCGAACAGTGTAACGTCCTGCAGATCCACAAATATGCAGATTATGTGGAAGTCTTTGTTCACTCGTAATAGCGTAAATGGAGATAATTTGTAGAACAGAGTTTTGTAAAAAATTAAGAAAAAATACAGAAATGGCAATACTGGAGATAGTTGGTCGGGCAGAATTTCGAAAAAGACAAATTCAACCGTAAAGGACTACCCCTCTATACAATCGGCATAAGAGTGCTACGCATTAGTAGGGAATTCTCCGAATTTCTATAGATTTATGGTTCACTCATGCCAGTGGGAGGAGGAGGAACAACTTTATTGAGCATGTAGCGCTTAAGCGCTAGATGGGGTGGTTCCCTCTTCTCGGCCTGATCCAGTCCTCATAGGAGAGGACCCAGGCGGGACGATATTTGGCGCGAAGCCCATCGAATGCCCCACAGTCCCAGACGAGATGGCGGATTGTGGGGGTCACTTCTGTGTTGCAGGCAAAGCAACGGACTGGTCTAGGAAACGGTGCAGCGGAACCACTGTTAGAGAGGTTTCCATCGTGGGGTGTAGGTTGGGGAGCGTAATTCCGCCATCGAGAAACCACGTCATCTGTGTATGCGTACCCCGACCGCGCCCGGTTGAGGAACACCTGAGCACCTCGGGGTAGACCAGGGGGTGTGGGGTCGTCACAAGGGGGAATAGTAGTGGCCAATTCCTGCCTCCTTCGATTACGTCGACGGCGGCGCTCCACATCTGGATCAGTAAGCAGCGTATATTGTCTTACAGGCAGCATGAACTGGGAACGGTGTAAAGAAGCCTCGCTCGCAAGTTCATGAGCCTTCTCGTTTCCTGGGTGCCCTTGATGGGTAGGAATCCAGCGTACCGTTACCAGTACTCCAGAGTCAGCCCTAAGGTCCTCGCATTCCTGCTTGATAGCGTGGGCGGTGCTGTTTTGTCTGGGTGGACCAATGAGGCATTTCAGTGCCTCAGTGCAGTCAGTCAATATTTCCACCCGGTCGTAACACCGTTCTGGATGATCGGTGACAGCCTGGCGTGCAAGGTGAATACCTTCCTCTATGGCAAAAAGCTCAAGTTCCGTTATGTCGGGGTCGGCGTCCAGCGAAATTAGACGAATGCTTTGCAGTTCATTGGAGTTGGACACAGCGGCTACTACCGCCATACAGGACTCGGCCCGCAAACACGCGTCCACAGCTACCTCGAGTGTTGAACTGCTCCGAGAAGTGATCGGCACGTGATCGACACCAAGCTACGTTGGCTGCGTTGTGGCACTTCGTTTGCGAGGCAGCCATGGCCGGACATTATTAACCCCCTCCCTTAAGCCTGCGGCCTCGAGCCATCCAAATAAAAACATTTGTCTGTCTGTCTGATGCAAATTACCGAAATTACCTCTTCTCGGGTACCATATGCTTCCAGTGCCTCCTGGCCCCTGATGATCAGTGCTTGCTGGTCTTCCAAGGCGGGGCTGGACAGCAAGATCTCCCATCTCTCGATAAGGGCATTATTGGGTAGGGGGAGGAGCGGGGGGAATGTTTTCGAGAAATTGCACTCTCCTATGACATGTCGGAGTGTGCCAGGTTGTTTGCAAAAGTTGCATTCCTTTTTGTGTCTCTCTGGGTACATTTTGTTCTGGAGGTATGGATGCGGAAAGGATCCGGCTTGGATCTGTATAAATGGCTTGCTGGGTTCTACTAAAGGAGCGGTGTGGTTCGGGGAAGCGTTTTCTGCCGTCCCTGTAATGAGTTAAGATATCTTTGTAGCTCGTGATAGGTTGTTGCTCTGGCCCCTCAGCCCGGAGGTTGATTTCTCGGGCCTGTTGGTGGGAAAATTCATTGCCCTCCACCGCTGAGTGTGCCGGTACACATACTAGCTCTGTCTTATGGTTTGGAGGCGTTTTCTTTTTGAGAATTCTCAGCGCTGCTAGAGACACCCATCCTTTCCTGAAGTTTCTGTAAGCCTTCTGGGAGTCCGTGATTATCTTCATTCTTCTTCGTGCCAGGTTGAGTTAGGGCAATGGCTATCGCTGCTTCTTCGGCCTCCTCGGGGGAGGGTGACGCAATGGATGCACACGTGACTAGTTTGTCTAGTTTCGTGACGGCGATCGTTGCTTTCGTTGAAAACTTGGGCAGCGAGGCGTCCGTATACAAGATCCCGTCTTCTTGTTCCAGAGTTTTGGCTAGGGCTTTCGCTCTGGCCCCTCTTCGTCCCTCGTTGCGGTCCGGTTTCATATTCCGGGGTAGTGGTTTGGTTTCAATTACTTCGGCCCAGTTCTTGGGTATGGGGCCCTTACTTTGGTGATAAGCTTCCTGCCATCCTATCTTGGCTAGGACGGCTCTTCCCGCTTTGCTTTGACTGAGCCTGACTCTTTGGTTGGACAGATGGGCTTCCACGAGTTCACTCATTGTGTTGTGCTTACCCATTCCCAGGAGCTTCTCGGTGGTTGAGTGGACTGGGATGCCCAAGGCCAGTTTTGTGGCTTTCCTGATGATTGCGTCGAGCTGTTCCCTGTTACTCTTTAGTAGTTGGAGATATGGGGCTGAGTATACTATCCTTGATGTCACGAAGGCTTGAACTAGCTTGAGGGCATCAAATTCTTTCAGTCCCCTTCTGTTTGATACTCTTCTGATCATGTTCATGATCTGCTCTGATGTGGTCTTGAGTCTGCGTATCGCTGCTCCGGCCTTGCCATTTTCTTGTATGAGCAGGCCTAGGATTCTGACTTGGGGTGTCGGGTTGATATTGGTGTTGTCTATGACGATTCTTATCTCTTTCTTTTCATCCTTTTTCTGTCTTGGCTTTATTATCACTAACTCGGATTTCTGCGGTGAGCAGCTTAGGCCGCATGATCTTGCAAATTCGTGGACCGTTTTTGCTGCTTTTTGGAGAGTCTCCTCTATCCAGCCGTCCGATCCCGCCTTCGATGTCCAGATGGTGATATCATCTGCGTACACTGCATGGTCTATCCCTTCTATGTTCTCCAGCAAGGCCGGAAGGGGGAGAAGGGCCAGGTTAAAAAGCATGGGAGAGAGGACTGACCCTTCCGGGGTGCCCCTGTCGCCCAACGCTAGCGGCTGTGGCTTCTCCTCTCCGATTTTGATGATTTCCGTCCTGTTAGTGAGAAAATCCTTGATATACCTATAGGTCCTTTCTCCGCATCCCGTTTTGCGTAGGTTGCGAAGTATGCTCTCGTGGGTGACATTGTCAAATGCCCCTTTCAAATCGAGTGCTAGTATCGCTCTGGGCGTCTGACTTTTTGCTTTCTTGATGACCAGTTCGCTTAGTTGTATGAGAACATCCTGGGTGCTTAGGTGCTCTCGAAACCCGTACATGGTTGTTGGCATCTGTTCGGTGATGTCCAGATGTCTCTGAAGTCTTTTGAGGACCATGCGTTCTACCACCTTCCCCGCGCATGATGTGAGGGAAATGGGTCTCGTGTTGTCTATGTGCGGCGTCTTCCATGGTTTTGGTAGGAACCTGATCTCCGCCTCTTTCCATTCCTTGGGTAGCGTATCTGTCTCCCAGGCACTGTTTATGTGTCCTAGGAGCTCGAGACGGCTTTTGATGCTGAGGTTATTGAGCATCTTGTAGGTTATGGTGTCTCTGCCCGGTGCGCTGCCATGGTTGCTTTCGTCGATTGCCGCTGTCAGCTCTTGCTCGGTGAAAGGTTCGTCCAAGTCAGCGTTACTCGTTCCCTCGTATTCGGGAAGTGGCGTGGCGTTCTTTTCCGTTTTGAGGTATTTTGTCTTGAGATCTTTGATTAGCTGCTCGCTGCCACCCTTGTAGTTGTTCAACGTGCGCGTAAGGCTGCGGTTGCTTGCGCTCTTGCCATTTAGGGGGTCTATCAGGTGTCTGAGGAGGTTCCACGTTTTTCTTGTCGACAGAGTGCCTTGCAGTCCGTCGCACAGCTGCATCCAGTTTTCTATGCACACCTGGGTTGCGTATTCCGCAGCCTGCCTGTTAAGTTCGTGTATGCGTTTCCGCAACTTCTTGTTGTGTTTTTGCCTTTTCCATCTTCTGGTTAACCCGTGCCTAGCCTCCCATATATGCACTAGTTTGCTGTCCACGTACGGGGTTTGCACTGTGGTAGCTATCTTTTTCGTGTACTTGTCCACCCACTCCAAATGTTTTTTGGCCCACTCCTGGTAGGACCTGGACTCCTTTTCCCCTTGTTCTTCTTCTTCGGTTTCCATTCTCTTCCTGAGGCGATCCCAGTCCGTGATTCTTGCCTGTCCTAGTTTCGCTTTGAAATTGGGTCCTCTTATTGTCAGGCATATAATATCGTGGTCCGATCCTAGATTCGTCCCCTTGATTTGCCAGGTTAAGTCGAGGTCCCCCCTCAACAGGGACAGGTCCGGGGTGGTGTCCCTTGATGTGCTCGTACCCATTCTGGTGGGGGTGTCCGGCTCGTTCATTATGACCAGGTTGTGTTGCTCTATTACGTTAGCTAGTTGTCTGCCCCTTTTTGATTGGAATTTGTATCCCCATTGTGTGTGCGGAGCGTTGAAGTCCCCCAGCATTAGTATCGGTCTTGTATTTGCTTCCTTGATGCAGTCCAGAAGGGTGCCATCGAAGTCGGGATCTTTTCTCGATGGCCGGCAGTAGGCATTGAGTACGAAAATATTCTTCTCGTTGCCTATGCTCCTGTTATGGATCTCGATCAGCACGTGCTCGCATCCGCGTTGGGCGGTTACGTGTTGTGTTACGGCTATGTTACTGCGGACTAGGATGGCCGTGCTTTTTTTTGCTCGGGTCCGTGTAGGTAATGTACCCCGCGAGCTTCGGTCTGTCGTTGGTTTCTTGTAACGCTTGGCCGCGACACCCGGCGATGACGCTCTCGAACCCGGCCTCGATGCGCAGCTCTCGCTCCAACTCCTGCCTCCCCTGGAGAGGGAGCCGCGGCTCCTGTGCCCTTGGGGAGGAGGCGACGCAGCTGTTTCCTCTCGGTGCGGTGGAGAACCTTCCGCCGTCAAGTCGTTGGCGGCTCTCTGCCGCTCCCATCTCCGCCTCCGCACCACGTACAGAGTCTTGTATTGAGCCTTGCACGTCTTGTCTGCAGTGAGTTGTCCGCCTCCGCAGAGGCTGCACTTGGGTACACACTTGTGGATGTCGTTGGGGTTCTGGACGCCGCAGCCGCGGCAGATCCGGTTCGACGGATTTGGGCATACGTCCATTCGGTGGCCGAGTCGGCCGCACTGGAAACAATTGTCTATCTGCTTTCGGTAGAGTGAGCACTCGACGAGCAGGTTGTCGTACTTGACGTAGTTTGGCACCTTGGGTCCGTTTAACGCGATCACCACCGACATCGTCTTGCCTATACGGTTGGCTTGCAGGGCCGGCGGGTTGTACTCGTGGACTAAATAGTCGTTGATTTCTTGGGCCGTGTCCGTGAGGGGCACTCCTCGGATGACCCCCTTGACCGTGCCGTGGGGGGCCGATTCGTACGCGCTGACTTCATGTTCGGCGCCGTTGACAACGAGTCGAGCGACCGCCGCGTAGCGGTCGGCGTTTTCTCTTCTTGGAGTACTAACGATGACTATGTTCTGCTGCTTGTTTGGGCATATCACATCTTTCCTTGCTTCCTCTCCGCCGATGTTCGCGGCGGCGGCGATGGCTCGGCTGATCTCGAAGCGGGAGACCTCGCTGACGTCGAGACCCCCTCTCGGCCTCATGACGATCTTGATGTCGTCCTTGGGTAACTCGGGCATTCGCGCTGCCTTGAGTAGCTTGCTCTTGAAGCTAGCCGGCCGGCGACCTGCATCCGTGGGCTTCTCTGGCTGGGCGGTGGTCCTTAGGCTTAACTCCCGCTGCTGCGCTTGGGTCTTCTTCTCACCTGTGACTCGCCATTCCAGGGCTGTAGTCACTTGCTCGGGTTGAATTTCCACTCCCTCCACTTCTACTCGCATAGCGGCGGCCATTTTGCAATGAGGCTTGGGTAAAAAGTCCGGTCCTAGGGGTCCGCGGCGGCGACGACCTCGGCGTTCGGCCTAGGGGCCGGCGGAGCACGCCTAGGCCTACAGACGACTTCGGCCAGTAGGCCTAGCAGCCGTTAGGCCTAGCTCCAGGTGACTCGGGCGATCACAAAAATGTCCGCAAATTCAGAAAAATGGTCCCCTACCTCGAAATAGGGTATCCACGTATTCCTTCCGACGTTGCGCATCCCTTGGTGAAACACTTTTCGGGGTGGGCGGTGACTAACCGAAGCAATCATCGAAAATCGGCGGAGCCGATGTGGAACACGTCTGACCGGCTCGGCAGCAGGTGGCGCCCCTCATGCCAGTATCACCTTGCCTAAACACGCGTGACATGTTCTCGACGAACCTACCAACGCTCTCATTGGGCTTTTGCGCCCTGGTCTGCAGAGCCACTTCGGCCGTTTCTTTTCGCTCGCCACTGTGGCAGCTGTCGAGCAGTTGCCTCCGAAACTCGCGCTGGCACTTTTATGATTTTAAAACTACGTTCTCGCAAAATGCTTGAATAAACAGTAAAAATTTCGCAGATTACGTTCATCATACCATTCGTTGGACGCGGCCAAACTGCCGAAATGATCCAGGCAGTTCTCAACGTCGTCGAAGATAGTGCCGTGGAATGACCGTAAAGTTCGCGGCAAGTGGAGGACAAGCGGCTCGGAGGCTCGGCTGCACTAGCTGGATTGGCTAGCCGTCGTGGTTGATGCTACGGGGTGGTGCGACCAGGGGACCAAATTCTGGATGTAGTCTTCGAATGCGACGACTGGGCATGTGCACTGGTGTTGTCTACAGATGTCTGCCGCATAGGTCAAGTTCAGAGAAGTCGAAGCGCATGCGACCACCGAACAGCTCCACCACAAATGCCACGAGTAAAGAGCATAAAGAGAGGTGTATACTGAACCCGACAGGCGTACAGATGACACGTGAACCGGTGGTGAGAGCCAAGCGTGCAAAAGCTGCCGAGCTATCCCTCGCCTTCCCTAACCCCATTGTAGGGGTGGTGGTGCATGCCCTGGCAAGCAAACCCTGCCTAGGAGCTAGGGCAGGACACCTGTGGCGGTTTGATAATGAACGACGTGTCTTGAGCGGTGGGTCAGTTTCTGAGGGTTGTGTCAGCTAGGGAACCGATATGGTTTATACTCCGGGATATTGATTAAAGGATAGCTGTGAAATGGAGGGTTGGATGCAAGCCCGTCTGGTCGGAAAAACCAATGACCACAATAAAAACTGGCACCGACAAAGAATGTTCATAAAATCCAAAAGAAGACGTTTAGCCTCCCGTACGGGTGCCTTGTTCACAATGGGTGCCTTGTGGTCAAGGCGCCCGTGCGGGAGCCGAAACGTCTTTTTTGGATTTTATAAACATTCTTTGTCGGTGCCAGTTTTTATTATTGTTAAAGACAGGTGTAAGAACAAGTGCCCGATATTTAAATGCTCCTCCTAAATGTCGCACACAAATAAAGTGCGGGGAAACATACCACGGCTCAAATACGCCCTTAAAGGGACACTGAAGTGATTTGTAAACAATGCGGGATTACGAGCGCAAATTGCAGTCCGGAGTCCCTAGGCCCTGTTTCGACCACTCTGAGCGCGTTTACGTGAATTTATTTAGTAGAAAAATCAATTCGAAAATGCTGTCCTCCTCTCTTTACGCTCGCCCATTTTTCGTGGCGTTTTCGTGTTACGTCAGCAGGAGAGGAGCTGGCAACTGGCTGCGCAACTGCACGCCTCGCCGACCTTCCGCGACCGAGTCAGTCGGCCCAGCATTTAGGCCGCCGGCCGCCGACGGGTCGTTGCAATTCGCTCGATCAGTTGAAACTAAGCCACAACACGTTTGGGAATGGAAGAATGTGCCTTTCTTTACTTCGTTGTTAGTACCTAGCTCCAAGTCAAGGTCGCTTCACACAACCGCTGCACAAGCGCACATGCGACGCTTCGCTGACTGGTACGCCAGTAGGAAAATATAAGGCCTCTTGAAGGTGAGAAGAGTCAGCGAAGTCGATATAAGTACTAAGGAAATAAAATGAACTGATACTTTTACCGTACAGCGTAAAACTAGGGTGCGGGAAGCACTTTTTGCGCTCGGCGAACAAGCACAGCGGTCAGCAGCACGACTACGCATCTGCGAACGCTTTTCCGTCTACGAAATGCAATTGCTAGACGTGAGCTATTGTGGAAACTCGGGGGACGCTTATTGCACGAGCGCAATACAACAAATAGTCACCTAAGCTGCTTGAAATACTAAAAGTAAATAAAAGTGTAAACTGGTTATACATTATATAGCTCATATTTCCATCGGCATCGCCCGCCCGTAGCCTAGTGGTCTGGAGCGCTAGGTATGTCACCCGGAGTGTTTTGCCAGTCTCCAGTTCGAATTCCCGCGGGTACATGCCTTTTTTTTTTAGAAGTTGACTTTTTTGTTTTTCACCGATGTTTTCTATACTGGGTTCACATTTTTTTGAGCCGCAACGTTCATTGCTCCACGAACTAGTCCACAGAACTCGCGCAGGCTGGCACTGGAGCGCTAGCGAGTTCTCGTTGGCGTGCTGTTGCCATAAGCACCGACTGCTTGCGGGCAGTGGGCACAGGTCAGAATCAACAGACCCTTGGACTGGTGCGAACACGCTTTTTACGATACAGGCATGAGTGAGGCAAGCTCCAAATAGGGGGGGAAAATGCATGCATTTGAGCGTCGGCGGGGACGCGGAGGGCGTTCATGCACTGCGTAGGGCTCAGCTAATGAATGCTACGATTCCAAGGCGTCCTGGGAGGCTTATCTTATGCATTTTACAGCCGACAACATGGCAGAAGCGCGGTCATACGATTACTGTGATATTGAGAATGCCCATCCAACGATGCCATCGTATGTCAAACATGTTGTTTTACAGAACCGAAACCGAAACTTGTTTGATTGCTAACCTTGGGCATCGTCCAATCACGGTGCCCCCTCCTCCTAACGTCACAGCTTAGTTGGTGCGGCCGCCGCAAACCGCGCGTGGTAGTTTTTCTTCTTTCGCGCTTTGTAAAATAATTACCGATTAGTCAACCGGATAAATGATGAAAAGTGCGCTAATTTGAGCCAGTCTACGCAGTGCAAGCAAAAACGGGAGCTTGACAAATTCACTTCAGTGTCCCTCTAACAGCTTTCAGCTCTTAACCTATACCCTATTGCCTTGTGGCGCCACTATTGTAAATTCTGCGTGGAGCAGGCTTACGGCGCTAATTAGGTCAGCAAGCACACTGGCACAGGCCACAGTCTCCCCAGAATCAGGTTTCTCTGCAGCTGGTGCACACCTGTTCTACTCACGTGCCGTCACGTCCAGTAGCCACATGGCAGGTGCTATTCTCCAGTTTTACGCTTCGAATTCATAGCATTGCAAATTTTGGGAACCGGGTGCAAATTAGCCCCCCAAAGCTCTCAATTCCCGGCCATTACTGATGTGGTCATGTGCTACGAGGAAGGGAACAACAACTTTTATTCTAGCGCTCCCAAAGAACTGCTACGGCCCACTTGGCAGGGAAGCGGGCTACTGCTGCTGTGAAGACACGGTTTCAAATCCCACCTGATCACTGCTGCTTTAGTGCGCAGCCCTTTGTCGCCGTCTCTGGGCTGAGCCGCGCCGCCATTGTCGCGACCGAGCGAATGATCGGAAGACCAACGAGCGAAAGAAAAAGCAAACGATGGGAAGACCAACGAGCGAAAGAAAGCAGATGAGCAGAGGGTCGCGAAAGTGGGTGGGGAGGGCGGTTCGCCGTGGCGGCGCAAGGCATAGCGTTCCGAAAGTGTGCCGTGGGGGAGGGGAGGGGCAGTATGCTGTGCCCGCACGAGGCGCTCGAGGGCGGGACGCTTGGCGAAAATTTCAGGGTGGTGTGCGCGGGACGATGGTTTGCGTTCACTGCCTAAGACGCGGGTCGTGGTCCCTTCCTGAGGCGAACTTCGCGCCCCCCCCGCAGAGGCTCATCATCACTGCCGTCGAGAAAACCCACGAGTGATTCTGCCTCAGCGCACTGCTGCTGCGCCCAAATATCGCATTAGGAAGTATCGTAATCGCCAGCCACTTTTTTCATTTATTTTCTCTTTATAGAGGCGGCCATCGCATTTTCCGGACAACAACGGCGCTTTTCTTACAGAATGGGGTCATTAAGCCTTTCGTCTTAAAACATATGTTCAGACACAAAGGACTGTACTCTGTACCAAAACTCGTTGCCACAGTTTTAGGATTTTTCCGAAACCCCGACTTATATTGTTCTTTTCATTCTCCACAAATGCAGCTCTTGGTGCCGGAGCGCCGCCAGCGGCCCCCGGCAGTGTTCCGCCGCCAGCCAGCAATATGTAAGTAAAACTCGCTTTTTTTTTGTCTTTATGCCACATTCACCATCAATTAGAGCGCCACGGGTAACCTTCCAGCTTACGCAATGCAAATCGCGCCGCTTTCATAATTCTAATGCGCAAAGTATTGTGCATGTTAGCAACATAAAATGCAACCTCATTGCAGTTGTTTTCCAGAAAAATCAAGGATATGTTTAAGCATAAGGATACAAGACGAAAGAAGACACGAAAAATTACGTTATATCTGGGGATCTTTTAAGTGACAACCAAATATGTGGGCCACTTTTTATGTTTTCGCTAAACACCATGCTGGTTTCCTTAGAGCAAGCATCGTTAAAACGACAGCACCAAAAAACAATTATCATCACATATTTGTCGCCCCTGCCCGAGCAAAATACTGTTAGTATCGTAGGCATATATATGTGAGGGTTATCGCCAAAACGTTGATGATCAAGGCAACCGTGCCTCTCTTGGGCCGTGTTTTGCAATCAACCGAGCGATATTGCAGTGACCAGAGCCAGGAAATTTCATAAACGCAAGAACGACGAACACCTTGGTTTATTTTCATACTTGTAATTTATTGAACTCTGCTCAACAGGTCGAAGTGTGCGTTGCAAGAATAAGCAGTGTAAGATTTAGCTTTCTTGTATTCATTTCTAGTCATTACTTCAATAGGGCAAAACTCCTTAATTTGCTACTGTTGGCGGAATATAGGTAAATAATAAAGGGTAGCAAATTCACGCAAAGCTGTCATAATTAAAATTTCTTGCCGTTTTTAAAAAGCCCGGCAGTGAGCGAAATACAGAAAATCGCATCATTACTGCTGCAAAAACATGGCGAGAAAAGGCACTGGTACCAACACCGGCGGCTGTTTCCCACAATAACTTCGTAACTGATTCTTAGTCTACGGAAAGTTTGATGCAGTGTGGTACCAGAAAATGGTATCTCGAAAATTGTATAAAAGGTCTACGGAATTGTGTTGCACGATTTGACCTGCTGATTGCAATCTTGGCTGCGAGTTTCTCTTTCTTTCAGAGTTATGCTGGCAGACGCGGGTCGAAGCGCGAGTGCGCAGTCAGAAGGCCTCTATTAGTCACAGGAGCATAGCTTGGTGATCGTGCAATTTGGGTGTAGGCCCTCAATTTTGTAGGAAGAGGGAAGGCAGCATGGCAAGCTGTGTGTGCGTGCGTGCGTGTGTGTGTGTGTGCGCGGCTGCGTACGTATGTATGTGTGTGTGCGTGCGTGCGTGCGTGCGTGCGTGCGTGCGTGTGTGTGTGTGTGTGTGTGTGGGTGTGTGTGTGTGTGTGTGTGTGTGTGTGTGTGTGTGTGTGTGCGTGCGTGCGTGTTGTGATTGTTATTTATTAATCTTAATTACACTCCGTACCTAGACCTTTGTCATCGCCGAAGGGGGAGAGGGGGAAGAGGAGTTGGATCATTGTGGGGGGGGGGGCACGAGCGTCCCGATTAATTGCGGTCCTCTATGGCGGCTCCTAGAACACATACGAGAACAGAGTCGAGGACCATCGTACTGTGTTCTGTAGACCCTTCAGGTTAGCTGTGTTTGTGTGTTTGCGAGTGTGTGCGTGCGTGCGGCAGTTTACAGAGGGGGAAGGAACCGGTAATGATCAGCAGCGGAAGTATCACTCTAGTGAACAGAAGGATCTAGTGGCGCGAACGGGAGTACTGTGCAGTGTATCGGCTGAAGAAAAACGCGTCTGTCGCCGCCAGGGGCGCCACTGCTCCCTCTTGTAGTGGAGTCGCCGTGGAATTCGCCGTTGCTTGTGGCGCTAGGCAGTTGTTACCGCTGTTATTGTTTTGTGTGGCGCTGTAATTAACCTTTATGGAAGAGATACCCTCGCCTCTGTTATCCCCGTACTTTTCTCGTAACTTTTGTTGCGTATCGGGCCCATTAGAGGCATCGGGAAAGAGCTATAAATCGAGTTGTTTGGTGAAGTCGGCAAGCGACGCAGGCAGTACGAGCGGATGTTTGATGTGTTGCCGGCGCGTGGTCAGACCCTACTACCTTTTATATTCGGGCCCTTGCATTTTCTGCGTGTTCTACGTTTCCGTGATGTTCCCATACAGCCGCAAGAGGTGTGGAATACGGTAAAAGCTCCTTAAGTAGAACTCGAAGAGGTCTATCAAATAGTAAAAATTAAGCGGAGTTCGAATTAGCAGACGGCTGTTATAGTGAATTGACATCGCCCCCCACTGCGCGAGGAGAACACTAACAAGCCAACTCTGGACTCGTTATCGCGAATTCGGCGCTACTACACGATTTTTGCGCACACGACCTGATCGCACGCCGAGACCACACAGTTTCTTAGCATAAACTCGAGGGGTATCTTGCGCTAGTGTCTATGCGGCCCACATCAATGCCGTCTCTGTCGTCATGGGCTGCCATTAAACCGTGCGCTCACCTTAGTTTAATTACAGTGTACTAGAAGTACAGTCTAGTTTAATCAATGGCTTCAACTGGAACATATTAGGGGCCGTAAGTTCAAACACAATGCCACAAAACGCAACGAATAGTGTGTAACTACATAATTTTTAAATGAAGCCCGCGGTTTTGCCAAAGGAATGAAAAATAAAACGTTTTTTTTTACTGAGAGTTTGCTACAATAGTTATGCCTAGTTTTCTGCAGACAAAGCTGGTACTTAACAATACTGTTAGATTGTGGGAGAAACTCGACAAAGACTTATTTGGCAAACATTTCAAAAAATAAATTTCTTGCACAGCTCAGACAGGCATCATGAACGTACATACGAAAACGAGCACCTCCAATTCGTGGTGTTTTCATTCGTGTTTCCGCAGCAGTCCGTCGGCAAAAACTCTCGCACCCGCAACTTACCCGCTCAGTCAAGATGTCCGAGCGCTGTTAACATGTGTACTGCTACTGAAAAACTTACAGGGGAGCGCGGTCTCCTTACCGCATACTAACGTGTCTACATTGTGGGCTTGTACTTATGCAAATATGTACTGATGGTCGCTCGCCGGAACCAGTACTCCCACTTGTTTAAAATCAAGCACAGCTGTCTTTGTATGAAATAATGGATCGAATTCCAGTTTCCAAGCGACGTCGGCCGTTTTGGCAGGAGCGGCTACCTCGTAGACATGTAACTGCATAGTGAAGAAAGCAAACCCAAAAAGACGCTTAAGAATCAGATAGACAATGCAAGCCATCAGCTGGGGTCTTCCCATAAGGCCATAACCCCCCACGCCAACGTGGATTCGCACGCACAGTTTCCTCTCTAGTATACTTATAAGAAACGCTGTGTCAGACCAGCGACCGCATCACAAAGAAAACCTGCACCGGCATGCGCAGGAGCATTGTCGCCGGCAGCGCCATACCCGCTGCAGAAGCGAAATAAGCCATCGCAGCAGCGTAACGGGCGAGCTACGGGGTTTTTGTTTGTTTGTTTGCTTCGCTGTTTTGAATCTCTAGTCAATTTGGTTTTCTGCGGAGTTGAAAAACATTTTAATTACTCTCGGCCGACTGCTGCGAGGAGCGATGAAAACCAGGGTATTCCAGTTTGAATTAACCGTTCTGGATACCGAAGCGTTCGCACTATCGGGAGTTATTCCTCATTGAAATACAGCTAGGGATGTGCCAGGACCATGGCGCCAGATCGAATTAACTGCAAGTTCGAGTTAACCGAGTTCGGAATAACGAGCTTTTACTGCTCGGAAAAATAGTTCTTGCAAGTGTTATCGATTGGAAGTGAGGCATGCCAGGTAGCCGCGGTGACAAACGAAGGACAGACGCTTGATTTGCTCCGGGTTGTCACAGTAGTTGCCTAGGTGCTCCCAGCCAGTCTTGGTTTTCCGCTCCCTGCGACGGTGAACTTGGCAAGAAGCTGGAACAAAAAATGTGAATCCTGGAACAACGTTTCAACGAATGTGATTGGTTCTCAGGTACGCAATCCTCATTGGTATGCGCCCTGCACTGAGTACGTGCGAAGGTATTAGCATTGGTATCATCAGCCTTCTGCGGACGCCACTTTGAGCCCTAATCCATTTAGTGGTATTAAATCGATGTAACAATTGGATGTAAAGCTCGACTTGCATGCGGGAAGGCGTCACTAACCGCCAGGTGCAGTGCCTACCATCCTGCCAGATTGCGCATCTCATGTCCGGAGTGTGACACGGAAGCCAGAAAAAAAAAGGCTGGCCACAAGAAGAATTTCGGCAGAAAGCAAGAAACCACGCAGAGCCCGATTGCAGAATAAGATGAGGTGCGCCAGCCACACCACGATGTCTCTCCCTCACCGCGAGACGCCCCAAATGTTGTACGAAATTTGATCCCTTCACAATTAACTTAGTTCAAGGAGTGAAGCTTTCTTGGAAGCTCTTCAAAGAATAGTAAGCCTAATGCAAAAATTTGTGGCTATATCGTTGAATCACGGGTGCCAATTGCCGCGTGAAAACAGAAATATAATTTGCATCCGTAAAGGCACGGCCAGACGCAGGTTCACACCAGGACTTCAATCACAGTAAATAGAAGTACAAAAATAAAGAAATATACGTGCATATTCCCGTCGACAATACATCGAACGTATTCTCTCGTATCGTCTGAGCAGCTAGCAGAGGGCACCAAACTCGATTTATAGCTATTTTCCATTAGATGAAGCGGGCAGAATTAGCAGCAAAAGGGTCCTGGCAGGGTACTTGGATACCGAAGGCGAGCCGCTTTCTTTGTTAAAGGATAATTCCTACCCGACATTCAAAAAACAGGTTTTTCAATGTTGACCGTCTGAAGTGTGGTGACTGGGACGGCGGCGCCACCTGGCGTTTTCTACCAAAAAGAGCACGCCTATTCATGCCGTTCTCGCCACTACATCATTTTAGTTCATTGTACTACTTGCCCATGAAGAGATTATCGTTTTGGTTGGTCGTGCCTGAAAGGTCGTGGTATCCAGAATGCGGCTAGTAGGTGCTCGTGATCCATCTGTCATTCCTGTAACCAGGCAACCTAGTAACGTTGGGTGCGTTGATGCAAAATATGTGTCATTGCGATAAATATTTAACGGTATAATTTTATGCAGAACAATCTCAAAGAAATGACCGCCTCGCCAAGTCTGGTACTAAGCACATACCTAACAAAGCTGAAGTAGGCTTTAGCGCACGTGATGTCTTTTGCTCTTGAGCCTTATCACTAGGTCTCTTTTTTTGCCTGCTCAGAGCAGCTCTGAGCAGTTCCAGACAGCCCAAAACTGCTCCCGCCATAGATGTTCTATGGGCAAATAAAATACGGAGCTGCTTGGAGCTGCTCAGAGCTACTTTGAGCAGGCAAAAAAAAGAGACCAACTTTATCAAGAAAAGGTCTGAATCACTTGAGAGAAATGTGACGAAGTCTTGCTTGAAAGAGTGGCGTGGTCAGTTTTGTAACCTTTGATTTGCAGGATGCCTCAGTTCGCTGGGTCTTTCACGCGGGCACCTTACCACACCAATTCGGCATACCAAGAGCAATACCAGGTATACTCCTATGCTCTACTGTTATGAATATATTGCAAAAACAGTCGTAAAAGTAACCTTTAAGTGAAACCTTCAACTGAAAAACGAGCTGTTGAATGATTAAGGCGGGGATATTTAACTTCACGCTCGCGGCACCGCATTTTGAGGTGGCCAAGTTGGTGGTTGCCCAACTATGCCTTCGTTAGAAACGTTCCTCATATTTAGATTTACGTAGAACAATGTTTTGAGGTCAGGTAAAAACTTCTTCACAGCAGGTCGTCGGGGGTGAAATGAACTTACAATGTTATTAGGACTGTAAATAATAAAATAACTGAAGCTGATAAATATTCCGAAAAGAAGATGTTGTCTTGCGCGATATTACAAAACGACCTTTTTCGGGGTCGTCGCAATTACAGCATACTGCGTATGACAGTCTGTGCTTCTTTCTCGAAATAAGCCCTCTATTTGATGACACATCATTTCAGCATATATGGGCTACCTTTTTTGGTTTTGTAACAACACCTTTATGGACGGAAACATCTACCGTAATACTGCATAGCGTGAAATGCCAGGCGGCGTTTGCAAATTATTACTTACAAATATGGTGGTTATTATTGATACAGCATGGAATCCTGACGTATCATTGTACTAGCTATCGAGAGCATGTACTGAGGGGCTCTACAAAAGGAACGTATTCTCTCTTATTAGCCTATGAACTACCAGTACACTGGGCGTGAAGAAGCAAGGAATGACGGTAATGGCACAGCGCAGACCATGGCATGGAATTCAGCCTTGTCACCTGTCCCACACCAGTCGTGGACTGGGGAACCGATGGCTCCGCCCTCTGACCCCAACGTCATGCCTGGGGTGTACGAAACGATGAGCACCAACAACAAGACGCATATTGCGAATCAGCGCCCGGAGGGTAGTGCTCCACCTTCATTTGCTGGAGATGGCAGTCAGAAAATGCCTGGCCTAGATCACCTGGACGAGTACTGTCCGGGTCAATGGGTGAGTGATCAAAACGCCTACACGGCAACGATATGGGTCATTGCATGGCGCAGATGGGTTGAATTTTGAAGCCTTGGTTTGCTTTACGAAACTTTGGCCCCCGATAATGCGGTGGATGCCTCCAGCCTAAATTTGTAAGTGAAAGTCGGTTAGCGTACCGCAAACGTTTGGGTTGATTTCTACACTCACCGTGCTTGCTGTACATACAGTGTGTTCTGGAGCTACAGTATATTCCGCAAGACACGACATTAGTGCACAAAGCCCTACCTTTCAGGATACTTTATTTTCGTTTTCAAAGGCAATGTGCTGGAGAACCGGTAATAGAGACAGCATTTCAAAGAGCATGAATGGAATATTTGTCGTATTACGCGTTACGTAGCTAGCAATAAAGCTTTTTGTTCAAACTCAATAACGTTTTATATTTAAGAATGACATCATTTCGCCGTAAGACCAATCAATACTCAACGTAAATAACTCACACGCCAATGCCTGAAAGAACTGGGTTGATAGTAGGTTTTCTCAGTGTCATCTACCTACTGGGGAACGGTTGACTGGCAGTTCAACCTTTTCCTAAAATCAAAATGGCTGTATATGTCCACCCGTGGGTTGTCCACCCTAAATTCTTCGCTGTTCGTTACTCGAGAAATGAGGCGTGAATGCTTACAGAGGACCTCATGAAGGAGCAAGCACACAGCCCGTTTATGTTATTTTTGTGGTCGATTCTACGGAGACGCCCGGTATTGCTAAAATAGGTACCCCTGACGAGGTTGCGCACTGAAGAGCAGTAGTCAGTTCTTCCGGAAAATATAAAAAAGAGTCATTGGCGTCGCTGCTAACCCTACGCTTGTGCCACCGAATGCAGTAAAATGGAGCGGCTCACTGCTACGGCTTCCATGAAAGAGAAAATATAACGCCTGTTAGTACAAGGAGCAATACCCTGCGGTGTACATTCAGCGTATACTTCCAAGCGAACACGAATAAGCGTTGCCGAATGAAAACGAGTAATCCACGTGGTGTCGAAGCGTTACTCCCGTAGCGCGGGGAAGCGCAGCCATGGAGCATTTCAACTACGTGTACGGCCACGTAACTTGCAGTGCAGGGGCAGACCGTAGTGCAGACCGTATGTGCCGTAAGCACTGGAACCAGAAAGGACAAGACCGGTAAAAAAGCCCGATAAAGTACCGTTCACGCCGTGTGGGGCGCGCTAGAGTTGTCATGGTGCTCATATTTTTACAGCACGTTGCGTTAGATGCGCCGGAGTCTTTCGACGTATTTTGAGTGGCAGGGCATTTACCCAGGAGGAGGGCGGTGCTGCGGTACCATACATCTGGTACCGAAACCATGTGGTACTCAAAAGTCTCTGAGTGCTACATTTCCTTTCCCCCGATTTCCAGCCTTTTTTCACTCATGCTATTTATACTCCTAAGTGATATATTTCAACGTAAAAACTTAGGTAATAAAAGCGTCAATTTGTTGCCAAAAAATGGTTTCTGGGAGTTGCACGTACGAGGCATACAGAGTGTCGAACTGAAACCGGAACCGAACCGGAACCCAACCAGAACCGAACCCGAATTTTTTGCCCATTACAGGAACGGGACCGAACCCGTATTTTTCAGCTATTTTAGAAATTAACCCGAACCCGAACAAACCATAGGAATCTTTCCGAACCGGTTTCGTGAACATTTACTCTGTCGGAGCATCATCAAGATTTTCGATTTTTTCAGAATTACCTAATTTATTGGTGCTCTTCCTCCCGGCCAAACGCAAAATTTAGCTGCGGAAAAAAAAGTCGGAAAGTTGTTAGGTGACCACAACATAAACTCCATAAAATCTTTCTTTATGCAGGTACTACGCTTTTTGTTGTATTTTGCGTAAAATTACCATCTCGCACTGACGGTAATTAATAACTGCCTAATTCCTGATTCGTATTCATCCAAATGTTTTGATAACAAGTATTTATATGAGGCGAGACTGTAGGAAGCAACAAAACCGATTAAAAATTGAGTGTAATCAACTTGTTTGATGAGAAGAAAATTCGATAGCATTCTTTAATACCTTGTCTTCTTTTGTGTTACCGTTCTGGTGCCCTGAAGTACCAGCGACTGCTACCGCTGCTCGTGACGTCACTGCGCTTTATCTTTACTAGAACCCAATCGCCGTCACATGTCACTGAATGGTCATTGCCAAACATTTGCTATCGCCGCAGTGTTTCGTATGGTCAGCGAGCCAATATTAGAAATCCTTCCTTTTATTAGTCGGTCTGTCAGCAAATGGAAAGTGGGGAGAATGACATCCCTTGAAACGCCACAATCCACACTTGAGAGCTGCAGGCTGACGACGACGCCCGATAGTTTGCGACTTCTACCACTGCTAATGCTCTCGCGTTAAAGCTTAACAACGCTGAAACTTTAGCCGCATAAAAAGCGTAGCAGACCAACCATTTTTTTTAATAGGAAAGCATTACCTGGCTTATTGGGCGAAAATACGCGCGTATGTGTGCGCGCGTGCGTGCGTTTGTGAGTGTCTGTGCCTGTGTGTCTGCGCGTTCATGCGCCGCACGCGCGTGCGTGCGTGTGTGTGCGTGTGCGTGCGCGTGTGGGCGTGGATGTGTGCGTGTGTGCGCGCCTGCGCGTGCGTACGTGCGTGCGTGGGTGCGCAGCACGGCCCAATACCGGCCGGCCCGAAGGAGGGGATAAGGGGGGGGGGGGGGGGGGGCGTTGTCTGCACCGGCGCGCTTCCCACAGGCCAGGAGGCTACATTCCTGCCTGCCAGAAGACCGCGGCGAGGATGCATTATTTGGAGACGAGGTGCGGCTTGTGACTAGTCGGCAATGGGTGTGGAGCACAGCGCGGCACCACGGCGCCTACGCAGGGCCATAGTTGTTTTCCTCAAAAAGAACAACTTCCGCGTATAAAACGGAGGGTTTTTGAAGCAAGAATAAAATACAGTTAGTGTACTAATGAACTACATTAAATTATTAAAAACAAACTTGCGCCAATTGCGAGCAATGCTTTCCAATCCACAAACCTAAGCAGACTTATGTGTCCCTCGAAACCTCTTATTTCGCTACAGTTATACTTGTAATCGTTGGCCTGCCATGGAAAATCTTTTGCAGTGGACTGCTCAGTTATTTTGGCAATGTCACACTATTTACGAAAAGAAAACGACCTTTTTGAATTTTACTTATAGAGAGATTACACACAAGCGAGACCGCAGCACTAAAAACCCAGAACGGAACTAGAAAGGTTTGAACGTGAACCTAATCGAACCAGAAAATATTCCGGCTCGACACCTTGGAGGCATCCCGCGTATTGGCCTTATTAAAGCTGAAAAATGACTAACACATTCTTTACGCAAAGGCGCTGCTTGTTTTTATGCTTCATTTTTACCGGCGGTAAAAAACCTTCCCGAAAAATATTTCTGGCTACCACACCGTTGAGTAGTATCTTGCCTTTGAAGACTGGTTGTCATTGGCCCATTTGAAAAAAGAGCAGTTTATCAACTTCAACTAGTTACATCTGAAAGCTACCAAAACATGTTGGAGATTATAGAGGTAGGCTGAGACTTCGGAAAGCATACGTAGTTTTCTTTAAATCGCACTCTGGCAAGAAAGGATCAAGCTGAAGGTACGAAAGGTGTGTTATAGACAAGCGTTTTACCGGCAATTCATCTTTAGGGGAAGCTACAAATTAACATGCAATCGCATTGCATGGCAGGAGGCTGTTCTTCGGCGTAACGGAAACGCCCTGTGTTCTCCTCAAACGTGTACTGTCGCTAGTGCTTCGAGACGTAATAGACAACCATAGATCTTTTTAAATGGATGAAGTAACCATGAAATTACTGTAACTACGTTTGCAACAGGGGCATGACGCCATCCCGAATGAGCGACAGTCACATCAAGCAGAAGGCCGGTCGCACAGCCCCCGGGTTGATGATATTGACGACTCCTCGAGATCATCGTCTGATGAAGATCTGCGTTATCAGCACCACCAGTGTCGCCCAGATGTAGAGAGGTCTGCGGCATGTTTGGAGAGTGATGCTAGCCACGTCCCACGGGCTTCCTGTGGACCTGGAATGAACACCCAGGATCGCTTTCAAGGTGGCCCTCCTCCCGGAGACAACCAGTGGCAAAGCACACAGCTAAACGCAGTTCCGCAGTTCCAAACAACTGGTATCTGTGCTGCTGAACCCGGGATTCACGAAGAGCAGTACCAACACCAGCTGCATGATCAATTGGGGCCTCAACGGTATTCAGAGAATGCCGGATACAATGGTAGCTCTGGCCCACCTTCGTCAACGATGAACCAACGGGATAGCTCCCAAGGTGGGTAAGCTGGCATTTTGGTGGTGAAAAGTGCCTTGAAAAAACGGGTTCAGGGATTTTTTTGTCCCTATATGGTCCCACAAAAATGTCTCTTTGCAGTTGTTCCACAGGCACGCGCGGACATATTTTTTAAATATTTTTTTTTTATCAGAACTATCAGTAGAAATAATGGTCACGTTATAGTCATGCACTACATGAGGAGCGGGAACCGCCGAGAGAAAAACGCAAACGGCCACATTTTATTTTCAGCCTTGTTTAGTTCTTTAACGCAAAAACAATTTGGCGATCTTCGCAATTGAAATGCGACGACTGAGCAAGCAGCCGAGCTGGTGGTCTTCACTAGCTATAACCGGGCTTTTCTTAGGTTTTCCCACACTGACTCCGCCGGGCACATGCCACATCTCTCGACTAGGGGAGCAGCTGAACGTCAGAGCTTACGTCATCATTGGGAGCAGCGAATCCCTGACGTGCCAGTCCCCACCGTAACATCTGCGTCGCTACGCGCACTCCCCACACCTGCTCTTCGGCTCCTTGCCTCCTCACCGCTTACCTTCACACTTCTTGGTCTAGCATTTTTCCTCCTCTCGACTTTCCGGTGCGAGTTTTGAGCGACGCCAGGTACCGAGGTACCGATGGAACCCAATCTTAAGTATCTCCGCTCTTAAAGCAGTGTTTACAATGTTCCGTGCTGGAGAAATGCGTCTTCATTGGCGGGTTTATTTTCGTTGCTATGGCATTTTCTTGTTTGCATTGTGCGCGTAGCATCCATTTGTGCACTGAAAGATTTTTCTTGGTTTGACACGCAAGGCTGAATTTGATTAATAGCGGCAAGCTTAAGTGGTGTGCGGCCCAACTGATGAGCGCGAAGCCAGTAGGCAGATTTCGCATTTCCAATGGTTACGCTCCCTGCTAACAGCGGTTATCAGAAACAGCGATAAATGGTAATTTTTTAAAACCTTTAGTTCTGATGAGCTTTTGATTCCCTGCTGCGGCCTTTAATCAGATATGTTAACTGCTTTGGGAGGGCAGCGCTTTCGGTGCGATAATTGGATTTTTTTTTAAATATCTATAATTTTCTCGCATTTACAATTATATGCGTCAGGCACGACGTAATTGCTTCAAAACTTTACCTTTTTTATTTTTAGGGTCATGGATTTGTTGCTAGCATATTTTCAAAATGCTGAAATTTAGGTTTTTTCCTGGTGGCTGGTGTTTCGTTCGTCCAGTTTTGTTGTAATTCCGTAGTCGGCTTCTGCTCTGCTCGATCATGATCTGCCTTGATACCTGCCCTTCATCTTCAGAACACTGAGTCCACTTTAACAGATACCTTTTTCAAAACCTGTTTTAGTGCCGCTAGAAATGGTTCAGCAAAACTAAACAAAACATATTTGCTAACAACCCATTGACAAATTCGGCAAAAGGTCGAAGCAAGCCGTATTGTTTGTGTTTTTTGTATCATGTCGCAGCGATTTCTTGCAAATTTAGGACGAAGACGCATACCCTAAGTTTCACTGTTTCATGATCTGTTTCTTTCTCAAAAGTAAATATCTTCAATCCTTTATTTCACGTTAACAAAAAGGCTGGCGATAACGTAAAAATTTTGGCTTCATGCATTTTTACGCTACTGTACACAAAATATTTAGACCATGTTTGTTTTTATCTGCATAGAATTAAGCAATCTCTATTGTAAACTTTATCCTCCCACTTAGCTGGGAATGTCGTAGGCAAATTATTTCTTTTTCTGTACTGCGCGCATTGGGACTGTGTATTTCCACGGCGTCTTTTTCGTTGTTTGTGGGCAGCGTGTGCGTCGAAGAACTTCTAAAGACCTCTGCTTTTATTTATTTAAAAAAAACTGCTGAGGCCTTCTGCCTAGTAATAATCCAGGTTGATCATGCTTGAAGGATTGAGGTAGACAAACTGGGTCCATCCACGTGGTTAACCTGAATGTAAGTGACGCATATTTTTACTGTTGGGGTGTGGGCCCCGTCACTGGGCGCCAGCTGCGTGCCGTCAGTTGATGGCGTGATGCAGCCGTTTTTTTTTTTTTGCGTGCATAACATCAGCCACTCCCACCGTGTACAACTTTGTGACAGCATGTCACCTTTATCATTTAAATTTTTTTGAATGAGAGACTCCGAGGATCTTCAATATGTACTAGTGTTTTGTGTTCCTCAAACCTTCCGATGAGTTCTTTTGCGCTAATAATGAATGGAATGCATACCTCGGTACAGAGGTGAGTAGTGCCGGCTGTCCTTTAATTTTTACTTCGAGTGTGGCGCTCAAATACGCCAACCTGGTATAGCTTTTCTCATTAAAACACACTTGTACATGCATTCAATGTTCGAAAGCGTGTGATATAAAGGCAAAGCAGTGGGTTTCTTTTGTATCTCTACAAAGGAACGTAAGAAAGTGCTTTGACAGAGCAGATTATAAAAGACATGCTGTCAATCTCTGATTGAGCTTTTCCGCCTGGTTACATTTTATAGGTTACCTAAAACAACTACTTACTGCAAAATCATAAAAGATTGGTATTCCTACTGCCAATCTAACTCTATTGTGTCTTTTATGCTAGCAAATTAAATTTCCATTTTGCGGACTGCAGGCTTTCCAGAGTGGCAACAAACGCCCCATCAGGAACAACTCGACGAAGCAAGCTTCAGAGGGGAAGACCCGGCGTTTATGTATTCAAAATACAGTGATGACGCCGACAGGAAAGGAGCGACTGCAGATGGGCAAGACCCACACCTGCTGCCTTCCGTGGAGGGTTCGGGCTCTACGGGTTTTCTAGTCACCGACTCATCCTTTGTTGGTGACCATGACTTCGGTCAAACCCCAGCCTTCGAGGTGGATCTGAAGCACGGCAGTAATGGTGAGTTGTGGCTGAACCAGAGAAAGGAAGTGCAAAGTGAAATCAGTGAGCTGAACTAGACGAACGGGGCTTGATATTCTGCAGTTGTCTGAAGACTTTAACTATTAAAGAAGAAATAAGAACACTGAACATCCATTTTTGTGTTCAATTCGAGCACTAGCAGAAGAGCTGGGAAGCGCGGCTGTGTATATTCCTGGATATCTTCGGTTTTTATTTATCTTTCTTGCGTTTGGCTTTTTATACTTTTTGTAGTTATATTTGTACTGCTGAAGGTTTTGTCGCGTTTTTTTTTCTTTCTGTCCTCGTTTTGGTTTTTTTCTTTATTTGAGGCTCCTTTTTCTGCCGCTGGCTTTTGTAGTGTCCGCCTCATTTTGGCTTTGATCAAAGGCGAATGTTTAGCTTGGAATCCTTTACGGTGTTGTTCTGCTCGGCGAGGGGAACGCTTAGCTTTCATATGAGTGGGCGTGGTTGGTCGGCCTATTGTGCAAAAGTGTTTGGGAACGATAAATACGTAGAGCCGACCTGCAGCAGAAAGAGGCCGAGATGAAGCCACGCAAGCTGCCACCCGGATGTACAAACTACGGCCCTCCTCACACAACAGTTCTCTGTGCATTCCGTGCAGCTACGGCGCTCTTCATCAATACCTCTATAGCCGTCCCATTTGGCTTAGCATGCCCGACGCGTCTTGGCAACGTGCGGTCTTGCAGCGCTCTTACCGAGGTGGAATTCGTCTGCTTTGTGACAGCATTGGCAAGGTTTTCACTGTCGAAGGGCGCGACAAATAACTCTTTACGGACTAGAAACTCTTTACGCTGCCGGGACAATGAGGAACGTTTAGGCTAAGATGCTGGTCAACCAATGATGAGAAGTTACATTAAATATAGCTACCCAAGCACTTTAGATGTCCTGCCACTGAAATTCGTAGTTATGGCGTCAAAGTTGTACCGTCTCCTTCATGCCGGCCCTCTCTCTAACCCACAGAGACAAAATATGAAGCGCACTTGCTATTACTAGATACCTACATAGACTCTAATCTTATTAGAAAAACGGTATAGAAATAAATATATTTGTATTGGTCCTGCTCAGTGCTGTTGTGGAGTAACTGTCAATACATTAGTTCAGCTGCTTTTCAAATCTTTTTGTTACCCATTCAAACTACTCGTTTTAGGCTTCAGACTCCATAAGAAGAAATTGATTCTGCAGGTTTTTGATGTTGAGAGGGTGTAACATTTTGATTGAAGCTATATAGCCACAGGGATGTACTGAGAAAAGTTGCTAAATCATTGAAGAGTGTCTACTGTCAAACAATACAAACAGGGATGCCTGCATTCCGCAGACAGTGAAAGCAAGAACCAGCGCAAAGTCTATACATTGAGAGAATGCATTGAAAGTGTTCTTTTGTGTGTCGAGATCTTGTCCATGTTTCGCGGTTGTGGTTTCTGCCTGCAGCCATGTTTCTGTCTGGACCTTTCCGTGCACCTGGTGGCTTTTTAGCTTTTGAACTAACTTGCAAAGAATAATTGCTGTTTGAGTTGGTGGCTCAACCTTGTTTACAATGGTGTTGCTTGTCGAAGTGCCCCTGACGTGGTTCTACAGTTAAACTGCAGCTAAAGCCATATAATTCCACGTACAAACGCAGAAATCGCCTCGTGCCGTCAAGTACTCGTCGCGTCAATCCGACATACTAGCTCGCCAAGGTCGAGCTACCACGGCGTGCGGTATCGAAGAATAAAATCGTCTAGTCACTCTGTCGTTCCAAAGAGAGGGGTGCAGAGGGAGTATACGGTGGAGAGGGCGCGTACCTATAATAAATGATACAAGCAACACCGGCTGCATGCGATTTCTTTCGGTGGTTGCGCGCAGACCGGCGATTGGGACGAACAGCGTTTACGGTGCCAATGCGTAAGCTCGTGGAGCACTAAGCGATCTATCGTACGGCAAACTCGGAGTACCCTTGCTCAACCACAGAAAACTGTTTTGCCTCAGTACAATTACAATCACAATGCTAACTGGAGCTATTTTGTTGTGAATAAGAATAGCACGCGTTTTATAAGCCCTCGGATGCAGTGATGATTCTGTTTATTTTCAGCTCTCGTCGGCCAAAAAGCCTACGATTCTGCGTCGAGAACTGCCACGCAAGAGGTACGTTTAACCCAACCATTTGTCGTAGCTACTGCCTCGATTTACAAGCAGGCCATAACTTGAAGTGATGTGCGGTCACGTAGAAAAATGGCCATATTTTTATGTGCGAAAACGGGGAAGATTTGAGGTATGAGAATTGAGTGAAAACTCTGTTAGAACAATATCATCTGCGTCTGGAGCCACAAGAGTTGTGATCGCACGAGATGGAACTTCGTTGTCAGTACCTTTTTAATGCTGCTCGCAAAAGTAATGGTTAGCTTTTTGGCAGCCTCAGGTACTTGCACATACCTACGTAGATTGGCCACAGAGCTGTCTACCAAGAAAGACTGCATGCACTAATTCGTTTCTTTATCCCGCGGGAATGTAAACACCTACTGTTTCGTTGCTTTCCGAACGGACTCTGGACGTTTCTGGTGTTTTCATCGAGGATCCAATTTACGTACAAGAACGGACGTTGTCTCGCTTGCTGAAGACATCATATACTGTTTGTTAACACAGCCTAATATGAAACGTTAAACTACACGAGGAAAATGCTTTACTTCGGGTCAACAAAACCTATGAATGGTTGAAATTACGTATTGTGTCGTAATAGGGCTGATCAAAAGATTAATGGTATGCTAATAGAATAGATCTTACGCGGTACTGTAGTCGTAGCTTGCTGAAGGGACACAATATGTTTACATGATACTTTCTCTGTTTTATTATTCATGTTCACATGTTGTAATAGCAGCAGCACCTGCTCCGGGCAAAAGAAAACGCTGTTGAGGAAGATTTGGGAATGCCACCGCCATATGAGATGACATTCAGCACTTCCGCGCCTTTTGGAGGAGTGCTGACTGGACCTCACCGGACCGAGCCCTGCAAACAACCTGGAAGGAAGCGCTCGTTGTCACACAGTAGTAAGTTGGAGCGACAATTCAGAGGAAAGTTCCAAATAACCCCTATTTTAATAAGCTGCAGTAATGTCGGTCTCCATATACAATACCTACATTGTTCTTTAGAAGTGGTAAGAACGCAGAATGAGGCTAGTTTATCCATAAACATACCTGAAAAGGATTACATCTGCGATCTTCAGTTCAGAATATCGTTCTAAAAACTAAGGCTATTGGAATTTCGAGCGTTATATGACCGTTTAAGATCAACAGTAAGAATACAAAATATGGTGAGACTGCACAGTGTCACAGATGCGGTGTTACTGAAGCGATGCACAGTGCCGATAACCGACCTTTTACAACAAAGCTTCTTAAGATACAGTCGAACACGGATACAGTCGAACAGTCGAACCTCTCTGTGATCTCAGAGGTATCAGACAATCTTAACACAGGAATGTTTCATATTTCCAGTTATTATTACAGCGAACTATTTTGCAATCCCCTTGCAGTTTAATACATCCGTGTTCCGCTATCCTGAAAAATATCGCCGCACGTGCCACACGCACAATTGCGATGTTGGGACCAATAGAGTAATTATTACTTAAAAGTGTAAAGACGCGGCGCATCGAACTACTCGAAGCGTCTTAACCTTCTGAAAAAATCTGAAAAGAAATGTGGGGTACCATTGCGGTTTTTTTCCATTCACCGACGATATAATATTGAGATAGGCTTTGTACCTAAACGTAGTGCGCTCATTTCTTTGAGTGGAAGTATAGAAATATGACGGTAAGACCAGAGGGAAAGGCATGCTTTCAAACGATGTGATTCATTTCCTGCCAGCGTCGGACTCACTACAGTTTCAGTGTAAGCTGAAGCCGTAGACTCCTGCTGGGGTGGCTTAGCGGCTAAAGCGTTGTGCTGCTGAACCGAAGGACGCTAGTTCGATTGCTGGCACCGGCGGCCGCTTTTCTAACGGATGCAAAAAGTGAAAGCACCCGTGTGTTGGAGGCCTTTCGCACGTTAAAGATCCCAAAGTAGCAAAAATTGATCCGGAGAGCTCCATTAGGGCGCGCCTCATCGCCTGTGTAGCGTCGGCGTGTAACAAATCAATGAAGCTCATAATAAATAAAAGAAGCCTTAGACATCACTTAAAATTTTCGCAGCCATGTGCTCGAATAAAATAGTAAGCTACCAGAACTCGCCTCATTACACTGCTCCATAGCACTCGACAGAATTGTGAGGAGGTAGGGCTGAACACTTTTCTGGTATGATGCGTGCTATCCTTTCTCACAGGTCCTCATTTGGTTGTTGTATGATGGTGAGGAGAGAGTTTTATTCACCCAGAAGCGGAGAGCTTGGGTTCTCTGTGCCGCGTTAGTCAGCAAGGAGATTTTGGTTCCTGGTGGCTTCTTCAGCCATATAGACAAGACGTAGCTGCTCTATGGGATTGCAGCTGCGCAGCAGGGTTTGCCTGTGCTATCTCTGCTTGATGTCTAGCGGGGGGCGGGGGGCAGAGGTCGCTTCCGGCATTTCCACGAATCTATGTGAAGTAGGTGGGTTTGCCGCAGTGTTCGCGTTCATCTGAGATTTCTGGATGGAAGTATATAGAGCCGCCTATTTCGGGTAGGTTGGGTTTGGAGTTCTTTCCGTGCCTTGGCGTGCGCAGCATTGGGCAGCTGGAATACCGCACTTGCTAAGTATGTAATGGCTTGTTATCTGTTTGGATGAGTTGAGGGTATCTAACTTTTGTGAGCGCTCTGTCGTCACTGTGGGGAGGTTTATTGCTGCTCGACTGAGTGGACAATCTCGCATGCCGCTGTGAGGGCCTGTTCGTTGCCCCGTAACCCTTCGTGTGAAATAGTCCAGACTAGTTCAGCTTCCTTAAGTTTGCGGCACATAGCTTTTAGAGTATTCTTGGTTCGACTTATGAAATCCGTCCTTTGCTGTAAACACGTGGTGGCCTTGGAGTAGCTTTATATGCATTTGGCTTGGTTAGTGGTGACAGCTAAAGCGATTACCACCAGTTCTGCAGATGTAGTACGTTTGTGAGCACTGCTGCCCAGGAAGTGTTTGCCGTGTGTGGTACACTAAAAACCCCGGCCATGACGGTGTTGTCAGGATAGCCTGCTGCATCTACAAATACGGTCTGGGGATTACGTTTATCATGTTTTGTTATGTCTTATACTCTGGCTGTTCTCCTGGCTATAATGTTTGTCGGATCCATGTTTCAAGGTTGTGGAGTAGCAAATGAGGAGGAATGAACGTTTCGACGATAGAACATTTCGAAAATTTTGAACACCAGAGGAAAGGCCGAGCGGTGGTCTAGTGAGCGCTCCTACTGTTGTTAGTCTGTAGAACAATGTGTAAAGAGCTTCATTACTCCAGTACCTGGGTCACGCACGTTAATGCACTGACATCTTTACGTCAGTTTAAGGGATTGCTCCAATATCGACTACTTTTCTGCATATTCGTAGTATCAAACGTGGTAGTAAGACGGGCAGTTGAAAGATAAAAACCAAACATCTTTCAGTGAGATTTTAAAATATTTTTTGACGGGTTATACAGGTTGTTCATCCCAGATATCTTTCACACGTGCTACTTGATCACGTGCCCTTAGGTTCTCAAGTGTCGGCAATCGCATAATGCCGCAGATTAGCTTATACTGTTCAATTCAACCGAGAAGGTTAGTTTTATTGTTTTTACAGTCTTTCCACTGGCCCCTAACTATACTTATCATTTACGAACGCATGAATATTTTTTGGCGTTCACAATAAAACGCGAATGGCACTGAGCCTCGATACGGGTCAAAATCTGGTTTGCATTGAAAGCAAGCTTTCAGGGGTTGAAATGCTTATGGCCTCCGTAAATACCGCTGAGATAACATGCTTTTCTTTGGCATGCTGACAACATAAACATTGTGTATACGCCAACTGGTATAACATAGATGTGTGCATGCAAGATTCCAAAATATGTTGCGCTCGGTAGAAAAAATTTGGAAATATAAAAACATAACTTCTTCTTCCTAGTTTTGTTTTAACTATGCGGGATATGTGAGGGGTTCCTCGGTGACCTAGCCAGCATTCTCTGGTAGGCCCCCACGCTAGCTCTCGGCGTGTCAACCGCGCGAGCTCCCATGCCTACGGCAGCCCCGCGAGGTTCGCCGATACGAGAACACAGTAGTGCCGAAGCACAGCCGTTTATTTTGGGAAATCCCAAAGCATCACAAGGCTCGACCGCGTTCGCGAATCACGCCGTCCGGGTCGTGATAGCGAAAGGGAGGCAGGCACTCACAGCGCGCGACAAAGTTCCCACTTGAGATACATGTGTCCATCACGGCCGCGATGTTCCGCCGAACCATCCCCGACCGGGACTCCGACGAGACTCTCCTCGTCTCCCGCGCGCACACGCTCGCACCGCCCGCGCCCGCGTGCAACATATGCCCGCACAGATCGGTGGTGCCATCTCTCGGGGGACGCCGACGAACCAGCGCAGCGCCGGACCGGTTTCAGCGCACCAGTCTCTCCCGAAGCGCGCACCGGCTCGGAATCACGGGTCGCGGTTCTGCACGATTCCCACAACTAAGAAACGATGTTCTGGACAGTGAATAAAATAATCACTAAATTTGACTGTATTAGCCAAAGTTAAAATATTTTGTAAACACTCCCAAGGATAAGATAATTTTGTGCCCAGATTTTAGAGCAGCAACGGTTCCCCCGCAATCTCTACGTGTTGATCAACCACTTTTATCCTAACAATATGGTGTAGCGAGTTGTATGAGTAGGCTGCAAGCTCAAGGCTGCAGGGACTTTTTACACACCAAATTATGAAAACTAGGGCACAGTGGTTTCCCAATGTATTAGCGCTCGTGAAGTTTTTAAAGGAGTGCTGACACGAAATTTCTCGCTTTCAGTTTTTATGCTGTAAAGAATACCTATTGGCCCCGTAATTACGAAAATCGAACCGAAAGCCGTCAGCCGCCAACACAGAATTAATTATAGCACTTTATTGCAACCAATTTCAAATTTGGTCGCCGCGCGGGAAAATGGCCGTTCGAAGGCCAGCCTGTAAGCGGGCCAGCCTTACGTCACGGTCTCACCCGTGACATCAGGGACGTTTTTCTTTCCTCCATGCGTTCGCCGCATCGTCTGCTACGATTGCACATGCATGGTCCGCACTCGCCCGCGCAGTCGACATGTCGTCTGAATCGTCAGACTCGGATGAGTCACTGCCACCCGACAGACAGAACAACTTTATTTGGCCAGGCGATTAGGCCGGCGATGTCTTCGCCGTCGTCCGTTTTTTAATATCACTGCGGCTCGAACCGGCGCAGATCGTGATAGCAACAGCTTGTCGCCACTCTTATAATCAATCTGATCACGAAAAAGAAGCTCCACATGCGAGAAAGTAGATGTTAGTGTGTTGAAAATTGTGCTAGGAGTTGTTATAAGCGCTGAATTTAAAAGTGGCGTTCAGATATTTGCCGCGTTGGTAAGCCTACGCTGACCGACAGCGGACGTTCGGCGCTCCGACCCAGCACTGCCGGCACCACGGTGCGGCCAGCGGCCAAAAGATGGCACCACCTGCGCGCTAGAATCAAAACAGGCCGCGGCAGATGTCTTGGTCACCGATCGCTAAAACGGTAACTATTTCCAAAATAAAGCTTCATATGCGAAAAAGGGGATGATAGTGGGGTGAAAAGTTGTGTACGGGATGGTCATTCGCAGTTGTACAGATACCAGCGATCACATAGTCGCCACGATACTAAGTTTCCAACACCCAAGGTGACCCGTGCAAGCCTAAGCCCGCTGGCTTGGGCGACAGTTCTTGCGGGCGGCCGCCGGCGCGCACGAACTCAGTCCACGTTTAGCGCTGCATGTCGTCGCGTGGAAAATAATGCATCTTGGCGTCGTCGTCGATTTGCTCGGACAGGCTTCCACGAGCAGTACTTCGCATACCGCGAGCTTGCCATAGCACAACTTGGGCGAGCTCGGCGACGCGCACCGCCGCGTCGCCGCGGTGCCCGTCGACATAGCGTACCGCGCAGTTTTCGGCACCAGTGCCGAACACCATGCGCCGGCAACGAACTGAAGAGCAAAGACGTCGAACACGCAACGTTTACAAGCATTGCTCACACAGCTACGCCCACGTCTCCTGCCCAAACGAATACCACCGACAACAGCAGCGCAGGATATCGTTTCCGGTTCTGAAAACGACTATATGACGTCACCCTGAACCGGCCAGACACGCAGGCCAATGTTTCGTCACGCCGAAAGCGATTGCGCTAGTGCTGCCGATTTGTGGAAGCTCACGGCCTGGACAATGAAAATCGATTTTAGATGTGATTCCGGCCTCGGATCACTGCGAAAATTTCTGTGAGGCATCTCTACAAACTACTGAAGCCAATTATATCATTTTTTAGGTATCAAAATTTGGTGTCAGTACTCCTTTAACTTAAACACTTGTACATCAAAGTCAGCTGTCAAAAATTGAGAAAGTAGTACTTGTAGGAAGTTTTTAATGCAATAGTAACATTTGTGGCGTCTATCATAGCTTGTAGAGCAAACTATATGGCTCTGATACGTGGCTATGTCTTTGGTTATCAGTTTTGACGCAGCAGGATACCGGATGTGAGCGGATCACACGGGATCAACAAGTGGACGAGCCGAAACACTCGCATTGGCGGTATCCCCGGTTCATTTCGAACTCTGACTCAGAACTGGACACCACGCCCTCCAATGGCTCCCGACTCACTCTGCTGGATCCGCCGGACGTGCCGTTTCTTGTTACTCTGGCTCCGCCCATTGAGAGGCCAACCTTGGGAACAGATAAAGGGTGCGTATTGTGACTTGTCCAGGAATCGCTTTACCATGCAGCTGCGGCAGAAGGGGTCGGTTTGGCATACCTCAATTCAGGTGCTGTGCGTTGAACGTGGAAAGTAATATAAGTCTTACATTGACTTCGCCGTAAGAGAAAAGGGATTTTATGCTTAGGTTGTATGTTTCTCGCCACACATATACAAATAATGGGGTTTATGGGTAGTACCAAACGTTTTTTCTACAATGTGCGTTCCGGCAACAATAGCATAGGCATCTATTATTGGACTGCTTTACAAAATGGCTCAACAGCACATTTCTGACTATTAGAGACTTTCTAAGACCGAGTCATAGAAGCGTGTTTCTGCCTCCACACCAGCTCGGATGAAGATGAAGGTTTACTACGTACCCAACCCAATGCAGGTGGAATCTCGTACTTGTAATATTGAAGACAATTCGCTGTTAAAAGTCCTGCGATTTGAGAAACTCCCCAAAATATTTTTTGCGTAAGCATAGTTAGGAGACTACGCAAAAAACTGTCCGTTCGTATATTTCTGTCTCTCCGTCAATCTGTACCGCTTCGCAAGATCCGCCCAGTACGTATTCGTGCTGGTGCAGTGGATAGGGGCGTTGCCCAGTATTTATTTCCAGTCTATAATAAAGTCCCAGGACCCTGCTCACGGCCTCCAAGCAAGTATAAATAGTTCCGTTAGAGTAGATATGGACCCCACAAAATAATTCAGATGCCCAATATTACCACTACCACTACAAAGTTTCCTAATTTTTAAAGCAAACCTTTGCTTAAAATACTCCATTTGACCATGCACATAGGTTATAAAATCTTTTTATCAGTCCTAAATTGACAGACTGGAAAGCTTTCCGCGAGGATCCCCTCCCACGCCTCACACCTGCGGAAGATTTGGACCGCTGGGCACAGAGCCTCCTTGAAACTCAGTCTCGGCACACCAAAAGCATCAACCTAACTCCAGAAATCCCGGCAGTTGACGCCCACCTAGACCACCTCTGGGAAGCGAGACGTAGCCTCCTAAATCGCTGGCGACGCAACAAACATAATCGCAACCTGAAACGCCGCATAGCACAACTTACCAAAACCGCTCTCGAATATGCTAAGCAACTACAAAACCAAAACTGGCGCACATTTTGCGATCAACTCGCCGGGACGCTCACGACCAAACGAGCATGGCACATTCTCCGAGGTCTCATGGGCACCACCACCTCCAAAACAGCCACCAACCAAACAATCTCTCGACTCATTCATAACAATACCCAGCCCCCCGACAGCCTACTGGCCTCGCTACGAAACAGACTCTTCGCAACGGCTACAACACTTTCGCCGCACCCGGATTACAGGGGAACCCCGAACGAGGCCCTGGACGCCCCTTTCACTCGCATCAGTTCCAACATCCTAGCACGCCGACCATCGCTCCCAACGACCCGTATAGTGTGGATCCCTGGCCACACATCTCTTCCTGGGAACGAGGTGGCACACGCCACCGCCCGCGAACTCACTTACCGGGCATTCCCAGGAGAGACCAACGACGTACCGGCCCACGAAGACCTAACCCTCCACCCCCTGCCCCCAACGTACTCCGACATCTTAGCCCACTACCGGAACTCCCGACGACTCTATCCCCCCCCCCCCCCCACACCCCTCCCTCACAACCGCAGACGCCCGCATATGGCGGCGCCTACAAACACAGACAAACCACAATCACACTCGCCTTCACTATGTCTCCCCCACCCTCTACCCATTCAACTGCCCATACTGCAACTCTCCCAACACCACCAGCCACCTAGTTTGGAAATGTCCGTCCAATCCCCCCCTCCCTACTCCCCTCTCCCCCTCTCCTGAGCATTGGGAGCGCGCGCTGCGCTGCAGCCAGCTCGAAGAACAGGAAGCCCTGATTCTCCGGGCGAAGACTGCAGCCACAGCCCGCGGCCTACCGGAATAGGATGGCCACCCAGTGCTCCACTTTTTAACCCAACTCCCTTCCCCTCTTTTCTTAATAAACGTTTTCAACAACAACAACAACAGTCCTTATTAGCAACATTTATACCTTTCTTGTTCTAAGACTGAACAGAGGCCTCGTAACATAACCATTTTATGAAGACTGCGGGAAAAGTTGCAGACTATCTATTTTGCACAGATCTAAGCTAGCAATGCGATATAGAGACACTTTAACTAAACGCTTTGCAGGCGAGACTTGTTATAACAGATTTCTGAGTTCTGAAAACTGAATTTCCTTATACCTGTAACTACAGTGTTTCTGATCGAGTTGGTAGGAAATTGAACATTGGTGAAAATACACCATAACACATTGTTATAAACCAGAGTATCGCGAAAGCAGTCAGCGCAGCAGTGCTCGCAATCATTCTAGTTTCAATATACGTGATATAAAATGCTTACCTACACTGGTTACGGTGCGTGTACGTAGTGCAAATACAAAGCACTAGAAATGTCCTGATTGAGAACTGTTACTGCAAAGAGGCATCTGTTCTCAAGAAACCTTATTTTCATTAGAATAGGTTCTCTGACGGTGTTAAACTGCATTGCAATATCTAAGTTGCAAAAAAAATGGTTGCAATGAATGGCAAACGATGCTTTGTATCTAAAAAAAAATACGATGAGCTGAAGCACATGGTTTTGATCCCGACTACGGAAGCTGCTTTTCAGGTAGAGGCTAAAAGCGAAAACATTAAAAGTATTGAGATTTCGTTCCGCGGTAAACACCCGCGGGAAACACCCCCAGTTTTTAAAAGTCAATCTGACCCGCCGCAGTGGCACAGTGGGTAAGGCGCTGTGCTGCTGTGCACGAGGACGCGGGTTCGATTCCCGGGCGCGGCTGCCGCTTTTCTGATGGAGGCGAAAAGCAAAAAAAATTACACAATCTTCCCGAGGGGAACCCTGAGGTGATGCGAAGCATCGCGGAGTTCCCTTTATTTTCACTTGCGTTGGTTACCGACATCGCGTGAACGTTGTTGGAAACTCCGCGATGCTTCGCATCACCTCAGGGTTCCCCTCTGACAAACGGCTCTTTTAACTGGTTGGCTGATGCTGGCTGAACTTGTGTCAGCCAATCCGCTAGCAGGACTGTTGGTACTCATCAGACGCCGTAGCGATACTCATCCGACGAAGCAACTGAGGCAGCGGCGCGTTGCACGCGGTTATATATAGCGCTGGCGTGGAGAGGAGGACGGAGAGAGAGGCGCACATGCGCGCGCTATCGCGCAGCTGGCGTGGAGAGGAGGAAGGAGGGAGCAGCGCGATCGCACAGCTGGCGTGGAGAGGAGGACGGAGAGAGAAGCGCATTATCGCACAGCTGGCGTGGAGAGGAGGACGGAGTGAGAAGCGCATTATCGAACAGCTGGCGTGGAGAGGGGGAAGATGAGAGGTGCGGACGCCAACGGACAACGTACAATGAACAACAGACATAGCCCCGAGCAAAAGATGCTTTGCATCTAAAAACACCCGTGGGTGAGATTTCGGCTCACGTTAAAGATCCCCAGGGGGTCAAAATTATTCCGAAGCCCTCCACTACGGCGTGCCTCATCGCTTTCGTTGCGCCAGCACGTTAAACCCAACATCAAAGCAAATCAAAACTCAATCAGCAGCGCTCCTTTACGACATACTCCGTAGCCCACCTGAAGCTTTAGAACGTTAAATGCTCAAGATTTGAAAATTGAGAAGAAAGAGCAGAGATGGCACACAATTCCAAGCAATGACCCTTTCGAGGGCTGGAATCACGCCATTGAAGGTAAGCATGACGCTTCACTAAAGTGAAAACTGTAAATTGCTGAAGCTAACGGGTGATGGCACGGGCTGCATAAAACTCCTTCCAAGAGCACTTGTTCGGATGAATATGATACCTTAAGTTTTTCCTAGAATTTGGGTGCCAAAATGAAAAAAAAAATCGGGAAAGCTTGCACCCACGCGCAAGACTCTATACAGAAGCGGTTGTAGGTGAGCATTCCCGGACACATAGTTCAGTTTCAGTATCATTGTTTATTTGCATAGTTGCGGTGCTCGTAATCGTCGTCATATGCATCGAAGAGGTCCTCGTGTTCTTCGCGGAGAGTGGGGGATGCGAAGACATCGTCAGCATTGTAATTTCTACCAGCTGAACTGGCTAAGCTTGGACTAAGTCGCGCAAGGTTGAACGATAGCGAAGCTGCAGAATTTCTTCCTACGTGGTCACTGAAGGGCACATAACCACGCATTTGTAGAAGTTTGAAATTTCTTATTTACATGTTCCGTCGTTGCTTTGCACTGTGCTAGTAATAGTCATCGTCATATGCATCGAAATCGTCGTGTCCCTCATTCCAACCATTACAAGTGCGGTAGAGCTTGGCGACAGCGCTGGAGTTTTTTTATGCTAAAGCCACTGCTCGAGCCGGAGACTCGCCGATCCCCTCGAGGCGCGCTCTCACGGGCGCTCAGCATTTTCTCGTGCCTCGGGGTTTTTCCCAGTTTTGTTTTTCTAAAGTCACTGGTCGTGCTGGAACGCTCGGAGGTCGCCGCGAGGACATGCGCTCAAGAGCGTTTCGCGTTTTCTTGGTGTGTTTTCCATAGATGGTGAACTTACGGCTTGTGCGACAGCTCCGCCGTTAAAAAAACTTAACGTGCAACATACAGGGTAGTCGAATAGTGTTGACACCCCGTTTACCCAGAACGAGTAATTTTGCGAAAACGCGGCATTTTACTTTTTTTTTTGCACTCAACCTATCCTTTAAGGCTTCTCTAAGCTGGGCACTCTAACCATGTTTAAAAAACAAATAACCTGGAGATGTTCTTTCTTTGCAACAAAAGAACTTTCGATGCGGTTTGCAGAAGTAAAATTTAAGTTGGAAATTTTTGGAAGAAACAGAAGATAGATTCCCAACGCGTTCGTTGCCTTTGTTTATAATATTGTGGTTTGCGCAATTGCGTGGTATGAGAGAAATTTATCCTTGAAACTGAGTCATATGTATGCCTCGGAATTAGACTGTGAAGTGTGTATTAAATTATTGGGACGCACAGCAGTAATCATACATACATTGGTGAAAATGTATGTGTATAAATAAGCATTATATTCTCATTGGAAAGCGCAGTTGGTTGCTACCTTTCGAAAATACTGGGGGGTCGGCTGTGTGTTTTATCCCAAGTACTTTTGTTATAGCACAAATCTATTGTTGTGGCAAAAATATAAATACCGCATCCCTAGAAACGCCTAAAATATTTTGCTGTATTTTCTCCATGACACCTTTAGCACTGCCTCGGCGTTAAGATTGGTCCTTATGCCTGCACTGTAAAGAACTCTAGCCTTTTACAATACCACTAAAAATGTAACGTTTTAATATGGTCCTATTTTTCCGTCGGCAGAGAAATGTTAAGCTTGCGCTTTTCGACGAACATTTTAATATAATGCAGTCAACAAGTTTTATATTGAGCTTCTCAGCCTGAAATTCTTCAGAGCTACCTCTTCGAAACTTACCAAATTACTTCTTTTGACTCATACAGGACAGAGAGCAGTGAAGAAAGCGAGGAGTCTTCCGAAATCAGCACCAGTGCGACCAACAGTCCGCCATGTCCAATCCCAACATTCAGGGCCCACCCATCGTTGCTTCAGGAAGAGCTGAACGCCGAAGAAGAATCTGGTGAAGGCCATTTGGAAGAAGTAAGGCTTACTGCAGATTCATATTGCTACTCATTCCGGGGCTGTAGTGCGGATATAATAAAAAACTGGGCCTGCGTTCTTCGTCTAAAGTGGTAACTGAGAAATCTAGTGACACCTTAGGTTTCACTGGCGAGTTTAATACAGGCAGCACCACGCCGTAGACGAAGTCACCGTGCAAACGTCTTCGTAACTTGGGTTGTCGATGCACACCTCGACATACTGGCACTGTTGTTCTAGCCAGAAGTTGCGATTGCTGAAGGTAACCGATGCCCGCGAGATTTTCTGCTGTGATATTTTGCAAATAACAGCCAATTTATAACGAAGAGGGCATCCATTGAGTTCGGGGGACATTTTTTTGGCATCGAGGGCGATTCTCTCTATGGGACGCCACATTACAAAAGGCGAGAACTGACCCTGCTACAAACGTAAATTAGTGGTTGTTGCATGTGAAAGACCAGCCCTTCTTGCAATGTACCTCGTCTTTAGAGGTCGCTTTTAGTAGAGACGTTTTTTTAAGGACTGCAGCTTTACTGGCGAAACTTTGACTTGGAAACTTTGAGACAACCAATCGCGTATTGCAGGTACCTAATAGAACGCCACGGCCTTTGGGGCTACGTAAACATTTCACGCGAAGAGGTTATTCTACCATTGCGTAGCCCATACCATCGTTTGTTGTATGATAAAAAGTGTTCACCCTTCGTGGTTTGTATAGACTATACCAAGCTTTCATAGCTCAAAAAAGGACTTGCACCCGTTGCTCCCATAAGAAACGTGCTTCACAGGCTTCTTCCTTAGTCTGGGGTGCTTATGGTAGTTGAGCCACTAGCTTTCTTTTGCATTATAACTTCTTCTCTAAGTCATTAAATTTTCATGAATGAAAAAGTACCCGTGCTTTCTAAAAAAACACGTGTTTTTATTGTCTTGGCTGTCAATATAATGACCACTTAACACTTTTAACTGCCTTGAACCATGGAAAAGCTCGAAACCTACTTTACACTGTCACAGCACCAAACACTGAATAAGAAGCCCTTAGAGGCGTTTAGCATACTATTTAATTTCTTCGAGTATTGTTTTTACTCTATATATGGCATAATGTAGATGCAGAGGTGGAACTTGGGATGCGGTGTAGGGCTGGGATAGTGATGAGTTATAATTATGCTTTGATGAATGTGGGACTGTGACGTATACATTACCTGGACGGAACGCTGCAACTAGTAGACCTGTAGCACTGTAGCCCTCTTTTTTTTCCGAACGAGAGTTTACTGTTGCTGAAATTATGGTGCTAAAAGTGTAACCGAACAACTTTATCAACCACATTGTTGGGCAATGGTATTTTTCCGCATTCACAAATGCGTCCTGAATATTAAAACTGTGGTGTTGATAACGTAAACCATTGTTTAATATCCCACTGCTTATAACGTAAAATATTCTTGAATATCCGACTATGCTGCCGGCAGGGCTCACCGAGACGTTAAAGAAGCCTTGAAGACAAAACACAAGTTTGCGTTATTCGAAAGATTACATGTTTTACAGGTCCCCTAGCGCTTGTCCGAATGCAAAGGATGCTTTCTTCACTGAGAAATTAATTAAAGTTATCATTCTGATTTTCCCGCTAAATCGTGCGTTTTAGTGGTCTGCAATGACATCACAGGGCCTTGTTTACCGTTAGTGAACCTAGATGGCGCCACCACACCGCTGCAAGCCGTTTTCTGCCTTTGGTTTGTTTGGGAACGTGGGTGTACCTTGCTTGTTTTGTTCATTGAGACAATCGTTACGTGAAACGTGGTGCTCGCTCGACAAATACGGTCACGTAAGACATCGTCACTTGCGTAAATCGGCCAGTGTCGTCTGAAACAAACCCAAAGCCCCGCAGTCCTGTGCAGCTCGACGAAGCACAGTACGGACAGTACCAACAGCAGTACGCATCGGTACTTCTATGTTTACGTGTGCTTTCGTAACTTCCACTGTTTGTCCCACCATTCTCAGGGCTTCAAAAAGAATGTGCCCCAAATTTAGGCGGAAATAGCTTGTTGGGCAAGCTGATAAGCTCTGCCTAATTTGCATGTGCTTTTACCCCCTCCGCCAATCGCAGAGCTGTCTGACATGACATAATAGGTTCTGTTGCGGAAAATGAGTGGGGCGCATCGCCATTCCATTTTTTTCCTAATTATGTAGCTTATTTGAGAGAAGTTTACGTAATAGTGGTATCAGTATGATTTTAACGAGACAATCGTTTGAATGAACCAAACTTGTGTTTTCTCTTCATGGCTCCTTTAAGATAAATGCGACACTTTCTGTGCTTTCTAAGTGGTTACTGTTCTTAAAATGGTAGTCGGAGAGCAGTCATAAGAGTAACGTTCTCAACCTAATGGTTGTAGAATTTTTAATTCTCAGCATTTACAAATATACTATTAGGATTGCAATTCAAAATGCTTCCATCTCACTATTCACGACTGGCTGAATTGGGATTTTGCTTTTCTTCTGTAATTTTAATGAAGAATTTTGTGGTTTGTAACACCTATATCCACCTCTGCTACACATTCGCCAGTAATGTTCTTCATGTCCTTATTGATTCCTTGGTCCTGAAGCAGCTTGTGGGATAACAAAACCTGGCAGGTGTGTATGGCAAATTGTCAGAATAAAATCGCTATTGCTCGTACTACACCTCAACTTTCAATGGGCAGTTGAACACCAGCTTACAGTGTACCCTAAGCATTCAAAACGGGGTAACCGACAGACACTTGGTTTCAAAGCTTTCTCAAAGTTTTAAAAGGCCTTTTGTAGCACGTATTAGTCACCTGTCAAAAACCTTTATGCGGAAGTCGGACAACAGCGATTGTCCGTTTTTGGGTAGTTCTGACAGCAGAGATGCTTAGTGACGTTGTCTTCTTATCTTCCAGATCATGAGTGGCCCCAGCGTCGGGGGTCTTGAAGAAAGCTTATCGATTCCATGGTCTAACGCAACATCGACACCTGCTCAACATTTGCCTCACCGTGTTACTGTGAATACAAGGCGTGCTTCAGTAAATTCCATACGCGAAATAGAAACCCGCGTGAGCGAGGCTGAGCTTGGCAACAAACATGATGAACCTCAGAAAAGAGAGCAGAATGACGACAAGGTCATTGATGATGGGGAATATTGTGATTCTCAAAACAGTAAACTTGAGTACAGAGATTCCAGGGCATCAACCTTACCCACCTCTAACAGTACTTTTGACGAAGCTTTGAACTGGAAGGAAAGTAGTGATGACTGTGAGCAAGACAGCCTAGAGGTAGGCATGGGGGATTTCACAGAGTACAACAAAGTTAAGAAAGCGGGGCAATATTATGAAATCGATGACAAACCAGTTACAAGGAAACAAGACCATGGAGAGTACAGAAAAGGAGCTGAAAGAAATGACCCAGGACAAACCCACAAACGAAGCGAAACCCATCATGAGAACTATGGAGGAAGGAAAAGCAGATACCTCGGATACCAAAAGAGGAGTCGGCGAGTGCAATTCACTGAAGACCGCTGCCAAAGTGATGATTCGTGCCCCAGTGACAGGAGGGGATATCAGGTAGTCGGTCAACGGCAGCAGTTGGGAGGAGTGGAGAGAGGAGACAACAGGAGGCAGCGTCACCCTGACCACAACGTGGAGCGTCTCAGGGGTAGCAGGTGAGAGTTTCAAGATGGTATCTTTAATATACGATAAACTCAACGCACACTGTTGTAAGAATATCTAGTGCTCTTCGTCAAAATAGAGTCATTACAAAAAGGGCACACATTCGTATCTTGCAATTTCGTGATTGTCCTTGTTCGTGGCCGCCACCACTAACACATTTTTGTGATATGTCTTTCTTCCTACTAAACATTTATTACGCCATAATACTGAAGTGAATCCTGGAATATTATACAGATCTTCGCTTGTTGAAACAATTTTGTAGCGAACGTAAAATATTTTGATAGTTGGTGTGTCTTCGCTCATCCAAAGTTGTATTTTTATACGCTGGCGTAATATGCTTTTCTTCAGCTTCCTTCCGTCTGTGTACATAAAGGTAGCAGGATTGAAAACATCCGGGTATTCAAATTTGCAAATAGGACACTTTTTTGCTTCCACTGTGATAGCCAGGAAGAAAAAATGGCCGCGTATCTGCTCCTTCCGTTGCAAATGCCGCCGAAAGAGGATGTTCGACTTGCTCCCCCTCCAAGTAAACGCCTCCCTTCTCGTTCCGCTCACCTCTGGTGCTGTTCCTCTCCCGTCTTGTTCCTTCTAAGATAACACGCTAGAAGTTTGCTCAAGTTAATTTAAATTTACCGCGTTCCACTGCTCGAAGTCGGGTGCCTCGATACCAGCGCCTCCGTACGGCCGAGACGCACGTGAATCGAGGCACCCTACTACGGCGTTTATAGAGCTACGTTGCCGTACTCAATGAGCGTTTCAAACGGAACGTAGGCTTCATGTTGCTGTTGCCGTTCGATTTCTTAAATGCCGCCACGATGTATAGCAGCGCGGGCAACAGCAGGCGGTGGCTTACTGCAGTTGTAGTATATCATTTGCCGTCGCACAAAGCAAGCATCCATTATTTTTTTAGGAAAGGAACACTGCAGATAAGACTTATGTATTTTCTCCTTTATATTTGTGTAATGTCCTGTTATTGTTCAACAATGTTGAGGAGTATGAACATTTACACCGGGCATAGATGTTTAGATTTTGCTATGCGTATATAAGACTATTTCGCAGCTTTGGTTTCCCTTTGACCGGGTGGCTGAATCGAGTCACAGACAGACAGACATACAGACAGACCGAACTTACTGTATTTAAGTAGCCAGAGAAACACTATCGTCTTTAAAAACATATCTCGTGCTACCCGAAATGTGCGGTTCAGGTGTTCGCACTCCAGGCTCTGTTGTAAGAAAATTTTTCAGCCCATATTTTAGAGTGTTATGTGAGTAACTCCGGATGTCCTATTCGTTGAAACATTAATATCACCAGAACGGTATTGTGATAATTTCAGCGTGCGTTGCTGCACTAATGTTTTTCTTCTACACGATTCGACTTAACCGTAACAGCTTCTGATAAATTCTATTCGACGTGCCTTACACTAAGTCAAGGAGAACGTGCGTTTTCATGGTTACTAGAACTGCCTTTATTACCCAAATGGCTTTAAATCTGACTGGGTTTAGTTCAGGTGATTGCCATTGAACGCGTGCCGCGGTTGACGTATTCTGTATTTATGGTGATGAACAGGGTAATTTATGGGAGAAGTGCTACAGTTGAGTCGTCAACTACGCGAGAACAAAACAAAACGTGTTTCACACACAGAATGAACAGCCGCTGTTCCGTTGTTGCTTTGGTCATTATTTCCACCCCTTACCGGTCATTTTTTACAACAAAATTTACAAATACGGCAAAATTTGTAAGCCTAGAAGTATAGTCGAAGCACCATCACCGACCATTGCACGACATGCAGACGTTGGAAGTTTGGCATCTAACGAACATAGTTTCGTACAAAAAAACTATTTCGAGAAAAACTTGTCTTCGCGACTCTTCGAGGGGACGAGTTCCGTCTCCAGAATTTTCATATTACCCCAATATAGCTACCTAAGCAGCTGCAAGAGTGACCATTTTTTATCTTGCAGTGGAGTGAAGCATCAACATCATCACCCTCACGACCACTGTGGTCGTCCAAAGTGCCACGACTGCGCCAACCGGCCTGCGTCTTGGGCCTGCCAGTTTAACAGCCCCTCACCGGACTACTTCAGAGGCTACGCAACAAAGAAACAACACGAGAAGCGCCACCGATCGGCTGGTAAGGCTTGGCTTCTGAGGAGACACACTGCACAATGTCACCATTCCAAGAAACAAAACATTGCGTTTTTTTTTAGACGATTGCTTGCTCAGTGGAACGGGAGGTTTTTTTACATGAAGCGATAGCAGACGTTCGAGAAAACCAAATTCTACTACTGACACAAAACAAGGAGTTTTGCTATGCTGTCAAAATACAAATCCATAGTTCTCGCATAGCAATTCAAGGGCATTGGTTTTTGATAACGACAGCAGCCTTGCCAGGATAATTGCCTATGCGTAAATTCCTACTGGAAGGGGATTCAACATCTCTATATAGGCTCTTGGAACAAAAAAACAGCTACGGATTTGACGTAAAGACGGCGTCTTCTACCTGTTTTCAGCCATAAAGCAATTTTTCTAACGGTGTTAGGGTAGCAGCCATTACTGTTGGAATTCTCAAAGGTTACGTGCGTAAGCACGACCAATTAGGAAGGCAGGTTGATTTATGAGGTGCATCAAACAGGCGTCACCTTGCCTCGTGCGGCAGACTTTACTGGGGCAGTCAGCAAGGCATGCCTTCCTTAGAGGTTTATCATTGTGAAATGTACACCTTTTTATTTGTGCCGTTTGTAGCTACTGCGTCAACATAGCTACAAACAGGCTATAGTCGTTTATAACAAGTTTGTTGCTTGACAGTGCCCGGACACATAAACATAAATGTTACATGTCCATACCCTTATTTCTATGTATATCGTAGTGCCTAAGAAAGCTGGTTCTTGGCGAAATTTTTAAAATTGTCATTCAACAATGAATAGTTTTTATGCAGCAGTTACAAACAGTTTATCTATTTGCTACCAGAGGCTCAAGAAATAAGTCTTATTTCCTAAGAAATAAGAAATAAATCACCAGAACATAGTATATGTAGACCGGCCAAACCAGTGTCTTTTATCACTTACACACAACATAATAAATGGATGTTTCTTTAATATAAATCTGAGTTGTTGAGCTTATTGGAAATTTGCCGTTGCGTTGGTGTTTCCCCATTCGAAGCAATCGATATAGAGCGTCATTTAAAGGCGCGATTACGTTTTTTCTGCGCACTTCTCCAGCGTGACTTCATCAGAGCGTTTCTCCGTTGCAAAGATGGAGATTTTATGTACTGCCACTCTATGATGAGCGCATAATCAAAAACCTATCATTCTTTTCAGCGTGCGCAAGCATGAATGAATCAAATTCATTCATTCATTTATGCTTGCGGACGCTGAAAAGAATGATAGGTTTTTCATCATGCGCTCATCATAGGGTGGCAGTACATTGTTTAAAGGTTATGAGCACATTATGAAGAAATTTAAGAAACGCTGTCTTACATTTGTAGTGCATGCTGCTAAGCTCGGCTATACAGGTTATGCAAGCGAAAGCAGCTGAAACACAGTTTGCCAACTAAAACATTCTGCTACTCGAGCGTTGCGTACTGCGAGCAGTCACCATAGTCGTTTCTTCAGTTTCCGAAGCCTCTAAAGCTTCTTGCTGTCGCCTTTTGCATCTTTCTCCCGACGCTTAGTTCGCTAGAGTTCCCGTATTTCACTCCTTCCGCTGCCGCTTTCGCGCTCCTATTCATGTTTCCGCTTTAACTCATTAGCAAGTAGAGCGACGTCTAGAGGATGGGGCGATGTAGCATGCCGCTTTTGTCACTGGAACCACGCAGACAACACAACTTCGGCACAGATGGACCAGAGTCCTCGCTCTCTTCTTCATGCCAAGGCTGCATTCCCCTCCTTCTCTCGCACGCCCTCCTGCCTCCCCCAATCTCCCTCCTTCACGGAGCGGCAGCGTGGAGGAGGGATGAGGGGCGGTACTCGCAGGGCGATGGCACTTGGCCCTTGATAAGGGACCACACTCGCCCCGGCAGTGAGTCGAGCGGTATTACCTCAATGTCAAGCTCTCACGGAAGGCGACAATCACGAGTTGACCAATCTTGCATTCTCAATAAAAAGTAACAGCACAATGGCAAAACTGGGCACGCTACCTTTCGATCTGGCGGCGCTCAGGAGAATCCTTTTACTGCAGGCGACGAAAGGAGTTCGTCTATGCATAGACTACTCTACTTGGGTTTTCAAGCTCAAATTGCACAGTAGACCTTGTATAATTATGGAACATTCCTGAATTATTGTGCAGTGCATTTGTGCTCCATTGGCATTGGGAATGCTCGAGGAATGCATTAAAGCCCTGTTGCCTATAATAAATGGCATCCCACGTAGTAACATATAATTCTTTGCGCAGGCGCCTATGACTACAGTTCATACTGGAGGGACTACTACAACTACTATATTCACCAAGGCGTCCCCGTGGGCCCCAGCTCTGCCTACAGTTTTGACTACCACGTTCAAATGTACAAGAACAATCCAGTGTAAGTGAGGAAGATTTTTGTGGCAGACCATGCTACTAAAATGTCTCAAATGGGTACCCCGTCATTCAGGTGGGATGGCAAAAAGTGTGCGTTTGTGTGCATTTTTTATCCATTTATATCCTAGCTACTCTTTTCAATTGAACAACCTAAGAAAAACCTTTATGCACACGAGGAGCATGAAATCCGCAACAAAGTTGGGTTGAAAACATTTTTATCACCATGAATCGACCGAGCAGGCTTTGGCCAAGTCCTAACCTGCGCGGTTAAGGGGATGTAGTAAATTGGCCATTGACATAACTCAGTGCAGCTGCTTCACAGTAGCGAAGTAATAAAACGTTTCTTTAGGAATTTCGGGAGGTAGATTATGAAATATAATCTCGTATCATTAGTAGTACATATGTTTATGGTCCCCAAGCTGGGAATGGATCGGGCGCTCAACTTTTGATATAGTCTCGACTTGATCGTGCATTGCGCTGAGCCTCTAGACCGAAATACTCTTTTCCATTTTGTATACGGTAAAGACGGGAAAGCTCATACCGCCATCTACCGGATTCCTTCGGCTGAAAACAGTGCCTAAAACAATCTAAAACTTACAAAATCACTGCTAACTTTGAAAACATTATTACACGTATTAATTTAGGATAAATATATTACATAAAATCCCTCGACTATGTGCTTGAAAAATAAAAAAAACATCTAGATTGAAGGGGCTTGAACAGTGACCATTAAAACACTAACCAGCGATTCTGTATCAAACCCACGAAGTTTGAACAATATGTCCTCTTTACAAGTACTAGTTCAAAAAATTGTCGCTATTTATAAAACGGTTTAGCAGATGGCGCTACGTGCTTTTCCTTTCCATCTCTGTCGTTTAGCAAAACTGGGTGGTGCGCGTAGGGATGCCGTGGCGTGGTGTAGCACGAACGGATCGGTTTTACCGGGACCCGTCGGTTCTGGTCAGAAGCAGGCCCACTGATGCGGCGATTGTGCCAGGGCCTCCGCTAGTTTAACGCCCTTATGCTCCCCTACCTGATGGCACAGGGCGTTGGGCGTTACGGTGCTGAAGTTTCACTTATAATTACATAATGCGCAGTACGTCTTAGACAGTTGTGCGGCATGTGGAAATGAGCCTTTTAGAAGTCTCCGTGCGTGTCTCACATTTTGTATGGTGAGCTTCGGAAGTGCAGGTGGTATTTTGTTCTAGTAAATGGGCGATGTTCAAATACGTCTGTAAATATACGAAGTTTCGCAACAATCTGGCAGAGCGGTTGGGCGTGAGTACTATATAAGTCACCAAGGGTGGTTTCAAAAAGGGACTACCGGTGTTTCCTAATCTTCCGACAGCGCATTTCTTCGGCTATTAGAGAACAAAAATTGGTTGTTGGCCTAAAAAATGTCCACGAGCTATGCATGCCACATTTTATCGCTAAAGTCCATCAGAGGAGCGTAAAATAACAAACAAGAATATCTTGTTTACATAAAAATACGAGCGTAATTTGTTGATAAAGGAGTCTGAAGATATTCCCACACATGCTACTTCGTCAAGAAGAGGTACTGTGAAGGTTCGTAAAGCGTTCAGCCGGTGTAGCACAATCGAAAACTTTATGACAGTAAACAGGGGAGCACGTGTCGCTCGGCACATGCAGAGCGGTATACCGACAAGATGAAAAAATGTCGTAGTTTTGAGGATTCACAGCCTGAAAACGATTGATTTGCCCTTTTTGATTTGCCCTGTTGAGGAGATGAAGCAACTATTTCGCCACGCGGACCCCAAAATGACGGAAGAAAAGAAGCTACGCTTCCTAATGCGCGGTGTGAAGGAGGAACTTTTTGCTGGACTTGTCCGCAATCCGCTGAAAACTGTCGCCGAATTCGTGACCGAAGCCAGCACCATTGAGAAAGCCCTAGAAATGCGCGCTAAGCAGTAAGACCGCAGCTTTGTTGACACGGCCAATGCACATTGCGTCGAGAGCATGCGCATTCCCGCAGATAACCTACGCGAGGCTCTCCGCGAAATAGTGAGAGAGGAGCTGTGGAAACTGCTCCCAACGCCGCGCAACCACAAGTCGCTTCTCTTACCGACGTCATTAGAGAAGAAGTACAGCAAGCGCTGGGAACTTCAACGACGCCAGAAGCACCTCGCGAGCCGCAAGCCATGGCCTACGCGGCTGCTGTTCGTCGCCCTCTCCCACCAGCGCCCTATCGTCGCGAGGCTCCGTACCGTCGTCCCCTGTCGCCGGACCGACCACCTGCGGTGCAACCCCCCGCCCCAAGGAAGACCGACGTCTGGCGAACGCCCGACAATCGTCCGCTGTGCTACCACTGCGGAGAGGCCAACCACATCTACCGTCGCTGCCCCTACAAGAGGCTCGGTTTGCGAGGGTTCTCCGTCGACACACCACGCCCCCTACCCGGCCAGCGCCCGTCTGAGATCGACGAATACCTTTCCAACACCAGCCGTGGACCCACCCGTTTCAACCGTTCGCCGTCGCCCTACCCATACCAGTCGCCGAACAGCCGTAGCAATGTAGCAATGCTGAGTTCGCACGTGGAAGGTCCCCCAGCCCACGCGGGGGAAACTAAATGCAGCAACTTCTGGAGGTGAAGTTGCACAACGGCGGAAAAACGAAAACCCTCCAACGACGCAAGGACGCACCGAACACCGTGATTCACGACATGCCCTCATCCCGACGACCCGACAGGACCTTGACGAGACTCCCGACCACGACGACAACTACACGGCGCGGCGCGCACCCGACATGACCGAGACTGCCGCTGAGAATACGACAACGACGACGCGCAGTGCCCGACCGTCTACACGCACAAGCCGGGATGCGACGCCCCGACGAACCCGGAACTCGAGGAAAGCAGCGTCCTACGTCAAGTTGTCCATCGACGGCTTTGACATAATCGCCCTCACCGACACGGGAGCCGACTACTCGGTGATGAGCGGGTCATGCGCGTCTAAACTGAAGAAAGTTACGACAAGATGGGACGGTCCGCACATACGCACAGCAGGAGGCCACCTAGTAACGTCAAGTGGAACGTGCACATCACGCGTCACCATAGACGGCACTAGTTACCCCGCTGCGTTTGTCATTTTACCTAACTGCTCCCGCGACTTAATTCTCGGAATGGACTTTTTGACGGAGAGAGAGAGAGAGAATCAACTTTACTGAGCTCGAAAATTCGATGGTGCGCGCAGGTACCAGACGGGGTGGTTCCCTATTCACGGGACCCATATGTATCCAGCAACTCCTGGCCCCTGGCCGTCAGTGCTAGCTGAGTTGGCAGGGCGGGGCTGGACAACAAGGTCTCCCATCGCTCGGGGGGTTGGGGATTGGGGGTGTTGGGGGGAAAGAGCGGTGGGGGGTTCTTGAGGTCTTTGCACTCGGCTATGATGTGTGCCAGAGTGCCTCTTTCCGTTTTGCAGAAAGGGCAGAGTGTGTCGTGCTGCGCCGGGTACATTCGGTGTAACAGAACGGGATGCGCTAGCGATCCCGCCTGCATGCGCCGCAGGATCGTTTGTTGTTGCCTGATTAACTGTGGGTGCGGTTCGGGAAGTTTGCACCTCGTGTTTCTATACATCTGAGTAATCTCTTTAAGCTGGTCACGGGATGCGGTAGCTCAGCCGGCTCGTCCTCGGCCCGGATGGACAGTTCTCGGGCATGGTGGTCGGCGAGGGCGTTGCCTTCCACCTTCGAGTGAGCCGGCACCCACACGAGCTCGATGGCTCGTCCCGGAGGCTTGTGCTTGGAGATAATGGCTCGCGCCGCGGTAGAGATCACTCCCCTTCGGAAGCTTCCGTAGGCTGACTTTGAATCTGTGACCACGGTGTCCACGCTCGGTTGCACGAGTGCGAGTGCCACGGCTGCTTCTTCCGCAACGGCTGGGTCTGTCGTCCTCAGCGACGCGCTGACGATCAGCTTGTCGATGGACGTGGCTACCGCCGTTGCTCGGTCGTCGTGTTTTCTGAGCGAGGCGTCCGCGTAGAGTACCCTAGGGTTCTCCTCCAGCTGTCGAGCCAGGGCGTTGGCTCGCGCGGTCCGCCTCCCTTCGTTCTTCCCCGGTTGCATGTTCCTGGGGAGTGGCTTGGTTTGAATGGCCTCTTTCCACTGCTTGGGAAGGGCTGCCTTGGTTGGCAGTGGTTCTATCTGCCATCCTATTTTCCGCAGGACGACCCGGCCGTGCTCCGTTTGGCTTAGCCGTACCCTTTGGTTGGACAGGTGAGCCTCGATCAGCTCCTCCACCGTGTTGTGGGCCCCCATGTCGAGCAGTTTCTGCGTGGACGAGTTGATCGGCAGGCCCATTGCCTGCTTGGTTGCTTTACGCAGCATCGTGTTCAGGGTGTCTCTGTTTGCCTTCGTTAGCTGGAGGTACGGGGCAGAGTAGGTCACCCTCGACACGACGAATGCCCGCACTAGGCGCATTGCGTCGTCTTCCTTCAGGCCTCTGTTACGGTTAGAGACCCTTCGGATCATGCTTAATATCTGCTCCGAGGTGTTCTTGATCTTCGTGACGGCCGCGGACGCTCGTCCGTCGCTTTGCAGCAGCAGACCCAGGATTCTGATCTGTTGCGCCGGTTTAATGGCTGTGCCGTCAATGGTGATGGTCACGTTCGGCGGCAGTTCCTTCTTGGGTCGTCTCGGCTGAACCATGAGCAGCTCCGATTTCTGGGGAGCGCAGCTCAGCCCGCAGGTCTTTGCATATTCGTGCACGGTAGTTGCCGCCCTCTGCAAGGCTTCCTCCGCCCAGGCATCGGACCCGGCTCGGTTCGTCCACACCGTAATATCGTCGGCGTACAGCGCGTGGTCCACGCCTTCGATTTGTTTGAGTAGACTGGGCAGGGGCAGGAGGGCCAGATTAAAGAGCAGGGGCGACAAGACTGACCCCTGAGGGGTGCCTCTCTCGCCGAGATCGACGGGTTCCGACTTCTCTTCCCCTATCCTGATGGTCGCGGTTCTTCTCGTTAAGAAGTCCTTGATGTAGCCGAAGGTCTTCCGACCGCATCCCGTTTCGTTTAGATTTTGGAGCACGCTCGCGTGAGACACGTTGTCGAAGGCCCATTTTAGGTCTAGGGCGAGTATCCCCCGCGCCGCGTTCCCCGTCGCCTTCTTGACGACGAGTTCTTGCAGTTGTATCAGGACGTCCTGGGTGCCAAGGTGTTGTCTGAACCCATACATGGTCTCGGGTATTGGGTTTGTTTCTTCCAAGTGTTTTTGAAGTCTGCGAAGGACCATACGTTCCATCACCTTCCCCACGCACGACGTAAGGGAGATGGGCCGCATGTTGTCAATCGTCAGCGCTTTTCCGGGTTTCGGGATGAATCGAACCTCTGCCTCTTTCCATTCTTTCGGCAGCTGCGAGCTCTGCCAGGTTTCGTTGATGTGCCCCAGGAGGCCGCGGGCCGCCGCTTCACTCATGTTTCCAAGCAACTTGTACGTGATCGCGTCCCTGCCAGGGGCGCTCTTTCTGTTGCTGTCGTCAATGGCCGACCAGAGTTCCGTCATGGTGAACGGTCTGTCCATCTCTTCGTTTTCAGGGCCTCCGTACCTCTCGGGCGTCGGGTACTGGCCTCGCTCGGTCTTGAGGTATTTTGCCTTCAGGTCTTCCAGTAGCCTGCGGCCGTCTCCCTTGTAAGTGTTGAGGATCTTGGTGAGGTTGCGGTTGGTTGCGGTCTTGCTGCTCATCGGGTCGATTAGGTGCCTGAGTAAGCACCACGTCTTCCGTGCCGATAGCTTACCCTGCAAGCCATCGCAAGTGCTTAGCCAGTTCTCTTGGCATAGCTTGGCTGCGTATTCGGCGATCTGTTTGTTAAGGACCGCGATACGTTTGACCAGCTTCTTGTTGTGACGCTGGCGCTTCCACCTTCGCGTTAGCGAGTGCCGGGCAGCCCACATGTGAGCCAGCCTGGCGTCCACGAAAGGTGTCTGCGCCGTCGTCGTTATTTCTTGCGTGAATTTCTCGAGGGCCTTTTTCTGATCCCTCGCCCATTCGGCGTACGTTTGCTTTCGGTCGGCTTTTTTATCGTTCTCCGAAGCCTCTTCTATTTCGTGAGTGTATTTCCGCATCTTGTCCCAGTCCGTTACGCGTGCCATCCCCAGCATGGCGCGGTATTGGGGTCCCTTGATGGTAATGCCGATTACGCTGTGGTCGGAGCCCAGGTCCACGTCTTCGTTTCTCCAGGACACGTCCAGTGCCCCCGATAGCCATGTCAGATCCGGAGTTGTGTCCCTATTGGCACTGTTGCCCCTTCTGGTGGCCACGTCTGGCTCGTTTAACAGGGCCATCTCATGGTCCTCCATGGTGTTGGCTAGAGCTTTTCCCCTCTTCGATTGGTACTTGTACCCCCACGTTGTGTGAGGGTCGTTGAAGTCGCCGAGGATCAGGAGCGGCCTGCTCCCCGCCAACCTTTTCGCCTGGCTCACTACTCGATCAAAGTCGTACTGCCTCTGTGACGGGCGGCAGTACGCGCTCATGACGTATAGATTTCCCGTGTTGCCAATTGTTCTTGCGTGAATGTCGACGAGCGTGTGCTCGCATCCGCCCTGCGCCGTGACGTGTTGAGTAGCCGCCACGTTGCTGCGGACGAGCACCGCTGTCCCTTCCTCCGTCGGGTCCGTGTACGTCACGTATCCCGGGAGTCTGGGCTTGCTGTTCGTTTCTTGTAGTGCTATTACATCGGGCTTGTGTTCGAGCCCGTCAATGTGGAGTAACAGTTCCGCCTCCTTGTTGCGGATCCCCCGGCAGTTCCATTGATAAATTACTGTAACGTCCCCCCCGTTGGTCTTCTTTTTCTTATTTGGTCCCTGCTTCATCTTCTTCGGATGTTTCTAGGCGGCCGCGCCTACACGCGATCGATGCCTTGATTTTTTCCGCCCGTTCTTTCTTCAGGGACGCGAAGCGGTTCCTTGCGGTAAGGGTTGCTACTTTGGTCGCTAGCCGTTCGTGTTTGATCGACAGCGTCCGCACTTGGCCTTCGAGGGCCTCGAATCTGGCGTCTATCGCGCTCAGTTTCTCGTTGATTTGGGTGATGGCCGTTAGGATCGCTGTAAGCTCTCCTCCCTTTGGAATCTGCGCCGCCGCTGTCGCCGTCTCGCGGTTGACGGTGCTTTCTTCGGAGTCCATTGCTTCTTGGTTGCTCGGCGCTTGTTGCGCCGGCCGTGCCACCCCCGCATCCCGCCCTAAGCGGGGCGACGGGGGGTCCCTCCGCGGCACCTTGCGCATTCCTCCGGCGTTCTCCACCGTGTTGTTATCGCCTTGGGGTCTCGCGTTTGCTGAGCTGCCGCTAGCTAGCGCATCGATTTTGCTCATTAAGGCCCTAATTTGGGCGTTCTGCTCTTGTATCTGAGCGTTCTGCCGCTCTATGATTTTCTTGAGCTCTTTTACTTCATTGCAACCCCTTTGCGGGCTAGCTCTTAGGTTAAGGGGTTGGGAGGGGGGGAGGGGCGGGAATTCGGTTTCGCTAACCCGAGCGACAGAAGACCTGCCGGTCCAGCCCACCTTTTTCTCGGCGGTTGTCGCTCGTCGTCCGGTAGACTCGGCCCGGAGTCTTGATTCGGCCCTGGATCTCGAACCGGCCCTGGATCTCGAACGGGACTTGTTCCGGGACCTGGATCTTCCGCTTGAACCTCGACCCGCCGTTTCCCGGCGGCGGTTGCCGCCGCCGCCGCCGGCCCCGGATCGTGACTTCGATCGAGAGCGGCTCTGGCGGCCGCCGCCGTTGCTGTTGCGGACCGGCGTCTGGGACCGGCCCCGTTGCGAAGAGGCGCTACGTTGGGGTCGCCATGTAGGACCTCTTTTGCCTTGCTTTTTGTCCTCGTTGTCTTCTTCTGCCCGGCGCCGTTCCCAGCGCCGTCGACGGACGACGTAAGGCGTTTTGAATCTTGCCTTGCAAGCCTTGTCGGCGGTGAGATGTTTCCCCCCGCACAGGCCACACTTGGGTACGCACTTGTGGTCTTCTCCGGGGTTGGCGACACCGCAGCCCCGGCAAATCTTGTCTTGAGGATTTGGGCACACGTCCATCCTGTGCCCCACTCGGCCACATGCGTAGCACACGTCAATCTGCTTCCTGTGCAGGGTGCACTCAATTAGCAGGTTCCCATACCGGACGTAGTTGGGCACTTTGTGTCCCTCGAAGGCGATCACCACCGACCTGGTCTTACCGATGCGGTTCGCCTGCAAGCGCCGTGGGATTGTGCTTGTGCACGACTAAATCTTGTATTTCTTGGGCGGTGTCCTCCAGTGGGATGCCCCGTATTACTCCTTTCACTGTTCTGTAAGGGGCCGACTCGTACGCGCTGACTTCGTGGGACGTTCCCCGAATGTCGATTCGCTCCACCATGGCGTATCTGTCGGCGTGCTCCCTCTTCGAGGTACTCACGACTATGATGTTCTGTTGGTGGTTTAGGCATATCACATCTTCTCTAGCAGCAATTGCGTCGACTTGCGCCGCCGCCGTTACAGCTCGGCTTATTTCCACGCGGGCCACCTCGCTTACGCGGAGCCCGCCTCGTGGCCGCATGACAATCTTCATATCTGCGCGTGGCAGGTCTGGCATGCGCGCGCCCTTCAGCAGCTGGCCCTTGTTTATTAGTTTCTTCGTCCTCTGCTGACGTAGATCGTTGCCGGTGGCGCCACCGAGGTCGTTGCCCCAACCGTTGACGTCAGTCGGGGCCTTGGCGCCATCTTGGCTCACTTGGAGTACGGGCGTTAGGCTTAGCAATCCTACGCCGCCTTGCTTCACTTTTTCGCCAGCGGTTTTCCACCCATGCGCTCTAGTGAACTGATCCGGCGAAATTTCTACGCCATCCACTTCTACTCGCATAGCGGTAGACATCTTGGGTCGTTGAGCGCTTGCGTAGCAACCGATAAATCGGTGATCGGCTTTCGGCGTCGCCGGGGCTCGGCCTAGGCGTACCGCTTCCCTCGGCCGGGGCCGAAGTTGTCGTTAGGCCTAGCGGCTCGCGGGCACAAAAAAGTCCTCAAATTTCCGAAAAAATGGTCCCCCTACCTCGGAATTCGGGTTTCCGGTGCTCCATGCAACTTCATACATCTAGTCGATGCCCTCTCATAAAGCTGCGGGTCAATTAACCTGCGAAATCAGTGAAAAATGACGGAGCGCATGCGAAGCTTTCCCAAAGTGGAACGCGTCAGCACGTGCCTCTCCTTTTTGACGGACAACGGCGCAATAATCGATCTGCAGACTAAGTCGATAACTTTTTCCGGTGATCACTCCACGACGCCGCCACCGAACCCCCACCACCGTGCTGCTGTAAGGATCGCTGACGATCACGTCACCCTGCCACCCCGCGCAAGCTTGATGATCGCCGTCTACTGTGAGGATGCTGCTCCTGACATCGACGCTATCGTAGAGAGTGACCAAAGGTTGCTTCTCAACCACGGTGTCTACGTCGCAAGAGGCATTGCGCGCTTTAAGCAATGCAAACCCCACGTTTTGGTCACTAATTTCACTGAGGAGTACCAGCATCTAAACAAGGGCGCTGCCATTGCGTTCCTCGAAGAAACACAAGAAGCAAGTCAAGTGATCGCGGTCGCCGACTTTGAGCGCTCACCCGAAGACACCTTCAAGCTTCCACAGCCCTTCGACGTGAATCCGGCGCTACCCCAAGAACAACGGAACAAATTACTGGCTTTGCTGCGTTGCTACAGCGAGTGTTTTTCGTCTAACTCAAAACTACGTCAGACATTTCTAGCGAAACACCGAATATTAACCGAAGATGGAGCACTACCTACCCGACAATCACCGTGCCGCCTCCGCAGACGAAAGGGAAGCCATCCGGACTCAAGTCGACGACATGCTCAGCGACGACATTATACAGCCATCGAAGAGCCCGTGGGCTGCGCCGGTCGTACTCGTGAATAAAAAAGACGGCACATTAAGGTTCTGCGTTGATTACCGGCGATTGAACAAAATCACCAAAAAAGACTTATACCCCCTGCCACGAATCGACGACACCCTCGACCACCTCTGCCATGCGAAGTACTTCTCATCGATGGATCTGAAGACCGGCTACTGGCAAATTCAAGTGGACGAGAGAGACCGAGAAAAGACTGCATTTATAACCCCGGATGGCCTATACGAGTTCAAGGTGATGCCTTTTGGGCTGTGCACGGCGCCAGCAACGTTCCAAAGGGTCATGGACACTGTGCTAGCCGGCCTGAAGTGGCACACTTGCCTCGTATACCTCGACGACGTTGTGGTATTCGCCCGAACTTTCGACGAACACCTCGCAAGGTTGGAGTCTGTACTCGAGGCCATTCGTATGTCGGGGTTAACGCTGAAGCCTGAAAAGTGCCGTTTCGCGTACGAGGAACTCAAGTTCTTGGGCCACGTCGTCAACACCCCAGGAGTCCTACCTGGCCCGGCAAAAACTTCAGCCATTGCGAACTTCACAAGGCCGAAAGACAAGAAGGGCGTGCGAAGATTTCTCGAACTGTGCGCATACTACCGGCGCTTCGTCGCAAACTTTGCCCGCATTGCAGAGCCACTCACGCGCTTGACGAAAGATAGCACCCTTTTCAGCTGGAAAAACGACCAAAAAAAAGCATTCTGCGAGCTGCAAAAACGCCTGCAAAGCCCGCCCGTGCCCGCTCATTTCGACGAAAACGCCGAAACGGAAATGCACACGGACGCCAGTGATATAGGCTTGGGTGCTGTCCTCGTCCAAAAGCAAAGCGGTTGCGAATAGGTAATCGCCTATGCCAGCCGTGGTCTGTCGAAGGAGGAAAAAAACTACTCTGCCTCTGAGAAAGAGTGCCTGGCTATTATATGGGCGATTTCAAAGTTTCGCCCATACGTTTATGGAAGACCATTCAAGGTCGTAACAGACCACCATGCGCTGTGTTGGCTCGCCAATTTGAGAGACCCCTCTGGCCGTCTTGGGCGGCGGACCTTGCGCCTGCAGGAATTCTACGTTACAGTCGTCTATAAATCTGGCAGGAAACACTCCGACGCCGATTGCCTGTCCCGCGCCCCCGTCGACCCACCACCACAAGACTCCGATGAAGACAGCGCGTTCTTCGGAATAGTGACGGAGAGCGACCTAGCCGCCCAGCAGCGTGCCGAATCGACTACCTCGAGGGATGCAACGTCGCCCTTTCTAGAACCTTCGAACGCAACTTACCAGCATTCAGCCTGCGAAACTCCGTCCTCGTGAAGAATTTCAGCCCCGGATAAAGAACGAATTACCTTCTTGACATCCCCGCGGACCTTCGTGACGAAATTTTGGAAGCGTGCCATGACGACCCGTCTTCCGGAAATCTCGGCACAGCTCGCAGTATTGGAAAAATCAAGGCACGGTACTACTGGCCCCGTCTTACCTCTGACGTCACCCACTACGTCCGCAGCTGCTGTGACTGCCAGCGACGAAAAACGCCGCCGATGAGACCCGCCGGACTTCTGCAGCCAATCGCCGTCCCGTCGAGGCCCTTTCAACAGATTGAATGGATCTTCTAGGCCCGTTTCCTACGTCACGATCCGAGAACAAGTGGAGTATCTAGCGACTGACTACATGACGCGCTATGCAGAGACGGCCGCTCTTCCGAGGGGGACTGCTCAAGAAGTCGCGAAGTTCTTTATCAACCAAGTTGTGCTTCGACATGGAGCCCCTGAAGTCCTAATCACGGACCGCGGAACGGCCTTCACTGCGGATCTTATGCAGGGAATCTTACGCTACAGCAACACGGATCACCAAAGAACGACGGCGTACCACCCTCAAACGAACGGACTTACGGAACGTCTGAACAAGACGATCGCGGATATGCTATGTACGTCGACATTGAACATAAGACTTGGGATGAAGTCCTCCCGTATGTCACGTTTGCGTACAACACGGCGACCCAGGAAACTACGCAGATGACACCGTTCGAGCTTGTCTACGGAAGACTGCCGACTACGATGCTCGACGCCATGTTTCCGCATGTAGAAGACGACGACCTCAACGCCGACGTTCAAGGATACCTTCAGCGTGCGGAGGAGGCCCGCCAACTGGCTCGAGTTCGTACAACGGACCAGCACCTGCTGGATGCCGGGCGCTACAACCTTCGACGCCGAGACGCCGAGTACCAGCCTGGGGATCGTGTGTGGGTTTGGACTCCCATCCGTCGACGCGGACTAACTGAGAAGCTTCTGCAACGGTATTTCGGACCCTACCAGAGTCTACGACGTGTCGGCCAACTTACCTATGAGGTGATCCCCGATCTTGATTCCGGAACATCACGACGACGCACGCGGCCCGAAGTAGTCCACGTGGTTCGCTTGAAACCTTACTATGCAAGATGACGGACTTTTTTTGTTGTTGTTCGTTCGGACTGTGTTTTATTTTAGCATCGGGTCGATGCACTCTTAGAGGGGGGGTAATGCCGCGAACCATGTATGGGTTTGTTCATTTATTGTTTGTTTTTACTGCCGGGCCACGCCCGGCTGTGTTATCTGCGTTCCAAACGAAGCGCGTCTTACATTCTTTACTTTTATGCCGCACGGGCTATCACATTCAGATAAGCAGACTGTTCCGCCCTAACTAGCCCAGAATAGTCCTCTGTGATCTACAATGTTGGGGATGTGAATCGACGGTTCCAGAAACACTTGCGCTGAAAGATAAAAGCCCTGCAGAGCAGACGCCGCGGCATTCCTTCGACGACACTCGCCTGAGCTAGTCACTTTGTTGACCGCTGCTTCGCCGCCTCTGTATTCTTTTGAGTTGTTAGGGAAGCACAAGTTCGCTCCAATAAACTTGTTTCTAATTCAAGACAACTGCGTCGTCCTTGGCTTCGTGACAATATGAAATATGCTTGTTAAGGCACCGTGACCATTATTACGAAGATTAAGTTCCGACGTGTACTCAAATATGTTGTATTATTTGATGCGTTCAAATAAAAATTGTTAAGACCCCAATTCTTCGTTCGTAACGACTTCTTTGGCAAGGACAATCAATGTATGTCGATTTTATTTGCGGCTCGCTTTGCGATTTCATCGACACATAGTGACTGCACCAAACTTATTTCAACAAAAACGCATTTATAGAGCTTATCGAGCCTGTGTTATAGAAAACAATTTTGTAACTTCACAGTTGTGGCAGCGTGATGAAGCTTACCTGAAAGTTTCGAGGCTGTGCAAGCAAAAGGTTTCCGTTCCCTAATTTAAATGTGCTGCCATTGTCTTCAGCTACAAGCAGCGCGTTGATGCCTACTACGGCCTGTCAGCTGGTCCTTTGCCTGGCGGGATGAAGTGCCGGACAGCACGTTCGGGCCGCTCGCTGATAAAGCCGTGCCGTGAAGAGAGCTTGTCAAGTAACGCCAATGATGGTTGGAACCCTGATAATCTCAGCACGGATTTAACCAGCCTTGACTCTGGTGAGAAACGTTCATTTCCCCTTGCACCGTACCTATGCTTACAGATGTCATAGTAATAACATGTGCGTGTATTAGCGATCACTGATTTTCGCGAAGCTGAATGATAGGGCAAGCCTCATACTATCGGCAAACTAGGATTATATACTTGTAAATATTTTACATGTTGAGTGCTCTCTGAAAATTGCGCTGAATGCTTTAGAAGACCACCTGATAACTAACCAAGAAGGTTTCATTACCAAAATAAGCGCAAAGAGCACGTTTCTGAACAGCTTGCAGTAGAAACGATAAATCAGAAAGCGGCGATACTTATCGCATCTACGAGCTTGTGCAACTAAACTAAACTAAACTAAAATCACCTCTTGGAAAAAAAGAGCTATCTCAACTAACATGACACCTGGGGAGGGCTGAAGCCTGCAATGTATAAGTGTATTCTTGGCGCCTTGGCGTTTTTTTCCACGCAGATGAAACCGTTGGGGGTAGAGATGTAGAGCTTTGCTGTAAAATTCTTGTGTCTTGAGTCACCTACTAGGGGCTTCGCCCCTTAAAGGTGACCCGTGAAATTACATGTATTTTATTGCTATAATTTTGAGTATTTGGACCCTCCGGCTCATGGAAACGTTCCAGTAACATAAGGAACCCGCCCATGCTGAATTGGTTTTAAGCTGTAGACCCCGCAATCCTGAGGCAGAGAGCTTCTACGCCGTTCTGCGACAACAATTTGACTCTAGAAATGACGTCGGACTCTCACAGTACATGTTGAAATATTCACTCTCGTGTTATGCATAGCTGTCGCTGATCATTTGAATTACAGCTTTGTTCAGAATAGCAATTTCTCGCACCCGGTGCTCGAAATAGACTTTTGTGATAGTTCATAAGAAAACAATACCTTTCAATACCCGAAGCAGTAAAAAAGTCGGGCGAATATGTTGAAGAATATACCATCTCACAGCCTCGCGATACCTTTTATTATTAGCCACTTTATTTTCCAGAATTAGTAATTGTTCTCGTCTCGTTTAATTAGGAGCTAATGAATGGTCAGTGTAGCCAGTGACCTTAGGGAGCATTGTATATACACTAAGCATAGCTGACCGTTCTTATACACAGTGCCCGATCTGCACGAGTTCAAGATATTCTCAAGGCCGCATCCCGTGGCTTGCTTCTGTGGTGCCATGGGCCTGCTTATCAAGCTTTCGCCCAGCAAGAGGAGCCGAAAGTTGCCACCCTCCGTTGAGCTACACAGCCTGAAGGTATTTCATTCAAGCAGGCCTCTTAGCCGTATAACGAAAGAACTTGTCCTCCCCAACAAATGCACGCACTCTTTGTTGTTTGTTGCGGAGATCAAGTAAAGTTCATGGTAATATAATGATTCCATCGGCCTCTTGTAGTACTTCAGTCATTTGGCAGTAGTCCTGCGGATGTATTGCGTTTTCCAGCGACCGCTTTGAACAAAATCCGTTAAATATAAATAGCCCACTTAACAGCCTTTAGGCTATCATGAGCAGGAGGTTGCTTTAAACACTCGTCCATGCCATTCACAAACTCTTTAAATGGCTTTCGTACACTCAACGTTTTGATTTATAAGTGTTTAACCTGGTCGGCCGCGAACCGCCTGCTCAACACAGGTTGTCACAATGGAACTCGTTTAACAGTGTACTGAATCAATACCAAGCAGTCTTGCCAAGAAATAATGTTCGTCTTGCTATTTCTCATTTCTCGCCCACCTGCAGCGCTTGTTCCGGATGGATCAAGAATTTCGGCAGCTCGAAGCGTTCCCTGGACCCTTAGTGAGGTTTGTCTTTTCCATGCTAGAGCGATACCGGAGCTGAAACACACTGCGCAGGTCTGAAACACACAAGAAGGATCTGGTCGACTTCTGCATCCAGAAGATCAAGTCAATTTCTGAGGACCGTGGGGTGCCAGACCGCTCGTCGCTCATTCTGCTGTGGGAGTTGCTGATAATTTTTCTCAGGCAGAACGGCGTAGGTGTTTCGACCCGGTATTGGGGGGATAGATTTTTTTCCTATTTACACTGGACGGGCAGCGTAGGGTATTGGTAGCTTGGGTTTTCTACTACTTCTGTGATTTTGTTTCCTTTCGAAACGGTATTTCGTCCCTTTATGACACCTCACATCTGCTGACGACATTTTCTTGCTTCATGAAGGAGTAAACACGCGCGAAAATGCTTCAGGGCGTGCACTAAGAAAGCTCGGTTCTAGAAACAAATTTTTAAAAACGAATGAAAATATTGGTAGGGAGATATGCTGCAAGCACCCTTCAGCTGGGTAGTGAAATTCTTGAAGAGCTGGATGAGTCCTGCCTACTTGAACAGGGCGTCAATGCTAGTACAAACCGCAAGAAAAATTGGCTATTGTATTGATGTAGACTGGCGTACCTTCGAGAAGCACTATCAAACAGAAGGAAGCAGATTCTTTTGGCCTCTAAACAGGGCTATGCACTAGCAATTTATAGGGATGCTAGTGATTCCAGAGCGCCAGTTTGGAGCATCGCCATAACGTACGAAGAAAACCTAGATGAGTCCCAAATTCCCAAAAAACGAAGGAGGGAAGAAGGTACACTAGGATTAGAAAACCAGCGCCTTGAATCTAGGAACAGGGTATGGTCAATACACTCAGCTTAAAAGGGAAAGCCGTAGACTGGGACTCGGCACCAAGTGCGAACAGATCACGCAGCACCACCACGTTCAGTGTCTCTTGAGTGACAGGACGAAAGGTTGGGAAGGTTAGTGAGTAAGCGAAGTTAATCAGTGAAGAAATAGGTGAACTTGGGTTAAAGAATGGTTTCGAGTAGCAGAACGGGAATGGTTAGAAGTATACGATGGAGGCTGTGGTCCTGCAGTGGTTATAAGCGGGCTAACCGTATCAACAAAGATGTTGATATTCCTCCTAAACATTGCATTTATAACACAGCCAATATTAAAGTAATTTCTTTCTCTTGCAGTTTGTGTCAGGCTCCAACGTTTCAAAGCTGCTGCTTCATGATTATGACTTTCTGGAGCCACCTTCAGTGGGTTGTTCTAGAGACGAAGAGTATGAAGTAACCTCACTCGGAGGCGAGCCAGACAGCATTGTGGCGTTTGATTACACTCAACTTGGTTGCAAGGACTCGAGTCACGCGCTTGACAAGTTCCGACAGTTCCTGCTCCTAGGTCACAAGAAGGTGAGTAAAAAGACTCGGGTTAAAAAGTTGCGAAAAACACATATTTGCAAAGTGCAAGGATAAGAATACCTCTATTATTGTGGCTTGCTCTGTACATCGGCCGATTTATTTGGCATAAGGCTTGTGAGGCAGCCGGATTGTTGAAGCTCATTCAAAGCGCTGGAACATTGTGGAAGGGTAACTTTTAGGCCCAGTATTTAAGCACACGATATGCTGCATTTTAGCTGCAAAGCTATAACTCACGATCTACCGTCGCTACAGATCAAAGTACTTTTTTTCACAAGGCAGCACAATTTTCTGACTGATTCTGTTAGTATTACAGGAGGCAAAATTGTGCGTTGATTGCATGGAAACAGCTTTGGTAATAGTTCCTGATCAGAGGAAGTGTAAGGGACCTTGGGATATGTTTTTCGAATGGCGAAATTTCTCGCATTATAACTGGGGGGGGGGGCGCAGGGCATTGCTTATGACAAAGGGTAACTTACAGAAATTCAATTGTTTTCGTTCTTAGATTTTCCAAGCATGCTCATTTTTTTCGCGCCATGTGGCGCTATGCAGGCTTTTTGATATTTAGAGTATCTGGAACTCTGTTAGTTGGTACCACTCCTGTCGTCCAGGTTTGTTAGTAGGAATGGGTCTCTTTGCGAACGGGAAATGACTGCATTTCCGGTTGCAATGATAAATAGAATACAGATGGTTCTCGCTTTCGAAAGCTACCGTTTATAATAGGGAAAGCCGTTTTGCTGCATTCTAGCAGCGATGCAGCTCCTGATGTGTTTGCAACAAAAAGAAAACAAATTTTGTTTTAAGAAAGTTGGAAAAAATTTGGGCTGAAAAGACATTGAACAAAGTGCCTTTTTCAAGCATATAGATCACGCACGTTCACGACCCCAGGCCTCTATTCTTTTACCGGCTTGGTATAGAAGGAATTATACCAGAGTCCCATTTATATCAGCCACACTCAAATGCCAAATCGGTAAACCTGCCTGTGGGTGGTGCACAGTAATTAAAATTATTCAAGGTTGAGCGATTAGCAAAGTATAATAACCCACTTAGGGTACTGGTACTGTATTTTAACACGAAAGTGTTTAATTCCGGGATACACGAAGATCTCACTGACGTCATATCCGTCACGGAAACGACGCCAGTACAACGAAGCAAGCGGCCTGTAAAGGGTGCACCTCTGCACAAAGGATATTCATGCGGGGAAGCAGCCTTTGGTATAAAGCGTACGTTATGCTTAGGGTTGTTCGTTTTCGGGCTTTATATTTTAACTCGAAAGTGTTTTATGCCGGGATACACTGAGGTTTAACTGACGTCATATCCATCGCGGAAATGTCGCCAGTACACCTTTGCCGAGGTGACCCGCCAGCAGGACGTCACTCACCAAGCACACCCACAAGACAGGGGCCGACACGCAAACCATGCGCAGCTGCAGATTTCGCTGGACATAGCACTTTCTTGTCTTAAGGATTTTTATGACAGGGGAATCAACCACAGATTTTTATTACACCCCGTGATATAAGCAATATTCCAGTAAAGTGCTCTACCATCATCCGTCCCTCTGAGATTGTAATGCCAGAAAGCCATTCGAAGCATCCTGAGACGGTGCAGGGTAAATAGAATAAGCATATCCTCTCTTCGTCATCAAGCGTTGCTAGGAGACAAATTCTACGCAGAGATAGTGAAATACATTTATATTGTGCGGTGAAGAACACGATATCAGAACATGATAAATCGATCCTGCGGCTATTTTTAACAAATGTTTGGAATGCATTTTCAGGTAAAGCGCATTCTCCAAGCAGTCTCCACCCGCAAGAATTATAAAATCCGTCCCGTATCACAGCAGCTGCGCTAGATGAAAAATTTGCGCAATTGTTCCCTCTCAATTCGATGGAACACGATATCAGAACATGATAAATCGATCCTGCGGCTATTTTTAACAAATGTTTGGAATGCATTTTCAGGTAAAGCGCATTCTCCAAGCAGTCTCCACCCGCAAGAATTATAAAATCCGTCCCGTATCACAGCAGCTGCGCTAGATGAAAAATTTGCGCAATTGTTCCCTCTCAATTCGATGGGACCACGCCATCAATGCTGCGTGCATCTCTGTACCGCTGAAGGGCGTGGGGGCTCGTGGTGTTCCCTCTGACGGCCTTCGATATATCATAGGCCGGGCAGTGTTCCGTTTCCTCGGAAGCGTGTGCTCGCATTGGTGGCAAAAAGCAGGCATTGGTGGCTGCTCGCAAGCGCGCGCTGAGGCTGGTAGGGCGTTTTTGGCGCAATACATGATTCTTGTCGAGTGCTCTGGTTTAAAGTTTTGTGTTCGTCACTTCATCTTCACGCGCACTCGAAGCAGAAACCCATGCTAAAAAAATCGCGCCAGTCCACCCCGTGAATGTGGTTGGAAAGCAAAGCTATAAACGGCACCCATAACGATTACCCATGCGACGTCACTTAAATTCACTCACATCGCTGTACAAATAGCAAAACCAGAGAGAAGTCAAATGCACTTAACCACACGATTTATTACTTCAAAGAAATATTCTTGTTAAGGTTAAATCAATGCATGAAGCATGAACGGTGTTTGGTTAAGTTGTATTTGTGTAGCGCCAGAGTGGAAACTTTTTTTATAAAATTGAAGTAAGCTACAACCCGGTGTTAGACGATCTGTCTTCTCCGTGTCTGCGCCGCTGACGGAGGCGACGATATTTGTGGCAGAAAGCAGGAGGAGGAAGAAGAAATACTTCTGTTATTTCTGAGTGGCCCAGAGTGGCCCAGAGTGCAGCCCTGGGGAGTGATTCCTCCTTCTGTGAGGCCCATATGCAGTCCGCGCAGCCTGTGTTCTGTACACCCGCTCAAGCTGGGTAGGTAGACAGGGCCTGGACAGCAGCATCTCCCATTGCTCTTGTAGGGTAGTTGATGGAAAGAGAGGAGGGCGGTCAGGGCTAAAGTCGCACACCCCGATTACGGGGCGGAGTGCTCCTACTTCTGAGCAAAATTTACATTCAGCGTCGTAGCGATTCGGGTACATTAAGTGAAGACGCGTAGGCTGTGGGAAGGAGCCCGGATTGTACGAGCCGTAGGGTAGTTTGTTGTTCTCTCGAAATGTCAGGGTAAGGCGAAGGGACGGTCTGTCTCAGAAGGTGATAATCCTGGGTTATCTCCCTGAACCTGACACGCCGGTGACTCACTGTCCTCGTGCAGCTCCATAGAACGGGATGTAAAAGCGCAGGCTTGTTGGATGGGCGTATTTGTTTCCCTCCAATGAAGCGTGAGGGGGTGTCCAGATGAGCTGAATGGAACCGTTTCGGGAGTATTTTTTTAGCACGCGCAGTGTAGGTCAGGACACCCAACCCTACTGGTAATTCTAGTAGGCTTGCTGGGAATCGTTGACTACCCTCCGAACCCCTGGTTGAGCGAGAGCCAAGGTGATGGCTGCCTCTTCTGCTGCCGTCATTTCTTGGGTCCTAAGCAAGGTACACGCGAGGACGTTGGTTCTGGAGGAAGCCACAATGATGGCGTATTGCTGCCATCGATGTTTCAAGGCATCTGTGTAGATAACTGCATGATCCCCACCGAGGGTGTTGTTTAGCGCCTGAACCCGTGCTTTTCGGTGACCCTCGTCATTTGAAGGGTTCATATTTCTAAGCAAAGGGAGCATCTTTAGTTTTAGTCGCCAAGAGTCTGGGAGTACATCAAGCTGAGTGACATTCTGGGCTGCCCAGCCAATCTGGTGAAGCATGCGGTTACCCATCGCAGTTCTGAGTCGGACCTTCTGGTTAGAAAGATGGCCTTCTATCAGCTCTTCCACCGTTTTGTGGAGCCCCGTGCTAAGCAGCCTCTGTGTGGACGCACTAATGATAAGACCAATGGCCTGCTCCAACGCCTTTCTAATCATTATATAAAGCATCTCTATGTCTTCCTTGTCGAGAAGAAGATAGGGGTTTGTCGTAACTCTCGAGAGGACAAAAGCTTCAATTAATCGAAAGGTACCGGATTCTTTTAGGCCTCGCTTCTTGGTGGCAACTCGCCTGATCATGTGTATGATTAGATCAATGCTGTTTTTGAGGCGCTGCAAGGAGACGTCACTCTTGGTGTTGGCCTGGAAATGTAGGCCCAGGATCTTGATGCTGGTGTTTGGAGTGAAGGCCTGGCCATCAAGGAGTATTTGAATGTATTCCTTGGTTTGGCGTGAGGGTGGACGACAAGGAGCTGTGATTGTTTATGTGAACACTGCAGGCCACAGGCTTTATTGCACATTGGCAGACTAGAAGTGAGATGCCATGCATTGGTGTGAGCTTCCTTTATTTTTGTAACTCTTAGCACATGAGCAAGGTGCGCACAGGGCCTCTAGACGGGCGTGAGTGGTCGCGTGACGCTTTCACGTGGCATTCAGCGAGAACAATGGGGGTAAACCCGTACCTGTGCTTTGTGAGTACACCACCGGTCTTCCCAGTCTTCGCGTGGGCTCGTAGCTAAATCGGTAAGACAACGGGCTCTCACTTTGTTAGACTAATAGTTGCAGGTTCGATTCCCGGCGGTGCCAGTAAATTCTTTTATTTGTTCGCTGGAGTTTTCTGGTGACACCAACGGTCGCGAAAGAACCCTTGGGGGGTAGAGGTAAAAAGCTTTGCTTTAAAATGTACTCACAGCTTCAGGCAAACAAGACATTGCTGCGCAGCGCTGATGACAGCGGATTGTCACCGGAAATACGAACAATAAGCAGTGAAGTTCACTAGCAACAGTCGATACGACAGCCACCGCTGTAACAGAGATTTGCGACGTCACCGCTTCGCGGGCAAGTGCATTGTTTGACTAAGGTATTCCTAGCAGTGCAATATAAACGCGTCGCGCAGGTTTATTTGCACTGCTTCACTCGTGCTTCCGAGTCTCGAAGGAAAGTGTTTCTGGGTTTCCATGTTGCTGCAGTTTCGAATTCATTGAGCACGGTACAAATAATTGTTTATCCTAAGCCACCGTTTGACGTGGACCATTTGGGTAAAGTAAAAAAAGGTTTTTACTGGTGACTTAGGGCACCTGGTTTACTTGCTTAACACATTTTTCTAAAGTTACTCAGTTTAATTGCAGATGAATTCGCATTGTTAATTTGGCTTAACAATATACCCCAAAGGCTCCATAGTGTCACGAAGCCAAGGATGACGCAGTTGTTTTGGAAAAGAAACAAGTTTATTGGAGCGAGCTTGTGCTCTCCTAACAACTCAAAAGAATTCATAGTCGGCGAAGCAGCGGTCAACAAAGTGACGTGCGTCCGTGAGCGTAGCAGAATCGAATAGCCCGGCGTCTGCTGTGCAGGCTTTTTATCTTTCGACGCGCGTGGTTCTCAAACCGTCGATTCGCATCGAGAACATTGTAGATCCAAGAAGATTATTCCGGGCTGTTCACTTTAGATCGGAATGCTCTCCCTATCAGAACAGATAACACTTCCCTTTGCACAGAGATAACACAGACCGGCGCAGCCGGGCCGTAAAAGCAAAACACAAATAAACAAACCCAATGCATGGTTCGCTGCATTAGCTCTTGTGCTGAACGGGGATCTAGTAAAGCCGGCTGCAACAATAATAAAAGACACGCCATATAGCGGAGCCAGCTGCTGAATTTTGAGCTTTGCAAGTCTATATGGGGTGTATGCCATTTGTTCTTGTTCCCAAAAGCCAATTTACTTGCGTGGTGAGAGGGGTCATGTGGTGCTCTAAACACTGACCCTAAGATATCTTTATATTAAAGCTGCGCTACTTTTTTGTCGGTGTTGAGGTGATACCCAAACAACACTGTAAAGAAGGCTGGCGTTAAAGCAAATAGAGCAACTCCCAGGTGGTCTGGAGTGTCCGCATATAACATTTTATTCGTAGAATCAAAATGGTCCCTCTGGAATAACCTGTTTTCCTTATTCACAAATCAGGCTTTTGACACTGGTGTATATAAATTCAATTGCCGCTTGTTTGGTATTTTCCCAATTGCGACTCAAAAAAAAGGTAATCTCGCCATCTTGCAACTTATTCGAAAAGAATACTATTTATAGCCTGTTCTGTCATTTTAATATCGGAGCTGTTCTCGGTTGACGCTTTCACGGGATAAATGTGGTAACACGTCGCAGTGACGTAAAGACAGCCTAGCGCAGATGATGATGATGATGACGATCGGTATTGGTTTTCCTTTTGTAGCAGGGTGATGACATGTCATCTTACCAAAAAGGACCTATATAACTATGTTTTATACTCTTGGTCCAATACTAGCGCTGCTTAGGGCCGGCGCAAAAAGCTTATCAGGCGCGAAATGCTTTTTTTTCTGTTACAGGTGTTAACTATCCTAGGCAATATTCCCCTCTCTGGTTTTCGTCCACCAGCATTCTAATCTTCTTTTTATCGCTTTGACAGCCTTGAAGTTAACTTCCTCTGTGGTACCCTTAAATCCTAGGGCTTCTGGAAGCCGAATGTTTCCCTCATGTAGATTTGGATGCATACCCTCACTTTCTAACATTATGTGCTGCGTAGTTTCTGCTTCTTTTCCGCAGACGACGCATACCCCATCGTTTTGTGAATACTTCCCCACAACGCTCTTAGTTCACAAGCAACCTGGACTAGCCTCAACGAGCAAAGCACTGCCCAGGGAATTATCGTAGAAATTTTCCTTTCTGATGTTCAATTTTTCAGCCCTGTAAATCTCTAATGGCGTTTTAGATTTCATTTTTTCTCTTCATTTATTCGTTTCAAACTGCCTTGCCTCTTTCTTGGTTACCTCGGCTGTATTAGATTCTACACTGTTCTTTCTGTATTTCATCGTTAGCCTTCTAGTCTTCCTTAACCATTGCGTGTCCACGCTTTTCAAGTATTGGTGCCTAAAAACCTTAGCTGCCCACCTTCGTTGATCCATTGCTCTCAACCTCATCTCAAAAGATATTTTACTCTAGGCTTCTCGAACTTCAAACGACGCCCAGCCCATGTCTCCCTGCACTGCTTCGATGGTTGTTTTCCCATGCGCGCCAAAGGCCAAACGGCCTACCGTTCTATGGTTCACTTCAAGGCCTAATAAAGCGTCTGATATTAAGCAGAGTACATCATTCGCAAATGTAAGAGCCGGAACCATTACTCCTTTCCACATTCCTCCCACTACTTCATATTTGTTATACCCCCACAGAGCTGTATGCTGCATTATAGCTGCATTTCGCTTTTCTTTACCCTTAACTTGCTCCTCGTGAGTTCTTAAGTAGTTATCTCCTTCGTTAGCGAGCAGGCGACCAAGCGACACCTCTCGTGGCAATGTTCCAACTTAAAAGTAAGAAAGGTTCCAGTAGATGGCGTGGCCAGTGGAACACGGCATTAATGAATTGACGACAACGGGAATCGGCCTGCTGTCTTATAGTTCTCCTTGCGAATCTGGAACGCCAGCTATCTTTGCTGTGAACATCAGCGTTCGCCACGTTAAGTCAGTGACGCTGGGCTATTCCCTGGAGCAGGGGCTAACGCTGTGCAGAAAAACCACTGTACAAAATGGGAAGGCCCGTGATGATGGTAATGATAATAATGGTGCTGCTGATGATGATGACTATGATTATGATGATGATGATGAAGACGACGACGACAACAAAGGAACGCATCCCGAGGTCCAAATAGAGCATCAGTGCCTCGCATTATGAAGCCGGCATATAACAGACTGCGCCCTTCCGACACTTTTTTTATTGTGCGCCATTCAGACAAGGTCGAAGCACACTAACATGAATGCTTCCCTTTCAACGGCGACAAAAAAAGGCAGGGGTGTGCTCAGATTTTTTGGGCGGCACTCGTTTGCTCTCGTCTGAGCGAGGACTGTGTCTTGTACTTTGATGACTGTAGCTTGCACTTTGATCGCAGATGCTTGGATTTTCACAGTCACGCTTTGTGTATTTTGATCGTTGACCCTTTGACTTTGATTGCAGCGGCTTTGACTTTGCCAGGTCGCTATTTGAGTTTCGCACGCAGTTTCAACCATCGTCGTGTTCAGACGGAGGGGATTTGATTTTATTGTATGTGTTACGGAGGGGATTGATTTTCGTGTATGTGCTACCTTGTAGACGTGTATGAAACCTCCTTTCATTTATATAAAACCTGCAGCTGCCACTCAGCGCTGCCTGGAATCTCGCCTTTCTTCGTCTTGTTTCTTGGGCTCTTATTTAGTTTAGGTAAGATACGATAGTTCAAGTTGAGAAAACAAAGTGCAGTGGATCTGGCATTTTGGGAGACAAAATTACAACCCAGGGACCGCGAATGTAACAGAGTTCCTATCGAGAGACGGAATAGAAGAACTCGAAAAGGCTTGCGTGATGGAGTAAGCTTTTAAAAAGCTTTTAAAAAACTCGGAGGGAAAAAATGGACTCAAGCAGCGCAAGACAAGAGCGGGTGCAGGATGATGGGAGATGCATTCGCCTTGGTGTGGACCTAAATACACTGATCATGGTGATGATGATTACGATTGTAATGGTGATGCGAGGAATCTGAAATGAGTGACTTCGGCATAGAAACCAAAAGGTTAGCGGGAGACGTCGCCTCTTAAACCGTTTCGCGAACAGTAATTGTTACCGAAGTTCCTTTTTTGCGATGGCGCTTGACAATTGATCACTGCCTAACCATCCTTCTCACGAACAGGACGCCCTGAAGTGGGCGGTCAAGCGTGGCTTGTGGGGCCATGCCCTGTTTCTGGCGGCCAAGATGGATCCCCAGACGCACGCCAGCATCATGGCTGCTTTCACCAATGCCCTTGCGATGAACGACCCCTTGAAGACTTTGCACCAGCACCTGGCGGGCCGCCAGCCCGTTTCTATCACGGTGAGTAATAAGTTATTCCGTGTTCCATTCAACGTTTCCGGTAAAATTTAACTGATTGTGGAGAAAAGAAATTACCACCGAATGTTGGGGCTGGGCTACGCTGTCAGTTTTTTAGCACGTACTGTAGTGCCCTACACCGAAGAATAAGGTAAAGTTAAAATGCAAGCCATATGTCTTGGTTGAACGCATTAGTTCAGTGTCCGGATGCGGCTATATTTGTGCCTAAAGTTGTGGGTAAGTGAGGAATTCGTGCCAAAAGTGAGTAAATAACATATGTGCCACTCTAAGTTAGGCATTGAGCGTTAGTTGTGTAACATGAAACCCATAATTTTTCAAGCGGTATATAGGAGATTATATCCCGCATGAAATAGCAAGATGTGTTTTTGGAAATTACAAAAAAAAAGAGACTGAGAGCACTGCACGTATTCCTGACTGCGAAGGGATAGATTTCAAGATGAATTGCAGGCTCTAAAGTTCAGCGAACCCATATTTTCAAAGGAAATTAACCAGTATACTTTGTTGGTTGATGAAACAAGAAAATGTATTTTAGTATTTTTATTATACAACACACGTACGGCCGAGGTGACAACCAATAAATAGAATTTCTAGTTGGAAAGTCTAGATAAATATCTTATTGAGCCGCACAAACGTCTTCTTGAGAACCTTCAGAACTCCTTTTGAAGTCTATTGTCCCTGCTAGTCTTGCACAAGGTGCAGTGTCCTTCACACATTTTATGCACTCTCAGAGCTCTATATAGAATTTATATTGCACACTTACGGGCGTTCGAACCCCTCACAATCGATTACTCCGGACAACTGCTTGTCTGTAAGCTGCAAAAAATGGGCGCAGAAAAGTTAATAGAATAAATTGCTCCTATTTATCTTAACGGCCTGTGAAGCCCATCGTTACATTTACTTTTTTTCTAAGTCCGACATCGTGTACAGTGGAGTGTGGATATTTCCTCCAATATGATGATGAATCTTTATTCTCTGTGGGTGTTCTAGTGGCTCTATTGCACTAACTTGCGGTAGGGGTAAAAACAGCTTCGGCGCGCTTTCATAGTCCGAGCCACAACGTCATATTCCTTCGCCCGCCACTCGGTGATGATGACAAGTAATACTTTGGTAATGGTGTTAACAAGAGCTGAGCTCCGATCAGTGCATGCATTTGATAGCGGGGGCTGACATTGCAGTGACCGACGGCGGCGTTCCTAGTATGCTGCAGTAGATGCTTGCGGCAATATAACTATACCTTGAAGTTGAAGTTTGTTTCCATAAACGTACACCGTTATGGCGGAAAATAGCGTAAAAAGTTGCACTCAGCAACTTGACGGAGCCGTACAGCCTTCATGGTCAGAAACAACAAAAACAACAGCGTCGGGGAAAACAAATAAAAAACGCGATAGATATACACCGCTTGTAATACACGCGATACATATACACGCGATACATATAAAAATACAATATATTCAAGACTACAAGAGATAACGCATCAATAAGTGGATATAAGGACATGAAGGAAATAGTGATAAAAAAAGAAATGTGCGCAACAAACCGCACCAAAACAGCATAGAACTATTCCCAAACATCATAGTCTTTCCGAATAAACAAGTTATACAGCATAGATTTTGTACACGAGTTAATATCAAAACCAATAAATGCAAGCCCATTCAACAACTTCGGAAGGGTATACCCAATCATCTGCAAAGTGTAGGTTGTAGGTGGGCGAGGCACGTGCCAACGTTCAGACAGTCTAGTCAGGTAGGGCGTTTGAAGAATTTGGAGATTAGCTATCAACGTAATTTTCTTGGAATTGTTTTTGCGTTCTAGAGTATATGTGTAGGCTAAGCGGTACTTAAGCAGGTCCTGAATCTTAAGTATACAAAGTTTACTAACCAAAGGGGCAGTAGGAGCATCATAACGTGCATTACATAGAATCCGAATAATTTTTTTCTGTAGCAAAAATAACCTATTATTTATATTAGTTGGAGAAGTTGTGCTCCACACGAGACAACAATAGTTAAAATTACTTAAAAATAGTGAATTGTACAACAGTAACTTGACTTTATACGGAAGATCACGCACAGAATATACCATCCCAACTATGCGCGAAAGTTGCCCTGGTAGAAAATTAATGTGTGTATTCGAAGACATGTCTCGGTCGAAAAAAACACCTAGCGTTTTTGCAGACATCACCAGTTCACTTTTGGAGTTGTTTAACATGATATCAGCCGGTAAAAGGATATTTCTGTTTTTGGATTGAAAAAGCATCGCTTTCGTTTTATTTACGTTAATTCTTGAGCCGTTGTCCGCTGACCACCTGTGTATTTTCCAAGCACTTCATTAGCGGTTTGTACCAACCACATGACATCACAAGATGAAACAAGGAGAGTGACATCGTCAGCGTAAATTATGTATTTTGTAAAAGTGCCAATGTTCACGATGTCATTAATGTATATGTTGAAGAGAAGGGGCCCTAAAATACTGCCTTGTTGTACGCCTAAATGCAGTTCTCTGATTTTAGAGCGGAGATTATTCACCTGAACAAATTGGCTCCTGTGGCCTAAGTATGACGTTATAAGTTCTAGAGCTACGCCGCGGATACCATAGTAACGCATTTTTTCGAGCAGTATATGATTTATACTATCGAATGCTTTGCTGTAGTCAATATATATGTCGTTTTTTAATGTTTTTCTGGATGAATTCTTTTTGCTCAGGTAACGCTAAATGTGTCGACATTCGTTTTCTGAAAGCATACTGACAATTCGATAACATTGAGTTCTTTTCAAGGAAGTTGGGTAGGCGAATGAAGATAATTTTTTTCCAAAGCTTTAGAAAAGATAGGAAGTATTGAAATTGGCCTGTAGTTAGATACCGATGCTCTATTTCCTTTTTTGAACAATGCAAGAACCTTCGCCACTTGCATTTGTTGAGGAAAGGTTGCTGATGACAGGCATAGATTATAAACATAAACTAATACTGGAGCAATAACATTGACAAACTTGGCTGGTTTAATTTGCAGGCCATCGGCATCACAGGTAGTACTATTGTTAATCTCCTGGAAAATACGAATTACCTCTGATTCACTGGTAAGATAAAGAAAGATAGTGTCGACAGAGTCGGTCGTGATAAAACGGCAATCATTGAGATCGCAGTTACTGCTGCATATGCTGGTGAAATGCTCGTTAAAAGTATCAGGGTCTAATTGTTCGGCAATTTGAAGTCCATCTTTACGGATTTGCACAGTATATGGTACTTCAGTTTTGCGATTCAAAATTGAGTTAAGTTCATTCCAAACTTTCTTCGTATCGTTCATGCAGGCGTCAAACGAGACATTATAATAATTTGTTCTGGCTTTACGTAGATCTTTTCTAAATTGGTTACAAAAAGACTTAAATACTTTAAAATCAGCCAGCTCACATGAATTCAGAAATTTTCTATACAATTTATATTTGGTTTGGATTTTACCAAGTAATTCCCTCGTGATCCACGGCTTTTGTATATTACGCGGATGAGCCTGAGTGGTAAGCAAAGGGAAGTTAGCGTCATATGCTGTTTTAAACATCCGCGGGAATGATTCGTAGGCTGTGTTACTATCTATAGTGCAGTAAACTTCGCTCCAGTCGAGTTTACATAACTTATTACGAAAATTCTCACGTCGGTTTTCCGTGATACATTTACCTGTCCTGGTACGTGTGTTTACCTTATCGATTTTCCGATTTAAACTAAAAAATATAGGCATGTGGTCACTTATACTGCAGGAGAAAACGCCAATTTTAATATAGGCAGGGTTTAAGTTCGTAAGAAATAAATCAATGCACGTCGATGTAAAACTCGTTATCCGCGTTGGAGTCGAAATAACATTTGAAAAGCCGTGCGTGCTTATTAAGAGATTAAAATTCCTTGTGACAGAAGTGGTTGCGAACATGTCGATGTTAAAGTCACCTTCAAAAATGGCCTTGTATTGATTATTTAATATAAAACGAAATAGGTTTTTCAAGGAAGCAAGAGCAAGATACCAGGCTGCCATTTGGTGGCCGGTAGAAAACGGAATATACTGTTCGGGTACAAAGTACAGTTAATACTTCGAAATAATCAGTTATGCAGCAAAATTGATCAATGCGGTCAGCCGAAATATTCTTCTGAAGAAGCATTGATATTCCCCCACCTCGACAACCGGCACGTGATGCAGTGAAACATTGATAGTTTGGTGGACACCAAGGCACTGAGTTAATATCGTACCATGTCTGCGACAACATGATTAAATGGAAGTCACGGCCAAAACTACTGAAGAACGCATCAATGTCGTCACCGTTATTTCTAATGGACTGAAAGTTTAAATGACACATATTAGTTGATCTGGCATGGTCGGGTCCTATGAAGCGGGTAAATTCAGCCTGGGAGATCAGATCATAAGATGCCATGTTTCCTACAAATGCTGAAAATTCGGAAAATTACAAGCTTTAACTAAACATTGCAGAGCCTTAAGTTTTGGGGCAGAAGGGAAACATTCAATATTAGCCATCTCTGTGTTATTACACACTGTTCTCAAAAAGATGAAAACCTGGACACGCAAGAGAAATTTGTTTTTGGTTGAATGAACATCAAATCAAAGTTTAGTACGTTAGGGTGCCTTAACGCATCAGAAATCATCTGTGGATTGGTGTGCTTGTTGAGCCGCTTGTGCAGCATGAAGCGTTGCGCAGCATAAAACGCTGTACTTCCCTTGAAGGGAAGTACAGCGTAATCCCATTCAACCATACCCCCATAAGCCGTAGTTTATTTGTATACGTAGTTAAGCCGAATCCCCGACTCGAACCCGCCGCGGTGGCTCAGTGGCTAAGGCGTTGCGCTGCTGAGCCCGAGGTCGCGCGTTCGATTCCCGGCCGCGGCGGCCGCTTTTCTGATGGAGGCGAAAAGCAAAAACGCCCGTGTATACGAGATTTCGGCGCACGTTAAAGTTCCCCAGGTGATCAAAATTAATGCGGAGCCCTCCACTACGGCGCGCCTCATCGCCTGCGTTGCGCCGGCGCGTTACAATCAATCAATCCCCGACTCGGGGATCAATCAATCCCCGACCCTTTAACCTAATGTATTCGTATAAACCGTAGTGCCGGTTAGTACGTACTTTCTTCCCGTCTCCGTCAGGTACGGTTTAACGAGGTTTCACTGTACGCCACATCGATGCGGTAGGCCCAGCTGCTGAAGTGGTCGGCCAGGCGTCTACATTATTTCTGATAGCGTGCATGTTAGCTCTTCCCCGCCACCTAAATTGAAAACTCCACAAAGTCGATCAATCGGTGTATAATCATAATATATTCGGCACGGTGCGTCGAGCTCTGCAATGGTAAACTTTTACGGACGTCTTAATTCACTCTATAAGAAAGCCTGCGTAAAGCTGCTGACCCGTTCTTTAGGAGAACCCTTTGCTTTCCACAATAAATATAAAAAGTTCTAAGGTATCTCTTGAATCAAAATAATTGCGGACGCCCTACCAGGCACTTGTCGTGTTTTTTTTTTGTTTTTTTTTTTTTGCTATTTCAGACGCCTTTGAGGAGTGCACTTTCTTGTTGCCTGAATACACATGGCATGCTTTATCAGTTGGATGCTTTCTGTGCAGTTCGTAGCGGACGGGAAGTGGGGCGACTGGAGACCTCATTTAGCCATGATCCTGTCTAACCCGTCCTCCCAACCAGACGTGGACGCACGGAGCATAATGGCCCTGGGTGACGTGCTCGGTAAGTTACTGAAAACCGGGAAATCCGTTATTTCTTTGTTCCTCCACTTGAATATTTTATTGTGGTTATATTTATTACTAGTTTTGTGGTATTGTAATTTTGCATTTATTAATAGTTTTGTGGCAACAGAATTTAAACACTCATAACGTAACAAAGCAGGTGGCTTTGTTGTTGTAGTAAAACAAACATGAATCGTCATCAGTTCGACTCGTCATAAACATCACAACGGAAATTACATTCTACAAACCTGTCTTTTTATAGCCCCGCTGGCCCTGATGCATTCGTACTTTTTGTTCTCAGTATATACGTTTACAACATTTCGGTACTTCACCGTGTATGTGTTACGACAGCACTGCATCGTGGTGATCGTATTGTTACAGTTAGCAGCCTAGTTAATATACTGTAGGCGCAGCCAAGCCTAAAGAAGTTTATGGCTGTGACCAAGCTTCAGTTAGAAATGTTAACAGCTGACTTTCTGTATAGGGTTTATTGACAACTGTTCATAGATACAAAAGTTGTCCGTTTAGGTTGCAATCCACTTTGTCTCTCCTGAAAGGGCTAACTACATGCTGGTAAAGCAGAGCACCATGCATCCTAAAAGTTGCCTTCAGTAGCGTAAATTCATTGCTTTTTTGTTGCAGTTTTTGGTGAAGACTTGCTTACTTGCTTACGTAATGAGTGTACATAACTTGGGCTCTCTCTCTCTACTAAACTGTGTAGGATGAGTTTTTGTAACCAGTTGGACTTCACAACTAGATGCACACAGATTCATCCGCAAAACTTTTCGAGATAGAGGGCTCAGTGATTCGCAGTCGCCTAAAACATTTTGGTGCACCTTTGTATCGAATTCACCCTGAGGTTCCTGCACACACCCAGTGACTGTCCGTTAAGTTTAAGCATTGCTATGGCTGGATTCACAAATGTGCTTTTGGTTTACTGTACCTAAGAAACTTACCTGTTACTTTAAATACCCTAAACTGATAGCCCGGAGGCAAGCTTAATGTGGAAATAATCCTCACAGCCGCAGTAATTCAGTTTGTTGGTACATTGTCGGTTTGTCAGTACACATATCAATACGTGCGAATGGTCACGTAAAACGCAATATGAGCGCCTTATAACCTATTTAGAGCATAGGTTCAGGACATTTTAGTACCGTAATATAAGATCAAATTACAAAGCTGAGACAGGGGATTTACTACGTCTTTGAGTATCAAAGTCGTGGCTACGTCGACGTTACGGGTAATTTGGCTGTGTTATAAATCACCGCAAAGGGAAGTATCTGGTGGGTTTAAGCAACACAGGTAACAAATCTAGACAGTCCGATTGGTACCGGTGACGCTGTACTAGAAAGCATTCCAAAAATGTAAAACACGTGCACAATCACGGCCTATCATGATGACCGAAAAGACTAGAGTACTGACAACAAATATGTGCATTAGCATCAAGTACCGTACTATCGGAAATCCCCCATTATACATTTTTTTTTTGGCAAGGTTGTGTGGTACAAAATGCTGTAATACCTTCTCAACTGCGGTTTACATGCCGAAAAGATTTAAAGCTTTTTTGCCTGGATTGTAATACACGCGAATTGACGCAGCCAACCGTGGCTACCTACCAGCGGCCCACTTCTGCTACCTGATGTCCCAAGTTGAGTTCGGCTCCTATGCTTGCAAAGCAAGCAAGCTTGTACTCCTTGGGTCAGGACACCAAATGTACGTACCCCAGTGGAGATCTTGCTATCAATATTGAATAAACTCTAACCATAATACAAGTCTTTTCAGCGTTATTCTTGAAACGAGGGACTCCCAACAAGTATATTTGCTCGTCTATTGATTAAAATTTCTGCAATAAAAATACAGTGCAGCATCAAAAGTATTCAGGGATGGGAAAGCTTATACAGCGACCGTTGCAATAGTTCGGAAGAAGGGGTTTTTCGAGCGTGTGTCTATTATCGTGCATTATAGTCGTGTCTCTTGCCATTATTACTGCGCACGTTGTAGTGAGAATGTACAAAAAAAAAATACTCTTCCCTCCGCAACCGTAACAGAGGTGCCCAGGAAGCTTGTCCAACCCTGTGAAACCATAAACCAATTCCTTGTGGAATCGTTGTCAAACCAAATGTTCAAGCATGTACCAACCGCCAACCAATCCTCAACCAATCTCAACCGAACCCTTTTTTTGCGGGTTGGGAGGCGCGGACGAGTGCGTTTGCATGTGTTTGCCGTGTTCGCTCATGCGCTTATTCGCGTGGCGCCATCTGCAGCCTTCGCCTCGAAGCACCCGGCGGCGGCCTGACGGCGGATGTTGGAAATTTGCAATTATGTTTTTTTTTATTTAGGCCCATTTCGCACGAGGTACCTTATCTGTTCCGTCAATGGTCTCCGTCTCCGTTCATAAGGGACGCTGCGAGCTGGTTTTTGTTTATCCTCATTTTGGATATGTCCATTTTTCATTTGATCAAAACAGTATAACGCCATGTCCTTCTAGTGGCGGGTGGGGACGGAGGGGAGGTGAGGCGGGAGTTTTGGCCAACGACGCCAACAAAAACCCCAACAAAACACGCTTCGATTGAAAAATATCCTTTTTTTGCTGGTTCCTGAGAGATGAAGGTGCTGCAGCTCAAATATTGACCAGTCAGGGCGAGTACTCACTAACCCTACAGTTACTCACTAACCCACAGTTACAGCAAAGTTGTAAATGTGGGTAGCATTTCTAGGTTTTTGTGACCACATCAAAGCGTAGTACCTGGAAGAAAGCTTAATCTAAACATCGCCATTTCTCTCACTAAAAGAAAACTGGTGAAAACTTCGGTGGTTCACTAGTTCCAGTGTCACTGTCACTTGGTGGACATATACCATGGAGAATGGGCCGAAATTGGTAATTCCAGTACATCGCAAATATATCCCCTAATTTACGCAGCCAATTGCCTATTGACACACACGGAGGCACGGTGCAAACCCAAGCTAGGTATTTGTGTTTGAAAAAGACTTTTTCTGTGTAGCAAACGAAATATTAGGCCGGAAGAGTTATCGTAACCTTCAAGTTGCATAAGAACAGTAATCGCTATTTTTGCTATCCCGTTGGGATATTCTCCGTGTAAGATTTTCTATTGTTTTGTATGCTTTCCAAGAAAAGACAGTAAAACGATATTGCTTCCAGCCTGAAAAGCATTTGCACATTGAATACCGTTTCAGGCTGCCATTTAAAGCTTTTGCTTCAAGCGAAGCCATACAATGCACCGAAATTTACGAGTACTGCCAGTCCTTGGCCTGCGCTGACTACGTGCTGCCTCACCTGCAGGCAAGTTTTCTTCTGACGCCGTGTTGATTGCACTTCAACAGGAGAGCGCGCGGCGAACATTCGGTGAAAGATTTGATAACACACTCAAGCGCAACTACTGATAAATTATAGCCACTGCTCCCTATATTAAAAACTATTGTTACGCTGCCTGAAAGTCAAAGGTGACAGGCTCAAGTCTGTAATCTAGCTTAGATATTTAATCGCCGTTAATTTAAAAATCTACAGCTTTTCTTGAAAACCCTCGTTTCAATCACTCACATGAGCCCTGCAAGTTCGCTTCTTTGCAGCATTATTGCGCAAACGTAGAGACGAACCGATTTCGACAACTACGTGATCATTCGCAAGTAGCAGCACAGCTACCGCAAACACATAGTTACTTCAACCACCAGTGGAGAACAGTGGAAATATAGTTAGTCTGACCCCTACTATACCAAATTAAGCCCGCAAATCAAGTTTCTCCTCATCTTCTATCACCGCTGTGGTCGAAGGTAGTGAGGGCCGAGGAGGCGTAAACAACTCAGAGACGGGCAGGAGGGTGGTCTTCCTGCACGTCTTATTGCTGAAGCAAAAACTATGTTAAGAATCTCTACCACATTTCTTACTTTATAATTATTACCGGGCTAAAATAAATTTCAATGATGTACTACTAATTTGAAAGACAAATATTGGTAATAGTTTCTGCCCAGTTCATTTCTAACGAATCTCGGTAAAGTTTGCGAGCTTGTTCGTGGCGACATAGTCATCGGACTTTCCAGTGAGCACAGCTCTGTATTGTGCAGAAACATGCCATGCCGCCAAGGAGCAGTAATATAATTACCCTAGTTATCGTGATTGACTTGTTTTGAGAACTTTGGCAGTAGTGATGGCTCTGTTTGAATGTTTTTTTACATTTTTGATTTGTGAAGTACAAAAGTCGTAAAAGAGGTTTTTCTACTAAATTTCTGGCATTTCAGGATTTATCTCAATTTTCTTCGGAAGCGCGGGATGCCTCAAGCGCACTAGCATGGGTGCTGTCAGTGCAATTTTCGAATCTGGTAAAGGGGCAGGAGCCGAACTTGGGCGGAAAGTTCTAACTTTTTTTATTGTTTTTTGGCAGTTTGTTGACATCGTTTAAGACAGAACCTTTTCTACCAGTTAAAACGCTGTTTTGCTTTTTATATCGGTGGTTGCAGGTGTACAAGTTCCTGCATGCAATTCGCCTTGTAGACTATGGACTCGTCCAGAAGGTAAGAATCGCAGCGACGCAGTGTTACAAAATACCGTTTGGCGGCCGGATGACCGATAATATCACGGGAAATTTTCAGTTTTGCTACGGATATACCGAGCAAGTCTCTAGGAAACAAGAAATGTACAACTCGCACACCACAAAATAGCCTTTCAATAAATATGTTATAACTTTAACAAAATTGCAAATTAAACTATTAAAATCTACCTAAAAACTAACAGTTTTTATTTATCCCGAAGCATTCTGTCCTGAAAAAAGCTTATTCGCATCGAGCGGAACTAATTCTACACATTCGTTCACGGTACATTTTCAGTTACAGAACTTACCTGCTTAAATTATTACCCTCTTGCTTGATGTATTTGGGAAGCGGGGTGCTCCACTGCAAAAACCTGTTTTTTTTATCATCAATGTTAGCGTTTGCGAGTGCTAAAGCAATCGTAAGCCTGCTGTGTTTAAAATAATGTAGAATATTTTCTCGCCCCAAAACAGCTGGTATGTGTGACAGTAAACCAATTTAAAGAATAAGAAACTCTGCAAAACCACTAAAAATAACCAAGCAGCTACACTGTAGCCTCATCGCTTCACTGGCATTCAACTTAGCGTACGAACTCTACATATATTACTCTGCGTAACAAAAACATACAATTTTAGGAAACATATCTATTGCACTGCCTCCTTTTGTTTAGTGTTCGGTTTACGATTGCTTCTAAAATGTATCTTTAAAAATCCGAGTACTCTGTCGCGAAGAATTTAATTAGTCTTTTCACATAAACTTTAAGAGCAGAATATTCTGTGATGAGGTGTATGGTATGGTGGGTCCAGTGAGCGGGGTTCCTAAACTATCGAGTTTGTTACTAATACTGCAAGTAAATTACAACATTGTTGACTATTATATAACTTTCAAAAACAGCAACAGGCACCCTTAACCCTTTGAAGCCCAGTGTTGCTGAGGGACCACAACTCAAACAATATTTTTTCTCGCACTTCGTGGTTTTTTTTTATGCTTAACACCATCTATGGACATAAAAAGGATCCCGGACCTTCAAAAATTAAAGAAGAGAAGGCAGCACGTACTTCCATGTGCTAAAAAAAGACTTTTTACCGGTGTCAACTCACATCGAACCCGTGTGGCTCAATGGGCTAGAGACAGGTAACCGAAATTGTGCAATTTCGTTGTTGTAAAAAATGATAGCAAGGCAAACTTTACGTTATTGTCTTCACTTGAACCATAGATCATAGCGCTTAAGGTAGCTCTCTTGTTCAAGTGATGTAAGGGGAGCCAGTTCCCAGTAATTCTCAGTGCCCAGTGCGTCCTAGTGTCCGTCCTAATGAACCTCATTTTGTTCTGACTTCATATTTTTCATTTCAGAAGTCCTTTTAGATCATAAAAGCTTCTCACACGCCTAAGAAAAATAATAAAGTTTTGGCCATCGATGGGTCAACTTGGATTGCAGTGCTAATAAGGGTCTTGGAGTGACATTTGCGGTTACCTGGTTCAATATTATCATGAAGCATTATGTTTAGCGTTAAGTTGTCATGCATATTTTTCTCAACACTTGTCTCGTTGCAAAAGTTGCGGCAACAACTGTCGCAGAAACCGACTTTTGAAGGTGAAGGCTTGTATGAGTGTCTAGAGAAAAATAAATGGTTTCTTTTTTTACTTTTTATATCGGCACGAACTACTGAAGATCCGTTTTAGGCCTGATGTGACTGCATTCTGAAAGATTTCAAGCCAGAGACAGCGGCGGTAATTAAATATTTATTACGCAGTTGGGCCCTTAATTCAGTGACGTGTGTTTCATGATAACATTTTCGCCGGGCAATTTGACGAAGAAAACATATTTGCAAAGCATTTCTTATGCTGTGTATTCAAACCCAACTTGGAAGAAAAGCCAAAACCTGCTGCATGGCGAGGTGCTATTTATCTTACTTGAGTGCTCCAACTACGCAGGCATTGCACTACTGCCAGGTGCTTGCGGAAGCGATTGTCCAGCAGCGTGGACCACCTGAGCTTGCTGCCCAGACGTACGAGCTGGCCAACCGCCTCAAGTATTGTGACCCGTACTTAGGCCAGGGAGGAGACGAGCTTGAAGGGGTAGAACCATCTTGGCTAGCGGCTTTGGACGAGCTGGTTGCGCTACACAAGCAGCCAGGGGAGAAACCCTGCAGGAGCACGTCCCAGGTATTGCCATTCAACAGAAGGTTTTCCATGTCACTAGCTCTTACGAAGATAGATCCCTTTCGCTTCCGGGCATAATATGAGGAGGCCGTAGTTAGATTGTAAAAACGTTTTTCTCAGTTATGTAGTGTTGATTAGGATTTGCAAGAAAGTTTATTTAACGTCTTTTACGCTTTCTAATCTACGCTAGAGATTTGTATGGATCGTTTTTGGACCTAGGTGAGGTAGCTGTCAAATTAACATAACACCACGTCATCGAAAACAATTCTGGCCTTTGTTTGTGCCGAGTTTTTGAAGCTCTCTGCTAGTGAAGACCTGGCATCGATAGGGCCCCACCTGCTTTTGGCTCCTTTTTTGTGGGGCACTGGTAACACACTTTATTAACACTGGGACGAGGGCAACGCGCACGTCAAGCGGAACCGTGCTGCACTTAGCGGCCCAGACCAGCCGCTGCACAAAGGCAGCGCCAGAGCTGCCAGCTCGCCCCGAAGTCGCTTCTGACGCGCCCTACTGGCAGTGAGATATTTGAGTGGCACCCCCTGGCTTCCGGCGTCAGCTTTGGAACTCGTGCAGCTGTGATCAGGTACACCCAGCTCTGCTACACTCATCTGCTACCCTCTCCTACGCAGGCAACAGTGCTGTGCTTCAAATCACCCGTTTCAGTGGTTTACTAGATTCGAAAGCGTATTGCCAGTAATTGAATTATTTAACCGCTTCTGACGCTTCTAAAAATTTTCAAGATGTATCCCGTAGAAGTTGCAAACACTCGAGTGCGCTGAGAACAACATTGATAACAGTATCGGTCAGAGGATCGTGTGTGACTCGTTCTTTCTATCTTATTTTCGAGGTTCAGTACTCAGAGCTCTTCAAGGAGTATTCAAAATGCGTAAGCTTCCCAAAGTATTTTTGAAAGATTGAACAGTGTGCAACGGTAGGCACCAAAAAGCAGGTTCCTTGTTCAGGCTGTATGGCATACTTTAACTCCTATACAAATAGGCTGTCGTTATGGCTGCGGGCAAGAAGGTACATATGCGCATTGTGCGTTGTTTATTCACATGCAAATACAAAACAGCTTTGGGCTAGGCCACCACAAAGCGGCAAAAACTACGTTGTCCAGCGTACTGAAAACAGCTTGTGTGCCCCGAATTTCTATCGCACCATCATTAACTCGTACGGTTATGACATGATTACAGTGTTGAATGCTTGGTCTACTCGCTAAAGAACTGAATAAATAGTAAACATGCTGGTTTTGAGTATAACAAGAGTCTAAGCCGATGAATATGTAGAAGCAGATCTGTACTGTTATCCAATTCTTTCAGGCGTAAAAAACAGATCGTGACCTACTCGAGATGACTTTCCATGAACTGAAGAAAATTACTCTCGCTTTGTTGAGTGGAGTTTTACTACGCCGCATCTTTAAATATGGGAAAGACGTAGCTGTGGTATATATACCGTAAATATTCCTCCGGATCTGAACACATGTTATTACTTTATTTTTATGGTATACGTGATTAGCATGCATGCGTGTGTGTGTGTGTGCGCGTGCGTGCGTGCGTGCGTGCATGTGTGTGTGTGTGTATGTGCGCGTGCGTGCGTGCGTGTGTGTGCGTGCGCGCGCGTGTGTGTGTGTGTGTGTGCACGTGCGCGCGTGTGTGTGTGTGTGCGTGCGCGCGCGTGCCTGTGCATGTCTGTGCGCTAGTGAGGGCGTGTGTGGGGGGATGCGCGTGCGTGTGTGTATGTGTGTGTGTATGTATGCGCGTGCGTGTGTGAATCTGTGCTTGTGGGTTATGCTGCATATACGGTATGGCGTGCACCTGCAGAAATGTGGAAATAGACCAGCATTAGCTTCTCTCCGTACTGACTTTTTGCAGTCCATACTGTCTTTTTATGAGGACAGAAAATCAGTAATAAAAATGGGTGTGTCCTTCCTAAGTATCTGTGATTTGGTTTACACCTGCAAATATCAGACGAGGTGGAAACCACGATTGCTTTGTGTATGAAACGGTTATGACGCCGCTAAGAGCACAGCCTCCGAGCTTGGACCGACCACGCTACTGGTATCATGCTCAATTCCTTTCGTTTTGCTCCATAAACCTCCGTACTGGTTAGAAGCCTAGCATAAAACCAGCGGGTGCATATACGCACACTAGGTTTTCTATACGCACAATACGTGCATATACACACACGTAGTGCAAGTCCGCATACTCTCATGCCCAAACAACGTAAACTTATGTGATTCAACACTTTCGTGCGTTATTAAAGGTTACAAAAACTGTTTCGCCATCTTCTTGCATACGATTGCCGGGAATCGTAATGCATTCTTCCATAACCGACAAGGCTTGAACAAGGCAAATTCCAGGACACAACTCCTCATTACTATAATTTGTTTTCGTCTTGTATTGACGCTGTTGTCGGTTATTAGTAGCTGGCTGTTCCCTTTGTCAGAAAGACTGCTGGATGAAGAAGCTGCAGCTAGCTTCAACTCTTCGAGCTCCGCACATTACCGTCTTCGCAAGGAATGGGGTGATGCCGGAAATGTTTATTTCGGAGCGGTGTCGAAAACTGTATTTTAAATCCTACCTTGAGTTAGAATATGCGATTTTAAGTCTATTATTATGATGAAAAGTTACGCAAACGCAAAATCTGGTGCGGAAGAGCATGAAAAGTCAACCGAACGCAACAAAACAGCTGAAAGAGTGATCCCGGGTGAAGCAGACGACAAACCGAGAATCCCTAAGCCGACGTCACGGAGACCTGCTTCGCAACACCGCTTGTGGTCGCACTCACCGCCAATTGCTTATGTCGCTTGCTGTTGATTGTGCAACGCTGAGTTTCACGTATAAGCAAATAACGCAGTATGCAGGGTGCTACGGGAAAGATTTTAAGTTACTTTAAAAATAGGATTTCGGAGGTAAAATAGTTTTTCTTGCACGAAGTGGTGAGAAACCCTTGCGGACGCAGTCAAACGGGTTCCATGTGACATTTACACAAACAATAATCTATGGTTTGGTAATAACCTTGTTAATTATTCTAGTTAGGTGTTTAATTGTGAAGAGGAAATTGTAGAGGATCATCAATCAAATCGATAGCCAGCATTACATTTGCGCAATTTTAATCTCATGGCGAGGTGCAGCGCTCAGAACAGTAGCTCTCCAGATGAGCGCAACGGGCTTGGTGCGGCAGCTGAGCTCAAAGAGCTCCATGCAGTCACGTCACTCGGGGCTGTACACGTCACACGCCCACAAGCTTTATACTCGCAAGCAAGCCGAGTCTACGGGGTAACACGTTCCGCTCTAGCGGGAAATAAAGCGTGGTCGGCGTGGGCGTGTACCGCTCCGACTAACATCAGCGCGTAGGCGTGACTTTTGGGTTCACGTCTCTTATTCACTGTCTTTACATCTGGTAGTACAAAATCCGTAATTGCACCCTCAACAAAACGAGTGCAGTTATGTTTCTGTTGGGTGCGTGAGCAAAAAAATTTGAACCTCCGCAAACAGGCTACACTTAGCAGTTTGTGTGTGCGTGTGTGCATGAGTGCCTGAGTACGTGTGCGTGTTGCGTGCGTGCGTGTGCGTGTGTGTGTGTGTGTGTGTGTGTGTGTGTGTGTGTGTGTGTGTGTGTGTGTGTGTGTGTGTGTGTGTGTGTGTGTGTGTGTGTGTGTGTGTGTGTGTGTGTGTGTGTGTGTGTGTGTGTGTGTGTGTGTGTGTGTGTGTGTGTGTGTGCGCGCGCGCGTGTGTGTGTGTGTGCGCGTGCCTGGGCCCAATGTGAGCCCTTACGAGGGACCAGTTTCAGCCAAAGCGCAAGGCACGCCGGTCCCCAGAAGGTCCGTGGTTCGATGCCCTGATGCGACGTATATTTCTGAGCGTCTAACCCAAAAAGCAAATCATTTCTGCCCGTGCAAAACCTAACCACTGGTGTAATGTTTTGCGTAGCACTATATTGCGACGTGCCGCAAGGATCACGCAGAGCACTATTGCAAAAATAAATTATAACTAAGAATCACCATGGATTTCGAGAAGCAAAGAGGACCTAGAAATTATATATTTATTCGCAACCAGATCGAACGAGGGGCTCAGAGCGAGGAAACCCCATACTTTTGGTTTTAAGAGGGAAGCAGTTTTCGTGCTCGGGCTGTCGGCGTCTCCTGTCGTCCTTTCATGTTCTCAGGGTAAATCAAGTTGTCAACATGGTAAAAAAATAAGAGTAAGATGAATGAAACCGGTTCAAAATAGACCACCATAATTTAAACTAATTTAAAATACACGAATCAGGATTTATTTGCATTAAAACAAATGTAATCAATTCTGTCTTTAAATTGGTTTGAAACGCCGGGTTTTCTCCTAAAAAGCATATTGTTAGCATGCTGCGACGTGTGACATGAAGGCAGCTTACAGCTAGTCTGTCTCTCATTTAATTTCTTAAATCTGGTTCAACGCAAAAGAGGGCGCCACCACTTCAGCAGGCGCGGGATTGCTCCTCCCACCCGCGCTTCTCTGGCGCCCAATCAGCACGCGCCGTGTGGCAAGCGACAGACTTACAATCTTTGAATACACTTATACACTGAATCCTTCCTCCTCCCCAGGCTTTACGTTAGTGGAGATGGCCCGGGATGTTTTTTTTACAGGCGCCCATTCCATATTCTGGAGTTTCAACTAAAAAAAAAGTTTATATTTCTTAGGTAGCCACTCGGCAACAAGGCGTTTGCTTTTTAAAGGAGATAATATGCCAACTAAGCATATCAAAAATGCGAGATATGCTCTTTTCAAGTAGATGTTGAAGTATGTTGAAGTATTGCGATACGCCTGAAAAGCAAACATTTTATGAGTGCTGATGGCTGTGAAGCGAAAAACAGAAGTCAGCACCGCAACGCCTTTTAGACTGTTTGTCGTGGCATTAGAGATACGTCTGAAACTCAAACTGAAAATAACGGAAATTGAAACGTTTCTTTGTGCCTCACAACTGTGCACCAATATTCTGTATATTTTGGAGTACTTGCGTTAATATAGAGAAACACTGCCAGGGTACCAAATGGTCTATATATGCTCTTCCAGTACGGCCACAGCATCAGTGGCCACACAAGGAAAGATCTGAACCAGGTTCACGAGCCAAACTCGAAGGAGTACTTCCATGATCAACCAAGTTTTGCGAGTGAGTACTGATGAAAGAAAAAATCAGTAGCCTAGGAACAAAAATTTACATTCTCCAGGGAGGACTCGCAACGCAATTTAAATTATTTTGATACTGCCTAAGGAAACCTGCAACACTTGCGATAAATTATTACACTATTTCCTAGTATCTCGGACAACTGCAGCAGCTGTAGTTATTGCTAGCCCCGAACGGCACTGCTCAGTTGTCATCGCAGCCGATAAACCTTCTAGTTTCACCTCTGCTTTTGTTCAATTTTGTTTAAAGCGGCTCTCCGTTGCGCTTGTTGCTGCAACTGAAGGGAGCTACCCAACAGTGCGTACATGGTTGGAATGAGGTCATTGGAGAGCGCCGAAAAAACAAAGACCCGGGATCAGAGAAAAATCACCTAAGCAAACGTATTCGGTACTTGACAAGTGTAGAGCAGTAATACTTGGATGAAGTTCTTCGTGGCCCCTGTTATAAAAGCTGGGTGCAGCTGTTGGCAACGTATAAAACTATTTTCTGGTTACGAAAAAAGGCTCAATAAAGTGTTGCAGAGTTTCTTTATATGTTCGGAAAATGTGAGTGCATGAACGTCGCATTTGAACCTAGTCCTCAGTTCATAGAAATGAATTTCGTCATTTATTGCGTTGAAAGCGACAAGGTTGTCTGTATCGCGCCAATCTTTCAAAATCATTTGTGGGTATTGCTCATTCAGCAAATAATAAGTTGTTGGCAATACTGGAGTTAGCTTGTTGAAAATGACAAACCACTAAAACTGCCGGGAAGGAGGCTGTGTTTGCTTATATTTATTTGGCAGTGCCTAACTGCACACTAGTGCCTTCTTCTGACCTCAACGCTGAGCGTACGCTTGTTTTCGGGTGTTTTGCAATGCCTGGCCTGTTTTTTGTGATTGGGAAAGAGAATAAGGCTTTCGTCTTCAATCTCAATCGTGTTAATTTGTTCCACTATGCTATCGATATAATTTACATATGTTTCTGGAATGATAAGCGGGTGAAAATACCTACCAAACAAATGGCGGAGCAATTTCATTGGCCAGCCCTTGCGGTGGCGCGTTATTTGATGTGGCTGTTTCTCTGACGCTTGATCCTGTCGTAGTTCCAGGCGGGCCCCTGGTCCCTCCATTACACTTGATGAGCTGCGACAACCTTGTGGCGTTCCTGTCTGCGGGACAATGTTCTGAATATGTTAAGATTTGTAAGTGCATAACACTTTAGGGGCTCGCCTTGTCATCGTACCTCGCTCGCAGTAACGCTGTTAGATGTCAAGCGACTGCCGGAATCACGCGACGTAGCGAGATAACAGACCCAAGCAGAGCCCGAAGACGTACCGTAACGGCGACCCACAGAGACTTTGAACAGCAAGCGGTTTATAGAGTCATTACCGTTCGAAACTCCCGAAGCGATGGCGCTTGTTATACACCTCCCCGTTGCTTAGCGCAAAGAAAACCACAGGTACCTTTGAGGAAAAATCTGTGTATTTAACGGGCAGCCCCCGCGCCATTTAGTTAAGAACGCCCGTTGTGTTGGTTTTTACGATAGCAAGCGAAAAAAGTGGCCGCCACAAACGACGCGTTCCAAACTGCACAGTCAAGCGATTGCACGTGCCTGATGAAGGCAAGCACTAAAAGAGCAGAACTCCCGCTAGCGCTGTTCTAGGCAGAGAGCGCGCGAGCACTGGGAAGGCGGGAAATTTGAATTGCATTGGACAAACTTTGGTTCCATTCATCAAGAGAGGACTGCGACAGGCGGCGGAGAGCGTGATGGGTGGTAGCAGTGAGCGGATAATGGCGCCACATCCCATTGTAGCAAAGCACTGCTCCGCAGTTCCGTCAGCTTTCCCATTGAGTGAAACGGCTTTAATTTTTCAAGTCACCTATTTAGAATTCTGGAAAAAATTGAACCTTTCTTTGCCTTCTTTAAAACAACGGTGGGAGAATTTTGACACAGTACATCAAACGTTCTGTAATGAGAATGCCAAATGCGGAGTTTACGTGTTTTAATTAATCACGTCACGCGGAGCATGGGGTCCAGCAGTTAAATGAAAGCAGTTACAGCAGATGGTATAGCAGTTAAATGAAATCTGTAACCATCAAATAATTTCTAATTTCATGCTCCCGTATCTACTTTTTCAGCGAGCTCATTTGCTAACAACGGTCGAGACATGTTTCGTCCGACGAACAGCGCCTCATTCACGTACGCAGCACCTGAAGCCTCCTCGAGCTCTGCGAAGGGGCACACCTTGGCGACTGACGACGCACCCGCTGAGTGCAGCACTTCAAACGCTGCTGTCGAATTTGTGGGCGTGGTGAATCATGTGTTGCCTGACGAACCTCCCAGAATTTACGCTGAAAACCAGGATACACCTTTTAAAGCCTACAAGGCGAGCAAGGCAGAATTTTCATCGGAGAAAGCTGCCGACAAAATAGCAGTTTAGCTGTTGCCGGAGTAGGGTTACAGCGATGCTCTTTGAGTGGAAGGAGCAGAGGTCTTCTCGGCAACACTTTATTTCTTTATTTCCCAGCTATTTCTTAGCTAGTTTTGTTTCTTAGCTATCTTCTCTCCAACACGGGCTCTCCATACGTCGAGGACTTCAATAAATGTGGTTTGCAAAATTCATGCTTGCTTTTGTTGAATCGGTTCCCCACTGTACAAACACTGTAATTAGAAGGGAATATGTCTGTTTCTCTCTTGTTGTAGACGCCTTCCCATTCCCTACATTATCCTCATCGTCGTCGTGGGGAACGATGGTTTGTAGTGGCAGAACATATAAAGCAAAATGCTGCGCAGTAAGCCTGGACAAGCAATAGTTGAATGGGTGGTAGCTGCAAATTACAGGTACTGCAGCTAACTTGGATATTTTCAATGAGAAATGCACGTGTTGTCAATAATTGTGACCGTGACTCATACCAGTTCATGGTTAGCTCCGCAGGAAAATTTGGTGTGGCTAAGTTTACTATACCTACGTTAGGTATCACTGTGTGTGAACAGAGGTAAGCCACCGCTTATTTGTCGGCGGTATAGGGAAGCACACCTTTTCGCAATTCGAGCTCCGAAGTAATGAATGCAACAAGAAGCTTATTGGGAAGAGAATGCAGGTGACGGCAAATAGTAGTGCGGTCCGAGAGAAGTTGCACATGTGGTGTACGTAATTCTACCCGCACTGAGGTTTGATTTTCTGTATTGTTTTTTAGTTTTGATGTTGATAATCTGAATAACAATTTTTTTTTGAAAGAGGGTGAAGTTCAGGAAACAAAATTACACCATCTTCCCGTGGGTAACCACGAGGAAGATGCGAAGCATTTTAGGGGTTCCGTGTAGGTTCCATTCTGTTGCCGTTATGTTGTTTCAATTATAGGAACATGAATGGGAACGTAGTGTGAACCACCCGCCGCGGTGGCTCAGTGGCTAAGGCGTTGCGCTGCTGAGCACAAGGTCGCGGGTTCAATTCCCGGCCGCGGCGGCCGCTTTTCTGATGGAGGCGAAAAGCAAAAACGCCCGTGTGTACGAAATTTCGGCGCACGATAAAGATCCCCAGGTGGTCAAAATTAATCCGGAGCCCTCCACTACGGCGCGCCTCATCGCCTGCGTTGCGTCGGCGCGTTGAACCCTGCAATCAATCAAGTATTTCCAATGGTTTTTAGGCGTGTTACTGTAGCAGTAGCATCGCCGTCAACGTCTCCCTCAGCAATGCCGGGGATAGGGATAACAGTGTCGAGCATTGGAAACTTGCTTTTGCAGATTGACGGCAAAAAACTGCCGGTCCTGATAATATATCGTCTTTCCTTTAGACCACACTTTGAACCACTAGTTCCATTCTTGTATGCCGTCTTTACAACGTTCCTCAGGACGGCCACCCTACCCGAAGATTGGCTTTGTGCAAAAATCACTCCCATCCATAATGACAGGAACAAACTGCACGCAGGCCAATCTCACTAACAAGCTCTTGCTGCACATTGGTGGAACACATTCTCACCGAAGTAATAATAAATTACTTAGGAGAAAATATTCTACTACATCCAAAACAACACGGCTTTCGCAAGGGTATGTCCCCGGTGACTAAGCCTCTCGAAATACCTCATGATTTTGTAACCCCAATAGATTCCAATATCCAAGTTGATACAATATTTATTGACTTCACTAAAGCCTTTGACCGTGTCTGGCATGGCAAATTTGGGAAAACTGAGGTCAATTAGCATAAATTGGCAAATAATGCTGTGGGAAATATTTATTAAAGCGCAGTCAGTACGTAGCCATTAACAAATCGGGATCTGAGCGTCTTGACGTTTTTTCAGGGGTCCCACAGGTTTCCGTCCTGGGCCCCGTACTTTTTCTTGTATGTTTAATTACGTTGCTTGCTGCGTTGGAGATGGAGTTACCTAGTGTCACTCGATAAAATGCAGAGTACCGTCACTGAGGCACGCAAGTGAGCAAAGGCAGCCAAAGGCAGCCAAAGGCAAACATACAAGACCATTTAACACGCGTAAAAATACATTGCAATATTTTTTGTCCTCATGCATTGAAACGTGGAACGTATTATCACCCGACGTTAGCAGTTCTGGAACGGTTGACCGCTTTGTTAAGAAGGCAGAATTGTGGTTCACTTCATCCCTGGAACAGTAAAGACGTTTGGAAAATGTGTACAGGCGTCGTCAAAGCTAATTGGAACGTGGTCTCGTAAATTCACAAATATTTCCTTTTCCTGAGACTGCCTCTCTGCATTCGTGCACGATTAAATGCGCCCTCGCAATGCAAAAGATTCCTATAAACCTGTAATGGCTGTCATAAAGCCAGTAAGACGGATGGTTTGTGATATCCACAAATCTTTGCTCCAATTACTTATGACGGCCCCTGTACAATCTTTCATCCTGTTTTGGTGTCTAATAGCTAGCCGAGATTACAAGGCAAAGCACCAGATGATGTCCTTGTTTTACCAGATGATGTGTAGCGTTTAGAAGAGTCTCACTCTGTTATGTGTGTTAGAAGAGTCTGTACAATGTTATCATAACCTGTTTTTCTCACAGCTTTGTGGTAACTAAACCTCATAGCTGAGAAAGCACATGCATATTTTTTTTGCCTGCTTTGACAGCGACATGGTCGATTTGTGATGTTCTTTTTTTCGTTTTACCGTTGAGTAAGTACCGACGCGCAGTGCACCCATTTTCGTGTTCATACATGCATCGCGCCGCGAGCGCCCACTTCCTGTAAGACTGACAAGGCTTGCAGTATTGATAAAAAATAATCACTCTACATATGGGGGGGGGGGGGGGAGAGAGAAATCAGTTGCGTCCTTCACGTGTGTCTGGAAGCGGGGCTGATACCAGAGGAAGCCCGCAATGGAAATTTACGCACGTAAAGTGTGTCCACCTGGGAGAGTGCCTTTTTAACAGGGAAGCTGTCGGGCAAGCCATGGGTTCCGGCGGCCGAAAATCCTCGACCAATAAAAAATACCGGGCGCACCCCCAGCATCGCCAGCACACGTTTATAAATCCAAGCATTGGCCAAGATTGGCAAAAAAAACTTTAGCGTTCACCGTAATCATGGCAACACTTCCAGAAAAACTGAAGGAAGCTCACACTCATAGCAACAAAATGTAGTCAAGGTCGTTGCGGCCGCGAAGAACAAGCAAATCCGCTGAAATCGTGGACTTAAACCGTCTTGATGGTCCAGAAGGTTGCGCGCAGCTGCACTACCTTCGAATCTTACGCGTTAATGTCCGCTTCATTAATTTTTTGGTGTTTGGATTTCGCTGCTCCCTGATAATTGTAAACACAGTACTGACTAGAAAGTGCCAGAAAGAATAGGGTACCGTGAAATCACGTCAACAACAATCAAGTCAACCCTTGTGGCACTCAGCGGAGCACCACTCAACACGCTTTGCAATATTGCCCAGAACATCCGCTACTGAGCATTTAACCGAGAGCAAAAATAACCGAGAGCAAAAAACAAAAAAATACCCTGCATAGTGTATACATAATAGTATATTTAAGGACTTTTCCTTCTCCAGGAACGTGCCGTTGTGTCTCGTTGCCGTTAACAATGAAAAGAATGAAAGGAATGAATTTAATTTCGGAGCTTTCATTCATAACTGACGATTTTGAATGTCTGGCTCTGGTGTCCAACAAAAATATTTACAGCGTCATGTACCGGCCGCCGAACAGTCAGATAAGCAATTTCATCACCCACTTTGAGCGCCTCTTAAACTACGCGACTGAAAATCATCTTGAATTAATACTTGGTTGTGACTTCAATATCGATATAAAGAAAACTGGCCCAGCGCAGGAGTCGTTCCGCTTAACGATAGAATCAAACGGTTTTGCGATTTGCAGTGAAACGCCAACACGTGTCACACTTCAGACAGAAAGTGTACTAGATCTTTTTATTACCAATACTAACAGTACCAAAGTGTTATCTGGCGTTGTTTGCTCCAGCATAAGTGACCATTTCCCCAATTATCTTTTCTTAGAACGTCTTGATAACAGGACGCATGCGAAAGTAGCAGCGACAGCAGGCATTCAAAACATAACACAAGATACTTTGCATTCTTTCCATTCCCGCCTCATGAACGAAAGCTGGGCCGACGTATTGTCCTGCGAAACTGCCGATGCTGCGTACAAGTTTTTATCAGTTTTTAAACGTGTTTACCTTGAAAGTTTTAAAGAAAGAACTTTTAAAACGAATAGTAAAAATCGCAAACCTTGGATCAACGAAGAATGCTTGAGACGAATAAAACAGAAGAATAAGTTATACAAGAAATTTCTTAAAACAAGGCTAATTTCAGATCTACAAAAGTTTAAGCAATATCGCAACAAGTTGAACTCATTTCTAAAAAATGAAAAGCGGTGTTACTTGCATAGTCAGTTTCAGCAAGATGCCTGCAAAGGCAGTGCAGATGTATGGAGAAAGATTAACAAGCTTTTTAATCTGAAAGCGCACCCCCCTCCTGTCGAAGAACTCGTGTCTCAAGGCCACCGTGTGCGCGGAATAGAACTTGCCGAACAATTCAATACATTTTTCAAACACGTTGTCATGAGAACGCATTGCCCCACAACTAACGGTCATGCAATACCTAGAAACCCCAAAAGCATATTTTTTGAACCAACAGATCAAAGTGAAATTGAGGCAATATTTATTTCTCTCCCGAACAGTAAAACTCGTGACGTTGACGACATGCAAATTGGTCCAATCAAATACGTAATTAACACTATCGCCCCGGTTCTAAGTTTTATATACAGTTTAGCATTATCAACAGGTTGCTTTCCGAAGCGTATGCAAGTTTCAAAGGTTGTAGTGCTTTTTAAAGGTGGTGATAGAAATGAGATGTCCAACTATAGACCCATTTCTATTCTACCGGTTTTTTCAAAAGGATTGGAAAAAGTAATCTATAAAAGACTCGCTAACATTTGTAGCAAATTCGAACTAAAAAGTGCAGCGCAGTATGGCTTTCGTCCCAAAAGGTCTACTGAAACAGCTCTGCTAATGCAAAAAGAAATAATCCTTGACGCACTCGAAAATAAACAACTGTGTATGGGTGTATTTGAAGACTTTTCGAAGGCTTTTGACCGCCTAAATCATCAGACCCTCCTCCAAAAATTAGAGTTATATGGCATCCATGGCATCGCGTCTGATCATCTTAAATCATATCTAGAACACAGGTTACAATGCGTAGCAATAGGAAAGAACCTCTCTACTCTTCAACAAATAACCACTGGTGTTCCGCAAGGAAGCATTTTAGGCCCGCTATTATTTATTCTGTACGTGAATGACATAACATGTATTAGTGACAAACCACATTACATTTTATATGCGGACGACACAACCCTCCTATTCAAAGGCACAGATATACCCTCTCTAATTTCAAATATAAATGGCGTTTTAGAAAAGTTGAACTCGTGGAGTACAGCGAATTCCTTACTCATAAATAGTAAAAAAACGAAAGCCGTGTTATTTCATTCAAGACAGAGTGTTGTTTCAGTGGACCGCAGCATCATAATGGATAACGCTATCACACAGGTCGTAGACACCGTAAAAACATTAGGCGTTATTTTCCACAAAAACATGAGCTGGGACCATCACATAAACTTAGTCTTAAGTAGGTTAGGAAAATCTGTCGGAATACTCGCCAAAGTTTGCTCCTTCTTTCCATTATCTGTAAAACTCCTATTGTACAACGCGTTGTTTGTATCACATGTGAATTATTGCTTCCTTATCTGGGGCAATACAACAAACTCTAACATACAGAAAATGTACCTGCTCCAAAAGAAAGCAGTGCGCCACATAGCAAACGTTGACTACCTTGCCCACACCAAGGAGTTGTTCACGCGTTTTAAAATTGTACCTGTTCCTAACTTATATAAATTTTGCCTCGCGACGCGTTCCAAAATATCTGTTGCTAATTGTGAAGAACGTTTCTTACAAATGCTGTCCCTTAAACCAAACCCCGTAACTTACACGTTTCGAAAACAACAATTTTGGTACCTTCCATTTTGCCGTACTGAGCATGGACGGCAGATAATAAGGTATGCCTTACCGAGGCTACTAAATGATTTCATATCAGACGGTTTCTGCCTACAAGAATCTAGTGCTCGCGCTACACGAGAGCACTTCCTGTAAAATTTCTTTTACTGTTTTCAAACTGCCACTTGTTATGCCGATTTCTTTTTTCATAGATATTGCTGTTGTGCATTGCTATATATTATGCTCTATTTCTTGTTGACTCAGATAATGTTTGAGTGTCTAAGTAGTTTCTAAGTAGCTGTGTAATATGGGTTATTTTATAAAGACAGTGTTCTTATCCAATGTTTTACCAATGGAGTGCATGTACCGTTTGTCACATGAAGCGTCTGTGTTGCTGAGGGTGGGAGATGTGCCCTTGATGTATGCCTTGTACCCAAGGGGGGCTCGGGTTTCCTCAAGTGAAACCTGTTCGCTTTTTGCCCGAGCCTACCCGCATCACTGTGATGCAAATAAACTGATTTGATTTGAAAAAAAAAATAAACAGCATTGTGAATTTCACGCTCAACTGCGTCATCTGTACCATTATTTCTTAATTTTTCTTTGACATATAAAATTTTAATCCCATTATCATTTCAATACAACGAATAAAATGTGACAGTATATTCAACCTAACTTCCTACGTCAAAAGCTATGCACACTCGCCTATACCTTTTTTATAAAGGCGATAGCGGGCGCAAACAGTATTTTAGCTATCGAAAACATGCACTTAATGAGAATTTTCCGTGTTCTCACAATTCCCGAAACACAAGTATACCTCGTGTAAAATGCCATTTGAGGAGCTGGCGTTCCCGACCAGTTCACCTTTCACGAGTCGGCTAGGACGAGTGGCCTTGTGACGAGTGGGACAAGACCCATATTCATCGCATACCCTGCATAGTGTATACATAATAGTATATTTAAGGACTTTTCCTCCTCCAGGAACGTGCCGTTGTGTCTCGTGTCGCCATGAGGGACGTGGCAAACTGTGCTGTCCAAATTATGTACAGTCATGGACAATTCAAATACGAACCGCGGAGCGCATGACCGAAGATGCCGGTGCTCTTACCTGGCAGCAGCCATGAAAAACGCACATACATACGCAGTTCAGATGTCGGGGGCGAGGCTGCGTGTCCCACTTCGATATGCTGCCCTCTCCTCGCTCGCATGCTTGTCTCGTCGCCATGCCGCAAGAGCGCTGCAAGCACTGAAAGTACCAATGCTGCTGCAGCTGAAGGTGGTGGTCGCGTTGAGAGCGCTGCGGCCCGTATTCGGTTGCGGCGAGTGCTTGGGTGGGAATCGCGTGCACGCTCTCTTAAGGCATGCTGTTGAGCTCATCATGCTTTCTTGAAGAAAACATTCGCACAGATATGGAGCCAAAATGAATGCATGCCGCCTGACTTCTGATGGCGCTTCATTGTTTTGCGCTCGTGGTGCAGTGGCTCGGGAATCGAACAATGAACTGGCTGCTAAGAATGCGCCTTTGTTTAACGGAGTCATGGCTGAGTCATTTCGCGGATTTGGTGCTAGTAGCAAATAATAGATATACCACCAGAATTCATCTCACATGATATAAATTAACTGCAAGCATTGTGTGGTCTGGGAAAATTGCTGGCAGAATTCTAACATTAACAAAAATTAAGAAGATAGGCAGGTCCAACCATTCTATAGACCAGTTGCCCTTGCGCAACAATATTGGCGGCCTGCCTTTCTCGTTTTTTTTTACAGCCCCCTCAGTGCTTGTAGAAATCTTCGGAGCGGGCAGCACTGAGCTTGGTTTGGGAGGGACCCAGGTGTCCATCGTTATTTGCTCAAGTTACTCAACCCCGCATGCAACGCTATGTCGGCAATGTGACGCCGGCACACACGGTGAGCAGGCGCTCATGTAATCTGAGCACACCGTGACAGCAGATTTTTAGCTGACCGTTTTTGACGGTCCGCTCCTTTACCGGCGACGCGCTCAGCGAAACCGGAGCCAATGCCGTTCACGGCCAGGCGCGCCACGCATGCGCCATGGCGCTCCCACTTGCTATCGGAGCGGAGCGTACCGTGAACAACCGTCAGCTAAAACTCGCCGCACCGCTAACAATTCTTTCAGCGCTCTTGCGGCATAGCGAGAACTTGACTGTAGGGTTTAACGCGCCGACGCAACGCAGGCGATGAGGCGCGCCGTAGTGGAGGGCTCCGGATTAATTTTGACCACCTGGGGATCTTTAACGTGCGCCGAAATCTCGTACACACGGGCGTTTTTGCTTTTCGCCTCCATCAGAAAAGCGGCCGCCACGGCCGGGAATTGAAGGCATAGCGAGAAGGCAAGGATGCGAGCGAGCAGAGTGCAACACATCGCAGTGGGGCACGCAGCCTCGCTCCCGACATCTCAACTGCGCATGTCCATGCGTTTTTCACGGCCGCTGCCAGGTGACGGAACCGGTATCTTCGGCCATGCGCTCCGCGGTTCGTATTTGAATTGTCCATGACTGTACGCTTTATGTACAGGATTATATACAGCATATATACAAGACAACAAAGGTAGCGCGTAGTGGGCCTTAGAAAGTGCTTGCCGTGGTTAACGGGTGCCCCCGGGACCTAAGTTCGACCGCAAACACCGTTTTGTTCCCAAAGGGCCAAACATCATACTTGGCCTTTCGAAAGCAAGAGGGTTCAACCCAATTCAACTAGGCTCAACCCAATATCCGGTAATCTGGTGCTCCTTAACGTTTGCCTGCATTTTATATGCGAGGTTGGCTCTAGTGTGCCCTCTTCTTTTAACTCCTCATAACAAGGAAATATTTCGACCACCAAAGCAACTTTCTTCGCCCGGCCAACAATTCCTCCGTACCCACGCTTCGCTATCAACACGCCGCGTAACGGCTACTGTTTGCCAGCGCTCCCTAGAAGAAGGCTTACACCACGGAGATATACCAACAGTGGTTTATCTAGACATAAAGTCGGCATTTGATTCGGTCTTTCATACAGCCATTCGAGAGTCCCTTGCTGCTCTTGGACTTGGTGGGAGGCTGTATGCATGGATTTCCAGCTACTTGGAAGGACGAGAGCTTTTTATGAGCACACCGGGAGGTCCTACGTCATATTACAGTATAAAGAAAGGGGTACCTCAAGGAGCTGTTTTGAGTCCTCTGTTATTTAACATTACACTAATCGACCTAAAGCGTGTGCTTCCTCCTCGCGTAAAGGTCACAATTTACGCCGACGACATCTGTATTTGGAGTGCAGCAAGGTCACGTCTAAATACACAACAGAGGCTCCAGAAAGCTCTAAAAAACATCTCTGAATACCTTGCACCGAAGGGCCTCCGCCTCTCACCTGAGAAGAGCATTGCCATGGCATTCACCCGCAAGCGGATGACTCAGTACCCATTAATCCTTGGGGGCCGTTGCCTGCCTTATGTGTGCACTCAAAGATACCTCGGGATAACCATGGATCGAAACCTCTCCTGCGCACCTGAGGTTCGGAGACTACGTACTCGCATTTCCGCGGCGGCGCAAGTCCTTGGATACCTTGCCGGAAGTCAATGGGGCAGTGACTGTCGATCGATGGTGCTTCTCTCCAAGGCTTCTGCTGGTGGCTTGATGCGTTATAGCCTGCCTGTTTTACAGCGGCTGTCGACCACAAGCAAAAAACAGCTTGATGGGGCAAGAAATAATTGTGTGCGCACCTGCCTTGGCCTTCCTAGGGGCTCTTCCTGCGCTGATACCGTTGCGGAGGCTGGCTGCCTGCCCTTAGATGTTCTTGGGCTACAGGAGACATTCCGAATATACTTGCTGCATCGATTGCACACATCAACCAATCTTTTGACCCGTGTTGTACAACGCAATGAAATCTCCAGCTCTTCAGAGATGATAAACTCTATTGACATATCTGTGCCATCCCAAGTGCGGCCAATCATGCCGTCTGATTCCCCCCCCCCTGGACTCTGTCACCGGTGTGCATAAAACTCAACATACCTGGTGTCACCTCAAAGCAAACACTCTTTCAATTCTGCCCCCTTCAACTCGTGCTCGCCCACATCAGGTGCTATTATTCACATATGACCTACATTTTTACGGACGGTTCATCTACACCTCCCAGTAGTGCATCAGGTGTATACGTTTCGTCTACCGGCCAAGCGCTGTCCTACCGCCTTGAACGTGCAACGTCATCCCCGTCAGCCAAGCTTCATGCAATCAAGCAAGCCCTCCGCTACATTCTTCATCAGCCATCAGCAGAATGGGCTATATTCACGGATTCTAAGACAGTGCTGCAAACCCTACGGCATGCCAGTTGCTTCAGCCTCCACGACCATGTATCCCGCGACATCACCTACCTGCATCATCTAGCCTACGTCGCTGGGCATCGTGTGACATTACAATGGATACCCGCACATTGTGACGTTCTAGGCAACGAGAAAGCAGATGAGTAGGCTCGCAGAGGGCTACAACTGTGCAATGTAGGGAAAATTTTCTTTACAAAGCACGAGGCTCCAGCGCTAGCGAAGCAGCTTGCCTTAGGGGAACGAAACCGCCTCTGGTCTTTTCCCGAAACTCACCACCCTTTTCTTTATGATATAGACTCTGACCTGAGATTAAGGCTCCCAGAACGAATCCCACGTCGACTTGAGACGCTCTAGCATCGGCTGCGCCTGAACGCAGCACTTACGAACTCCTACCGACATCGCCTCGGTCAAACCACAAACCCTTACTGTGATAACTGTGGTTTGCCAGAAACTGCTGAACACGTTTTATTAGAGTGTCCGGCGTACAAACAGGAAAGGAACGACCTCGCCAAGACGATCGAGTGTCTCAACAATGGACTTTTATTATTGAAAGCTCTTCTTGGACCATGGTCATCTCCATCACCCCAGCAAAAAGTGTTAGATACACTGTTTGATTATTTTCACGACATCGGCGTCGCAAAGACACTGTAGAACTCTACATCGTTATCCTGTGAGACCACTTGGACTTTTACGTGACCCACGGAACACTCCATGTTGCCTTCTTTTTTACCTCTTCCTTTTTTCCCCTCTCTTTCGCCCTACTTCCGTTAGGGCCTTTACTTCCTCCACCGCATCCCCGCCCCGCAGAGTAGCATGTAGGCGAATACATGCCTGCAGACCTCTCTGCTTTCTTCTAATAAAGAGCTATCTCTCTCTCTCTCTCTCTCTCTCTCTCTCTCTCTCTCTCTCTCTCTCTCTCTCTCTCTCTCTCTCTCTCTCTCTCTCTCTGCTATAGCCGCCTTATCATTCGCAGTCTTCTGCTCAGGGCTCAACTACCGCGTTGCCATGAATTAATCGGCTCTGTTCTTTCTACATTTATGCTCGATAATCAAACGTTGACGCTGAAGCCGGGAATTCTAAATACTGAATTCAATGCGGCACGTGGTGGCCAAGGCCAGTTCTACTGGCCATGAGCCGGAAAGCTGGGCATGGCAATTTTATGTGTTCCCGTATGGCTTACTGTAGAAGAACTGAACAGGTAGTTGACGGCTACAGCTCTCGGTAGATTCGGCTTTATAAAAACACACCAGAGTGCTGGTCTACAAACATGGAGAGCCTTTTATACTGCAGTTCTCACTCGCGCATGCTATTCACGGCTTTGGCCGAGTGAGCAAAGTCTCCCACTTCAGTGCAAGTCGGCCCCGCAGCCGCAATTCCGAATCACACGCGGGGCAACTTCTTTTGGCTTCAGCAGCTTTCGGCCATTTGATACAGAAAAGAAAAGCTTCCGAAGAGCATTCGGTATAACGACGTGAACTTTGGCACGGAACCGTACAAACAGACATTTGGTCCGTGTTCTGGTACAATGGTTTTCAGACAACTGAAGCGGTCGCGCGTCCGGTCACCTGGATAGAAAATTGTTCTTGGCAACCAAGAGAGTATGCGTTATTTTTAAAATATCAGAATTGGGGATTTGCAAAATAATAATACACATAAAGAGCGTCTGACTGTCGATTGTTGTTAAAATGACATCACTGATAGTTGCGCTGACGACCGAGGATATATTAGAGAGTTTTAGCTGACCGTTTCTGACGCTCCGCTCCGCTCCGATAGCAAGTGGGAGCGTCATTCCGCATGCGTGGCACGCTAGCACGCTAACGGCGGTACCGGAGCGGGGCCCCGCTCCGCTAACCGGGGCCTCATAGCGGACCGTCGCGGCAGCTTACGCTACCGGGCGGAATTTTTACATGGCTGCCCCCGCAATGCGAGCGAGCTCCGGTGAACTTCGTTTCTTCACTTGAAACACGACCGACGAAGCCGCGAAAGCGCTTCCGAATAGGCAATGGTGCCACACACCTCAAAGATCTTTAGAAAGGAAGCGAAAAACGTCGACCGAAGCGCGGGGCTGCTTCTGCAGCGCCGAGGCTATTCCAAAGTTTATCGGCTATTCGGCTTGGCTATTCCGAAGTTTATCGGCTTGTTTATATTGTTATTTAGAAAACTTATACCATGTCAGCGACTACATTATACAAAAAAAGAATGTTAAATGAGACCAAGAAACACGGTATTTTGCTTTGTTTGGGCGACCAAATACAAATTCTTATGTTTCCTTTAGGTTGGAGTTTTTGTTTACACGCGCACGCGAAACGACCAGTCACGCGAATCATTCCCCGTCGAGGGAGATACGGTTATCGCTTAGCTAAAAGCCTTTCGGCTGCTGACGCTCCGGTCGGGCTGAGCGGGACGTCGGGAGCATAGCGGAGCGTCAAAAACGTTCAGATAAAACTCTCTATTATGGTCGCTTGCGATGCGTCTCAAAACGAGCATATCCAAGGCGTCTCCTAACTTGCAGACACAACCAATTTTGAAATTATTTTGTATTCATGTTCTTAGATGGTTGCTAAATCAGATAAAATTAAGAAAACGGAAATGCATTTTCTCTTCACTACAGGTTTAATATCTTGCACGTACAAGCTCTAAACGTACACCAACATGTAGAGCTTCAGTAGATTTCTGCCCCCAGCGGTATAACTGGGGACGTCAAGGCGGACACTACGGCATCGATCGTGCATGACCTACCCGGGCCAGTGACACCTATACCGTTTTCGAGGCGAGATGCTTCTTCTCTTGCGTCCAAGGTTGCCTCTAGTTTTGAGCGATCTGTACGTGCGCTGCAGCGCCGCAAAATTGCACGCCGCTTCACTCCACAGACCCGCACGCCAACTTCAGGTTGCCTCACGGACTGTCCAAGCATGACGAAGTGATTCTTCACCGTATGCAGCTGAATGTCGCTTACACAAGTCATTTTCGCTTCAACCTGCAACAGGCCATGGTCTGTTGCAGCTTTAGGCACATATGATTCCCCCTCTGCGTTCTGTGTGACGTTTACGAGGACTGCAACCACGTATAAAGTGAATTTGCGCGGTATACAGTATCTAGAACGTCCCTCCTAATGTCCTTGGGCCAGCTGCTTTCTACAACACAAGCGCTAGGCCAAGGCTTAGGCCTTTGGTTTAACCCTAAACGAGCTTCCCTAACAGCAACAGCTCAGTTGACTTTCCTGCGAAGTACAACACTGGATCCCAAACTTTAAATAAGGCTTCATTAGTGCGCGCATCATTGTCAATATGGTAATCATGATCACTTGATCAATTTCATTTCTCCTCATATATCTGAGATAGCAAGATAGGCGCCTTTGCAGGCTAAAGTCACAAGTACCATTGAAGACCTTACCCCTTTTTGTCTTTCACTCGCGCGTAGATCGCAGCAGCTTTGAATTTAACCCTTTGCCATTTGATTTCGCAAAAAAAAAAGCTTCGCCTTGAATCATCGTCGTCGTTAAATCCGTTCTACCACGCCCGAATTTCGCTTGAGAATGCGTCGCTGCGGCGCCGCTCGGGAGCACAAACGATCTATTTTACTATTTTCACTTCTGTGGAAAATTGCCACATGCCAAGCGACGTTCAGACGCGAAGGGTGACTGTTCCAATCAATTGGAAACTTGGCACCGCAACGACAACAGCTCGTTTTGCATCACGAGCGGTGCCGCAGCGGCAAATTCGCAGGCGATATCTGCAGCTTGTAGAACGGGATTGATACGGAGAGGTGCATGATTTTTCGTTCTAATTTTTTACGTCCATGCATCCCTTTCCACATCAAAGTGCGTCGACCGTGTCAGAATAGCGGAATCTGATAGATATAGGCTTCATAGAGCAATCGACCTAGATTCTATTCCGATTACTGGTAGCGTTTTTTTTTTCTTTTATTCACCCACGGTCATCATCATTGTCACAAAAAGTTGGCTTTTCTGCAGTGCGTTTTTGACCCATACGCCATCGGTAAAACTAGGAAAGCATCCCTTTATGGAGATTTTCTCGGACGCTATCTCTTTGGGTGTCCTCATCACTGACGTCTACTGTATCTGCAGGATAGATTATCCATGGATATAAAAACAATTCGAATTTACTCTAGTTTTTTGTCTACTCAAGATTATGCCATCCAGACTCAAGATTAAACTGCGTGACCATGTGGACAGTTCGTCTATGTCGCCCCTATCGGCGCAATGGAGTGGAAGGTGAAAAAAATCTTTCTGCTCGATCCTCGTACGGGACATACCCCAGAAGGAGTGCTGGCAGCTCTCACGATTCTGTTGCCAATGGCCGCCTTATAAATGAGGACCTGTGGGAATGCCAGTTAGCTTTAAAGAAAACAGATTTGCACTGCTGCACCACTGCCACGGTACACCCAAACAAGCCATTTGAGACGCGCGTGGACAGACCACAAGAGCTTAGTAGAAGCCGGAAAAAGGTCGCACGCGAACTGATAGCGCCCCTCTTGATTTCATTTCATTTATTTACGGTCAGGGCCCGAGGGTATTACAGAAAGGAGGGGGGTTTCAGGACTAAAAATGTGCAAACAACACAATTAAAGAACTTCTTGGTGGGTGATGATCTGGAAGTTATTTACATCCGTGATGGAGGCGATGGCGGCGGGAAGGTGGTTCCAGCCCTTGCTTGCACGTGGAATGAGTCATGATAAAGATTAGTTCGACTATATGACACACCAACTTATACACCATGATCCAAACGGGACGAATTATAGGAGGGGTTTGTGAAAAGCTGTTCATTTAAAATGGGGTTGGGATGAAAGATTTTGTGAAAGAGTGAAAGCCAGGAACACTAACGGCCCAATGACAGTCGGGCAAGCTTTGCGACGTCTTCGTTTCAGTTACGCTAGTACACAGGAATCGCCAGAACTACGTTAGGAAGCCTTCATGTATTTTGAATGTACATTTTTAGTACTTTTGAAGCAGGTTTATGCAGTAATGACAGCAGATGCCTTTTGGCACCTTATCAAACAATGGTGGGTATTTATGTTAAATGTTTCACGAAAATTCAGTTCTGAGTCTGCGCCCATTTTATCTTTCTGTACAGCCCCGTACCTTGCGCGCACTTCATTTTAAAATGGCAGAACCAACTAACAAAACATGACGCTGTAGGAAGCAGAACATAGGCACCCATCACAATAAGATAACTCCACGGATTACTTCAACAAAAGATACCGTGCAGTAAGATATCGCAACAAGCACATTTTATTTTTTTATTTCTGCGTACCAACCAAATGATGCCTCAGTGTCCTTGTTAATGGCAATTTCAGCCCCTACGTGGCAGGACATACAATCTTTTTTATCAATTGTTGAAAGTGAAAACGCTGATCTTGATGGCGCCAGGATTCAATGTGTTCGTGCCTACCCCTCAAGAAAGCACAGAACGAATAGAGAGGGCCAAGCCTTAAGTCGGGTCAGAGGTTCCTTGACGAACTGCACATCAGCCTACTTCATCTTCCGTCCTCCTGGCCTGCGTAAAGCACCTCCGAGAGCCCACATGTCATCCGACGACGAGGGTGACTTGTACGAACGTCCATCGAGCGGCGACCTGACCTGGATGCCCGTGCTGGTGACTCCAGCAAACCAAATGGACGCAGCCTCGTCTTCCCAGTCGCATCAAGCAGACTGGCGACAATTTCAGCAGCAGCTGCTGTTCATCGAGAGCCATGCTATCGGAGTAACTCTGGAAGCATTCAACTCGGTCACCCCCGACATGGTTGATACCATTCCGCGTGAATGCACAAATCTGCGCGCCTACCTGACCTGCGTCAGAAACAACGCGGATGGGACCATCACGGAAGACGATCTCGACCTTCTTATCTCTTGTGCTACTTGCGTAAGACGGCTGTACATGGTCACCCTGCTCAAGACTCAGCACCTCCATGAAGCCGTGATCCGCAAGTCTCGCATGCCGCACAAACAGTGCAACGTCACGTACACGTCCCTCTTGGAAGCGGTGCTGTTGCGCGCCACTACGGCCGATCTCCCGTGCTTCTATGGCGGTACGGGCAGCCCGGCCGAGTTCCCCTGCGTCAACCAGGATCTGTGTGACTGCGCCATTCGCCCACTGTACGCCGCCATCTACTTCAGCCACGCGCAGGTGCTGAGTACCCTGCTTCGCTACGGGGCCGAGGTGAGGCTCGAGGACACATGCCGCTGCGAGGAGCCCCTCTGCATGCACCCTTTGCTGAGGATTTACACAACGCTGGCAGGTGTGTATCACGGGCGCGGGAACATACCGGCTTCGGTGAACGTTGTGCGCTGTCAACAGCTGGCCGCACTCGTGATGCCCTGCCACGACACGGCGTTGCGCAATGCTTGCTACACCCTCATCAAGGCCTTCACGCCCCCGGAAGAGTACCAGACGCTTCTCCGTGAGAAAGGAAGCTTGCGACACCTCTGCAGACTCTCACTCCGAGCAGCGCTGGCCAGGCGCCAAGCCATGCCTTTGGGAGTGGAATAGCTCCCTCTGCCGAAGCCGCTGCAGCGCTACATTTTGTACCAGCACGGACCTGGATGTCTGTGATGACCTAAAGCCGCATAGAGTGTATTAGATCATTTTGTGTGGCTTCATGCTTATACACTAAATGTTCTAATCAACATCAGCAGCGCTCGTGTAAGGAGAGCTCAGTAAATGCAGGCAGTACATCAGATCTTACTTTTTTATACGAAGTTGAAAACTTTCCGGGCGTTTTCCGCCAGAAAGGTGTCTCGCAAAGACGATGTTACTCCACTTCATTCACTCACCTTTTCGCATGCTTACATCCTTGCTTACGCAGTTACATTTCACATTGTTTCGCTACCATTATATGCCCCATAGGCCAAAAAAAATTCCCCCGCATTTCCCCGAAGGGGAGTATGAGGAAGTGCGAAGCACGGGGTGATGCTATGAGGGGGAGTTTGTTGAAGTTTGGTGGCATTTTGCCCGTTAGTTACATTAACACCCCCTCGTGATCACGTTCGGCTTAACACGCCTCGTTTGTCCCTCTGCGGAAATCTTGGTGAATTAACGTGTATGTTCGAGAGGAGGAGCGCACCGCAGCTGCGAAGCGCCGACCGGAGTGAAGGGAGAGGAGGCGCAGTCACGTGAGAGAATGCAGAACTAGCGGGTTTGTAGTATCACGTGTACACCACGCAGTTATCAAGCCGCTATAACGCCGCTGAGTCGCCAACGCACGCCGCTGACGACGTAGTTTGAATGCGTTAAAGATATAAGGCGCGTTACTAACACTGATATCAACGTCGCGTCCGTGGCTTAGTCGGTAGAGCGTCGCGCTGCGGCCGCGAAGTCCGCAGATCGAAACCTGGCGCCGGATGCTGTTTTTTTTATATAGTGTAGTGGCCTGGCTGGCGCGCCGAGAGAGGGTGTTGCGAGCTGGAGAGTAGTAAAGGGGCTTTAGGAGAGTAGGCGAGGGGGGAGAGGAGGCGCTATGCGAGCGCGACGATTCAGGCTCGCTTAAGAAGTGCATTCGCACTTATTCCTGGCCAATCTCCCACGTGGGTATGTGCCATCTCAGCGGCCAGGCAGCGCGCGCCCATCTCCCCCCGTTGCTAAAGAAGACGGACGGAAGACGGATAAGGATATATATATATATATATATATATATATATATATATATATATATATATATATATATATATATATATATATATATATATATATATATATATGTATATGTATGTATATATATATATATATATATATATATATAGGGAGTAGTAGAACTTTGAAGATGGTAGAGAACACAAGAGAAGAAAAACTTCGAACAAGGTAAAAGCACGATTGTGGCCTACGTTTTAGCAAAGAGAACTTTTAGTACGTGTCTTTTCAGATGATATACACGCAGAGAGTCTCACAGCTAATCGGAAAGCTTGAGCGTCATGTGTGCTCTCGTCACTACGCGCTGATGTCTCGCTTTGACACCTATTGAACATCTCCGTACTCCGACGCAGCTTGAACAAGCTAATCTGGTTTATTGGAGCTTCCCAACTTTAACCCTTTGCACTGCGGCACGGTGAACACCCGGCTGTGGTTTTACTATCCTCCCAGGCCTGCGAGATAGTTCATGGTGAGTAAACAAGAGGTCCACAATCCTAATGTTCGGTCCAGAAACGCATTTCTTGTACAGCTGTCGGCAAACGCTGTCCCTTTTCGTCTCCAGTGGTGCTTGCGCCGTCTTGCCGCTATGAGGACAGCCAAGCGCCTACACGGTGACGCGGACGACAACCGAACTCTGCGCCCTGCTTCCCGAAAGACTCACTGTCCTTCAGTCTTGCTGCGATTGCCCTGAATATAATGACGGGCAACCTGGAATGTCTTGGTGTGGACCGCTGTTCTTAGACCAGTTTTGTTCATCCCTTGGTTTTCTTTTAAGTCCCGTTCCTGACGAGCACATTTTCTTCGTAGGTGTGAGCTTAGATTATGGTTCTCCTGCTTCTCCACCAGGCCTCCCTTTCTCCGCGGAATGTCGAGAAATAGCCTGCAAAGAAGGTTCAGCCTTTCTGGCTACAGGTACACGGAAGGACACAAACTTGCGTTTAGGTGGAACTTCCCGGACGACGTCTGCAATTTTTGCTATCCGGCTTTCACGAAGGTCCGGTGACGCTTCACCCTTCATGAAGTCGGGAACAAAGATGTACTCGAACTCAAACTCACACGGTGGCGGCTCGATTCTTTCGTTCGCGTCCTTCACTTCACGCGTTCCGTCGTTTACTTGGGTGGGAGCAGCTGAGTTGTCCTTGTGTGGGGTGGCGTAGCTTCACGTTTTTCACAGTTGTTTTCCGCTGGAACGCTCGACCCTACCTCTGTACTGGCTCCCACATTGTCAACATCTGTAACGTGGCAGCGGGCCGTTGTCTCGACACAGCGCCGATACCCCTTACATCCACGTGGCTCCCCGTTGAAAGTTGAAACCTGCAGCATCGGCAGGACAACTGGCGAAGTCGACTTCTGCGAGTCGACATGGGAGGGGTCGTGTGGACGGGGTGAAGTTCCTTTCCCGTTAAACTTAAAGCCGCCTGCCCGCAGATCGTTCAAGGTCGATCGGAGCCGACTGAGGGCCCCGCATATTCTTTCCTAGTAGTGCAAAATGTCGTAGCACTCGTGTTCAAACTCGTCTCCTTCCAGTAGCTCACCTAGAATCTTGTTGAGTTCGGCGTCCTCGTCTCCTTCCAGTAGCTCACCTAGAATCTTGTTGAGTTCGGCGTCCTTCTGTTCGAGCTCGTTGATAGCCAACTGCAAGTCCAACGCAGACGGCGAGGGAACTTGCCGGGGCTCAGTCGCTGCCTTTATCAGCCTCGTAACCGCAGCGCGAAGAACCTTTCTCAACGAATGCAGTGCGTCCAGGTCGTCACCAGCTGGGTACTCGGGGGACGTACAGCTGATCCCAGACGTGGTACCCTGGACGTGACGGTACGTATCTGCGTCCCGTTGAAGGTTCCCGTCAGCCGTAGGTGGGCGGTCAGGGCCAGCCATGGCTACTTCCGACTGAGGGCGGGGCAACCGCGGAAACAATCAAAATCGCTGGGTTCTAGGAACCTCAAGCCGGAGGGGACGTCAGTGGTCTCCTTCGTCGCGTACGGTCGCTCCCGGGTTTCGGCACCAAAATTTTACGGTAGACGACGTAAGGCTGACCTGGGCCATGGCTCTCCTTAGCGGGGACGATTACTTTACTCGCACGGTAGATCCACGATGATGATCATGACTGGCGCATAGCCAGCGGGAGATTTAACATTCATAATCTCCGACTGCTTGGGAGACATCATATAGGCTTTTGCCTGGAAAGGCACTTCGGAGGAGAGCTCGATGTCATGCATAATCAAATGGGTTTTCCCTGGCTGTGCCGCAAAACATTCGAGGAATTCCCAAATAACACCTTCTAAGTCCCGCACCTGGTTATCATCTAAATAGCTTTTGTCAACGGCGCGAGCGCAATTTCCTCTGCCGACGGATTCCCTTTGCGCCCACAACTGAGAGCCTCGACCGAAACTTCCGGTAAGGTTTTCAAAGCGATGCTGACAATTCCTGTTCTTTCAAAGAACGGTTTCATCAAATTCACATGGTAGACTTCCCGTCTCCGCCCTGGGAGTTCAACCGAGTAGTTCACGTTAGAGATGCATTGGATAACTTCCGCTGGCCCATCCCAGTGAACCTCGAGACGATTCTGCCTATTTGGTCGAATGATCATCACTTTGTCTCCCTCTGCGAATGACCTGCTCCTCACATTTCGGTCATAATGGCGTTTTGAGACTTTCGGCGCCGCTTCCAAGTTTTCTCTCACCCATTTACGAGTAGGACTCATCCTTTGCAGTAGTTCTACTACATACTCTACCACAGTCCGGTCAACCCTTTGGTCCTGCCAAAGCTCCGGAATCAGTTCTAGGGGGCCCGAAGATTTCTTCTGTAAACCAACTCTGCAGGCGCGAACCCTGTGCCCTCGTGGGACACCGTTCGCAAAGCAAACAATGTGCCCGAAAGGCAACAATCCCAATGCGATTTTCTTTCGTGACACAACGCCTTCAACACTTTCTTGAGCACAGCGTGCCATCGTTTCACGATGTTGCTCTGCCGGTGATAAGCTAAGCTGCGAAACATCCGGATTCCACATTTTTCCGGGAAAGTGGTAGTTAGCGCACTCGTAAAAGTCGTGCCCTGGTCTGATTGTATTTCCGCAGTAAATCCCAACCGCGAAAATATCCCAAGCAAGGCATCCACCACTTGGACGGAAGTCGCTTCTTTCAACGGTATGGCCTCCGGAAACTTCGTTGCTGGCCACAGTAGCGTCAGTAGGTCCCTGTACTCCGACATAGTCTTTGGAAGTGGCCACACAACATCCACCACTACTCGATGGAACGGCTCTGAAATGAGAGGAACACTCACCATTGGGGCCTTGCGCTTATCATTCGACTTGCCCACCCTTTGGCAGGTCTCGCAAGTTCGCACGAACTGCTGCACGCCTCGAAAACACCCTGGCCAATAAAATTCATGTAGTAACCTCTGTTTGGCCTTGTTTATGCCCAAATGGCCTCCCCACGCGTGATCGGGGCGCAGAGCGAGCAAACCCTTTCGATACCTTTCCGGCACCACTATTTGATGGTATGCTCTTCCGTGCTTGTCTTCGTACTTGCGGTACAGAGGTCCGTGTCTATCGTGGAAGGTGATATTTTCAGATGACACACCTTCCTCTGAGTTAACTGCCAGAACCTGTAGTGACGGATCACTTTTCTGCTCCGCTATAAAAGCTTCCCGGTCAGTATTCAGCAATTGTTCGTAAACGGGCACAGTGGGTGCTACCACTCTTCTCTGAAGCACCCTCTCGCTTACCCTTTCTGACGTGCCCCCTTCCGGAGCCTGGGATGCCCCTGTGTCACTGTCGTAAGTTTCTGTTATCTCAGGAACAGAAGCATTAGATTCTGGTCGCGCAACCCTCTCGGCCAAACTCACTGGCTCGTCTACTTCCACCTTCTTTCTTTTGAGGTTTTGAAGGAAGGAAAGAAGGTGGAAGTAGACGAGTCGTACTTCCACCTCACTTGGTTGACGGCTGTAACATAGCTCATTCGCAAGTTTCCACGCCCTAGATCGTGTCAGTGCCATTATTGGCGTGTCTGTGAAGGCGCATCCCCTTTCGTTCAGCAGCGCCTCGGAGCTGTTCGAGAACAGGTTCGGATAGCTTTCCGGCAGCCCCTTTTAAACAGCGGTAATAGTCTGCAGGACCCCGAACGGTCCTTCGATTTTCACCTTTGCTGTAGGGAAACATACCGAATCCTCGCTGACCGCCTATCTCATGCACGCACACCCTGACACGTAGTCTTCCCCTCTCACGTAACTCGGCTGGACCAAGTCCATGGGTGCTGACGAATCCCTAAGCACCCTTTATTTCTGCCCATATACCATGACTTCTTTAGTGTACGGTTTTAGCAGGTCATGGTTCTTTCGATGGCTGCTGACGCACGCAAAAGCTGGCCTCTCATTTCGGCAATTGCGAGCGAAGTGTCACGGCTGTTTGCAGTTGTAAGACATTACAGGTCGCCTGACATCAAAATTTCTCCGCGGGTCTTCGGGCTCTTTCACGACCGTTTTCGGTATCGTGTTCGGTGCATCATTGCTCCCCTGCTGTCCTTTAGCCTCCATGAAGCGGTTCTGGGGCGCCGGAAAGAAAGTTCTCTTTATCAACTGGTCCTGGCGCGCATCCTGACTGGCTCTACTTTCTTTGATGTTTTGGCTAGCCAAGTACTCATCAGCCCGTTGGGCTGCCTTCTTCACTGATACGCCAACCTGCCTGTCTTTAAACCACAAGGGCATGCTTTCCGGTAAGGTCTCGTAAAACCGCTTTAAAGACATGAGGTCTTTCACTTTAGAGATATCCCCATCGGCGTCGGAGCACTTGACCCATTCCGTGAAGTTATCGCTCAGTCCACACGCAAACTCAACGAAGCTTTCGTTTGGCTTCTTTTTTTTTATCCTAAACCTCCTTGGAAACTCCTCTGTCGAAATCTTGTACATCGCGAGCAGGCTACATTTCACCAAATTGTAGTCTTCTGCGCATCGATAGCACTTAGGCGTGCCACAACCTGCGACGCTTCCCCCGGAAGCAACGACAACAAGCGCTGTGGCCAGGTATCGCGGCTGAATGATTGCCTCTCTACACAATCTTGCAAAATTTACTACGTAGAGACCGATGTCATCTCCCGTCTTAAATGGCTGCAGAAAATTTGTCATCTTAACTGCGCCTCCTTGGACGACTGAGGAATCCCCATTTGCCAGACTAGCTTGCTGAAGCTTTATTTCCTCAAGCTTAATCTGTGTATCTCTGGCATCTTTCTCGTCCTGCCTCTTCCGTTCCTCATCCTGCCTCTTTCGCTCCTCTTCCTTTTCCACTCGAAAAGTTTTGGCCCACGCATCTGAAATTTCGTCCTCCTCATAATCCACCTCTTGAGCGGCGCTAAGAATTTCTGGTTTCCTCATTCTTCCATTCACCTCTAACCCCAACTCCGCTGCTAGCAGCAGCTACTCATCTTTCATGCACTTTGTTATATCCATGCTTGGCGAGAGCTTTCTGCTTGCAAACACAAATTAACTACACACCCGGTGGCAGTCAATTTAGCGCCTGATTTGAACCATGTTCAAAATCGTCTGGCAAAGCGTAGTCGCTCATGCACTTAACCAGCGTGCGGTGCCTGTGTCTCCCAGAGCCACGTTGCGTCGGTCGATCCCGGATCGCCGTTGCCGAACCTCCTGCACACGTCATGAAGGCATCGTTGTCTTCCTTCTGGAGTCTTCCGTCCTCTCGCCACTCGTACCTTCTTCGTCGCTTGTCTCCCGGAGGCCACGATGAGGAATCCGCGAAGATCTCGGATCAGGTGGTTCTTGTGCGCGAAGTTCTTCCGTCCGCCTTGGCTTATCCCGCCGCTTCCAACCAGCTTGTTGCGAGGTAGGCCAGACTGCGGACCGGTGACGATGAAATGGACATTTATTCGTGGCTACATCCTAACAAACGAGGCCCCAGGCCTTTCGTCATCCGGACGAGAGTTCCTTGGACAGCCGCTCTACCGCTGCCAAAATACGACTCCCCGTTTCTCTCTCCTCCGGAGGTCTCGAGTCGCGCGCACCACCACAGCCGCGCGGTTCCGAGAAACCGTCCTACGGTCTCCGCTGAAGCGTCGACCCGCTGTCCCTCCGATTTCGCTGGGGCGCACACGTGTTCTTCTTTTACGGACCGGACGCACAGCGGGCGGTCTAAACCACTTGTCTCTGTTCGGCCTTGGCTCCCCTCCCAATGTCTTTCCGAAGCGACAGGGATGCGAGGCGCGCCAGAGTTATTAACCGCAGGGGTCACCCCCAGTCCCGCACGCAACAAATGATATAGCCACACGTTTGCAATGAATACACTGCTTATTCCTCATCGTTTTTCGCATCACGACGTTTTTAAAGCCTCGCCGCTGTACGAGCGGCCACAGCTGGATTTCCGCCTTCCTCCATCGCACACGCCTCTGCGCCACACCTGGCCTCCTGGATTTCCTTTGTGGCGCTTGCTTATCGCTGCGTCAGCGCCCTCCTCGCCTTCTTCCGCCAGGTGGGGACACCGGTTCCGCCCACGTCCCCGTTCCTTCCTCGTCTGTCTCTCCCCTCCACCGGGCCTTAGAGATAATATACTGACTCTAGAGGGAAAGTGCTCCGCTGAGCAAATGCATTGCAACCGTGCGACACAGTGGCTGACATGATACAATGATTTGAACGTTGACAGCTGGGTTTTTGCTCACTAAAAACGGTGAAAGTTGAGGGTATTAATCTGGCAACGTGCTGCTGCAGCGTTTCCACATCCGCCTAGCGAAGCAATTTCGGATTAATTGTAACATGGCGCCCGCGGATTTTGTGTTCGCGGCATTGGCGGCGTCGGTAGCATTGCGTAGTTTATTTCCTGCGGGTAGGTAACCAACGTGTTTTCGGTTTAGCGTGAGACTTGTGTGTAGTGAGACTATTTGAGCAAGACGTGACAACACTCACACAACAATTGCGCTTCAGCTCGAATGCGACGAATCACATGCGCGAGGACTCCAAGGAATCAGCTGATTCGTACCGTGGCGCACAGAAAATGAATCTCCGTCTCGATGTTCCGTGCATGTTTGCTCCGTGTCGCTTTATTTGCCGTTCTGACATTTTCCGACGCGCTGAATGCTTTTCAAACGAATTGAAGTGAAGTGAACTGTGGCTTTAGCCGAATGGGAAACCTTTATTATCACAAAAAAAACGTCGCATGGCCTAACGCTGATATTGCCGGTGAGTCGCGGTCCCTTTGAAGCAAAGGAACCAAAGAGCGCAGTCCATCGCAGGCCAACGGAGTGCAGAATGCATACCAAGGGCAGTATGCTAAGTACAGTCAGTGGGGTGCCCTGTTTTCTTTTCTGTCTGTATTCGTCGAGTCTAGCTGTTTTCCATCACTTCCAAGGATTAGCTTTCCACCACTTCCAAGGAATAGACCTCTAGAAACTAACGGAGTGCCCCATAGACGTCGCACTGGCCAAGCAGCCATCGGCCTCAAGCGCCAAGCAAGTAGTAGCGCGGGATGGGCGCTGTCCTGGTGTTCATCATCTGCGAAAGGACCAGAGGCACACCAGCAGCAGCACGCGCAACACGCCGCCGAAGGCCACGCGCTGGACGTCGTCCTTGACGAGTGAGGCACAAAAAGACGAAGTTGTACACGTAGTATATGCCCAGCCGAACAGCCACGGGAAGCCAGGCGGCCTGTAGCTACTTCCCTTCCGATGGTGTCCACTCGAAGTCGCTATCGTGGCCCCGAAGACGCTGGTCGCTTTCTGGATGGCTGAATGCGAGGTACGACGGAAACGTTGCTGATGGGTGCTATTATTTCCCACATCAAATGTTGTGTACTCTTTTATGGAAATCGGCAAATTAGCATTCTGTTTATTGAATCAATAAAAATAACATAAAAATAGATTAGAGAAGTCGTGAGCTAAAGGGTCAGAAAACTGTTGCGCGCACACAAAGCAAAGGACTGTAGTTTAAATACGAGATTGGCGTCGCGAGCGCAGCTATGACAATTGGTATTGGGGGCAGTGATGCGCGGAAAAGTACACTCAGAAACAATGGTCGATAACTCGGCGCTCAACCAAGCAAGCAACGTGTAGGTGAACGAAAATGGCTCGATGCTTAAACCTAAGAATGGAAAGTGAAAGTCTAGTTGTATCTCCTGTCGATCTGCTGTTGAACTTTTCCTTCAACATTGCGACCGCGGCCGCCACTATACTTGACCATCACCTAGGAGAGCAAGCACCTTCCGGGGCTTGTTCCGCTAGCTCACGATCGTACGGAGCCTCCATCGTTACATTCACCTTTCAATAAAACTGGTAATGCCCTTGCGGCAACAGCCTACAAACTTATGGCGGTGGTGTCTTACTTTCGCAACGCGCGCTGCGTCCCGCTTTCTCGGAGCCCTCCATCGGCCATACTCCTGCACTGCCTTTTTCTTTTCCCGAAGCGCGACTCCAATCTGCACTAGATTCGACCACAAGGCTGACTTTATTTACCATAGATATCCTGTATAGCTCACAATGCCAGTGCTTCATCATCGGAAAGACAGCGCAGCTGGAACACGGCCACCAAGAAGTCTGTACACACGTGAGCGCTGTCTTCTTTTTGTCCGTGTTCCAGCTGCGCTGTCTTTCCCCTGATTACATCTAACCGGCAGGCCCAGAAAGCCACTACCGAACAAATAATGCCGGTGCTTCAAACTCAGCGATATAAGCATTTCGCCTTAAAAAGGACCCAAACAGGGAACTGAACTGGAGCAGTAGGTAAGCGGAACGAATTAACAGAACGAAAACTAGAGGAAGGCAACGCACCAAGAGAAAAATTCTAGAGAAAATTCGACCATACCTATTGCCTAAATATTGTACTATTTAACTGTATTGAGTTGTATATGGCGTATCTTGGTTGGTTGCATTTTTAGATGCGAAGCAACTCGTGCTCGGGGCTGTGTCCCTCCCTCCCTCGTTATCGTTGTCCGCTGTCCGAATTCTACTGCGCATGCGCGTCTCTTCAGCCCCGTCAGCGTTTGGGCTGACGTCAGCACAGTCCACTATAAAAAGAAATAGTGTCACGACATGGCCTGTTGCACGCGCCCGGCCACAAAGAACAAACAAAGAAAGGATGCCTCGCGGAGCAACCAACCAATCAACAGCGGCCAACCAACTTAGCCACGTGCTGAAGAAGAAGAAGGTACACGTGTGGCGGCGCGAGAGAGAGAGCTCTGTGGCAAAAGGACAAACAGATTTAGTAAAAGGCGAACTTGTGCCTCACTAAAAGGAACGCCCTAGTCCCGCTGCCACCGAGCTCTCTCTCTCGCGCTGCCACACGTGTCCCTTCTTCTTCTTCAGCACGTGGCTTAGTTGGTTGGCCGCTGTTGATTGGTTGGTTGCTCCGCGAGGCATCCTTTCTTTGTTTGTTCTTTGTGGCCGGGCGCGTGCAACAGGCTATGCCGTGGCAATAGTTAGGCGGCACCCAGTTTCGATCCCACGACTCTCACTGCGTTACAAACCGAGACGGGAGCATGTGCTACGAACGTGCCTTATGTCCTTGACTCATTCAAACTACGTCAAGAAGCTACTGATACAACGAAGACACGCGAATGTGAACGTCAAAGCAAACGACGAACTGGAAATTGATGGGAACTTCAGTCGACCCCATGGCTGCTTCGCATACTACTCAGGGTTCCCCTACGGGAAGATGGTGTCGTTTTTTTTTTGCAGCTTACTGTGAGACCATAGCATCTGGTGCAGGTCTGCAATGTCTGTGCACATATCGGCTTAAAAACTACAAGTATAACCCTTGGAGGTACTGTTCAATACAAAGGTGCATGCCAGGGACTAAGAATGAACATGGCCTGCTCGTGGTTGACGTGGCTGGTAATCTTCGGGGGAGGCATTCGTTCAGCAGTAGAGACAAGCTGGCTGATGATGCTGGTGAATATGATGATGATTATGATGAGACCTTATCACCGTTACTGAGTTACATCGTCGAGTTACAACCAACCAACCTGTATAACTGGAAGGTAAGAAAATCTGAGAACAGTGCGTTATAAAATATAGCGAGGTAGGATGGAACCCAATCTCCGAAGTGTTCTTGAATTAGAAAGAATAACGTGGTTATAACAGTACGCCCACTGGCCGTTTGTTGAATACAATTTTATTTCTCACAAGTCCAGTTTAGCGGCATTTAGTTGGGACGTCTGCAGCTAGCCCTTCTTGGCCCCTTCCAAGCAGCTGGCGTCGGAGACGTTGTACTTGGGTGAAGGTCCGCATAGCAGGTCGTACAGGAAGTGGCAGTGCTGCGCGTCTGTCCGCAGGGCGGCTTCCCGCACCATCAGGACGCACTTGGAGCCTGCGAAAGGATGACCAGCTTGCATGCAAACTCAAACAGATGGCCGCACTCCACCGGCATGTCATGCGGAGGGCGGGAAACAGGTGAAACACAAGTGTAACAAGAGATGCGTGAGCAGCAGAGGAAGGCAGGGAAGCCAGTGCAAAGTCAACATGAGAAAACTAAGCGCTAAATTGCCGCGCGTATTTCCGGGGCTTCAATTATTCGCCCAAAAAACGCCTTCTGGCGGGCGGTGACCCATTCCAATGCCGAGTGACCGACTTTTATTAGTTCATAGGTTGGTTGGTTGGCTTTCGTTGCTGTAATGAATGCTTTTACTATAAGTGCTCCTACAAACTTACATCTCATGCAGTGTACAATTATAGAGAAAAAAGCTCCAGAAGACCTCAGTGTACTCACTTTCCTGTCGTTTCAGAACCTTGCAGCTATGGCAGTCCGCGTACAGCACGTCGTACACCGCCGCCTTTCCTTCCGGTGCTGCAAAGAGCGATTCAGCGGGGTTACTCTGAGAGTAACTCTCTAGAACACATAAAAGTGCATCGTGAGGTGTGAGTAAAGCGATTTATTCCTCTACTTTTTTAAAATCGGGCAACTGCGACAACATGGGCCTGAGTTGGCCCGAGCGCGACTCATGACGGCCTGTGAGCGTGGCTATTATGGGTTGCTCGCGTAAATTAGGCGTCGTTTCAGAAATAGCGCTGCAGAATATATCCCGGAACGACATAGAGCAAAACAACAAAACAACAACAAAAACACTTCGCCTATTATCGACTGTCCAGTAAACATTGAAGCTTGGCAAGACGCAGTCAGGATGGGCAACTGCGTCTTATCTGTATCGTACATTTATTCCTGCCATTATTCTCCGTTCTCTGTGCCGGGACTTCGAGAAATAACGCGAAAACGTCTGAAAGTATACACCAGTAAAAAGGTACGACATGTTTGTCTGAAATCTATCTGACCTCCGACCGTTGACCTTTATATTGACAGACAATGTCGAAGCTGGTGAGAAACCACATGCAAGGGCAGGGTAAACAGAATTCTGTTAAACATAAACCCGGAAAACTGACGAAATAATGCTTATGGCGTCCCCACTATAACGTGAAACGTATGGGCAACAACCCGACAAAGTATGGGAAGTTAGTCTTAAGATGATGTTACCTTTGACTTTTGGCCTCCCAAATCTTGCCTTGGGTAACCATTACCTCTTCACCACCCATTAAACGTGATCGGGGTTCTACAAGAGGTTTTGGTTTGCATTGCCTAAACGCATACGATTTTGCCGCTTTCTGATTCGCCCGAATTCTCCAACAAGTTTTCCTTGTGAGTAGCCTACTCAGTCTCATGAAATCCGATGAAATGGGCTGACTAACGAGAACTAAAGCTCGGTTCCTAAGCAACTTTGGAGGCCCCCAAACGTTCTTGGAGCAACCTGTACGCGAGTGCGCGCATGTGAGAGCCATTTGGCGGGTCAATCGTCTACCATGAACGCTTGCGCCCTCGTCACGTACTGCTGGTTTGTGTGGCGTTTTACATGCACCTATTTTCCTTGCAGAGCAATTCCTGCCGTGCGGTGGCCAAACTGCTCAGAGAGCTGCGTGCAGAGCGTTTTCCTCCATGTGCAAATTCCAAACAGAGGCACCAATTTTGATGCTGTAAAAGATCGCACGCATTTAAAACAGAACAATACAATTACCTTGCCCTAAAGCCGCATGATTGCGCTTTTGAATTATAGCTACACTGGCAGAGAAAACTCTAACTCTGTCGCAGCGCTCACAAATGCGCCCGTGTGAAATGACGCCCAGCGGAATGCAACGGCTGTGCCGGCGCGGCACCGTAGCTGCAGAAATTCCTGTGTCTTAAACGATCTTTTGAGCGAAATTCCAGTGCACATTTCCCGTCATCAGTAGGAACGCCGTGAAATCCCTGCTAGACGCTGGCAACTTACCACCGTCGAGCTTCCCTTCGAATACATTCTTGTGGACTTGACCGGGCGGGGATTTGAACGTCAGAGTTGCATTCCTGCAAAGGAGTCACAAGGCAAGACACTCACCTCTAGGAATTGCGGTAGAAGTTCCAATGTTGCCGCGTGAACATGGGCGCAGTAGCCCACACCATCGTGCTTAATCTGTTCACGAGGAGAACATGCCCATTTCTTAATTATTGCCAGATCCACGAATGTACCGATTTATTAAAATAAAGGGCCGCTCTTGGTCACTTTGCTAAATCGATATTCAACGGCACATTCGCCCCAAAGTATGGGGCCTTTATCCATCACCTAATATTTAGCAAGGGGCGCAAAGTCCGTTTGACACCACCTTTCTCAACCCTTTCACGTGTCATTGCATAAAGCCTCAAAAGGCGATGACGCACTCAAAAGCACAACAAGCACCTAAGGAAACGGATAGCCACCTTAACCAAAGAAATCGGATGTTACTCTGCCAAACAAGTCAGATCAGGATGGGAACAGCTATGCGATCGGCTACAGGGCTCTATGAGCATGAAGAGGACTTGGTCCCTTCTGAGGCACCTCCTTGATCCAGGCCGCTGTAAAACGGAGCAGGCCAACAGAATTACCCAGCTCACCAGACATCTCGAGACCGATCCGAACCGGGCAATTCGAGATCTCATCGGAAGATACGTACCAGACGGAGAACAGGAAAGGCACCCGGACTACTCCGGGCCACCGAATCCCTCCTTGGACGAGGAAATCACAGATGCAGAGGTCAGAGGAGCGCTGCAGGACGTGCGAACGTCTTCCGCCCCAGTGGAAGAGCGCGTAACAAATAAAATGCTGAGAAATCTTGACGACGGCTCGATCGCCTACCTCACTAAGCTGTTTAATAAGCGTTGGATGGAGGGCACTCTTCCTCAAGAATTCCGTCATGCTAACATAACCCTAACCCCCAGGCCGGGCAAGCAGCTTTCGATAGAAAATCTTAGGCTGAAATTGCTCACCTCATTATAGGAAAAATATTTGAGCGCATCATTCTAACTCGAATAAACAGGTTAGAAGAAGAACAGGAATTTTTGTCACCCAATATGTATGGCTTCAGGGCCGGGCTTGCGACAAACGATGTCCACCTGACACTATATTACGATCTGCTAAAGGACCCTCCCTCGCGAGACTCAGCAGCGATCCTGGCCTTGTATCTAACAAAGGCATTCGATAAAGTATCTCACAAAGCCATCTTGGCAGGGCTGGAGCATATAGGACCGGGCGTACGGACATACAACTATGTTCGCGCATTTCTATTTCACAGAACCGCCACGCTAAGGCTGGGAGACTTGGAATCACCAGAACTCCGGCTTCCATCTTCTGGCACACCACAGGGGTCGGTTCTATCTCCCCTACTATTCAATTTAGCAGTATCATACATAGCCTCCGCTCTGGACCGAGTGCCCGGCCTCCAGTACAGTATCTACGCAGATGACATAACCCTATGCGTCACTCGGGGAAGTGATGACTTCATCGATGACTTCAGTGATGGCGCTAGAGCCGTCGTACAAGGAGCCCGAGTAGCGGGCCTGCAGTGCTCCCCAACAAAGTCAGAACTTTTAGTTCTGCCCGCTAAGAGATCCGAACCTTCGCGAGAAGCTTCCATCGACGTTTCAGTGGATGGAAAGCCCGTACCTCGAGTCACTAGCCTGAATATTTGAGGACTCACACTGCAGAGTAATCGGCGCAACACGGAGGTGTTCAAAAAGCTTTCGCGCATGTCACCCAGATAACCGGGCTGCTCCGAAAGATCGTTGCTCGAGAGCACGGCCTCAAAGAGCAAGAGCGCCTGATACCTGTCAATGCGTTCCTAATTAGCAGGATTACATACGCTCTTCCCTATCTATCCCTTACCGACAGCGAGATAAGGAAGGTGGATGGCCTAATTCGCAAAGAATTCCGAGCTGCTCTACAGTTACCGCCGAACGCTTCCACTGCCAGGCTGGGTGAAACAAGGGCATACAACACGACAGCAGAACTCTTAGAAGGCCACCGCACTGGCCAAGCCAACCGCCTGGCGCGCTCCTCCGCGGGCAGATTCCTCCTAGAAAGACATATCGGCCGAGCTCAAGGGCATGCGTTAGTGTGCAGCATTAAATCATCAATCAGGAATCATATCCTCATTCGGCCCATCCCAAAAAATATGCACCCATCATTCCATACCGAAAGGCGGGCGCATCGAGCCATGTCATTAGCTCGAAAATTTTCCCCTTCCAGGCTACCCTTTATGTGGACGCTGCAGAATATCGCCATCAAGAGGCTTCGCTATCGCCGTTAACTCCTTGTCATCTCCTCCTCTTGCTACACTCACCCTTCGTACCCGACACCCGCATAGCAGAAGAGGCGGCAATCGCGCTGGCATTAACACAAAGGCCCACCCCGGAAATTATATTCTCCGATTCGAAAACGGCCGTCCAAAACTACGCCAAAGGTCTCATTTCGGCCCAGGCACACAAAATTCTCTGTCTAAATTCGCCATCCCACACGGTCGCACTCCAATGGTTCCTGGCTCACACGGGCATTGGAGGGATAGAGACGGCCCACACGGCAGCCCGAGCACTTGTCACCCGGGCATACGATGTGGACTCTACCCTCCATGGAGCCAGATCAACCAGGGATAGTCTCCTGACCTTCAGAGAGGTCACGCAGCATTACCGCCTCTCCCGCCGCAAGCTTCCCCCGCACACTCATCCCTCTCTCTAGAGGAAAAACGCCTCTGGCGTCAACTGCAAACGGAGTCCCTACCCTGCAGAGCCGTCCGGCATCACGTCCACCCCTCCCTGTACCCATCCCCCTCTGCCCCCGCTGCGGTGAAACGGCCACGGTCCAGCACCAAATGTGGGCTTGTGCAGAGATTCCCTACCATCAATTCCCCTGACCAGTGGGTGGAGGCGTTGGGCCGCTCGGACCCCCAGCTCCAGAAGGAGCTCGTGACTCGAGCGGCTGAAGTCGTCGCGGCCCTCAGGGTTGCGCCCACCGCGCCCTAATCCACTATGTAAATAAAAGTTATTTCTCTCTCTCTCTCTCTCTCTCTCTCTCTCTCTCTCTCTCTCTCTCTCTCTCTCTCTCTCTCTCTCTCTCTCTCTCTCTCTCTCTCTCTCTCTCTCTCTCTCTCTCTCTCTCCATTGACTTACCCCTGACATGTTATGGTTATAAATTACACATAATCGCGTGCGACTTGAACGTACGGATTCATGCACATCACTCACGGCGACTACGACCCATTGCAGTGCATCTTTGGGAATGTGAACGCATCATTTCTCTTAACGCAAGAACCCGCCGCGGTGGCTCAGTGGCTAAGGCGTTGCGCTGCTGAGCACGAGGTCGCGGGTTCGATTCCCGGCCGCGGCGGCCGCTTTTCTGATGGAGGCGAAACGCAAAAACGCCCGTGTGTACGAGATTTCGGCGCACGTTAAAGATCCCCAGGTGGTCAAAGTTAATCCGGAGCCCTCCACTACGGCGCGCCTCATCGCCTGCGTTGCGTCGGCGCGTTAAACCTTACAATCAATCAATCAATCAATCTCTTAACGCAAGCATTTTTGGCTTACTTTTATCTCTGTTCGCCTATATCGGGGCGCATTAAAAAACTTATTTGATTCTTGGTATACATGCGAGTTGCGACAACATTACAGTCTTGTGCTGCTTAGCCCAAGGACGCGGGTTCGATTTCCGGCCGCAGTGGCTTCTTTTCTGACAGGACCGAACAGCGTAAACGCCCGTGTGTAGAGATTTCGGAGCACGTTAAAGGTTCCCAGGTGGTCAAAATTAACCCGGAGCCTTCAACTACGGCGCGCCTCATCACCTGTGTAGCGTCGGGGCGTTAAACCCCGAAATCAATCAATCAAGCAATCAACATTAAGTCATATACAGCTTTCCAGTTATTCCACATATAACGATCTTCTGATGCGCATTCTTTGAATACAGATTTTTTCGGATTGTTGGCCGATGATGACCTGTGGCATTAAAAGAGATGTGTTGTTTCTCGTTATTTTTTTATAAAAGCGAGTTGGAACCTGAATATTCAGCCTAAAAGTTTCGTCACCAAATTTGCAAGCCACCTGAACACTGCTTACGTGTCGCAATACGAAAACCGAGCAACGCCGCCGACAGAGCACCGCAGCCCTTATCTATTGCCCTGTTCCTGCCTGTAAGGTCACGTTTCTTTTGGCAGCCTTTGTAGAGACGCTGACGATGACTACAGTAATTTTCTCGCTTGAGGCATATAGAATTTCCCCTTATCCGCTAATATTATTTAAAGGAGTACTGACACGAAATTTGAAAGCTGTGATAACTATGTAAAACGCTTCCTTTTTATCAGGAGATATCTCCCAGCAAGTTTCAACGGCAACAGTTCAGTGAAACATATTTAAAATCCATTTTAATCTTCGCCCGCACGAGAAAGCCCAGAGCGGGCCGACACGACATCATGTGCTACTTGCCCCAAACTGCCGACGTCGGGGCTCCCGTGACAAAGCCGACGCGCTGGCTGTGGTTGGCGCGCGCTGCTCGGGCGTGTGTACACGTCATGGTTTTGGGACTGACGTCATGCTGCCCGGGCCTGTGGGGACGGCGAAGACCTCGGCCGGTCTGGGCGCGCGCGTGCGCTCGCTCGCGCGCGCTTCCAGAGAGGCAGCGATGCGGCAAGAATGGTGACGTCATGTGATACATCCTGTTATGGCGGCCGCTCGGCGTTTTTCAGTCGAAACCGAAACTGGCACGAATAAACGACGCCGTAAATGAATGTTTACGCTGCGCTCGACCGCCTAATCTGTGATTCTATGATTAGTGGGCTGGTAGACACGCATAGCAGCGAAAAAAACGTAACACGAAAATTTCGTGTCAGTACTCCTTTAAGGTACTCAACTATTCTCGAACTACCATTGCTTTAAAGGTCCCCCAGCGGGCACTACTTCAAGATATAACCGCCTTAGTTGGTTCAAGATTAACAGTCCGATTGATTGATTGTAAGGTTTAACGCGCCGACGCAACGCAGACAATGGGCGCGCCGTAGTGGAGGGCTTCGTATAATTTTGACCACCTGGGGGTCTTTAGCGTGTGCCGAAATCTCGTACAGAAGATTAACAGTCTGCCTTGCCACAAAAAAAACGTATTATGTTAAATATGTATGTGCACGTGTTGCGAAGGCTAATTCGTTACTTGTGTTCCTACAGTTATGATCGTGCACTTCAACTTTGCATGTAATTGTGACGCTGGGAAAGGGGCAATTAGTTTAGCGTTTGGATTAGGGACAACGCTAGAATTCAATGAGCGAAGATTACAGTCAGCGGCAGAACCCTTGGCCCAGAGCCTATTAGCGTAGGCTTTTAAGACGGTTCTGAAGATAAAATCTCCAACCTGTGCAGAAGCTACTGGTTCTCCTTGTTATATAAGCAGTAGTCGCTTTTCGTTGGCTTTGTCCCAGCAGCGACTTAGGCTTAACTTCAAGCCTCCCAGCAGCCGCACAACGGTGTTGTATGTCAGAGATTCTTCCTGCTATGAACTCATCAGGAGTCTTGGGTCTACAGTGAAGAAACATTCAGTGTTGCATATATCCCAATAACTACATTACTGTTGGAAACAAGACGCGTTGCTCGCGCTGGAACGTCACTTCCAGATGTCCGACAAAAGATACAAACGTGCTTTTAAAAGGCAAGGTTACCTTATGGTGACCGCATTGGCCGCTTTTTGAAAGGAGAAACACGCACAGGGAAACGCAGGGTGAGAAGGAGGGAATGAGGTCGCTGAAATGGCGTTAGCTTTTTTTCTCTTGTACTTACACTGACTGCCCGAAATTCAAATCGTTCGAGCTTTTATCGGCTCGATTATAATTAGAAAAACCAGATTAGGGTCGCCTGTGATAAAACATGCGCTTCTACTCTTGAAAACTCAGAACTCATGTTTACTCGCACGGACCTTGGCTAATTCTGACGAATTGTTCGCACTGCACATCGCCAACTCTTGCAGCCTTCACCCAGCTCCCGTCTTACCGCTGCTTCCCGACATGCGCGGATGTGACACAGATTTGTATTTCTCCGACAGTATTCAAGAATCAATAAACATTGCATTCATTTTATGTTGTTTTTAGAACGTTGATTAAAAAGGTGATTGTTTGTAGCAAGAATAAATAAAAGACGAGCACCGTTGGTGTTCCGCGCCGAAGCGGTAGATGCTGCGGGCCTTTCCATCAACCACTTCGGTCGTTTGCGTGTCTGTGAGGCAGCGGTCGTCGCTGCCCAAGTCCCCTCCCTTGGTGTTCCGGTACATCAGGTACCACGTGGAACCAGGATACATGCACTGCAACTAGGGCAAACGCAAAGTACAAGCAGACGGTCGTTGCATTCCTGAAGGTCCGGTGATGTACGGCTGTAGTATGAAAAAACACAGACTTCGAAATGCTCAATTACTCCTCCGCCCGGATGCCTTCCTTGCCTTTTTGTGTCCTCCGTATGCGTGATTTCAAACATATTCCACCCAGCTGCGCCAAATACATGTCCTCTTTCTGTAGGTTATAACGGCTTCTGATTACAATGCTCCAACCCGCAGGACAGCAGCTATAAATGCGGAATCATGCACAAATGGCTGCTTAAATAAGTGCGCATGTGTGCGTGCATGTGTTGGGTTGTTGAGTTCGTGCGCACATGCATACTGGCTCAGTGAATTCTTACCTTCGTGGCGTGCTGGTAGGAGCCAAGGTCTGGCCTTTGTGCCACTAAAGTTTCGCCAAGTTGGGCCTCAGCGCGACCCAGTCGTGCGAAGAGGGCCACCACGAGTACCGGCAACACAACCATTGTTGAGAAACGGTTTGCTGAGGTTTACGAAACGCAAGAGTCTCACTTTGCGCCGATGCTGCAGCTTGGAACGCACGCGCGATTTGAGAGCGGTCTCGGTAATGAGCAGAGTGATGGTAAAGTATGAACCACCTGCGAACGCTTGTGAGGGTGGCTTTCCACAGAAGACGATCCGGTGCTGTTGTTGGGGATTATCTAAAGTGCTTGGAGTTATCGTCTCGGTTCACTAAATTCCGCGCCACCATCTGCGGTATCCTAACATCCGTGCATTTCGCACGGCTGTGTATACTCTCGGTTTGAAAATATTTTGCATGTGTACATTTTATTATTTTTGGGTATATATCTACAGTTACAGGGTGCGTATTTTTGTTGACTGTCTATTCAGGCAGCGCTGCCATGCATCCGGAGAACAGAGCGTGTTCAGCGGGTGTGGCAGCTCGCACACACCACCGGACGTGGCGCTCACATGGGGTGTCTCTTGCACTCGCAGGTGTTTATGCGATGATGAGCAGGAGGTTAATGGCCTAGCAGCAGCTGCAGAATTCATCAGGGCTTCGTAAAAGTGTCGCGAATGAAAGCCTGCCTGCATGTTACACGGTGCTTAGGAACACGCGCCTCAGGTGTTGCCGCTTACTCTGCTCAAAATGGAGGAAACGTGAATTTTCTCGCTTCAAATGTCAACAGAAGTGTTAAGGAACAGCAATTTCTTTCGTTTAAAATAAGAGCCTAAGCTTTGCTAAAGGTTGACGAAGAAATAAAAGCCGTTTCGAAACATAATGCCGATTTCAAGCCTGGTTGCTTAGTCTGGGGTGCCAAATGTAAAAAAATAACGCGCCGAAATTTTCAAACTGAGAGAAAACTGCAGTGAAATGGTTTTATTTATATCGGTATTCGAAAAGGCGACTAAGCCTTGGCCGCGCATGGGCTCACTTCGCTGCAAATGTTGTCGGAATACGAGCCTCCTGCCGCCCCTGCCTCCTAAAGGCCTCTCACCTATCCTTGCCCACGTCTCACCCTATTCACCTCCCATCTCGCTCCTCCCGCAATAAACATGGTAGAGGTTTGCCCAAGCAAGTTCAATTTTCCCGCGTTCATACAGTGCTTCTAGGAACTCTATCTAGGACACTGCAGGCGCGCCATTTATTGGAACCTTTTGTTATGATAGGACGTGAAATGCTTCCACAAGGCCCAGGCTTGTTGCCAGCCTTCGTTTTTTTTTTATTTTACGTTCAGGAAATTGTTTTAAATGCGTATCCTCTGATTTGCTGCCGAAGAATCAAGCCGCCGTCGATTTGTAACAAAAACATTGAAAGTACCACTTTTTTATTGATTGTCAGAAGTATGCAGAATGTTTTCTTTTTTTATTTAGAAAATGCGGCAGGCCAGAAATAGGCTTAAGAGGTGTGGCATGTAACTGCTGCATGTTACATAGCATGTAACTGCCAAAAACAAACACAAGACAAAGACAGGAAATGACTACATGTAAGAAAGCTGATGCGTGCACATTTGGCGAAGTAAGCACTGTGGCGTGAAGACCTTTCAAGCCCATTCCTGCTCGAGGGGAAAATGAACACTTACAAGTGCTGGTGCGGGCAAAAAAGGGGTAGATATAAATAGGTGCTATTGCTTGGTAGGCTGGAAGGAACGTACGCTGAGATATATCGATGCATCAAGGCGCAGTCTGCGGTTCCATAGATTCAGAAGGCATTTGAATCTGTTGTTTCTTCTTCGAGACCCCAGCGTTGGATTTCCGTTATTCTGCCGTAGTCGCAGTGACAGACACGAGAGCGGCCTACTCGGTATTCAGCAGAGTATTTGCGTCTAAGCTAAAAAATCTGGATTAATGCGGAGAGTTGTCTACTGATGCGTGGCGTTCGTGGGCCGCGTCTCCAGAGTGCGAATTCTTTACAGGCAAATACGGCTGTGAGTGGAGAAAGGAGTTGGATTATTTTAGTCCTTGTAAATTACCTTTGGTACTTTTCGCTAATGATTTATGTCTATATTATTACAGCGATGAATTGCCTTTAGTTGGCTAATTGTGTTTTTTTTTTCAGAAGAGGCAAGGCATACTGCACAGTTGGTACGTTTACTCTATTCTTGACGCGTGTTTCCAATGTTCTATGGAGGACGTTTTTGTTTACCCTTCGTCTTTCTTTTAAAGATGTCTTTCATGCATATTTTTTTTTACCTTCTCAGATCAATTTCGTGAAAATTGTATTTTGTCTATGATTTTTTGGCATTTCGAAATTCTCTTCGACGTCCAACCAATGATCTCCGTTTACGTTATTATAGAAATAACGGTTTTACTCCCGCCAAATCTGCATTTGTGTGGTAACGCAGGGTATTGAATACTTTGCTCGTTTTCGCTATTTTTTTTATTTTTCTTCTATCGTTCTTTTGCGGACCTTTTTTCTTTATTATTCGGTTTTGGGGGATATGTTTATGACGCATTTATTTACTCTCTCCTATCATTTATGCACATTTTTATTAACAGCGAATCTGTTTAGCAAACCAAAGTTTTTTTTTGAAATAAGGTAGAGCGCTCCATCGCAAGCCAGGCATACAGTCGTAGACATATGCAACGCGAACACGAAAATACGAAGCAGAACACACAACTAGCTCGATTTCTTGTCATGCAAGTCAAATTACTGCGCGGTTTAATCACAGCAAGAAAGTGTAAAATGTAGCTTTCATACAAAGAGCGCGCCATTGTTAGACCTCCAGTAGCAGAATTTTTCAATTTTGCGTTGTCTCGTTCATACTTTCGTGTTTGCATTTCATTTTGTACACGAAAAAATGTCTGATGTCCCCAGGCACACCACACCTTGGACACAAGTGCGATGAAGTAAGGTTCAGTTTATAAAGCCAAGCCGGTGTTACGACTTAATATGTCCGGATGCGGAACAATAACGACACCATCTGCTGTTTTCATTTTTTGAATAGCACAAGGTTGGTAACATGGGCTACAAAAATACCTCAAGTAATCGGCGATCACGTGTCTCAGATACTTTTCGAATTCTATGGTAACGGCGGTTCATGGTTACATTTTAACTGCGCAACAGGCCGATGGGAAAGAAAGAGCACAAACCAGCGCAGTTTCATCATTTAATTTTTTTTTTTTTTAAAGCAGTACATATAAGGGTGCTGACAAGACGCTTGGTGTGATACTGTAGGTAAGTTAAAAGGAAGCAGTGAAATCCTAACAAAAAAATTAAACCCATTCCACCCAATGTGAAAGCTATCGGAAGTGCAGAGCAGTGATTCGCCATAATGGGCTGTGGCGCCGTTATCCGCGCACTGCTACCACTTAATGCAATTCAAATTTCCCGCCGTCGCACTGCTCGCGCACCCCCTGCCTGAAACTGCGCCAGCGGGAGTTCTGTTCCTTTTGCGCTTCCTTTCCCTCCCGCACGTGACGGCGTTGCGCTGTCACTTTTTTTCGCTTACTATCGTAAAAACCAACCCAACGAGCGTTCCAAACTAAATGAACTCGGGCGCTGCCATTTAATTACGTATATATTGCCTGAAATGTGCCTGCAGTTTCTTTAGCGCTAAACAACGGAGAGATGTATGACAAGCGTCAGCGGTTCACGAGTTTCGAACACTTGTGACTATAGCAACCGCTGGCTTTCGAAGCCACTGAGGTATGCCGCGACGGCAGTGGCTACGACGGAACGCCGTGTTGCTCTACTTGGTTCCAGCAAGCAATCGTTTCACTTTAGCTGGGTGGCTGAATCGAGTCACAGGCAGACAGACAAACAGACAGACAGACCAAAATTTCTGTGTTTAAGTACCCCAAGAAAGACTACCGTCTTTAATGTTGTGTGACCAAAGCTAGCCTTTGGCGAAACTTTTTACTCATATGAGCTATGGCGCCACATCTGGAACCATCTTCGGTCGCTCCTCCAGCACCAAAAACATGTAAAATGGGCGTATGGGTCCTTCGTTCAGAGGAAATTCATGAGGCATGAGGCGCTGAGCGCTCAGCATCGAAACCACGCTGTTCATTTTGTCACAACTTGGAAAGCACATCATACATCGGAACGGCTTCACCGAAACCGCATCATACACTTATACACTCCCTAATTAGCCCCTCCCCAGGTTTCACGTTAGTGGATACAGCCCGGTTTTTAGCTTCTCGGAGCTGGCTTCTGATGAATTCAGGCGGCAATTAGGATATCGCCGAAAGATACAGCCTCACACATTGACGACAAACTGAACAGAAGAAGTAAACTAAAGGAAATAAGGATGTGACAACCGTTTCATCTTGTCCCATCCCTACGGAACAAACCTAGTTTTACGAATTTTTACGCCCATATTTACCGTTTTACTAATCAGCCGCCGCTTACAAGCCTTGGCCAATCCCCCGTCTCTGCGGGCACGAGCCACTTCATGAAGCTGAAGGAGAAATTAGCAGCCACCTTGAGAAGCGTTTGGGAAATTTATGGCACCGCAATGAAGAGCTTTCCTACTTTTTGAGTGTATTCAGGCGTGCCCAAAATAATTATCCAAGGGGAGAATTTTAAAAGGGCTACTAATGCAGCCAAGAGGACTCAAATGCTCTTCATGTGTAGTTCTGTTCTTTGAGCCTTGTCGCGTATGTTTAATGGATTTTCCGCCAAACCTACACCTTACCATTTTTGATTGATTATGGGGTTTAACGAGCGGAAACTACACAGGATATGAGGCGCGCCGTAATGAAAGTCGCTGCAATAAAACGTGCGGTTGGGCTAGCTAATACATATTGAATGGGGGGCTAAGCCCCCCATTCAATTGTATTAACCTTCGCCGAAATTTGGTACACGAGGGCGTTTTTGCTTTTCTACTCCATCAGAAAAGCGGCTGCGCGGCCTGGATTCGAACCCACGTCCTTGAGCTCAGCACCTACCGTTCTTGAAAGTCAATTGCAATAACGTTTTTATGGGAATGCGGCGTCAACTCAAATATTTCAATTCAGAACGAGACATATTAGAACGTATCATCCTAATATTTCTCAAATTTGCCACACAATTAAAATTACTTGTGGCCATAAAACTGCCCTAGCTCATACCCATGTCATATAATAGCTTTGCCAGCGTTGCGTTTAGGTCCGCTAAAAAATTTCGCTTTTTTTTTCTAAAGTTGCCTGTAGGTGGATCTGCCTCATTTTCGAACAAGCAGCGCCTCAAATGGTCAGGTAGAACAGTTCGTCAAAGGCCGATTCATCGAAAAAGAACTTTTAGATGCAAAGCATCTCTTGCTCGGGATGTCCACTCCAACAGTCCGGAGTCCGTCCGTCCGTTGTCCACACCTCTCCCCCTACACTATAAAAAAAGGAAATAGTTAGCGGCACCCGGTTCCGATCCCACGACTATCTGGCCGCAACGGGAGGTACGCGGCCCTCTTCCCACTGCACTACAAAACCGAGACAGGAGCAAGTGCTACGAACGCACCTTATGTCCTTGACCCATTCAAACTACGTCAAGAAGCTACTGATACAACGAAGGCACGCGAAGCTGAACGTCAACGGAAACGACGAACTGAAAACTTTAGAGGATGATATTAGCGTCTCTTCCTGGGGGAATGTCCCGCGTCCGTGCCCCGTCCGCAGCGCCTCTGATGATGATTGTGGCAGGATGCCCCTAGGGACTGGCCAACCAAAGAATCCATCACGAGATAGCTTCGCGTTCAACCACCGTCGTCATCTTCCTGTAGGGTAACCGCTGAAGACGAAGAAGGAGAAGACAAAGCTGCGACGAGGAGGGCGTGTACATTGCTCTCGCCCCGTCCGCAGCACTTCTGATGATGATTTTGGCGGGATGCCCCTAGGGATTGGCCAACCAAAGAATCCATCACGAGATAGCTTCCCGTTCAACCACCGTCGTCATCTTCCCGTAGGCGAACCGATGAAGAAGAAGGAGAGAAATACAAAGCTGCGAAGACGAGGGCGTGTACGTTGCTCTCAGCCGGTGCACCAACGTCAACAACCTTTACCTCACCAACGCTGACGGAGACTACTGATTCTACCACAGAGACGGCAAAATCAACAAGAACATGACGGACGAGTTTCGGCGCCTCGAGCACCACCGCCTACTCACCGTAACACAACAGTACTTGCGTGCCTTTGCCACCGGTGTGGACCCGGACGTGGAATTACCTCTGGCGCTAGTAAACACCAGATCACTCAACATAACGGCAACACGACAGCTGCGCGATAAGCACGCATGCGCTTCTCCTCTCTCATCTCGTCTTCTCCACTCCATGTGATCTATATTATAAACCCGGTCCGCGCGCCGCTTCCTCAGTTGCTGCTTCGGTTGAGACACACTGCACCGTCCAATGAGCTGAATGGACGCCAACAATTCTGCTTTGCTTCACCACATAGTTCCCTTCGGGGAGATGGTGTAATTTTTTTTTATTAACTTTAAAGCGGAGCTGACTGCTCGAAAAAGAGCATCCAAGGTGTTTGTGTATAACAAAAGTTGAGACGCCTTCCAAGACTAAAGTTAATCCACCGCTGCACGCGAGGCTGTGTGTTCACCAGGCCAATCTTATCACTCAAGGCCACAAATAAGTGGTTCACCGAGCCTGCAGCTTACAGAACGAACTTTCAAGACTAACAAGATAAAGTTCACCAGCAAAATGCTATAAATAACTGGTCTAAGCGGGGTTTTTTCTTTTTTTTTTTTTTTTGCAGTCGCTACGGAAGTCATCAGGACTGAAAAAGGCGGGGAAATGCTGGTTCACGAATTATTTTTATACACTGTTAACCGAAATACTGAGCAAAGCATCTACTGGATATTCCGATTAAAATGGGCCTGCAAAGCGAAATAGTCACTGACGTCTATAATCTGCGCATTTTTAAAGTCACAGATAGCCACCGCCATGCTCCAGTCCTAACCGAGGTTAGCTGTCTGAAAATCCGTTGAGAAAGAATGGCCAGCGGAGATAGGAATGCATGAATATTCGTTCTTGTGTTTTGTCATGAGGGCAAGAAAGAGGGGAACTTTACTGAAATGAAAAACACACAAAGGTCGGCCTGATGGTAGTAGACCTGGCCAGCTATTCTGTGTGTGGGAAGGGCAAGAAAGAGCGTGGATAGAGGATGATGGCGGAGGAATGAATAAATGGCGATGTGCAAAAGATGCCTATACTTATACTCTGCAACCAGGCCGGCCTCATCTACAATATCGCTGCGAGGCCGCTACTGCGTAGAAATGTCAGCACCGTTTCGAATGCCTTCTGGGAACGCTAGCAGTCTTCCTCCGTACTTCCTCCGACACCACACGACAGTCCAAACGGGCCAATAATCTGCCTAATTGTTCTCAAGGATGCGCGTATCGCAGACAGTGGCATAGAAAATGCGAAAGAGAGAGAGAAAAAACATCTTTATTTGTCGTCCTGCAACTTGGACGCTGCCTTACGTCGTGTCGGACTGCCGCTCGTTGTCAGTCACCTACTCATGCAACGCCTCCGGTGGGGACAGCACTTTCGGGGCGCTGACGTTTGAGGGCGTCCAACACCTGCTGGACGGCCATATGTTGTGCTTCGTAGTCCTTGCTCATAGCCGCACTTGTTAGGTGCGGCGGGAACGTCTCGGCTGTACTAGCTTCACTTGGATATACTCTGCAGTCCCACAGGATATGGGCTGCCGTGGCCCTATCCTTCTTGCACAGCACACACACATCATTCGGGAACACCTCTGGGTAAATGTGTTTAGCTAACACCGAAGTCATTAGCGTATTAGTCTAGCTGTCTAAACATAACTGTTTCCAGCCTCGTCAGATTAGGGTGGGGTGGTGCGAAAGTCCGGCGGTTGGTCCGGTACCATTCTAAGGAGAGAGAGAGAGAGAGAGAGAGAGAGAGAGAGAGAGAGAGAGAGAGAATTCTTTAATGAGACCGAAGAGGTCAGCCCTGCATAATGCTGGGCTTGCTACTTCAGATGGTTGGTGAACATGTGATGAGGGTTAGATGCTTACATGACTAATACAAATCAGAAAAAGAAAAAAAAACGAAAGAAACTCCACCAGACAGACACATGAACACACATAAAAAAAAGTCACAGACAGTCACAGGCTGGAGTCGAGTCCAGAGTCTCTGAGGAAACGTGCAAGATCTTTAAAACCCCGCACCGCCCTGTCTTCGCTGTTCCAGGGGCCGAAAAAGTCCTCCATGCTGACAGTTCTCGCCCGTAATAAACTTCGCGCTGTCGTTCGCGCCGAGTTAAAACGTGGACAAACGCAGAACAGGTGTTCCGTGTCTTCTCGTACACCGCAAAGCGTACACAGAGGTGATGCCATCAAACCGATTTTGTTAAAAATGGTTTTTGTATAGGCTACTTTGAGGCGCAGGCAATGTATAGCACACTCGGTTTGCCTCGATGAACCGTGAGGTATACGAAACGTACACTGCGGGTCGATAGCGTAAAGGGGGGCGTACTGTAGGTCCGGGTTCCGCCAGTGCTGCCACCATCCAAGAGTTGTGGCTATTCCGTTGATGTCCTCTTTGGATAAAGGGAGTTGTACTGGTGAGCTCGTGGGATGGCCCTCGCGTGCGAGCCGATCCGATATCACATTGCCCGTGATGCCGCAGTGTCCTGGCAGCCACTGCAAAGAAATATTGTGCCCGTTGCGGAGTACCTCAGTGTGTATGACGTTGATTTCTTGTATTAAGGTGTCCTTGTAAGTGGTGAGTGGCATCGCCTCGTTGGGCTCTTGCGCCGCAAGTTGGGGGCTCGGACTCGCGCCGCGGCTGGTGAGCGCGTGCTGAGCACGGGCGAAAACCGCAATGAGGAGAGAAAATGCGAAATAGTCTCTGGTCGGGATCGCTCGAAATACCGATAATGTGCTTGTGGCGACGGGTAAACGCTACGCCAAGCCGTAGTCGGCGAGAGAGAGAGAACAAGACTTTATTATCACTATCCGGCGTGTGAGGGAGTGGGTCATGCCGCGCAGGGCTTCGCCACCCCTCTGTCTCGCTAGACCTCTATGTTGCCTGACTCATCATTGGCTACTAGGAGGAGTCTCCGTTCGCCTCTGTCGGGCCAGCGCAGCATCGAGCCGCTGGATAGCTTGGAGTTGCATCGCCTGATGGGGCGACGTGACGCACTGTTCAATGTCCGGTGGAAACGAGTCCCAGGTATTCCCTTGCACGGGAACACCACACCCCCACATCAAGTGGGCTAAGGTAGCCGGTCCGTCCCCGCACGCACTGCACATTACACTCGCAAACAATCCGGGGTTCACATGTCGAGCGAGTGCCGGTGTGAGGACAGTCCTGGTTTGTAGTTGTCGTAGAAGGACACCTCCTCTTCTGCTTAAACCTGGATGAGGCGTGGGTAGTTGTCAGCGGGTCTCCCGGTACCAGCCGAGTATCTCTCCGAATTCCATGAGTGGTTCGAAGTTAGCTGTGGTCGTTTCTTCCGCTTCCGAGGGGCGGGGGGCGTCGTGCGGCACGCGAGCTCACGCGCGACGGCGTCCGCTTCCTCGTTACGGTTGGCGAAGCGTCCAGAGACGGTCCCCGTGTGGGCTGGAAACCATCTTAGGTGTGTGGTGGTGGTTTTGACATTGGGTAGTATCTTGGCAGCCGGGGCTCCAGTGTACCCTCTGCTGTAGTGGCGGCGAAACTGCGTGGCGCGGCTTCGCTGAATACCAGGAGGTAACCGAAATTTGCAGTCCGGATCCAGGTGGTGTAGTCTTCTATACAGTTGTCAGGGCTCGGCCAGTGACTCGTCGAGCAGAGGCGGAGAATGGTAAACACAATGGCGGTCGTGTCCGGCATTGCGAAGGGAAGACGTACAGCATCTGCGTTTGCGGGAACCTTTTTTAAATGCGAATGCATTTATTAGTCGGGGGTTGTCTTGCGTCCATCGAGCGGCGTGCGCCTGTATTCCTCCAGCGCGAGCGCACGTGAGCGCGCGCCTCGTAGTTCTGCCTTCGTCGTCGTCGTCGTCGTCGTAAATGCGAATGCATTTCTTAGTCGGGGGTTGTCGTGCTCCGTCGGCGTGCGCCCGCAGGTGTTATCTCTCCGCGCTCAATGCCGAACGCATGCGCTTGAAGCGAGCTGTACTAGTCTGCTCGAAGCGGCAAGGACGGCGAGTACTGCGGTGTTAGTCTCGTGTCTAACGTGTATGGGAACTTGATATCGCACGCCGTTGCCACGTCTCCCGTTCGAGATACGTCTCCGTACAAGAACTTGTACACCCTTGCCTACACCGGAGACGGAGTCTTTGTGGTGACCGTGTACCTCGCGCCCAACCTCGCTCGAGACGCCGTCGCCGCGCAGCTGGACGCGGCTATGGAAAGTGTGCGTGTGCGCTCCAAACCCTCTGACCCCATAGTCTTGGTTGGCGACTTCAACGTTGACGTGCGCAAGAAGAGTGGCGAGTGGCTGGTCGAGTACATGCAGACCAGGCACTCTATGCATTTTCTCTCTGCCGGCTTCGACACGTGCCCCACTACCATTCACGGGAGTTGCATTGATCTGGTCTTTACGCGAAACTGTGATGCGCGTATGCTTCTCAAAGACCCTTTGACCGTGCACTTTAGCGATCACAAGGCAGTGATTGTGGCCGTCAGGTACAACGATAACACAAACAGGTGCGGATGAATAAATGATTACGTTCACACTCTCGTCATTATTTACGCCATTATTCGCAACACACTCATCGGTGCACCCAATGCATTCGCATTTCTGCACGATTCCCTTCGGGGAGGTGCAGGGGAATTTTTTGCCTCCTCGTCAGCCCAATCGTTACCAGCTGGCCCGCAATGGCCTGGTACTCACTGAATGGTCAGGAGATGTCCTTCTTGCAGTGCATAATTCTATCACTTCCGCAGCAAGAGCATAATAAAGTCCTTCCCTCATAACTTTCTTGAGGACCTGGAGTGTTGGCTTTGAGTCAGAAAACAGGGTCCAAGCTTGTTCGCCTTTTTTTTACATTCTTTCAGAGCAGCCTTACACTGCCATAAAAATGTGAAATAAACGTGTTCAACAACAACACCCTCAACCCACCACCATCCTCTCCGACTCCCAGCACGCCCTCTCCAACTACCTCAGGATCGTATGCCAACACAGCTGTCCATATCACCAGGGTCATGTGGAGCTACTGTGGTCTCCGGCACATACTGGCGTAGGAGCGATGAGGCAGCATATTCACATGCTCGAGAACTGATTATCCGGGCTCCTACTTCGTTTGCTCCTAACCACAGCAACCCCACCCTACTATACGCATACACCAATATTACACTCCATTACAGACTGAACCATCAGAACCATCTTCGGTCGCTCCTCCAGCACCAAAAACATGTAGAAATGGGCGTACGGGTCCTTCTTTCAGAGAACATTCATGAGACATGAGGCGCTGAGCACTCAGCATCGAAACCACGTTGTTCATTTCGTCACAACTTGGAAAGCACATCATACATCGGAACGGCTTCACCGAAACCGACGGTAAATATGGGCGTAAAAATTCGTAAAACTAGGCTTGTTCCGTAGGGATGGGGCCCAGACAAGATAAAACGGTTGTTACATCCTTATTTCCTTTAGTTTACTTCTTCTGTTCAGTTTGTCGTCAATGTGTGGGGATGTATATTTCGGCGATATCCTAATTGCCGTCTGAATTCACCCACCCCCCACAACTCCCTCACCAGAGTAGGCCCGCGTGTGGCGCATAATCCAAGCGCACACATTCCTCCACCGCAAAATCCTACAGCACTGCCACGACTGCCTGTTTTCCTCACCCCACTGACCGAATTGCGGTGCACTGGACACGCACTTTCATTCCCTCTGCCAGTGCCGCAAGGATCCTTACACAACCCTCCCAACACCCGAGGCCTGAGAACAGGCCTTCCGTAACTCCGAGGTTTCGGAACGGGTGCTCGTCACCCCACGAGGCCTTCAGGTCGCGGAGGCCCTGTGGGTAACAGGCACCACCCCGCCCCATAAGGGGGAGCTTTTTCTGAATAAATGTTACATATATCTTTCTCTGCCTGAAACTTTTGGGACCTTCATCAACCTCAGTATTAATGCTCCCGACTGTATTGTTCTTTCTATCACGCACAAAATTTCATCGCTCAAGTTTAGCATACTTAGGAAAAGTAGCTGAAATTTGACAATTTTGTTCTCAATAATTTATTTAGTTATTTATTTATTTATTTATTTATTTATTTACTTATTTATGTTCTCTAATAAAATATCGCTAATTTTTTTTTGAACAATTGATTTTTTAGGTTTCAGCGTGCCCCCTGCACTCTGGCCCCCGGAACAATCTTGTAAAATATAGGCTCACGCCAATTTTGAATTTTGCGACTGCTACACTCTCGCAAGCAGAGAATTTTAACAAAACGTGGATGAGAAACTCGACTGAACATCGGTTCTGTCGTTTTGTAAACAAGTTCTGTTGGCTCTTATAAAGTTCGGCATGCAAAGGAAAATTTTCTCGAGCCACTTAAGTCTCCTTAAGCGCTTTCAAGGCGAAAACCTGGCGATACAACTTCTTTGCAGCAACATCCCGTATGCAGTGAAGCACGCTTATATCGAACACGGATATATCAAATTATTGCCTATATCGAACCCTTGTTTAATTCTGGTAAAAATTACATGCATTTAAAACTTTTTATATCAAACGCGATTTAGCTCACAATGGATATATCTAACTCTCCCGTGCGGGATTTTTCACTCTCCTTAGGCAGGCTTTCCCGCACTACATCGCTGCGCAGCGGTGTCCGCGCGAGCTCGAGCGCGTCCAAACCGGCGGTGGCAGAGTGGACCAGCTCCACGCATGCATGCCGTTGGAGCCGAAAGCGATACATTGGACGCTGCAGGCTGCGGTGTCACCGAACTTCAAGTACGCGTTACTCGCTGCCCGCCCTTGCTCGGTTCGCTGGGTTCGCCGTCATTCACTTGTATCCATGCCTGTCTCCGCTCTGTCGAAGACGCCTAGGACTCCGTACCGCTTCCGAGCACGAGCGAAGCCGTCGCTGGCGTGGCCCTGGTACGGCGATGCTGCAGTGCCATTGAGGGCAGCGGTCTTGTGCTTGTCAACTGTTTAGATACCGTGGAGCAAGCAGTCACCAGTCCAAGAGGCAGGCTACACTCACGCAGTTCTTCCGCCCCAATAAAGTATTGTTTTCTTTCCGAGAAAGTGTCGTATCAATAGTGAACTGTAGGGTGGTAAGAGCTCAGCGTTAGTTCGTGACTCCGTCGGCAAGATTGCTCTCAAATAAGTTTTTTTGCTTTACTTTCGCTATCGAATTTTTGCTATATTGAACTATTTTACAATCATCGCGCTGTTCGATATAAGCGGGCTTTACTCCGCATCGGTTTTCTTATTCTCGTTTCTTTGCCTTTAAACACGAATTGCTACATTCACCTTCTTTCCTGATACGTGTGTATGCGGCTGCTTTATGGCTTTCGTTTCTTCGTCTTACGGTCCTAATCACGTCTGGAACTAGCCTGGCATACGCCAATGCAATCAGGTGTTTACGCGACTGGTGTGCACCTGTTCAACTCCTGTGCCATCACGTTCACATGTAATGCGGCAGGCACTATTCTACAACTTTTTCGATTGAAATGTATATAGTTGCGTTAGCTTTGTTGAGCATCACATTGCACCTCAGAGATCCCGGTTCTTGGCCAACACGCCAAGTGTGCATGTGCCACGAAGAAAGAAACAACGACGACGGCTTCTGTTCCGCACTCGCAACGTGCAGAGGTACCACCGTTGGTAGAGCACTGGGCTGCTGCTGTGGAGACCCGGGTTCAAACTTCATGGGGTCTGTAATGAATCTTGGGCCGGGCCGCGTAGAAAGTCACGAACCCGGACTACGTTCTCGATAACGCACACACACGCATACCAAATATATTCAAGTACAAAGTGGGAATGGGCACTTAAGCACACGGACGGACTACAGTCGAACACGGATATATCGAACTCCAAGGGGATCGCGAATTAGTTCGATATATGAAAAATTCGATATAAAAAATATGGGCTCTGAGACCTCACCTATGGCGGACGAGCATTTACCGATCGTCGCATTCAAGAATGACAACTAATTCCGCACTCACGACGCAACATGACGCTTTATTTCCGTGAAAAAAAAATCACTGATCTTGGCCTGCTCCTTCGCCCAGGAAATGAAATTAAAGACTCTGGTCTCGATCTTGTCGAGGGTGCACAACTAGAAAATTCCAGCAGTACGCTGCGCCTTCGCACACCATGCACAACACGCACGCAAAAGAAGAACAACGCGCACGTACCACAATAACTTTGAAGGTAACAATTCCAAGGCTCTCTGAACGGACTCCAACAAAGCGCTCGCGATGGTCATCTCCAACAGAAACAGTGATCTCCGAAAGGTGCGGGACAACTCGCCAAACAGCAGCAACAGCAGCAAAATGCAAAAGAAGGAGGATTCCGCCAGCGCCTTCGTTCCCTCTTCCCTTTCCCGAGACGACATCGGGGGAAGACAGATCCAGAGAGAGAGAAAAAAAAACTCTTTTTCGGCAAGCCGAGGAACGTACGCATCCGAAAAAAAAAAAAAATACGTGCGCAGTCGGGGCATCCCTGCCTCACACTGTAACATTTTCCGAGCGTTCGGGCTTGTGTGCCTAGAGAAATTTAGCATACCGGGCTCCGTCCGCTAACGCTACGGCGGCCGGTAGCGGGGCCCGACTGGGCAAGCGCAAATTCGTTCCGGTAGGGGGGATTAGTTACGCGAGCCAGTCTTCGCCATGCTCGCGCATTCCTCCACATCCTCCTCAACCTCAATCGGGGGTGCAGCGACCGCCGAAGAGCACCTTCCGGCTTGCGCGGCGTTCGATATAACCAATGTCGGGAAAAATACGGTTCGATATAAACGTACGAATTCATATACTTTTACACAGAATTTTCAAGGGGATAATTTATGAGTTCGATATAGGCAATAATTCGATATACCCGTGTTCGATATATCCGTGTTCGACTGTACACGCGGAAACACTCAGTTGCGGATGATTGCGACAAAATTATAAAGGATACGCTCGCATCCGACGATCTCAGAGACGAGACGGTCTGGATGCGACGACTCGCAGACGCTATCCTCTGTCTGGCCACGGAGCAGGTTACTGTAGTAGTTGACGGGGTGTCTCGCTGTGTGTGTGCTTTTCGTGTGCGTCTGTGTGTTTGAGTATTCACGTGTAAGTGAGAGTTATTTTCATATATTTTCGTCACGCCTTCATCCCCATTTGGAGTAGCAAGTCTGGCCTACCCAGCCCAGCCTGGCTGACCTCCCTTGCCCATTAAAGATGTTTCTCTCTCTCTCTCTCTCACTGGACAAGGACGTGACGGTGGCCGACGGCTAGGTACGGGAAGGAAGAGCGTAGGCCTGCGCCACGGCGAGGCCTCGCTGCCCGCGCTCGGCGCCACCGACACACCGCTCACTCTTCGGGCGCAGCGGCTTCTCGCGGTAGCGTCGAATACATTCGTCGGGCCTTCACCTCGACGGATGGCCGTCTTCTCACTGACAGGCGGGTGGTGGTTCGGTCAGCAGCGTCGGCAACGGTCCTCGGGCCTACACTTCGAGGGTGGCCGTCCTGCTGCCTCCGAGACCGAACAGTTTCTCTTCTTCTTCCTCGGAAATTGCGTCATTTCTGGGCTACACCCGTAGAATGCGGTGGATTGCTCTCTCTTGATTTGTTGCAGCGACACCTCATCACAGGCTCACGCAGGCGTTTTTTTTTTTTTTTACTTATTTACTATCAACTGCGGCGGCCATCTTTATGACCGGACAACTACAACCACCGCGACTTCTCGCAATTTGGGGCACTCGAGTCTCTCCCCTAAATAAAGTGTAGTAGTCTAGAGAGTTCTGCTCGACCAGAAGCCGGCTATGACTATGGACGTTATCTGACATAAAAGTACACTGCGCCCTGTCCGCACGCACAGCGTATATTTGAGAAACGTGGCCACCTAGGCGCATCAGACATTTGTCACTGTTTCGCGTCGAACTGGAAGAATCGAATTGATGTACGTGTTGGTTAATTAAACCTATCTTAAAGATACCATACTCTCCTATTTCAGACAGGAATGCGTGCAATTAACTTAAGGACAAGTTGCAGCAAACGAAAATGTCGGTTTTACGGGGGTAAAGAACGAAAATCACTGGGTCTCGAACCCAGGCTGTTAGCATAAGAACTCGCGACTGTGCCTCGAGGCCACTAAGGCCGAAAAGCGAGCACTGTTCTGCAGTTGCTCTAGAGAATACCAAGAGTATTTCAAGCAAAACAATACGCGGCGCCAGAGAGGGCGCGTGTAGGCTGCTAGATCTGACAGTGCCGCACAGCCATATACTTACCATGGCACAAACAAACTTAAACTGTGGATTTGCCTCACTGGATCGCTGCCTAGTTTGTCCCCTTCGTGGCGTGCCCACTTTTTAAGTGCGAATGCACTTTATAAGCGACCCTGAATTCTGGTGACCGCCGTCCGTCCACATAGCAACAGCTGCGGGTGCGCGCGCTCCTCGTCTTCCTTGGCAACGGGGGGAGGTGGGCGCGCGCTGCCTGGCCGCTGACATGGCACATACCCACGTGGGGGATTGGCCAAGAATCGGGCGTGAGAAGGGCTAGTGCACCTGCTTAAAGGAGTACTGACACGAAATTTCAAAGCTGAGATCCGCTCTAGCAATCAAGTACAACGACAACACAAATAGGTGTCTGTGAATAAATGCATCTTTCTTTCTTTGTAGTTGTGTGTGTGTGTGTGATCTCGCTTTCGCGAACATTACCGAACCGCGCAAATTCAACTCCAGCATTCGCACTTTCACATTCTTCCCCTCGGGGAAATGCGGGGAATTTTTTCAAATAGTACTTAGAATATTTCATGCACTCAACGACTCTATGACAGCAGTGTTCACTGGAAATTTTGGTTTATTATGGCGGAGGTTACAAAAGTGCGGCGACAAATGTAACTATACCTTGCGTTTAGCAATAGCTCAGTTAAGCGAGACAGGTGTCATTCCGATCAATTATTTATTTTCACCACAAAAACTGCTGGCCACATATGTAATAGTGCTGGTCTTCAGTAACGAACGTCACATGGGCAATAACCTGGGGCCACAGGTGCCGCGGGAAAACTACGCCTGTAAAGCAAAGATACAAAAACACAGAAACAGTTTTTCCCCGATGACGGAGTCCTATCTAGTGAAACTTTTTTCTGCAGTGACGTAACATAGGTCAGCGCTCAAACAAAGTTGTTAGTGTGTTAACTGCACGTTCACGCTCAAGTGAGTTGATCAAGCGAAACGGGAGACCGCACCCCATTTGCCCGGTCATGTTTCTTGGCTGCGGCTTCCCGGCTGGCTGTGGCTGTGGCCAGTGGCCGCCCGGCCATCGCAAAACAAGATTCTGTGACGTCATATAAAAATGCCGGGAGGTGGCTGGGCAGTCGCCACTGCATCAGATGTTTTCTTCAATATCTCCAGTATTTGTTCCAAGACTGCGATAAAACTAGTGTCGTTGTTTTTGAGACAAACCCGTCTTTCTAATGAATCAAACTTGCATTTTGTCTAAATGGCCCCTTTAAATTAAGCCATCTAGGTGCTCAAGATGCTTTCATTAAGCAGGATGTACGCACGCCGGAAGACACTTGCAGGCCTTATGCGGCAAGAATGGACTAAACTTCCAAAGTTGGCGTCGTTAACCTTTCTTCAGAAGTAATAACATAATTCGGACACCAGATACGCGTCTATAGGCACGCACGTGCGCGTGAGAGCGCAGATGCGGCGTCATAGTGAGTTATCAATTTGGGCAACAAACATCCAACTGCTTTTGAATGTCCCCATCATCTTCATTTTAACATACGTATTTGCTATCGTATGAATACATTATGCATCATATAATTACTGTATCTCATTTTTTCTCCGACTACTCTCCCGTCCTCCTCATCCTTGTGGCGGTGGTCGCGTACGTGTTACATGAAAGCCGCTAAGCGACCTTTCTTTACCATCAATCTCAAGAAATCACCAATAACGTTAGACGACCGCTTACAGCTGCAGGTTATAGCATATTCTTCTGACTCCTTAAAAGCGAGTATGAAAGTGGAAATACTTTTAATTTTGTTTCAGACTCTCTTGGGAGCTCTTTTCGACAAAACGAGATTTGGGCTATTACCCATTTAGCAGGCGCCTTTCCGTTCCTCTTCATTTTTGCATCTTCGTCTGTGTTGACCTCGCTCTAATACATTCTGTTCGAAAGAGCCGGCCTTATCTCAGTCCTTATCCCACCAACCCAACAAGCCCTGCGTTGCGCCATGCGTCTTTTTATCTTTTTTTGCGAATCAGACCGTTTTGCTTACTTAAGCATGAGGCAGCGCATTTGTGCTAGCCTCCTCTCCGTGTCTCGGAGGTCTTCATTTGTCCGCGGACTCCAAAGGGCTTCAGCCACCGCCGATGCCCAAGGCCTGCAAGAGGAAAATGCGGGAGTCAAGACAGGCGTGGCGGCTGGAGTACAGAAACAATACATAATTCCTAAGCTTACTACACGTCGCACCCGAGATATTGCGCAGAATCTGCTTTTTTTTTAAAGGATTAACCGTTGCTTAGAGATATTTTCTCTAGAGGCATACACATACGGGGTGCTGGTAACACGGAATGAGCTATTGCCTACATTTTGGGTGTTTCACTCGCGGACGCTGCACGTGAGCTATAAGACGCGCCGGTGTGTAGGGCTGTGGTATTATTTTGACCTTTCGGTATACCTAATGTGCGCCGAAATCTCACACGACAGTTTTCTTTTTTCGCCACCCTCAAAAAAACGGTCGCCGCAGCCGGGATCAAACCCACGTCTGTAGACACAACAGCACAATGGGTCAGCCAATAACACAGAGTGAGGTGTGCAGGCAGTCTCAGCAGCACCTACACAAAGCTATAGCAGAATAAAAAATACAGAAAATAGAAAAAAATATTGCTGCAAAAAATACTTCAAAAAAGCACACGAGAATGGCTGTTTAATCGTGACAAATTACGTAACCACGTTGTTTTTAATGAACGACTCAAGTATTTTAGCGTTCCCCGATATTCAAAATAAGCTCACTAACTCCTCATGATAATAGCAATGCCAAACATTGTAGTAGTTATTCTCATCCAAGGCACCGTGTCGGAGATCACAAGTTCTGTGAATACTGAAAAGTTCCGCAGTTGTGTTTTGCGGACAATCGCCTAATCCCACCGCGCTCAATATTGTGCCGCCATTGCATAAATGAGCGCACTTTGGGTGTATTATCTGCTGAAGCACGTACTCGAAGTGTTTTCGATGTTGGCTCCAAAAAATACGCCTACACCGGAGCCCTGCAGTGAAGTCGATTATGAAATGATTGACAAGGCATTAGTGCGTAATTGATGAACTTGCCCTCTTCCCATTATTGCCATCTTTTTCCTTGTCCGTGTTTTATTTTTATTTTCATTTTATAATGGAAGAAAAGTCAGTCCATACCCGCTTTTGCACTCCCAAACAAAGAAGATATCTAAAAAAACGTATTTTGCTGCTCGCCTAGCATGCTACGTTTGTAATTACCGTGCTAGAATACCTTATGTCTCCAACAGACGTTTCTAATTCAAAGGACACGATACATTCGCTCGGTCAGCCTCTAGTCAGCAGTAGTCACCAAGTTGCGGTGGTGCTGGGGTTGTGTGCCTGTCTCGCTTTCGCGAGACCCTTGGTTCTAATCCCACACCCAGCCAGATTTGCCTAATTTCCTTTCCAACCTATTTTCTCAGCTTTGTTTACAGAAGCTTCCCTGGTATATTTGTCGCCAATCAAGAGATTTTACGTGTAGTTTGTTATTTGGGCCGCGTCTCATGTTCTGCACCACCTTTCTGTCATTTTTAGTGGGCCAGGGACATTGGTATATCAACCTTATGAGTGGAGCACCTACACAAAGCAGGAGGATGTACGCAGATGGGTTAGTTTTAGCATTAAAAATTCGACAGTCCTGAGGGAAAGGTCCATCTATTGCTGACAGTCAATACGTGAATCTGTTGTGTGCGAAACAAACTGCCCGAGCTGCTAAGCGCAAAAACACACTTCCTTACACGCTGCCCGTGCAAAGAATTCGTGAGCCTGCGTGTCCGGCGATGACGTTAACGGTTAGCTTTTTATAAGTTTTGAAAAGCTAACTTTAAAAGCTGCTGATGTAGTCTCTTAGCACATTAAATTCGGTTGCTTTATCCAAGGACGTCCAGACTCGGCCAGGAACCTTGCAAGGTTGTATGTGAAATTATGGCGCTGCCTGATTGGATATTGTGCGGGAAGAATGAAGTACCATCACACTTTCATTATGAGATAAACAGGACCATTAGAACAGCAATTTCTCGATTTCTCCTATCCGGTTATTGTAACTTAATAAAAGTCATCTTTCTGTTCGCTTTTGTCTGTCGGTTTCTCCGTTTCCGCACTTTCTTGAATGTCCCACCGCCGGTTTGCTGCTCTACGCTGCTGCGTATTACGGCATCGACATAGTGCCCCGAGCTAAAAAGTGCGCAAAACATCAACTCAAAGCCACAAACGTGCAAAGGCAGCCAGTGCACCTCATCTTAATTCCATCCTGTCCATTCCTCGCCATTATATCTTGGCTTGCGGCTTTCCTTATCATCACCAAACCAAGATGCTCGGAGGCCGTCGAGCACAGTTATTCTGGGCCCCCACTGAATAAATAGTATTGTGAGGTTCACGTCGCAACCAACAATGTTTACGTACGCATGTGTCTTTCAGTGCGGAAAAATTGCAGAAAAGTGCATGTTGATTTGTTGATGCAGAAAAAGCTAAGGCAAAAAAATTGTCGGAGCTCATGAAAGTGGTTTTCGTTGTTTCGCATTCCCAAAGAGCATAACCACTGTTTGTCCCTACTTTCAGATGTGGGTATCTGAGTGGCCTGTAGCATCCAAGCACAAACTTCCCGCGATGGACTTTAGCCGTCTCACCACGTATTTGGAATGATGTTGGTGTTGTCGGTATAATGGTCGGTTGCTCCGGTTCCACCACCAAGGACGCGCCTTTTCTGAATTTGCGTTCCTGAAAAATGCACAAAAATGGACTAATTTTACTTGGAAATATAAGTGCTAACAATATTAGTCTAGAATTAATTCTTTACAGGTTTAAACTAAACGTCCTTAAATAGGCGAATTTCACTCTGAAAAGATAAGTACGGCAGTTATTTGACTACAAATAATTCTTTACATGTTTAGCGTTCTTAGAAGATGCTGATTATGATCATTCTCCAAAATCTTCCCAATATTTTTCCCCTTCGTCAAAGGTATCGCCGAAAGCAAGACTCCGCAATGTGGCGGTGCGGGGCCTGCCACTGGTCATAAGATTACGGTTTCCTTGTCTCCCTCCACACCCTAGAGAGAAACGTGGATGGGTTAGTCACCTGCACGCATACTGTAAATATATGAATTGCAGCGCTGTGTGCTCATCTGATGGAATTAAATAGAGGGTACATTGCGCATGTGAACTGTTACAGTGCCTAATGTGTCCCCGTACCGAGCCCTATCGCTTCCGTCATGTAGTGGTGGCGTGGTGAACGAGCGGCAAGCAAGAGAGCTGCCTTGGTATCGACGACAAAGAGCCGAGAGCACAACTTAACTTGTTTAATACATGGCGAGATGAGAGTAGTGATAATACAGGAGCGATCGCCCGCTGGCGTGCTTACATGACTCGACCGGAGTAACGCCTTGCTCATATGCTGAAGGGCGAGAATTAATTCCCAAAAGTACCAACGGTGGACAGGCCTCCAGCGTGTTGCGCGGCACGATAAAGAGGTAATACAGAAACCGCGTCTTTCCTAGCTGCACTGTTTGAATGTCCTTAGAATCAGTGGTGAGGTCCCCAGAAGTCGGCGCATTCTTAGCGAAGAGGTTGGATAAATGATGAGTCATGCGCCCCATCGCCGCCGCTGGCATGGGTCACTGACCTCGAGCACATGCGCGCTGGACCAGCTCCTCCAGGTCGTAACTCGTCAGAGGAGGGTGGTCTTTACCGCCATACACAACTTGTATCAAGCGCGCACAGAGTAGCGGATCGCTGAATCGCAGCAGTACTTATTGCTGAAGGTGTCGAAGAAAACAGTTTTAACGTTGGTCTTTAATGGTGCCTCAACAATTGCAGTTTTAGAACTACTCGAGTTACCCAATTCACTCAAACTGTTCAGTTCGTAGAAGACTATTTTGACGCTGAATTGAAGAGGCCTTTACGTGATTTGTAAACATATCATAATGATGTCACCAGGTTAAAATCCAGAATACCTAGGCTAGGTTGCGCGTCTCTGCGATCAACATGCATGTTTAATGAGAAAAGTGCGTTTGAAAGTGCCGTGTCACTCCCCACCCCCGCGACGCGTTTCTATACGTCGGGCGTTAATGACAGAGTGGTAAGTAAGCGCGCAACAGACGACTAATCTTTAAGGCTGAATGCCCATTGGAAACCATAATGACCTCACTTTTGTAGTTGGTACTCCGGCCGCCGAAGGCGCATGGCTTTTTTTTTTCTGCTCATTTCAGATGAACTAAGTACCTGGGCTACCGTTAGACAGTCATGTTACAGATTACATGAGTTAAACTGCCAAAAGCTACCCCAAATGTGCTTTGAAGAATCTAACGTCAGTGTTGTTTATTTAACATGTCTCGCCTAACCAGGATGATCCAAATGCGGAAATATGCTACACAGAGCCCAGCCTCCTCACCGTCAAAGCCGTGCGGGTCGCAGCTGTGGAGGCGGATCCAGTTGCGGGATTGGAGACCGTCGCAGAAGACGAGTGCTCTGTGGCCTGCTCCCGTCACCGAGCCCATGCGGTCCGCCACTTGAGACGACGGTACATCCACGAGCACGAGACGAGGAACCTAATCGAAGAGTATTTTGTAGCTTTTCGCCCCACACCTTGTCGAGAAACAGTGAGATTAGAACAAAAACGCAGTTGATGACCTCACGAAATCAGAATCAGCTATCATGGGTGTCACACAAGTGACTCATGCAACATCACGAGCCCCGATAGCCGTAGGTAAGCAATGAGAAGATTCATTTCTGATAGTGCGCCTTTCATCTCTCACTGAGCTTTGCACGTTTTGCACGAAGGGAGCTGGGTTAGAGACAGCAGTTGCAACTCCCGGAAATATGATTGGTTAAGAAATATAGAATGGTTTTTTCTGCGTGACTCCTGGATGACTGAGTCTCACCAAATTATGTGGTGAAGCGAGGCTCATTGGGGTAAGCGTCCTTATACTCCGCGGATATATGATTGACGTGAGATTTCGAGTGGGGAATGATATCGTTTGAATCTGCCTGAGAAGGACTGCATTCTCGCGACTGCATCCTCCCAAGGCAAAGGATAAAGCTGCCGCGCCACTTGCCCAGAAGTGTTCTTATGACGGCGTACGTGGAGTCGCAACATTGTGAACTTGTTTTCGGGGAATACCTCAGGAACTTTTAAGACTCGGAACGTCACTTATCCATACTGACTTTGAGATGTCACACTCTCATAGCGACAAGAGCTGAACAAGAGTGAGAGTGAAGAAAGGAACGCTTCCTACACAGAATGCCCCCTTCACCGCATCGTCGTCCAACTGTGTAGGAGTAAGTAATCCACGGAAGTTCGAGCCAGTTCTCGACAGTGCCAATCCGTGGCAGTTATGCACGAGCTCTGCTTGACGATTCATGGGTCTTAGCCTAGTGCGACTGCCTCTCAGCGCGAGTTCCTTTTGCAGCATGATAAAAAAGGATTACCCATATCTGCTGGTTATTATTACGTGTAATGAAAGCAGTATTACCAGTGGCGCAGAGCGCAATAGGCCGTGATTGGAGGACGTTTAATTCCAGGTTATTTATAGAACACTTCCTGCAAGTTGAGCTTGCTTACCCGCTTTCGAATGGCAGACATGCCTCGGATTAGGTGGTACGTGAATTCCTGAGCCGAGACGGCAAAAAAAAAACATAACCCCTTCAGAGTAGAGACTGCGTACCATCTGATTCATTGATTACCTTGCCATGGTCGTTCTAACATCGTTTCTCATGCACAGAATAACAGATAGCGCACGTCACAAAAAATGTCTTCCGTCGATCAGAGGATAGGAAGCGACCGAAAAACAGACACGAAAAAAATTACGCGGATTGGTGATGTCACTCGAGCCATTGGCGATTTTGGCTGTGGTTTGCGGCGTTTACACGGCTGCCGACCTATACAGCTGCTAGGGAAACGTCAAATCGAACCACGGCCCGCCCCTACCGACGCCCCCGTCGCACGGCGTATGGGCTCGCCCTGTCACAGAGTGTAAAGACAGTTCGGGTGCCAGCCCTCCGCAACAGAGATCGTAGTGGGAATGACAGCGACGACATGTCCACACTGGTGGACATGGGCGCCGGCAGGATTTTGTCTCGAGGGGTGCAAAGCCATTGTATTCAGCAGGGAGAGGGAGAGGGCGAGGGGCGGAGCAATGTGCTGGGGTGGCTACGGAGGGGGGCTCAAGTGCAACTTTTGCAACCCCCTGCTGACGCCCATTCTGGTGTATAACAAAAGGAGCGACCAGCAGCCCGTACCGCTGATAAAAAGCGAACGAGCATGACCACCGAGATGGCTAGAACTCGAAGCACGCTTGGCGCGGTCTGCGACGGGCGTGCGAGCAACGCCGTGCTGCGCGCTTCTGAAGTCCAAGCAAGGCGTGCGCATCAGGCCGAGCCTCGAGTTCGCGAGGCGGAGGGATACGTGTCTCGCTCACTCGCGACGATTCCGCGAATGAGTCTTCAATTAAAATATTATTCTTCTCTTTTCTGTTGAAAGGGTGGCTGCAGGAACCATGAAAAACAAAGTGATTGTCATTTCGCCTTCTGCTTCTATCGGTTACAGATCATGACCACAGCTAGACCTGCGACATGGCTCATCGCAATGCGTAGGCGCTACGCACAGTGGAGCACACTGTTAAAAATCACGTAAATTCATTTCCTACACTCGTGAAATGGACAATAAGCACACGTGATTTTTTAATAAGTGCATCCGGTCGTGTTGAAGACCAAAGTTTGGGTGCAGACTCTTGTGCTTTCTGAACACCCGCGCGTCAGCTTTAGCAGACGTTCTGAACCACGCCATCTTGCCTCCTTTAACGGTGGCCGTACTGCACTTCATGGTCCAGGGCGTGAACGCAGCCCTAGACAGAAATCACAGGTATTGTCGTTTACTTCCTGCAGTTCGCACCCTCTTTCTCTGGCGCTCTTTGCCCTTAGTCGGCCTTGCGCCATAAAAACCCAACCATCATCATCATCAGTTCGCACCCTCGGCTGCGGAGGATGCCCAAGGCACAAGTGAAGCGGGCAGTAGGGCACTATTCCTTTTCCTCGTAAGATCAGCGGGACGTTCATTTTGAATTTACACTAGCGAAAGACAGAATGCTCGAATGCCACAATACTGTTAAGGGTTTGACGTGTTTCGGAGTTTGACAGGCGGAAAGACGTTCTAAAAACGAAACGAGTGCTCCCGGTTTTTCCCTTCCATTCAGTAACCTTCGTGTCTGTATTTCAAGCACCTGCTTATTTATTGAAGTCTCCGGTTCAGGATAATGTCTTCGCGCTAAAAAAGAATATAATACGTTGCTAGCATTTGGTTATTACGCTTACTGTAATGTTCCAACGTCGAATAATTTCATCGTCGACCACAGCTGCTTTGCGCAATCGAAGAGGGATTTCAAACAACCTGTAAACGAAGTTCAAGCGACTCAATAATATTCCAGCTTATTTATGAACGCAAAACAACGTTATCATTTACACAGGCAGCACGACATCATGGTGCGCTGCAGTTTAGTTTTGCATGTACGTTTCCCGCAAACTCTATTGTTGTTCCTTTCAACCTAACTATGTTCCCAAAATTAGTTCCTCATTCGAGCTTAAAAATGCGCTATTAGCTTGTACAGGGGTAACGTTTCAGGAAAGTGAAATTGGTTGTTGGGTTAAACGAACCGAAGATACACTTGGCCCATCGTCTTATTAGGAAATAAAATAATACACCAGAACAATAGATGGCTTGCTTTCGTTAGCAGTGAACGCGTATTTCACTGAGCAAGTGAATAATTGGCGGCTATCATTACGATGCTTTATAATTCCGATGCTACAGGTTTGGGGGCACAATCTTTAAGCATTCTCAGTCTGGGAATGTTTTTGTAAACAGTTTTCTAGTATATGAAGACAATAATTCTGGCTTGAATAATACGGAATAATCCTAATCATATCAGCACATTTCGATGAACTTTATGAGTAAAAACAGGTGCCCTAAATTTTATAACGTATCTCCTATGCGCGTGTGCATAATTTCTGGCGGTATTTGAGCGACTACTTAATGGCACAGCATAATTTCTTTTTGTTCTACTACAGTCAAACCCGGCTATAACGAACCCGGATAGAGCGAATTATGCTATATATCGAACAAAAATAATTCAGTTACGGAAATACATGGGAAACATATTCCTTATAACGAAGTTCACATCCGATATATCGAACTCTGGGCGCCTACAATGCCCACCGAAATGCATGATCTCGGAGCGGCGATTGAGATGTGGATTGGCCGCGACCACGGAGCAAGAGCCGCGACTGAGACATTGCGCCTCGCACGGAGTGACGTGACGCCCGAAACTGTTTCTGATGCGCGGGACTCGCGACGGAACCTGCCCATTCAGTGAGTGCGGACCCAGACAGCAGCATCGGTGAGCTGTGGGAAGAGCTCGCCAACGTTCCCGATTATGTCGCCAGTGAAATCCGTCCGACGCTTATAATGAAGCGTTTTCGGCAGTCGATGTGCTCCGCCAATGCTTCTTAGATTTTTGAGGACGCGGAGTCGAACTGGTGCAAACAATGTTTCGTGTAGAGAATGCTATGCTAGTTGAAGCCGCCAAAACGACAGTGAAAACAAAAATCATCATTTTTTATGCAACGTGGGCTGTTAAGGCGGAAAGTAGCTTTGATACTTGCAATACATTAATTATTTTGGTCTGGTAATGGCTACTGTACAGCCGGTAAAAGGCTTGTCTATAACACAGCGTTGGTACTCTCAGCCCTATCCTGCGCCGCCGGAGCGGGATTTGAATAAAACTACTGCGGAATTCTGAAGTCTTAGCCCATCGATTTTGCCTCCGACATGTTTGGAACGAGCATGTTTCGGCAGTTTTCGGATGTAGCTGGTTGAAGTTGAAATCGCTGTTATAGACAAGCGTTTTACCGGCTGTACTGTGTTCATTCCTGCATACGCGGATGGCGGAGTTGGGGAGGGGGCGGGGGGTCCCCGCGGATTGCGAACTTGTAACAATAGGCTCGTTATAGGTGGGTTCGGTTATGTGGAACTATTGGATATATCGAACTAATCACGGTGCATATTGCAGTTCGCTATAAACGGGTTTGACTGTAGTTGCCTAAGCCAAAGGGTGTTGAAGAAAGTGGTTAGCTACTACAAAAAACAGCACCAAAATAGAGGAGAAAGCAACCGGCTGGTGTGTGTTCTCTTATTCACGGTAATGTAATGTAATGTACCTCTGTAGTTTGGGGGAGACGGAGCCTTGACGGGCTTTCGTTGAACATGTTGTGAGAGGATGTTCGTTAAAAGCAGCTTAAATTTACCCAATCGTTAAAATTATAGAGCCGCCAAATGATATCGCGATCTATTTTCACAAGTGGAAGCGTAGCCACAAAGAGCTAAACCCCGCGTCGTCCTTTCATGGTCACCACGCGAATAAGGCAGCAGGGATTCCGGAATTCGGCAAGATAGATTTGTGCTAGAACGTCCTGCATCCTTATTGCTGCGTCTTCTCTGCTCTCACCGTCGTCATTTGCTGGATCGCAGGCTTCCTTTATCAACGACAAAAACCTATGTTCAGCTACTATGACACGCAACAGATACTTACGATTCGAAAAAATTATTTATAAAGGCCTTGACACTTGCTTTCTTCTCTTCCGCTCGTTTCTTCAGGTGTTCGTCGATGCTCCTGCGAGGCAATCGAAATACTGCCCGAATCCAAAGAGAAAGATAAAAAGCACTCTGCCACTCCTTATCGCAAAGTGAACAGAAAAAAGAAAAGTCGGTCATATTGTTGTTCTCCGTATGCTTGCATTGCGAAAATGCAGCACTACTTTGCCAGAAAACGGCACGTAGAATAAAGCGTTCAGCGGAGTCCCATTGAAAGCGAATTCAGAAAGTTTCAAATGATGTTCGCGAGCGAGTGTCTGTCAAAGCTGTGTGTAAAGAGAATCGCTCGCCTTAAAAGAAAAAAGTTCAAATAGTGCACATACAAATCAACCAAACAGTGCACCACAAGTCTATCCACCGGAAAATTTCCGCCATGACAATTCCGTCCTCAGTCTAAGTCGCAAACATAACTGCTACATCTGAACACTTGCACTCGAAATGGCCAGTTGAGACTAAACGCCCATCCGTCAAACGACGATGACGGTTGAAACAAAAGATTTCTCGTGATGGATTCTTTTGTTGGGCAATCCCACCCTGCGAGTGTGCGCTCCTCTGGAGGTTGGCACCACTTTTCTGGAATACCCACACCAAATCTCGGGTGTGCGCTCCGTAGGGTTTGGGGTGTACGGTTCGAATCGGTACCTGCTGCTTGGCGTTCAGCGGGAAATTTTTTCAGTGGGTGGCGGTTTGAGGTGTTAACCCCCAATATGTGACTTTAGGCCTAACGTTCTACGCCTCCAAATGGGACGTAAAGCCTAACGTCTTGTGGGTAGCAGTCATACTGCACACAGAGCAGTAAGATCCTGACGAATTCTTAGGTTGTTATCTGAGTTTCGAATCGATTCGACCATGTCGAAATGAAGCAATCGGATAGACGCCAGCTTTATAACGTAAGGGACCCAGTTTCTATTCCGGCAACGGGAACTTCTTTTTAGATGCAACGCATCTCATGCTCGCCCCTCTGTCCTTCCTGCGTCTGTCCGGCGTTGTCCGCACAGCTGCGCCTCTCCTCCTCTCCTCTCTCCGATAGCGAACACTCTCTTCCAAACAGCTGCGGGTTGGCGCAGCGCGATCTCAGTCCGTTGCTAGGCGCCGGTGGGTGGCGCTGCGCATGTGCAGTACTCTCTCTCTCCGCGCTCTCCTCTCCTTCGGGCGCTGTGAAAATAAAGCGGCATGCCGCGCTGCGGCCGTCGCAGTCGACGGTCGTCCGCCCACCTCCCCTTCGCGTGAGAATCCCTGCTGTAAACGTAATCAATACGATGGAAAACGCCAATGGAACCCCCCATGAGATGCGTTGCATCACACCAGGGTTCCCGCGAGGGGAGGTGGTCGTAATTTTTTTTTCACGTCCCCCACGATCATTCATCCTCATCGTCAGCGAAAGCTGTCTTTTCCTGCAGGGCGTATTGGCCTATAACATCATCAGAGAGCACACGAAAGCTTCGCTTTAAAAAGTGAACGGAGGTGCTACGTGGCCAATGAGAGCTGATGACTGTGATAGGTGAAAACGTTTTTGCCCACAAACGTAACACCGAATCATAATCAGCGGACGTAGTTAGTGCTACTCCTCGAGGGAACCCCATCACTTTTCGCTGACTGCAAACGGTGTATGTATCCTGTCTTTTTAACGGCCCACCTGTAAATGCGTTTGTCGTATTTGATGGTTGCACATACACTCATAGCATACGCATAAACAGAACTCCGCAAGCAGTCCGTTTTGTGTACTTGAGCCTTTACTCTCAACGGCTAGAACGTCGGCTCATCCAATCCAGGGAATATAAGGTACTAAGATCTTGCATCTTGGGGAACAGCGCGAACTAACAGGGACACAAAAGGACCAGGGAACAAGAGACCTGTTAGTTCGCGCTGTTCCCCAAGATGCAAGTACACCAACTCGCCCAACTCGCCACCCTGCAACGTACTAAGAGCCAGCACGGACAGCTTAAAAATTATCAGATGCCCCCAGCAACAAATAACAGATCCTGCTTAAGATCGCCTAGAGAAACTTCTTGCTTTTTAAAAACTTGTCCTTGTTCATCTCGCATGCAGGCTCCTTGGCCTTCGCACATTTAACGTGACTTTTATTGTCTCCTGACACCCTTTTATGAAGGCTTTTTTCTGCATTGATTGCCCTGCATGCACGATCTTCTCGTTAACCTTATATTACAATCGGTTAGGCCCACCTATCTGTTTGCTGATATTCTTACGGGCGGTTAGAAAGCAGTTATTTTTAAAACACTTACTAAGATACCGAACATCAGTCAAGCGGTTGTCATGAGGACAGTCAGGTGGTCTCATGTCCACGTTTTCAGAAGTGTTCTCAAGTGCGTTTTTATTTATTTACGGAAATGGAAATGCGTTCCGCCGAGTAGAAACCACATTTATCTGTTGGAGTCAGCGTACATGCACATTTTCAACACGTATATTACAAAGGAAACCCCAGCTTTCACACTCGCGAAGCAATCCCAAGTCACACGACGAAGCGTTAACTATAGCCCTAATACGTGTTTGAACTTTTAAAGACGATAGTGTTTCTAGGGCAACCTAAACGCAAAAATATTGGTCTCTCTCTCTCTCTCTCTCTCTCTCTCTCTCTCTCTCTCTCTCTCTCTCTCTCTCTCTCTCTCTCTGTCTGTCTGTCTGTCTGTCGGTCGGTCGGTCGGTCGGTCGGTCGGTCGGTCGGTCGGTCGGTCGGTCGGCCGGGCTCGTTTCCTCGCCGCGTCCGACCCAAGTTCCGCGACGTATCTGCTTTGCAGCGAATGACCTGCTGCCATGGCCCATTTATGTTCAACATATTCTCAGCAAGGGAACGCTCAGGCATTTTAGTCGTAGTTTAGGTTAAAAAATGTGAGTACCAGCTTCATTTAACTAGGTACATTAGTTGGATTGGTTTTACAAAATAGCATTACAAAGAACGACAGTGTCGAAGAAGGCGAGATCAAACGCGCTGCCCCAACAAATTTCACACAATCGCTGCAAACTCAGAGAAATTGTATTGACATAAACAAATACCCTGCGGATTCACCATAGAACGGAGTGGGAAAGGAGAAGAATGGAGTGCAAGGTGGGAGGAAGAGAGGAGGGGCACTTACGCGGCAGGGGAAATAGAAGGCCATCATCTTCGGAAGACATTTACACCGAAGCTAGCAGATACGCGGTCAATGTTTCACTCTGCAATACGCCTGCGTGCTCTCATATCGTAGCAGCATGAAACTGCCGCCGAGATCTCCCGTACAGCCCAGGTGACTGAGTTCTATGCCCGTTTAAAGCACCTCGTTGCTCCTGGCAAGTCAAAGTGAGGAAGTGCGAGCGGACCGAAAACGACAAGTGGGTAGGACCCGAAAACCAGCGTTGGCAGCGCGACTGTGTGTTCACCCTGTGATTAAGTCGCTACGCTTGGCACACGGTTGCGCTGCAATATAGTATTACCAGCAGGAGGTGGAGAAATTTCTGCCCCCCATGTGCACAAGCTGTTCTGGGAACAGACGGGCCAGCTCGGCGTACAGAACCAGAAGAAGATCCATGGAGTCTCTTCGTGTCGGGTCCAACAGGCCTGACTCGCCGCACAGCAGCTCCGGGTGGCTTCTCCTCAGAGACGCCAAGCTGCCTGCACAACGACACATTGGTGCTATATATGAACAGTGTGTCACTGGAGTGGTCGCCAGCGCGCCGCTCAGTATACCCTTCCTTAGTTACCGAAGGTGGCAGTGGAGGACCCGCACCAATATTTCGCCGCAATAAATGATGCACAACAATATAATAACGCGATTGCCCCATTGACGAGCTCTGAAAATCTACCTCCTGGACGGCGCAAACTACAAGATAAAAGCAAAACGACCATTAATTGAAACAACACCACCACGACAGTTGAGGAAAAACCCTACCTGTCTTTGTATCGCTCGTGTAATTCCCAAATGACATTGAATTACGCAAATAACGCAGCTTTGGTCATTTGTTATGCGCTATGCTTACGGGACATTTAAAAAAAAGCATCCTGGACCTATACCTTTTTCGAGTATACGCGAACAACGATACGATGTATTCCCACCTTTGGTGTGAGAGCGCTTCCACTCCACTTCCCAAAATTAATTAGAAGGGAGATGAAGCCATAGCAACATCGTAACCATTTATTTATTTAAAATACCTTACAGGCCCCTGTTCAGGGCATTGAGTAAGGGGGGTAACAAAGGAAAAAGTTACAGATTAATCATCACAAAATCACAAGTTAAAAAAACATCAGAACAACTTATGAGAAGGTTCGCAATACACGTGCAAGTTCGAAAACGATAACAAGAAAAGGAAAAATCAATATCATATCGCACACACGTAAACTGCGCACAAACATTGCAAGTATACTGAACGCTAACACGCTAGTAGGTAAACAGGAGAACAACCAAAGATACCCAAATATGCGCAGACGAAGTGCACCAATCAAATTCTGCAGTCTCGAGTATGCACAACGGAAAGATAACAGGAAAAAACACAGAACATACTCGCGCACGTAAAGAGACATTTACAGCATGAAATGTTCGTACTCAGGCACAAAGTGCGACACTGGCAAAAAAAAAAAGAAAGAAAGAAAAATAGAAAGCCCAAGCTAAGACAGATTGTTTTGGTCTTCCAGCAGAGAAAAAAAAATTGGAAGATTAAAAAAGGGATACAGGACATGGCAGAAAAAAAATGCGAAAACAATAGATTTGTGTCGTTTAATGCGCCTAGGCTGCACCTGGGTAATGAGGCGCACCGTATTGGAGGGGTCCGGATTAATTTCGACAACCTGGGCATCTTTAACGTGCGCCGGAATATCGACGCACGGGCGCTTCGCTCTTCGACTTCATTTGAAGAGCGGCCGCCGCGGCCAATATCAAAGGAGCTTCCTTGGGCTCAGAGGCATAACGTTTTACCCACGGAGCACCCATAGCAGCGTCCTAAGGGGAGCAGCAGAATGGGGAACATGGGGATCCGCCGGCGTGATGTGCGGGTCAACGTCAGAATTTGAGGTTTAGGTCGTCAAAGGCTACCCTCAGATGACCTGCGATGAGTTTGAGGTTGCTTGTCAAGTCACTGAGGCTAACGTTTCGGCTGCCAAACGTAAAGAATAACCATATGTCTGAATAGGGCAAATGGAAAAGGCTCGTAGCCATTGTAACGGAGAAGTCACAACAGGAAAAGCTTGTAAAGGAGACTGACGCTTTGATGGCCACATTTTAGGCAGCACAAGCGTCAATGTCCCGTCCAAATCTAATCAAGCTCGCCAACTACGGGACATACTGTGTAAGTAGGCGCTTCACAAAATGGCTGGGCAATTCGATAGTTTCAGTCAGGAAAGTTAAATCAATCAATAGGAATATGGATTGTGGACTTTGGTTTAACTCAGTTTGCATGGGTAAATCTTCACTTTTGAGCCATCTTTCCCTTACTAAGAAAGGGGCAGGCCTAAGAAAAGCCAAATTAAAGCTAGTGCAGACCACCAGCTCCTCTGTTTCTTTACTCTTCGCGTCTTAATAGCGTAGATGGACGAATTTTTCTCGTCTTCTCAGCGCATTATTGTGTGTTGGGCCCCATAATTCACAGCTTATTCATCTGCGCATGCATGCTTTCTTGCGTACGGGTGCATTCTTTAAGTTCTCTAATAAACCAGTATTTGTGAGTCAGCTTTTGTTTTGTGACCCCTTCGTCTTGTTCCGTACGGTTGCTCCCTGTGCTATTCCCAACTTTCCCAACTTTCAGTGTTATCTCATATGGTCCGTTTCACAAAACGTAATGGAACCCTGTTAGACGGCGCCCAGTACACTCACCAGGGCTTTGCAGCTCCGGCAAGATTCGGATACCTCGACTGCGTCCGTATTCCACGATCTCCGCGATGTCGGCAGCGTTGTACTCATGCGAGCCCAAACGGAACGCGCCCTGCGTTGGGACAGAGGTACACTATTCCGGACATGTGATAAACGATGTGGAGTACAACGGCTTTAGTATACAAAGGAGAAGTGAGGAGAAATGTGGTAAAGTCGTTGGCTTTTTGGGATTTCTCGAACAATCTAGCTGTCACAGATACAAATCAGCTCCCTTTATGCTTCCACCTTTCCTAAAGGATCTTCCGTGTATCACAGAATGGGTGCAACCGAGGAAGACAAGAATACAGTGTAGAGGGTGCTAGGTGCTAATCTTATCCGGCGCGATACCGGAAGGCTGAGTGTTGCCAGAATCGGATGGCCCAAACACCTGCACCTTGTTGTTTTATTAAGCGTTTATTTATCATCATCGTCATCATCTTTTTCTCATACAAAAGCATTGCGTCTTCCTGATATATATTCCAACTTTAAACAAAATTGATAAAGCATTGTTTTTATGTTAATCGTGAGTTTGATTTTAGCGCTTGCGTGTTGGGTCTTACATCTCGCATTTCGGAAAGGGCGGTGACAGAAACGCAGGCAACGCAAACTGTCAAACATTGACAATCAAAGGCGTACACGTATTGCTCTGTTGCGCAGCCTGATTGACAGTATGCGACCGCAAAAAGTGGGGCGATACCTTTAAATGAACGCCTCTTAATTTCAGCTGCCCTACGAGCCGGGGTTACACCTTCACTACTTGAAATAAACACTGAAGCGTCAGCGACAAACCGTTTCCAAGGATCTGCATGTTTATGTAGCCTACGTTTGAAACAATGATCATTTTTTTTCGGTGTATACTGCGTCACCCTCAAGCGTAATCTAACAAGTGGGCACTGAAGGATACATGACATCAATGTGTATTAGCATGTTCTTGCTGGATTTATTTTCTTTGTTAGATTAAAGCCCATCACCGATGAGCGCGCGTCGCTACTACAGCTTTCCGGAAGCTAAGACCACGAGGGTATACCCCAAACCTTCCAAACAGTTTCTTGAAAGGGGCCGTGCAGACAAATTACAAGTTTATTTTATTCTAAATATTTCGTGTTTTATAGCGCACCCAGCGCTTGTCTGGCAGAAAATAAAGCCGTCTTTACTGAGAAATTAGTAAATTTAGGTTAAAATCTTGATTGTCCCGTTAAATCATGTGTTTACGTGTCGTCTGCCATGAAGTCATAAGTGCGCGTATTGAAACGAACTTCCACTGCATCATTCGGCTCTGCAGGGAGATCACGTGGTGGCTCTAACGCCGGTGGTCGCAGCTCAGCTACGCTCCAGCGTTTTCCCCCCTACAACCGCCACCGCATCTAGCCGCAGCAATACAGCCACGGCCACCGACGCCTCAACACGCAGGGAACCTCCTGACCAAGTTTCATTCACCGGTGAGCCCCCGTTTCTTCATGAGTGGAGTGCCAATCATCGACCACGCCGGCACGGCCTGCTAGGCCTAACCGGCGCTTCGGCGTACCCGCGTTGACGTGGCAACGGTAGCGTGCCCCTCTGATGATCGCCCGCCTTGGCCACATCATGGAGATCGTGGTCGAAGGAGAGGACCTCACTCCTGAGGACTTCCACGAGGGCGACTGGCAGCATATGCATCGCGCCTACCAGGAAAACACCGAAAAAAAGCAGGACCATTCAAGGCCCCCAGCAAGCAGCAGCCGGCGCACCAGCCGAAGATGCGCCGAACAAAGCAGCGTACTCCGCCGAGAGCCAGTCCATCGGAAGGAGACTACAAAATCGTGTTCCGCCCAAGGGGTGTATTATAACTTGAAGCCAACAGCAGCGTTACCATCACAAATGCGATCTACGCAGCCGCAGGAGTTCCTTACACAAGCGGTGAGCAGGTACGCACACAGCCCATCTCGTACTTCTTCGTCGTTAGTACCCCCTCCAAGGATTGAGCGCTTCTTTTCTCCTCCGTTAAGTTTATCCGCATTAAGGACCAAACCTTCGAACTGTGGAGTCCCATCGCCACCCCGTTGCGCACAGTGACCGGCATCGTGTTCAACTTTCCGGAGGACGAATCTCTGTACGACATCACGACAGGATTCAAAGATCACAACCCTGACTTCCACATTCTGAGTGCCAGGAGGATGGGATCCTCCAAATCCATCGAAATTCTTTTTCGTGGCACCGTAGTACCATACTGCGTCCGATACCGACAAACGACCCAACGCTGCTACCCCTTCCGCAGGAAAACGGAGGCCTGCCCGCACTGCTGGAAATTAGGCCATCGACCAGACGTGTGTCCAGCGGCTGCGACTCGCTGCCACACCTGCGGCATAGTCAACCCTACGTAAGGTCCACTTATGAGATTAGCGGCCAGGCGCCCGGGCTGCGCGTGAGAACCCGCCACTCTGTCTGGTGGCCCAACACTGTAAACTCTACGCTGCAGCCGTCGCCAATTCGTCACGGCGCGCACGGGAGACGAATTGTCTGGCCCGCCGTATACCACAGAGATAATCCCCCATTGAGAAAGCAGACGGCGCCGCCAGATTCCGGGTACCGTCCGCGTGACGTGCGGAGGTGGTGGGATTACCGGCGTCGAAACGCGCGCCGAGCAAGACACCATTGTCAACGCGCCCCGGCCGGCACAGTGCACTGTCGCCGCCTTTCGCTCTCACCCCGCGGGGTCACGCGCACCTACTCGTCTGTGAGCGTGCCATTGACCCAAAGATGGCGGCGCCTCATTGAATATTCCGTGGCGTGCTGAGTGACAGCTGTCTACGTGAATTTGGGCACTCCCTTACGCGTGTACGAACGCTACAGGGGCGTTACCGAGAGAGGGTGATCTCGAGGTTTTATAAGGCCAAACTTGGCCGTTGGAAATCGTTCTTGTCTGAGCGCCGAGCTGGGCTGTTCCCGGCGGGACAACGAGTGTCGACCGTTGAAGCTAGGTTGGGATTTGTGAGCCCCCTAGGATAAAGGTTAGGATCGCGTCGGAAGTTTACGGTGCAGCGCCGTACCGTGCAACTAGACGGATCCTGCGGCGAGACAGGGTCTCGGCCGTCGTTTCTCGAGCGGTTTGTGTACGCTCCGAGAATAAGAGAATTAGACAAAGTTGAGAAGCTCAAGTGATTTGTGCGCACTTGGAGCTAGCGTCTAGCGGAAGTTTGAAGTTTTTCTTTTCATTACTCATGTGCCCAGTTTTCCTACTGTAAATAGCTGTATACAAACTCTCCGTTTCACTTAATCAACCCCAACGCCTCGAGCTCGTCAATTCGACCGCCATCTCCAAGAACTTCAACACCATCGCCCTGCCGGCATCCTGCCAAATCAACCGGAGCCCGGGCGATTGGGTTCCTGATCGACACCGAAAATGAACTACAGGACCATCTTTACTCCTACCGACGGACACCCGTGCACCCCCAAGTGTGTGATCTGCAATGGACAGCACCTTACCGGGGCAGTAGACTGCCCGCGTAGATTCCAGCCCCGACAGAGACTTTCACCATCGTCGCAAGAGGGAAGGCAGCAGCAGCGACAAAACACCAATCGAGGTCAATGCAGAAGTTAAAGTCAATCCTGAAAAATCCACAAGAATGGCCCAGCCTGCCGGTGCGAAAGAGAGGTCGCTCAAAATCTCGATCTCCATCCGGCAATAGGGCCACATCCAAGTCCCGGAGCCAATCGAGAGCGCCGTCAGTCAACAACCGCGGGCGACAAACTTCCAAAAGGAGGGACAAGACGCCGCCGCCAGCGTCAACCGCAACCGCCGACAAACAGGTGAGCTGGGGCAGCGGGGCGTCCCACCGTTCCTCGAACAACACCCCTTCTCCTCAGACTACCCAAATCCCTGCAGAGTCTCGGCTGGAGCTATATAGTCTTAAAGCAGAAGTTAGATCTCTTAGGCAGAGCATCGCGAAGCTGTTAAAAGATAATGAAGCCTTGCGGGACGAAAATAAAGCCCTCCGTGAACAACTGATCACCCCGGCAGACCCCTCTGGTAGAGATGTTAATTCGCCCTCCACAAAGGAACGCGCTCTCGAAACCTCCCTCCCTATGGAAGTCGAAAATAAACTTTGCGACATTGCACGCACTCTTGATGGTATTTTAGAAGTGCAAAATGGTTCCAGAAGTCTATCGTAATGCTACCACATAGCCAACTGCTAACAGCCCCATCACAGCAATCCTTTGCTCCCCATGTCGAGAGAAAAATCTGGCAGTGGAATTGCCGCGGATTTAAACGGAAGTGACCAGAACTACAGTTACTTGTCAAGTGACTTCAATCCCCCCCTCCCCCCCCCCCCCATGTAAGTGCACTGCAAGAAGGCGGAACTACCGTTAAACTACCCGGCTATAAAGCTTTTCAGCACCACAAAAATACCCGCACAGTCATCCTGGTCAACCGCAACCTACCGGCGACCAGGCAACAATTTGACACTATAGACATTCATCGTGATCTAATAACAATCTTTCCAAAGAAGCGCGAAGCCACTAAAATCCTCATTCTTAATGTATATAGCCCACCGCGGAACCGCGACCATAGATTTAATCTTCTTTTCGCTCCCACACGCAGGGAAGTAGGACCGCACGCGCTAGTGGTAGTAGGAGATTTTAATGCCCCACATACCGGCTGGGGCTACAGATACAGTAACATAAAGGAAGGGACCTCTGGGAGCAAATACAGCTACACCACTTTAGCATTCTTACTGACTCCCGAATAGCCACCAGGATGGGTAACAGCGTCCAAGTTGACACTGCCCCAGATCTTATCTTCGCCCTACATACGAGATGCGAAGAGTGGAACGTTACTGGTCTCACCCTCGGCAGTGATCCCTTTATTATCGAGACAGTAATTAAGCACACGACGAAAATAAAATACACTCCCCGTCAGCAACTCTAGCCGAGTGGGACGAATTCCGACATCTTCGAAACAGCAGTGCAGATGACGCTCCAATATCAAACATAGACACGCGTACGGAGCAACTCTTAATGGACATAAAAATCACCACGAAAAAGCTTGATCCCGACATCCCATTCCTAACCATTCATGCCAGGCTTGCCCACCTCTGGGAGGCCTACAAAAGCATCCAGAAGCGCTGGCCCGGATAAAAACACAACCGCAAGCTTAAGTTGCGCATGAACTCAGTGGAAAGGGAAATAGCAGCACACGCCACCGAGCTCGCGCGAGACCAACGGGACCGAATTTGCGACCAGCTTCAAGGAAATCTAGGGATGAAGAAAACATGGCAGCTGCTCAGACACCTCATCGATCCTAACCGAAGCAAAGCTGAGCAGAGAAACCGTCTAACGCAGGTCATGCATAATTACCCACGATCCGATACCGAACTCCTGGACAATATCCGTGACACATATTTGCCCCCGAGTCCCAGCCCCAAGCTCCCAAATTACACAGGTCTCCCAAATTCTGAAATGGACCGAGACATCTGGGAAGTGGAGCTCAGGGCGGCCATCGCAAAATTTCGCACCAGCTCAGCTCCTGGCACCGATGGCGTAACTAATGAAGCACTCCGCAATCTGGATGGCAAATCGGTTGCATCCCTAACGCATTACATGAACGAGTGCTGGAGATAAGGCACCCTACCTCGGTCGTGGAAACATGCCAAGGTAGCTCTGATTCCCAAGCCCAACAAACCTCTCGCACTCGAACATCTACGCCCTATTTCACTTACATCCTGCCTCGGTAAGCTCATGGAGCACATCATACACACCCGACTGTCAAATCACCTCATAGACACAGAGCAATTCCCCCATGCGATGATAGGTTTCCCATACGATTTATCTACACAAGAAGTGATGCTCATACTCTATCATCACGTCATACGACGTTCGCCTGACAGGTTAGACTCATCGGCAGTGCTAGCACTAGATCTGCCCAAGGCATTCGACAAAGTTGGCCACGAGGCCATTCTCAAATCTTAGGCCTAAGAATACAAAGCAACAGCAAAAATGACAGCTTCAAAGCCTAATGAACCGAGCCGAGGACCAGACGGCCCGACTGGTTCGCAGGGTCACCAACCGCCATAAGGGTCTTACCGAAAGCGAAAAAGTTCGCATTATCCATGTCTTTGTCATCTCCCTCCCTTATCTCCTCCTAACTAAAGTTGACCCCGATAAAATTGACGTGCTAATTAGCATGTCTATTTTATCGAGGCGAACCTATAAATTAGCGCTTCGACTCATTCCCGGCACTTCCACTGCCCGATTGGACGGAATGAATCTCCACAATACAGCTCAAGAGCTGATAGAAGAGCGACTGGCCCGAATCAGCACAGGGAGGCACACCCTTCAAGAACTGGGTATCAGTCACCATACAAACTTCGCGCAACTACATTCCATTACCGCGTCAATACACTCTCAACCAATAATCAAACCGTTGCCCCGCAATATGCCCCCGGAGCACCACGTCACTAGGAAACTAAAGCGAGCGGAAGCACTCCACAAGATGTACGGCAACCCCGAGCTGTGTATGTTGACGCGGCAGAATGCAGATTCCACGACGCATACTCGATTGTGGCCATGAACTACGGAAAGGTACTTTTCAATTCGGCCCAGAGACGGCGGAAGAGGTGGTCATAGCCCTAGCTCTAACACTCCACCCCACTCCCAGCACTATCATTTCTGATTCTAAAACTGCACTTCAAAATTTTTCCACCGGACGTATCTCAGACCCGGCACTCAAAATTTTGACAGGAAACTCTGCCCCACCCCTAAAACAACCAGTTCTTCTGACCTGGACGCCCGCGCATTCGGGCCTAGAAGGGAACGAAGCGGCCTACGAACACGCCCGAGGACTCACGATCCGGGCTGGGCCCAGTCTCTATCCCTACCACGGGGCGCGATCTGCGCGGGATCGCCTGGTCTCTTTTCACGGCATCACTATGCACTACTGCCTCTCCCGCTTGACCTAACCTCCGGCAGACAAAACTTTAGACAATTCTAAGGATCACACGTGACGACTTCTTCAGACAGGCACCTTTCCAAATCCCGCCGTCCTGACGCACATCCACCCAACTCTGTACCCTACTTCGGCCTGCTGCTTATGTGGCGGCCATGCCACACTATCCCACATCATTTGGGCTTGCCCAAAAAATCCCTTTTCCAGAAATACCCTCCTAGGAACGTTGGGAGGCCGCGCTGCGCTGCTCGGACCCGGACCTACAGACCCGCTTGGTCGCCAGGGCTGCCGAGGTCGCTGATCAGTTCACGCTGACAGCCATCAACGCGACCTAACCACCAGCATCGCTTTCATGATGCATAATCACTGATATTCCTCGAAATAAACTTTATTATCTCTCTCTCTCGGCTCTGCAGCCTTGCTTACCGTCAGTCCTCCCAGATGGCGCTACCATACTTAGCCACGGACCGTCGTCCGCCGTTGCTTTGTTTTTCACCGTATTTGCACTTGGTTTGTTTTTGTTACTGTAGAAAGTAATCGTCTCGGGAAACATAAGGTACCATCGACAAACAGGGTCACGTAAGACGACGTCGCTTATGGCAATCGGCCAGTGTCGTGTAAGACAACTCCAAAGCGGCGGACAGCTGTGCAACTAAAACAAGCATAGTGCGCCCAGTACCAACAGCAGTGCGCATAGATACTTTTATGCCTACGTGTATTTTCGCAACTTTCATTGTTTGCCGCACCTTTTTAACGGCTTTAACATGAATATGCAGTGCATTTAAGTTCAAGTAGCTCGCTCGGCAAGTCTAATTTGCGTTTGCTTTTCCCGGCCTCAGCCAATCACACAGCTGGGCATATGACATCATAGGTTCTGTTGCGAGAAATGAGCTAGCGGGTCGCGTGGCCGTTCCCATTTTTCCTAAATGTATAGCTAATTTGAGCGAAGTGTGCGTTAAAAGTGGTGTCAGTATGATTCTAAGGAGGCAATCTTTCGAATGAACCAAAGTTGTGTTTTCTCTGCATGGCCCCTTTAAATTGCGCTGTATACTCTAATCAGGCAAATGATTAAATCTTTCTAAACTCAAGAATAGAACAAGAAGTAGGAGATAGGTATGCAAAGCGTTCCACAAATATTCTGTCAATTTCATGCATGCAGCACCATCAACGTCAAATCGCCCGTACTGGATGATTGTATTTAGAAAAAAAAAAAAGAGATAGCTCTGGACCATCCTAAGTGCGCTGGTCGGACACAGTGCGGGTTTCGTGGCTAGCTTGCAAAACGAGTAATCCGGCGTATTAGCCACCCACTATGTTGACTATCCGGTGCGCTGAATATTCGCTCGCATGCGCGTGTACGTGTGTACGCGTGTGTGCACAGACGCGCGTTTTGCGGGAGTTGCAACCTTGCAGGAAAAAAGAGCAAATAAATACTAGGAAACATTCTGGTATATTTATAATGTTCAACTTCGCCACAGACTCTGGCGCCTATAACGAAACTTTAGGGCAAAATAAACGATGATGTACTACTTCTAAAGGCAAATGCAAAGCAAGTCCTTGTTCACGTAACCATCTTATGCTGCGAGCATTGAACTTTTCCGCAATTTGGAGTCGTAGGTAGTACTTCATTTACTTCTTTTCGTAGCAAATTGCCATGTACTTAAACTCACCTGAGAGCTGAGCTCCAGCAAGTTTGGCAGGCGGAGCGGAAAGGAGTCATCGCCCACCATCTTCCATTGTAACACATTCATCTTATTCATCACCATGGCGTCCTGAAAAACGTTAGCGAAATAGTCATCAGTTCTTTCTTTGTTCGTTTTTGAAAACCATGAAACAACAACACCCTTCACGCCTCTACAGGAAGTTGTACTGCCTAGAGCAGGGACTGAAGCACATTTTCTCCGTGATGCTGACACTACACAGTGGCGTGTTGGTATATGTTATTTTGGCATATGTTCAAAGTATTAGTTTCTTTTTGTTTCTGTGGTGCCAATACCAAGGGCATTGGACCCGCAGCTAGCATGATACAGATGAGGGTAATTGCGAAAAGTAGTTCATGGCTTTTTATGCCATTGAGAGCAGTTCGCAATTGAAAGATTACATACGCCTCGTCCTGGTTTTGTCATTGATTTTTACGTGAAAGCAACATATCCCCCAATACGACAAATTACCCTTCCGCGTGACCAATCGATTGCTGAAAAAATGGCCGAAAGTAAACACAAGATATAAGAATGAATTTTGCTCTGAGGTTTGAATTCAATGCTTACGGAATTAGGGTAGAGCACGCATAGCGGGAATGACAGCCGATCCTTTACTTTAGCTGACGTTGACATAGCAAATTTATGACTTTCGAATTAGAACGTGGGTTTGAGCATACCAATTAGAGTAATAGCAAAGCATGTTTACTCCTAAAAACCGCGTGTGTGGGGCCACCAAGGGCAACGAAGACAACGACGGAAAGAAAAAATTCCCCGCATTCCCCGAGGGGAAGAATGTGAAAGTGCGAATGCTCGAGTTGAATTTGCGCGGTTCGGTAATGTTCGCGAAAGAGAGATCACACACACACACACAACTACAAAGAAAGAAAGATGCATTTATTCACAGACACCTATTTGTGTTGTCGTTGTACTTGATTGCTAGAGCGGATCTCAGCTTTGAAATTTTGTGTCAGCACTCCTTTAAGCGGGTGCATTAGCCCTTCTCACGCCCGATTCCTGGCCAATCCCCCACGTGGGTATGTGCCATGTCAGCGGCCAGGCAGCGCGCGCCCATCTCCCCCCGTTGCCAAGGAAGACGAGGAGATTCCTGGCCAATCCCCCACGTGGGTATGTGATGCGGACATCGCCGGTGGACGCAGGTTCAGGGTCGCTTAAGAAGTGCATTGCACTTAAAAAATCATCATACCGGTAGTATCGGCAGTACACAATCGCACAACAGGATACCTACGCGAGTAGGTATACATATAGGTCGCCTGTTGTGCGATCGGGTACTGTCGTTGTAAAAGGTAAAAACACGTTTATGCTACGAGCGTGTATATAGGGGTAGCAAGGGCTTCGCCAAGCCGCTGAGTCATCGTGAGAGAGAGAAGAACGACGCAATGGGAAAAAGGCCACAATCGCCCCACTGGGCACCCTTCTGCTGTCGCTTCTATGCCTAATGCGGTGAACTTTGATGCGCCTACCTAAGCAGTACCTCTGGTACGTTGTCGCCGGCGAAACTACGTGCCAAAAGATGAAAGGAAACACAAAAATACTGCAAAAAGGTGAGCGAAAAAGCAGGCGCTGAGTGCAACTACAGCTCCCACTACACCATCCTAAAGCAACAGCTAAGACTCTACAAATTACAGGCCACACGTAACACCTCTTATGGCGGAGGTATTGCTGCACCAGAGATAATCACGACATACCTATTATTCGATACAAAGGACGACATAGCCTGAAAAAAAAAAATTCCATTCCCATAAATAATCATCAAATGTCTCTGAAATTTTCTTTTGCCACTAGGAAGTGTTTTCATCTATGCAGCACATTTTTGACACATCAGACACCATAGTCGCCGTAATAATCAACAACGTCATCAGCCACTTGTGACTTCTGCTCCACAAAGGCCTCCACCGTTGACTTCTAACCGCTCTTCTGGGTCATCCGGACCCGGTTTTGCCCGACGGTTTTTCCTCCACCGAATTCTAGCGGCTTTCGCTAGCTACTCCCCCCCACTTTCCCTGTGTAACTATATTGTTACACTTTGGTACAATTTTTGGCTGTTCTTTGCATTACACTTCCATCGCAAATTATTTGCTTAGTTCGACACGACTTGTTCCATACGCAATCCTGTTACGGTACAGTCGTATATATGCAGAGGCTGCTTTCCTTTTGGACACATAACACAAGGCCTGGAAATCCCAGGGGCCGCATCCACGGGGTTTGATATGCCACATCGCATTCGCAACGGTCTCGATAGGCTACAAAGTATTCGCAACCGACACTGTAGAGCGACGCGATGATCTACAAAGGAATTCTGGGCGGAAGACTGGGTACACCAACACCACCTACGGGCATCGAGGGCAGCGGAGGTGTCAAGCCAACACTCCTTCTCCCCTCCATCAAAACGGGAAACGCAATGGCCGACTCAACAAGAATCTGCAATGTGTCGAATTGGAAAACGTAGCCGAAGGCGGCACGACAACCATTGCAGTGCTGGAATCAACAGGTGGCCATTATTCCGATCAGTTTCCCCGCACCTCCTTTTACATCCCCAAGCGTTGCTCCTACCAGCCGTCTTTCTCTGTTAGTCAGAAGGACCAGAGCCCTTCAGTGCTTTACTGGTCGCGAAACTTCTCAGTTACTCTATGGGCGTGTTTCATATGCTGCCTTTGGCTTCCGCGTGGTGGCGCCGCCATCTGCATGAAGACATCCTCGGGCGGTGTAGCGCTAGCCAGAGCGACGGGGTCGCGGCCACTTAAGAGTGTTTGGTGCGACAATGATGCGCGGAGAACTTCCTACGCTGTTTATTATTATGAAACTTAATTAGCGCCTGTAAAGGGCGATGTCAAACACGTGTTGTGTCCCGGGCGGCCGTACAAGGGTGAAACGGAAAGAGTTTCACTGTGGTGTTTACTCAGCGACGGCGAACACCATGAGAAACGGAAGCAACCCATTTTGCAGCAAGAGACGGGCGACTTCAGCTTTCACCCCAAGTACGCGCGTGTATCCGAGAAGCCTGTTGACGCCACTGACATTAGAAGTGCTCATTAAATTGCTGTCAAAGTCGATACGGCGTCACTACACCGTGACAAGACTGACGCCGTCCCAAGCGGATTTCCAGCCTGTTTCCAGCGTCCAAGCCGCGACCTAGGGCGCTGACAGGACCACCCGATAAACGACGTCACCCGGCGGGCTCCAAATCGTCCAACAACTCATTACACAATTAACCGCAAACGAAATTGTTCATGCTCGTGTACATGAGCCTACATGGGCATTGTTGAACAGGTTTTGCTCGATTGTCGTACAGTTCCAGCTCCTTTCAGTGGCTGCACCCACATTGTGGGAACATTGGCTGAACATCGAATAACTTCCTTTTTCGATTCCGATTGCATTTCTTTTTCAGAAAAATATTATCAGAAAAAAATAGCAACAGCGTGTGATGAAGAGAGCAACATTCCCAAATGTGTAGGAGTAAAATCAAGCTGACAGAGCAGTGATCAAACGAAATGCGCCTTTTCGCAAGCGTCCTTTACCTGTTGTATAATTTCACCTGATTCGCAACTTAGTAGTCGTGGTTTGATTACCTGCTTGCAAATTTGCGCTGCATATGCCAAAGCGGGCACGTAAAAAAAGGTTGGTAAAGTTGTCCTTGTGATCTTACTTTCCATAGACCGTTGTCGCCGTGCGCTGAACATTATAACGCAAGAAATAAATTTAGTGCGTTTACTCTGGGTTACCCGATTTGGTCCCCAGGTATACTCGGGTTTTCGTTTTTGTAATTTGTGGGAAAATGCATTTTTATCTTTCTTCCCCCGATTTAAAAGCATTTCTTCGGAAATACGCTGTGCAGCCTGTATTTCCGCGTTTCGGTCTCTTCCCTTTCTGCAGCGCACTTAAATCCTTTCATGCGGCTATTGGGCTTTAACTTTTAGTATTATTCTCTATCTAGCGTGATCTGCGTGTCGTAGCTCAATTAAATCATTAATTGTATACTCTGAATTACGTGCATTAGCGTTTTTTGTTCCATTAAAAGTAGCAGCCCCTGACTACGGAGCTCTTGTCTTGATAATGGTTGTAAACTCTGCGTAAAGAAAACCATGGAATTTTCTTTTAAATACGTAAACATAATGATGCGTCCAGAGCCTTTCACATCTCTCCCAAAGTGGACCGTGATAGCACGCGCTAGAAACCGCGGCCGGCTTCGCGAACTCGCCGTATATACAGCGTGAACTCGGCGTCTGGCTTCCCACTTCAGGCGCGAACGCACATGAACTGGCGTGGAGAACAGCACACGAGAAACGCTCAGCAGGGCGTTGTCAAAGGCATTGAGAAGGAGTTAGTGATGCTACGTAGGCGTTGTAAGCAGTGCGGGTGCACTCCTGCCTTAGGCAAGGCTAGCATTTTAGGCCGGGGAAGTACAAAAACCCAAAGGTAAATTTTGGAGGCTTTCTTCATAATGAAAGGGGGAAACAATTGCATCAGTGACAGGTCATTGGTCCCGTCTTGCAAAGAGATCAGCTTTACAAACTCGGTGGTTGTTTGGTAAGATTCCGTTCATGCGACGCATGATAATTAACGCATGCGCAATGCTGTCGCCGGAAGTTATTTCTAGGCGTTCAAGTGCCTTGTTAGAGCTTGTCCCGTCTTCTTTTTCTGTGTCCTGTGTTTACCGCTGGTTTTTCATCCATTCATACAGTCGTACAGCTTTGAAGGGAGTGAAGGGAGTAGGAACGCCGAAGCTTCGGCACGTTAAATCCTACGATCAATCAATGAAAAGCATAGATTCCTTAGAATAATGTGCGACGCTTTTGTTTTAAAAGAAACTACAGGCCTAATGATTTGCATTATTTCCCTCACACGCACTAATGGTACTTCAGACATCTTGCGGTCATTCGTTAGACAAATTTCTATCGCGCGCAATTTGTAATTTCCAAAAATAGCAGTTTTTTCTCAGTCTCCGAGGAAAGCCTGATGTAGCTGCGTGGTAATTGAACAAGTTACCATTCTATGTGGCACTCCATATTCGGCCTGCCTTTTTTACGCACTATATATTTTTTTTATTTTGTCATATGACAATCACGGTTACGCCTCTCCGGCTTATCCAGTAACCTGGTGTTCTTATTTCTTTTGGCGGTAAAGCTTTCGAAATATCTTAAGCCAACTCTTTTTACTCATCGCTGACACATCATTCAGTGATACTTTGTATATGCGCTGATAAATTACTTCTGCTTGGCTGCTTCCCTATCTCGTAATCCAGCAGTTATTCGCTATTTGCTAGTCGCTACATGGCACCGTCTTTGATCTTCTCTTTCTAGTCCAATTACTCCGACTGTGTTCGTTCTATATATGATTGCGACCTCAGTATGCACGTGCATAGTTTAATGCCCGAAGCTCGTTGGGGTTGTCGAAGCGGAAGTGATTTGGAATAATTCTGCCGGTTACCGGATAAACCAGACAATTAATGAAAGCGGCAAAGAACATTTTTTGTTGTTCTTCTCGTCTGTGTTGCAATAAATGGATCTGGTACTGCACTTCGGCTAGGAACCAACGCTTATTCATACGTTGATCATCGAACTTGCCTCGGTAGCAGCGAGCGCTAAACACATGCACGAACGGCTCCCGTTTCAGTTCAACGCAACTGAACTGGAGCTACATGACTTTGCTATTAGGGACACTTACCAGTGTTCTCTTGATCGCAGTGATCGAGATGAAATGGTGCGAAGTGTCGATGCGAAGGCTCCGGTGGGAAAACCTCGGGTAGTCTCGGATGTATGTGCTGTTGACAGCAAACTGCACGTTGCAAATGGAGCAGGAAACGACAAAACGTCTAATTTGGCGGGTAGCCTGCACGGCATTAGTCATAAAACACCTGCGTCAACTGCAAAAACAAAGCCGTATAATACGGAAAGTAAACAGAACATCACTGGTGTGCTTCTTTCTGCATGGGAGATATAACTATCACTTGGGATTTATTTAAAGAGGCCATGAAGACAATCCGATTCCTCACTAGGTTCCAAAGAAATAGCCTTTCATCAATTTTCTCAATTTCAATCTAACCCCAAACGCTGTTGCTATCATCAAGGAGGGCTTCACGTATATTGACCCACTTTCAAAACCTGGACTACACAGTGTAATTGGGGAAGCACTCGCGCCAGAAGAGAAATTGGGTAAGCCGTGTGTGAATTCCTAGCTTTGAAGCTGTATGATCAACCGTAACCAGACGCCACACTAGAAGTGAAGAATCATGCTCTTGGCGGCAGCTTATACCCGTGGCCGCTCGGTGCACAAAATAGTCGCCAAGAAATAAGCAAATATTACCCAAGCAAGGCGGTCAGACAACTACTGGGAACAGAAACCTCACAATCACATACACAATCAATTGAGACGCTCAGCTAGAAGTTCTACAAAGTGCATTAAACTAAAAAAAAATATGTGTGCCGAAATAAGGAAGCAGAGGTCTAGTCGGGCGCGGGCAGATGTTTCAAGACGGTAGTTATAGCTTGTTAGGGTAGTCGGTTTTGTGCAACCACAATGGCGATGCGCGTGGATTCTCTATACGCCACTTTTTTTGTGAAGTAGCCGGAACAGCTATCTGCTACAATGGTGGCACGGCTCACACACGGGAACGTTGCTCAGCACAGAAGTACTCTTTGGTCGATTGTGGGCCAAACGCAAGTACATGTGGAAAAATTACAATGTGTTTTATTTTTAAAAATTCGTGTTTAAATAAATGCAGTGGGCGGGTCCCATAAGGTCAACGTGTAATGAAGTATGAGCCATGGGCGAAATTCGTACAGTAATTACTACGTAGACTGAGAAACTCGCGCGCGTTTCGCCACGGTATTTTTCCTTAGAATTCGATTCAGTTTATTTTCACGGAAGCAGTTGGACGGCTTCCTGGCTAGAAGCTGCTTGAGCATCTTGACAAAGGCGCAGAAGCCGTTACAAGCCACAGCAGACAAGATGCATAAAAACCCTAATAACACAAGGTACCACTTTACAAGGTTTCAAAACATACGTCATAGATCAGCAAATTAGGTAAACAAAAGAAAAGAAACAAAGTTTATAATAGGTCACAAACAAGATTGTAATTTTTGGTTAATGCTCACATAAAAAAATCCATGCCCACTATTCATAATCACTTGGCGAGGAATACGGATGCAAAAGGAAACAGGATATACAACACACTATATATAAGCATTTTCATACACATTTTACATAATCAATAGGTCAAAAGCACGGACGTTAAAACAATCACTTAGCACTCTGGATTTTTTTTACAGTCATAATTGCACGATGTAGGTTCGAAGCTGCCTTCTACTGTATCTAGCTGTTTTTTTTAGTCTGCTTAGCGTCCGGAAACATTATGAGCCAATAATTGAAACGTGCAGTTCGTACGAAAGTATGGTACCACCCATATATTGGTGCAGCGTGTTCTAACAGCCGAAGAATAATTTTGTAACAATACCAAAGAGAAGGCGTAATTAACTGTCTTAGTTTATGAAAAATAAACATTTGCAATAAACGAAATTCACAGATTTCATTGGCTCGTAGTAAGCTATTTACTAGAAATACTTCGCTTGTGTCTATGCGTTCTATATTTGATATGTCACATCTTTTCCCGCATGGTTATAATTCCATTCCCCTTAGTTTTAGGTGTTGTAGCCCAAATCAGATTGCAGTATTTAATGTGTGAATAGACTAATGCGTAGCAAATGTGAAGCTTTGCTTTTATCAGAAGGATACTACGACAACGCGACAGTACTCCCGTCACTGCAGACAACTTTTCCCTAAGAAAGTCAATGTGAGTATCCTAGATCAAGTTTCACGAGAATGTGCTTCTAGAATTTTGTGGTAATTTAAAATGGGCACAGACGAAAATCCTTGTTTGTTTAACTACGGAACGTGACGGCAATCATTTTCGTCGGATTAATTCTCAGTCTATTAATTTTGGGCCGTACAGACACCTAATTAAGAACTGCATTGCATTTTACAATTATTTTATCTACACTAGAACCGGATACAGTAAAAGTGGTATCTCCCGTATAGATCATAAATTAAACGTCGGTGTTAATCCCGACAATCTTATATAACTAATGAATAAAAGGGGACGCAATACACAACCCTGAGGTACTCCATGATAGAAAGGTGAAAGAGATGATTTGGGCTTGTTAACAAAAAAAATTGGTCGCTATACTTCCCTGCGAAAGAGGGTGTCCAGCAAAGCTGTTGTAAACCGCCCAAAATGGGGATGAAGGACGGTATTGGAATGTTTCTTGTCGTCTCTCGCAGGCTTGTTGTTTGCCCTCCGCTAGTGTCACTAGGTAAGGGTACAGCGTATCGGCACTCTTTTCTCTTACTGTACCGTGCCGCCGCCATGACCATTTCTCAGTTCGCATTACGTGACATTTGTTTACACTGCGACGGTTCATGGGCGCCGCCATTTCCTTGTTTATGCGTTTTTGTCGGTCAACACTAGGTGTAGCTTGTTTTCCCTGCTCTGAGGCTGCATGCGACTGACGTTGTCCCGAATGCGAATCAAAGATAACGCGCATAACAGCATTTGAGCAGCACAAGTGTGTCCAAAGATGCCGTTTTGCTGCATCTTCGGTAGCGCTGTTAACAAACGACCCGGTCGAAGTTAACGGCGAGGCCCTATTGGCGGTGAGCGCGAACACAGGCGGCGCTGCGAAGCGCGCCTCCGTGACGTCAGCTTAGGGATTCTCGCAGTTGTCGTCTGCTTCACTCAGGATCGCTCTCCCTGCGGTTTCTTTGCGCTCAGTCAACGTCTGATGCTTGTCCGCACCAGAATTGGCGTGTGGGTAACTTTTTATCATAATAATAGGCTTAAAATCGCATACACTACCTCATGGTGTCAATTAAAGTATAGTTTTAGTTTTAGTTTAGTTTTACGGGAGAAACATTGCCGGCGCCACCCCATTCTTTGCGAAGCCGGTCCTGTGCGGAGCGCGAAGAATCGGAGCTAGGCGTCAGCTTCTCATGTAAGCATTCGAACAAAAGGAACAGTCAGCTGCTAATAACCGACAACAGCGAAAATGGAAGACCAAAACAAATTCTAGGCCTTCAGGGCTGTCGGCTTTGGCAGAACGCATCACGATTCCCGGTAATCATATGTAAGGTAAAACAGTTTTTGCAACCTTGCCGAACGCTCGAACGCGTTTTGTCACATCACTTTACGTTGTCAAGGCATGAAAGTTTGCCGACATGCACTATAGACTGCAAAAACTGTAGGTTGAGTTCCAAATAACCCAGTGTGTATATATGCGCGTGCTGATTCTATACCAGGCATCTAACCAGTGTGGAGGTTTATTGAGCAAAACGAGTCACGTGTTCGTTAAATTTATAGTAACACATATATGTTTGTTAAGACCTGAAGGGATATTTCGGAACATTTTGCACAGCCACATCTTCCCGATATTCGGATATGAGTTATAAGAAAACTGCACTCAAGAGGAGGAGGAGGAGTAAGGGGAGGAGGGGAAAACTTTGTTTAACAATTAAATCGATATGGTTAGTGGGCCGGGTCCTCAGTCCAGGACAAGAGAGTAAAAGTAATTTTCTTCAAATTATAGAACGCCATCCCGAGTAGAAAAGGATTTGTTCTTCGCGCCTGGAAGGGTTGAAAAGCAATAAAGAGCTACTTGGAATTCTTCTTCTGTTTCGAGTCTTGTAATATATGCATGTATACTATTTATTACGTTAGTTAGCGAGTATATCATGCCTTCAACACCGTAATCATGTCATCATTGTTCCAGTTGAGAGTCACTTCGTTATGATAACGATATAATTGCGATAGAAATTCGGAACACAAAAGCCGCCTTCGAGTACTGTGGACCACGTTGTTTAGGGCGCGATCGCGGTGGCGTAGCACAAACCTTCTCATTGTACTTGCATGTGAATAAACAAAGCACGCTGCGGATATGCACCTTCTTGCACGCAGCCGTAATGAAAGCCAATTTGTGAAGAAGGAAATGTATGCCATACAAAATGAAGGAAATATCCACACGACCTTTGTGAGGCTCCCAAACATCCCGAAACCTCCTAATAAGAAGTTGGTGACGGCACAGGAAAATTAATGCGTTGGGCAGAAAAAAAAAAAGCAAGAAACATTAATCCGATACAAGACAACAACGAAAGAAACAGAAGAAAGCCTGCTGTGCGATGAGCGTGTAGAGGCCGCTGCTTGGTACGTAGTATTAGACTGTTGAGTCTTCATAGGAGCATCTCAAAAATACTGCAGGGAAGCCTACGCATTTTGAATACTTATCGAGAAGCTCTGATCGCTGATCCTCGCGAATAAGCAAGAAAGGACGAGTTACACACGATCTTCTGACCGATACTCTGAAGAAAGTGGTTCTCTATCTCTTCGTGTGTTGCAAACTTGTGGGGGATACAGCTTCAAATTATTCAGATGCTTCAGAAGCTGGCAAAATAACTGAGTCGCTAGAAATACGCTTTTTAACGCACTACAGCAACGAAGCGGGCGATTTCCAGTCCAGGCACTGTTGCCCCTCACAAGCGGAGTGTAGCAGACGACAGCGGCGCAAATCCCTAAGCCGACGTCAGAGCCAGGGGGCGCCACTCAAAGATCTCACCGCCAATAGATGCGACAATCTCGCAACACTGATAAGCGCCGAAATGGCCGCCGTTGCTGACTTGCGTGCCGCAGACACTGCTTCATCTCCAGACACTACGCTCGGCTCCTTCGGAGGCACAGGCTGGGTCCTGCCTAGCCTAACGTATGCGCGCGGTATCTTGGGGAAGAACTGCTCTATTTAGTGACACTAGGCCTGCCCGAAGATAATCTGCAAAAAAGTCTTCACCATGAACACGTGGTTGGGAGGTCCCATTGTTAACAGGCGCCTTATCATCCATAATGTGCTTTCGATGCTTGTTTTGTGGTTTTCCTAAACGAATTCTGGGTTCTATGCTGTATCACTGATCAGCCTGACGCATGCGCCTGGCGTCTTGGGCCTTGGGCCTTGGAGTTTTTACCCATGGAGAGCGATTTTGCCCACAGATATGAAACCGTTTGTAGGTAGAGGTATACAGCTTTGCTGTGAAACACATGGCTGTCCGCCGTGCAAGTAAGAGTCAAGCAAGGCCAAAGGTTTTCCGCGGATACCGTAGTGTGTAGGCTTTCTGGTAAGAACTTCATTGCCGTTTAAAACAAACTCCTACTTTCTGAGAAGAGATTTACTAGCTGCAAACAATTCTTGTTCAATTTTTCTTAGAATGTGTTCTTCTTGGTCAAATAAACCCAATTCAGTGAATCTTCCTTCCCGGAAGCCGAATCGGCACTCAGTTTACACATTTTTCCATCGAAGAAGTTTGTTAATCGTGCAAATGTTTTGTTTTCATCCCTTTAAAAAAACAGGCAGAACAGAGATTGGCCTGTAACGTGTAGCATTGATTCTGCCGCCAGCTTTATATAGAACTGACACCCTGGCCCTTTTCATGGCATCGGAAAAATTCCATACTCAATTGCTAAGTCACATATGAGCAAGACGGGAAGTCATAATCTGCGAAACGTATTTAACTGGTGTAATTTCAATGTTGGCAATACCCAGTGGTTTATTATTTCGAAAAACTATAAGCGCATTGTGGGTTTTATGTTCATATGTTGGTTCGAGGAATATGCCGTCGACATAATTGCTATAATGAGTGCTGATATCTGGTGGGCCATTATCGGCTATATTTAGATTAAAAAACTGAGTAATAAAGCAGCCTGCAAGTTCACGGTTACCCACAGTTAACACTTTTAGAACAGAACTGCTAGTATTATGACCTAGGACATTATTTATCCTCTTCCAAACAATATCAGGGCATTGCTGAGTAATATGCCGTTAGATGTGTCAATAATAATTTATTGTATAATGCCGCGACTCTGTCTTCAGCTGCATTCTAAGCCACAGGCTTGAGCTTTGCTTTCGTGCGGGTCCTCAAAAAATCAACACGACGATGCCAACACAAATTTGGTGCGATAATTACGCCCAGATACCTATCTTCTGAAGCTAACTTTTAACCTTGTTGTTCACAGAGTGCGAATGCAAAACTTAAGCCTTCGTTCTAGGAAAGGTCATACACACTGTTTTGTGCAGTTTAGGCTGCATGCACTATTTTTAACACCAAGTATATTTGTTTTCTCCAAGTCGTCTTGACCTGCGACCCGCTCAATTTGGCAATTCATTATTCTGTTACAATCCAGGCTGAACAAATTCTCATATATGGTTTTATTTCCATGGTAATCTCATATACATAAAACATTACCGGTCTCATTACTGCCTCCTGCGTGATCCCTCACATCACACTGATAATGAATGACTCTTCACCTTTACCGACGACGTTCTGCCGCCTTTAATTTTGCTTTTCGCTATTCAGTTACTAACTGGTGGGTTGTTGCTGCATTGCCGCATTGCTGCATTGCTGTACCACATAATTTGCCACAGTAAATTATGTGATACCACATCAAACGATTATTGGAAGTCCTAACGACATGTTCTTGATACTGGTTGGGTTGTCAAGCGCGTCTGCTATCTCATCTTCACAAGCAATTAGATTGCAAGTTCCTTACTATGAAAGAGTATAAGGCATGTTCAAACGATTTGCAGCAGACAGCTGTCCATGATATAGGACGATAATTTGAAACAATTTTGTGGCCCAAATTTGTAAATAGGTACCGGAGAATCAGTTTACAATCCCTAGTTAGGCAACCATCGCGCGAAAACGTTCAAACGTTTTTACTAAACACCGGAACGCTATGCGCGCCCAGGACTTTAACATAACGTTGTATACACCCTTGTTTCGAACAGCGCTAGGGGCTAAGGTACAATGGCATAATACGGCGTGTGCTCCGGAAGTGTAGCGGCAATATACGTAGTGCCAATCATTTTATACTTACATCTCCGTTAGAAACACAGCTTATGCCACCCGACCGCATTTTAGGACATTTTGTTTCCGTAATAATTTATAATTAAACGTGTTTTATGCTCCAATACCTGTTACACACATGTTTCAGTTCTTACCAGATTCTTCCTCACTCCGTAGACAAGCTGGGAAAATGTTTCCAGACCTCGAAGGAGGCCCCACGCAGAATTCGCGATGATAACGCTTTTCTTGGGATTTCCGGAGATGCGGAGGGTATCTGCACGCAGTCAGAACGTATAAAACGAGGGAAATGTCCGATTTTAAGTATAGTAAACTGGCTATAGACGAAAATTAGGTGGGTTGTGATGTCACAGCGGCAGTGTCCAATCACTAAATTTTTGGCTTCGTAGTCCAATCTATCATCCATTATATTTCGTTACGCGTCGATTCGAAGCACACGAGTAAACAACTACGGTCAGAGATGATTGCTTCGGCGCGGGAAGAAAAGAACGAAGACGATCCATTATGGACTCCGGCCATCAAGCTTTCGCAGTGACCTAGACCTTGGAACTGTTTTGTAAATCTACGTTTCTGCGCCACCTAATACATTTGGTGGAGGGTGCATTGTCAATCCCTAGTGTTGCCTTCGCGTTTCGCATCTTCTGTTACTGCCAACATAGAACTGCAGAGTGGGCGGCGCAACCATGGCACTCGATAGAGATCCAAGACTGCCTACGACGCTTGTGACCGTTTCCCACCCCGTTTCCTTCGTAGAAACTTACTCGGCCTTGGTGATTTCCCCTAAACTGGCCGACTAACAAACAGTTAACAGACGTCTGCTAGACATCATTACGGGAATACAACATTAAGCAATTCACACAATAACGTACATAACCGGAGAGGCAAAAACTAATGAGTCTACTATTTTCATTCGTTGTCATCGCTTCCACTCAGTGCAGAAGTTTATACACTGTCGCATATTCCGGGACTAACTGTTCCGTAGGTGTGAAACTACCTTTAAGATATCTTTGCACACACCTAACAAAGGAAACATTAGAGACGGTAGTTTCCCTTTACGGCATTCTCCCGCACCATAGTAGCTACCATACCTTTCGAGCTACCACGCCACATGGTCCCACCACGCGGTAACTGGGTGTGTATAGGCGGTTATCCTTCGCAAGCGTAACTAAAAACGGATGCGTTTGCAATTTAGACAGCAAAGCCATTTCGACGAGAAATTTCGTACGTTATGCTTGGCCCACCAATCGCCCCTGTTTCAAAGACATGGGTACGGGAAAGAGACGCCGGCCGTAAAAGTAGAAGTAGCAAACAGTGACTATCGATAGCACTATTTTCATAGCTATGGCCGGGCTCCGCAAAGCTATTGGCAGCAGAACAGGCTGGACAAAAATAAAATAAGCCTTACTATGAGAGCAATACTTGGTCCAGAGTGCTGCTTTCTTCCACGCGCCCTCTCACAGTCTCTTTTTAGGCTCATGTCAAAAGCTCGGCAAAACACGTGCAGTGCTGAACTCACAGTGTTCGTCCATCACGGCTTCGGGGAAGTCTTCGCAGGGGCCCAGCAGCACCAGCGCGAGGCGACTCATGTGGCCGGCAGCCTCCTTCTCATACTGCGTCATCTCCTGCAGTTTTATTAAGAAGAGCGTGGGCTGTGTTTGCTGTGCTCTGCTGCTCAGGCGTATAATCCCCGCTGCTACCGTACGAAGAAAACCTGAGCCAGTCCGTCACCTAATACTGAGTTTCAATTCCTCCAAAACAAGAATTGCCGCCTATTTCTTTCAGTTACGCTCACCAAGACCTACTATAGCAATACACAAACGAATATTCACGGAACTGCAACTCTCACCGGGTTTGTATTGTAGAGATCGATTCCGCAGTGCCTAACTGCATCAATTATTGCCGAACAAAGCCTTCAAAAGAGAGGCTAGGTGCTCACTTCCATTAAACTGGTTATATGACCAAACGGCGCTCATGAAACTCAAAGGGTATTTATTGTTTCTGCTGCAATTTTCCCGGCGATTTGGGTACCTAATGTTTGGACCTTTTCAACCCCATGGACTAGCCTTCCCTACCTTTGCATCACTAACAAAGGTCTTTGGAGATCTCAATGTTACCCACGCGAAGATCCCGCCATTAATGCTCGCAACACCTGAAGTCGGGCTACATGGACTTTTCGCGAAGCCCAGCCCGTCAGGACAAAATTCATTAGACCCATATTTATATCAGTTGCACTTTAATCTAATGAGCAAAATGTTCTATTAAAAAGCATTCATACAACGCCTAATTATATTTAGGACATGGGTTTCAAATTGGCCTCCGCTGATATATTACAGTTGATCCCACTCCTAAGCAAGTGGCGAAAGTTTGTTTCACCCGTATGAAAACCACTGAGACACTGTGGTGAAATAGTGCCCCTGCTGTTTCTTCCATACAGGCATTTTCATTTGTCACTTTCTCGTGGGATGTTTTATCAAAAACAGTTTCTCTTAACAGAAGGAACGGTCTATGAACAACACATTTCTGTGAATAAATGAATGTATCTCTGTTAGCCAGAGGATAAAAGAATAATTTCTGAAAAATTCGAACCTGTCAACCTATCTCAAGTCTTTCAAACATTTACTAACCCATTGGTAACTTCACATGCAGCAGATCATGTTGCATGCGGCACAACGCTTGCGCTTTCAAATAGCCTAGCATATTCTCACCAAATCTTTCCCATTTTTTAAAGAAAGAACCATTGTTACGCCTCTCGAATTCAGCGTACGTCACCGGCTCTATTTTCTCCTCTCAGACATATGGGTACGGTATGCGGTGTGCCGCATGGCCCAGGGCTCTTGACAAGTTTGTAATAAAGTTCCGGAATTATCTAAGGTGTGGCACGTTGAAGAAGCCCAGTGAATCCTAGCCTGCGTGACGTGGGCGCAGTCAGTTGGTCCGAAACAGTGGAATGATAAGCGCACCATTCCACCGGCACAACCGCCTGTCTACTACCAGTTCAAAAGAAGTTGCTAGGTTGTACAATCGTGTTGTAACTGAGCCTACCTTAGTAAAATCGACAGTTGGGCTAGTTGGTGTTGATAAATCGTTAAGTAGCGCTCTAAACGGTACGACAGCAGAGAAGACAGCGAATTGGCGCCGTCGTGTGCGTCTTCTCTGCTTTCGACCCATTTAAGGCGCTACTTAAAGGAGCCATGGAGACAAAATACAACTTCGTTTAATTTGAAAGAACTAGGATTCAGTATCTCACTCAGCTCCATTACAGCCACAAAAAAGTTTTTCAACGAAAAAAAAGCAAGAAGTATTTAAAAACTTTCAAATTTTGCGCCACAGTGACGTGTTATGAGCAAGAATGACGTCATACGGGCCAACAATAAAACAATTTTCAGTGCGTTACGTGCACGTTAGCATTCAAGTGACGCGGTCAAATGGAACTAGAGGCACCATTACAGACATCCAATCATGTGTAGTCGCGACAGGTCAGTTAGGCGACCACCAATCGCACAAAGTTCCGTGACGTCATAGAAAAGTTGCGGGGAATTGGCTAGGGGGTCGCGACTGCTTCACCCGTTTTCGTTAATATCTCCGTTATTTGTTCGAAGATTGCGATGATATTGGTATCTCTGTTATAGGGACTAAGCAGTCTTTCTAATAAACCGAACTTGGGCTCCTTTAACGATGAGCCTACTTTTTCTGTTGCGCGCAGGCACTCGGAGCGACTCAAGGCAGCGAGGTAGCGCATTGCAGCTGCATCCACCAGGGGGCACCTCCTCCGTGGCTGGAGAAGGCTGCGCCACAAAGAAGAAGAAAAACTGGTATGATGCCCGGCAACACTTGACTGCTTACACCTTGTTCGAAGATGCCAAAAAGTACACAAATTCTGCGCACTACAGAGAAGCACCTAGATGACCAACCATACATTGGTTATTGCACGTCCATCTTCAACTCGAAATACGATTACGGAACCATTCTTGGTTTCAAAGATGCAATGCGTGCTCCACAGGCCACATTTTAGTTTGTAAAACAGTCCATCGTAAAAACATATATTTCTTAGCTTGCTTGTTCAAAGGTATTATCTAGCTTTCTTTCCTAAGAAATGCTGCTGTTAAAAAAATCCCATTTAAAGGCCGATGCTTGCACTGCACGAACACGTGGAAATGGTATATAGAATGCTGACTAAATAAATATCTCACGACTTATTACATGAAAGAAACAGTGTAGTAGCAATAAAGAAAACCAGCTTGGAAATTTCCGTGCCATTATGATCGCTATTAGTCTGTATATTTCTACGAGTGAAGTGACAGAAATCGCCATTATTTAGAAAAGAAAGTTTTCCTCAGAGACAGCCGTTTACTTTTGCTCAGCTGACCACGTATGTTCTATGAGTAGTCCTTGACAATGACTCCCCCTCCATGACTTGCTCTGCAGTGGGCGTAGATAGGCTGGTGACGATGACGGTTATGATGATGATGATTGTGATGATGCTGACAATGACTCGTGCATTACAATGCCCGCACCGTTGCCTACAGGATCATCCATCAGGATCAAGCAATTGTGCCAAAAAACCCGCTCGTTCGTCAGGGTCACCGAACCTTTTGTAGTTTCTGATTATTTCGTTCTGTAGAAACACTCCCCGCGTAAGGCCCGCTCACCTCGGCTCTGCTGCGATGGTGAAGTTTTCAGGCCGCAGGAGCCAGTACTCGCGGCTGGTGCGAATCAGCGAGGGCTTCGGCCACGGCTGCCGGTAGGCCGGAATTTCGCCCTGCGGCGCGTGTACAACAAATACGCACGCCAGGTAAAACGGCTGCGTACCCACGAACCGCCTCGCTTCGCCAAACGGGCCACCGCGACTGACAGCACGCGACTGACAGCATACGTACGGAGGAATAAGTTTGCGCAAAAGACGAGGACGAAGAGACGAGAGGACAAGACGAGCGCCTCTTGTCTTGATATATAACGTCAGGTAACGCGCGCTGCATGTGATCCCACGCTGCAGTAATGATTCGTATATACCCCTTCATGGCCCAGCCTAAGGATGGCACTGCGCTTTCATTTAATAAATCGGGATCTTGAGCCCGCCGCTCTTCCCAAGCTCCAGAAACGTAAATGTGGCTCCGTTCCTCAAAAGCTGGTCCTCGCTAGCCGCAAAAGAGAGGTGGTCATTGCTTCCTTACGATAACCCTGTTCACCAGGAGGTTAAAAACAATTACTTTTTTTTTCTTTTTAACTTGTGAGGTTACGTCCTTAAAGGACCCTGCAACACTTTTCGAACTTTTTTTTGAAATCTTAAATGCTTGCAGAACGTAGTCACCCAACACACTCAGTACTTAGATTAGGGGGTCGCAAAGTACCTCAGCCAAAAATTACTGATCTATGCCCACCAGATAACTTGTAATCTCGCTCAAAAGATTTTTCTTTCTTTCCCGGTGTTGACGTTCTTCGACGGCCCGAATTACGTCACCAAGGCCATGTAGCGGCTGTTGGCCGGTTTTTCTCCAGTTGCAGCAATGAACGCTTTTCGATAGTAACTTAAAAATAAAGCCACAAAAACAAAGCATAAATGGAAGGCGTATCTGGCACGACAGCAAATCAGGCACTGCCGCTCCATGCCGGCGATAACTATAGCTTTCGCAATGGTTCCAGACGCGAAAGAAAGAGTGAAAGCGCTTATCGAAAGTGTTGCAGGGTTGCAGGTCTTGTAGATACGTTAAGCTACAAAAGGTGGTTTGTTGATCATGGATAAATAACTGAAGTTGCCACGTCATCCTCCCTTTATTTTCGGTTCATTTTAATTGTGACGAACCAGAGCATATCACACGCTGAACCCATGCCAGCGCCAGCAACACCAACCGAGTCTGGGTCGCGCTGTTTTGTAGATAGTACACCCATCAAACTGGTGCCGTGAAGCCAACATCGCCGTGTTTTGATTTTTGCCGTTGTAATTTAAAAGGAATTATAACTGACAGTAAAAAGATGTATAGCAGCCGCTTCACACGCACGGATTTTTTTACTGCACCAGCTCACTCGCGCAGGTCTGTTGGCTCTGAGGCATGTCGTAGAGCTTACAGAAAGACTGCCCTGCCTGCCTAATAACGTGTTCAGCAAAAAAAAAAAAAAAACGTGTATCTATTTCGCATTACCATACCCCTACGTTGCAATTTGAAGTCCTTTTTTTGTTTTTCAGCAACGCGCTTACACAAGCTTCACTTCGTGTTTCGCCATCCACAGTTCACGGCGTTTGAAGAACACTTGTGCAAATATATGTATGCAGTCGATATATTCACTGTGACTATTTTTTACATTGTTTTGCGTTAACTAACAATAAACGCTGTGACACGGGTGATGAACATACACGTTTACTCCTAATTTTAAAAAATTGATGAAAGATCCAGTGCTGCATCCTTAACAATGCGTGAGCAACAATTTCATTACATTCGCGAACGTAAGGCTCGACCCGATGCACACGGTTTGTTCCGGCTTCAGAAGTGTGCAACACGGCGTTTGCGGATGCGTGGCGGATGCCGTCCCTGGTTTATTTTAAAGCAAAGCATAACCAGAGTCCTTCAATGCCTTTCTGGTCATGAAACTTCGCCGTCACGCTATGGAAGAGCTTCGTACGCTGCCGCGCCGCGGCGCTGGCGTTGATCGGAGGGCAGCCGGGGGCGTGGTCAGAGCGCGTTTGGCGGGGGAACGGACCACGGAGTAAGATAAAACAGACGCTCGAAGCCTTATCAGCAGTGCGCTCGTGCTTTGCGTGTCGTGGGCCGCTCAAATCACGGCCGGACTGGAGGAGCGGCGAACGCGCACTTGCGCGCCCGCCGCTCCTCCAGCCCGGCCGTGCTCAAATGTACTTATCATTTTGTGAGTGCAACGCCGCCTGTATAAACAGTGCCTAACCAACGCCGCCTGTATTAACATTGCCTGACGCGTCGCGCGCTTTTCAATGGGAAGGGTAGGTACGCTTAGTTCAGGCACTGATCCGCTATGTGGCGCGTGCCAGCGGACATCTCGCCTTACGTCACTGCTCGCGAGTCGCGAACGCTGCACCCACTTCTACGACGTGTGTCTGTCAGCTTGCCTGTTGGGCTTCAAGGGCCGTTTCGCTTACATCTTAGCCGTGACGGGGCGCTAGTTCTGTGGCGCACTGGGGATCTCGTTAAACGTGTCGCTCGCTTCATACTTGCTGCATTTTTCCAAAGATAAAGACTGAGGCGGACTGAAATAGTGTAAGAACATACTGATTGTCGGGTAGACATATAGCTAACAGAAAAACGATATTTTCGGATGGGGCAGCCATTATTTTACTGATAGTTTTCTTTCTGGAGTATTTAGAGAAGAAAAAATTGCGTGCACGTTTTTTGTTCAGGTGCTTACTTCTACGATTACTTTCCAATAATATCACGTGCTTGTAAACTTCAGAAAATTATAGGAAACAAAAGGATAAGCAGCTGCGATCCCGCCACGCTGTCCGGGCGCTTCTACAGTATAGTCCTCAATTTTAGAAGTGCGTACCGATGCCGAGTGCGAACAGGGGGGTCAAAACAATACCTAAATGCGGAGGGAATAGAGGGGGGATGCCCCACTCAGAAAATATCAGGGCCTGTGATCCGAGTAGATAAGCGCGCAAAGCCGGCATCAGCCTGCGGCAGCGCAAGGGATTTTGCTTCGTGACAAAGGAAGTTTTATCAGTGACAGACCAAGACAGACAGGCATGGTGAAAAACAAGAAGGCGTAGGAGCGCCGCCTCGGGAACGCTAAACAAACTTTCCACTATTTTGCGTAGTTTCCGAGAAGCGGCGCTGGCTGGCGGACACGAAAGCACGCTGGAAGGCTATGGAGCGGGGAAGGGTAGGAGAGAGCAACAGGAGAGTGGCTGTTTGGCCATTTTTCGCTCACGCGTTAGGCACTGTTTATACAGGCGGCGTTGGCCTAACGCGTGAGCGAAAAATGGCCAAACAGCCACTCTCCTGTTGCTCTCTCCTACCCTTCCCCGCTCCGTAGCCTTCCAGCGTGCTTTCGTGTCCGCCAGCCAGCGCCGCTTCTCGGAAACTATGCAAAATAGTGAAAAGTTTGTTTAGCGTTCCCGAGGCGGCGCTCCTACGCCTTCTTGTTTTTCACCATGCCTGTCTGTCTTGGTCTGTCACTGATAAAACTTCCTTTGTCACGAAGCAAAATCCCTTGCGCTGCCGCAGGCTGATGCCGGCTTTGCGCGCTTATCTACTCGGATCACAGGCCCTGACATTTTCTGAGTGGGGCATCCCCCCTCTATCCCCTCCGCATTTAGGTATTGTTTTGACCCCCCTGTTCGCACTCCGCATCGGTACGCACTTCTAAAATTGAAGACTGTACTGTAGAAGCGCCCGGACAGCGTGGCAGGATCGCAGCTGCTTGTCCTTTTGTTTCCTATAATTTTCTGAAGTTTAAAAGCACGTGATATTATTGGAAAGTAATCGTAGAAGTGAGCGCCTGAACAAAAAACGTGCACGCAATTTTTTCTTCTCAAAATACTCCAGAAAGAAAAATATCAGTAAAATAATGGCTGCCCCATCCGAAAATATCGTTTTCTGTTAGCTATATGTCTATCCGACAATCAGTATGTTCTTAGACTATTTCAGTCCACCTCCGTCTTTATCTTTGGAAAAATGCAGCAAGTATGAGGCGAGCGACACGTTGAACGAGATCCCCAGTGCGCCACAGAACTAGCGCCTCGTCACGGCTAAGATGTAAGCGAAACGGCCCTTGAAGCCCAACAGGCAAGCTGACAGACACACGTCGTAGAAGTGGGTGCAGCGTTCGCGACTCGCGAGCAGTGACGTAAGGCGAGATGTCCGCCGGCACGCGCCACATAGCGGATCAGTGCCTGAACTAAGCGTCCCTACCCTTCCCATGGAAAAGCGCGCGACGCGTCAGGCAATGTTAATACAGGCGGCGTTGGTGAGTGACGAAAAAATTTGGTGCGAACGGGCATGCTGCTACTGCGTTCCTGCCTGCCGGTCTGGCTACAGAGCAGCGGCGGCCGCCCGATGCCCTCCGATCTGCGGTTGCGCCCCTCGCGGTAGCCTTTGTCCCCGTACAAAACTTGGCCGGGAGTTTCATGACTAGAGAGCATTGAAGGACTCTGGCATAACTTATATCGTCGAGTGGTTTCGCGGCCGCGGTAAATTTGATGTTTATTTGACCGCAGCTGCGCCGTATCCTTGGCAACGCAAGTGACTCCCCGGGTCGAGCTCGGTCGTCGGCCGCGATCACCGCTTCCACCGCGCGCCACTGCCGGCTTGGCGCATGCGCTCTCCGCAGATTGTTCGCGCCTGACCACGTGACTAGCCACGTGCAAAGGAGCTTGACCATGAATGAGAGCGAGTCCGGGCCGTCTTCTCTGAGCGTTGGGCGGAAGCTGGAGGCTTCGAGACGTCGTCGGCAAGTGGCATCTGTCCACTCTACGGACATTTCCCGGCGAGCCGTTCGGCTTGGAAAACGCCGGAAGCGGGACCAAAACCATATACAAAGGCAGTATCTGGACGAATAGTATAATAATTGTAGCTAATTCAGAGGTTAACCAAGTGAAACCAAGACTTAACCCGGCTAAGGTAAGCTTTCGCTTTGCATATCAACAGCCATTTTTTGTATAAAAGTGAATATTTCTGCAGCAAACCTAGCTTAATGTTTAGGGCCGTGCTCTTAGTGTGACTATTGAAGCGCTCGCAAACGTTATATCTTTTTTTAGCAGTTCGTGGGCTCCATAGCTGCTCCCACCATGGAAAATGTATCTGCAAAAAAAAGAAATCGGATATGCACTGGTGCGGTTCTGGGCAGTCCAAAAGTGCAAACTTTTGGCAAATGACAGCGTTGAATTTAAATTTCGTAGGAGTAGGGGTACTTGCAAGACTGACGAGCGAGAAAATCTGAAACCTTAGGTTTCTCGGTTTTTTGCAACAACTACTAAATCCGCATTTTCACCCAGCTTGCATGCGTTATACCAAATGCGTACTAATTTCGTCCACTCCCCTGGATGAAATGAAAATGGTAGGAAGTTCAAATTTCTCGAGAATATGAGGAACATCGTGAGTGATCTGCGGGTGAAACTCTATGAAAAATACTCTACAAGTACTCAAAAGCAGGGCGATTCCACGAGAGAACGAACATGCGTGTACACGACCATTTTTTGTTCATTCTTGTTTTTTTATTATATATGCGCGCAAAATGGAAACCCCCGAAAATCAAGTTTGTTTTCTCCTGAGGTGCGTAGTTCGGGAGAAAAAAATGTTTGAATGTGCCCGGAGCGCAGCGGTGGTTTCGGCAACTGCAGATTTTTCCAAGTTTGCGTCTCTGTGTACGTCAAGCAGTACAAGGGGTGTGTATAAAATTTTTTGGGCCATAAACTAGACCAGAATGCTAATCCGTGTAACGCAAAATCAGCGTCCTGCAGCGAACCAAATGTTTTTAAAAAAATCGTGAAATCGGCCCAGACGATAGTTTGTTAGTGTTTTTGACGCCCCCTATCTCCATTTCTTCTTTTCTGAAAAACTTGTAAGTCGGCCATTTTATTGGCCATACGTGTCTGAACGCATCAACAAAAGATGGTGTTTGTAGAAAATTTAGAAGTACTAAAAAAATTGAATAACTACGGCTCTTTTTCAGAAATTGCGCAAATTCAAAACTCAATATAAAAAAAACCCCATACTCGATTTTCTTCAAAATTGCAGAAACAAGACTCCTTTACTTGCACAATAAAACTGTGGAAAAACATGTTGCATCATTTTGTTGAGAACAAAGTTATAAGGGGCCAAACTTGGGGCTCGCGCGACGCGTCTTGGCGCGCCGCGGTAAGTTCCGGCCGCGGTTGCCGGACGTTGCGCGAGTGTGCACGGGCGGTAATTCACATTCCACTGCCACATGCCGGCACGGTGAATGTCTTTCCAATATTGCTAAACGAAAAAAACTATTCTGGAGATTCTTCTGTTTTTTTTTTTTTTTTTTTTTTGCCCTCCTCTGTTTCCCTCATTTGTTCTTTAACGAGCTAACTTTCTGGCCGATATCAGCTCGAAAGCGCACCTTTGCGAACGCCACTCTTCTTATAGGGAAAGGAAAGAAGGATTTGAAACAACAGGAAAAGTTTTTCCGGTGGTTATATCGGGTAGAAGTGGTAGGAGTGGTCGAAAGTTTCTATTATTATGGCGCTTCGGTCACAGCACGAGTAAATTACTGAAGGGATTTCAGATTTTTCACAAAAATATTTATTCAAGCAAAAAGACACAAGTTTGGAAATTGGCTGTCAGACTATCGTGATTAATTATTTACAGTCAGGAACACAGCAAAAGGCATACGTGTGGGAATACAACTCAAGTAAAATATTTATAATATCTGCACCACTGCTTCCTCGGGCGCTCATACAGTCAAGCACAGCCACTTCGCAGACGTGTAGTTTGCTCTGGAACGTTCGTACAGCTGATATTTCTTCTTGAAATGGCTGGCTGCACCGTCACTAACGTAAACAACGTAGCTGTACACAGGGGCACTTTCTTCCAGGCATTCGTGCACCTTGTGGAGCGAGCGCATAGCATGCATGTGCGGCATCGTGTTGCATGTGATCGCTAACTACTGCGAAGCTCTGAACTGATTTTCTTGTAGTTACAACGCACGTAAACAGTGAAACCTGTGTTTTGTGCCAGTGGTACGACTGGACTTCATTTGGCAGAATAACTGTCCAATTTTCAGAGAAGTCGAAGTGCAGTACAATGCTTGATCGCCGTTCGCATCTTTTCGCTTCGTTTATGGCAATGGCCTGGGTCCGCCTAATAGAGTCATGGGAAATCCACTTGGTGACCCATTTGCCTAGCTCCTTCACGAATGCAGCTGGCGGTAGACTCTTTTTTATCAGAGAACCAATTTCCCATACAGCGTATGTGACGTCTTCTTCGTCCGAAACGCCCAAAGCGGACATGGTAAGGTTGTCGGCCATTGGGAATTGCCGGCACGCGCCCAAGAAACACTGCGTCGATGGTGAGGTGCAAAGACAAAGCTCCTTTAAGTTGCTCATTCTTCGGTCAACCCCTGTAACATTTTGCAGGGCTAAAGCAGACAGGTCGGCATTTGCACAATAAACGCAGACGCACACTTCATGCTGGGGTGAGTGCAAGACTTGGACGGGAATGAACTGTGGGTGGGTGAACGGGTCACACTTTTTTTTTCAGAACAACATCCGCTAGGCTTCCCCTGCCACATCTATCAGGATAAGAGTGTGCGGGTAGTCGAGCAAGCAAACACGCGCACAAATGCACGTGCAAACACTTAGGCACACACGAAAGCATCCACCCATGAAAAAAAAAAAAAAAAACTTTTAAGGGGAGGAGTCAAAAGCAAACAAAAAATATGGCAAGAGTAAAGCAAAGGGAAGCATCCGTTGGGAGCCCATCAACCAGTGAGTTGAAGGACAGAAAAGGACGGGGCAGTAGCCTCCCCTTACTGCAATTTTCGTACGCAAGCGTATCAAAATCGCTAGTAATACTGTAATGTACGCTTCGCCTTTGTGATATGTGACTAAACAATAAATATACGGCAATAATATGACAACAGACCGGAATTTAGTAATACGTCAAGAAGCCAGGTACCCGACCGCACCTGATTCTCATTCCAGTAAAATAGGTTCGCGTGCACGTGGCGTCTCCGAAAAGCCTCCTACGGCCTCGTAAGCCGTGGTGGAGGTGTTTGTTTCCTGGTTAGTTATTTTTAAGGTCGTTCTCTCATGTTTGCCTCAAAGAAGGCGGTGGGATACCCTGTACTGACGCCAGCGCACCATGCACCACCAGCGGAAATGCGCCCGTCGTGGTGGGGAACTGATTAGGGTCTGAAGGTCAATCCATTCCCTCCCTTGTAACTGCCCGTGCGCCATCTGTTTCGGTTGCCTGCGCATCAGAGGAACCTTTGTTTTTTTTTTTTTTGTTTTTTTTTTGCATCCCGCAAAACACTGGCGCCGCAAAGGAGCGCTTTCGAGCTGATATCGGCCAGAAAGTTAGCTCGTTAAAGAACAAATTAGGGAAACAGAGGAGGGCAAAAAAAAAAAAAAACAGAAGAATCTCCAGAATAGTTTTTTTCGTTTGGCAATATTGGAAAGAGATTCACCGTGCCGGCATGTGGCAGTGGAATGTGAATTCCCGCCCGTGTACACTCGCGCAACGTCCGGCAACCGCGGCCGGAACTTACCGCGGCGCGCCAAGACGCGTCGCGCGAGCCCCAAGTTTGGCCCCTTATAACTTTGTTCTCAACAAAATGATGCAACATGTTTTTCCACAGTTTTATTGTGCAAGTAAAGGAGTCTTGTTTCTGCAATTTTGAAGAAAATCGAGTATGGGGTTTTTTTTATATTGAGTTTTGAATTTGCGCAATTTCTGAAAAAGAGCCGTAGTTATTCAATTTTTTTTAGTACTTCTAAATTTTCTACAAACACCATCTTTTGTTGATGCGTTCAGACACGTATGGCCAATAAAATGGCCGACTTACAAGTTTTTCAGAAAAGAAGAAATGGAGATAGGGGGCGTCAAAAACACTAACAAACTATCGTCTGGGCCGATTTCACGATTTTTTTAAAAACATTTGGTTCGCTGCAGGACGCTGATTTTGCGTTACACGGATTAGCATTCTGGTCTAGTTTATGGCCCAAAACATTTTATACACACCCCTTGTATTGCTTGACGTACACAGAGACGCAAACTTGGAAAAATCTGCAGTTGCCGAAACCACCGCTGCGCTCCGGGCACATTCAAACATTTTTTTCTCCCGAACTACGCACCTCAGGAGAAAACAAACTTGATTTTCGGGGGTTTCCATTTTGCGCGCATATATAATAAAAAAAACAAGAATGAACAAAAAATGGTCGTGTACACGCATGTTCGTTCTCTCGTGGAATCGCCCAGCATTATATGCATGTTTTAGACTTTTTGGGGAGAAAAACGTGTTCTCAGAGTCTAAATTCTGAGGCAACAGGCATTGCCTTCGGTTTGGTCACTGGTGGTAGGAAAAGTTCCGAAGTTCTGGTTCATTTATGTTGTATGAAAAGTTAAAACATCTGTGCATTCGACCTAATACTTTGGGCCTAATACGAAGTGCCTACAACGTTTAACCATCTGTTCAGAAGAACAGTTCAAATTTTTACAGAATACCGGGCATGATATCGTTCATGTGCGGCCAAAATTTAACATGCGTGCCTTCATTACGGCCTCTTTAAAATGTTCCCGTACAAGCAGCCGCATGCGCCATAAAGCATGTTCCATATGTCCGTTTTCTAGTGAATGAATGAGGCTAGTAGCAATTACCGGCTTCGCTTAAAATTGGCTCGCGACTCTTTAAGGTTACACAGGAATGCCGCGATGTTTTTTTTTTTTTAGTCATGACATACTTGGGTGGCTGTGAGAAGGGCTTGCTTCAACCCAAGCAGCAGGGCAAGGAGCAACTTCATCCTCGAACTGTAGAAGAGAATGAAAGCAAGGTATCACCCACACCTCTTGATTAGCACTCCCTGTGTTACACGAATGCCCCTTCGCCGCGGGCAAGACGTATATGGCTTGTATTCCAGTGTGCGGCACGTAACTGTCTAGCACCATCGTATGGAATAATTTATTGCCTCAGCCAGTTCTACACCAGAACATTCAATCGTACGACCACCTCCGCCATATCTCGTCGTGCTAGAGGCCAGTTGTAAGCGCCGCACTGTGCACCTTTTCTTTTGTCCACAACGTTTCTGCGCTTTAGGCGTCATTGCGGATCACCAAGTCACCGAGCCACGCGCTCGGCAATATCCCAGTTCATGAGAGAAGTGGCAAAGGAACCGGAAGGAGCGGCGGCGCGTTCCCGCTTCTTGAGACCGAATAGGACGGTCGCCATTGATGTGAGCTTTCTAGTGATCCTTACCGTGAGTAAGGAGACAATGCCCTTCAGAGGGAAGCCGGATTGGGATGTGCATGCATTTTAATAATATATCTGCAAACACGCACCCATTCCTTCTTCTTATCGTCAATTCCTCTTTCAAAGCTATGGGTAAAGCATTCTCTGTATCTGTAGAAAGGGCCAACCCTGAGTCCACCTCTGACTGCTTCTGTTTGCGTATGCGTAAGTTCGTGAACACACTCTCGAAGTAGCTTAATCATACGAAACACTGACGAACCTCCGAAATTCGGATAAGAAATGGAGATTGCGCCTATGTCCTTCAGGTGTCACGAGCACTATAAATGTAATTATCTTCCTTTTAAAACCACATGGAAGCTTACCTCGCATCCCAAACACCATTGGAAAGCAAAAAGTATGCTCATTTGGTTGTGACAGTACATCGTGTTCAAAGCGGGTCTGTGTACAGACGAGAACTAATATATATCGCCACAAAACGAAGGAAGGCTGTCTTATACTGCTAGCTTTACTTTGATGACCAGAAGGTTAAAAACAGATACAATGTCAAGAGTATTTTCCTTCTCGCAGCTTCTCCAAGCGCATGAAGTGCACTGACCCCGCTTACTGCGTTACTTTGCATAACAATTACCGCGATAAAGTTGAAAACCTAGGACGCACACCAGTTTCCTTGCGCTGTTAAAGGGGACACGAAAAACGCTTCGAACATGCTCGGTGAACCGACGGAATAGTAAGGTTATACACTTAAGGGATTCTGAGAAGAACATCGTTTCCTAACGAACAGAACGAAGCCCACAATTACGTTGCAGAATTTGGAAGACTTTCGTCGCGCTGGTTTTATCGTACCCCTCGCCTCCCCAAGCGCCATCTGCGGCTTTTCGTGTTAGGAAGCAAATGTACCTGCTATTGATCAACTTTTTTTCATGCACTTCCGATAACGAGAGGGCATCGCCCATCGCATTCGCCTGCATCAATTATTTTCGAGGTAGTATATCGTGGGCGTGGTAGCAGGACCATCTGCATACAGCGTGGAAAATAATTATGTAGGCTCTGCGGGTACCAGTTTTACGTGTAAAAGCCTATCACTGAGGAGTTCGTGTACCGAAGCGTTTCAGAGAACAGCGTTGCACCATTTATAATTGCTCCTCCACGATGGAAGAAAATGAATAGCGCAGAGATATTTAAAAAGAAGACTTAATAATCAGACCGTGTCTATTTTCCTTTTCCATTCCTAAAACACTTTTAGAAAAGAAACGTTCACTTGCAACGTCCACTCCGTTAATGCATGCACCGATTGCTTCAGCCATATCGCAAGGTAATAAGGCAAAGCACACAATGGCCGAAACTAAACCCATGTGCTTCACGCACGTAGAATGAAGAGCTCGGTCCTCTGTCTATTTAATTCTGCCTGATTCTTATGAGGACTGCTTGCGTGCAACGCTATGAGCCCGCGTTCATTATTGACTAGAACTCTTAGGCATATAACGAATGTAGCCGCAATCGTATTTTCAATCTAGAGAAAACCGCACGAGGTATGAGGCCTTTGCAAGGGGGTACGGTGACGAGCTGAGCCAGTCTGTAAAGATGTGATTGGAAAATGAGACGTATGTGCTGCGTTGAAGTACGAAAACTCTGTAAATGTTCATTGCATTCACCGAATTACGCCAAAAAGAGATAAGGGTACCACACGGAAGCATATTTATCAGCTCCATGGTGTCGGAGGAAGATATTTCAGGACGCCTTTGCGCAATAACACCGAGCTTGACAAGAGCTGTGCCCGAGGGCATTTGTTCTAGAGCTATTCAGGGCATTATATTACCATGTGAGAATAGCGCATAGAAGATAGGAGCCCCCAAGTACGGTGTCGTTCCACCCTTCACTTTCGTTGCGCCCTTGACTGCGAGGTTCATATCAGCAAGGGCGAAAAATAACCGATGATTACAGGCATAAAAATACTTTTCCGAAAGGTTTTCCGCTTTCCCGTACAGACGCGCTTTAGATACTCACTAGTTCAGAGTCGCCGTGAACCAGAAGGCTATGGGGGAACCAATTGTGCCCTTCTTCGTCGTCACTGGCCGCGCGCCTCCTAGCGGAACATTGTAAATTAATCTCCCGGACCTATTGACCAGATATTTTTCGCCGCTTATGAGTCAGTTACTCGGAAGAATTTAATTTTTCTACAGACTGGTTCATAGCAAACATAGGATTTAGTTATTTTTAACAGCGCACCGTGCACATGCTCTTACACAGTAAGGTATGTGCCTCGCTCCACTTGGCTTGAGGGAAGAGAGAATAGTCTTTAATGCACCATGCTGTGCCCGGCGAGTACGTGATTGAGAGAGAGAGCTCTTATTGAAAAAGCAGAGAGGTTTTCCGGCGTCTACAGTCGCCTACATGCTTCTCTGCTGAGGTTTGGAGATGGAAGAAGAAAAGACTGAAGAGCTGGGCAGGAAATAAAAAAAAAATTTACACCATCTTCCCGCGAGGGGAACCATGGGGTAGATGCAACGCATCGGGGGTTGCCGTTGCGTTTCCGTTATGTTAGCGATGTCAGCGTGTGGATTGCTGTTGTTGTGTATCCTATTTACGCAGCATGTTCACCCCCGATGCGTCGCATCTACCCCATGGTTTCCCTCGCGGGAAGATGGTGTAATATTTTAACCGAGCGCAAGCTGCGCGCTAACGCACAACTGGCACGGCGACGGGAGCGAGCACAGCCGAGCGCAAGCTGCGCGCTGACCGCGCTGACGCACAGATGGCGCTGCGGTGAGAGCGACGGAGCGCGCAGCTGCCGCGGCGAGGGGAATGGGGGAGGGATACGGACTACGCCAACGACACGACGCGGGACAAGGCGAGTTAAAGAGATGAGTTGCATCTAAAATAGCAGTGGCTTAGCTCGGCTATGCCAGGATATACGTAACGTGAGCTGAAGTTCGGCTGGATATTTTCATGTTTCCTGGTTGTCTAAGATTAGCTGATTGTCATGCTTACTGCCGCTAAAACGATTTCCAATCCAATTCAGTCCAGTCTAATCCAATCCAATCCAATCCAGTCCAACCCAGTCCAGTCCAGTCCAACCCGATCCAATCCGATCCAGTCCAGTCCGGTCCAGTCTAGTCCAGTCACTACTCCTCGCGCTTGTGCAGCACGGCTCTCCAGGAGCCACGCGAAACGGCTATCAAGCGGCTCCGGCGCAGCGTCAGAATTGGCCACTGCGCAACGGAGGCGCACAGCTGGGCACGCGCTAGCGCCAGTGCGTCTGCCGCGGCTATGACGTCACTCCTCTGGAATGCGCAGACCGGCGAATGTGCAGACCCAATTCTCTACACAGGCCGTACTCCATTTGAATTGAATTTCCGATCAAAGCTAATACAATGCGATTTAATCCAATCCGTACCCAATCCAATTCTGCTCGCGCTTACGCAGCACGGCCCTTCAAGGTCCACGCGAAACTGCGCAACCTCAGCCAGTGTAGCTTACGCAACAAAAAACTGTCGTGGACTGGGCGCGATAACGGACTTACACACATTTGGTTTCTGTTCTGAGCTTGCGAAAAAAGGAAGAGGTAAAAAAAATTCCCCGCATTTCCCCGAGGGGAAGAATGTGAAAGTGCGAATGCACGAGTTGAATTTGCGCGGTTCGGTAATGTTCGCGAAAGAGAGATCACACACACACACACACACACACAACTACAAAGAAAGAAAGATGCATTTATTCACAGACACCTATTTGTGTTGTCGTTGTACTTGATTGCTAGAGCGGATCTCAGCTTTGAAATTTCCTGTCAGTACTCCTTTAAGCGGGTGCATTAGCCCTTCTCACGCCCGATTCCTGGCCAATCCCCCACGTGGGTATGTGCCATGTCAGCGGCCAGGCAGCGCGCGCCCATCTCCCCCCGTTGCCAAGGAAGACGAGGAGATTCCTGGCCAATCCCCCACGTGGGTATGTGCCTTGTCAGCGGCCAGGCAGCGCGCGCCCATCTCCCCCCGTTGCCAAGGAAGACGAGGAGCGCGCGCACCCGCAGCTGTTGCTATGCGGACGGCGGCGTACGCTTCAGGCTCGCTTAAGAAGTGCATTCGCACTTAAAACAAGATCACAGCCTGCGTTACGTGGCCTTCGTTGTTCTTCGGTTGTCCATGGTCGCGGACCAAACAACCACAGGCGGTCTCTTCGTACAATCTCTACTTGAACCTTTAAATGTGGCCCTCTTGTCGGCTTCCGAGAGCCTCGTCCACAGATACTATCTATTTTGATGAAATTTTCCCCTATAATGCCAAATTACTCCCTCTGAATGTTTTGACAGGCCTCCTACAGGATCATTTGAACGGTTTCTCTTCCCACGCCATTATTGCAACTGATGCCTCTGTATGGAAGCAGAAGGCAGGCGTGGGTATTTTTTCTACCGGTGTAGATAGGGCCTCTTCTCTGCGCTTGCCAAACTCCCTTACTTCTTTCCACTCAGAATTTCTCCCAATAGTCTTGTCCTTTCGTAAGCTTGGTTATTCTACACAACAGGCAACAATTCTCACGGATTCATTTTCCGTTTGCCATGCACTTACTTTCACAACCTCATCCCCCCTACGTCGAGCCCTTGCTTCTTTATCGCCTCCCTCCCTCCGAGAACTTCGTTTGGTTTGGGTGCTTGGACATGCAGGTAGCTGTCTTAATGAATCTGCGGATGCCCTGGCGGGAATGGCATTGGGCGGCCCAGTAGTGGAGGGTTCTGCCGCCCATTACCCTCATAACTGCGGCTCGCTTTCCTAGGCTGTGCTTAGAATTATGCCTGATTCTGTTTACGAAAACTCGGAGCTCGAGCACCTCCGGTACTCATGGAAGTGCAGCATACGCCAGTCGCGAGCTTGCGAAGTCACCCTCACTAGCTTTCGCTGTCACGTGCCAAATTTAAATTTTTCTTACACCTTTGTATTCTGGCTCCGTCGCCGCTATGCGCTTTCTGCAATGAACCAGACACGATCGACCATTTCTTCTTCTCCTTCCAACGGTTCTCCTCTATAAGACAAAGGTAGACACTTAGAAGACACATATAACCAGCTAAACCTCCCGTTGTCTGCTACACTTATTTTGTCATTCGTGGCGAAGGAACTGGGATTCTGCAGACCATGGGGATCTTTGGCGTGCCTTACACTCATTAATTCTAGAATCAGGCCGTCGGCCGTGCTAGCTATCATTTGACCCTGCTGTATTCTCCTGTCAAACGTGTGCGCGCCTTGCTCACTGCTTCGTCTGTGCCAGGTTCTCTCTTCGTTATACTTACTTCTTAATTTTCATGTTTTTTTTCTTACCTTTTTAATTTCTGTCTGTAATCTCCTAACTTTTATTTCCCTAGTCATCCACTGCTAAGCAGGTCAACAAACGAGCAGGAAACGAGCCCCTCCATAGTTCTCACCTTCTTGCTTTCCCGTCGTGACTTCAGTACCTTGCAATGCTTTCATCTTATCCTATAGCCTCGCCTGCCTTGATTAGGCCCCCTTTCCCCTCTGTTCCCCGACACCACTCCAACGACCCCCCCTTTCTTTCCCCACCCCTTGCGTTCTGCGGCTTCGTATGCTTTTGTGTCGCGTAGAGCCTACGTTTTTGCTTGATATATATATATATATATATATATATATATATATATATATATATATATATATATATATATATATATATATTCCCCCCAAAACTGCATTGTTTCTTTCGGTAAAGCCCCCATTTCCTGGCAAATCCCCCTGAATGAGTATGAGCCATCTTTCTGGTACCACTATACCAACACACGGAGTGGTCCTTGGGTTACGTAAAAGTCCCGGTGGTCTCACAGAGAGAGAGAGAAAGAGAGGAAAAAACATCTTTATTTACCCTTCTATAAAGGCTTCTGCTTTGCTGGGGGGGGGGGGGAAGGGGGGGGCTGCTGTTACTAGTCGCCCCCAAGAACTGCTTCAATGTGTTGGAGGAGGGCCTCCCACAGGGCCTCCCAACTGCCTCAAGTGGAAGGAGGGCCTCCCACTTAACCACCTCTTGAGGAGGTGGTCAAATGTCTGACTGAGGGTGGGTACCAGCCGGTGCTTCTTGTGCGCTTGTGGAAAGCGAGTTTGAACTGTTTTAGGGGGTCCTACGGGGACCCAGCCACCCCGCCCAAGTGCCAAAAGAAGGGGAAAGGGAGTCTGTGTATATGTTCCTTGTCTGTATAATCTCTACACATGTAGTCCACATGTAGTGCTGGTTGTTAGGGTACCTGTGACCGCAGCGTGGGCAGCTAGTGCGGCCAGGTTTATTTTCTTTGTAGTGGATGAGATGCGGAGTGCGTAGGACACTTGCTTGAGCGGCGGATGCAACTTGTCTTCGATCGCGGCCAAGAGATTGGGGGAACGCAGTGTGTGTCTTGATCTGTGCGCACCTCAACCCTATTTATATTTGCTTTGGGTATGCCAGGTCGGTGATGTGGCGATGTCAGGCAGGCGGTGCCGGACTCAGTGGTGGTGGCAACATGGTTCGAGCATCCCACGCAGCGAGCGCCGCTCCCTGACTCGTGAGAGATCGGCGTTGTTCGTGTTGGAGAGACCAGTCATAACAGCACAAGCAGAAGCTGTTTGTGGACCGGTTATAATTTGTGTTACACTCAAATACCCACCGGCTCTCGACGTTTTACGGATCGTTTTACGGAGCCGGCTCTTTTCAAGCGCTGACGGGAGACCTAGTGAAGGCCTCTCAACCTGCAGTGCACCGCTTTGCTTGCAAACCGTGTGTAACGTGCTGGCAGGCGCAGTGTTCGCCATTGGAGACTCAAATGAGTACCCACGGAGGGCACTGCTGCAGCATTTTCTGCAAACTTCCCGCTCAATGCTTTATGACGAACGCATCGCCGGTCCGTCTACCGAGAAGTTGCCGCGCATATGTTGTCAAAACGCTGAGAAGTCCACTCTACCTTGCCAAGCCTAAATCTTAGGGAAGGTACGGCGAGTGAATTGTGCGAAAAAGTGGAAAATAACCAGTTAGACAATCAGCAGATAGGAAGATCACGCAGCATCCGTTGGCATCATTTCGGGGGCACTTCTGTCTAATGTTCGGGATTTAGGATGGTTGCGTGGCTGGTAAGTTCTCTCGACGTGTGACCGTTCGTCTGCATGGCGAGATTTGGCGTTGTGCGTTTCTCACGGTGCCCGCACTGCGGGCACACTGAAACATTGGAACATGCCTTATTGCAGTCACGGTCGTGTAGCGGCGATGTTTTGGACTGTGTTAGGCGGGTTGTTTGGTCTCACACTTCGAATGTGTGCTTCCTTGTGTGTGCTGGTGCTTTTTTATTGTGGCGAAATCGTGGTGTCGCGTGTCTTCACGGCCGACCGCAACGGGCGATTTTTCCACTGATGTGGCGTGTGCGGTCAGTCCTTCTGAGTCACTCGGAAAATGAGTTAGCAGCTCTAGGCGAAGAAACCTTTCTGTTACGCTGGTCCACGCGCTTCATAGTGGTCAGGAACAACATCCTGAGCATCACTATTGTGCCGTATTGAGTTTCAGCTTGTTTCTGAACTCTTTCTGTGAACACCTGTGAACTTTTTGTGGATTAATTTCAGAGTAGCTGAATCGTTTCACCACCACAGAGATTTGTTGTGAAAAGTATTGACTACTTAAAGTACTAGGAAAGTGATTGGCTTTTTCTGTTTTTCATGGCAGCGCTGTTACCACTAGTCGCTGCGCACTGATATGTAGTTTTGTAATAAATTCTCTTTTGCCACCGTAAGGAGCTTCTGGGAAAACGCCACTAGTTTGAGCGGCTAGTGCACTTAACGAAAGCGTCGAGGTAGTGCTGCAAGTGGTATTATTGTAATTCACGACACTTTGATTACTGATATAAGCCAAATCCACTCAATTGCGTTTGCACTTTGGTAGAGTGGAACCCCGCTGATACGTCCCCCGGACTTACGACGACCCGCTTCTTACACGGTTCACCGTGGTCCGGGCAAACTCCCCATAGAAACAATGCATTTAAAACCCCGATGGTATGACGCACGGGTGCACGCAGTCCGCTTCATACGACGGACCCTGGTGCGGATAAACCGGCGTTTTTCCCATATTTTACAGCGCTTCGCTGCCTCGTCCCAACCTTTCTTTATTCTGAACCCCTCTTTGACGCTGCCTGATGTGCAAAGGTCCGCAGGCGGGCCAGACCACTTGCTGAACAGACGCAAGCAAGCAGGCTTCCTGGTTGTGACAGGACTAGTGCATCGATTGCAGCCGTCGAGCCTTCGACGAGCCGAACGCACCATAGTCTGTCCCCCATCCACCTCCTTCATCCCTCTCTTCCTATCCTGAAACCCCCTTCCCTTCCCTTCCCTGGCCTGGGTTGTATGAGGGTTTACTCGCCGTTGAGTTCAACAACATCCATAGTTCTTTTCTCTTCGCCGCTTTCTTAATAAATCACCACCACATATATCGCTCGTCCAAGGCGCGGGGCTTGCGGGCTATAAATATCGCCGGACGGCACACATGTCGCGTAGCGCGCGGCGCTTGCCTGGCGGGGCACCTCGGACGCCGTGGAGGGGAGGGGGCACAACATAGGCGCTTCTCTTTTTTAAACTTGACATTTCAGGTTAATGTTCGAAAATCACGCTAAAACACGCAAAAAATACCCGGTTACAACTTAAGAACGGCACCGAAAGTTGCCGCTGTGCCTTATCACCGTAGCCGGATGTTTCTCCGCGCGGCGCAAGTAGGGCGTTACTGGGAATATTTTGAACATGGCGTGAGCCGTTCCCGTTATTTTTTGGACTTAATATGCTTATAAACGACTCCAGTGACGACAAACAAACGGCGTGACACAGGCAGACGATATCACGCATTCATAGCAAACCCCTTTCAAAACGCGCGCGCACTGACGTCATGGGTCCGGCGCTTTAGCGGAGTGATACACTGCATGAGGTGGTGCCGTTCTTGAGTTGTAACCGAGTATAGTAGTTTAGATTAATTTTTAGCCCACCTGTTCCCTGAGTCTACTAGGGCGGCATTTACCCGCACCCCACTCACACGACACCCCGTTCATACGACGCTTTCTCGTGGTCCCTTGAAAGTCGTATTATCAGAGTTCCACTGTATATCCATTGAACATTTACCAAGTATACCTTGTCGCATCCCTCGTCAAAGTGGCTTCACAACCCCACAAATACGGTCGCGCTATGGGAGGCAGCTCTGGCCAGCTCCGACTTCGCGATTCAGACGGACTTAATTCTTCGAGCCCGGCGAGGAGCAGAAGAGTCTGGGCCCTGGAAGGAGGGCACCACCCCTAAGACAATCACGCCACCTCCTTTTTTCCTAATAATAAACGTTTCATCTCTCTCTCTCTCTCTCTCTTTCTGGTCTTCTTCTTTCTCTTTATGTTGCAACATTGTGTGCTTGTTAGCAGTGCTTTTGGTATACACAGTGCAGCAAGCAAAAAAAATGTTGTGCAGGTTAGAGTATTGCACACGTTTCTCCTTTAAAGGGGCACTGACACAAAAATTTAGCATCTTGTTTTTTTCGTTGCGATAAGTAGCTAGTGACCTACTTATAACCTGTAGAAACCTCATTTGCTTCAGCGTGCGACGGTTGTTTAATTAGAGGGATTTTAAATGCGGCCAGTCGCAGTTTCGGTTTCAGCGAGTGCCGCGAAACGATGGATTTTGTGGATTTTGTGTGAACAAAGCTGACCACGTGACCGTCGGAGGGATATCACAGAGCAGAGCCGCCGTAGCACTGTCGAATCCGCATCGACGGCAGTTTCTGCGAATGCCCCCACGTACTGATCTCGTGAGGCGCTTAATTAAAAAGCGACCGTGGATGTGACGCAGGCGCTGCGAGTGCAAATGCTACCGCGGCTAAAGAACGACGCGCGACGCTCGAGACGGTGGGTGGCAAGACGCGCGCTGGGAGCAGCCGGCCGGTCTGCCTACAGGTCCGCCTACAGATGTGTTCGGCTCAGCACTGCGGCGGATATTCGAGTGCCGCACTCGTAAGCGGTGCAGATGACAATTTTTAATGCAACCCGCCATCCCATCATTAACTCCTTTCTCATGTAAGCCACTATGGTCGGGACTTGGGGACAATTTCGTGCAGCGGTAACAAGCTATCACTCGAGCTACCTGCGCCGGCCTGGGCCACTTCGCGGCCGTGGCCGCCGCCTGCACAGCGACCGTGCGGCTAGCTCAGTGAGCTTTTCGTGCCTCCGGCGCGTTTTCGCATCCAATGGTAATAAACAGTAATAGAAACAGAGTGCCTGGAATCGCTGTAGAACTTTGGTCGCGGTTAGCTGCCCGATTAGCTGACGAAATCACGGCGCCTCCGCCGCCAACGATCGGGTCGTTCGTTCTCGAGAGCAGAAGCTCCGCCCTCCGGCCCTCCGATTGGAGCGGCGAGCCAGGCGAGCCCGTGTAAAACGCCGGTAATGCGGAAGCGGCAAACACAAACTCGTGACGTGTTTGGATGTTGTTTATTTACAATTGCGCGTGGTCCTCTGCTGGCTGCTCGGTTGCGTTTCGCACACTTCAAAATTGATTTTAAATATGTTCTAGGCTGTATTCGCCGCTGATATTTTGCAGATGATGTATATGTGTTCCCACCAATCTATCTCCGACGTTATCTCGCCTTCAAAATTTTGTGTCAGTGCCCCTTTAAAGGGAACATGAATACACCATACATCTTTGTTTTGTTTTAAAAAGCTGCCTTCAGTTACACCCACGATCATTATTACAGACTACAAGCATGTAGAACTTCTCGAGCGGCTTCAACTAACACCCCCGCCACACAAAGTTTATTGCAGCATCCTTCACAACACCGCGTAAGGATCATTTGTGCTCCAGCCCATGCCGACGTGCCTGGCAACGAAGCTGCCCACCAGCACGCCCGAGATCTGACACTCCGGGCTAGTCAGGAGTTCGGCGAGCAGTGGTATGTCTGTTCCCTCTTGTCCTTTAAAGAAATCACGCAGCACGACCGCTTGGAGCGAACAATTTGCCGTCCTTCCCACAAAAACCTCGCAAAAGAACAACAACGCCACCTTCGCGGCATCCAAACGAACACCTTTTCCCACCCAACTAGAGCCCACGTTCTGGTCCCCACCCTGTATCCCTCGCAATGCAACCTCTGCGAGGCTCTGGCCACGCTTTACCATATAATGTGGGGCTGTGGTAAGGACCCCAACCTACCCCCCCCCCCCCCCCCCCCGCTGCCCTTCCCCTCCCCTGAGGACTGGGAGAGAGCCCTGTCCAGCTCGGACCCTGACGACCAGCTTTGGCTGGTAAATAGAGCCCAAAAATCCGGGCGGTCTCAAGGGGTCGTCGAATAAGGACTTTTCCCCAATACAAACTGTTCCAAGGGACGTTTATTCCTCCTCCTCGATTCTGGCCCCAAAGCTGGACTCACACAGAGTTATTGCAGCTCCAAATTTTTCACTTCACACTGTAATCAGTAAGGTAATTTCTGGTAACCAAACAGCGTAGTCAGTGTGTTAACTGCATATGCGAGCATTCAGGCAGCACAATCGAATTGAACCTAGGGTCCAATACAATTACACAGTCATGTTTACTGATGGTGGCTTTTCTCGACCGTCTACTGCACCGCTAGTCTAGTCAGTCCCAGCGACGCCACAAGAACCGTGCGAATTGGTGGCGAGTCTCCACTCCGTCATCTGTGGACCTTATTCTGTAGAATGCCTTTGGCGTCAGTTTCATACTGAATTCTTGCCCTTTTCAGCCATACTTCATCAAACTCACCCCCTCACTGTTTCCCAAAACACTCTGCCAGCACTGCGGAGAATGGGTCACAGTACATCATCACATGTGGGCTTACCTCGGCAGAACTGGGCGCCACTCACTCACACTCACGCTCACCAGTCGTCCTCACAACTCGCACTTATGCTCACTCCGCGCCCTCACCACTCGCACGTGCACTCGCGCTTACGTTCACCACTCTCCGTGGCCCCTCGCACTCCCTTACGCTTACGTTCTCCGCTTGACGCCACCACTCACACTCACTCGCGCTCACGCTCACCACTCACACTCACTCACGCTCACCTCTCGTCTTCACCACGCGCACTCACTCGCTCTCACCACTCATCGTCACCCCTCGCACGCGAGTGTGTGCAGCAGACCCTCCATGAGTCATGATACAGAACAGTATCAGTGCATTCATGTGTCAGAAGTCTATCGATATGATATTAATACAACAGGCCACCAGAGAAGAAATTTTAGGGTGCGGTATAGCAAGAGCTCGGCGACTGCATACCTATTTCCGAAACTAAAAACAATCCCGCCATTACAACCACCACTGCGAGTGGCTCCGGCGACGAATAGACAACAGCGAGTGCAAGCGCTGTAGTGCCGCTCACCGCGGTAAGCCCCGCAAATGGCGCCAGTAGCGCGGGTGCAGTCGCGAGTGGTGAGCGGGGCTCACTGCACGTGGCGCTCGCACTCACACTCGCCATTCAAAACGATGGTCAGGCTCACTCACCACTCACTCATGAGTGGTGAACCGGGTGTGTGTGAGTGCACTCGTGAGTAAGCCTGCCGACCTATGCATATGGCCTGCAAATCTGACCCCTTCCTTCTCGTGACTTCCCTCGACCAATTGGAAGCAGCGCTGGGTTGCTCAAACCTGGATCTCCAGAAGGCACTCACGGGTCGGGCAGCCATAGTCGCCAAAGTACTACGGTCTTCGGCCGCCAAGCTGCACTAACCCCGAGTTAAATAAAAAAATAAAAGCTCTCTCTCTCTCTCTCTCTCTCTCTCTCTCTCTCTCTCTCTCTCTCTGTCTATCTATCTATCTATCTACATGAATCCACCATAACTTATTTTTATCCACCTTAATACGTCTTAACCTTAAGTCACCTTAATCTATCTTATTTTAGCTCGATTAATTTTTGCCACCCTAACCCCACCTTCATACTCCTTAACCCCACTTTAGTAATTATTACAATCAACCCCTGGCCAATCCATCCTAATTCATCTTAATTTACCCTAATCCATCCTAATTCATCCTAAACAACCGTAATCTATTTTCATCTGCCTTAAAACTTCCCAATTATTACTGTCAAAAATTAATAAATCATCATTCATCCTAATTTATCTTTACCCACCCTGATCCATTCGAATTCATCCTAACCCAACTGAATAATTCATCGTAAACCACCCCTAGTCCCCTTTAATAATCAGTTACACTTCGATCTTATTACTTTTGTGGGCAGGAGAGGGAGGAAGGAAGGAAGGAAGTTAGATGAGGTAGCCGAGATTAGAATAGGTGCCTGTACACCATTTACAGAGCTACTAGCCCGGGTATTCTGAGTCCATCCTCCACTCAAGCCTCCAGTGAAGGACAATCGATTTCCCCACGCGTATGAATTGAGGAATCCTCACCTCACCCGAGTTATAGTGTACCCGAGAGGACGGAGCAAATGGAGTAGAGGCGGGACTCAGAATACGGGCCATTTGGGCCGTATTCTGACAGCGCTGACAGCAGCTGGCCGAGACACTGTTCGTGTTGGGCGTACTGTGATCGTTCTTGTCATTCTCCGTTTTACCACATCCACCACGCGAAGCTGCTGCTTTACAGCTTCTTCTTCACCAAGAAGGCTACCCCGTACAGACAGACAGACGAAAGAAAGAAAGAAATAGAGAAAGAAAGGGAGGAACTTCACTAACACAAAGATGGCGAATCGGCCTATCGGTTAAACGGGAGGTTAAACGGGAGAGAGAGGTTAAACGGTTAAACTAGTTTAAACGGGAGAGAGAGAGAGAGAGAGAGAGAGAGAGAGAGAGAGAGAGAGAGAGAGAGAGAGAGAGAGAGAGAGAGAGAGCTCATTATTAGAAGAAAGCAGACAGAGAGGCCTACATGCTACTCTGTGGGAATGGGGCGAAGGGAATAAAGGCCCTAAAGGAAGGGGGTGAAAGACAGGGAAAGGAAAGGACGAGGTAAAAAATAAGGTAACACGGAGTGTTCCGCGGGTTGCGTAAAAGTCCAGGCGGTCTCACAGGTTGTGGATGTATAGTTTTATATTGTCTCTGTGACGCCAATGTCGTGTAAATAATCAAACACTGCATCTAATACTTTTCGCTGGGATGATGTCGAGCCTTGGACGAGGCGAACGCAACATAGACTGTCCCCCACTCACCTCCTTCTTCCCTCTTTTCCTATCCTATGAAACTGTCCCTTCCCTTCCCTGAACTGGGTCGTATTTATTTATTTTTATTTATTCAAGTTCCCCCTTAAGGCCCTCTAGAAGAGGGTATTACATAAAGGGGGGGGGGGCAATACAAGATGGTGTGAAAACAACAAAAAAGCAGTGGTGAACTCCCCGTTGAGTTCAACAATATCCCCAGTTCTTTTCCCTTCCCTGATTTCTTAATAAACCACCACCACCGATGGAAATGACCATGGTCCAAGTAGAGCTTTCAGTAATATACGTCCGTTGTTGAGGCACTCGATCTTCTTGGCAAGGTGGTTCCTTTCCTGGCTGCATGCCTCACACTCTAAGAAGACGTGCTCAACAGTTTCTGGCAAACCACAGTTATCACAACACATCACAACACAGTTATCACAACACAGAATTTAATCTATGGGTTTGTGGTTTGACCGAGAGAGAGAGAGAGAGAGAGAGAGAGAGAGAGAGAGAGAGAGAGAGAGAGAGAGAGAGAGAGAGAGAGAGAGATAAACGTTTATAAGGGGAAAAAAAGGAGGTGTCGCGATTGTCTTAGGGGTGGTGCCCTCCTTCCAGGGCCCCAGACTCTTCTGCTCCTCTCCGGGCTCGAATAATTAAGTCCTTCTGAATCCCGAAGTCGAAGCTGGCCAGAGCTGCCTCCCATAGCGCGACCGTATTTGGGGTGTTGTTTCCTGAAGGCCAGATGATAGGGCAGGCCCATGTTGCATGAAATAAGTTGGAAGGGTTTCCGCATTTATTGCATGCGTCTGTGTGTGTTTGAGGGAACATTTTGGATAGCCGGGATTTGTTAGGGTAAGTGTTCTTCTGGATTTGCCTCAGCGTTTGAGCTTCTGCGCCAGAAAGGTTCTTGTCCGGGTTGGGGAAAAGGAAAAAAGGTTTGACCGAGACGATGTCGGGGGGAGTGCGCAAGTGCTGCGTTGAGGTGCAAACAATGGTAAAGCGTCTCAAGTCGACGTGGGATTCGCTCTGGGAGCCTCATTCTCAGATCAGGATCTGTATGGTAGAGAAAGCGGTGATGAGTTTCGGCGAAAGACCAGAGGCGGTTTCGTTTCTCTAAGCCAAGCTGCCTCGCTCGCACTGCAGCCTCGTGCTTTGTAAAAAAAAAAATTGTCTTACATTGCACAGTTGTAGCCCGCTGCGAGCCGCCTCATCTGCTTTCTAGTTGCTTAGAATGCCACAACGTGCGGGTATACATTGTAAAGGTCACACGATGCCCGGCGACGTAGGCTATGGTGCAGGTAGGTGACGTCGCGGGATACATGGTCGTGAAGGCTGAAGCAACTGGCGTGCCGTACGGTTTGCAGCGCTGTCTTCGAATCCATGAATATAGCCCTTTCTGTTGGTGGCCGACGAAGAATGTAGCGGAGGGCTTGCTTAATTGCATGAAGCTCGGACGACGTGGATGAGGTTGCACGTTCAATGAGGTAGGACAGCGCTTGGCCGGTTGACGAAACGCAGATGCCAGATGAACTACTGTGAGGTGTAGATGAACCGTCCGTAAAAATGTGGGCCATATGTGAGTAACGACCACTGATGTGGGTAAGCGCGAGATGAAGGAGGCAAAGTGGAGGGAGAGTTTGCTTTGAGTTGACACCAGATATGTTGAGTGCATGGGGAGAGAGTGCAGGGGGGGGGGGGGACCGGGCGGCATGGTTGGTCACGCTTGGGATGGTACAGAAACAAAGAGGAGGAACAACTTTGCACACGCAAAAGAACACTGGTGGTGAGTGCGAAGTCCCACAATGGCGCGAAAACTTTCTTGGCTGTAGTTGCGTGGGGAAAAGTCAGTCGTGCAAATACGTGATGCTGCTCATCTTATAAGAGTTGCGCTCAGCTTTCCGTCCCGTGCACGTCCAGAGTATAGTGCATAATGTTGAGTGTAGCTCCTGTGGATCAATAAAGTGGTCATTTGCGAGAGTTGGTACATACTTTGAAGGGTTCAAAAGCACTGCATGAAAACAAAAAAATTGCTGCGTATCTGCTCACCTCGGTGCAAATGTCAAAAGACGACAGTCTTCTGCCGCACCTGCCACGTAAATGCATCTTCTCTCCTCCGCCCACCTCTCACACTCTTCCCCTCACTTTCGACCCTCCCACGATTCAACACTGTGGAAGTTTGCTAAAGTAGATTAAGTTTTCCCGGGTTCCACTGCTCACTCGATCTACTCTAACCTTTTGCTACTGTTTAACTTGGAAAATGTCGCGTGGCTGGTGCCGCGCGAGCGTGCGGGAGCATGAGCGGCCCCGGCCCGCAGTAAGAGCCGATGCGCACGACAGCTGCTCAGCTGACAAAAGAAGTCTATTTGGGGCAGAATATATACAAAATAAGTGGCGCCACACGCTAGTGGCAGCCTAACTAAATGGCTGAAGGGTGGCGACCTCTACATCTCCCCCCTTGAGGACCAGACGGAAGAGGAAGGACGCCAGACACTGCACGTCACAAGTTCAGGCGGTCCGGAGGCACAACACGGCGGCCACTACGTGTTCGCGTCCCACCACAGCGGTCACTGTCTGCAGGGGGCAGTCCAAGGGAACCGGGTGGTTGCACTGCAGTAGCACGCCAGGGTTCCGGAAGGGGAAGTGGCCGCTGTGGCACTTGCTCCTCAGACGGCGGTGGTTCCACCCTTGGCGCAGGAGGTGCAAAAGGCACTAGGTGACGCCGGTTGCGTTGTAGGAAGCCACCCTGCTCCGTTTCCACGACATAGCTTCGTGGTCGTCGTGCTGGGCTCAGCATAGTAGCCTTGACCTGGTCGGGTCGCACCCAGACACACTGGCCTGTTCGGAGCGATGGCAGATCTCGAGCTCCGTGATGCCTGTTAAAGTCAGCGGTCTGTTTCCGCTTGTAGGCTGCGTCTTTGCTCCTCACGTCTTTCCTCGACGGCCAGTGAGGACATAACTGGGAGTCCTGTTTCGGAACTTTGGTTCGGAGTTGTCGTCCCATCAAGAGTTGGGCCGGGCTGAAGCCATCGACTCCTGGGGTGTCCCGGTAGCTGAGCAAGGCCAGATGAGGATCTGCTGCTTTGCGGAACAACTCCTTGATGGTCCTGACCATTATCTCCGCCTCTCCGTTTGATTTTGCATAGTGCGGGCTGCTGGTGACGTGGTCAAAGTCCAAAGATGCCGCAAACGCTGCAAACTCGTGCGAAGAGAACGGTGGACCGTTGTCCGATCTACCCTCTCGCGGAATCCCATGGCGGGCAAAGATGCTTTTAAGGACGTCAATGACTGCCTGAGCCGTTGCGCTCCTCAAAGTTACAACTTCAGGGTACCTGGAGTGGTAGTCCACCACCAAGGTGAATGTCTGGCTGCGGAGGTGGAACAGGTCCATGCCGACAAGTTCCCAGGGTCGTCCAGGTACGCCGGGGTTCCGCTGACGGATAGTTATGGCTGAAGGGTGGCGACCTCAACAGAAAACTGGGGTCTACGCTCGCGCCAGCTTTTTGTATTACTGGGCCAAAATATTTTTATTTGGTATCACTCAAAGCATGCACGCATTTATTTTGGATTAAAGGAACACTGCGAGTACCAGTTGTGCATTGATTGTTCGCGTCAAATATGCTTAATGTGTTCTTTCTGCGAGATGTTGAAAAGTACGGAGCATGTTCCCAGATTTAGTTGTTCGGAAAGGTCTTGGCAATATAAAGTTCTGGCGGAAGAACTGTTTGAACTTTTGGCCGCATGGTTGAATCAAGTGACAGTGACAGTGCTCAGTCGTAGTTGTGCCGTATTGAGTTTCAGCTAGTGAACACTTGCGAACTTTCCGAGGATTTATTTTGTAGTAACATGTTTCACGACCACAGACATTTATTGTGCAAAGTGTTGAATGCCCCGAGTACTTGGAAACCGATTAGGTTGTTTGTTTTAGTGCAGCGCTGTTACCACAAGTCGCTGCGCTCTGATATGTGGTTTTGTAATAAATTCTCTTTTCTCTCTGGACATACAAACAGACCAAAAGAAGAAAGGCTGTGGCCTTTCTTTAAAAACACGGAGATATACACAGTGCGTGGCGCGCTTACGCACGTGGGGGGTTGCGTTGCTGGTCGGGTTAGGTAGTTTGTTGGTGGTATCCTCAGTGATTGAAATGGCAGGGCGCCCTTTCTTTGGAATACAATTCGCCATTTCTGCAGGACATCTTCTGTCAACGTCGCCCCATTTCGAGCCTTGTGGATAAGAACAAACCACGGAGAGGCCGCGTGGCAATTTTAGAGGTCAAGGGTGGTCGTTGATAGGGATGTGGCTACAGTCGACCCCTAGCGCATTTTTTGTGGGTGAGACGGGTTACAAATGTCAAAATTTGGCTTATGATGAGGTGCAACTGTATGGGAACGGGTGCAAATAGCATCACTCACCACTATGTGTACTGCCTTGTTGTGTGAGTTGGCGCAGTGTCCTGGCACCCAGTCTACCCCAAATTAAATTCCTTTGGTGTGGAGTAACTTCCTCACAAATCTTGATGGAAGCGCAGACGGAATCCTGATGACATAAAGTTTCATATTAAAGGGACCCAGAAAAGCTTTGTGAAGGTGGCAATCAAATGCATTCAGGTGGTAGAACACATAACGGGGGATTTTTGAGCCAAGTGTGAGCCGCATACGGATAATTTGTAAACAATTTTTGAAGATCGCCTTTTTCAGCCGATGAGCGCGCCGCCGCAGCGAGCCGACCGCGGCTGACGCAACGCCGACAGCGGCTGACGCAACGGCGAGGCGCCCCCCTGATTCGGCCGATCGTCGGTCGCCGGCAACGTCACTGCTATTGGCTTCCGGCTGCTCTTCTCCTTCCTGCGCGATCCCGAGGCAAAGGCGGGTCTGCAGCGATTGACGCGTGCCTAGGCACAGGAATGTAGCTAGCGGAGAACGGAAGTCGAGCGTCGCGATGTCACATGGCTATCCCCAGTGTTTCCAGCTGCTTTGAAAGAAGCAGAGAGGGAGGAGGAATCGATCGGCAAGGGGGGAGAGGTGCACGTAATTGCTTCTGGCGCAGCTAATACTGAATGTAGATCAATAATTCCAACGGTATTGCATCGCTATATTGGTACTACGCGACAATAAAGGCCTTTTGTAACTTTTACAAAAGGCTTTTCTGGGTCCATTTAATATATATTCGTATGAAACTCTATGCCTGATAAGGTGCAGGGCGAGACCAAGTCAGCTACACTGGACTGGGTCGCCGCCAACACCCCACCACCCTCCTGCCCCCTGGCTCTCGCAAGGTTGGTAGTATGCTGTATTGATCCTTGGCAGTTTGGGCATTTGAAGCAATTTTCAGTAGGACGATCAGGCACGTTGCACTGGTGCTTGCCACACTACAACAGCAATGCCATTTTACCCATCATGCATGGCGGCATTTATTCTTGCAACAAAGATTGTATGGTCATCGCTGACTTGTCCAGAGAATTTCATCTATGTAGTCATCACTACGCTGCTTGAGATATGAACAGCCACTTTTCTAACGCATTACGCCGCTGACTCCCACAAAAAAGAAGGCACTTATAATAACAGCACAGTAACAAAATCATGAGAAGGTAATGACTTCAGTGGCAAAGATCACAGGACGTCAGTGGCAGTACAGTGTATCTGTCCAATCAAGTTACAAATTAGAAAAAAAGCAGACACCGATCCGCCATTTACATTTGAAGAGCAGAGCTGTTTAAGTTTTTGGTTGCGTTGCTAATGAATAGAAAAAAAATACAAAGATAACGCCATGCGCACGTGACCGTGCGTCTCATGAGGCGCCCAACGGCACGTACCCACGTGGGGATTGGCCAGCAATCGGACGTAAGGAGGGCTAATGCGTCGGCTACACAAAACTGTAAATCAGAATCTTGAGCAGCATTTGAATAAAGAGCACATGATCACAAGCGATTGAGCAAACAGCGCCGCCGACAGAACTGTCGTCTGCTCCTGACGTCACTCGATCCGCGTTGCTAGGGGCAAGCACATGTTCATAAAACTCGGAATCGCCGCGGTGGCAGCTCTATCTGTGCCATGCACATGGGGGATGGGGCGACCCAAAGAACCAGGACGCCCAAAGAGGTGGCTTATCAGGAAGCCGGCCGCACTGCCAGGCAAGAACGCAATCGCCCAGAACTAGTAGTTCAGGTCTTCAATGGCGACAGAGCGCTCGACCATCGCCTCCTGTATTTTTACAAAAATACAGGAGGCGATGGCTCGACGAAGACTCCGGCGGCGGATGATGAAGTATATGAAGGCTGAAGAGGACACTGTACAAATAGAGCGCTTATATACTTACTTTGCATTGGATCTGGTTTTCTGTTGATGAGCACTATGTATATACACAGGGTAAATGGTTCTCAGTGGCTTATATGGCGTTTGTCAAGTTTAGCTTAGTGAGGCGAACACAGCTCGGCTGTGACACCAGGTGTGCACCGTTGTACAAGATGGCTTTGATTTTTTTTTTCTTCTTGGCATGTCTTGAGACTTTAGTGCAGGCACTGCAAAACACTGGCACCAAACTTCTGGCACTGGATGATAACTGGTCAGAGAATTGGAAATTGTTTACCGAAGCTCTAGTGCACAGTACAAGCAGATTTAAAATGAGAAGTCGTACACTCGCAGTGGCCTCAGTACACCACAATGTGCCTATATCGCAGGCATTTCTAGCAGTGCCACGGGTTCGGACTGCACATACGTGTCGGACAGTGGAGGGAGCCTGCAGTGACAGATTCTGTTGGAGAGTTTGCTTGAATGTTAGTACCAGGTGTGTTGATTTCTTCACTCTCTCTCGTGGTGATGTATCAGATGGCTGTGACCACTTGGTCACAAGATCCCCCCCCCTTAAGATCAGGCTCTGTTTCGAGTTTATTTCCAATATGATGACTTGGGATAGGTTGAGTGCTTGGTGTGGTGACAAACTGGGAGGCCATCAATGTTAGTTCACTTAAAAAATAGGTTAGTAAACTAACTTTTAGAAGCATGTCATGTGATGCTCGGCTTTTAGCTTTGTATTTTTGCCAACCACACCCCCGATGAACTTAGTTACTGGTGTTATTTTGTTTATATAGATTACATAACTAGAAACGGGGAGAAGTTTTTCAGACCATTCGAAGTTCATTAGGTAAGAATTTAAGCACAGCGTCGGTGCAGGCTACTTTCAGGGCCTGATCATTTGGTCAGGCAGGGTTCCGATAATATCAAAAATATTTAAAAGAAGGGTAATAGGGTACAGAGTAAACAATACCCCGATGCTCAGCAAGATCCTGGAGCTAGACAGACAGGACATCAGTGGCGGATTTTGTATCACTCCAACCAAGTTATAGATTAGAAATGGAAAGCAGACATCGGTTCGCCGTTTACATATTAACAGCTGAGCTGTTTTTAAGCTCTTGGTTGCATCGTCAACGAACAGAAAAAATACTGGCCGAAACTTGACTACGACTCCGACAGCCACCATTCAAGGCTTTTTCTCTTCACCATGAAACTTCTTGCCGCAGTTGGTCCCGGCTAAGTGTGGGGGCTCGGGATATGCAGTGTCACCACTCATCACTGCCAAGGTAGCTCAAGTTGCCCCAAGCAAGACCAGCACTGTTATGGGGAAATGTTCTGGAGGGAGTCAGCCTGTTCTCTCCCCCAGCACTTTCGCAAATGGTGCAGGGCTCTTAAAAGTCAATACCTTTATTGACCTGAACTCTATGAGTTACATAGTGACTAAGGGTGATTGTAAGCAGCCCATTCCAACACAAGGCTTTCTCCAGCACATGACAACATGCGCGGCCGCATGTAACGGAACAAAGTAAGTTGCGTTCAGTGCGTACCAGGAGGCAGTGCTTGTTCTTTGGCCATCATTTGCTGCCTGGCTTTTTGAGGAAAGCCATCTTAAACATTCTTGATATTCATCAGTGCATAAAGTTAGACAAAAAAAAAAAACGCATCACGCCAGAACACACAACCAGTTCCCTACACCAACCATACCGGGGAAAAAGCTCCAAAACACGTGGCTTGCTGACGGACAAATGGGGAACAGGAAAAATGCACGACGGGAAATAAATCAACATGAACTCAATCTTATCCCACGATGATCTTGTAACATTGACATCGACACTGTTTTGATATCAAGCCACGACTAATACATCTGAAGACAGGAAAAGCACCAAAATTTTCTTTCCTACTCTCAGTGCTTGAGATATCCAGTGAGCTTAATGCCGCTACAACCGGTTTGCAAAGGTCATGTACAGGGTTGAATGCCACCTTCACAGGGCACGACAGGGTTGACTGCAGCTGTTCACCATTCAATGCCAAGAAGCCTCAATTACTGCCACTTAAAATTTACATAAATGTCGAGACTATGCTAACAAAGAAATACAACACACCACCCATGCACATCAGAAAGGTCACAAAAGCACTGAGGCTAACCATTGCAGTAGGGCCGGAACACCAAAGTAAGGCATGACCAATGGTGTATTCTTCGCATATAAGCCGGTAAGGCATTGAGAAGTGTAGCCTGTCAAGGTCTTCTCACAACTAAAACTGGCAACAACTGAAACACGTACACAACGGTACTCCCTGACTGACACACTGCAGCAGTACATGTAAAAATGCAACTTGAATAATCAGAGCCTTGTAAAATGCAACGTATTATGTTGTAACATCTCGTATTACACTTTATACAGCAGTTCAGAAGGAAACCAAACCTTGTAGTTGGGACGCTCTCAACACTCATGTTTCGTGACATAGGTAAGAAGCATTCACCAGTATCGAAAAAATTCCAGAAAGAATTCCTCAAATTTTATGCAGCTTGCAGTAAATTTGCCAGCTTGGAAGAAGGGTATAAATGCTATGAAAACACTTTCGCTTGATGCTTGTTTCTTCACAGGTCATCTGTGCAGGTTTCACAGGTAAGCACTAACTGGTAGTTTGTCCATTTCGAGGTGCTTTCAGACTTCAGCGCGAGACACATGGACGACTGGTGCACGCGATTTGCATGCGACTGATCGTTCCGACTGATCGTTAGGACTGGTTTTGGCGTCTTTTGCTGGTCGGAAGAGGCTCTTGATGTGCGACTGGCAAGCCAGATGCAGTCGTGACATCGTTACGATTGTCGTGCAGCCACAGCCAATGAGAGCCTGAAAGTGTCGTCGCTGAGAATGTTTCTTTCAAAGCCACGAGGAGGTGCCAGTGGCAATTCCGAGTATATTGCGGGGAGCAGCTTTGCTAAACATGCTCTGCGCTGCCACCGACTCGTGCGCTCTCCCAGAGTGAACTAGAATGGCTCTCCGCCTGGTAGACATGTTGCCAGCGTACCGGTACGTACAGCATGGATGAGCAGAATCATGGGTGCTAAATGTTGCCACACCGCTGAACTGAACGTATAAAAATGCCATGTATAACGTAATAGCACTATTCATTTTCACTTTAAGTTGATAAATGTTTTCTTTTTCTTCTCGGAATTTCTCTTGTACATCTCTAACTCAGCCGGAATGCGCCTAAACATGGGGGTAACCATGGAGCGAAAACAGTGGGCGGGGCGGCACGCGCACATCGGACCATGCGTCTCAAATTCACGCGTACGACTTAGTCGTGGCGACCGGCGTAACAATCAGTCACATGCGAATCGCGTGCACCAGTCGTCCATGTGTCTCGCGCTTTATTTGCAAAAACAGGGTGCAGCTACAAAAAACATGGCCCCGGCCGCATAAGTGCAAGGTTACTGCAAACCGCATAAAAGTTAGCTCATGATGGATGAGGTACGATTTCTTGAAATTTACATTACTGCTAGGACCTCTTAAAGGGACCCAGAAAAGCCTTCTGTAAAAGTTACAAAAGGCCTGTATTGTCACGTAGCACCAATATAGCGATGCAATGCCGTTGGAATTATTGATCTACATTCAGTATTAGCTGCGCCAGAAGCAATTAAATGCACCTCTCCCCACTTGCCGATCGACTCCTCCTCCCTCTCTGCCTCCTTCAAAGCAGCTAGCTACATTCCTCCGCCTAGGCTCGCGTCAATCACTGCGGACCCGCCTTTGCCGCCTTTGCCTCGGGATCGCGCAGGAAGGAGGAAGAGCAGGCGGAAGCCAATGACAGTGACGCCGCCGGCGGCCGACCTTGCCGGCGATTGGGCGAATCAGGGGGCGCCTTCGCCGTTGCGTCAGCAGCGATCGCCGTTGCGTCACCCGCGGTCGCCGTTGCGTCACCCGCGGTCGGCTCGCTGCGGCGTCGCGCTCATCGGTTGAGAAAGGCGATCTTCAAAAATTGTTTACAAAGTATCTGTACAACGTATGGGGCTCACACTTGGCTCAAAAATCCCCCGTTATGTGTTCTACCACCTGAATGCATTTGATTGCCACCTTCACAAAGCTTTTCAGGGTCCCTTTAAGGGCATATTGTGCACAATACCGACAGCCATAAAAAAAAAAAAAAAAACACATCTGCAGCGGTGCACACAACTCAAACACTGCACAAAGAGAACAGCAAAATAATATATATATTAAGGTAGATACATACTAACCCACACAGCACATGAAGCACTAAATATTTGTGCGATGATTCGCGACTCTGCTGTATTGTTTCAAGAAAACATCAGGAAGTCTTGGTCAAACACGACCTTTCATCCATGCACAACTCACACGCACACTCTGTAAGAGTTCTCTTTCTTGTTTTCATCAGAGACACTATTAATAGCCATCTGTCTGCATGGTGTGCTTTTCACAAGAAGTGAAGAGAATGGGACAAATAGGCCTTGCATCACCACCACAATGAACAAGAGAGACGTCTTACATAGTGTGGCATGTGGATGAATGACCATGACTGCACTAAAGGAGCTTCCTTTCGGCTTGTCACAGAAGCATGTCGAAAGGAAATTTTAAAAAGACACCTGCTGCAGGTCCTTGTCTCAAACACAGAAGTCTTTGCCCACAGAGTGTCGCCACTCCGCTGCAAATAAATGCGGAAGAAGAAGGACACAACACAGCCGACACCGTACGCCTTGTAGATGCCACTTGCCGGTGCCATGCGGCGATGGGCATGGACAACAGAGTTAGCGTGGAAAAACTGATGCACAGGGAGGGGGAATGAAGCAACAGTACTGAAGACACATTTCTGCCAGAGGCGCCACTGCGGATCACGGCGGAAGTAGCTGCACAACAACTGCACTCCGGTTTCCGCTTAGAGACAGCTGGGTAGATGTGTACGGAGTAGCCATGGGAGAAGACATTGTACCTGGTGCCTGTGCTTTATCACCGGGCAGGCAGGCCTACCCTTCGTGGTGCTCAAACTCTCGTAGGCTTCCATCTGGCCCGCTTGTGTTGCTATACTTGGCCAAAAGGCTTTGCACCCTTTGCACCCCCCTCAAGCCTGTCTCGAGCACGAGTCAGGCTGGTCTAAGTATTGTCGCTGGCAGGGCTAAGGCGGGACGTACGGTGGAGGCTGCCGGTAGGTGGGTGCAGCCTTGGGCCGCCGCTCGGCTCGGCCCGACGCGAAGGGCGGTGTCGGGTGCTGGTACGGGGTGTCGGCAGCATCGGGGATCCGTGGTGTGGTGGCACGGCGGCCCGTCTGGGGCGTGGCCCCACGGGGGTATTCGGGCGGCGGCAGCGGCGGCCGCTCCTCCTTCATGATGACCGGCGGTTTGGCCGGGTCCGGCTTGTCCTCGAGCTCGTCGGCGAAGATGATGGGGATGCCCTTGTTGATGAAGGTGCTACTGTCCTGCATGCTCAGTTTGCCCTTGCGCTTCTTGCGGTACAGAAGGCAGGCGACCAGCGCCGCCAGCAGAAGCATGGCAGCGATCACTGCCGCCGGAATGATGGTGGTGATGTAGACATCGTCGTCGTCCGCCGGAGGCACTTCCTCCCCTGCCGGCGGAGGCGCGGCCGGCGGAGCGGTCGTCGGCCCCACGACGACTGTGGGCAGGCCCATGTCCATGCAGAGCCCAAGGGGCATGGCGTCCGCCTTGAGGATGCGGAACTCCGGCCGCATCTCCTCCACGAGCCGCTGGGTGAGCGTCCGGTTGTCGTGCACCAGCCGCCGCATCAGCTGCAGGATGATGTCGGTGGGGCACGGCTCGTAGGGCAGGGTGTTGTTGGTCCAGGCGTACACCACCGAGCCCGCGCTGATGGTGTTGACGGTGACGTAGCGCGGGTCGGGGTCGCCGTACAGCTGGGCCAGCTTCCAGGCCACGAGGACCTTGCGGCTGATGTTGCGGCTGAACGCCTCGAAGTCCTCGTCCAGGTGCAGGCTGAACTCGACGGCCCACTTCTTCTGGGCCCGTGGCTGCACATACACCACGAAGGGCTCCGTGATGGTTGCGCCCGCGCTGTCCTGCGCCACCATCTGGAAGTAGTGACGCCTGACGTCCGTGTCGAACGGCAGCCCGTACAGCTCCTGCGTGCGTGGGTTGAACTGCACCCACGACGACTGGGGGAGCTGCAGGCCCTCGTCCGACAGGAAGGTCAGTGCCAGGTACCGCGTAGAGCCGTCCTCGTAGTCATAGAACGTGTCGTCGGGGATTATGAAGCGCAGGATTTCGCCCACCGTGGCGTTGATCTGGCCAATGCCGTTCCGCCGTTCGGGCACTTTGTTGTGCAGGGGCGGAGCAGCCGACGGCGGGGGTTGGCAGACACCGGTGTAGTCCACATGCACGGACTGAAGCTTGAGGTTGCCCAAAGCCTTCTTGAAGCCTGCAGTTGGCACACCCGTCGAGTCTGCCATTCGGCTGTACAGGGCTTCCAGTTGTTCGTGTGGGCACGGGTGCTTGGGCAGAGAGTCGTTCGTCCAGGCCAACGTGATTGGGTCAGTCGTCACCGCTTGCACCGTTATTTGAGACTCGTTGACGTCGCCAAAGTATTTGGCCAGTCGCCGCACTGCGGCAATCTGCCAGTCCAAGCTGTTTACGTATTCCCACTGCTTGGGCTTCATGGTGATGTTGAACCTGTGGTTGACAGCGCGTGAACTCTGGTGCTGCCAGACATTGATTTCCACCATGTCGTGCACCGTGTCACCCTCCGCATCCATGGCCTCCAGTCGGAAGGAGTACTTGCCAATATTGTCATCCAAAGGCAACGCCGACAGCATCTTCTTTTCCGGGTCGAACTGTATCCAGGACTGCGGCTCGATGGCCGTGCCCGCAGACTTGAGGAACATGAGTTTCAGATTCCGTGCGTCGCCATCCTCCTTGTCCATGAAGGCGTCCGCCGGGATCTTGTACGACCACACTTTTCCTGCTGTCATGACCAGCTTCTGCACACGCTTGTTCAGAGTGGGCCGGGTATTTCCAGGCCTTCGGGTCACGGATGGCTGGATCGGCACACCTGCCGACGGCTGCGGGTAATGGCTCGTGGGCTGGACCACCTCGGGCCCAAACGTGGGCGTCGCCTCGGGAAAGCCCGTGGGCTCGAGGCCGTCGGCAGTGACCGTGTGCGACGGCCGGATGGGCGGAAGGAGCGGCGTGTGGCCCGGTGGCAGTGCTGTGGGCAACACCACTGACGAGAGCGTGGGCGAAGGCCTGATGTGATCGCCGTGATGGTGTCGGTGTGCGTGTGAGGATGTGCTCAGGATCGGCGACGCCATGGTGGGCACAATGCGCGTTTCGGGCGTCGCCAGCGGCTGTTCAGTCGCTGCAGGGGGTTCAGGTTCACTGCTTTCAACTGCGGTCGGCAGCACAGCAGGCAGGAGTGGCGTGGACCCGACGTGGTTGCCGTGGGGCGGGGCCCGTACTTGCCGCGCTTTGACGCTGGACACGTGCCAGCCGACCACGGGGTGCCCCAACTGCTTCGCCAGGCTGCCGTCCCGCGCAGCCGTTTCCAGCCGAGACAGGGCTGTGGCGTGGGCTGCCTCCACATCGCTGCTGCAGCCGACACGCCAGCGCAGGCGAAGCCCTTGCGTGCGGCGCAGCTTGCTGTTGCCGGCTCCGGCTAGCAGGGCCGCGTCATCGTAGGCCGGCTCACCCGGAGCCATGGGAGCGAGGGCCACCTCAGACACGGGGAAGCCGAGGAACTTGGCCAAGCTAGTGAGGAGTTGAGCTCGCGCCAGCGGCTTGGCTTGGCTGGCATCGGCATCCAACGTGAGGACAGCCACAGCTACTGGGTCTTCCGGTGCGCAGGGGCTTCTGGCACGCTCTTCTTCGAGAACTTGCACCGAGAACACATCCTGCGCTCGGGAATCCCCTGCAGGCATGCACACGGAAAGGTATCACCTATGCAGCATAAAACACGGAGGTTTTCACACAGAACTGGTTGTTCTCTGTGTGTCCTAATTTGAGCAAAGCAGTTAGGCTGAGTGCGACTCTGATGAGGAATAGGCATTACTGAAGGCTGCTACAGCTTTCCGATGGGCACAGAATTTTTTCTGCCCTTCACCTCCATTGAGACGTAAAGGCTAGGGCCATAAATTGCACGAGCAGTGAACTACTGTGGTGGCTGAACAAAGATTCTCAGACATTCTAAATTTACGCTTTTCAATAAATAAGAACAGGAAGTAATTGTGCCTTAAACACACTCACAGATTATCCCAAACGGGATAAATGCATCTGTCTTGAAAGAGGTTTCCCAATAAACCTTTTGTAAAACAATATAAGACGCTTGATGTGGGCACAGTAAAAAGCTAACCCATTGGGCGTACGTTCAGAATACACAGATGAAGGAACAATGCTAGACAAAATGCTACTCGCATGACCAATTAACACATTTTATTGTGCAACAGCTCTGTACAGGGTGTCCCAGCTATCATGAACCAAGATTTAAAAAAAGAGTAATGGCATAACTCGAAGAAAACCTAGTGCATAATGTTTGCAGTACTGAGGAGAAGCGGGCAGAATTTTTTTCGTTAATGAGACTTAACTAATTAATTGTAATTAATTATCTAACTCTATAAGTACTGTCCTAATCACCGAAGTGTCAATGAGGCACTTGCAGGTACCCACGAGGGGCATCTAACTGCGGTATTTTCAGCGACGAACTAATTCTGTACACATTTATTCTGACTGATAAAGAAAATCCGCGAAATATGAAAAATACCACGTGACTGCGCCTTCGCGCGCATCGTAAAGCAATGCCCTCCAACAGGCTGCCTCTGAGTTGCCCAGAACGAAATAAACAAAAGAAAGAAAAAAGAAATCGCGACCGAGTTTGTGCCTTATCTGCACATGCGCCTTGCGAATCTTGCTGTTGCTGCCCCTTCCATGCATGCCATTATCAAGCTGATGTGCTGTCTCTTCGGGTGGGTGACAGACGAAGCAGTTGCTTTCAATCAGCCTATTTGGGGACGCTGCTTTACAATGCAGGAACTGACATAATGAAGATACAAAAACAGAAGTACCGTAAAAACCCGCGTATAATACGAGGTTTTTTTTCGAATTTTACAACGTAAAATTTGTGCCTCGTATTATATGTGGATCCCAAAGTTTTCAGCCAAAAATTTGCACGTTCGGTTTCAGCGGAGGGTGCGCCATCTTGCGGTGGCGTTAGCTGGCTGCTGCTTCTCTCAGCCGTTGCCATTTTGATTGTTTTGACCACGCGAAGGATCTCGGCACGTTCACCGCAAGTCTATCACGATGTCGGGTGCACGAAAACAGTATTCGGCTGCAATCAAAAGAAAAGTTATTTTATGTGCCGAGACCATCAGGAATTGCGCCGCAGGACGGCAGTTCGGCATCACCGAAGGCAGCGCTCGCGGGTGGAGAAAGCAACTGGTGCTTGACTGGATAAAATCTGTGTGGTGTCGGCGCCCTGGAGCACTGTTGGGGGTTCCCGTCAGTGCTCGTGTTGGACGCCTTTCGCTGCCACCTGGCCGATTCCGTGAAGAAGTTGTTGCGCGAACCCCCACCGAACTCATTGTCATGCCAGGAGGAATGACATCCCAGCTGCAACCGCTAGACGTTTGCATCAACAAGCCTTTCAAAGACAGCATCAGGTCCTGCTACCAAGAGTGGATGAGGCCAGGAGACCCGTAAGTGACAGCTACCGAATGGCTGACGCGGGTTTCTCCAGCGGTGCTTTGTGGCTGGATCGCGGATGAGTGGGCCAGCATCCCAGAGGAGCTCGTCAATCGCTCTTTTAAGAAATGCGGCATCTCGAACGCCCTTGATGGCACTGAGGACCACTTTCTGTGGGAAGACATTTCCGACAAGGCGACTTTAGGAAACAGCGGCAGCGAACCTGACGATGACTGGACGGACGTCGGCAGACAGTGCCAGCGAAAGCTGACAATGACTGAATGGTAACTGCAGTGCAAATAAATGTTTTCTGTGCTCTTTACCTCGCATTATATCCGGATGAAAACTTTTTTCCTGATTTTGCTGTCCCCGAATTACACCTCGTATTATACGTGGGTCCGTATTATACGCGGGTTTTTACGGTATATTTATACAGAAGAGGTTTGCAAAAATATGAGTTGCTTTTGCCGCATCACATCTGTATGTATGTATGTGTATGTGGCATCACATCTGGGTCATCTGCATTCAGCCAATCAGGGCTTATTCAAAACGGACGCCTGAAAATGGGCATCGAATGGCCAAAACTGAAAATTCTGCCCCAGTTCTAGCGCTCGATAGTCAAATAAAAAACTAAATTAAAAAGAATGTGTCCGGGTGTGAAACAGTGAAATATTTAGCGTATGTTGACTTATGGTGTGAATACATGATTGTGTAGCAAGCTCCAGCTACCTCTGTAATGAAGGGAAACTCGGTGAATTAGAGGTAGAGGAACTTTTAAGTATTCAACGTGACGACAAGCAGATAACACAGTTCAAACCGAACGCGAGAAGTTTTAAAACAGTGAAAAGTTGCGACCATATCTGCAACAGATGAAGCGGATGGCCTTCTTTTGTATTGATCGTAATCTTGCAATATTGGATGCTCTGTGTGCCTTCCAGACGACATACCCATATTAACCAAAGGCTGTACTAAGGTTTTTCAAGTTAAAAGCTCAGTTTCTTTTGGTGCTACATGCAGAATGCTCTGCAGGTGTCCATGTTTTTAAAAGGCCTTGTTATAGGTAACACCAGGACATTATGAGTAACAAGAAAGCCAAGGCACTCAATTGTATTCAGTCTTTCGTTGCTGAGGGGGGAACCCACTGAATGAGCGAGGAAATAAATGTGGTGACGACCCACTCGAACATGCCACGGACACATTTTCCTGAAAATTTACAGGCATTCGCCACACCTTCTGGCATGTGCAAAAACTAGAAAAGGAATTGTTCAGGTTCGCATAATTCAGAGCAGAAGTAAGTTTTTGATGAATTACCCTGCCATCTGCGTAGGGCCTTGTCTGGAAACAATATTACGATGTATATCATTGATAAACAGCAAGAAGAGGGGCCCAAGAATAGAGCCCTGCGGCACACTTAAAAGTCACACCTGGGGTGTTATTTTCTCCCGAATAAAAGAGCGCAAATTGTGCGCCATTTCAAAGAAAACTGGATATGGGATCACCTAGCAATGGGTTTCTTAAAGGGACAGACCACTGATTTTTGTCGCGTACGTGTTCTCTAGCTCATATGAAAGCCACTGTTTTATATAGTCAAGTAACCACACGTAATTTATAAACAAATCGGTGGAAACAATTTTAATTGTCACTGAACTTTCCAAAATCTGAAGGGTGATGGTTCATAGCGTAGGAACTTGACACTACAATATGTGTCCCGGTCACATGACTTGCAAACCTTGCAGCTACTGAAACTGCTGAAACATTCAATCACTTATTCAAAACCTTTTAACATAGGTATTTGTATAAGTTTAAACTGTATATGTGTTTTTAAACATTATTTTGAAAATTTTAAAGACATGCCGCCAGCCGTCGCTGGGTTGCTCTCAGAGTGGCTAACTGAACCTCCATGCCCAGAATCAACGCTGGTGGTAAGTAAACAGACCCAGTGAAGGAGCTTTGACGATTCTGCCTGCGTCAGGGGTGTTTCTTCTGCCAAAATATTCGTTTTGAGTTTTCAAACACGCCGAGAGCTTCAAAAAAAAAAAAAAAAGGGACGCACCTCGGGAGAATCGAACTGCCTACCTCCACAACATGAAACCAGCATTTTACCTATCGTCCATCTCAACAAATGGCACCGTCGTGCAAAATAGACTAGCGATTAAAAAACACACAAAGGAATAAGAAAGCCTGCAATTCCCAATTTTTTAAAGGAGCCATGAGGACAAAACACAAGTTCGGTTCATTCGAAAGATTGCCTCGATAGAATCGTACTGACACCACCGTTAACGCACACTTCGCTCGAATAAGCTACATAACTAGGAAAAAACGGAATGGCCATGCGACCCACTAGCTCATTTCCCGCAACAGAACCTATGATGTCACATGAGCTCAGCTATGCGATTGGCTGGGAACGGAAAAAGCAAACGCAAATTAGGCACGGCTTATAGGCTTTCCGAACGAACTATTTGCGCTTAAGTGTAATGCATATTCATTTTACAGCAGTAAGAATGGTGCGGGAAACAGTGAAAGTTACGAAAACGCACAAAAGGATACAAGTACCGATGCGCACTGCTGTTGGTACTGGGCGCACTATGCTTGTTGTAGCTGCACAGCACTCCGCCGCTTTGAAATTGTTTTACAGGACACTGGCCAATTGGCGTAAGCGGCGTTGTCTTACATGACCCTGTTTGTCGAGGATACTCCAGGTTTCATGAGACGATCACTTTTTACAGTAACAAAAACAAGCCAGGTGCAAATACTCTAAAAAAACAAAGCAATGGCGGACAACAGTTCGTGATGACTATAGCAGCGCCATCTGGGAGGGCTGACGGACAGCAAGGCCGCAAACCCGAATGACGCAGGGGAAGTTCGCTTGAATAAACGCGCTTCTGATGTCATTGCTGACATTACGAAAACCTACGATTTGGCGGGAGAATCAAAATTTTAACCTAAATTGATCAATTTCTCAGTGAATATGGCATCATTTGCTGCCGGACAAGCGCGGGGGGCACTATAAAACGCGAAATCTTTCGAATAAAACAAGCTTGTATTCCATCTTCATGGCTACTTTTAATCAGGGGACAAGTTTTTTAAATATCGCTTTTTATGTCGCATTCAGACAAAAGTATGTTGCCGCGCTACTGTATGTCATGGTTGCCAGCATCAATTTTGGGAGGACACGTACGGCTCTTGGAGCTAAAAATTTTTATTTAAAAAGTCCCATGGCGTTATCAGCAAAACTGTTTCCCATTAAGTTGCTTTAAGAGATGCCCCTTCATTTGGGTTAGAGAACATAGGCTTGAAAAAAATCGGTTGTCTGTCCCTTTATTATGCTATCGAGTTTAAGTAACATTTTGGAATGGAGAATAGTGTAAAAAGCTTTTGACAAGTCCATATTGATTGATTGACTGTAGTGTTTAAAGTGCCGACGCAGCGCAGACGATGAGGCGCGCCATAGTGGAGGGTTCCGGATTAATTTTGACCACCTGGGGATCTTCAACGTGCGCCAAAATCTCGAACACACGGGCGTTTTTGCTTTTCCCCTCCATCAGAAAAGCGGCAGCGGCGGCCGGGAATCGAACCCGCGACCTCGTGCTCAGCAGCACAACGCCTTAGCCACTGAGCCACCGCGGCGGGTTCGACAAGTCAATAAAAATGTTCAGCCCGAACATGTGGTTATGTTAATACTGAGCCCAACGATATTCCAAGCAAGACCAGCAAGACCAAAACTCACAGTCCAAGCTGCAATCACCGGTTGTCGGCACTTTCCAAGTCCGAATCCACTACGTCTATCAGTGGTATCAGGGATGCATTCTCATCTCGCACATCAGAGGCCCTAGGCTCGATTCGCATCCAGTCCCACATTGGCATAATTTTTTTTTCAACTCAAATACTTTTGTCCCCCCTGCCCCATTGGCCATTGAAGGAGCCATTTCGCTGCTTAACATCAGACAGCAGCTTTTCTGCTCAATGGTACAGCTAATTGCTTTCGAATTAATGGCATTGTAGTCCTCCTTGAATGAGACCCAGAGATGCCCAGCTTGTGCTCTCACTCGCAGAAAGGCAATAGAAATTGATAGATTGTTTAATGCCTCTACTTGACAATTACGCAGCAATAAGATAATACCGGTAATTTGTCACTGAGAATTTTTTGCCACATACATAGTTAAATAAAGTGTTTTTAAGTTGTAACCAGTCGGTCCATTATTCTACCTGGTAGCTGCAGTGGGCAGCCATAGGCTTCACATTAATACGTGCAACTGCACCCAAGCGACATTATAAAAGTGTGGCGTACACACGAACATGTACCAGAGCTGTGCCAATAGTGGTTTTCACCTTCAAAGTGACCATACAGCGAATAAAGTTGTGTGCGAGTAGTTTCGAATCAACGCAAATATTGCGTATTTTCAATACGAAAGTTGAAATTTGGATAGTTGAAAGCTGAAGCGTGGCATGACGTGAACAAAGAAGCTATCCGGCTGCTTCCAGCTTTCTTGCTGATCTATTTTATGTGTAGTAAGCTTTCATATCACGTGGTGATTTCTCAGTATAGGGTGTTTTCACGAGCGATCAGACATGCGTGTCCGGTCGACATCTTTAATTTTGACGAAACTTTTACATATAGATCCTTGTTCACAGGGGTAACCATGTAAAGTTTTCTTGTGGAAAAAAAAAAATTTCCCTTTCTCAAAACAATTCCCAAAGTTGGCACAACTCACTGGCGCGGTGAGCGGCTCGCGGAAAACTGGAAAACTTCACCACTGTAAAACAAAAACTACAGAAGTTATCTCCCTAATTCTTTTTATATAAAGACCTTGCATATTTTTAAATGATTTAACGTAAACGTCTTTGGCTTGCAGATCAAATTCTTTTTATTAAAAATCCAAAATTGCGAATTATTTTGAAAATTGCCCAAATGTGGAGCTTTTTTCCTTGACATCTAAACAAGCTTTTGATTGATTGATTGATTGATTGATTGATTGATTGATTGAAGGGTTTAACGCGCCGACGCAATGCAGGCAATGAGGCGTGCCGTAGTGGAGGGCTCCGGATTAATTTTGACCACCTGGGGATCTTTAACGTGCGCCGAAACCTCGCACACACCGGCGTTTTTGCTTTTCGCCTCCATCAGAAAAGAGGCCGCCGTGGCCGGGAATCGAACCCGCGACCTCATGCTCAGCAGCACAAGGCCTTAGCCACTGAGCCACCGCGGCGGGTACATCTAAACAAGCTAGGTAGTTGCAGTTTTTTATTGTTATTCTTCTATCCTTGTTCAATCTTTGTGCCAATTTGAGCTTATGTGGTTAAGACGGTTCACTATGAAAGAAGCCCTGTACTGCAGCAAGGTAACATATTTTGGTAACACAAAGCCAATTAAAAAACAAAAACAAAAAAAAAGCCATTTTCAATTTTTTTTTAACTTTCACAAATTACAGCCAAGGTTGCTACATCAAAAACATGTAGCACTATTTTTGTTGTTTTGCACCTACAAAGCACCAAATATGGCCTTGTTAGCAGTAGTGCGGTGACATACCAAAATGGTTCGCAAGAAGCTTATGACTGCACTGTAGGGCAAGAAATGGCCACTACAACGAGAAAATTCAAGTAGTCGCACACCCCTAATCCAGACTATAAGATTGATGAAGGAGGACTTCTGTATGTTTTCCATTTCTGCACACTGAAGTGGTTCGATGTCTGGTATACAGTGTAAACCATTTCTAACGTAACTGCTTATGGCGCGGGACCGGACATAACGCGTGTTTTTGTGACCACTGGTTTGCCTCCCATAGAACTAAATGTATAAGCATACCACTTAAAGGCCAACTGCACTCAAATTTCACCTCAGCCAAACTTACTTTGAACGTACAGTACGTACCACCAAACCAACTATAACATGACTGGTAGCCCCGTAAAATGCGTTGTTAATTACTTATAAACATTTAAATTAGCTCTGTCGCAGGCGACGCTGCACCTGCCAGCAGTAGCGGTCCCAGAGATTGGTTTTGGAGGGGGCGATTTTTTTTGGGAGGGGGGTGGAGGGGGGGCGAGGCGAATAAAGAATCGCTCCCCTCCTTGCACCAATTCTGCGGAGAAGGTGATAACCATGAAGGCGTGTGCGCATATGCGGTGCAACCCGTCTGCGCACAAATCACTTAGCGACACAGTGGTTTTTGGTGCCCCTTTGGCGGTGCAACGGCTGGCTCGAGCCCGCATTTCTGGCGGTTGCAACACATTTGTGGCCTCACACAAGTGGGATTTAACTTCGCACAAGTGAAATGCTTAAAAAAACTAAAAATAAGAAACTGAGGACCTCCTTGGAGGGGGGGGGGGGGGGGGGGGCGACCGTCCTCTTCACCCCCCCCCCCCCCCCCTCCCTCCCTCCCCTTCTGCCGCAGCCATGAAGCGGAAATGACATTGCAGCCGGCCGAGTGCTTTTTCTTCCCGCCAGCCAGAAGAACCAGTCGCGCTCCACTAAGTGGGCTTCTCGTATGGTTGCTGCGAGGGCGATAGCTGCACACAGGTTTGCTCCAGCAGGCCGTGTGCGGCCGTTCCCTTGCCGGCTGGAACATCACTTCAGCCTGGCTGCGCTCTCCTCAATTTCAATTTTAAAATATCAGATTTTTGATGGTCGTTTGCACCGTGGCTACGCATATTTCAGCTGCCATATCTTGTATCTCGCAGCGTTTTCAGGCAGACTACACCGAAATAACTTATCGAGAAGTTGGAATTTTGAGTGCAGTTGGCCTTTAAAACGCTGTTCCCCCGAAGCACAACACCGTTTATAGTGCGGTTTCTTGGCTGGTCCGCCGATCAAGCGGTGCAGCTGGGGCGTATTTTTATGGTTGCAAAAAAGAAAAAAAAAAAAGGATAGAATCAGCCATCTCATGCAGCAGCACGGTCCCTGCTCTCCTCTAACTTAGAAGCAGAAAAGAAAAAAATTGGCACCCTTTAATTCACGTGTTTCGTTTGCCCTCATGTGATAACCACAATTGCCCTTTCTTTTGGCGCACCTTTGAAGATAGCGAGGCCCTGCGTTCGCCGTCAATTGTTCGAAGATTAGCGACCCCACTTTCTCTTTCCCAACATCTAACTATAGCCAGCCAGGTCATGAGTGATGTGGGAGGTTTTCGATACCTGTACGTTGGGCTGATATGCAACCACGTCAGCATTGCCAACGCAAGGTAGGGTGGAAAAAAAAAAGAGAGAAGAAAGAAATTTGCCTTGTGTTCTTATCGTGTTGTCTCACCAGCTTACGACTGACCCCCCATCTCCCCCTCTAGATGCTAAGAAATCGAGACGTGCTCCCTCACGCTTGCAATTGGTAAGTGTGTGGGAGCATCTGAATGGGGGAAAAAATTACAAAACAAACACACTGTGCCTGTGTTTTTAAGTGGTGTTCATTTAAAGGAGCCATGAAGAGAAAATGCAAGTTGGTTTTATTCGAAAGATTTCGTGTTTTATAGTGCCCCCAGCGCTTGTCCGGATACAAACGGTGCTTTATTCACTGAGAAATTAAACAATTTAGGTTAAAATTTTGATTTTCCCGCTCAATCGTGCGTTTTCGTGGTCCCAAGTGACATCACGGGAACCGACCGCTCTGCAGCCTAGAGTACCTTCATTCACGCATCCGCCGTACAGGGTAGAGACACGTAACGCTGGCGCCGCCATGTTCGGTTGCTCGCTCGCCGCCGAAGCAAGTCATTGTGTCAAAACCGCGCTAAAATTATCGCCGCAACGCGGTTTACTGAAGAAGTTTGAATCATATTGTCTGTTTCGCGTTGCTAGGTCTCGTGGGAAACGAAAAGAATAACGCGTTGAGCCCGTTGGCCCAATTGCGGCGGCACGGGACCGTTCAAAGGTTGTCTCCACCCTGTAGCGGTGTTGGTTTGTTCCCACGTTTCTTTACGTTCCGTAACCTAGATGGCGCCACCATACCGTGGCAAGCGTTTGGTTTGTTTTTGCCCGCATTTAAACCTGGCTTGTTTTTGTTCTGGGAGAAAATATTCGTTCCCTGAAACAGTGCTCGCTCGACAAATGGGGTCACGTAAGGCACCGTTGCTTGCGTCAATCGGCCAGTGTCGTCTGAGACAACCCCAAGCCCCATAGTGCTATGCAGCTAAACCAAAGCATGCTGTGCGCAGTACGAACAGCAGAACGCATCAGTACTTCTATGTTTACATGTGCTTTCGTAACTTCCACTGTTTGTCCCATCATTCCTATTGCTTTGTAAAGAACGTGCCCTAAATTTAACCGCAAATCGCTCGTTCGTCTAGTTTGTAAGCTCTACCTAATTTGCGTCTGCTTCTGTCAGCCTCCGCCAATCGCAGAGCTTAGCCCATGTGACATCACAGGTTCTGTTGCGGGAAATGAGCTGGTGGGTCGCATGACCATTCCCGTTTTTCCTAATTATGTAGCTTATTAGAGCGAAGTCTACGTTAAAAGTGGTGTCAGTATGATTCTAACGAGGCAATCTTTTGAATGAACCAAACTTGTGTTTTCTCTTCATGGCTCCTTTAAGCGATGATAAACAAGGAGTGACTGAGGCATAGGTTGCAAGGTGGTTCGATTTGTGCTTGTTTTGCTTATAGCACGGTATTGCTTATAGTGCGGATTTTTGAGGCTCCCGTGACATATGTTATAACCGGTCTACACTGTACATCTAAGCTGTCTAGTATATACCCCAAAGCATGAGTTCTTCTACAAGAAACTACTTGCATAACCTAAACACCAGGATCTTGTCGGATGCCATGCTGCTTCGGGGATATAACATGGGCACTCATTTCAGGACTGACCTCGCAATTCTCATCAGCTTACTTCGCAAGTTTGTTAACACATTGCATGTGCGGTTTATATGAAGGTTACAGGACGCCAAACGTACATGAACATCTCATGCCTAGACCAAGTAAAACATTTCAGGTGGCAATGCTTTCCCGGCTGATGTTAGTGAATAAAAGTGTGGAGCTAAGCACCCCCCCCCCTTCCCCCCCTTGAGGCACACCCCTTTTCTGAGGATGTGTTCTAGACAAGTGCTGCCTGACTGTTAGATCAAAATGTTTGTTCTAAGAAGCAGCGTTCACAAATGGTCTCAAATTTGCCAGTCTCGAATAGTTCCACGTAATTCATGTGCAGTCAAAAATTTCTCTCGCAATAGCAATTCTATGGGAGGGGGAAAAAAAACACGAACATGCTTCCCGGTTGTTTTGGGCAGCCCAAACGACAAATCGAGGGGACCTAGAGTTTAGCGTGCGTTCAGATATATGCAAAAAGATTTGAGGTCTTGCAACATTCCCAACAAATTTTATAATTAGAAACACTGATCTGCCAGTGACGGGAGTTGATTTATCAACTGACTGAACGAACGGGGAACCAGTAAAGTTGTCAGGGTTTGTGAAGGCTACATTTGGCAGGGATTCAAAAACAACTTCAGTTCGGGTTTTTTTCAAAGCCTCACCGTTATGGGGCAGGAGCTTCAAGAAAAAGAAATCAGTGAAGGAAGATGGTTTACAGTCAACCCTGCGATAACAAAATCCCACAACTGCAAAATTCCCATGGCAACGAAATATTTTTGCATCTCCACATGTCCATACAAGCCCATGGACATATATATGGACATACAGTTGAACCCCTTTATAAGAGACACGTACCGGGAAGCAGTTTCTGTCTCTTATACGAGATGTCTCTTATAAGCAGGGAACCATGTTTTCACTTACTAATCAGACCCTAGTTCAATGTGGGCACCGTATGACTAAAATAAGCTCAAAAGAATGCTACAGCATGTTTCAAGAGTCATTCTAATTTATGTTTGGCCCCAGAATTTATGAAACTTTGTTTGCTTCATGACTGTATTTACTGTTTTTGACAACCGATTCTACAAGCTTTCTTTCCTTTCACTGTTTGTGGAAGATGAATCGTAGATGTTGAGTTCACAAGCCTGATGAATAGCCAGGGCGCACAGCTTCTTCCGCTGTGTGCTCAGGCTATTCATTATGCTTGCAGGACTCAACATCTGCAGTGCTTCTTGATTGGGAGCTACGCGAGTGGGAGAGCCCACATGTGCAGTCGTGCTCCAATGGATGGCAGTAAGCTTCAACCACTTCTGTAAGTTGCATTTCCATTGGCAGGGCTTCTCATCGTCATTTCATAGCTGACTGAACCACTGTGTGTTTGCTGAAGTTATAATAAATAGCAACTGCAGGTGTCTGTCATCCACCTGTGTTTCCACAATGGAAACAACTGCAATTAGTGACTGGTGGCTCTGCATCTGAAGTTAAAATGTCTGTTACAAAGTGAGATTATTGATTAAACTTCAAGGATGACTTGTCCCTTATAACCAATCTTCTCCATCCAATGTCTGTAATAAAAGAGGTCAATTTAATGGGAAAGATAGGGCAGCCAACCATGTGGGTGAATAGTGTCTCTTATACCCATTTGTCTCTTACATCAGTGTCTCTTATAACGAGGTTCAACTGTATTTCATATTTCACAGCAACGAAATGTTTTTTTTATCTGTGATCTCGCATTAACGAAATTTGCTGAAAGCCTGGTCGGCATTTTATATGCCCATTTCAGGTGAACAGTTCCAAAAAGTGTTCAAATGCAATTTTTCTGGACTCAAATTGTGTAAATGCTAGCATGGCCGCCACTGCATCTGTTTACAAACGAGCCCTTGCAGCAGGCGGCCATGGAGGCAGCCTCACAGCGACACCACCAACAGGCGACAAAGGATGGTCAGGGTGATGACTCACGGCATAGACTCACAGCATGGCTTTGGCTTGGGCTACGTTAGTCGGCTACTGCTGATCAGCACGCGTGCGATGCGTGCGTTTGTTACGCGAGTAGTGATCGGCATGTTTGCTCTCGGTAAGGTGGCTCCACAAGCCCAAGGACGGAAGTTTCTACTGCTACAAGATAATGCAGCCATCATAAACAAGCCAGCGGCCCAAGTAGAGAAAAATGGGATAGCACCGTCGACTTTGGAACCACCTACAGCTCACACTACCATTTTGAAAAGCAAGCTGTCGCTGTTTAATGGCGCAGGTGCGCAAAACAAAACAGTGACGGCTGCGGCCTTTGTGGACGTCAACAAAGTGGTGCTCACTTGGTTTTGTGAACAGCATTACAGTGTAGACCATTTATAACGTAACCGCTTATAGTGCGGGACCGGATATAACGCGGGTTTTTGTGACCACCGGTTTGCCTCCCATAGAACTCAATGCATAAGAATACCGCTTAAGATGCGGTTGGCGGAAGCACCATACCGTTTATAGTGCGGTTTTTCGGCGGGTCTGCTCATCGACCGGCGCAGCTGGGGCATCGTTTTAGGGTAGCAAAAGAAAAAAAAAGAAATGAAATCGGCCATCTGACGCAGCGCGCACCCCTTGCTCTCCTCTAACTTCGACAAGAAGCAAAAAATAGGCACCCTTTAGTTCGTGCGTACGTGATAACCACAGCTGTCCTTGCTTGATGCACCTCGGAAGATAGCGACCGGCTCCCCGTCCGCGCGTGGCAAGTTGTTTCTATTAATCGTGAACCGCATGGCCTGTTTTTGCACACGAATTGTGCACATCGGCGTTGCGGGTGCGTGTTTTTCATGCTCGCGTCTCCGTGCTCGTCTCCACCTCGCGTCTACGATTCCGCGCTGGCGGTGGCTTCTTCGCGTGGCAGTGGGAGGAGCCTGACGACTAGCACCAATGGAAAGACGCGCACCTAATGGCGGGAGATTCAAAGCGCTCCGAGCCGGCTAGCCGCGCCAGAGGTGTTAAGGCTAAAGTCCCTCGATCAGATGAAGGGGCTTTAGTTTAGGCTTACCACCGCGGTATTTTTTGATGGGCGCTTACACAAGCAGCGTGAATGGCAGTTTATATTCCACTTTGCGGTCACATTATCAGCTCTTTTCTTGCATGAGCATCTTCGCTTGCGCCTCGGGCGGCATTTCAGCGAGCGGTTAGAAGTGGTCGCTGGAGCTGCCTGCACCACTTCACGGCCAGTACCGACGCCATGTTGCCGCCTCTTACCGCGCCGCACACATTACGTCAGTTGTATCCGCGCCGCCGTCGCCCCGCCTGCGGCGTGCGCTGCACGTTTTCGCGAGAAATAGCTCCATGCGGTTCACGCTTTAGAAAGTTGTGCAGATAAGCCACCGCTCTCCCCGAACAAGCGAGCCACGCGAAGATTTCCACCACCAGTACGTTGCGCTGATAAGTAGCCGCCTTCGGCATCGTGAACACAAGGTGGGGTAAAAAAAAAAAATCCCGCTGGCCTTTCTTATCATGTCCTGCGGCATCTTCCTAGACGGAAAAAAACGCAGCCATGGTCTTTCAAAACACAAACACAATGGAAGTTAAAGCCGCACTCGCCGTTTGTAAGACCGCGCTTTTGCAATGTGTGAGACACAGCAGAAGCGGCGCTGATGTTAAAAATAATACGAAATAAAGACCCTTCCTTCGTTTTAGGCGCTGTGCGTTTGGGTGATAAAAAATTTAGGATGACTTGAGAGGTAGGTGGCGATTTGGTTGAATTCGCACACGTTTTGGTTATAGTGCGGTACCGCTTATAGTGCGGATTTTTGCGGCTCCCGCGACATACGTTATAAGCGGTCTACACTGTACAACAAAAAGGTGCCACTGCCTGGCAAAGTGCGTCAGCAGAAGAAGCGGGACTTTGCTAACATGCTCAGGCATGCTCGGTGCCGAGGACCAAGAGGAAAAACGTGCAGAGAAGGCGAAACCACAGGATGTTTTGCATGCGTTTAACTAGACTCGATCATTCGTAGGCGCGTACGATGACTAGCAATGAACCACTTCCTGTAGCGTGAGAGTTGAGCTGTGAAGTTGGTGCAAGGCAAGGCTTCCAGTAATATAATCAACTTTCGGAAGTACATATTCGGTTTACGGGAACTTTTCCTGCTGTTCATATTTCATTGTTGCGGCAACGAAATTCTCACAATAGCGAATTTTTTCCGTTTACCCGGCAGTTTCATTATTGCGAGGTTTGACTCATTTTGGATTAATCCATTAATCCAAACACAGTCAATCAGCCAGTGCTTGGCTAATCATTTTTGGCTTTTGCTTTTCCCCGCGTACAACACATTGCTACGGTCGGTAACAGTTTCGGTATGGACAGCCATTGGTACTCTTGTTATCTGAATAAACACGATATTAATTGCACGTCACTCGTTTTTCTAAATATTGCACTGTGAAGTGAATGTTGTGGATAATATACGGGGCTATTTCTCTTGCCCTTCCGTGGTGTGTAGGGTCACATCTTGCCTCAACGAATTTCCGCTTCAACGAAATTTCTCCTACGTTCCCTCAATTTGGTTGTGGCGGGATTCGAATGCATAGTCAAATTTCTTATAAGCTAGATGGCGGCAAACCTACATTTCATATTTGACTCTCCTTAAATTAAGGGTGAACATTTTGTATTTTAAGACAGCCATACAAGAGATTCGGTAGTGGTGCTTTATGAGCTTTCTGTTAACGGCAGACCTGTTTGAGCTTTTATTTCAGCCACCTAGCGTTACTAGAAAACTCAGCCCAGTCAAGAGGCACACACCTGCGAGTATGTGCCCCGCGAGGAGCACCAAACGTCAGCCTGGCTTGCCCGTGGGCTTGCAGCACGTGAGGAGCTCGCAAAAAAATACCAAGGAAAAATACTGAATGCACGTGAGCGTGCGCTTCATGGAGTGCCCGGCATCGGCCAGTTCGACGTTCGATAACCCTCTGCCCAGCATTCGTGGCATGATCTCTTGCGTGCTCTTCTGCTTGCCATTCACGTGCCTTTGCACCTGAAGTGGGGAGCGCAGACGCCGAGTCTGCGCTACAGAAGCGGATTTTGCGAAGCCAGTTGCTCTGGGTTGTAGTACGTACTAACACGGTCCACTTTGGAAGCGATGCAAAAGTCTGGACAAAACGATCCGGGGCTACCAGTCATGGCGAACGTTCAGCGGCAAGCTCAGCAACCTACCGTATTTTCACGCGTATAACCCGCCCCGGCATATAACTCGCATCCCCACTTTCAGCCCGCCGGAAAAAAAAATCCTCGCGTATAGCCCGCACATTTGATACAGGAAAGGCTGCACTAAAGCTACTGCTCAAGCAACATATCACATACTATGTAGACAGAAAAAGCGTATATTTAGCAAGTAGAATCACTCAGTGCCACTCCTCTCCTTAGAGGTATCACTCGAGCCGAAGTCCTCACTGTTGTACGCAAGGTCGTCTTCACGGCACAACGCACGTTGCCGTGAAGCTGCACGAAAGGAAAAACCCTGCATATTATCCGCACTCCAACATTGCCACTGAAATTTTCGCATTTTTGGTGCGGGTTATACGCTAGAAAATACGGTATGTGAGGAGCAACAGTCGGGTCTCCGACGAAGGGAGAGGGGCCGCCAGCTCTGCTGTTTCCCCAACCGTGCACCACTAGTGCGAGCTGCGCCAATTTTTTTGCTTTTCTGAAGCAATGCCTTTAAATAGGGCAGAAACTCCTCCTAGACCGAAGCTCAATGCTCGTAAGCCAGCAACAAAACTCGGGACACATTCCACCCCAGCCTAATCTGGTGAGGCCACTGGCCAATGCTTCCAGCTCACTTCAGCGTCCTTCTGAGGTTCACTGACTGACCGTGGCTTCCCCCCGTGGCCTGGACAGACAGGTAGTGCGGGCCCAGGTCTGGGTGCAGGGGCACGCCCACCAGCCGCCGCCCGGGCTCCATGGTCAGCCAGCTGGGCAGTCTGTCCTCACCGGCCTCCACCACCTGCGGACGGACACACAGAGGAGACTCCCGTCAGGGCATCGCACGGGGCACTGAACGCGCCAGGCATCTCGCTGCTCCAGCACTGCACTGCATGTGTCCACAAATACTGATCGATCGTCAGGTCACACCGAAACTACCCCCGGGCTAGGAGGCACACCGTAGTGGACAGCTCCGGATTAGTTTCCACCACCTGGGGGTAGCTTGAATGTGCGCTGACATCTCGACACACTGGCGTTTTCACTTCTTGCCTCCATCTGATAAGCGGCCACCGTGGCCAGTAATCAACTCATGGATCGTAGGGCTAAACACGCCGACGTGACGCATGCGATGAGGCGCACCGTAGTGGAGGGCTCCGGATGAATTTTAACCACCTGGGGACCTGTAACGTGCGCCCAAATCTCGTACACACGCGTGTCTTCACTTTTCACCTCCATCAGAAAAGTGGTCCCTGCTGCTGGGAATCGAACCCGCATCCTCGTGCTCAGCAGCACAACGCCCTAGCCACTGAGCCACCGCAGTGGGTGGCCGGGAATCGAGCTCTCGTCATTGGGCTCAGCAGCACAACCCCACAGCCACTAAGCCACCACGGTGGGTGTGCATACAAACATGCCGCTCATCAAATGGGCAGAGCACAGTACAAGTTCCGCTCCTTTCAGACAGTGGGAAAGAGGGGGGGTGGGGGGTGGGGGGGGAGAGAAATAAGGCAGGACTATTGCAGTTTTCCCTTCTGTTTCCAAAAGGCCCAGGACTGATGTCTTTCTTCAGGAGACTCAAGTCCTAAATTTTCATGGTTGATTTTCTGAATGAAACCACTTGAATACGAACACTTTCTTTTGTGCACGACAGCATATGAAAGCTGTCTGTAAACAAAAATACGCAAAACTTTCCACTTCACCTGTCCATTTAAAATTAAGACACAAGACATGAAAACTTTACAGCTTTACCCTGGCCATAAAAAAGATTTACGTGTGTCACACATAATCAGGTGATTATTACATTTAGACCAGAAATAATTACATCCAACAAGAATCAAACTTCAAACTGCCCGCATACGATTGCAACATACCGACTTGCCTCCATAGAAGACTAGCTCAATTCTTGGGTTACAGCAATTCAATGCATTTGACAAAACAGTAATCTAACTCAAACTTGTGTATCTCAAAATATCAGTTAACTAGAAATTTCTTCCCGTCCCCATTGGTGATATGTATTTCCCCCCTTATCTCAAAACATTGTTTCAGGGGACTGCAGATATCTCAAAATGTTGACAGAGAAGACAAGTCAGAGTCAACTACGGGCAGCTGATAAGGTCTCCACATGGCAAACGTGGTCGTGAATGGCAAATTCGGAATTCCCGCTGCTGCAGCGGTTTTTCATCCAATTCGAGAATGCTTTGCTGGGACCAAATGCGAACGCAGAAACAGACGAGCATTATGCAGTTCTTTCTTCGTCGTAAAGTAGCGCTTGAAACAGGACAAAAGCTGAGAAGACACACACGACGGCGCTAACTCGATAAGAAAAGAATTCCTTTTCTTATCGAGTGCATTAACTTAGGGGCTATGTGGGTTGTTTATTGTATGTGAACACTGTAATCTTGTGTTTATCGAGCCATAATCCTGTAACCATTGTAACCTTGTGTTTATCAAACCGCACTATCGAGGGGTTGACCTGGGCACGTGTTCATTCTGAGTACCATATAATGCGGAATATAGGTCGAGATTTTTTACAGAAAAATTTGCCGAAAAGTCAACCCTCGACCTATATTGCAGTCACTGGCAGTTTTCATCTGGCGACCGGGCAGCCCATCAAGCCCATCCAAACCCCAAAGGCACCATCGCCACCCCCATCAATCGGATGCGGCGCCATCTTTGTTTTGTTGCTTCTCTCGCTGCCGGCGAATGTATGCGTGCAATTTTCTTGTCGCTCAAAGTGAGTTTAAGCACTTGGTGCCAGTTTACAGCAGCGTTTAAAAGAAAAGTTGGGGGTTTTCCAAGGCCAATGATGTGTCTGCGTTGCGCCAGTTCGGTATCACCAAAAGAAGTGTTGCTAGCGGCGTTAGCTGAAGGGGCAGCTCTCGGTATGCAACGCTCGGAAGGCCTCGTTTCATGGGCGCTGCTCTGGGCACCTGTGCTGCTGTAGAAAGGGGCAAATTTTGTCCGCTAGCGTCGTGCGATGTCTCTACGAATGGATAACCAAAGATGTTTGCTGACTGCCTGCACAGACTGGCTGTCGCTCCAATCTGCACATGAGTGTCCCATGCTTTGCGCTTGCTTCATGATGACATCGTCTTGCGAGTGTTTAAGAAGTGCTGCATAAGCAATTCCCTGGACTGCACCGAGGACGACCCACTGTGTGGGCGACAGCGAGCCAGAAGCAGTCGTCCGACGATATTTCAGACAGTTTTAAATGAGTAATCCGAGACGAAACAACTTATAGTCTCAATAAAACAATGGTTGGTACCTAATTATTTTTTTTTTAATTTTTCGGCTACAAGGTAAGGGGGTCGACCTATATTCTGCCTCGACCTATATTCCGCATTATACGGTATATATTTGTGTTTTTCCGTTATAAAAACAGTTGCGAGTTAGCGCCGTCGTGTGTGTCTTCTCTGCTTTTGTCCTGTTTCAAGCACTACTTAACGATGTATCAACACCAACTAGCCCAACTGTCGATTTTACTGAGTTCTGTCTTCCGCACTAATAAGAATGTTTTTCCTGCGAATAATTTTGCCTTTATTACAAAAGCTCTCCTGTGCAGTGGAGCTTTTGGTACAAGCATGAGCTCTCATTTCAGTGACCTGCCCATAAATGTTTGCCATTTTGCTCAACTCGAAACTCCACTTATCCTGAAATTTTACGAGTCTCTTATGAATTAGTACTGCATATGCGTGCCCTTACACATACATACACTGGAGCCGAGTTTTATTTGTCTCGTTTTGGAGCTGTCTAGCGTTCGCATGATGACATTTTTTCCCTGCATGCCACGACCTCTGCTTTTGCACTATACAGCCGGAGTTTGCAATAACGAAATAGTTCAGGGAGAAATTGTCGTTTGTGCAGGCATTTTGTAATGGAGAAAATCAAACAGTGCAGATAAACAGCCCGGCAGAAACACAAATTCACTTCAAAATATCACTTACCGTATTTACGTGATCCTAACAAGCACATAAATTGCATGATGAAAAAGAGAAAACACAACTGCAGAAATTCTTGTCACTGGCGAAGCTTTTTACAGACGATAGGACTTACTGCGGTGGGACAGGCCTCATTAGAGCCATCCCTGTCAAATCGCACATGTGTATAAAACCAGTCGACAGGCCATTCCCCCCCCCCCCGCCATGAGCTCCAACTCGCGTCTCGACAATTAAAGGAGCAAAAAATTTCAGCGAGTAGCACAGAACTTTTTCATCATCTACAGAAACAGGCATACTATTGCATGGTACTACTACATTAACTGCTCTTCCTTCTGCACTGGGGCGTATCAGAGGCACTTATTTGCTATCTACCCTTGATCAGTACAGAGCTCACAGAGTGCAGATACAATCACAATGCCTTACAAACAGACCTGCAATCTTTGTCCCCCTACAGATACGTCCCCTTATGTTGGCACACACTGCATCAAAGTGCGAAGAAGCTGTGGAGGTTCTGCGCAGTAGCTGTCATGTTCAAGCCGGGAAGCCAACTGCCAGTCTTTCTTTTCTTAAACCATGACGTATGCCCTACAGAAGCAGCAAACCACGCAGTAGCTGCCTCCCTTCTAGTGCAGAAAGATTGCACTCCCATCGATCCTCCGGAACGAATTTGCCGAATAATCTACGCTTGTACGATTTGATTGACTGACTGATTGTAGGGTTTAACGCACCAACACAACGCAGGGAATCGAACCAGCGTCCTCGTGCTCAGCAGCTTAACACATTAGCCACTGAGCTACCGCAGCAGGTCACTTGTACGATTTCCTGCCTCCTTCTTTGGAGTGAAAGATTTCACCCTCCTTCCCTTATTTCCCTTTCATCCACTTTTTTATCGATATGTTCATTCTACCCACAGAGGAATGGACCAAGGCCGAAACTGTGAGCATCTTTTTCTTCAGGCCAGGAAGATGGAACCAAGTGGAAGTAAGCAAAAATTTTCCCCCACACCCAAAACAATTCAGTTACATGTGTGGCCAGAGTTCAACTTAACCTGCCTGCACTTGAAACAGGTCCTTGTAGAAAAGGTTCAGTGCAATCCACAGTTGGTGCAGTAGTACCAAAGTGCACAGCACTGGTGCCTTGCTTCGGCCACTTGTCGCATTTTGTGCTCTGCCCAGACACGGAGGAGGAAGATAAGCAATAGAGCCGACTCGGCCTTCTAAATTTTGGGAGTTCGACGTGCCGGAGCTGCACCTGGGCTGTGAATAGGGTTGTTCATTTTTGGGTTTTATGCTTTTTGAAAATTGACGGGTAAAAATCAGGTGCTATTTTTCAAATTGATAATCGAGAGAGACATCGTTTTTTTTTTTTTAAACCATTGGGAAATTCTGGTTTTTTCGGGTTAAATTTACAGATGTACTCAGTATTACACTTGGTTAATTTTAAGTGGTATCATGAGCTCCTTCACTATAATGCGTCAAAATTAGAGTTTGTTTCAAGCGGGTAAATCGAGCTGACGTCAGAGTTTTCGAGCAAATGCTCTCTGAAATCAAGCATTTGTTTGAAAATGAATCAGTAATGAAGACAGTAAAGAGCATTGATAACTTCTAAGAAATGAAACACTTTATTCACGAAAAGCTGGTAATAGATTTCTCACTAATCCTTGTTTACATACATTATCACCAGTATACGCAACATGTCGGCCTCTATTCAAGACCTGTCTGATCGTTGAACGTATCTCAACTGGCAGCAAGTTCTCTCGACAACACAGCTTCCATTATCTAGGCCCAACGATGTCAGTGCAGCTTTTCCCAGTCTGAGGTAGCTAGCGGTAGAGTCATGCCAATACTCAGAGAGTTCGGAATCTGCGTTTGTGGGGCTTGCTTCCAGCAAGTACTGGCTGAGAACGGCGGACAGTCAGCGCACGATTGTCAAGATCACTACTTTGAAAAGCTTCTTCCTCAACGACAAACGACAAATTGAGTTTACCGTATTTACTTGCATAATGAACCCACTCGTGTTATGAACCCTCCCCCACTTTTCTTCTTGAGAATTTACTTTTTTTGTCACCTTGAATAAAAAAATTCAGTGGGGATATTATTTTATCTCAGCATGGTTGCTGATGCTGTAGACGATCGCAGTAACTTGATATCACGCCACAGTACACGCAGAAATGCTAAAAACGCATTCCAACAAAAAGACATCTCAACAGTAGCCAGAGACGTGAGCGGGAATGCTGTGGTTCACAACTTAAAAATTGTGCACTTGCGGTGCGCCACCTGCTGAACACAAAACAAACCTTGCGCCATAAAAACGTTGCGGCATGCGAACAGAGCGCAAAATGTACTCCGCACTCCTTCCCTGCTCTTTGCCGTTGCGGCTGGTTTTGGTGGCGTGCGAACAAAGCACTAAAAGTACTTCGCACTCCCCTGCTCTTGCTGTTCTGCGACTTCGCCATGACGCTCTGAGGTGGTGTTGTTCAGCTGTGTTCAGACCTTTTTTTTGTGCTCCTGATGCGCGCCGTGCGATTGGCCAGTACATGAGCAGCACAAACGGTTTTAAACTGAAGGTGATGAAGCATGCGTTGATGCACATGGAAACCGCGCGGCTGGGCGGCACTTCAGAGTTGACCCACTGCGTGTACGCTATGGGCGAAAACACGGTTTATGGACGGTGAAAAAGGATCGTCGTGTGTTTCGTGGGCCCAAAAAAGGGAAGTGTCCGGGTGTGAGAAAAGAAGTTTTGGAGTGCCTTGACGGCACGGAAGACGGTGCGCTGTGGGCGGACTACGAATGTGAAGCCGCAAGCGACTTCAGTGGGGAGAACAGCTCCATGGCGAGTAGGGAGCCACTGGCATGTTCAGAATAAAAAAGAAATTCCATTACATAATCACCCAAGTGTTTTTACGAAAATGGTAAGGCTCTGACTCGTTTCTCTCAGCAACTTTATTGTGTGGAATTTCAACTTTTAAAAAATTTGTTGCAATTTCTTCCCACATAATGAACCCTTGCCCCAAATTCATGCCAACTTTTCTGGAAAAAAGGTGGGTTCATTACGTGAGTAAATACAGTAATTTGATTTTTCCGAAGCATGTTTGGGGTGTAAAATTCGGGTAAAACCGAAAGCCCTTCTTGAACTACATGGAAGGCGTAGTACATGACCTGCCCTTAACCCTTTGAGGGTTTTTGCCGTACATGTACGTTGGCAGGTTTCCGTTCCGCAAGGTCTTTGCAGTACCGGTACGGCTCCGACCCTTCGTCTGAAATTTTGCACCATAATGACAATGCATGCTCGCTGGGAGGTACTGCCACACCTCCTAGGATGTACAAAAAGCACTGGAAATTTGATTGTGCTACCTTTTTGCGAAGATAAACAGAAGACTCTAGCAGGATGGAAAGTTGGGGGAGTTGGTACGCCGACATGATTTAAAAAACAGCGTGGTAGGATGAAATCCACGAGGAAAGAAACCAGACAGGACGAGCGCTGACTATCAACTGAAATTTATTTGAACGAAAAGACGTATGTACATAAAAAAAAACACTGAAACGGCACATGCGCTAATATCCGTGCCATACCAAACACTGATAGAGATAAAAAGGAGGAAACAAGTTTGCACCTACATAGTATCAACAACAAGCAAGATATAAGCCACTTCTTTATCGTGCAAAGTAACGGAAGCCTGACTAATGCACTCATCACCAAGCCTGTTTATATTGAACACCTCTATTATTTCGCGAATTAGTTGATCAGAATGACGGAACAGTAAGAACGTTTTTTCAAACTGGGGCTGACAGGAGCATGTAGGACACGAACGACAGTGATCGGACAAATGAAATGTGGGTGTACCTTTCAAAGAATTAAAGTGCACTCTCAAACGCACATTTACACATCGGCTTGTTTGGCCAACGTAAACCCGACCACAAGACAAAGGCATTTTATAAACAACACCAACAATACACGGGATATACTTGCAATTGTGCTGTTAACCACAATTGCACGATTGCACTGTTAACCAAACGAACAAGTACAGTCCACGCCCGTTACAACGGACCCTCCGAATCCGGAAAAAAACGTCCGCTGTAGCCGAAGTATGCAGTATCCGTCCGGGGGGGGGGGTAAGAGCCCTAAAGTGGGTACTTTGACGATATTGCATATGCATAGTACAAACACTTTGTTCTTTCTACACGCCTGCAGCACTTCTGCACAGTGTTCGCGCAAGGGCAAAGAATCACGTAAACACCGTTTCCAAAGCTTAGCACCGGCACTTCTTGCAAAAGGTCTAGTGCATGCGGTCAAGCATGTAAAGACGCATGATAAGCTGAGCAAATAAAGCAAGAATATAACTAGGCGCAATTATTATCCAGCTATAAAACAACAGTCGTGGCCATCTGAATTAGCTAGACTCTTTTAAATCCCTCCACGACAAGGCAGGTTTTCCCGAAACCGTTCGTCAATCAAACTGGATCGCTGCCCGACGTTCCCCCAAGGCAGCTTCCACATTTTTAACGATTTTAGTCCGGTCATTGAAACAGCTGTAATGAAATAATCTGAAGACGGACAGCTGTGAAATCGAAAGTTAGACCAGTTGGACTGCGCACGGTTACCGGCAGATTGCACACAATGGATGGGAAACAACCCCCCTACTTGAGGCATTTGTTACCTTTTTCCCCGAACGGAACGGGACCGATGCATGCGTGGGAATAATAAAGACCGAACCTCACTGAACCCGAGTTTTTTATTACATAAAAAAAACTGACGAGGGTAGACTCGCCTCCGGGTGCACAACTTTGAGTATTCAATAGCCCTGTTTTCAATCTCACCGGAGTCGCGTTTATCAGCAGCGGCCTTGTTCTTGACGATAGAGCGGACCGTCTGCTTAGACAGGCCTGTACTTCTGGCGATGTCGGCCTGTTTTTCCCCATGTTCGACAGCGTTAATTACGCTTAATTTATCCGGCAGTGAAATCAGCTACCCTGCCGCTTATGCCGCTGGTCGCACAAAAAAAGTCACTGGCTTGGCTTGGCTGCCCCAACGACCCGGCTTCCAGCAATGTTGCCAGACATAACAGTTTTCTTGCCAAAACAAACAAAAAGAAAGCATATCGGGTGCCGGCCCCGCGGAAGTCCGCTATAAACATTCAGTCGAAACAATTTTCGCCTAATATTTAGTCTGTAGTAGCCGATAGTCTGCTCTAGCCGAGTCCGTTATGAGCGGAGTGGACTCCATTTAAAATGCATGGGGACCAGACAAACCAACAGAAATGGTCTGTTGTAACCAAAAGTCCGTTGTTGCCGGATCCGCTGTAACGAGCGTAGACTGTATATCCCGTGTATTGTTGGTGTTGTTTATAAAATGCCTTTGTCTTGTGGTCGGGTTTACGTTGGCCAAACAAGCCGATGTGTAAATGTGCGTTTGAGAGAGCACTTTAATTCTTTGAAAGGTACACCCACATTTCATTTGTCCGATCACTGTCGTTCCGTGTCCTACACACTCCTGTCAGCCCCAGTTTGAAAAAACGGTCTTACTGTTCCGTCATTCTAATCAGCTAAAGCGCGGAATAATGGAGGCGTGCAATATAAACAGGCTTGGTGACGAGTGCATTAGTCAGGCTTCCGTTACTTTGCACGATAAAGAAGTGGCTTATATCTTGCTTGTTGTTGATACTATGTTGTAGCAAACTTGTTTCCTCTTTTTCATCTCTACCAGTGTTTGGTATGGCACGAATGTTAGCACATGCACCGTTTCAATGCTTTTTTTATGTATACATGCCTTTTCGTTCAAATAAATTTCAGTTGATAGTCAGCGCTCGTCCTGTCTTGTTTCTTTCCTTGCGCATTTCATCCTACCGCGCTGCTTTTCACATCAAAAGACTCTAGCTTCAGCGTGTCAGGAGGACTGTGTCAGTGCCCTTTTGTGGTTTCAGTTTCGCCACATGATCGCAATGGAGGCACACGATGGTTTCAGTTTCACCGCGTGATTGCAACGGTGCACATGAAAGTTGATTTTTACCTTTATTGGCACTCTCTGGCAGGGGCGGTGAAAGTTGGTTTCTATCTACATTGGCGCTGCTGTTAGCTTATTACCGACACTCACAAGGTATTCTCGATTGTCGTGTTTACTGTTCCTGAGTCTTTTTTTTTTTTACAATTAATTCAACTTTACACATTTTGTACAATCAAAATTCACAGTAAAGTACTTTGACCATCCGGGAAAGCTTTTGTTTTTAAATTGACCCTCAAAGGGCCACGGTGTAAGATATACCATATTTACTCGCGTAATCCTCGCACTCGCGTAATCCTCGCACCCCTAATGTGAGCCACCAAAACTTGAATTTTTTGGTTCCTCGCATAATCCTCGCACCCCCAACTTTGCAGCGGCGAAAGTTGCCTGCTCGCGAAACCCGCATGGTGCACGCGCTCTCCAACGCGCGCCCTCCCCCGCCGCCTCTCCGTTCGGCGGAGAGCGCTGTGTATCCAACGCCATCCAGGCGCCCTAACAACCTGCATGGCTACTCCCTAACAGGCACCCTAACACGCTACTCACACTGTCCTTGAGCCGGTTTCGCGCATGTTTCGCGTGCGCGCAACTATAGACGGTGTTCGCGCAGCCCGCTGTCGTGTCGTCGTGTCGCCGTCATGGTCCCGCCGTTGAGCGGCAGCAGTCAGTTAGTCACTCGCGTCAGTGGTGGATAGCTCGCTGCCGTTTTGAGAACTTTTTGATCTAATTGTTTTGTGCTTGGTGCCGCTTCGCCATGGGGAGGAACGCCAGCTACACTGCCGCTTTCAAATTGAAAGCGAAAGAGTACGCGATCGAACACGGCAACCGTGCCGCAGGCAGGCACTTCCGCGTCACCGACTTCAACGTGCGTTACTGGAGTAGGGCACGCACATACGACGACGAGATAGGGCGCGCGCCAGAAAGCAAAGGCGGCAATTTCATGATCGCTGATCGACGGGAGACTGTTTACGCTGTAAATAATAAAACAAAAGGAAATAGCTGCTGTTGGCAACACTGAGCTTACCTATACAAAAACGACCGCTACATTTAGCAGGATTGGCATAAGGCAAATTGGCAACACTGTGCACCGGATTTTTTTTTTCCCCGCATAATTCTCGCGCCCCTAACTTTGCATTGACTTTTCCGAAAAAAAAGTGCGAGGATTATGCGAGTAAATACGGTAGTTTTAGGTGTGGACACAGCGCTCCAAAAAGCTGTTAAATAGAGTTGGTGCCGCCGCGGGCGCTGCAAGTGGACCTTCGATGGGAAGGTCATCTGTTGGCAGAACTCCGAACTTCACAAGCTTCTAGTCTTCACGCCGCTCCACCAGACGGCGCTACCGGCGACTATCCATTCGCATTGAAGCCAGCAACATGTGTGTAAGCGGTGTTATTCTGGCTGTTTCCGAGAATTGGGACCGCAAATTGGCCGCTTCACATCTGTTTGCATCGCTCCGCCGAACAATCACCGATGACCGGCAGTGGCAAAGCAAAATCGTCAGCACGCGCACCGTTTGAATCAAGATTGCGGGGTGGCCATTCGGGATCGTCTGCTTTCTTACCGAGCCTGTTTTCGTTGCGATCGCTTGTAGATCTATATTGCGCGCGAAACCGAATGATTTACTGTGTAATGGTGTTTTTGCTGTTTCCTAGAACTAGGAGGAATCGTCGGCCACCGCATAATTAGCGCTTAACGCAACGTTGTTTTGCACACGCTTCCAGCGCAAGGGCGGGCGAAAACGGACAGAAGTTGCGATCACATCGGGTGCACCCAACATTGATGAACCTGTTGATGCTCGTGTTCCAGTACCGTACTTTCCACGGCGTTCTCGGTGGAAATGAACGAGAAATCGTGAAGTGCGCAACGGAAGCGATGGGGAGCGGTCATGTTGATGAGGCCGCCGAGTTAAAGCCCATGTTATCCACAACACATATAAAACATATTGTTTACGCGTTGAAGCAGGAACCAACAAAACAATATTCTCTAGAAACAAGAAAGCCTTCTTTCCAGAAGCGCCTGCAGAAAACAGGTTCAAAAAGCAACTACACGCAATGCGAAAAGCGCGAAATCGCATGGCAAATTATCGTCTGCTCCTTCGGCGGAGTCGGCCAAGCCGCGGCGAGCAGACGACTGCTTACGAAAGCTGCCGAGAAGGCCCGTCAGTTTAACGCTACATAACTTGTTTAAACGCTGCCGTCCCGAAGCACCTGCAGAAAACAGGGTGGAAGAGCAACTACTCGCAAAGCGACGAGCACGAAATGTCGCACGGCAAATTATCGTCTGCTCCACCGCCGGAGTCGGCCAAGCCGTGGCCAGCAGACAACCGCTTACAAAAGCTGCCGAGAAAGCCCAACGAGGAGCCGAAAAGATCCGAACGCCTCCGAGTAGCTGGCGCTCGAGCAGCTTCTTTTCTCCCGCGGTGGAGGGCGCTGCCGTCAGGGGTCTCAGCGGTGTCTGTTTTGCGACTTTATTAAAACGAAGAAGAAACGTTTGTTTCGCCAGGTGTGTCCTCACCTAAAACTATATCTTACACCGTGCAAAGGGCTAAGCTGTGGGAAGAGGCATATTGGTCAAACTGGCAGATGCCTCAAGGACCGCCTGCGGGAGCACCACAACAACATCAAAAAAGAAAGTAGACAGTCATCTTGCCATCCACTGCAACGCATGTGGCTGCGACCCACAGTTGAAAAGTTGCCGTGGTTATCGGCAAAAACCCAGACACACTTCCTTGGGAAATTATCGAGACAACCGAGATTGACCGTTTCAGGGTGCATTGTGTCAGTGTAGAAGAAAGAAAGAGCTGCACTATCTTAATAGGGCCACTGCCGATAACGCTTCCGAAATATGATGATGATGATGATAGTTGGGTTTTATTGGCGCAAGGCCGACTATGGGCAAAGAGCGCCAAAAAGAAGTTACTGAATTGTGATGAGACCGTAAATACTAGAACATGTGACAAACTAAAAGTGATGCAAAACAAAAGAAATGGAGATGGCTGGTGTATAGGGCCAGGATGATTACATGTGATATGACAGGAGCTGCAGAAAGTTCACCTCAGCTAAAAACTTAAAAACACGCTGACTAGAAAACATTGGTTCGTCGGCTAAAAAATATGATGGGTGCAAAGGAATGTGTCGTCTGTATAATTCAGGGAAATGTTTGTGGCGTGTTGTGTCAAGTGCTCTGCATGTGATTAGTATGTGGACTACGGATAGGCCCTTTCCACACCTGCTACACGTGGGTCCTGAAGTTCCAGTGAGCAGGTGGGAGTGCGTCACATGTGTGTGGCCTATCCGCAGCCTAGCCAGGGCGACTTCAGTGTATCTGCTGTGTGAGTCAGTTATGTAGAGTCCCAGTTGTGGTTTTATTACGTGTAGTTTGTTGTCTGTTTGTTGACTCCAGTGTAGTTGCCATGTGTTACGAAGCTGTCGTCTGATGTGTGTCTTTAGGTCGGTGTAAGGTACTGTTGTTATGTCAACTGTGGTCATGAGAGCAGCAGCACCAGCCATTTGATCAGCGGTCTCATTGCCAGGGATCCCACAGTGACCTGGTACCCAGCATATGGTTATTTCTAAATCTGAAGCATATGCAGTCATTATGACCTTTAAAAGAACATTGATTACATAGTTTTTTGACGACCTTCCTGATGACAATGCCTGCACAACGCTTACAGAATCTGTGTAGACGATGGACTTTGGAATCTTATGTTCGAGGATGTGATTGGACACGAGTAAAATGCCATACGCTTCTGCCGTGTAAATACTGCTGTGAAAATTCATTGTTTTGACAACTCTAAAATTTCGTCCGTGCGCTGCACAAGAGACAGTAGAACCAGTTTTGGACGCGTCACTATAGAATTCTGCGCACCTGTACTTGTCCTGCAGGAACAGGAAGTGCTGCAGAATTGCATTCCTGGGTACCCTATTTTTTTCTACAAGAGTGAATGACAGGTCGCATGTTACAGGACGAAGATGCCATGGTGCGATGAAATTATGAATGGGTGTCTTGTGCGTGTCTGAAAGGGGGACATTGAGTGCAGGAGCCACCTCCCTAACTCTGAGAGAGAACGGTAAGGGAATAGATGGCCTGTTTAAAAAGAGTTGTAAATTTGATGTATCGTTCATGATGGGATTAAAAGGATGGTTAGACAGAGACACGATCTTGGATGCATACAACAGGTCAACATACTCCCGCTGATGCCCTAGGCACCATTTGTCGCACTCGACATAAAGACTTTCAACAGGGCTAGTGCGGAATGCGCCACATGAGAGGCGAAGGCCAAGATGCAGCACTGGGTCGAGCATTTTCAGTGCTGTTTTTGTAGCCGACCCATACACGACACTGCCGTAGTCGAGCCGAGACCCCACCAACGCTGTGTACAGGCGCAGCAGGAGTTGTTTGTCGGCCCCATAAGATTGATGTGAGAGGACCTTAAGTATATTCATTGTTTTTAAGCATTTGCATTTGAGCTGTCTGATATGTGGGATGAATGTAAGTTTTTCGTCGAATAAAATACCTAAAAACTTGTGCTCCTTGTTCACAGGAATTGGCACATTCACAAGAGTGATGTCTGGGTCCGGGTGGACGCCACGCCTCCTGGAGAACAGAACACAAGAGCTCTTTGCGGGATTAAGATTAAAGCCATTCTTGTCAGCCCAGCCGGCAAGTTTCTTGACGCCGAGCTGGACTTGACGTTTGCAGATGGACAGGTTACACGATTTAAAGGATATCTGCACGTCATCTACATACATAGAATAAGAGATTGTAGGTGGCAGTGCCTTTCCAAGAGAGTTCATTTTTACTATGAAGAGGGTGCAGCTCAACACTCCACCTTGCGGCACGCCATTTTCTTGCACGTGAACATTTGACAGTGCACATCCAACTCTGACGCGAAAGGTTCTCTCCGACATATAACTACAAAGGATGTTCAACATGTTGCCCGCAACACCGATTGACGTTAGGTCACTGAGGATACCGTACCGCCAAGCGGTGTCGTAGGCTTCCTCTATGTCGAAAAACACTGTAAGACAAAATTGTTTATGCACAAAGGCATCCTTTATATATGTTTCAAGAGCTACGAGTTGATCGTTCGTTAATCGCCCCGCCCTGAAGCCTGCCTGGCAGCTCTCGAGAAGACCGTTGTACTCAAGGAAGTACACAAGCCTGCGATTTATCATCTCGAGAAGCTTGCACAGGCAGCTGGTCAGGGCAATGGGTTGATAGCTAGCAGGAGAGGAAGGGTCCTTCCCTTCTTTCAAGAATGCTACAACTATGGCCTCCCTCCAAGACTTTGGAATGTGCCCCGAAAGAAATATCTTGTTGTAAAGGTGAAGGAGTGTTACAAGAGTGTCTGTGTGTAAGTGCTGTATCATTGTATATGTAATGTTGTCTGGGCCTGGAGCTGAGGGTGTACACGTGCTTAGAGCAGCCCTCAGCTCATGTAGTGAAAACAGGGAGTTGTAAGAAGTCTGTGATTTGTTGTTGTCACGTAGGGACTTCTTCTCACAAGAGGCTTTATGGTTCAGGAAAGTGTTTGTGTAGTGTGCAGAGCTTGACACGTGTTGAAAGTGTTGTGCAAGTGTGTTAGCCTGATCTTCTAGTGTGTCCCCAGTCGTGCTGACCAAGGGCAGGCTATGTGTATGTTGTCCTTTAAGTTTACGTATTCGTGTCCATACCTTGCGTGTGTCTGTGTATGAATTTACGGATGTTATGAAGGAGCGCCAACTATCCCGTTTTGCCTCACGGCGCACAAGCTTTCCCAAGGCCTTTGCTCTTTTAAAAGAAATTAAGTTAGCCGACGTGGGGTACCGGCGAAGGACACCCCACGCCTTGTTCTGGGCCACTCGTGCTCGCCTGCAGTCCTCGTTCCACCATGGCCTCCTTGGGTTGCGTGGGGCACCGGAGGACTGGGGAATGGACTTTGCGGCAGCGTCGAGGATGTGCGCCGTGAGCAGTTGGGTCGCCTCTTCTACGTATAGGTGTTTTATGGATGTGTAGTGCAGTTTAGATGTTTCTGTGAATGTACTCCAGTTTGCTCTTCCCTCACTGAACCTTTTATGAGAGGGGGAAGTGTTTGTGCCTATGCCTATGTATGTCAATTTGGTGGGGAAGTGGTCACTACTATATAGGTTTGTGTCCACATGCCACTCAAGAAATGGGAAAAGAACTGCAGAGCCAAGAGCCAAGTCAAGATGTGAATAACTGTTTTGTCCTATGTTATAATATGTAGCTTGGTTTTTGTTAAAAAGGCATGCTCCCGATGATGTTGGAAATTTTTCAATTAGGCGACCTCGGGCATCTGTGCGGGAAGAGCCCCAGATTGAATTATGTGCATTGAGGTCGCCTAAGACTAAGTACGGTTCAGGTAGTTGATCTATCAGGGCCTCAAAATCAGTGTTCGATAGTTGGTAATCCGGAGGGATGTAGAGGGAGCATACCGTTATTAACCTATGATAAATAATTGTTTGAATTGCGACAGCTTCAAGCATGGTGTTTAGGTGGATGGTGTGACACGCTAAGGATTTTCGGGCTACCATGGCCACACCACCTGAAGAATAAGTGCAAGTGTGCCTGTCTTTTCGAAAAACCAAGTAGCTATTCAAGAAGTTAGTATGTTTACTATTTAAGTGTGTTTCCTGAAGACACATGAGACTTGGCTGATGTGAATGAAGTATCTCGTACACATCATCTAGATTGTTGGTAAGGCCTCTACAGTTCCATTGAATGATGTTGTCTGTTCCCATTATTTACATTTAAGAATGACTGGAGTGTGTGTGTGTGTGTTCATGTGTCATCTTTCGGGGCTGTTACTCTGGGATTGGGCTTTTTGGGCCTGTCTGTAGGCTTGGAAGTCGGTGGCCGCTCCTTGCGCTGCATTGCAGGCAGGAACGGCCCGACATCCATCTCGTCGTCGGATGTCCGAGGGGTGCCCGACGGACCGGGCCCCCCGGACTTGGCACCCCCTCGGGAGCCCTTCGTTTGAGCCGCCACCGCCGAGGGCGTCCGCGGCGCCAGAGGTGGCACGGGCGGTGGGAGCCGGTGCGGGGCCCGTGGTGTCCATCACCTCGGTACCCTCCAACGCACTGGAGGACGGGGACACAGAGGCGGGAGCGGCACCGGTCCCGACGGAAGACATTGCTACCACAACCGCTGCTGCCTCAGCAAGCGGCGTGGTGGCGGGTTGGGCTGCCAGAGGCAACCCAGGGGGGGGGGGGGGGGGAGGGGGGGGCGGGGGAGGGACCAGGTCAGACTCGCTGAACTGGGTCCCTGTGGAAACCAAACGCCACTCCGCCCCCCGGCGAGCTGCGTCGGCGTACCTCCCCAGGGGGAAAGAGGCGAACCTCTTTCGCGCCTCTGGGAAGTTAAGGTTCTCAGTGACTTTCACCTTGATGATCTCCTTCTCCTGTTTGAATTTCTCGCATGTTCTAGAGTAGGCCCCGTGGGGTCCCTGGCAGTTAGCACAGATGAGGGTTTGCGATGGGCAGTTGTCAGATGGATGATCGTGTTGGGCGCACTTGGCGCATGTTAGTCGACCACGGCAGGCGCTAGTGCCATGCTCAAACCGCTGGCATTTAAAACATTGGCGCGGGTTGGGGATGTATGGCCTGACGGGGCAATGAATGAAACCTGCATTTACTGATTCAGGAACTGTGGAATGGTCGAAAGTCAATATTACATGTTTTGTTAGGATTTCCTTGTTATCTCGACGAATCATGATACGCCTCACTGCTGCCACACCTTGGTCCTTAAAGGTGTTGTGCCACCAAATTTTAAGTCTGTAAAAAGCCTGCTGTAGGCTTCCTCTGCATGCAACGACCCTCAACACGAAGTGCTGGGTACAGCAAGCGCTTAATATATATTTTAATTCGCTTCTAAAAATTACCTAAATGCTCTTCTGGAAATCAGGACCCATCGCTAGCGCCACTAACCATGACGTCAGTGTATTGCCAGCGCAGCAAAGTTTGTGACGTCATACAACGCTAGCGACTCGAGCGACGTGAACGTGAACTCCAGTTACCACAGTTTGTTTGGTCGCTTGGTCGTATCGACACACTATACCGATACGACGGCGACGCCGACGAGTCGTTAAAACATCGGCCAACTGACCGCGTTGTCACACCACGCCGACGGCGACACAAACACGTCGGCCGATGGAAAGTCGCCGTAGTGTGACTGACTCGCCGACCGAAGACGCCAACAAAACCGGTCGCCTGACTGGTCGCACGACGCGTCGTCAATCGACCGAGAAGCGAAAACTGCGCCCCGACAACATTCGTGCCGCAATGAACGCGGCTCTATTTTGTTAGTTTCTGGAGGGTAATAAACTCAGTAAGTTCCATGAAGCCCATACAACTCAACACTAGCGCTAATGCGATCCGTATTTTGGCGTTCGACGCTTCGGCCGTGCTCTTCGGCGACGCCGCTACCCCGGAATGCGTGTGCGATCGGCTCGCCTGTAGAAAATATAAGGTCAGTTTCGTGCAGAAGAACAGTTACGTAGGGTAATTTGGGTAATAAGGGATCAGTATCGGCAAAGGTTTTTAACGTAAAACGTAAAACCAAAGTACGGCAAGCACTATCCCTTCAGTGCAAAATCGCAGTCGCAGCCGGGCACACTTATTTTTGCGAGCGCTTTCGCAGAAGAGCAGAGTTGATGGCGATAAGCTGTCGCGGGGGCTTCGCGGAACCTTGCTGCGCAAGCGCTATTTAAAAAATGTGAGTTTACAAGCCAGGAATTCTGTAAACTAGCTAGTAAACACCGACGTACGACTCCAAGGATGGGCCTCCATCTAGTACACCGGCTATATCGCGGAGCGGAATCGTTTGTTCGCTGGCTCAGTGGTCTCGCGCGTTCCGCCCATCCGGTCAACGTTGCCGGTTCGATTCGCGGCGGAGGCAGCTTTTTTTTTTTTTTGAGCGTTTTTTTAGCATTTTTATGGTTTGCAAATCCATGGTTTTCATTTGTCTGCATCCGAGGATGCAGACAAAGAATCCGCGTCGGAGCTGTCGCGGCTTGACGTGACGAGTCGGCGTGTTTACTTCCGTGGTGAAGCACGTATGTGGGGGAGCAGACGCCGCAGTAAAGTCGCAACGTACCGCAGCGCCGCCGTGGCAGAACCTCCTCGCAACACTTTGACGTCACTGCTTGAATCGGCGCCCAGAAACCGAAACCGAATCCTGTTCACATGAATCGTGCGATAATAAATTTTTCACTCAGAATATGTGCGCGTGAGAGCATGTATCATGCTTTCTAACGAATTATAAAACGTTTGCAACAAAGAATGCACAAGCAACAAATTTGGTGGCACAACACCTTTAAGGCCTTCCAACAGATCGGTGTCAGTTTCATTCATCAGATCTGAGTCAGAGATCACACCCTGGGAGCTATTAAGGCTACGGTGGGGTGTGACCCTGATGTCGAGATCTGCGATGCGAGTTTGAGTCAAGAGATTTGTTGCTTGTTATTCACTTCTACAAGAACTTCTCCTGTTCTGAGTTTTTTGGCTTTGTAGGACTGACCAACAATGCCCTCAAGAAATTTGGAGATCAGGAAGACAGACTTTGCGGCAAGGGGGTTCGACGCATCAACAGATTCAATTACCAAAAACCTAGCATAGTTGTCCGGCTTTGGGAAACTCGTCGTTGGCAACGGAGGAAAGGATACTTCGGTGCGGCCCCTTTTAGGGGGCTGATCTTTGGATTTGGAAAATTTGGAAACCATATATCATAGTATAAAAGCAGGGAGACGGGGGTACTTTCTTCTTTGACTTTACCCTGATGGTCAAAGAGGTCCCGGAGCTCCCTGCCTGGTGAACAGACAGGGAGCCCATCCGCCGGAGCTTGACCTGGGCTCCGACGGCCACCGTTCGTGGTTTCTAACCCTCCACCTATAAACACATCGCCACGGTTGGATCCAGCTTATGTTTGGGGGCTCGGGGTCCGCGGTATCGCCAGTACCGTCACCAAGATTCCTCAAGGTGCCCCGTGCGGGGAACGCTTCCGAAATAGTTCACACGCAGTGTTTTTTTTTTTTTTTCTTTCTGAGACGCTTCATCTGTGCCCTTTGATGTGCAGTTGAGAGTTTAGTTAGCTGATGATTAGCACGGTTTACTTAGCTTAGCTCCCTTTTCTCCGATGAGTCTTACATGCGTGCGAAAACTGCTTCCACGTAACTACTGCAAAGCCCGGCCGTGCTGCCGCAAAACAAGGCAGCACCCCCCTGGGATGACCTCCGACGCTGAAATCGCACCTGGTTACACTAGAAATGGTTCGGTGCAGACTTTTAGCGAGTGAGTGACGACTGCCAAACTGGCCGCAACGTTACCCAACGCGCTAACAAACAAGACACAAGCAGGCTGAGCTGGTACAGACCAGAGTACCGGACAGCACGTGCTTTTTCCAGTACGAAGTTGAGGACCCTAGAGGTCCCCGTCTCCTGAGAAAAGCGGAGCCGCCCGTACCTGTAGGTGAGAAACGTGGCCTTCGAAGGCGTCATCCGGGATGGAGTAGTTGAAGAGGCGGCCCACCACCACGCTCGTGTCCGGCACTCCCCATTGCCTCCGCACGCCTCCTCCTTCCGCTGCCACAGCCACAGCCACAGCCGCAGCCAACGACAGCAGCAGTGCCCCCATGCCTGCACACAGAGCGGACTGCATTACGGTGGGTCCATGTACGCACGCCCAGGGGAAAATATTTTTTCTGGCTGGATTATTGAACCAGAAAATTTATTCTACCTAGAAATGGGCAAAATTTCTAGCTGGAAATTGTTTCTAGCTCGTTTCTAGCTGGATTGAAATTTTATTCTGGCTGGCAGCTATTACTTCCAGCTAGCATTTGTCAGTCCAGCTGGAAAAAAAAACAAAAAAACCTGCAAGCTGGAAATAATAGTCTCTAGCTAGACCAAGAATCTCTCTAGTTATAAGTTATCGGTTCCAGCTAGAATCTATAAATATAGTCAGAAATGAAGCTGGAAATTGATTTCTTGCTAGAAATGCTCGTTCCATTTTCACGGGGGAGACTGCGCTTAATGAGCGACATTGTCTGCTGTTTCTCATGTAGTTTGCATCATCCCTGCAGTAGCTTACAAGCTGATGAAATCTGAAAAATTGCAGAAACAACTTGTTGTCACGTTCAAAATAGCCACAGTAACGCACTCTATGCCACCATGTGGAGGAACAGCCAATTTCAGTGATGAGGCCGTAAAGGCAACTTCCATGGTCATTTTGAAGTTGTACCCAAGTATGGTATTTAGTAGCGGCAACAGTCATGGTGGTAGTGGCAGTGGGAGAACTTTGCACTTTGCAGTACAACAGCTTCAAAGAACAGAGTACCAGGTCTGTAGCAGTAGTCCGTCAGCAGTTTGGACAGAATAAAAATTAAAAATACAAAATTCTTTACGTAAAGAAAGGTCGTGAAATGGTGCTAGATGTGAGGATGGTGCAGCCCAACGGGGGAGGAATTTAAATACAAATTAACTGTACCGCACAACACGATTGCTTGAGGCAATTTTCCAGACAATGTCCGTTTAAAAAGCCACCATTTTAATTTTAGAGCATAATTAGGCTAAAACTAACTTGTGCAGCAGCAAAGGTATTCACGATGTGGCCTCTCAAAGCCCTGCCAAGGACTGCAACACAGCTTGGAAAGGAGGACTGGCCAGAGTTTTAAAGCAGTCAAACCTGCTTTGGCAAAACTTGGAGGTGGCTAGATTCTCCCCATTTGCATTTTTGCATTTCCGCACCACCATCAACCCCTGCTGGCTGGTCCCGATTGCATTGATGACCAGGTAAAATTTAAAAGAAAACTAAACTTAAGGCAGGTATTTTAAGCCCACTTTAATAAATGAACAGAAGCTCACCCCATGAAAACATGCTCTCTAAGGATGGGCTATAAGGATGCTCTATAAGGAGAAAATTTTAATGCAATTTCAATCAGCTACCTTTGTGAATGTATATTCAGAATCGAATATGTTAATAAAACCTGAAAAAAAAAAAAAAAAGTGTGCACTTTTTTTTTAAGTTTGTTTTTATCATCAGGTTACTAATGCTGTTGAATACATGCCGTAGTAGGAATTCGATGATCCTTTATACAGTTGCGGAGGCAAACCTGTTGACATGTTCAGCCAGCTGGGAGTTCTCTGGTTAACAGTCATTCCAGCCCTCCTGAACATGCGAGCATGGTGTTGTCACTAGCACACAGAACAGTGTGTTGTTTACAAGTGTTAGTTCCACAAAGAGGAAATCCTTGCCACCTGCCATTGGTATCACATTAATATTACACTCGAAAAAAATCTGGCTTCACTAGCCAACTGGCTTTTTTTCACTCTTGAAGCCAAAATCAACAAAAAGCAGCAATATCTTCTTCGCTCTTCATCTTGCATGAAGCTTCTAAAAAATCCCTGGCCAATAAATCTTTTGAGTTCCAATTTTCTACTAATAAAACAAAGCTAAATAATCTTTTACAGTAATATTGTGGGGTTTTTTTTTTGCTTGTCTTTTTTTTTCCACCGTCACAGGCAACTTGTGAGCTCTTGAATCAAGAACCAAAGGATATGTAGCGACCGCATAATCAGTGTAACGTAGCCAGGAAAGAAGCGTTTCATCGAAGGAGTTCACCAGCATGGCCGATAAATGCAGATAAACGAAAGTGCAACGCATGCAAAGGCAATGGCAGATAAAGGAAGGGTTATATCCATCCTCGCCACAGCACTCGTGGGCAGCTACAGGGCTGCTCCCTCCCATAAAGGACAACCGGAGGACGTACTGGTGTCCTCTGAGGAGTTGATGAATTCAAACCAGGGTTTTAACTCCAGTAGTAAGGCCTTATGCAACGCCTTCTTTCTGAATGGAAAGGGGCTTGACGGTGCTGATGTCAGCAGTTGTCTACATTCTTTTGTAGGATTCTTGGTGCAGTGGCAGGCAGGTAATGAAGGGAGCCAACAATTTCAAAGAGGGCGAAGGTCGTTGTGCGTACGAGAGAATAGACTCGCTACAGTTATAACCATCCCTACAATTGAATTTAAGCCAACATTTCCCCACAAGCTTGTCTTTGAGTGAGTGTGCCAGAAACAGCTCCAGAGCACCGAGCAGAACATGCACCCAGATCGCACGGCGTTTCCACAGGGGCCACGGGTAAGTGGCTAAACTAGGCGCGGAAGTACAAGACACAGAAAAGATCAGCGAAGCCAATCTACAGCGGCCTCGACACGTGCGTCACCACTATCAAGGGCTGGTATAGCAATTATCTCTCATCTTTGTTAGTCTGAAAGAGAGCTTAGTGCAGATACAGTCGCTTTCGGGAAAAACACCTCGGGGACGGTGGGCTTGTCGGCCACCGTAGAATGGGTCTGCGCGATCTACAGACCTTGAACAAATAAATTCATCAAACAGCGACAATAAATCATTCAACACTGACAGCGATCATATGGGCAAACGCAACACGAATGTCAAGGATGGTGGTCGCTAATGGGAACGGGCAACTAGGGGCATCCAACGAACAAGGAAAATAAAAAATTCGAGCATTTTTACTACAGTGAAAAGGAAGACCGGTGAAATTCTGTTGGTGGTAACTATACTATACTCTGTTTCAGGTAACTATACAGAACTAAGGTGACTTGTATAGATCGAATAAAGGCACACATGCATGACTTCCTTAGAATCTGTTTTAGGATAGTTTCAATAAAAGAAGAGTTGCAACCGTTTTCTGTAATGATACTCTCTCTGTAGACAGCCACCAATTGACAGGAGCCAGGAATTTTGCAACACTTACAACTTCACTGAGACCTAGTTATGACAAGTGAAACTCTGGAACGACTGAGTTGTCCTACTGGCCAATTTCAGCAGAACTTTTCAAAGATTTTAATTTTTCTTTATTAATTTAAATAATACTGCAGACCAAGTGAATGGTCCAAGCATGACAGGCAAAACAAAAAAATGTACATGCACATACAATGCCATATTACTATACAATGCAATAAAGACAATAGAGTAATACCAGCACAAAACTCGCTTGGAGACATACTAAATAAACGTGCCAAGATACCTACTTTTTGAGCTGCAGAGCATTTTACGCTAGCATAAGCGCAAGCGATTCTCTGTCGACGCACCTGATAGACATACGCAATTTATGTCAGCAGAACGAAGCGGAAGATACCTTCGGTGTAAAAATTTCTGAGTTGCGTGCACAGTTTAGAAGATTGAGGGCACCAAACTAGGCTCACAAATTACAACAATTCGGTGATTTTAAAATATGGTAGCGATTAACGCATTTATTTATGCTTGCTTAGGACCACAAGCAGCAAAATATACTTGTGACAAGTGCGTGACTCTCCCTTCATCACAGCCTTGTAATACTGCGTGATGGATGAAGCAGCCAGACTGAACGGAAACTACAACTCAACTGCTCTTTTTTTCCAAAAACTCCCGACAGGAAACAGCGTGCTGGCAAGCCATATGAGTAGCTCCCGGCTCCAGTAACGAACGAGAGAGGCACCTGTACCTTCACCGAGTTTCCACGGCTGGCTAACGGTATTGGGGAGCACAAGCGTGGATACATATGCGAAAGCATTAAATACAAACTTGAACCTTACGTCCAACTATATGCCTTAGATTTGGGTACTTGAAATCACTTGCAACTTACACGCTATGGACACCCTAGTTAGGCGATTCAAATTACCTCATCGCTCTCTCTCATTTGGCAGTTTCGCAATGCGACACGTACCTGTACGGCTGAAAAGCCCATTTGCACGATCATCACATTTAGCAGTGCTTGCAGTGCCAGCTCTACTGCGCAACGAAGCATGGGCGAACGTGCGCTCTTACAGTTTTGACAACGCTGCCACGGTAAGATTACATATGGAAAATTTGATTTTCCGTCTTGCATAACTCCTGACCCCAAATTCTTAAAAGGAAGGCTTTTAAATTGCCTGGTGGCTTTCCTTACACTTGCCCTTTTCTGGCCGGCCATAAAACGCTGCCTTAAAAAGCCTTAGCTAGGCTCCTGAATGTGCGGGATCGTCTGCAAAGGATCACAACCTGCCAGCTTGTTTTGTCTTATTCATGGTTGGATAAAGTGTAGCCAGTTTTATATTTTTTGGTCAAGCTTAGTTGCCATCACTCGTGAAGCTTATTTTAAATCTGTGCCTTGAGGCCCTGGTAAGGTACTTCTCACACATTTACAGTGCTGGTCTGGAATTTTATTGTCAGTGGTTCTACGGAAGACAGATGCACATACACTGACACTTAAAGCTCCATGGCAGAAGCAAACCCAGCTTTGACAAGCTAACTAAGAACAACTCGTATCAGGTTTCTTTGAAAAATTTGAGTGCCTCGGGGAACCTATGAATTACTCTGGATTATATGGTTTCAGGCTAGGATGAGAATACATGCTTCTGTAGGGGAAATATTCGTATTTATTTCACTTGTAAACCAACACAGTCGTGAGCCCTGCTGTAAGGTCCAAACTCAGAACGGTGACTTCCTTGCTTTGCACTGCAGGACGTGCGGTCGTGGTTCTGCTTCTGAGAAGCATGGTATTTCGACAAGGCATCGTGATGAATTGATGCGTGAAATTATGGAAGCTAAATGTATTGCCTGTTTGGGAGACGAGTACGCTTCCAAGCCATCCATTGCACTGGTGACCAATGAACTAGAATACTTGAGATGAAGACTGCGAATCTGCGCGATTGCTTAAGATATCTCCTGTTTAAAAACGAGAGGGCATCGTTTTGAAATGGTGGGGCAGTGCCATGTAAATGCATGTGCTCTCGGGTTGGGGTGCCGCTTTGAGGGACGGAGAAAAGACGAAAACCCCCGAGGGGAGCACTGCAATCAGGGCGCAAAGCGACACGCACTTCCCTTCAGTCGTTTTGCATGTCGCTTTGTGCCCTCGTTACAGTGCTCCCCATGCTTGTTTTTGTCATTCTTCTTCCCCTCAAAGCAGTGCCCCAACTTGAGAACACATGCGTTTGCATGGCACTACCGCACCGTTTCGAAACGAGGGCCTCTCGTTTTAGAGAATTGGGCAACAGCTCATCATCATCTTTTTTTTAGTTTTTTTTTTTTTCTTTAGAGATTTGTTCTTTGTAATTGCTGACATTCTCGCACCACCTCGACTGTTTGTACACGTGGTGACAGTTTTGGGACTGGCGTCATGCTGCTAGACACGTGGTGGACACCACGGCCGGTCTGCGCACGCCAACGAGCGCGAGCGTGTCCACAACGGCAGTGGTGCAATGAGAACGGTGGTCACGAGCGCCCTCCTGTCATGGCGGCCGCCTCAGTGTTCATTTAGTTGAAACTTAAATTTACACAAATGAACGAGGCTGGGAATACAGTAGCCGACCAATTTTTCGGACTTGGAGGGGAATGAAAAATAGTCCAAATAAAAGAGCAGTCCGAAAAATGCACGAGTCATTACTCCAATGGGACAACTGCAATAGATGTTGGTCTAATAGATGTTGGCTTCCTAATGCGAGAGACTCGGGTTTGATTCCGACAACAGAAAGTTTTTTTGTTTTTTTTTTTTGAGGCGCTTGATGTGCTTTGGTGGAAACCCATTGTGTAAGATAGCACGCAGTGTGTTTTAGGCATAATGATTGAGATTTGGGAGTTCAATTTTGCAGACATTTCTTTTAGACCAAAGAAAGCTTCGCGTATCAACCACCTTTCCCTTTACCCACGATCATCATCATCATCGTCAAAAGTTGGCTTTCCTGCTGTGCTAAGTAGACGGTCGCCATCAGTGAGGCAAAGAAAGCTTTGCTTTAAAACCTTTTAGTTTTTCCTTATACAAAATGCCGACTTTCACATGCAGTAGAGCGCATGCCCAAGGACTTTAAGTCGACAGTTCTTCCCATCAAGAAACTTTGTGTGATCTGAGCAGTTGTAACTGTGTCCTTCCGACTTTTCCCATGCAAGATGGGTCACATAAAAGTGGGTCACTATCCACGGTGCAACAAATTCAACCAAAGACGTTAAACGTTCCAGAAAAAGTGAAGTTCAGACCAGGATTCAACTTCTCGACCAAACGGAGGGGACATCAAGGGCTACTTGGTTGAGTCCATGCTTCTGGGGTGTTTTATTTTAAGAGACATTCCTTTAATGCAGAATGTGTTGTATAGCTGCATTTCGTTTGGCAAACAGACCGAGAAATGTGCCCCATGATGTTGACACACACAGTTCCACATGTAAAATGATGATTGATTGTAGGGTTGAACACGCCGACGCAACGCAGGCACTAAGGTGCCGTCATAGTGGAGGGCTCCAATTAATTTTGACCACCTGGGGATCTTTAATGTGTGCCTAAATCTCGTACACACGAGAGCGTTTTTGCTTTTCGCCTTCATCAGAAAAGCAGCCGCCGTGGCCAGGTATCGAACCCGCGACCTCGTGCTCAGCAGCGCAATGCCTTAGCCACTGAGCCACCGCGGCCCGTATGTAAAATGATGAAAATTTTGGCTAAACAGAAATTGAAGCCGCTTCACTCTGTGTTACAAAACGGACGCACTGCCACTGTTAAGAGAATTCATGAGGACATCAATGAACCAGATGTGCACACACTGACAACAAAAGACATGGAACGAGTATTGTGATGGCCAATGCCGCCATTTTCACAGCAAAGGCTGCCAGCACAAGCTGCGGGAGTTCATATCGACATGGGGGATTGTCCAAGAAACTACAATACTGACAAAGCTCCTGGCCGTAAACCTTCTGAACATGCAGCGACTGAAGGTTAACTAAATATACAGAAATATAACCAAGCTCAGCCCATTGTATGCTTTCAACCTTCTCTCTGAGTGATCAAGCGGCCTGACAATGCTTTCCACCAATAAGACCACTTGCACACTAGTGACCTATCACAGAAATGTTTGTGGGAAAAAAAAAAGCGAGACTCAAAACAGCTTTGGTCTGGGCAGTTCTGATGCACTGGCTGAAGCTCATATTTGGTATACTGAATAACAAGCTAAAGCAGGGATCTTCACAATGTGGAGCTTTAACGTAGTCTCTGTCGCTTCAAAAAGGCCCAAAAGTCTACAGGCGCCAAGTCGAACGAATGCAAACCATTTTTCTCTTTTTTGCACACACCATCCAGATGTAATGAACTTTGATAGAATGTCGGCAAGTCAGTGCTTGTGATGGCAGCGACGCATTCTGCAGCTGTGTCCAGAGCATTCACAGCCACACAAATTTTTTCCAGTCGCTTTGAGAAGAGTGCTACATTTTGTGCGGCATTTCTTAATTGAGTTCCTCTCCGCAGTGCAGTTAATAATTAAATTCCTCTTGCTGGACATTTAGTGCAGCACTTTATGCAAGTAACTCTTTCTCTCTATAACATCAATTTGATCACTCTCACCTTCAACTCCCTCGTGCAATTTGTACGTATCCGGATTTTTTTTTTTTTTTCCATGGCAATGGCAAGGGCACACTTTACCAACAAAAAAGCCCTCCTCTTTCCTTCGGTAGCCAAAGGGTTGCTCGTACTTTTGTAAAATATTAACGTCTGTTTCTTTACTGTTACCGGTAAAAAAACAAAGCACTGAGCATCCCAGCAGGCTCATTTTCGCTGTTAGAATATGAACCGATAACCTTTAATGCTCCGAGACACAATTCCCGTTGCAAACAACAGGTTCACAGACAAGACGTTATTACGGATTAATGGTCCACTAATTACGCTCCAGGTTCATAGAAGAGAAAGCTTGTTTGCAAGTAACCACGGATTATCTAGACAGCGACGCCTCAACGAACCGAAGCCGTCGCCACAACTGCCCTTTTTTCAGAACTGATTATGCATAGTAGCTCCGGAAAGGAGAGCCTCGGAAGGAGTACTCGCCAAGGGCTTCGCAGCACGTTTTAAGCACGCGCGAGCCAAAACGTGCTGCGTACGGCACACAAATAAAGGAGGCAGGCTCGAGGCAATGCCCCGAACAGTGCTTGCCGCAACGGTATCGGTCGCGATAAGCCGAGGCGCGGCTCCAGCGCAACGCGTGCGCCATGGCGAGATCTTCCGGTCCTGCAGGCGCGCCCACGCTTGCGCTCGTCCGCCCCCGAAATGTTTATTTTGCCGGCCCAGGCGGCGGCGGGCAGCTGGTACGGCTCCGGGTGCAACCAGACCGCGACGCCCACCACCCAACCCCTGCGGTCGGCCTCCTCGAGTCACCGGGCATTCTCCGGAGTGCGAGGTCACCCGCGCGAGCCGCGAAAACACTGCCATGTCGCACGGCCGCCGCCCGGATCTCCACGGTGCCGGCAATTACGCTCATTTCTCGGAAGTGTGTGCCGTACGCCGAAAAGTCACGATAGCACTGCTGGCTTACCACGAAGCAAGCCTAACCGCGGCGGACTCGCAACCGTCCGCGCGTGCGTCCCGCATCCCGGAACGAGCTGCGGTTCGCGCGAGGCCAGCTCCGCTCGAGGCGGCAGAAGTAGCGATCGCTCACCCGGCTCAATCCAACGTTGCTCCGTCCGCCATGAAGCCGTCGCACGAGCGACACACGGTGCTCAACACCCAGCACAAGTTGCAGCCAGACGCAGCGAGAATGTGACAGCGGGGGAGGGGTCGAGCGGGCGCACGCCGAACATGCAGCAGGGGGTCGTCGCTTGCATAGAGTTTCGTAGAGGAGAATTTGGCGCTAGTGTCTATGGATGGACGCGCCAGGCGCGCTTACTGACTTCTAGTGGGCTCACGAGATGCATGCGGGCTGGTTGTGCCCTTCGTGTGAATGCGGAAAGATGGCGCCAGCAGCGCGTCCTCGTACAAGTTGCCGGCTAGGCTGCTTTTACCCACGCCTTTTGGAGAACAAAATATGACCATGCTATCGGGAATATTACGTAAACTATTTTATGCAGCTGAACATTCTTTTTCAAGGCCGCTAAATTCTTTTTCAAGGTGGCGAAAATGGCCTTTACTGGCGAAGTTTATGGAAGCTTCCTGGTTCCACGCCGCATGTTGTGTGCATGGGCTTACACGACTTGCTTGCATGACCCCGCCTGGCGTAATTCGATGTTGGAGGGCACTTACAAGGCTATTTAATGATAACATGAGGTGAAATCACGATGAACAGTCATTTTTTATAGTGTTGCTCAAAGGGGACTCCTTTGCCCGCCTGCTCGCTTTGACTCTGATGCAGACAGCCAAGACAGCGTACGATGCGGCAGCTGTGGACGTTATTGGAAATAACAGCGCTGCAGTCGCACTTTCACTTGCGTCGTCTGCTATAGCCATTCGAAAAGCGGCGCTGCGCTGCCTTGCGGTCGCGATGCTGCTCGTGTTTCATGCAGCGCCCACAACACAATGATTTTGTTACAAGCCACCAGCTCTCCTATGCCCCTAAACTTTACTGATTCCGCCGATGAGGTATATATATTTTTAAAAAGTCGGTAGGATGGGGCCGGCCTTGAGCGACAAGACCAAAAGGACAGTTCCTTTACGACTTTCTGCTGAGATACACCATTTGAACATGAGAATTCGAGCTAATCTATAGCGAGGCTGCCTGCCTGCCGTTCCCTAATCTCTAAGGGTGAAAGTTGGGCCCGTTGGTGTTGACTAATTAGAACCATTTTACCAGCGAGAAAAGAGAGGACCTAGCGATTGTCCTGTTTGCTTTTCTTAGGTCACTGTCCTAAAATGGTTCCCAATGAAGGCCAAGCCAGCAGATTGATTCCCGTTCGCGCGCTAACTCTCGCTGGCGTTTCTTACGGGTGGCTTCTTCCGGAGAGCGCGCAATTTTACCCAGTTCCTAAACATTCGAGGTGCGACCGCCAACCAAGGGTCTATTCGTTTTACCTGCAACACGTGAACCAGTTCAGGCGGTGCAGCACTTCGCCGTTCGTTTCAGTGGTGCAGCTCGCGGCACCTGAACCGCGTCATTAGACTCACCGGTGGTTCCGATGGGTGCAGGACGAGTCCATGGCTTTGCCTGCGCTCCCTGCCGAGGACGTGCAGAAGGAGACGAAAAAAGTGCAGGTCCGCTTTGCACCGCTGTGAACTGGTTCAAAAGGTGCAGGCTGAATCGAATATACTCCAAGTTTTTATACAACCTCCTTGCCACCAACGCACTCGTCCCCGAATCATCTGTTGGCTCCGCGCTCTCCGACTCCTCTCATTGACTCCGTCCACCTGCACTCGGCGCGTGCTCTCACCCGCGCCTTGGCTCCGCCCACCTGCGCATGGCGCCCGCTCCCTCTCTTATACGCGTGCGTTACCACGCCTCGCCCCATGAAAGCCTCGACCAAGAACAGCTTCGCTGTTAAAAGGCTGTGTTAAAGCAGCTTGACTAGACTAGACTAGACAAGAACCAAGCATGTACAGTGGAACGCAGCATAACAAAACACGTATAAAAAACAAGTGCAGTGACATACACAGCACTGTTTGATTACTAGAAGGAACAAAGCGCGTAACCGGAAGAGAAAACATGAAACCTACAATAATGTACGTATTAACAAGTCAGCCTAAAAAAGCGGAAATAAACAGTGCTGATTCGCCGATAGGAAAAGTAAATCGCGCATCCGGAAGGAAGATAAAATCAATGTGGTGTCACAACAGTGTACAGCTTGTAACAGTTAAGAACGGTCACATTATGAAAAGTAGTAGCAGTAATGACTTTACTAACGGAAAGGAGGCACGACGACCCTGGGTAGGAATGGAGGAGATACGGGAAGAACACTTCAGAAACCCACAAGGAGACATGGTCACCATTTATTTCATTCAGCAATGACATGCTCACTTGCCTTCTTTTAGAGGTGCTGGAGTTCAATGAGAGTTCACGGTCAGGCTCGTGGCTTGTTTGGAGGAACAGTCATAAGGAGTCGGTTCAAACCGTGACACGAGCTCATATATGCCGTTCGCTAAGGCTTATTTGATGATCGAATTCAAGAAGGGCAGTATCAGTTCTCACTCGCTGCAGCTGATTTCCTTCTGTTGCAGGTGGGGCAATATTCGTTCGGAGTAGCGCTAGACCAAAGATGAAATTAGCATGTTTCCAAGGTAAACACAAGTTCGGCGTGCAATAGGTGTCGCAGTAGGGCAACGCTGGAGTACGGAGCTTGCTGGGGCTGTCCATTTATGCGCGATATGAGGGGTCAGGGCCGAGTTTGCATAGATTTTGTTAGCCATGATTTCCCCTAAGATAAATTGGCGTATTCATGGGAGGTTCTGGCCATTGCTACACTAGGGTGGCCAATTGTGCTCTGGTGAGGGGGTGCGTAATCGGTAATGGTCGCCGGGATCAGGCCGCACGCCTCTTTCTCCAAATCCATCAACACGCGCATTTTCTTTTTTTGATCCGGTGGGAGCTCTGCGGCACCGAGATTCGAACCACGGTCCTTCTGCACGCGAGGTGGATGCTCTGCGTCTACGCCACCACTGCGGGCTCCCCCTACCCAAGGTGTTTGAGGAATTTTAGAGAACTAAGAACGCCGATTGGAGTGGCATCCCTCAGGTGTCGGCGACTTTGAGTCTTCAACATTCGTAGCTTGAGCTGCCAATCTGGTTGGGCGGGAAGGGGCGGCGGGGCGCTAGCATCCGCTGGAGATGTATGGAGCATCTCCCTGGCAACGGCGTGGGCCGAGCGGTTACCTCGCGCTCCGATGGTATGTGCCCAGGTGTCCAGACAACGCGGATGGCCAAGCCTTCAGTTTCAAATCTCAGGCCACGTGGAGGATGTTTTGGACTTGGAAACGGGATCTGGGACTAGGCGCGGTAGAATAGGCGCGGTATCGCATCCTCTCGGGCGTCACAGGCTGACCGCTTCCGCTCTTACTCCCTCCATTTTTACCTCAAAAATGGTTATTACTACTTGTACTTTCGAGGGAAAAAACAGTCCATTCTAGTTATTTGTCACTGGGAACTTCCAGAATACTGGTAGAATTAAAAATGTGCTATATAAGTCCCGGTTACTCTGGGTATAGACATGATTTTGGAGAATCCATCAGTTGATAAAACCAGATTATAAGTGTGAGTAATAGAGGAGCAATAACATCTAATACACGCTTACCGGTGTGCTTTCGAGGCCAGCTTCGTCTTTGCAACGACTGTTTTCAGATAGCTGCGACGTCTAAAGCACAGATTAAATATGTGCGCCGCTCGTGCAAGGATTCCGAGTACGTCAGTCAGTGCCTGAACTATTGTTCTCATCTTCTGATATATACAGGGTGGTCAAAGTTAAGTCGACAGGTTTTTTTAAAAATAGGCGCTTAGATTTACGCGAAGACCACATCTACAGTGAGGTTATGTGCCCAGGGGGACATATAATTAGGAGGTAATTATTGATGTAGGTGGCCTAATTAATTAAAATTGATTAATTAACTTTTTAGTGGCTGCAGTAACCAGGCATGTTTGTATTGGAAAGTTAGGCGCATTCGCGTTTCTACGCAGTTTCAGCTGACATAATTCTTCTAGCGCATCCGTAGTCCGATATATCAAATGGCGAAGTTTAATTGCTGTTCGTGTGATTACGCATGCTAGAAGTCAAGACCGGCGCATAGCTCCTCCTTAACGAGACCGCCCACAGTACGGCTCGAGGGCTTACTATCTGAGCCGGGGCGAGCACGTTCCCCTACCATGGTGCCAGATCCGCCAGACACAGAATGACCTCATATCAATAAATAACCATGCACTACCGCCTCTCCCGCAGAAAACTCCCTTCAGCCAAGGTGATGCTCACACCCGCACAAGAGCACACGTGGCGACTCCTCCAAACGAGCACCTTTCCGAACCCGGCCAAGCTCCACCCTCATCCACCCCTCACCAAACTGCAAAGCATGCGGAACCCTCGCGAACCTTCCCCACATCCTATGGGGATGCATCAAAGACCCTTTCCCTCCATTTACTCCAATGAGCAGTGGGAGGAGGCACGGGCGAGCTCAAACCAGGAGGTCCAAATCTCCCTGGTCACCACAGCCGCCGACGTCGCTGCCCGGCATAAACCGGCAACCACAGCAGCCTTCTAACCGCGCAAAGCTCAATAAGGTGCTTTCTCTTTTACTCTGATGGTAGGGGGAAGACGGGAGGGAAAGAGCGTGAGAGGCTGGCGGGGGAGAGAAGAGAGGCATTTACGTTACAGGAACGGTAGAAGACTTCAGAAAGCGTTTACAGCGAAGTGAGCAGATACATGGCTATTTTTTTTTCTTCTGAGGCCTTCTTACCTTTCCGTCCTGCTTCTTGGCATCGTCTGGTGCGGACGATTTCGTCCATTTGCTCCTTGCTGTATTGAAAAGCCTGGTTCACAGGCTCTCGCCCATCAGTAACTGCCATAGGCTAGCTAAACCGGGAACCTTTAGGCTGTGTCCCGCACACCACTTTGTCATCTTTGCAATGGGCTTAATGTTTGCTTATTGGTTTCATAAAGAAGCTGGGGATGGCTGGGGGTTCTGTGTATTTTTGTGGCCCATGAACAACAGTACAGTGCGCCCCGCCCCCTGTTTGAGAAAGGAGGCGCCATTATACTCGGGTACAAGTTAAGAAAGGCAAAGGAAGTTGCCGCTGAGCCTCATCACCGCAGCTGGATGTGACTCGGCGCGGCGCAAGTAGTGCGTTACTGGGAACATTTTGAACGTGGCACGAGCCATTCCCGTGTTTTTTTTGGACTCAATCTGCTTATAAACTACTGCAGCGACGCCAAACAAACTACGCGAGAAAAAGCAGACGCATTGAAAACAGTCTCCTCTCAAACCGCGCGCGCACGTTGACATCCGGATCCGTCGCTTTGGCGGAGTGATTGCCGTTCTTAATTTGCGCCCGAGTATAGACAGCCGTGGCTCCCTCTATTCATTGTGACTGTTTAGTTTCGGGGATCTGTATTGCGTTTAAAACGGCCCGTGATTTTGATTGTGACCGCGCAGTTATTGTACACAATGAGACGTTCGTTTTCCTCACGGAAGGAGTTTGGGACTTGAGATCGGGCGCGGCACACGCCTCAACTGCTAGTGCAAGTACTTTCGCACGCTAGCCCATACGGCAGTCTCAAGAATGGGCGGAGAAAGTATTTCTTTTATTCATACTACTAAACTAACACGATGAACTGTTTCGAGTTCGGCACATGTGTAGGCTTAGGCACCGTGCACTTTTTTTTTAATGCGTGTGCAAAAACGCCTTGCGGTAAAGCCAACTTCATCGCGAATGGTCAGCAGAAAACGGTCGTAAGTGTTGTTTCATCAAAACCATGCCCAAAACAATTATATGACAGCTGGCCGCTAAGACAACCCTGTAACTACGTCGCGTTTTATTTATTTTTCATTATTTTGTCGTTCTCAGAGGAACCTTAAACGCTAAAGAATTATACGGGAGGGGCACGGACAGACATAGATAAAACTCTAGTTCCTGGAAGTTGTATTAGGTAATCCCAAAGCTATCGTCAGTGCAGTTACAAAGGATTAAAAAAAAACGCATATGAAATGCATACCCCCTCTCCCCATATGGTTGTGCATATGTGTGTAATGCGTATTTTTACACAATTTCACGGCCATCCAACTTCACAGAGTGGAATGGTTCTTTTTTTTTGTCCTAGCAGTCTATAGGCAGCGTGGAGTGTAAGGCCCTCGGCAAGGGGGTGGACCGAGTGGCGAAGTCGGTGAAGGGAGTTAAGGTGGATTGCGGGATGAGTGAATTCATTTGGTCGATCAAAACCTCTCACACAACCACAGTTGCACCGCTGGTGAAGTTCCCCCTCAACCAATCGCGACAATGCCCCCAAGACAGCCGTGAACAAAAATGCCACCATGGACTACGTGCGCAAAAGCAATACCTCTGGTGTGGTAGTAGCAGCTATTAGCTACCCCTTCTTGACCACTGGAGGTAGAGTGGGGCCATGGTGTTATACAGACCACGGTGGGGGCTACATCCAGTGGTCGAAAAGGGGTAACGTCGCCCTTTGCGTAACCGCCACTCGCCCATACAATTATAATCGCATTTGTGGAGATTATCATCACCTAAGAATGGGTTCCTCCCAAAGAATTGGTTCTGGTTTCCCTCAGACCCGGGGAGGGTCTCAGTGAAATAGTTCTGCTTATATAAAGGGGCAGGGGCGGCTAATAAATGGTGTTTTTCGAGATTTTCCCACAACAAAGATACGCGGCATCTTTTTTCGTTCACTTAAGGCTGTGATAAAAAAAAAAATGCCCGCGTACTGGTCCTTTCGTTGCAAATGTCGACGAAAGATGATAGTCGAATGGCGCCCCTGCCAAGTAAATGCCTCCCTTCTCTTTCCCGTTCACTTCTCATGCTATTCCTCTACCATCTCGTTCCTCCCAAGATAACACGCTAGAGGTTTGCTCAAGTCAATTTAAATTTACCGCGTTCCACTGCTCTAAGTCGGGTGCCTCGATGCCAGCGCTGCCGTACGGCGGACACACGCGTGAGTCGAGGCACCATACTACAACGTCTATAGAAACACGTTTCCCTATCCACGATCGTTCTGAGCAGACCTTGGAATCTATCTAGTGGAACCTTTCGTTACTGTGCCGTTTGATTTCTTAAATGCCGCCAGGAGCGCGGGCAACAGCAGGCGACGGTTTTCTGCAGTTGATGTAGTATTTCATTTGCTATCGCAAAAACCAAGCATCCGTGAATTTTTTAATCAAGGAACACCGCAAATATAACTAATGTATTGATTTTATGCCTTATATTTTCATATATGTCCTGTTCTTGTTCAACAATGTTGACAAGTATGAACATTGACACAGGACTTACACGTTTAGATTTGGCTGGGGGTATATAAGACTTGCGCACAGGGCCGGATTAAGGTGGGGGCTACGGGGGCTGCAGCCCCGGGCCCACAGCTGTCAGGGGCCCCGCTCGACCATATAAGAAAGTTATTGAGTGTGCTCGCTGCCCGCATTGAAAGTTGAAGGTAGGAGCAGAGTCCGTCAATCCTTTTAGCATTGACGGACTCTGGTAGGAGCTTCAACCTCACCTTCACACCGGAGCTGACTAACTCGTGACAGGTGTGGAGGAGTGGGGGCCCCTCACGTTATAGTTGACAACCTGCGAGTCCATTTCAATTTAAATTAGTTATGCCTACTCCTCTTCCTTGTTTTCCCGAGGTTTATGAGAATACGTCTTTGACCAAAAGTCGTGGGTACACAGCTTGACCGGGCCTAAGAAGCCACATAAAACAGGCCCCGAGCTCGGCTCCGGTCTTTTTCACGACACAGGTCGGTTCGGTAGTCTTTTCGGTACACGGAAATCTAAGTACGCGGACGTTTTGGGGCGCGCACGTTTCGGTATAAGAAAGGGTGAGGCATGCGAATAACGAAATAATGTCTGAAGAATATTGTAAATTGTTTAAACCTGAGGGTCGTTATATGTCATTATTCACAACTTAAGCACTGCCCTCTCATACACAGTTTCTGCAAGAAATTTCAATGTATAGCGCTTGACAAGGAAGTTCATTGCGATGACGACCCGTTCAATAAAGCTAGTGGATTAGTTGAATCGCATAAGCGTGATTGATATCGACTCGATATTTCTCGCTGAATGGTAAGCATATGGTTGTTTAAAGGGACACTGAAGTGAATTTGACAAGCTCCCGTTTTTGCTTGCACTGCGTAGACTGGCTCAAATTAACACACTTTTCATCGTTTATCCGGTTGACAAATCGGTAAATATTTTACAAAGCGCGAAAGAAGAAAAACTACCATGCGCGGTTTGCGGCGGCCGCACCAACTAAGGCTGTGACGTTGGGAGGAGGGGGCACCGTGATTGGATGATGTCCAAGGTTAGCAATCAAACAAGTTTCGGTTTCGATTTCGGTTCTGTAAAACACAACCAATGGCGTTGTTGGATGGGCATTCTCAATATCTCAGTAATCATCGTACCGCGCTTCTGCCATGTTGTCGGCTGTAAAATGCATAAGATAAGCCTCCCAGGACGGCTTGGAATCGTAGCATTCACTAGCCGAGGCCTACGCAGTGCATGAACGCCCTCCGCGTCCCCGCAGACGCTCAAATGCCATGCGCATTTCCCGTATATTTGGAGCTTGCCTCACTCATGCCTGTATCGTAAAAAGCGGGTTCGCACCAGGCCAAGGGTCTGTTGATTCTGGCCTGTGCCGACTGCCCGCAAGCAGTCAGTGCTTATGGCAACAGCACGCCAACGAGAACTCGCTAGCGCGCGCCAGTGCCGGCCTGCGTGCGTTTTATGAACTAGTTCGTGGAGCAATGAACGTTGCGGCCCCAAAAAAGGTGAACTGAGTATAGAAAACATCGGCGGGAAAGGAAAAAGTTAACTTATAAAAAAAAAGCACGTCCCCACGAGGATTCGAACTTGTGACTTGCAAAACACTTGCTATGACATACCTAGCGCCCCAAACCACTCGGCCACGAGCGTGCGCTATGGACTCTGGAAATATTAGGTATATAATGTATAACCAGTTTACACTTTTATTTAGTTTTAGCATTCCAAGCAGCTTAGGTGACTCTTTGTTGTTTTGCGCTCGTGCAGTAAGCATCCCTCAAGTTTCCACAATATCTCACGTCTAGCAATTGCATTTCTTAGACGGAAAAGCGTTCGCAGATGCGTAGTCATGCTGCTGACCGCTGTGCTTGTTCGCCCAGCGCAAAGAAAAGTGCTTCCTGCACCCTAGTTTTACGCTCTACGGTAAAAGTATCAGTTGATTTTATTTCCTTAGTACCTATATTGACTTCGCTGACTCTTCTCCCGCCTTCAAGAGGCCTTATATTTTCCTACTGGCGTACCAGTCAGCGAAGCGTCGCATGTACGCTTGTGCAGCGCTTGTGTGAAGCGACCTTGACTTGGAGCTAGTAAAGAAAGGCACATTCTTCCATTCACAAACGTGTCCTGGCTTCGTTTCAACTGAGCGAACGAATTGCGACGACCCGTCGGCGGCCGGCGGACGAAACGCTGGGCCGACTGACTCTGTCTGAAGGCCGGGGAGCCGTGCAATAGCGCAGCCAATTGCGAGCTCGGCTCCTCCCGACGTCACACGAAAACGCCACAGAAAATGGGCGAGCGTAAAGAGAGGAGGACAGCATTTTCGAATTAATTTTTCTACTAAATAAAATCGCGTAAACGCGCACAGAGTGGTCGAAACATGGCCTGGGGACTCCGGACTACAATTTGCGCTAGTAATCCCGCAATGTTTACATATCACTTCAGTGTCCCTTTAAATGTGACCAGGCGATCCCTCGCAGACCGCGCCCCGTGATAGGGGTATAGATTACGCCCTGCCCGGATCGTGAGCCCTCCGGCGTGTTCGTGGGCCGTCTCATTTCCCTCGAGGCCGGAGTGTGCGGGTGCCCAGGTCAAGTGAATTGTCTGGCCTGGGGATATGGGTGGACATTTTTCCAGAATTTTGAGTGCCACTCGCGATAATCGGCCAGTGGCGAAATTTTGAATTGCAGTCTTTAAATCATAAATGATTGTCTGGGGGTGGGAAAGAAGCTTCGGGGAGTTCCACTGTCCACCAGCAACAATGCCAAATAATGAAGAAATAAGCTCACGCCAAGATGGAAACCGATGCTAGACTTAGCGTCTTTTTCATTATGGGGTGTAACGCGCCGACGCTACACAGGCAATGAGGCGCGCCGCAGTGATAGGCTCTAGACTAATTTTGACGACATGGGGATCTTTTACCGTGCACCGAAATCTCGAACACACGGGCGTTTTCGCTAGCGGGGTCGTTCGGCTTCAGCCTGTGCCTTTGTGCTGTAGCCTCTGCAGGCTGTTTGAGCAACAAGCATTGCGGAAGCTATACGTCCGTGCGACTCCATTCGTAGCGTGATTCTCTAGGCGCCACTCTGTGTGGATGCAGAGGTCGCCGGGCCAGCCCGACCCTAGCGGCTCCCTTCGAGCTGGGGAATCAGCAGGCCTAGGTGGTGTGAAGAGCTCAGGCGTGGACGCCAAACAAAGCAATAACGACGTCTGTTTCCGTTCGGGATGACGAAAGCTGTGTTCACTTAAAAACGCATCCTGCGTGCGGCCCTTCGATGCCGTCTTTAAAACAGACCTCCGCCGCGACTCGGGGATGTTAAGCTGCTTGTCCCCGAGGGCGCTTTTCGCTTTGGAATGAGCCGCCGGACGGCGCAGCGCAGACCAAAGGGCGGCCCGCAGTTCTGGTCCCGCTTGGGCGCGGCGACAGGAGGAGATGAACCCCCGAAGGAGCGCAGGAAAAACATTCGATGCGGCAGACGTGTTGAGGACTCGAAAACGAGAGGTCCACCCATACTCTCCTCCGTCGTAGACCCCGAATATAGACGAGTAGCTTCAGCGTGTTTCCAGTGCCAGTTACGACCGGACAACGACCCGACCGATCGACAACGAACTACTGACTGGTGGAATTGTTGCGCTGCACCGAGGGGAGCAGCACCGCGGGAGTGAGCAGAGACATTCTATCCCTATTAAACTGTTGTCTGATGCCATCTCTCGTGCTCACCTGTCGCTCTCCAACCCAAAGGGGACCCGTTAATGTACAACGGCTTGCCGACTAGCAAGGCCATCAAAGCTGCGCGCGCAACAGGAGTTTCTCGACTCTGAAAGTTCGGCAGCCATGCGCAAACCCACGCATGAAGCCGACCTCTCTTCAGCCCAAAAAGCGACAATTTTTTTGCTAATCATGCTGCGATAGGAAGGTTGCGGTGTTCTAACCACCGCGTGCTTTCCTGTCTGCGCGGGTAACCTACAGGATTTTGGCCCGTAAGCCGTGGCGGCTAACTGTTTGGCAGATGTCTGTGAGTGACAGCTGCCTGCGCGGACTTTGAGCCCTCCCATATATGCAGGTGGAGAACTTTACAATAAAATTAAATCTTTACAGGCTAAATAAAATATGCTTCTTGTAAGAAAATACTCTTCTGTACCATGGCATGTGCAGGCCGACACGGCGCTTCGATTAATTGTGAATCTGTGACGGACCGGCAATCTAATACTAGACCTAAAGCCAATAAATTAGTTTCCGGAAAGCGTAAAATTATGTATAATTTATCACTGATCAGAGAGCATAACATGGGCTTCGAAAATTTTCGCATATTAAAGCGGAATCATTTTCATCATCATCATCATCATCATCAGGGCCTCAAGGACGCAGTAGCCCCGGGCCCCAAAGTTTCCTAATCTGGCACTGCTTGCGCAGCTTTGGCCGGATGGCTGAAACGAGCCACAGACAGACAGACAGGCAGACAGACAGACAGACAGACAGACAGACCAAACTTTCTGCGTTTAAGTATCCCAAGAAAGACTCTCGTCTTTAAAAATGGAGCTTAAATGCTCTCATACGCCATAATAGGAATGTACTCCCTAAAATTCAAGTTCCTACGTCCATCACTTCAGGCTGGGCGTTGATATCAGACCTTAGTCATTTTCAGTTCGTGAGGGGCGCAGCGCAAAAAAAAAAAAAAAAATCGTTCGCCCTCTATCGGTTTCTTAGGACAAAATTATGAAACTGATTTTTGGAAATTGGTGTGGGCAACATCGGTAATAAAAATCAATTCGATATATAAGCGGGCTGACTGTCTACTAAGAAAACCATAAAATCACAAGTAATGTACCTTAAATTTACCCTAAATTTACCTTAAATGGTGATTTACGGTCACGAGTGGCATACCGTTAACACGTGCCTTTTTCTGTCGTAGGAAAGTGAGGCTTGCCTCGTGCAATCAGCCCCAAGCCACCTAGCCGTTACTCATCAACCAAGCTGTCAACGAACCACTACTATCTGTCCAGGGCAGCGTGACGAAAAGACGACACGACCTCCTGTGACGTAACAAGCAACAGCGCCACCGGGACGAAACTTAAACGCTGGGAAGCTACTCACCTCCGGGATTTGCGGCCACGAGTGGCATACCGTTAACACGGGCTTTCTTCTGTCGTAGGTAGGAAACTTTTGTTCACACTCACCATAACTGCAGCTACCACATTTTTATGAGGCCGTAAATCCCACTACGTGTGTTGTTACAATAGTGCCATGGGTGTGGACGTGTGTACGTACGTGAACGCATCGGTACCTTATTTCCCGGACGAGCACTCGGGTGCCGTCGTGTTGATCGCTTCTTTGCAGCCTTTGGCCTAATCCAGGTACTTTGCCCTAAACCTTATTCACTGCTACTGTCTACGTGCCTTGCGCTCCTGCTGTTATCAGCTGGAGATGTTGAAGCAAATCCAGGGTCCAAAATCCATGACGTGCTCCCACTTGGCAAGGAGTGTCAGGAAGAAACTAAAACGGCTCTGGAAGAAATCAAACAGCATGTCAGAAGCATCGACACTCGGGTTAGCGCTATCGAGCAAAGTATGAAGAATGTGTCTGATTGTAAGGTGGACATCGATGCCGCCGCTGATTCCGTTAAAAAAAGTGAAAGTTCACATTAACAAGGGCAATGAAGAGCTCGTAGATCTTGTTGATGACATGAATAACCACATGCGGAGAAACAATCTTATAATTAAGGGTCTTGATGAATCCGAATATGAGGACTACGTGGAATCGGAACGTATTGTAAGGGAATTTTTTTGTAAGCATCTCCAGCATGAAGTTGGGTATACATTGAACGGGCTCATCGCGTAGGTCGTAGTCGACCTACCTTTTATAGGCCGCTAGCTGTGAAATTTTATTATTATTTATTTATTTATTTATTTATTTACAGAATACTGCAGGCCCATTTAAGGGACCCAGCAGGAGGGGCAAAAATATAATACTGCACACAACTGTAAATCATCAAGAACAATAAAAAGATACAAAAAGATACATCATGGGTCATGGTTCAATACGATCAAGTGCTTCTACAGAGCCGGTTAACGACTGAGGTAGGCAGTTCCAGTCGTTTATGGTTCGAGGAAAGTACGAGTATTTGAAAATGTTTGTTCTGGCGAAATACGGTGTTAATGAATGAGTCTGCCGATGCCGGGTTTGTATTGTCGTAAGCGGTTTTAGGTACAAATCACGGTTTACTGACAGCTTGTTGTTATTCAAAAGAAAAAGAAATTTGACCCTCTGAATTTTCCGACGTTTTTCAAGTGTGGATATACTGTTTTCTTTCATAAGGTTTGGGGGGGGGGGGGGGATCAGTACTTGGAGTAAATAAAACGGACCGCTTTGTGTTGGATTAGTTCAAGAGCCTCGATATTTCTTTTTGTGTATGGGTCCCAGACGATTGATGCATATTCCAACGAGGGTCGTATAACAGTCAAGTATGTTAGTTTTTTAACAGTAGAAGGAGCATGCTTCAGTTTGTGACTCAAAAAAAAAAAAAAAAACCCAAGTTTACGGAAAGAGGACGCAGAAACATTAGAGATGTGCTTATTCCAGCTGAGGTTGTTGGTTAGAGTGACACCAAGGTACTTATACTCAACAACCTCAGCTAGTGTCTGGGTACCACATTGATATGTAAATCCGGCCGCGGCGGCCGCTTTTCTGATGGAGGCGAAAAGCAAAAACGCCCGTGTGTACGAGATTTCGGCGCACGTTAAAGATCCCCAGGTGGTCAAAACTAATCCGGAGCCCTCCACTACGGCGCGCCTCATCGCCTGCGTTGCGTCGGCGCGTTAAACCCTACAAAAACATTGATATGTAAATGGTAAAATAGTTTTTTTGTTGCTTACTCGCATAAAGACGGTTTTATCTGCGTTTAACCTCAGCTTCCATTTCTCGCACCATGCAAAGATATTATGGAGGTTAGTGTTTAGCTAGAGCTGGTCGTCATGGGAAGTGATTTCATTAAACAGCACACAATCATCAGCAAACAGTCTGATCTGAACCGGCGCGGAAACAGTATGAACAATGTCATTAATATAAATTAAAAATAATAACGGCCCAAGAACACTAGCTTGGGGAACCCCAGAAGTTACAGGGAGTGGGTCAGAGCAATTGCCGGCAATGCTTACAAACTGAACACGGTCAGACAAGTAGGAAGAAATCCAGGAAATTATAAATTCAGGAAGGCCAATCGATTCCAGTTTTTGAATAAGCTTATTGTGAGGAACAAGATCAAATGCCTTTGTGAAATCCAAAAAGATGACATGAACTTGACCTGCCTTATCTAAAATTTGTGAAAAACTGTGCACAACAGAGATTAATTGCGTTTCTGTGGAAAACCCTTTCCTGAAACCATGCTGAACATCCGAAAGTATGTTATTTTCATTAAGGAACGTTATAATAAATTTAGCTATAATGTGTTCAAGCACTTTGCAAGATGAAGACGTTGTAGAAATTGGACGATAGTTTGGCACTAAATCTTTGTCACCCTTTTTGTGCACTGGAGCAATGCGTCCCACTTTCCAATCACGAGGCAAGCGGCCGGAACGGATGGAAGCGCGGAAAATGATTATAAGAAATTCCGATAACATCTCGGCATATCGTCGTAAAAAAGTGTTGGGAATTTGATCAGGACCGGTCGAAGTTTTAGTTTTCAAATTCAGGAGCAACGAAACAATACCGGGTGGAGATACAATATCTGGAACGTCGTCATTACTTCGACACACTCGGTGCAGTGGCTCGTTAGAGGCGGTAAAAACGTTATGGAAGTACAAATTGAAATGATTGGCAATCGTTTTCTTGTCGACAATAGTTGCTCCTTCGTGCGTTATTTGCTCAACACAATTGGTCTTTTTGCTCAAAAAGTTTCAAAATTTTTGTGGGGCAGACGTAATAAAGTTGGGTAGAGTATCCTGAAAGTATCTACATTTAGCTATCCTCACAGCCTCGTTCAGTGTGTCCTGGGCAGAAAGAATAACGTTGCGTGGGGCACCCTTGCGTTTAAGCCGCTTTAGTTTTCTTTTCATGTGCAAGACGTTCCGCGTGATCCAAGGATTCGATTTGCGCGTTTTTTAAACTTTGCTAGGGATAAAGTTATCCAGACAATGCAGGCATATTTCGTTAAATTTGTTCCACAATACTTCAGGGTCACTTCCCTGAAATCTGCTGAGGGAGAGATCGAGGTGGTCCAGAACACTCTCGTCATTTGCACGCGAAAAGTCTTTAACAGTGATTGATTTGGCATGGTGCGTAGTGCAAACAGCCTGCACGGGACAAGAAAAATAAACCATGTCATGATCCGAAAGGCCAGGGTCGACCGTTACAGAAAAAAGTTCAATTGATCTCGTTATAAAAACCAGGTCAAGCAAGGGTGCACTTGCGCCTTGCACCCGCGTCGGTTGGGTAACAATTTGATGCATGTTTTGGCTTATCATAATATCAAATAGGTACGACGCATGCTCATAGTTTTTTGTGTTCGGAAAGGGAGAGCTCCAATCTATTCCTGGCAAGTTGAAATCGCCTGCTAGTATTGCCTTCACGTGCTTGCATGTGTTCATGTAATCGTAAAGTGACCGAAAAAAATCGGGCGGTGAATCGGGTGCACGATAAACTGCAAGAAGTGCGAATGATCGTCCCCAAAAAGAAATGTTTATAATGACACTTTCGTGGTCTTGAATCTGATGTAATAGAAAAGATTTTATGTCGTGTCTGACAAGGATAGCAACACCGCCTCCTCTAGAAGCCGTATCTCGGCGATATGCCCGATATGACGGCGGAAATACGTCCTCATCGCAAATTTCAGGGCGCAACCTAGTCTCTGTTAGAACAACCACATGTGAATTGTAGCCTAAGATTAACGCTTCTAATTTCTGTGTTTTGTTGACGATACTACGAGCGTTCAAGTTCAAAATTCGCAGTTCTTTATGAACAGGAGTCACGAGTCGAGGACTGGATGGGCGGCTTTTTTGGTTGGCGATTTTAACCCTAGCGTTCTTTGCATCGTCCCATTTGTACGTATCTCGGTCTACGCGAAGTTTGTCGTAATTGAGGGTTACTTTCTTGCCCTGACCTTTTTCAGACTTCGCGCTCTCCCACAAAATCTTCCTTTTCCTAAGAGTCTCTTTCGAATAGTCGTTTTGTATTGATACGCCAGATCCTCTGAGTTTGTGCGCGTTTTTTAAGAGTTTTTCTTTCTCGTTGTAGTCCTGAAAGAACACGATAACTGGACGTTGGCTGCCCTGCTTGCCAATTCTATGAATTCGACCGACGGAATGACATGGTACTTGAAGTTTATTGGCAAAAAGATCAGTTAAAACGTCCTTCTTTAAAGTTTCGGTGGTTTCCGAGGGATTTTCATTGATGCCAAAAACAATAAGGTTTGAATGCCTACTTCTGTCTTCCAAGTCAGTAATTTTTTCTTGAAGAAAGTCAACCTTGCGTTCAACACTATCTACCTTGTCTGCCCTTTTTTCTAGTTGATTGATTCGCACAGACAAGTCCGTAAGTAATTTCTGCATGCCATCCTGCTGAGTTCGTAAAGCAGCCACTTCGGAAGTCAACACCTTCTGGCCCTCCAAAATTTGCTTTAACATTTCATGAGTACTATCTTCCGCGGACAAACTGTCGGATTCATCCGATGAGGGCCCGGGATTCATCTCAACGTCACCGCACACAAGTAGCTTGCACAAACAATATACATCGTAGGCAATATGAAGGCACTTCCGTGGGCACGGCAGAACCAGAAGACCACGAGAGTCACTTTTGATAGAGCAATAATAATCACCAACCTGCACAAGGTAGGCGAAAGGCTTGTAAGGCAACATGCCGGAAAGTGGTCCGCCGTGCCCACTCAACTTTAAATAAAAATTTCCCCGCATTTCCCCGAGGGGAAGAATGTGAAAGTGCGAATGCAAGAATTGAATTTGCGCGGTTCGGTAATGTTCGCGAAAGAGAGATCACGCACACACACACACAACTACAAAGAAAGAAAGATGCATTTATTCACAGACACCTATTTGTGTTGTCGTTGTACTTGATTGCTAGAGCGGATCTCAGCTTTGAAATTTCGTGTCAGTACTCCTTTAGGCGGGTGCATTAGCCCTTCTCACGCCCGATTCCTGGCCAATCCCCCACGTGGGTATGTGCCATGTCAGCGGCCAGGCAGCGCGCGCCCATCTCCCCCCGTTGCCAAGGAAGACGAGGAGATTCCTGGCCAATCCCCCACGTGGGTATGTGCCATGTCAGCGGCCAGGCAGCGCGCGCCCATCTCCCCCCGTTGCCAAGGAAGACGAGGAGCGCGCGCACCCGCAGCTGTTGCTATGTGGACGGACGGCGGTCACCGGAATTCAGGGTCGCTTATAAAGTGCATTCGCACTTAAAAAACAGAGGCTCTGAGTCTTGGACCTAAACTAAAAAACCTCGAATCACCCAAAGCATGGCTCGGGGGAGATTTTTCCCCGAAGGTTCAGTTCGCTAGAATGAAACTGCGGGAATTCGGAAAGGCAAATAGAACTGACAGATAAAAATACCGTGTGCGCTTTAACAAGCTTCGTTTGGAACACGGCATTTACCGCTATGTTTCATCCACAAACCAAGTCGTTCAAGTTTCTGCAAAAAATCAGCCCTACTCTAAGTGACACACTGCTCACATCTCACACAGCTTCCATACAATCGCCCCTGTTTCCTTACTCCTAGCAAACTTCCGCAGTATATTTCCAAAGCTTGACGCCCTTAAAGCGATTATGCACACGTGTTCAGCCGATATCATCATCGGTACAGAAACATGGTTTTCCGACGAAATATCAAATAAACATCTTACCCTTCCTTCTAACTTTGAAATTTTCCGCAAGGGCAGGTGCGGCCCTCGCGGGGGCGGCGTAATGATTGCAGTTAAAGAAGATTATCACCCATCACAAATAGTCCTCGATTCACCATTAGAAATCATCTGGGTCAATGTTCACATTGGCCAAACACCCTGCGTCTTAGGCGCCTGTTCGCGTCCTCCCGATGGTCGCGCAGATTTCGTCGACAATTTAAACGACACAATAGGCACCATCCTGTACGAATTTCCAAGTAGCTTGTTAGTCATAGTACGAATTTCCAAGTAGCTTGTTAGTCATAGGTGGTGATTTTAACTACTCGGGTATCGACTGGCCAACAAATTCCGTCACTGCGCAAAATAATTGCCTCGAATACCTTTGCTTTACTCAATGTATTGATTACCACCAACTTACGCAAATAGTACGCGAACCAACACGGGGCGATCACTTGCTTGACCTCATTCTAACAAATCAAACCGAAACTACTAACACACACGTTATGGATGAAATAAGTGATCATAAGGCCATACATTGCTCGCTATCAGTGACACACGCTATCAAAACTAAAACAGAAAAACAAATCTTCAACTACGCATGCGCGGACTTACAAAAAATGAACCATATGCTGGAAACTTTAACTGTTAACCATGAAACTGGGTTGCAGGATCGTACATTGAATGAAAACTGGTGTATATTTCGCGACATGCAAGCTAAAGAAATAGAAACATCTTGTGTTCCAAAAACGGTAATATGCTCTAGGACGAACGACCCATGGTTTACCCGTGATGTCAAACGGCTTTTAAAAAGGAAAAAAAAGAGCCTACAGAAATTCAACTCGGACCAACGATCCTGATGACTGGCAGAACTACAAACAGATATTTACTTTAACTAAAAAAACAATACTTGAGGCAAAACCCAAGCATTTTAATGTTACGCTCCCAAGTATTATGAAAACCGACCCAAGAAAATTCTGGAATAGTATTAACCCGAAGTACAAAAACATGATACCCGTCTAACCTATGCAACCGGGGATAAGTTATCTTTGCAAGAATGTGCCGAAGAATTTAACAGAGCCTTTTCCCAAGTTTTCACTACCGAGCTGCCTTTAAGTGACTCTTTGGAGCCGTCGCAACCAAACATAACTTCTAGTTTTACGCCCATTGTAATTACAGCCCAAGGCGTGGCATGCGCTATCGACCACCTAGCTTCCAATAGCCCCGGGCCTGACGGTATAACAGCGAAGCTCTTGAAAATAACTTGTCTTTACTCAGCTTACCTGCTTGCGTTATTATTTCAGCAATCCCTAGATTTAGGTTGCTTGTCGGACGATTGGAAATTTGCCCATACCCTACCATTTTTCAAATCCGGCGACCGGTCTGATCCCGTTAACTATAGGCCTATTTCACTTACTTCCATTAGCTGCAAGTTGCTAGAACATATTATTATCACACATGTTGTAACCAACCTTAACCAGAACAACTTCTTCATTAGCAATCAACACGGATTAAGGAAACATTTTTCATGTCAGACACAACTTTTTGAGCTGGTCACTGATCTCCACTTTTCGCAGCACAGGTTGCTTTGTACCAATGCCATTTGTGTCGATTTGTTTAAGGATTTCGATCGGGTTCTACATCAGCGTCTAATGCTTAAAATTCCTAACCTTAATCTGGATGACAAAACAACCCACTGGATTCGTAGTTTTTTAACAAACCGTTGGCAATCTGTAAGATTAAACGAGCACGTGTCTAATCCAGTGGGTGTCTCATCAGGAGTCCCCCAAGGGTCCTTACTAGGCCCTTTACTATTTCTAATTTATATAAATGACCTGGCATGCAACATTTCCTCATCCATTCGTCTCTTTGCCGACGACTGTGTAATCTAACTTCCGATGACGTTTCTACACTCCAGCATGATTTATTTACTCTAACTGAATGGTGCGAAAAATGGCTGGTGAAAATAAACGTAGAAAAAACTAAGCATGTGCGATTTTCTTCAGTGACAAGTCCAGAAACTTATAATTACTTAATAGATCATGCCAGAATTGAAACAATTTCATCCTTCAAATATCTTGGAGTTACATTCAGCTCCGATTTAAACTGGGCCCCCACATAAAAAAATCACATCAAAAGCGTGTAAAAAGCTCGGCCTGCTCAAGCGTCGCCTTTATTTAGCTAATTCAGTGACACGGCTTCACGCGTATATTACTCTTATCCGCTCTTCACTAGAATACGCGCAAATCATCTGGCATCCACATCAAATGTGTCTGACTAACATGCTTGAATCCGTACAGAACAAGGCCGCGCGCTTCACCAAGATACCAGAGTGCATATGCCTTGAAGGACGAACGTAATTTCCCCCTCTCACCCAATGCAGGCAGTTTTCAAGATTAACTTTTTTTCACACTCTGTACCGTCATACATCACCATTCGCTCGCAAATTTATCCTCCCGGCACCCTATACGTCCGCACGCACTGACCACGCTCACAAAGTTAGCCCAATTTTTGCCCGAACAAACAAATATCAGAACTGACCCCTTGTACTGGCAGTCAATGAGTGGAATGTTTACCTAGTAGCCTAGTGGACCGAACATACGCCTCTTCTTTTCAAACCGCACTCCTCGCTTTTTAGCAATTAAAAATACCCTGTAACTAGTCTTCATCATGCTCATCTTTCCCAGGCAGTAAATGTGTGTTCATGCTTTTAAAATACCTGATTTTCTGGCACTTTTACACTTTTTGTTTTTTGGATATAACGTTTAACTCTGTATTTTGCAATTGTATTGAACACTTTTTGTGCCTTTATGATATTCTAATGTCACTTCTGTTGTGTTGATTATTTTCTTTTTACAATATTGCATGTTGTGTCGGCTTTCAACCCATTCCCACCCTATGTAATGCCCACTTGCGTCCTTGGGTACCTCAATAAATAAAATAAATAAACAAATAAAATTAACATCCTGATTTGCCCCAGTAGGGGTTTGCTAGGGGAAAACCACCTGGAGCAGCTTTTACACATTGTAAGGCTTACTTATTTCAGAAAAAACAAGTTCTATGTGTAACGGGCCTGCGGTAAACTGAAGAATTCCTGAAGGAAAGAATTTTAGCCCTACCACTTTCACACGAAGGTCCTTTTTATTGAGCCACATTGGGCTCCTAAATCACGATAATAATATACTCCCCATATTTCCAGTCTCCAGGACCAGTAGTTTAAATGGGCATTCATGAATCAGTCGGTCGCTAGGTCGTTCGGTTGGGTACTACTATTTATAGATGTAGATTATGAGTATATAAATACGTGGGTTTTTACAGTAGAGTCACCCCACTTCTCGCCTACAGAGTTCAATTCCTCCTCTCCCCTTGGAATGGGGAACCACAACCCCACCATACAGATTGACAATGCCGCACCACCCCAGGACGGTCTTATCTCCCGCATAAAATGTTTTTTTTGTTGTTTTTGACAACAGACATCGTGAAAAAACTCGGCCATAGTGACACGAACAATCCCGCTGTGAAACAACAAAAAAGAACTTCCAATTGATAAGCCGACTTGAAGATGCAGTGGGAGTACTGTAAGTAATCCTCCGATTGTTTTTTCGTATTTTAATTTTTTTATTTAGACGGCAAAATGTGGTGAGAGCCGATGTCGAAGGCGAGCCTAGGCTTGGTGCATCGCATGCCATTCGCCCCTGGCCCTGAGTAGCCGCAACCCCCTTTGAAAGAAGGAACAATGAAGTTCCATCCACCAGTCGCTAAGAGAGGAGGAGTGGCGGAATGCGGGGGAAGGGGAGTGCACTTGAATTTGTTTTCTCTTGGCGACGATGACAGTCAACAAAAGAATCTTGCCTAGGTGAATAAAAACGTGCAAAAAGAAAACCAGCTCCGCTGCCAAATTTTAAACCCTTGATGACGTGAGCCGCCAAACACCCCGACGAAAGTGCCCATAACATCGACGGTTAGATGAATTATCGGTGGTCGTTATTTGGCGACAAACAGTCTCTTTGACCTCATTGTCTACCCTCCCCCCCCCCCCTCCACGCGAAAAAGAAAATGTCAGGGATGGTGGGTGCTCCTCATCGGACATCCTCTTCACGTTCACCAGTGCTACTGAGAGTACGTCCGAAGTTCATGCCACACTTCAGGAACCTGAAATATTAAAGAATTGAAATCGAACCGAAATTAGCACTTCCACTGCAGCGCGACGAGGCTAGGGCTGAATGAGTATCTTCTCTAGCCTCAATGGCCACGAGTGGACCGTGCGAGCGACACCCTCCGGCTCCGGGCTTCGGCCCTCGGGGAAAGAAACAAAATTCGCCCAAAGAGCGAGTCGGGGCTCGCTCGGATGGAGTGAGCGCTGCAGCCCTTGGCCGGCGGAGGCGCGGCGAGCAGGACGGCCGAGTTTAGACGCGACGCGAATAGCAGCCGCGGTCGTCGAGGCGGACGGCGGCATGGCCACGCGATTCCTACTGCTCTTGGGGGCGGCTGCTTCACTCCGGGTGCTCGCCTTTCCCGAGGTGATCAAGATCGGTGAGTGCCCGACGTCTCCCTGCCTCCTTCGCCGACCACATCGTCCGATGGTTGACTGGATCATTTCCGGTTGACTGGACCCTTCACTGGTCCATTTCCGCAAAAATATTTCCGCCAACGACGTGTCCGGCACCCGAACAGTGCGTGCGAAATTTCACCACCGACTACCAACTATAGAGCTACGACCGCCCGACAGCAATTCGCCCTGTCCAGGGATTATGAAAGCCGCAGCGAAATGGCCTGGATCGTGTGGCAGTGCAAGCAACGCGTCAAAGGCACTGCACAGTATCGTTTCACGCGCTGCACAGGGGCTACTCCAGAGCAACCGTATGATTGCACTGCGAGCCGTCGTTGTGCCAAGGCAGGGCAGCGATTCAACGAAAATCAGTTAATGCAGGTGGTGTTCTGCGCAATATTGATAGTCTGTATTGAAAATCAGACACGGATGGCCGCTCTGCATTCGCTGTCCCCAAAAAGGGCGACCGTAGTCCTTGAAATTGCAGAAAGTGGTGCCGAGAAAGATCAGGTAGACAAAATAACGCTGCTAGGTGGTGGTGAAGATAGCAGAAACCGAAGCCCGATTGCCGGTGCCTTACTACATCATAGCATTAACTCGATCTTCCCCTTGTAGAGCTCAAAAAGGCGAAAAAGGACTCCTCCTTCAACTTAACAAAATGAGATCGGTAGCGGCCATAGGCCCCAGAGTTCCTTGTATGCCAATTCCATCATCCCAACAGCAATGCTCAGAATTCATTTTTCAACTCGACCGGAGCAACCTCCAACTTTTCCGCTGTTGCCCTCCATGCTAGTGCGTCAAGATTGGGCCTCCTAAAGTGTTGAGCGCCCGCTGTTCTGGTTGGTAGGCTCATTGTCTTGACGGCTTCCGCCCTTTATTTGATCTCACCGCAAAATTTTACAAAAGGGTATGTATATTAGGACACGCTCTTTCGTGACTGGGAAGAAGAAACGAAGACTACCGGTATTAATGACAGTTTCGCGGTTTGTTTTGCTGCTACCGTGTTCGCACTGCTCTTGCAACACTGTTTCCGAATTCAAATTCAAATGGGGCTTACGCGCCAAAGCTATACTTAGTGTGTGAGGCACGCCGCAATGAAGGGCTGCGGATCAATTTAGACCGCCTGGGGGTGTTTCAAGTGCGCCGAAATCTTGACACACAGGCGCTGTCATTTTTAGTTTCCATCAAAAAGAAAAGAAAAAGGAAAAACAAAACAACCGCCACGGCCAGGAATTTAAACCGTGACCTCGCGTTCAGCACATTCCCTGCGCCACCCCGGCGGGTCCCTCACAAAAAAAAAACAAAAAACAAAGACAAAACCGAGAGAAACACAGAAAGCAGTCCAAGCGCATTCACATACCTAGCTAAATGCCTCCTCCAAAGTATGAATAGATGAACGCTTGTAAAAAAATACAAAATTTCCTTTCAATGTTCGTTACTTATGGTTGCTTACTCTGAGGAAATCGAACTTTAAAGGCCGTATGTCTGCATCAGCGCAGTGCTTACTCTGCCCGTCTATATAATGTTTCTATTGTGGTATTCCAATGCCAGGTACCAGAAGCGTATACGCGGGATTTCCTTTAGAGGTGTGCCGGACGCCAGAAAAAGTGAGAAAATCATAACTAAAACAATAAAAAAGAACAAGGAAAACAATATCAAAATAAGGAGAAGGTTCAAAACTTCCGAATGCAGTGAGCGGTCTCTGCACAACCTTCGAATTGTCTTGAATAGTTTTTGGTTTCTCCTGCTCGGGCATCGCACAATGGCTGATCGTCGTGGGGAGGCCATACATCGAAGTCGTGTAAGCTTTGTGAGTAACCTGGGACCGGAAAAATAAATATCGGTAGTCGTCTTTTGATTGTGGGCAGAGACAGCGACCTCGTTCGTGGCTAACCCTTCCTTCCAATGCAAATATTTCGGTGGAGGTCGCGGCCCCATCTGCTCCTCCTGTGTACGCCAGCGGAGGCACGGAGCGAGTGGTGCGCTTCACGGCCGAGCACGTAACTTCGGCAGGTAGCGCTCCCGCCTAATCGGGAACCGGAAAGTAGTCGCCACAAGCTGCGCCGGAATTCCTCCTGCGGAAATAGTTCACGAATACACCCGAAGTCATACATCCGTCCGCAGGCGGTACAGACGCAACTGTACAATTTTGCCTTATTTCTCGACTATATCCAATACTCTAGCCTGCCCTTACGCGCTCCGGACCTTTGATGCCAGCCGTCGCCCGATCCGGCAATAGCCACCTAGCGCAGCCCATTCGTGTGTCCACACCTATTTTCAACCCGTGTAAATTATGACTGACAGGTGAGCCTTTGCGTCACAGAATTTATTCCATCCCCCCCCCCCCCCCCCTTTCCTATTGCCAACCCGAAACCGCAGCCCAGTCGGCGCAATTACAATACTTTCGCTCAGGTTGTCAAAAAACGAACACTCTGTAACGAACCATGTGTGGCGTAATAAATCCATCCCGATTTTTAGTGTAGCTCGGCACGAGGATTCTGAAGCACACTTTTTGCGAAGTAACGCGACGAGTGACTATTCGACCGTGATGGAGGAGAGGCTATTACCCATGGAGCCCTGGACTGAGGGAATCACCCGAAATTCGATTCTTTTTTTTGTTTTTTTTTAGCTTTATGGACGATTATAACATCATTATCACCGTTTCTGGTGTAGTCTAGTGTGAACGATGCGGGAACAACGGCGGAGACCGGTAACAGGAAATCCGTCATGACCATGCCAGAGCAACTGCGACGGGACTGAATTATAATGGTGCTAGAGGGGAAAACTGCATGCTGTGCCGCCTCGGTGTCCGCCAGAGCGAGCTGCATTGTTACATTGTTACTTAACTCAATTGGCTTGCGGCAGGGCGTCTTGCCGCTTCAGACGCCAAAGCCAACACCAGGGGCAAAATTTTCTGTGCTTCGTCCTGAATGAAGCCTTTAAAAAAAATATCCGAGAAAGAACTTTAAGAGCTATGCTTTTGTTGTAAAAAGCTGTAAATAGGCAAGGGGGTTTAATAGCAGTAAAACTGAGCCAGCCGAATAAAGATCTAGAGGCAAGAAGATCAGGGTAAACGAGCCGAGGAATTGATTCGGCTCGCGCCGCACGATCATGCTCAGGGGGTGATAGGTGCCGGTCAGTGTCTTATACCCATGAAGGGATTGGCCAGTCGGTGAAAGGAATTCCATGGCCTCGGCCCTTCAATCAATCGTCATTGCGAAAAGTTTTTTACTGACAATATTGTGATTTTTTGCAGCCAGAGACTCACTTTCGAGCTTGTTCGCTAGCCATGGCAAGTAATAATTGGACTTTTCAGCGGTCCATGACGAAACGCAGGTTGAAGTGCCGCTCGTTGAGCGGACAGCGCCATATGTTTCCCTCCAGTATATATTAGGGGGCCATTCCACGCCAAACGACCCAGCCGCTGGCGGTGGAGCCTCTCCGATGTTTCTGGAAAAGCTGTTAAACATAAAATAGTGAAAAGCGAGACTAAAGGAAGGGAAACCGTAGGACAGGACAACTTTCTTCACTATTACGCTCTATTTTATTAGGTTTAGCGGCTCCAGTCGCCCACATTATACCATTGACGAGTTTTCCGGAAAAATTTCTTGTTGATTTCCGTCTTCCCGAAAAAAGTCAGTGCCGTTTCAGTCTGTGAAGGAGCATGACCAGTGAAGCTGTGGCGCATAATGCTAAGGTCGTCTTAGCGCACTCTAGCGTACAAAATATCATTCGCCCAATGTTAGAATATGGGGTTATTGTTTGGGACCCCTTCACTGAAGCTAACATAAGTAAATTTAGAAACGTGCAGAAAAAAGCCGTTCGCTTTATCTTTGAAAGCTTGACGCACCTCTATAACTGAACTCTTACATCTTGCCTATGAACCTTCCCTTACCCAAAGAACACAGGGTTTAAAGGCGCAAGAAAAACGTGGACACTAGAAGAGAAAAAACAACCAAGACAAACGAAGCGCCAAGCGTCCGAATTTTTCTTGCGCCTTTAAACCCTGTTTAATACGACTAAAATTGCTTTACCAATTAATTAAAGGGCATTACAAGCTCGATGTTTCCGGTATCATTTCATTTGCATCAGGGTACGGCACCCGCCAAAGGCATCAACTGACAATGACCCCTTTTCGGTCGCGAAATAACTGCTTAGAATATTCATTTTTCCGGCGTACCGTAACAGTGGAATGCACTAACTAATAACCAAGTCAAGGAGCCGTCCTTATTGTTATTTGCAGCAAATTTGACCGGATTATTTATATCTTGCTGTTGTATTTGTTTTTGTTTCTTTTGTTGCCAACATTGTAAAAAAATTATCTGTCACCTCCCTGCTAAAATTCCTGTAATGGGGATCGCTGCATAAATAAATAAATAAATAAATAAATAAATAAATAAATAAATAAATAAATAAATAAATAAATAAATAAATAAATAACTTGCTTCCACATAGTTCCTGTAAAACAACAGTGACGTCCCTTTTCTCTAGCCATACTCCATTCGGTCATGTATCGACAGCTGAGAGTAATTTTGTAATGTTTATAACTTCACTGTGAAATAATTATGCAAATGAAACCCCGCATAAAGGTAGATTCGTCTAAGCGGATAATTACCGTATAATTTGTTTCGGGATACCTTCGATAACACAACAGTTACAGCCGTTTTCGGTAATCATACTCCCTCCGTAGATGACTATGCTTCATTGTGCAACACCATGTGAAGCAGCCAATTTGCAAAGACCAATCCAATCTTCAAAGTCCAAAGACCTCCTTTAAGCCAGATTTACCTCTAAACACAAATGCATTGCTAGAAAGATTCCTAGGGCCAATATAGGCCGCCTTATATCAAAATAAGGAGGAAATAGGATTTCTAAATTTTTTAAATGAATTTTTTGATACTGTGGACCGGTTTTTTGCGCGGCGGAGAAACCTGCTTTAGTGAGACCGTGACACGATACCAGGGCAAGCTGTCGTCAATCCCAGCCTTAGAACAACTCCGCCCTTAAAAGCCCTGCCTGTAATACTTTCCACAAAAAAATTTCCGGCCACGTGGGACACCTTTAAAGAAGTGGTACTTGCAAAAACTGGGCCAGATTTGCAAATGTCTTCAAAATATTGAGGAATGTATGAAAAGTTCAAGCATTGAGTGTGGTCGATGTGTTTTCTGGTCTCTTCGGTCATGTCGAATCCGTTGTCGTAACATATTTTTCTTTGTTTTTGTTGAAAGAACACCGGGAGCTATATTGAAGGGCCTCGACGTTAAGAAGCAGCGAGTTGACGTGTCGACCCAAAATTAACAACGCGTGCTCGATAATTAAAGGCTTTAAAAATGAAAGAAAAAGAAGCCCTGGTACTCGACTTATATTTTGCCTCAAACGTCCTTTGCACTGAATAATGCAGACATGTATGCAAGCGAGGGAGGGGAGGGGGGGGGGGGGTTTCAGTGCTAGAACACCGCCGAGATCTTATAGTTGTCGCACCCCCCTCCCTCCCTTTCGACATTTTTTTACGCTCATGCTCTTTACACTGTTCATCTATAAATTTAAATTTAATAACTAGAATAGATACTTTCTTGGTGCAGACTATTTCTGTACTTTTTTTACCGGCAAGGTATAACAGCAACTGAAATATATTTCTCGCGACGCCACTGCACGTATGAGACACGAGGTCAGTTTTAATAGTTTGGGACGCTCTTGCGTGCATGTACTTCGTGTTCAAGCTTTCTTTCACTTTCGCCGGGTGCTTCAATAAAGTGACAGACAGACAGACAGACAGACAGACAGACAGACAGACAGACAGACAGACAGACAGACAGACAGACAGACAGACAGACATCGAAATTTTCCCGTTGAAGTAACCCAAGAAAGGCTATTGTCTTTAAAAAACGCGGACATTATAATCGATGGCTAAACGGGCTGTAGAAAGAGAATTTTGAAACACGAACTCGCATCCCTCCGCACTGAACTGGTCTGAGCGCCGCCTCTGCACCACTGCAGGCGCCCTTCTCGCCGGCGAAGATGAGGAGCTGGTGGAGAGCGCTCTGCGGTACGCCGTCGACCGGGTCAACACGGAGCCCGCGCTGCTGCCCAACGCCAAGTTGTCCCTGCAAGTGGAGCGGATGCCTGCTGACGCCGGCACGCTACAGGCCTATCGCAAGGGTGAGCTCTGGATGCACGGTTTTTCCGCATGGAAGTATACCACGACCGCTCTCTACATTGGCTGAAATGTCCCATTTTGAGCTGTTGATCCAATTCCCTGGCGCTGCGCTGGGAGCTTGACAACGACCGCCAGCAGCGTAAGGACTCAAAATGGCCGCGTAGCGGTTGTTGGTCAAGCTTTTTGAGCGTTTTCACTCTGTCAGTAGAGAGTTTTAGCTTACCGTATGTTCGGTGAGCTTCGTGTGTACCGCGACCGGACTGAGCATGCGGGCACGGACACGGCAATGTGGTCTACCCCCCAGCCAACGAATGCGCGGGCATGGCGAGGGCCGGCCGCCTGTCAGCGAAACTAAGCCACCCTACCGGCCCGAATATGCGCACATGCCCAGTCGGGTCCCGGTACACACGGAACAGACGGTACACATGGTAAGTATGGCACTTACGAGTGAAGCTGCAGGGCCACCAGCTACGAGGCGGCCTGTCTGGCAACATTTAATGAAGTTTCTTTAAACCTTACTCGACCTGTTGAGTGTCAGGGCGACACGTGGCTAACGCGGACTCTCCGCCGCCTTTTCGCTGCTCCAGTATGCTCCCTCTTGGAAGGCGGAGCCGTAGCCCTGCTGGGACCCAGTGGCGGCGGTGACCAGGCTTCGTCCCTGGCGGCTTCGCTGTGCAACGCCCTCCGTGTGCCCCAACTAGCGCTCGACGACGGCGAGCATGAAAGCGACTACACGCTCGAGCTGGCGCCTTCGCCGAAGGTGCTTGCCAGCGCCTGCGGAGATTTGCTGGATCGCTTGGGCTGGCTCTTCGTCGCGTACCTCTACGAGGGAGACATAGGTGACGTATGCCGTCTTCTTATCCGCACGTCGGCTAGCATCAATCACACATTGGTAATACACGCTAGGCTCTCCAACACTGCGAAGCGAGCGGAACAGGAGACACGCCAAAGCAACGGCAAACGACTTTAGTGGGACCATTGGATTATTGGACTTCCTTTCAGCGGTATCTAATGCGGTTTCTTGCGACGCAAAAGAAAATGATTAAAACGCACTATCCTGTAACCTGTTGGAGTGTTCTGTTGCTGGAACCTCCTTTAACGGAAGGGGCCTTCGTCCTGCGGCCGACTTAAATATGACGATGGCGATGAGCCAACGCGTAGGATGTCCCCGCGCGGAAGCTCGCATCCTTGCTGAGCTCCCAGCGTCCACTAACGAGCGTTGGCGCAACGTGAAGTGCGTGCCAGCCGCATCGCCTCAGTGGGGCACTGGTACAAGCCGGTGAGTGTAGTGGCACGGCCGCTGCATTGAACCCGAGCTGCCGTGATTGCGGCATAGATGGTGAGGCACGGCACACGAACCGCTAGAGGCGCTGCCGCTTGTCGGCGGTCGCGCTGTGCTTTCTTCAGACATGGACTACGCAGTAGACACCCGCCTGCAGAGGGAAGTTCGCGGAAGCCACACGGAGAGCTTTGCTGCAAGTTGAGGGGCTGGTAACCGCCCTAAAATAGATGAAGACATGAAGGGCGATAGGGCAAGCAATTGTCCTCTCGCTTTTTATGTATCCTTCTATTTTAGCGCTTAGACCATGACCTCAAGAAATCACCTACGCGCCTAGCAACAGATTCTTCGCTTTCGTTTCCTAAGCAGCGAATCGCTTAATCTTAAGCCGAGCGCTTGTTCACGCAGCCTTGGAGAGGCTGGAGGTGCTGGAGAGAGACCGCGACATGGCGAACAGGAAGGTGCTCACCTTCGACATCACGGCCGACGGCGTGTGGGACGAGCTCGCCCAGTCGGGCTTCCGCAACTTCATCGTCGACGTGCAGCATTCCCGCATCGACGACGTCCTCGAGCAGGTGGGCTACCACTAGCAACGCTACTCGGGAATCACTCAGTTGCCAACCTGAACGCATAAAAGTGCGTGAAGCGGAGGAAACTTAACACGCATAAGCGGCCAGTTGTACGGTCGTAAGAAAACGTTTCAGTCGAATAAAAACGTCCACGAAAACGACACACAAGATCACGTATCTCAACGCTTAGCACCCTTAAGCAGGCAGGCCGGTATTGCTAATCTCAGAATTATGCTATGAAGTGTCGGAAGTGACACGAGCGCGTCGCCACCTCAGGCAATAACTTTTTGTCCCGTGCATCGCCAACGTAAACACGCCAATGGTCAACTCTAATGTAAAGTTAGACTTGATCTTGTAGAGACACCAAACCTGCACGGAATAGACCAAAAGAAGCTCACAACGGAGTGAGGGAACCATCAAAAAGGGCTAACATGATCCGAAAAATGGATATTTGAGCAAGTAGACGTCGTTTCACTCGAAAACCGTATGGTTGGAGGTGAACGGCGCTTAAAAGCAGCATCGAGGTGTGCGCCGAGATTTTTAATAGCGTCCAAGCCCAATACAAATCGTGGGGCTGGTTATCTCTACGACGGAGTGCCAATTCATAAAATAACAGCCCTTTTAGATATTTGGTCTACTTAAAAGAAACAGTGGTGGAAGGTGTTGTTTTAGAATTCGTTACACCTGCGCTATTGAAGCAAACCAATACCGTATTTCAGGAGTACCTGCCACCGCAGCACTTGGTGAGGCGTGGGTCCCGTGGCAACATTTTTTTAAGCAAAGCTTTCTAGCTCTACCAGCCAACGGTTCTTTCGTGGCGTGCGGGACAACAAACTCCCAACGCGGCATAGGCAGCGGTGGGGGGGGGGGGTGGGGGGTTGGGGGGTTGGGGGGAAGCAGATGGTTACACTCATGGAGCACACTATTTTTTTTTAAAGAGAGCGAATTTACCCAGCGTTCCCCGCGCGGGAGTGCCTGCTCGCCGCCGGCGGCGTCCACGGTATACGAACATGGTATAGGACTTTGTTTTGACCCTGTTTCGGTGCAGCTTCGCGTCCATTGCGCGGCGCGTTCGCACGGCTTGTTCGACAGCCCCTCCAGGGAAACCCGAACCCGACGCAATTAAGTGGTCGTACGGCAAACACAAGTCAAGGATTAATTTGCAGGGCGGGAAAACAAAATGTAAAGACCAGACATCTGGCAGCTAGAGAAACGCTACCTTTTGCGCACTGCTTGCCACGAATGGGACACCGTTTTCTAAATTGGTGATTACCAATTCGGTTGTGTTTTAAGAGGCATTACAAAAGGCGAAAGTAGCAACTGGTTCTGATAAATAGCTATTATAAAAGTTCCGTCAGATTTCTCGCGATTCTCAAACTTACTAAACTAACTAGTTTAAATCGGTATAAATGGGAACCACTGCGCTCACATGCAGAAGGGTTTCAGTGTCTGCGCTTGTGTCGCGCGGAGGTGTAGTCCTAAGCTAGCACGCCAGGATGGCTAGGTTCCGCTGTCTCACCCTTCGAAAGACGCTCCTCTCCGTTTTCTTTCTCCCGACGCACGGCCGGCCGTGGCCGACGCTGCTGCTGCGTTCGGGACGCCGCCCTCGCGAATTCCAGGTAACAGCTGATAGAATATCTGGTTTCACTTTTTGTAGAGGCACGTGTGTGAATTCAAGTTATGTCGCATGGGCGATTGTTCTGGGTGTCGGTTAAAGCTTTGCTTACCTTCGCTGCGTGGATCACAGCCAATTTTTTTTTCATTCCTCTTTGCCACAAATACGCGAGACCTACCACATGTGAGTTGGTCCTATGAAGAAAAACCCATACAAACTTTTAAAAATTAGCACCCCATTTTATTACAAATTACGAACGTGGAGCAGTGGGTGGCCGCGCTGCTCAGAACAGACCCTGTGACCCTGGCCTCACTAGCCCAGGTGGGCGAAGACGCCGCAGAGATGAATCCTGCCGTCACCGGAATGACACTGAAGTCGACCTGAAAACGGTCCCATACGTGGCAACAATCAAGTTTTATCTGATCCGACCTGATTCGTCAAATGTTTCACTGTTGTCAGTGCAAGCACAATTCTTGTTACAAACTATCGTTACTAAGCATAGTTTTAGACGGGCTGGTAAAAGGCATTGCAAACTCGTTCCGAAAGCCACTTCATGAACGCTAATTCAAACACTTCGCAGGCGCACGAAGCGGGCCTGATGACGGAGCTGCACAGCTACCTGCTGGTGACCCTGGTGAGACGGCTCTTCCTTTTTTGCAACGCGGTAGTCCGCGCACGGCCAACTAGCGCTTACCATTTAAGAGACCCTGCAACACTTGAACTTTTTTTTTTTAAATCCTTAATTCTCGCAGGATGTAGCTAACCAACACATCCAATAACTTAGATTAGGGGGTCACAAAGTACCTCAGCCAAACATAATTGCTGTAAGCCCATCAGATAACTTAGAAACTTGCTCGAAAGATTTTTCTCTCTTTCCCGGTCTTGGTGTCTTTCAACCGTTAGGATTACGTCATTACAGCAGTGTAGCGGCAGAGGAAACTCGGAGGCTCACTAAAAGTGTTAAACTTAAATTGAGGACGACTCAGCGCGCCATGGAACGGTAGCTGATAGGTGTATAACGTTAAGGGAAAAGAAGAGAGCGGAGTGAGTCAGGGAACAAACGTGTGTTAAGGACATATTAGTAGAAATTAAGAAGAAAGGGGCTTGTGCAGGGCATTTAATGCGAAGGCAAGATAACCGTTTGTCATTAAAGGCAACAAAGTGTATCCCTAGAGAAGGCAAGCGTGGCAGGGGGTGGCAGAGGGTAACGTGGGCAGATGAGATAAAGAAGTTCGCGGGGATAAATTGGTCGCATACAGGACCGGGATAATTGGACATCTATGTGAGAGGCCTTTGCCCGGCAGTAAGCGTAGAGAGGAGGATGATGATGATGATTCCTTTCGGGGGTTTATGTCTCACATACACATCTGCGCATGTTCGCCTTAGAGACATCAGTCTAGACATTTTTAACAAAATGATTTTTATGAAATAAAGCGCTTTTATAATAATAAAAGGCCATATCGGGACTCTTAATTATCACCTGATATGGTCAATGAAGACCTATGGAATGCATCGCTTAGCGGGTTACGGACAGATGGACCTTTGGACAAGGCATTTCGGGCAGAGAAGCCTATTGCGGACGCGTTGGTACGGAGAACACACAATCATTCGGGTCACCATTGAAAGTAACAGTATACAGATGAATTTGAACCTGGCTGCGGTCACGATGTATCAGCACCTTTTGGCCCTATTTCGGCCCTTAGCACTGTTAACCACAGCATTAGCATCTTTGAGGAGTGCTACCACACTCCAGTGAAATCTTTGTGAATAAACTTCTCACCGACGCAGCCTACACACCGGAAATGCATCGTAAATGGTACACTCCCCATTCGCCCCCAAGATGCCCATACTGTCACACAAGTACCTCAGAAAACCTAATCCATCTCGTGTGGTCATGTCCTGCTTTTGCCTAACACAGAGGATTCACGGCACCACAACTGCACCCTGATCCTCAACAACTTGGCACAGAATTGATAAAAAAATGGCACTTTATTCTTTTTCCTTTGACACAGAATTGATCAACAAAATAGCACTTTATCCGGTCCTTTTCATGATGGAATATTTCACCTGGCCCGCCAGTTGTGATGGGCTCAATTCAAGAGTGAAGGTTAAAAGTGAGCCCTCAAAAGCTTGAACAAGTTACGCAGTGAAATCCGACTACTGTAACAGTGCGTTTACTACCCTCTCCCCTTTCCCTTCCCCTGTTCAGACCGGCGGACTACCGTTTCAATAAAAGTTGTACTACTACTACTACTACTACTACTTACTACTACGCAGGGGAATGTTGTAACCTGTATTGTCAAAGCCTGTACGATATGTTACTTTTGTAAAACTGGTGCCTTCCTTTTTGATATTTATTCCATGAAGAGTGTGTAATGTGTGCTACAGTCCACCGATTGTGTAACCCCACAGTGCTTGAAAAAACTCTGACATGTACTGTGTATATGCCCTTCCTGCGAGAATCCCGTGAGGGATTGGCAGTATATTTAAATAAAACAAATAAATAAATTGTTCACAAATAAGGAAGAGGGCACGTGGTTTGTATCCGCCGTATATATTGTGAACATTGCCGTGAGAATCTGTCCGCGCGCCGTGCATGCTGGGAGCGTAATACAGTGCGCGTTGTTTGCTGCAGGACGCGCACGTGGTCGGCAGCCGGGCGGCGCTTCGTCAGCGGGTGGCCGAGGCCCGCGTGTACAGCTTCCGGCTGGTGGAGCTCGAGGACGAGGACTTCACGCTGCTGGGCCGGCGGCTGGTGCGCTACCACCCCGACCGCACGGCCGGGGGACGAGAGAAACAGGTATACACTCTGGCCTGGCTGCATTTCACGGAGGAAGCCCACAGCATAAACGGGCTGAAGAGTAGGGCATTCAGATTTTCACTTCGGCTGGCCCTTTCCAGCTGTGTTATGTGGGATGGGTTGTGCCCTCTGAGGTGGTGTGTGCAGTATGCTGGCCGTGTCTGCCGCCGTCTATGCGAACCACCTATCTTTGGCCACAGCGACTAGTGATTTGCTTTCCGCAAAGACGGCGGCCCACGCAGTCAGCATTCTGCACACGTAGATAAATGGAAGAAATCATGCTAATGCAAAGAATAGAAGCAAAGTACGATGGCAAGCCAGGGGAAGGCGGAAGCTTCAAAAAACAACGTGACTGCGTGCATTTTTCTTTCAGCTTAATCTACTTTCTGTCTAGCCTCACCTATTCCTCCTTTTCCTGCCTGTGGCCACAAGCTACTCTGCCTAGCTGGTATATCGGCGCTCGACTGCTACTGCGGGACATAGTTTAGGTGGCTTAATCTTATCTTCGCTGTGAACTCATGACATTTTAGGGGGGGGGGGGGGGGATATTTTATTCGAGCCACAGCAACTGAGGGTTGGTGGCGGCTGGGCGAAGCCGTGACTTCGGTAGCTCTGCATATGCCAGGGTCTCCTGAATAACCTGGCTAGAGCTACCCAATGCTTCCCTCCATAGCTCGATGCTGGAGATTTGAGGAAAGGGGTCATAAGGGAATGCCCATATGGAATATTCTAAAGTGGCAAGTTGACCGCATTCGAGGCAGTTGTGAGGAGGGGGAGGCAGTGGCTCAAGGCGGAGTATGCCATAGAGTTGCTGTATTCGGGTGGTCGCTCTGATACTCTGGCTCGGAGTACGCCGATGCGGATGCTTGCTCCCCAACCTCACTGTATAAACTTCTGTAAATAAATGTTTTTCAGTCAGTCCCCCAATCCGAGCAAGAGTCACTGCTCCCCAACCGAACGCGTACCCGATCTTTGAGCAGCATGCGACCGTGGCGAGGCGGCGCGGCCAGCACAGCTTCTGCTAACAGCCAGGCCGGCCGCAGTGTTTCAACAAAGGTTTCAACAAGCTGCCGTCCTCCACGGCGTCGATTTCGAGCTGCATAAGCAGCGCATACGGTTACCCTACACTGAATAGGCGTCTCCGTGTCGACATCATGCGGAGATGCCTTTGAAAATGTCAAAATACTCCCACCGTGAACGCCACTGACTAGGCAGGCGAGTATGGGCGAGTCGCGGCGTACGGGGTCACGTGACCGGATCGCTTCCAGATTTCGGCGACGCCCCCATTTCGGAGTCAGAGCAGTCGGAGGCGCTCGGAATGGAGTACGACACTCTGAGACGACCAAGCGAACAACGTCGAGCGCGCGATTTCGACCACCCGACCTCGGAGATGCTTTCCGGAGTGCTCCAGAGCTCTCAAAAACGACCACCCGCATACAGCATGCGTATGCGTGTCTCGCCTCTACGCTTGCCTCTTCGTGCTGTGTCCTGTCGGCACCTCCCCTCCCGTCATAAAGGATTTCCACCTGCTGCGGCCCACCTTCGAAGCCTTCGCGCTCTTTCGTGTCATCTCTCCTTGCCCTCTTCACCGCGCGTCGGTGATAGCTCATGGGAAGTTTTGGGTAATTGTAACGTGCCTGTGGGGGCGGCTGTGCGAACAGGAGTGTTTCCCGCACTGCATGAATGCTGTGTATGCGAGTGTTTGTGCCTTTGGCCACCTGTGTGCCCGTTTTTGTTACCGCTCGCCTTTTGTCCACAAACGCTTAAACAACCGTATGTTACCAGTGCGCTGACGAAAAGTAGAGCACTTAGGTTGTGCGACTAGCTCCTTCTCAGGTGCGCAAACGGACACTATTTGTTTCGAACATGATATAACAGCTCAGTAGTTGCCAGACCAACTGAATTAAATGAAACAATAATCAAACTGTTGCGTAACCGCAAGATATAAGCTCTACTTCAGGGGTCAATCCGTCGGGGTTTTGAAGTAATCTTAGATGAAAATGAACACTTCATCAGAAAACTAATTCGAGGTGAGGTCGAGATGGTTGTGAGCTGAAGAATAAAGAAAGTTTGATGTGAGACAAGCTCATAAGGTGAGCTTACCCATCTCGATCCCAAGCTCAGTACGGAGGTTAAGGTTGACTAAATGAAAACATCTCCAAAAAGAAGACAGAACAGGATAAAGGACGACACCGATGCGCATCTTTGTCGTACTTCTTCCTAGCTGTGTCCCGTTTTCAGAGCTCTTTTCTTTTAGTCGTATTGCATCAACCAGCCTCACAGCACATTTTATTGGAGTTCAATCTTAAAGCGAGCTTAAAAAACGATTGGAGTTTGAAGTGAGGACGAAGCTGCTGTGGCCATTTGGCTACGTATGGCTGTAATTAAACCAAGCCTGACGCCCTCTCAAAAGCATAAACTTACAAGTGACATACACCGGGTGACGCAAGATTTGCCTAGCGTCACTAAATAGGCTACGCTTAAGAGTACCGCCACTTCGTGCTCCCGGAAGCGTCTGGAGGCCATTTTGTTTCTGGGTTGCAGTGTTGCCATCTCTCCCAACGAAACCGCCGCCGCTTGTGACGGGCATAGTGCAACCGGCCGCGCTAGCGTCCACGCAGCAGAGAGAGAGAGAGAGAGAGAGAGAGAGAGAGAGAGAGAGAGAGAGAGAGAGAGAGAGAGAGAGAGAGAGAGAGAGAGAGAGAGAGAGAGGAGAGGCACCAAGAAACAAAATGGCTGCGCCCATGTGTCGACAAATATCACGTGGTGCCGACCGACCAATAAAAATCCTGGCGGCACATAAAAATGAGAGAAAAGAGTGCCGATACTCTCAAAGCCCTTTATTTAGTGACGTTAGTTTTGCCTCTTGTGGAGTAGCAACTGAATTTCTCGCTTTGCAGACGCAGCTGGCGCTGGTACACGACGCCGTGCACGTGTTGGCGGCTGGCCTGCAGAACCTCTCCGAGTCGGACCTCCAACTGAACCCTGTGGAGTGCGACAACGCCACGTATCTGCAGGACGGACCACGCCTGCTGGGCGCCATCAAGGGGGTCAGTCCACGCCGCATCCTATGCGCTTTTCATTAAGTCATGGGCGCTTACCCGCGTTTTAATGCGCTGCAAAACAAACAATGCAAAGCGAGCTGCCATGCAAATTTTTTTTCTGCCTTCTTTTCTCGTCTACGTAGTAAGACGACATAGCTGTGAACCAGCGTGCTGACTATATAATTATTTTCTCGGCTCCTATTCGTCAGAGTTAACACACTTGACCGGTTCCTTCAGTCATTACGATGCCCCGAATATGGTTGGCCACGCAAGCGCGCAGCAGCACCCTTCTTCGAAATTTAAGTCCAATAACCTAAAAGTCTGTACACTCGTCTACATGCTTGACCAGGGCGCTTTGTATTGCTTGTGTCTGTTCATTCGTGGATCGTGATATTATACCCACCGGGTGCTTTCTTTTTTGTGTTGATTGTCTCCGCTGCTTAATATTCTGCATCCATCGTCAGAAACGCTTAAGCGGTTCTGCAACCCAGAACTATAGCGAAGGTAACATGGCTAGGCTCACATTTCTTCTCCGGAGCGGTGACGATATAAAATTTTACCTGCAAAAGTTGCAGCGCAGGAATACGATTACAACGACGACAGGAGACGCCAGTAGCCCCAGCCCCTAAGGGGTTTCACCCCTAAAAACTATGAGCCATTATACCCTGGCAAGGTGGAAGACCAGCTAAACTGAGGTGACACACAACTTCGGATAAAGTTATGAACTCGAGACGATGATAGATATTTTTTTGGTCTACTGGAGTTGCAGTCGTGGAACGACCACGGCCCTTCCTGTAGCAAGCCGGCCGTACTTCTGTGGAAATTATCGTCGAAATCTCGTGCGACGCCGTCGGTGCGGGCTCGGCGAGGAGAGTTAAAGGTTCTGTACTGGCGGAAGTCTCGTTCGACAGCAGCCACCCAAAGCAGGAGAGCGTGCAAGCGAGCAAGCAAGCAAGCAAGCAAACAAACGAACGAACGAATGAACGAACGCCCGCACACGAACGCCTCAGGCTTATAAAAAACGTGGAGCCTCGGGATTATCCTCCAGCAGGATTGTTCTTCAGCGGGATTGTTCTCTAGCGTATTACATATTGCACCACTACAGACAGACTCTCCCGTAGGACACCTCCACCGCCACACGTGCGACTCACCCGTGAAGAAGCCGCTGCATGGCGCCAGCTCCAAACACGTTCCCTAGCCTCTCGCTCCGACACACCTTCTACCCTACCATGTATGTACCCACCCTTCGGACGCCACCCAAACGTTTATCACTCTACATAGAAATGCCCCAAACCCTCGACCCGAATTCCCACACCCAACCCGTGCCTTTCCGGTTGGGAAGCCGCTCTTTCCAGCACAGTCGTGGACGACCGGCACGGACTGATTGACTTGGCAAGACGGATTGCAGGTGCAAAAGGGGCCTTGAACCAAGGTCACCACCTTTTGAAAGCTGGATGCTCCGACTTATTATATGTTTTTACTGCTATTACCGATGTGATTCGTTCAAAGACAGAATTCATGAAAGTGGCTGTACCCAGGTCCTTGGCTCAGGGCTGGGCAAATGAGGCGTATAATTCATTAATGAAAACTTTGGGAAAGTATTACAGTGAATTTTTCCCGATGAAAGCGTGGACGATCTGACACCACCTTCGGAGGAGCCGGGAAAAACTAGCTGCGCATGGGATTGGAAAGCGGACAAAGATAGGAAGCACTGCGTTTTTGTCGACGCACTGAACAAGAATACACGGAACGTTAGCTATAAACAGCTTTGCTGTATAAACTGGCTCGTGTCTGGACTTGAGAGTTACCAAAGGCGATTTTTAAAAATTTAAAAACGGTTTTATTTTGTTTTTGGGGTCCCTTTAAGCAGACATGTCACTTGGTGTCGCATTAGCGGTTGGCTGTCCACCTGACGGGGCAGTAAACTTTGTACGCCAACTGAGAAACGCATTAGTGGTTCTCCCATTGGTGTTCGCAGGCAGTCTACGAGGGATTCACGGGGGAAGTGCAGTTCGACGAAGATGGTGAGCGAGACATTGACAAGCTGCAAGTCTTCGAGTGGCGTAGAGGACGTAGCGAGCTGGTGAGAACCAAAGGCTTCACACGCTGAGTGTTGCCGGCATCGTGCATTACTGAAATTTCCTTCAGCGCAGCACCCCGTCGTTCTGGGCAGTGCCTGCGATGTATTAGCAACCCTGTCTCGTTGGTAAACTGTTCTAGGACCGAACGCAACGCGTGCGCCCGATGTCGGGGAGACCATTTCAGACTGGCGCAACTATGTTTCTCGCCAAACTTTTTCCAGGTTGATTGATTGATTGATTGATTATGGGGTTTAAAGCACCGACGCTACACAGGCGATGAGGCGCGCCGTAGTGGAAGGCTCCGGATTAATTTTGACGACCTTGGCATCTTTAACGTGCGCCGAAATCTCGTACACACGGGCGTTTTCGCTTTTCGCATCCATGAGAAAAGCGGCCTCCGCTGCCGGGAATCGAACCCGCGTCCTTCGAAGCCACGCCCGTACAACCTACTGACATCTTTACATCCCCAGTGTGTACACAACAAAGATGAGGCGTGTTCTGACTGAACGCATGACAGGTGTACGTTTACGGACAGCCTAAGCTGAAGAAACCAAAATGCTGCCGAGAGATAACTTATGTAGCACTTGGGCAAGAAAACAAAACAAATGAATCTCATAGATATAATACGGTGGTACGGGAGGGAATTTAATTTGTTACTGCTTTCTTGTTTTTCCTTGCCCACTTGCCGAATAAGGTATTTCCCGCCAGAATTTTGGTTATTTCAGCGCAGTCTTTGACTTTGACTGTATGTACCTACGCCTTTGTTGCGAGCTGTGGGCCGAAAAACGCTAGTAAATAGAAACAAAGAAAGTGAGAGGGAAAGAAAGGAAGAAAGAAAGAAAGCAAGGAAAAGGAACAAAGAAAGGAAGAGATAAATAAAATAAATAAACAAATAAATGAAGAAAGAAACAAAGGAATAAATAAATAAATAAATAAATAAATAAATAAATAAATAAATAAATAAATAAATAAATAAATAAATAAATAAATAAATAAATAAATACATAAAGGAGGGAAGAAAGAAAGAAACAAACAAAGAAAGGAAGAAACGAAAAAATAAATAAACAAAGAAAGAAAGATAGGAAGGAAGTCTGTACCTTAGTAGTGGGGTGAAAAACTTTGATTCGATCCTTGTAATATAACTTGGGGAAACCACAAAATTTTTGTTGCACGTCAAGCATCTCTTCAACAAGTTTCTGAATTTTAGAGATGAAGTGTTTCTTCGGAAAGAAGAAGGGTAAAGAGGAGGGGTGGGTGGCAAATTAGCACAAAGAAGGAATTGCAATAAAGCGACAAAGGCAGTCACTCGCACTTGGTTTGTCGTTTCCGCTTTTCGCCTCCATCTTTAAAGCAGACACACGATCGAACCCACATCCTGGGGTTCAGCAATACACCTGGCAGTAACAAAACCTCCTAACATTTTTAGTGGAGACGGAAACCTTTGATATTTCTTCGGTGGCTTTAAACATAATAAAACGTCTAGGCTGGCGACTACTTTGTTAGAAACGTACCTGAACACAATGATTGATTGTAGGGATTAACGCGCCGGTGCAACGCAGGCGATCGGAACACAGTCGCGCTTGTTTTCTTCCGAATACACAGTGGGCTAAGAGTACTTGAACGCTCGCCGGGCTCGTGGAATCCTGCCCCTGAAGATTGTTCACTCTAGTGCCTCTCTGGGACCGCGCAGGTGGCCACATGGACCCCCGAGCAGGGCCTGGACTTTGTGAGTGACCCGTACGACGACGACGGCGTGCCCGGTTCTGAGGGTGTCGACGACTCCATAGATGAGAACTCCCTGGAGAACCGCACGATCATCGTCACCACCATCCTCGTAAGAGCGAGATAACATTGTGCCTTGCTATTGTGATTCGTGTGTTCCTTTTCTGGTGGATTAATATTCAACCGCTACTTCAGCTGTATTGAACAAAGCTGCAATAACGCCTTTCTTCAATGCAATAGTAATGTAGCCTCAGAGAAAGCTAACTTCAAGGCAACGAACAAGCTGTGTGAATTCAGCGAAAGAAGAGAACTTTGTCTGTGTATGCGGGTCACGGAGGAGAGATAAAAAAATTATTGAAAAATAAAAGTAACCCACTAATTGTAGTATTCTCTCGCCCATTCGATACATATGTAGAAACGTCTTGGGTACATTAAAGGGACTGCGCAACACTTCCAAAGCACGCTTTCACTCCTTCATTCACGATCTGCAAGCACTGCGAAAGCTATATATATCGGAAGCACGGAGTTGCACAGCGTGATCTGCACGTCGCAACAGGTACTCCTTCCGTTTCTGCTTTGCGTTTTTTAGAGACTTTTTAAAGTGATAATCGAATGCGTTCATCGCTGCAACTGAAGAAAAACCGGTCAATAGCGGCTACAGTGCTGTAATGACGTCATTCCAGCGGTCGAAGAATGCCATGACCGGGAAAGAAAGACAAATTTTTAGAGCAAGTTTTTAAGTTATTTGATGAGCACAGACCAATAACTTTCGGCTGAGCAACTTTGCGACCTTCTAATCTAAGTACTAGATATGTTGGTTGACTACGTTCTGCAAGCTATTAAGATTTAGAAAAAAGATGTCGAAAAAATGCTGCAGGGCCTCATTAATAGCAGTCTGAATTGAGTTTTGCTGCTTTTTATGCACTATTGTTTCCTGGGTGATCTACTGATGATAATTTTTTGTTTACTGCGGCAGTTGCTAAGCCGAATCTTCTTCTTAAGGAAGACGTTACGCTAAGGCCAAAGTTATCAACGTCATTGCCGCCTACATTTAGGCCTGATATAGGTCAGTAAACTCGATGTAAATAATCAAAAACAGTCGTCTTCATCTACTGGTGTTGTCATGTAGCACAATTTCGCAGCTTCAGCTGTATCCTCTTTACGCGTTATGTAGGCTACCCATCATTTCTTTCTTCGCATGCCCCCCCCCCCCTTAATTTTGTCAGTGAACGTTGTTTTCTATTTTTACTTTATTATTTGTAGACGCTCTCTTTGATCCAAGAGAGCAAAACTGAATTGAAATTTTAGGCGTCGTAAAGCCACACCTCGGCTATGGGCATGTCATGTGGGTTGCGGATTACTAAAAAACATCCGGGGGTCTTTATTTCGTGTCTAAATCTTGTTCATCTCTTCCATGAGGGAAATGGCTCCCTCTACATCCCGCTTCCCTTCCGGCCTTTAGCCACCACAGTGACTCAATCCCAATATAGTTGACTTCCACCCAGCCACTGCCCCGATGCGTTACACCGTATAAAAGGCAGATAGCCGTGCGTTAATTGTACGCTATGCAGTACGCGAACACAACAGCTGCTTGCGGAGGCCAATGGGCGCCATATTATGGGCAGCCTGGTGAACATGTGCTGTGAGTACATGTTGAAGGCAGAACTTTTCTCGCTTGGAGTGATCCCCGTTTGACTGTGTTTCCGCGGTCAGCAGCGCGATTGACGAGTTGTTGCCGGTGACACGACGGTGACTATCCTTCGCAGTCGGCGCCGTTCGTGATGCTCAAGGAGGGCGCCGAGAAACTGGAAGGCAACGATCGCTTCGAGGGCTTCTGCGTGTCCATGCTGGAGCGGCTGGCCGAGATTCTGGGCTTCCAGTACCAGCTCAGGGTCGTCGAGGACGGTCACTTCGGCACCGAGCCCGAGCCGGGAAAATGGAACGGAATGGTCGGAGAGCTGCTCGCGGGGGTAAGTGCGCATGCCAAAGGGGGACGGGGAGGGCGCAAGCATTTTGGCAGGGGACCCCGGCCCGCGGAAGCTCTGTGGCAACTAAGTTGACTGGGTGCTCTGATGGCTTTTGAAGCTCGTAATCCTGGAGGTAATAGTAGCATTTTGGGAAGCTACTGCGGAGATATTGAAACTCAAACAGTGCCAGAGCTGAATGGAATGGCCAGCGAAGCTGTCAAAACAACCACCGAAACCAGGAAATTGATATGGCAGAACGAATTCAATTGCAATTTCAGAATAACTCGTATTGAGCTTCATTGCGTTGTACAATCCATACATCTGATTATTTCTATCTTTGCGAGGGCATTGACTGGGGCGTTGTCCCAACGAGTGCAAAACAAAACAGGTGCGCGAAATCGTTTTGAATAACTGATTGAACTTACCTTTGAGATAGTTATCACAACAAAACTTGGAAGCAGTACAGTTTTATTCTCACTGATATATTACAATTTGTTCCACTGCGTTATTGGTGAAACGCCGCTTTCAGGACCAGTTGAAAAAACATCCCTGTCAAAACCAACACCGTGAACGCGAAGTATATGTTGGCGAGACGTTTTTGAAGTACTAGAACTAGTAGCACGCTGAAACGTGACAGGATTGTCTCGCGCGAGTAAAATCTTGGACAGATTCGAGGAAGCAAGAAGTACACAAAGCCAAAGTACAATGTCTTCTTTAATTCCCGAGGTTACGTTGGATCGGCTCGTACACTGCTAACGAAAAAAATGGCCTCGTATCTGCTCTTTTCGTTGCAAATGTCGTCAAAAGACGATAGTCTTTGTGGATTTTTGCCAAGGAAATGCCCCCTTTGCTTTCCCTCTCACCTCTCATGCTGTTTCTGTACCGTCGCGCTCGTCCCAAGGTAAACACACTAAAGGTTTGCGCAAGGCGATTTGAATTTACCGCGTCCCACTGCTACAGGCCGGGTTCCTCGATGCCAGCGCCGCAGTACGGCGGAGACGCGCGTGAATGGAGGCGGCCGACTACAAGGTTTATAGAACTGCGTGGCCGTGCTCCACGTGCGTTCCAAGCAGGACGGGGAACCTAGATAGTGGAACCTTTCGTTGCCGTTGCCGCGTGATTTTTGATAAGCCGCCAGGAGGCGGCGGTTTTCTGCAGTAGATATAGAATATCACTTGTTTTCGAAAAACCAAGCATCCAGTAATTTTTTAATAAAGGAACACTGTGCATATTCCTTCTGTACTAATTTTCTGTCTTATATTTGCGTAATGTCTTGTTCTTGTTCAACAAAGTTGACAAGTATGAACATATAAACCGGGCTTAGACGTTTACATTTGGCTGTGAGTATATAAGACTATTGCGCAATATCAATGTTACTTTGGCCGGGTGGCTGAAGTGAGTCACAGACAGACAGACGGACAGACAGACAGACATACAGACAGACCAAAATTTCTGGGTTTAAGTAGCCCAAGGAAGACTCTCGTCTTTAAAAGAAACCCCGCGCTAAGGAGCGGTGTGCAAGAGGGCGGGATGAAAGCAGGACAAAAGCGGACCCCCTCATTCTGACGCGAGCGGCGCGAAATGATAATAATAAAAAAACAGCACAAAACAAAGGACGCAGGCTCGCGCTCTGGGCTCGAGAGGCGCCAATAACTAGGCTCAGGTTATTTGAACCGTCCAGATATGGTGAACGCTGTCAGGTCGCCGTTCTATTGAGCAAACAAAAAGATAAACGTGTGGTGCCCGGCGGCACCAGTATCGATGAACGGCTTACGCGAACGATGGCACTAAACTTTTCTTGCTACGTGGCGGAAGACAAAACAACTAAGAAACTATTGCGTCGCGTTCTTGTTGTATGTGGCGTCGTCAGTCATCACACGCGATCTTACTAAACCATTCCTAATGCGATAGAATACGTATTAAAGTCATTACAAATCGACGTGATACTTTGTGTTTTGAGAGAGATAGATAGATAGATAGATAGATAGATAGATAGAGAGAGAGAGAGAGAGAGAGAGAGAGAGAGAGAGAGAGAGAGAGAGAGAGAGAGAGAGAGAGAGAGAGAATAGTCTTTAATGATACTGGTGAGGTTAGCCTTGCCAAGGCGCCTAGCTTGCTACACCAGATGTATAAAGAAATGAAATCGATGAAGAGATGATGATGATGACTGTGAAGATGATGCGCTCATTAAAAGAGTCCTGTTTAAAGAGTGTGATCAAGTCCTGTGCTTCGCAGGAAAGACAGTACAGCTTTTGTCGCTCGAGATGCTCGTTTAGAGTTATACCAAGGGCCTTACACGTCACTTAGAGTTAGTCATCCATAAAGCGGAAGACCCAAGGACACTAAAAGGGACGTCCTAGCTTCTCTATACCGCGTACGTTCACATAATACGTGGTTCAAGTCTTCGCGCACGCCACAAATAGTGCAGAAGGGCGAAGCGGCCAGTTCCATCTTGAAGCGAAAAGAGCTTCTGTAAGCGACATTAGCCGCACGCCCTGAAGAACCACTTCATGCTTGGACAGTCCATCAGGCATCCTAAAGGTCCCGTGCGGGTCTGTGGAGTGAAGCGGCGCGTAATTTTGCGTTGCAACAGCCAACATAGATTAGATCGCTGAAATCTCTAGGCAGCTTTGGACGCAATTAAGGGCAGAAGCATCTCGTCTGGATAACGGTATCGATATCACTGGCCCGTGCCGGTCATGCGGGATCGATGCCGCAGTGTCCGCCTTGACGTTCCCAGTTATACCGCAGTGGGCAGGAATCCACTGAAGCTCAACATGATGGTGTGAATTTAGATCTTGTAGGTGAAATGAGCCTCTTCAAGTTACTACTTATGGGAGAAGTGCCATTGCCACCGTTCATAAAGACTTTTTAAGCTGCAGATATGGCGCGGCGTCAAACGGCTAGGGCTATAATATGGCGTAACCTTGCTGCGTGCGCAGAGGGCGGACCTGGCGCTGGCCCCGCTGACCATGACGTCTCGGCGCAGCGCGGTGCTGGACTTCACGGCGCCCTTCATGACGCTCGGCATCGGCCTGCTCAAGGCGCGGGAGAACGAGGCCCTGGTCCACACCTTCCTGAGCCCGTTCAGCGCGGCGCTGTGGTGCGCCCTGGTGGCCACCGTGCTGGCCGCCATGCTGCTGCTCAGCCTCGTGGGCCGCCTGTCGCCCTTCGAGTGGCGCCGCGTGGGCGACGCCCGCCTCGACACCGACTACACGCTGGGCAACTGCTTCTGGATGCTCTTCAGCTCGCTCACGCTGCAGCGCGTCACCCTCACGCCCAAGTGAGCGAGCCCCCTCCGGCAGCAGGGCGCAACGTGCACGTGTGACCTCGAGCGCGGCAGTTTTGATTAGTTGATGGTTTGCGGCTCTACAGAAGCGCCCCTTTCCCGTCTTCCCCATCACAAAGAACATGTACGAATATACGATGTAATACCGCGCTCTTACAACAAGATGTTAGTCTCCCTCTGACTTAGCTAATGTATAGGGTGCCTAAAATCCTACACAAAGGATAGATGGCAAAATCAACAAGAAATACTGTGGTACAGGCACAGAATAAACGCATGTTTAAGCATATTTCTTTCGATTATCACAGAAAGTAACCCAGGCTTTGTGTGCACCTCAAAGAAATCTTGTCATTACTAAACAAGAAAGCATCACAGCGCATATTTGCTGCCTCTCAGGAAGGGATCGCGTGAGCCGCGGACGCACGGCGGCGCGCGCTACTCTGCCGTTATCTCGCAGCGCTTCACTGCCGCAGAGCATGTTGTGGCAAATCGTGTATGAACCTCCCGCGGAAATGTCACGTGCTTCGGATGAGTCCCAAACGGAGTAGGAGCCGTCGGCGAAAGTGTTTGGGGGAGGGGGCTCCTCGGCGGCAAGGCATGGCGAAAGTGTGAGGGGGAGGCTGAGCCGTGGCAACACGCTGGGAGATGACTCCATAGCAGCGCGTGCTGCCCTCTCCCTCAGAAGGCGCCGCTACTCCGTTTTATTTCTGCCGGGGGTGCCTCGTTCACTCGCTACGTTACGTAGACGCCGCCGCGAAACCCCTGTATGCAGTACATGGGCGCGGAAGCGCGGCGCGCTAAAATTTGAAAATCGTTTTAAGCAATTCTGCTATAGCGCATTTTGAACAGATGCGGGTAGTGGTTCCCTTCCCTGTTAGACACCGTGCGTTCTAAGCGTTCGTGCTGTATCATACTGCCTGGACTGCAGCGCGTAATAAATAATTACCGAAAAAATGTATCGCCGCCACCCTTTTCTTGTAGATGGACATTATAAGGTCATTGCGTTAAAGGGGGAATTATACGTCCACTTCTCATCTACTCAGCACTAAAGTCATTAAAAACTTTGTTTGCTGACTTTCCTTTCATTATGTCTTCCCATACCGACGGTTGCCACAGTTCGCGCTTTCTTTTTTTTCCGGATGTATTTCGGAGTACATTATTTTGTAACTGAACTTGTTGATTTACTTGAACCATTTCTTCCAAGTTATGGCTCGTAAACGTCATTGCAGTTTGGGTAGCCAAGGTGCGCGCGCAGTTTTCTTCACCACTTTAGGATGTTTCATTTCATTTATTTCTTCCTTAAAGGCCGGAAGGCATTTCATAGGGGAAGGGTGGGGGGGCCATATATATTTGGGGATGGCAATGTTCAACGAGAGTAGTAAGTCATACATCAAGTGTTTTACAGGAGGAGTGTGCAACTGCGAATTAAAGAAATAACCGGGGGATTAGTAAAAAAAAAACAACAGGAACAAGCAGGAAAAAAATACTAATTAAACAGGTTCAAATCAGTAAATAAAATATCTGGTTCAGGGTTGTTTCTGTTTCGTTCGCCACGACATGCATTTAACTTATGTAATCCCGGTAAATATTTTTGTCTCCTTCACGCCACGCTGCTTTAGTTATCTTGTGTTCCTTTCCCTCCTTGTTGAGCCTACGCACGCACATTTGGAATAGTGTAAACAAAGTAAATAAATATACCTAGTTTGACGTAAGCATCGTGCTCTGCTCGGATATGTTCATCCCGTTTTCGCCAGGCCTTTTACAGTGCACACAGACAATGCTTGTTTTTAAACTGAGAATGTGTACGTATACCATTGACCACAGAACTATAGGGATTCTGCCGGGCTCGGTGTCAGCGTTTCCGACCGCATATCCTTCGAACACAATAACTTTTAAGTGCGAATGCACTTCTTAAGCGAGCCTGAAGCGTCCGCCGCCGTCCGCATAGCAACAGCTGCGGGTGCGCGCGCTCCTCGTCTTCCTTGGCAACGGGGGGAGATGGGCGCGCGCTGCCTGGCCGCTGACATGGCACATACCCACGTGGGGGATTGGCCAGGAATCGGGCGTGAGAAGGGCTAATGCACCCGCTTAAAGGAGTACTGACACGAAATTTCAAAGCTGAGATCCGCTCTAGCAATAAAGTACAACGACAACACAAATAGGTGTCTGTGAATAAATGCATCTTTCTTTCTTTGTAGTTGTGTGTGTGTGTGTGATCTCTCTTTCGCGAACATTACCGAACCGCGCAAATTCAACTCGTGCATTCGCACTTTCACATTCTTCCCCTCGGGGAAATGCGGGGAATTTTTTGTATTAACTTTGTGGCGAATCAACCAAAGATGGCATAATTTTCTTCTTGTGGCTTTTGTGGATTAAATTCCTTTGACCTTTCTGCTGCCACTTTCATGCAAGAGCGTTGTCCGCACCACACGTTGCAAGGTTTGAACTCAGCGCCTGCTTGACTTGCAGGGCAACGTCGACCGTGGTGGCCATGGTGTCGTGGTGGCTCTTCTCCCTGGTCGTGATGGTGGCGTACGCGTCTGTGCTGGGCGAGTTTATCGTGCGTTACCGTGACCGGCCCACCATTGACAGCCTCGACGACCTGCTGCGCCAAAAGGAACTGCACTACGGCACTTTGCGGCAGGGATCCACGCACCAATTCTTTGAGGTACAGACAAGCATCCAACTTCTCTCCATGTGAGACAGTTAAGGGCTAATATGCTCTGCTTGCTCGCGATTGTGCTGATGTAGCCATGTATTTTGAGGTGGCCCACGAGTCAAGCGGTAGCTTCGTTCAGCGCATCTAACAGAGCAGCCTCCATCGATGCTCGCTTTTGCACACAGAACACAGTCGATGTACTTTGCACCGTGCCCTACATTAAAAGATAACGCACCTGAGCATCACGTACCCATCAAAAAATCATCGATGGGAGGCAGGTAAACACGTACTTAGGCGAGTTTATTTTTGGCGCGGTGTAATGTGGCCGGCATAGCTCTTGGAAGCACATAAATGCGTTCAGGAGGAAAAAGAAGCTGGTCTGTCCTGGAGGTAAGAAACACCTGCCTAATTCATGTCTGACAACTGCGCTGCCTCTTAGACCGAAACACGCTTACTTTGAATGTGCTGCAACAAAAGTCGCATAGTTGAGTCCTCCGCTCCTTCTTCCACCTCCACTACACCTTTTTGAAAAACAAAATACAAGAGGGAAAACTACAAAAAGTGTCCCGCGGGTATCGAACTTATAATTTCCAGAATGCTGTTGCAAGTGTGTTCACTGGGATAAACGGCAAGGGTGCATCTTTTGACTCTGGAGGAAGGTGAACTTGTGGCTGAATTTTGAGACAAAAGAAGCTATAACCCACTATGAAAGACGAAACGGATGTCCTGGCGGGAATGGCATTGGGTGGTCTAGTAGTGGAGGTCCTGCCACCCATTAACCTCATCACTCCGGCTCGCTGTCGTAGACTGTGCTTACGTAGAACTATTGCTGATTCTATTGCGAAAACTCAGAGCTCGAGCACCTCCGGTACTCATGGAAGTGCAGCATAAGGCAGTCGCGAGCTTGCGAAGTCACCCTCACTATATCGCTGTCGTGTGCCAAATTTAAATGTTTACTAGCACCGATGTAATCTGGCTCCGTCGCCGCTGTGCGCATTCTGCAACGAACCAGAAATGATTGACCATTTCTTCTTCTCCTGCCAAGGGTTCTCCTCTATAAGGCAAAGGTATTTCGAAGACACATGTAACCGGCTAAACCTTCCAATGTCTACAACACTGATTTTGTCATTCGGGGCTCAAGTACTGGGATTCTTTGCCGTGCGTTACATTCGTTTATTCTAGAATCAGGCCGTCTACCGGGTTAGCTATCATTTGGCCTTGCCGTATTCCCCTGTCAAACCTGCGTGCGCCTTGCTCACTGCTTCATCTGTAACACATTTTCTCTTCGTTATACTTGCTTCTTAGTTTTTATGTTTTAAGTGCGAATGCACTTCTTAAGCGAGCCTGAATCGTCCGCCGCCGTCGTCCGCATAGCAACAGCTGCGGGTGCGCGCGCTCCTCGTCTTCCCTAGCAACGGGGGAGATGGGCGCGCGCTACTCTCCTCCTCCTCTCTCCGCTCAGTGACTGCGGGTGTTGGGCGCCTCCTCTCCACTTCGGGCGGGAGAGCTCTCGCTCGCGTAGCAGGCGCTCCGCATTCCGACGCGTGAGGGCGCTCGTGTAGCCCTCGCCGTAACGGCGGCGCTGCTCTCCTCCTCCTCTCTCCGCTCAGTGACTGCGGGTGTTGGGCGCCTCCTCTCCACTTCGGGCGGGAGAGCGGGAGGGCATTCGCACTTACACACTCTCCCCCTCGGGGAAGTGCGAGGGAATTTTTTTTTACCTTTTTTACTTCGGTCTATATCCCCTAACTTTTATTCTCTAATCATCTACTGCTAATCTCTTCTAATATCTAAATATATATCTTTTCCCCCAAAACTACATTGCTTTATTCGTAAAGCCCCCACTTCCTGGCCAATCTCCCTGAGTGGGTATAAGTCAGCTGTCTGGTTCTGGTACCACCACAACCACGAAACGTTGTCAAGGATAGTTATTTAGTGATGACCGGAAACGCATAAATACGTGTAAAGTGTAGTTAAGCATTATGAAGAAAAACAGCGGAAACTGACAGGAACCAGTGCGACTGTTTTGCCGAAGTGTCTCAAAACACTGCGCAACGTTTTGGAAAGGCCGGCTCATCAATCAAAACGCGCTGAATAAATATGAGGTGTTTTTTTCCCCCAAAATGCGCTAGATCTAGAAACCGAAACTAAATCGGATAAAACTGCAGTGACGAGGAAAGCTCAGAAACTTTCCCATAAGAAAGTGGTGGCAAGAAAATAGTTGAGATAACGTCTTGAGAGCGTGTACGCAGATCGTAGTTCGTATCGAAAATGAGCCAAATCCTGCTATTTCACAGATCAAAATGAGTCAAATTCATTTGCCCAATTGGAGTTTGCTCTTGGCATGACTGTTCAGACTGTTTCGTGGATGTTTTCGGAAGGTTCTTTTTCCGCTTTTCGGAGCTGCCTTATGAATTCAGACGGCAATTAGGAGATTGGCGAAAGATCTGTCCCCAGATATTAACGACGAAGTGAAGGAAATGAAACTGAGACCGAAATTAAATGAAACAATAATTTCATCTCGCCTCACCCGGCCGTACCTACGAAATCATTCTGATTATACTTATTTTTTTTTACTCCAATACTTATTATTTTGGTACTTAACTAATAAACTCCCGTTTACAAGCCCTGGCCAATCTCCCCCTTTCTGAGAGTACGAACCACTTCATCGAGGCGAAGGAAAAGATATGAACTGCCTTCTGAAGCGTTTTGGAAATTCATGGCAAAGCAAAGAAAAGCTTGCTTACTTCCTGAGTGCATTCAGGCGTGCCCAAGTAAAATTATCCTAGGGAAGAATTCGAAAAGAGCTGCTAATGGTGTTAAGAGGATTCAACTGCTCTCCATGTGTAGTTCTACTATTCTTGAAGCCCTGTTGCATATTTTAATGCCTTTTCCACCAAAACCTAATCGCACCATGCTTGAAAGTCAATTTAGATACAGTTTTTATAAGAATGCCGCATCAACTTGAGTGTTTCGATTCAATATAAGCCAAGTCAGAACTTATCACTTAATTGTTGCTCAAATTCACGGCATAATTTTTAATTACTTGTGGCCATAATCTTCGCCTAGCTGATATATAAAATATATCATATAACAGATTTGACAGCGTTGCATTTAGGTCCGGTAGCAAACTTCCGCTTGTTTTTCACATTCCCGTCTGGTGTATCTTGCTCATTCCCAAAAAAAAGAACGCCTCATATAACAATTTAGTAACTTTTAGCCACTTCAAAGTATGGTTACAGAAAAATTAAAATGGGAGAAGAATTTACCTCTCAGTTTTGTCGTTAAATGCGAATCGTTCTTTGACCGAGGGATCAGTGCAACAAAGTGTGAATTTTGGCTGCTTGGTATAAGATTCGGAACTTGTGAAAACGGCGCATGGACGGAACAAAGGACGGAACAGTTTGGAGTGCTGATATAATAAAATCTTTGTTTCTGTGAACGTCTCATAGGACCATGTTAGAGGGGAAGGTGAAAAAAAAGTTGACCACGTATCGGCTCCTTTCGTTACAAATGTCGACAAAAGACAATAGTCTCTCGTCATAACTTTGTTGAGCGCAGTAGAGAGAACACATGACGAGGGATACAAGGACGAGCGCTCGTCGTTGTATCCCTCGTCCTGTGTTCTCTTTACTGCGCTCAACAAAGTTATAATGGATTACCAACTCGCTCATACCCACACGTTCTTCACGTCTGTCGTCGACATTTGCCAAGTAAATGCCGTCTTCTCTTTCCCGCTCACCTTTCATGCTGTTCCTCTCCCGTCTCGCTCCTCCCAAGAGAAACACGCTAGATGTTTGCTCAAGTCAATTTAAATTTCCCGCGTTCCACTGCGTCAGTCCGGCTGCTTCAATGCCAGCGCTGCCGTACGGCAGAGACGCGCGTGAATCGAGGAACCCTGCTACAACGTTTATAGAACCACGTTGCCCTACACCACGCGCATTCCAAGCGGAACGTGGAACCAATCTAGTTGAACCTTTTGTTACTGTTGCCGTTTGATTTCTTAAAATGCCGCCAGAAAGTATAGTGTCGTGGGCGAGAGCAGGTGATAGAGGGAATTGATTTTCAGCACTGGATGTATTTAATTTGAAATCAATCATCTAGAATTTTTAAATAAAGGAACACTGCAAACATCACTTGTGTATTGATTTTCTGCCTCACATTTGCGAAATTTTTTCTCCTTGTTCGACAGTGTTGACAAGTATGAACATTGCTACCGGACTCAGACGTTTAGATTTGGCTGGGGGCATATAAGACCATTGCGCAGGTTCCGCTTCAGTTTGGCCGGGTGGGTGAATCGAGTCACAGGCAGACAGACAGACCAGAATTTCTGCGTTTCAGTAGCCCAAGAAAGACTATCGTCTTTAAAAAACAATTGGGCACATATCTGCTTGCTTCGCTGTTATCGTATTCTGTCACCCCTGCACGTGACGACCTCTCCTCTTTGTCCCGCCTAGCTTTCACTTCCCTCTCTGTCTCGGTCCTTCAATAATAAGGGCAATTACGATTTACTCAATGCAATTCAATTTTCCCGCGTTCACACTGCTGCCGCGCCATCTGTTGGGACGTTCTGTTACTGTTGCGAGCCACGAGCCCAAGGCTTCACCGCGAGCCCTTTATTGTATTTGTGGTTAAGATATTGGGTTTAACGCGTTTTTGTTTGGTATCCCTAAAATTACGCCCACGTCTATTATTATTATTTAAAGGAACACTGTAAATATCTGTTATGGAATAATTCTCTGCCTCAAATATCCCTGATGTTTATTTTTGCTGAAAAGTGTTGAGAGTATGAAGTGGGCTACTAGTTTGGTAAATTTAGTAGATATAGTAAGTTGAAAAATCTTTAACCCATATAAGCGTCTGGTTCAAGGGCTGTTTAAATTTTTACCGGTCGGCTGAATCGACGACAGACAGACCGAAATTTTTGCGTCTGTGCAGCCCAAGAAGGGCTATGGTCTAGATACGCAGATACATGTGTGTGTGCGCGTGTGTATATATAGGCAAGTGGATCGGGAAGAAATAGCATTTACTGGTGGAGAGGGCTGGGCTGAGGTTACCTTTCTCGGAAAGAGCTCCTGAACTCACCTTACGTTTGCGTACATTTTTTTAAATCCCTCATTCGTTCCATAACAGTGTCAAAGTTGAAGCGCGCACGCATGCGTCGCCGTCGTTGTACGTGTCAGGAAATCCACGGGGGCATTCTTCAGTACAAGCTTTTGTTGTTGTTATTGCGTAAAAAGAGGTTTGCACGTCCGCATTTTTCGCCCTGGGTGGCTGCACCAACCCCGCATTCTCGTGCAAAAGGAACACCGATTCCTGCTGATACAGCACTGTACAAGACCTCACTGTGGCTACCTTTTGATTTATGAATATGCAGCTCTTTGATAGGCTTCAGAATATGCCCACAGCATCCGAAGTACTTGCACAGATTTCTCGTGGTTGACCATCCTAGTGATTTCACTCTAAGACATTGTATGTTTGACTCGTTGCTTGATTTATAGATTAAACTTTCTTACTGTCTGAAGTATTTGAGTTGTTGTTCAGGCTTAAAAACTGTTTTCCATTGACCTGCGCGAGCGTGGGACACTATCGACAATTTGATTTGAGTTACAGAGCTCATGTGGACTTGTGGGACGTATGTTGTGTGAATGGAAGCGTCATGACCATTTTTATTATTTCGTGTCTTTTTCTCCTCCTCTCCGTCATTCGAGCCTTAAAAAATCTCTCTTGTTAAGGCCGCTCTGCTCGGTGTGAATTTGTCTGTGAATTCGCAGCTGCGGCGCCGCTCGTGTGGCAAAACAACCTGCTTTCGTAGCTTCGACTGCAACGAAAATACGTCGTCTTGCCGCATGAGCCGCGAATTCACAGGTAAATTCGCACCAAGCAGAACGGACTTAATGGCTGCGCTTAGGCGAACCATTTGGCAACACTAACGTTAAACCTAACGACCTACAAAGCAACGCCCAACTCCTTGTACGGCAAGCGACGGGTACCGTTTGAAAACGTCGGACGTTAATCAAAGGGTAGCGCTAAGCCCAACGCTAGGCCTGACGCTCCCTCCCGCTGCCACGCCAGCAGCTTAGCTAAGCAACGGTGATGCTGTCGCTATGGCTTCATCTTACATCCGTCAAATCCAAGTAGGTGGGGTGGAAATACTTTCGCACTAGAAGGAAGGAAGGAAGAATGTAGAAGAAAGGCAGGAAAGTTAACCCGGCTAGAGCCGAGTTTGCTATCCTGCACGTGGGAAAGGGGAAATGGGCAAAAAAGAGAGAGAGAGAAAAAAAAAGAGGAAAAGTTGGACCAGACACGTATGCCCAGCACTGAGGCACTGACAGTGATTGACACTGGAGGCTCTCAGTCTATAGCCTAGTGTTCAAGTTCGTCGCCCGTAGAAAACGTAATAGTTCCTTAGTCGCCTTCTGAGCGGATGACTGAGAAGACCAGTGGCAAAGAATCTTTCCCTCCGAAAATGACCGCCGACAGTCCAGGTTCCTCAGCGCTGACGACAGCTTTTTTCTTTCAGCCGAGTAGCGTGGGCACTCGCATACGTGGCGTATCGTCTCTAGAAATGTTGTACCCACATGCAGCAAAGAGCCACAATAATGCCGCATACCTTTTATTCCAAAGACACTGCTGTCGGACTGTGCAAAGACCATGCAGTGCAGGCACAGAAATTGTGCGGGAATTGTAACTCGGAGCCTTGACCCGTTCCCCCTTGCAGCACTCGACGTTCCCGCAGTACATGAAGCTGTGGCAGGGCATCCAGGGCCAGGGTGAACAGGCGTTCGTGAAGAGCTACGCCGACGGCATCGAGCGCGTGCTGAGCGGCTCGTACGCCATGTTCATGGAGTCGCCCACCCTGGAGTACCTCGAGAGCCGCTACTGCGAGCTCGAGCAAGTGGGCGACATCATCGGCTCCAGCGGATACGCCCTCGCCCTGCCCAAGGGTACGTGCAGTGCAGCAAGCGCCCCGGCACGTAGCTATAATTCCACACTCGTCTTATAAAGCAGTGATCATCAGGACAGAAAGAAAATTTCGCCTTTCTGTCTGTTGAAGAACGCCGACGGAACAGAGACGACAAAACACGAGGGAAAAGCACATACGGCAGCTAAGGATATGGATATGGATTTTTGTTTGTCCTCTCCGTCAGTGTGTTGTACAAAAACAGCTGCAGGCGTGTATAAAACGGGCTATAAATAGTTAATTAAAGTCCAGCTGCCTCCTGCATTTTTTGGTTTAGTCCGTCTCGGCGTGTTCGGGCTGCCACCCGGAGTTGGCAACGGAAGAGCACAGATGCGAAATTTCCTAATAATTAATAGATCCTGTCGGCGTAGGTGAACGTGACAGAATACAGTCAAACTATGTAAAAGAGAAAATAACTCAGATTAATTTGGACTGAAGTTAAAGAGTACGTATTTAATGGTCGTCTTCGAGGGTTTGCTTTCTTCAATGCTTTCAGCAGGGTTTCCCAAAATGAAGTGATATTGGGACCTTCCTCGTAATGCAAAGATTAACCACAATTTGTAACAGAAGAAGATAACGCAATAAACGCGTGTTATTTTTTTTCAGCTACTTCTGAAAGCTAATTACTAGTCTTCTTTTGCAAAGAATGGCGTGCTACCATACAAAAGGGCGTGCAGACAAATTTATTTTGGTCGTACCACGCAGAACGTGCTCATTCTATTGATAATTGCCAGAACACACTTCCATGTCTACCGTCTGTGGTTGATTTTTAAAAATTACTGAATAACCCTAACCCTATTGGCCGTGTTTTTATCCTTAGAAAAAAGGGCACTAATAATTACGCGCAAGTGTCGGCGACGACACGAACTCATTCGGTCCTGTACGGTCAAGATCTAAAAGATGACGCGCCTTGCCTATTCTTGGTCGTTTCGTTCGCAGGCAGCGCGTACCTGTCGGAGCTGTCGGCGGCCATTATCCGGCTCAAGTCGGACGGGACCTTGCAGATGCAGCGCCACTACTGGTGGCGGGAACGGGGCGCGCTCAACTGCCCGCGCGAGCAGCCCGTGTACCGGCCCACACCCTTCACGGTGCGCTTCGGGCGCCTCAGCCTCGTCTTCGTCTTCCTCCTCCTCGGACTCGTGGTCACCATGATCGTGATGCTCGTCATATTCGTGCGCCGCCACGCCAGGAAGAACCTCAGCGCCGAGTCCATGGTCAGTGCACTTCCATTTGTGCTCCCCTTTTCCTACCGCCCGTTTTTTCCATGCAGACAAAACACAAGTTTAGATCGTCCTAAATATTGCCTCGTTACTGCCATACTGACCCCACTTTTAACATAAACTTCGCCCAAATACGCTACATAATTAGGCAAAAAGGGAATAATCATGCGACCCACTAGCTCATTTCCCGCAGCAGAACCTATGATGTCATACCAGCCAGCTCTGCGATTGGCTGAGGCCGGAAAAAGCAAAAGCAAATTAGCAGGGCTTATTAGCTTGCTGAACGAGCTGTTGGCCCTTACATTTGGGGCACATTATTTTTATGGCAGTAAGAATGGCGGGGTAAATAGTGGAAGTCATGAAAGTAACTTAAACAAGTACCGATGCATGCTGTTGGTACTGCGTGCACTATGCTGTTTTAGCTGCACAGGAGTCCACCACTTTGAAGTTGTCTGACGCGCGCGAGAGAGATAACAACTTTATTGAAGCAAACAAAATTGCGGCAACTACGTGCCGGATGGGGTGGTTCCCTCTTCACGGGACCCATATGCTTCTTCGGCTGCCTGGCCCCTGGAGACGCGACACTGGCCGATTGGCGTAAGCGACGGTCTCTTACGAGACCATATTTGCCGAGCGAACATCCTGTTTCACAAAATGATTATTTTTGCCCTGAACAAAACCAGGCCAGGTACAAATATGGTCAAAAACAAAGCAAAGCCATTAAAGTGGCCGCCGCGTATAGTGGCACCATCTAGTTTGACTAACGGTAAATAAGGCTCCCCAGCCGTGGCCTCCGCGATCAGCTACCGGCGGCGCGCCGTTGCTCCGGCCGTCCCATTCGGCCAGAGAGAGCGTAATTTCGAAGGGGCCGTTTCGCCGCTTCCCGCCGCACGGCAGCGCGCGGAGCCGATGGTTGAAAGCAACAGCCGTCCGTGCTGCGGTGGTCCGCGAAATGGCTTTTGACAGCTTTTGCGCTCCGTATGACAAAAATAAGCCGCCATAGCTGCTTTTAGGAATGGAAAGTAATATTACAGCACCTGGTGATCCTTTTATGTCAGCGAAGGTGGCGACTAGACGGGTTTATTTCACATGCGCTGTCCCGCACTACGCTCCAGGGAACGGACTACGTCTTTCCGATAATACCGCCGTTGCAAAATTTCCCGCGTTTAAATGATGTTCAACTCATAAACAGGTACTGTCATTTCTTATGCGCGCGTACGGTCTTAATTAAGTTCTGTACAGCCAAGGCTATTAAGTTGAGACAACGGGTGGCCGCTCTATTTTCTGACATTCGAATCAATCTTTATTGGACGTAACACCGCTTGAGACCGAAAAACGCTGGAAGCGATTTATGTTTAGTGACTCCTGAGCGACGTTGTAATCTCCGTGGCACATCTGCGTAATGCTATTGCGTTTTCGATTTCAGCGGCAACAAAAAAAGTTTAACTTAGATGTACAGTACCGTTTTTATTTCGTTCTGAAAGGTATTTCGATGCCTACTGGGAAGCACAATAATCACTGTGATTGGTATGAATACCGACGATACAACATACAAGAACTTTTCGTTACTGATTTCAAGTCCCCTCTGAGAAGTAACTTAGCTTTTATGTTTGGTTTGAATGTTATCTATTTCTGTTCACCCTAAACAGTTACCTATCACAAGCGCGCAGGAGGGTACAAGAGCCGCATGGCGTATTTACACAATCACTGCAGAAACATTAAATACTCCATTACGCTACAATCTGGAGTTGGGGGTCAGTGCGAGGGAGGTATGGGTCCAAAAATTGCAGGCCGCACAAAAAAAAAGTGGAAGGAAACACGGTGTATTTAATTCAGGAAATGGAATTTCCTGAATTAAATGGGGGCGTTGGAGTGGTGCCGGGGAACTGAGGAAAGAGGGGGGCGTATATATATATATATATATATATATATATATATATATATATATATATATATATATATATATATATATATATATATATATAGATATATATGGGTGTAGCCCGAAACGGCCTTCCCGTTTGACCACCTTCTGTTTCGACCCGCTACCAAAACGCCCGCCTCAAATAGTTCCGATCAGATTCTGAGCTCGCAGTGCGCTTTTAGGCCTCCAAAGTTGTGCTGGACAAGGTAGTGTAGGTTACTGAGTAATGACTACAACATATTTTACTCATTTCTTCCATAAATATTTAGCGCGGAGGCAAATTTGCATTGGCTATTTTACACTGGCTCAAACTCTACTCGGTAGATGGCGCCACCGACACGTTTTCTTTTTAAAGCTCTACATGTGATGGCTACAGTATTCTCAAAACAACTACAATTATTGTGAGCGCTTCACCCAAAAAGTGAAATATTCGAGCTACTTTAAACGAAAGCAAATAGATATGAGCAACAAAATTATGCGTGATTTGCTTTGAGACTAATTCATCAGATGTCGCTACCTGCGCCGCGGCGGCCGGAATACGCAAACCAAAAACGGTGTGCTAAAACGTGTCCTACCGTTTTCAGCGGCAAACAGAAACTCCGGCTCCAGGTAACACGGTAAACGGTGACACAAACACGGTAACGATATGCTAAAACTCTTTTTTATATACAGATAACTACCTGATGGTTCGGTTTTGCTTTTCCACGTACTGCGTGCCCGCCTATGTGTTATCCGTAAAAAGTACACGCAAGAGAATACATCTTGAGGTACGTGTTCTTAACGCCTGGATGAAAAATGTGTGCGAACCGTTTCCTCCAAGCAAACATTTCAGCTTTTCTTTGGCCATTCTTTTACTGACATTTGCATATAAAGTGACCGTTATCCACGCATTAAAATGGATCGTACCACTGGCTTGGCCCATTATAGCTACCGCTTTCATAAAATACGCTTTTGCTGTAGTTAAATTTAGTTATTACATTTCGCGAGATCTTTTTCCTGCGTAGAAATAAAGAAGTATCCCTATACTACCACTGAAAAATTAATAGTTGCATTTGTTAAAACACCCAATTTTATTCTCGGCAAGAGCTATGGACGCTACAAACTGGCACTGCGACCGCGGAAAGGTTCTATTTTGTTAATTCTCGTCCTTTCTTTGTGTGTGCGTGTGCGGGTGCGTGTGCGTGTGCGTTTGCGTGCTTGTGTGCGTGTGTGTGTGTGTGTGTGTGTGTGTGAGTTTTGCAAGTGCAAGTGCATTCGTATATACAACCGTAGGGACTGGCACCATCACCGCTGCCGCGGAGTACGCATACGAACAACACGTTCCAGACCGCTCGACCAACGCAGAAGCAGACGGAAGGGTGTGGTTTCAGCTGTAATTCACATACGCTGTACCTGGTCGGACGTAACGCAGCAACCTACGTGTTTTTTTTTTTTTTAAATTGGCGCCGGGTATCGTAAAACGGACCATTGCAAAAAGGTTGCAGGTTTATCGGGCGTCTGCATACTTTGGCTCCGCCAGCCGTAACGTTTTTTTACGGTGAAATACGTTTGACGTTTGACGCAAGTAATTTCTGACTTTCGGTTACGTCGGACGTAACTCGAAACCTGAGGTTAAGATACAGTCGCACGCAACTTTTATTTCAAAAATCGCACGCCTCGGTCCCCCGAGTCGAGACTGGGTTCGCTATTCCGGGAACGGGCTAAATGGGAAAATACGGAACGGGAAGGGCGTTTTGTACCGGGTTGAAGCGGCAGGGAACAAACGAGAAGGTTTAAATGGGAACAGGTGAAATGGGAAAGGGCGAAAAGGGAAGGTCGTTTTGCGCCTGGTTGAAACGGGAGGGCACGAGCGGGAAGGATGAAATGGGAATGGGTTCAAACGGGAACCTCCCTAGCGGGCCGCCCGTTCCGCTGCTTCCGCAACCGCCAATGCTCGGTTGAGCAGAACTGACTGAATACGGGGTCTTGTGCGTAGCACTGAAAGCGCGCTTTCCTGCCAAAATGGAACCCGCGACATGTGGAAATCAGACGCGCAACTCTTGCGCTAGCCATATACAGGAACTATATTTAGGGATAAACATTTGCGCCACCTGACGGAGAGCGCCGTCCTTACACGACAAATTTTTCCAACGCTGGCTCCCACTGTCGCCGGCTGCGATGGCAGGTCGCTATCTATAAAGCCGGTCGTGGACCACACGGAACGACGAAGGGCCCGCGCTCGTTCTGTGTCTTAGTTGTGTAAGTAAAATGACGGCGCGGAGAACGTGTATTTATCTTACCATTATATGGCGGTTGGCGCTGGATTTTTTCCCTCTTGGGGCACATTAGGCGTCCGCTTCAAGAAAGTTCCGGAATCTAAACAGCGTCCTTAAACAGTGAAATAAGATATATAACCACTGCGTTAGGCTCACGCATCTTACAATGGTCGGTGCTCAAAAGTAGAAATAGCAGCCACGCTGGAGTGTGCAAGCAAGCCCTCTGAGCCAATCAGGCCCGGTCATCAATGTATCCCTAAGGGATGAAGTACCGGCTACAGCCCCTGACCACAACCTTGTAAAAGCAGTTTCCCCTTGTGAAAACGCCGCTTTAGTGGAACACAAATATATTATGCTGGGTTCCAGTATACTGCGCAATTATGTCGCTCGGAATCTGCAAACGTTCGCTACAATATTTTCACGTCATGACTGTCCTAGACTGTGGCCGCGGGAAGTGTGTTTTCGTGCGGGCTGACCACGCGTTTATAGGAAGACCAAATCTCCTTACGTGCTCTAAACTGTTTTATACTCACCTTATACTTATCATGGGGCCTCTACACCAATTCTAGGTGAGCACCTTTTAACAGAACCCATGCGCACACAGCTCACCCGAGGTACAACACCTTTTGGATGCTATGGGGCGGTGTTCCCGTTTTAAAAACGTCCGTTTTACGTCTGTTTTATTGTGAAGTACTTCCAGTTGTAGGCGGGCTTTGGGTCGACTTTTGCGCAACTGTTCTTGTAAACAAATTTTCAACGGATAAACCTTTTTTAAGCTATCTTTTATGTGTTTATTGTTCCACCAGCGAACCAGCAACAAGGCGACGAAAAATCATCTGCTCCAAACCGTCTCCTCTGAGAAGCCGCGGCTCACAGCTCCGCTGTACTTGCACGGCGTCACATCCGGGTGTTCGCTTTTAGCCAATCAGGGCTTGCTTAAAACGAACACTTTTGAAACGGACGCAAAACAGACAGGAAACGAGAATACCGCCTCTGGTCTAATAGCCGTTCCGTCAGTAAACAACACGGTCATCGTCATCATCCTTTTGGCCCCGCAGAGCGCCATCTGGAGCACCCTGGTGGAGGAGCTGCGGGCAGCCATGCTGTGCCGCAAGGACAAGCACGGCAGGGACGAGCCCGAGGACGAGGCCAAGGAGGAGCCCGGGGCCGCCGTCACCCCTGCCACGACGAGACCCGCAGTAGACGGGCAGCCGTGAAGGAAGAACGCAGCCACGGCGGCGCCGCTGCCCTCGTCCTCCTCTCGAGACACCAGGGAGAAGGGCTACTAGCAGCGGCGCTGGAAGACAGAAGCTGCCTGTTCAACCACGGCGTCGGATACGCGCTTCTACCGTGCAGATCACGATCTCAAATACGAAAGTGCAGTCAGTTACAACAACGGGACAGGGCTGCCTTTGTAACAGGAACAATTCGTGTTCGATGCGTCATCTGAAAAAGAAAAAAAGCAAAATACGCCCACGACAAAAAGCAGGCCTGCTTAGCGGCGCACGTCGCGTTAGCCGGCTTTGCATTCGCGCAAGCCGAGTTTTGCGCCATGGCGAGCTAACCACGCTTGATGTGCATTCATTATGATGTCTTTGTTGTTGCGTAAGTGATAACAGTCGCACAAAAGACGACGTTGCCCTTCGTTCCGGACACGTAAAAACGGCGAAGAACTCGCGTGGTTACATTAGAGAGAAGTTGTAGATTGTCTATTGTGAGAACATTTCGCTCAACGAAATCTACTAGCTTTTAGTCTTCTCTTTTTCCGCGACCGGCCTTCAGACAGTCCTGGGCTGTCTGAGCAAGCCATATTCTCTCACATATTTATTGCTTCGTGTCGGGCTCACAATATACCATTTCCTTCAGCGCAAAGAGCATTAGCGAGTGCCTTAAAGTACTTTTCAGGCCTGTTCCATTAGTAAGGTGCAATGCCTGGTGGCCAAAACTGCGTCGCCATTCTCACTCTGAGCGTTGCCTTTTCTTCTATATAGCAGTTTCAGCAACCAAGCCTTAGAAAAAGCTAAATGCATGACATGCAACAAAAAGAAAGTCTGCGCAGGACTGCTACCAAGTCCGTACAAAGCTGAGCTAGTATAAATATTTGTTTAACTCTCATTCAGAAGGTCCCTATGGAGGACAACGTTTCAACTCAAATGAGAGTTTGATGAGCGCTGTTGTCTCCCCTGCGGGCATGTATGTTCATTTCTTTCGCTGGGTTTTATTAGTGAGACTTCCCACGGTTTATCGGATGGACACGATGAACTCGTAAGGAAAACGAGAGGAGATCCCAGTACGGCGAGTCGAACGTGTGTCCAGCCACTCAAGAAACTTTCGATTGCGTACACCGAAATGAAATCGACGTTCGAGAGAGTGTGCCACTTGTCTTCGAGGACGTGTAAAGCTTTCTTAGGTTAATGAATGACTGAAGCTTGTTGCTGAAACAGCTGTTGGCATGTTTTGCAGGGATAGTGCTTGAGGAAACAATGTTCCTGGTTATCAACACTGGATTTGCTTTTGTTGGTTCCTGCTGCTATCGAAATGGTCGCGTATGTGCACATATCGCTGCTCGTCACGTTCTTCCCTGCCATGTCCTCCCACGAAAACACAATAAAGGTTTGCTCAGTTCAAATCAGTTTTCCCGCGTTCACGGGGCTCGTGCGCCATCTGTTTGCAACTTTTGTTACTGCTGGGAGAAAAAGACTAAGAGATAGGAGGGGAGAGAGAGAATATATGTAATTATGATGGCGATCTTAGCCAAGCCATGGCGTCTGGTTTGCCACGCCAGACGCGAAAAAAAATGAAAGAAAAGTAGCAACAAAAGCGAGAAGATGAATGACACAAACTTTTCAGCCACATAGACAATAAAGATGTTCACGAAATTCTGCGTAGTCCTGTGCTGCGCAGACGCGCCAAAAGACATGCAGTTGCCAGTGCAGTCTGACTAGGACCCAAACAGGTATCCAAACATGCGCTGAGCTTGGGTGTGTAGGCCGCCATGTACTATAAGCACACACATATGACATGTTCGATGTGTTCTCGTGTGCAGCATGTGGAGTAAAGTGGTGAAGTTGCCGTTTGTATTTTTTTCAGGTAATGTGCTATGAAAGCCACATTCAAGCGCAGTCGGTCTAGAATGATTTCCTCATGCTTTTTAATCCCAGTTAACATCTTGAAGATGCATTTGGGGTTGATTTTGGTAGAGACATGCCTACTTCTGCCTTCTTCTACCCTATAAGATAGCTTCGTTTTCCAGGCGATCGATGAAGCGAAAAAAAGCCGTTCAACTTAATGTGAAACTGCCGGAAGTGCAGAGCAGTGATTCGCCATAATGTGCTGTAGCGCTGTTATCCGCTCACTGCTACCACCCAATGACATTCAAATTTTCCACCTTTGCAGTGCTCGCGCGCCCCCTGCCTGAAATTGCGCCAGCTGTTCTTTTTATGCTTGCTTTTCCACTTTCCACCCGCACATGCCGGTATTTTATTGCCACTTTTTTCTCTTACTATCGTAAAGACCAAGCCAACGAGCGTTCCTAACTAAATCAACGCAGGCGCTGCCGGTTAATTACGTATATTTCACCTCAAATGTACCTATATTTTTCTTTCCGCTAAACAACGGGGAGATGTATGAGAAGTGCCAGCGGTTCACGTGTTTCGAACGCTTATGACTATATAAACCACTTGACTTTCCAAGCACCTGGGTTACGCCGCGACGACCGCCGCTACGACGGAACACCGTGTGGCTCTATTTGGGTCCAGCGAGCGAGCTACGACGACAAGGCGAGCCCTAAAGCGCTCTGCACTTAATACGCTTGAACACGGATGCCGTGGGAAGATTAGGCCGCTATGTCAGCTGAGGTGTTGCTCGCGACTCCGTAGTGGGCACGAAGCCGCTGCAGTTTTATGGTGCTCAGTTTTCTTTGCTTGTAGACGCAAAAAAGAAAAAAAAATGTGGTTGATTCCTTAGTCAAAGGAATCGGTAAAACACGAAAGTGAAATGTGCAGCGAGATCTGCAGCTGAGCATGATTTGCGGGTCGGCAGCTGTCTTGTGGGTGTGCTTGGCGAGCGACGTCCTGCTGGCGGGTTGCTTTGGCAAAAATGTACTGGCGTAATTTCCGTGATGGATATGGCGTCAGTGAAATCTTGGTGTATCCCGGCATAAAACAATTTCATGTCAAAAATACAACCAGAAAAGGAACAACCCTAAGTATAACGTACTCTTTGATTCTAAAGGCAGCTTCCCCGGAAGAAGACCCTGTGCGCAGGGGTGCACCCTTTACAGGCCGCTTGCTTCGTTGTACAGGCGTCACTTCCGTGACGGATTTGACGTCACTCAAATGTTTGTGTATCCGGGAATAAAACTTTCGTGTTAAAAAATAATCAAAAGCCCCTTTATGCACCGATAACGGTGGTTTCAACACTCAGCTTTCTCGTGAAAGATCGTCCGCTGTCGTTGGGGTTGTGGACTTTCATCGTTGATGGGCTGGAGTTCGCGTAGTTGTGATTTCGACTTTATTCCTTGACGGTTTGAACTTTGATTGTTGAGGCTTTGACTTTCATCGTTGCGGCTTTCACTGTGCGTTCGCCATTTGCCGAGAAAGCTTCGCGTTTTAACCATGGTAGTCGTTAGACGAATCAGGCTTTATGTGCCTGCTTCCAGACCGCTTTGACCGCGTCGTAATGGCGCCATCGAGGCACCCAGGTCCGATGCTGACCACGGGAAGTGTTTTTCTTTCTTTAGGCGCCTGATGTGCCGTCACTTATCGTCATCTTTTAGTGAAACTCATTGTGCGAAGTTGGCTTTCCTGCAGTGAGCTTGGCGACGGGCCGGCCGCCGCCAGTTACACACTTAACTCCGCTTTAATATTAATTTCTCAGCTCACCTGTTCTTTTAGTGGCGATGTTAGGCTTTTAGTGCTCATTGCGAGTTTCTCAACACAGAGCAATCACCGGCTGGCTGCTTTAGATTATAATGATAAAAAAATAAAGCCTGTTCCACGCTTGTGAAATCTGTTGAAACAACGGAGCTGTTTTATCACAGCTCTGCTGCTTCATCAAAAATTAAAGCTTGGACGAGGGTTTAATTTGATTTTTATTTACACAAGTGCACACATAGGGGTGATATTATGACATAGCATATACATTTGTTTACATCTTTATCCATTTCTGACACTTGGACGCAAACAAACACCGCACAACGCCACTTTACTTTAACTATTCCCGGTACAGGTCCGCTCAGGTTTCGCTCCATTTGTGCACAGTGTTCGCTACTGCTTCCGAAGTGCGAAGGACCGAACTCGCTCTCCGACTGCGCTGGTGTTCTCGGGCGACCGCGCTGAGGTCTAGCCCTTCGGCTTCCGCTGTTTCCGTAGCGCGTACGGGTTGGCATTCATAGGCGAGCGACTGATACCTACCTTCCAACCGTTCAAGGAAAGGCAGTCAAATGGCCGTGCTATCTCTTACGTCCCCCTTTCGTCACCCTCTTTCTCCCCCACGTCCTGGCGCGCTCTAAGTGCCTCGCTCATATAAGACCCTAGAGGAAACGTGAGTGGACACTGGTCACGTTCTCCAAGCGCTTTCAATTTTCATCACCAACAAGTTGGCGGCCGCCGCAGTGTCTGCGAAGTACGCACTCGAAGCTCACCGATGGAGGTCTGGTAGTTTATTGGTGCTTATACAGTGCGGCAGGTGGACTGATGCTGCGTGCCGAGATGTTGCCGAGATGTTGCACTGGACCGGCGCTGAGGCGTGGTGGCATCTGTCGGCCCGGAGGCGTACCTTCGCCTGGCGTGACGGGCACAGATTTCGCTTCTCGTTACGGGCATCATCGCCGGACATTACGAGCCCCCAAATTGCTCCGCTGTTAAAACCGCCAGCAGTCCAGCCAGCTGAGTAGCTATCGTAGATGTCTACTGGCTAAGCGGGGCGCAGATGGTAGTGCATGACGAAGGGATCCGGACCTTTATCGCGTATGACGTAGCCGTCACTGAGCCATCAATGTACACGTGAGTGTGGGCTCTACAGCTGCTAATATGCTCCAGGATAAAACACTTCACAGTCGAGGTATCTATGTGTGCCTTCCATTCGAAGCCAGCACATTGGGGGCAATCCTCGTCGGAGGGAACATCCAGGAGGGGGGGGGGGGGCGGAAATAAGATGGAGCCTCCTGATACATTATGAAAGAAGGTGTCCATCTCTGTGGGATTTTTTAGTGGTGGTGTAGATTTTTTTGATTAGCACACAGTCGGTGCGCTCTGGCTTCCGCATGAGCGAGTATATGGGCAAAGTGCTGTGTTGGCTGTGTTGTTGAAATGTTGGGACTCGCAAGAAACAAATAATCACGAAGGAAACGTTAACCGATGCACCTATGCACATATGTGATTTGTAACACTATGGGAGTTTTGGGTCTTCTACCAGGTCCTGCTGCACGTCGGAAACATAGATGCAAACTGGAGGATGCCGCTGCGGCCTCGCCACAACCCACAGTACCGTGCAAAGTAGTTCCATTGCCTGCAGGGGGCAGACGCTCCATACTTTCGGTCATGGTTCCTACCTTCGAGGTCGGTTTCGAGGCACGAAGACGAACTCAGAGTATTTGGGCCTGGAATATCACTAGGTCTTCAAAATTTTCTGTACGAAGAGGAGCCAGGGCTGGAGGGGGAGAAGGCCTTCGGTAAGGGCGACAGAGAGCCTTTAAAAGAGGGTTGACGGGCATCTATTAGTGCTGTGGGAAAGATTCCGAAAATCGGAGTCGAACTTGTCCAGAGAAAAAAAAACGGGAATCGTGCATCTTTTGTTTCGCAATATCAATTCCTCAGCAATATCCACTGCCTAATTGTACTCTCCGGCTCTGGATCTCGCCTGTTCATGAAATAAGGTGTCCATCTCTGTGGGATTTTTTAGGGGTTGTGTAGATTTTTTCGATTAGCATTCCGTCACTTTGTTTAACACCACAGACACGCACACAGTCGGTGCGCTCTGGCTCCCGCATGAGCGAGTATATGGGCGAAGTGCTGTGTTGACTGTATTGCTCAGATGTTGGGACTCGCAAGAAACAAATAATCACGGATGAAACGTCGACCGATGCACCTAGGCACATATGTGATTTCTAACACTGTAGGAGTTTTGGGTCTTCTACCAATTAAAAAAACAACCGGAGGTTAAATTTGAGTCAGTACGCATGTCCTAGTATGTTCTACCACGCTTGGCTGCATACACCATGGTAACAACATACCATGCGATATAACCTACCTTGTAACACATGGTAACGCCATGGCAGGTAGTCCTAATGTTCAGTAACGGCATATCAGGCAAGATCAAACACATCTGACATTAGATGGCTGGTACCTGTTAACGTAGCAAGACAACAAAGCGTCACGTTCGGCTTAACGTCCCGAAAATTCTGCTGAAAAGCTTTGGCTAACGCACCTGTGCGGGTATGTGCTGCTCTCCGGCCATGGAACAATGGGTGAGTTTTTACACCCACAAACACGCGCTCTAGAAAGCCCTACTAAGTACACACCACCAAATTTGCTGTAAAATTAAAGCACCTGTGTGTCGAGAGGTAAAGGCATGTTAAAAATCCATGGCCTAAATTGACACAGAGCCCCCCCCCCCCCTCCCGCTTCCCCCTCTCCCATTACGGTACGCGTCGTAGCCCCGATGCGGCATCGGCGGGTGAAACTCCCAGAAATGTTATTATAAGTTGAGTGGACGCCTCCAGTGTGTATATACGCATATTTATCTGTACGCATATTCCCTCTGGAGGGCATATGCGCACAGATACAGATACGCAAATGCCCTTTATGCTTTCCGACAGTGGCTGGAATCAATGCTGACCCATGCGACTAAAGACCCGACCTTGGTTTCGGGACAACGAACTGCGATTGGAAGGGTGAGTTACCTTATCAGTGTGGTATTTCGTATTTTTGTAACCCATATTGATTTCACTACTGGTTCAAAAAAGGTGCACTTAGTTTACAATCGGTTAATTCTAAATTTGTCGAGCGGTGTTTAGCCGAAGCTCTTTATTCCATGCTCCATTCAAGTTGTGCGAACGCCATTTTGGCACAAATGTCAGACACGGCGGCTGATTTTACGGGTGACGTGGTAGAGTCTGTGGTTGATTTTAGAACAGGAACGGGATTATGGGTTGTGTTTGTTTTGAAATTGTCCACTTTGGCGCCATTTCATTTGTGTCGCACTTGCACTGTGCCCAAGGACAAGCACAGGAACCAACGCCGCACCTTGCTTACGCTGCGTCACACCCAGGTTGTCTGCTTTCAGCCAGTCAGGGCTTGCTAAAATAGGACACTTTCAAATGGGTATGAAACGCAAGAAACTGAGTATTCCGCGCCAGGTCAAGTTATGCTCACAACTGGCTACAGTTAGAAAGACCCACTGGACGCGTGGTCTCTGCCGGCGTTTTCCCGGGTACCGGTAGCCCGGGAAACGCGCCCTGCTCAACTACCAGTGAATTACTTGGGAGAATGACTTGGCGCCTTTTTACACAGTTCCTGATTAGATTTCAGGCCCGTTGTGTGTTGTAAATGGCGGAAGGACTAAGAAAAGCTGCCTTAAGAAACGAAATGGGCTTTTTTGAGTGCGAAACAAGGGTGGCGCATGAAATCCATGTCTACATTTTAAAAAATTTGCCCGTTTGGATAACGTCTGATGAGTGTGGCCGTCAACATTGCAATGTTGAAAATGAATTGACTTTGACTTCGTAAATGAAGGATTGTGCGCACACAGAGCAGATGTTCAGGTGCTTGAAGTGGGAGGGCATTTTAAAGACGACTGCCTCTCTCCCCCATTGCATGGGGCATGCAATTTGCAAGTGTTTCCAGCGCGGTATATCTTGGCATATGAAGGAGAAAATTCTGAAGCTTCCTGCGCCAGGAAAAGACACTTGTACGTGACCCCAGGGGCTTTCTCTTTCAAATCATCCGGTGAGCTGTCTTAGCCCAGACCGTATGATTTCAAAGAGAAAGTCTCAGCGATGTGGGCCTAGTCTAAGCGGGAGAAAATAAAAGGGGTAGACTAAGGTATTTCTCAGACATAATCAAAATCGCCACTATCATCATCATCGACATCACCACAATCACCACCACCATCATCATCATAGACAACAAAGGCACTTTATCATCATAAATCACCAACACCATCATCATCATCATAGGCAACAAAGGCACTTTATCATCATAATTTATTCCGCCTTCCAAAATCCCTGATGGGACATTACAATGCATGTTGTACTTTTCTCGCAAATGAACAAGCAGTTCATGCCAAGCACTGTTTCTTCTCTTTGTACCATCTTCCGTGGCGCTCACCACAACGCAGAACCCAAGCAATGTTAAGAAGTAATCGTTGCGGCCTGCATTTGTTGGTTGAAATCCAAGAGCCTAAGAAAACGCCTCCAACTGGTACCCAAAAGCGAACTTCCGGGTAATCGCTTTGTACGAACTACTGTTCACTATTTGTACGCAGTACAGTCAAACCCGGTTATATCGAACTGCAACATGCGCCACGATTAGTTCGATATATCCAATAGTTCGATATAGCCGAACCCTCCTCTAACGAGTTTATTGTTACGAGTTCGTAATACGCGGGAATTCCTTTGGCATCCCCGCATGCAGAAACGAACAAAATAAAGTATGTGCTTACCATACACATAACAATCGATTTATTGCAAATAATGAAGCTACTTTCCGCCTTAACGCCTTAACTGCCTGCTTCCAAAAAAAAAGCGCTGATTTTTGTTTTCCCTTTCGTTTTGGCAGCGTCAACTAGCACAGCATTCTTTACACGAGACATTGTTTGCACCAGTTGGAGAAGGTGCCCTTCAATATCGCAGAAATATTGGCGGAGGACATCGACTGCCGAAAGAACTTCATTAAGCGTCGGGCGGCTTTCACTCGCGACATCCTCTGCCTCATCGCTGCTTTTCATCAGCAATACGACGGTGCTGCTGACGGTGCCCGCGTCCGAGGGGCTTACAGTGACGGCAACGTCGTCGTCGACACTCGGGAAATCTTCGAAGGACACTCCTTTCGGCACAGCATCGGGAAGGTTGGCGAGCTGCCGTCTACGTCCGGACTCACGGACTGGGTGGGTTCGGTCGTGAGTTCCGCGCGTCGGAAACAGTTACGGAAAGTGTCAGGCGCCATGTCAATCCATACGAGGCGCAATGTCTCAGTCGAAGCCTTTGCTCAGTGGTCGCGGCCAATCAAGATCTCAATCGCCGCTCCGAGACCATGCATTTTGGCGGCCAGTCTAGGCACGCCGAGTTGATATATCAGATGTGAAGTTCGTTATAAGTAATGTTTCGCGTGCATTTCCGTAACTGATTTATTTTTGTTCGATATATAACATAATTCGCTCTATCCGGGTTCGTTATAGTTGGGTTTGACTGTATTGCTGTCCCGCTTTCCACCGAGCTTTACCTTCTCGATGGAGAATTTTAAACACACCCGAAACATTTACGAATAACGCCAAAATATTAGAATAGACATGGTACCTCTTGGTATAGGGGCTTTCCTAGCTTCGTTTTTGTGCAAAATCGCGCTTTGAAAGAACTTTGTTAAAGGTTGCTTCCTTAAAGAGTGGCTCTTTGCTTCTCTGGGAGTTAAGTAAAATCAAACTTTAAGACGTTTTTGTTAGGTATCCACACCAAAGTACAAAGCTTGGTATAGATTTTCGCCCCCTGAGGTTTTCATTCAAATTAGGTTTCATATCTTAATCATTTCCTTGCAGTTTAGAAATTTGCGCGACCAGTGGTCTTCCCTGCGAAGAAACTTTTGCGAGATTCCGCTCATCTCTTCATAGGCAATATCATTTGCATTGTTGTAAAGTACAGCAGCCTTTATCGCGTACGTTTTCTTAGCTTGAATGGTAGCTTGCAGTTTGCAGTTCAATTTGCTGAAAAGCTAAGCGCTCTACGCCTTGTTCCAACTTATCGCACGGGCACCGCTTTGAGAGCTGAAGGAAAATTACGACGAGATTAGAATGCGTGACTAAAACACCGTGAGTTTTTTTTTTTTTTGATGGGGAGGTTGGCGTATTTCAATAACAGTTTGGTTACTTCCAATCAATGACACTGAAAAATCCCCCGTTTGTTGCACTTGTTTTCAGCACATAATGTGTTCTGAAAGCACCGACAAAAAGTAGGGAGGGTGGTGGAGAGATGAAATTGGTCACGTATAACGTTCAAAATGCAAAGAAGGTACGTCAGTCGAAGGAATACTACCGTTACAAAGCATCATTCACCGTAGTTTTGGCTTTAAAACTGCTATAGAAAAAGAGACTAAGTGCAAGCCATGAGAGAGAGGGTTGAGTACGACGCGTTGCTAACGATGACCGCTGGGACTTGGATCTCTAGACTTCTGTACCGACAGTGTCCTCGGGGCGGTAGCTTCTAGGGGAATCCCGGACAGGGCTGCGAATAAGAAAAAAACACCTCGTCGCTTTACAATGCGCGATACTCATCACATCTTTTTTAACCTCCTTTTCCGAGCATCCTTCACATCCTTTTTCGAGCTTTAAAACTAATGACGGCTCCAAACATCACGTAAATGATGAAGTGAAATGGCTAACAGTGGAAACTACTCAATGTAGCTCTAAACAACAGCTGTCACAATGCGTTTAGGTGTGTCTTTAAATCAGTTCTGCTCCCTTTCATGTTACGTGCAAGCTCATTTGCACTTATTTTTCTTGCTATGTTCTCTTCGTCTCCGTTTCTTCTTTCTTCTTTCCAAAAACATATTCTTAAGTCTTCTTGGGCCGGATAAACTAAAGATATTTTTATGCGCAGGCCGCGATCTCCTGTGGTTATATCTAGGAGCAAGAAAATTTTAAGTAGCGATAAGAATGACGGAGTTACCGCAAGCAAATTGGAGGTAAAAACTTGCGAGGGCAGCTTCTGGCCGATTCTACGAGCTCCATTTATAAAACTTTGGCATTAGAAAAGTATGCAATTCACGATTAGCTAATACGGAATCTGCGTTTAGTAGCCACAAAGTTTGTTCCATTCGGGTGTACGTGTAAAAAACGTATTGATCCCCCCGACAATAAATCTGTTTTTACCAACAACACCACACTCTAAAAGATTATACTAAGCTCCACATCGGAGGCACAACTTGACAGCAGTCCGGATGGCCAAAGCCGCCGCGAGGATCCAAGGAATCCTGGCTGACGGATGAGGGAGGGAGACCGTCCAAGTCGTCTACCCTTCAGAACCCATCTCGGGCATCAAATAAAGTCATCTCTCTCTCCCTAGATGGTGTAACTCCCCCGTTCTCAGTGACGTCCCTTCTAGAAGTTTTTTTTACTTCGTGGGGTTGGAAAGGTTGGTTTACTTCCTGAAAACGGGATGTTTTCAGGGTAGAAAGGGAGTAGTTAGGAAGTTTTAAGATATGCTTGGGATAATTTCAGATGGTTAAGATGGAGTATTCTTTATTTCCTCAAGGGCCTTTTGAGATATTTATGGGGTTTTCAGGACAATGAGAAGGAGTATATTCTGTCCCTTTGGGGAGTATTTATATAATCTGGGGGGTGTTTTTAGAAGGTTTTCAGGGGAGCATTTTATTCTTTTTAACGGAGTTCTTACGAGGTTTAGGGAGCTTATGGGAGCTCATATGAGTTTTTTAATGCTTCCTTGGGGAGTTTTTAGAAACCCACCGTGAGTGAATGCGAGTTTAGTTTCGGCCACGGTTTTCGGTCCCAAACGAGAAGAAACACTGACCGGTAACAGGAGGAGGAGCTGATCTTGTGGTCGCCCCGCGGCTCGTCCTGTCAGGAGAAGCTGTCCTTGGAGACGACAGCGCCGTAACCAGTGAGTGGCATGAACGGCAGGCCGTTCTCGCCCGGAGTGGGTCGGTCATCTCCCTTGGAGCGCACGGGCTTCTTGCCGCCGCACGTGAGCGTGAAGCGGATCTCACGGCACAGCTCCATGCACACGGGCTCCTGCGGCGACAATGGCGCACCAAGGAGGCAGGAAGGTTACAAGGCTTAGCACCCCAAGAGGATTAAGCTGTGTATTAGACGGCTCTGGCCAGGTGCACGGCATGTGAGCTGGCTTATGTATGAGTGCAGAATATTAACGCCCGAGGTGGTCTATGCAGGGCGTTCAGAAAGACATCACTCTGAGGCCTTAAGTATGCCTCAGTCGAAGCGAAATTGCGCACAATCACTTCTGTTAACCTTGAAGCGTGTACACCTTGTGATTTGTTATTGTGTTCAGCTTGACGATGAGCATGCTGAAGTCGCAAGTTCAATGTTTACTGTAATAAACACACTAAAAGGGACGATTCTTCCCTTACGTCCTGCCTGCAACCTGCGTTGTTCATCCCAAGCAAAACCCTTCAAGTATTTCCCGCGTACTACACGATGTGTCGCAGTTTCAAATGCCAGGCAATACAGTCATCGCATTGGGGCTTCCGATTAAACATATTTATTCGAATTACCACTGTAGCGTTCTCCGTCATTCGGAATGGAAGCAGCACGCGTTTCAAAGAAGAGAACGTGATATTTTGGCTGGTTCTTACGCCATCCTGCCACGAAACCAAGTCGAACTTGGCCGAGCCCAAAACTAAATAAACTACCAACACTAAGCTGCAATGATCCATTATCAAGTTTTGAGTATTCGCACGCAGGTCTGAAGGCAAATATTATATGCCGATAGCTTAGCTAATAACTGATATTCAGTCAGTCGACTAAGAGCTCCAGTGGCAAGACCGAACAAGAGTACGACCTCCTGAAACCCCGCAGAACAGGGTAGCTTTTTTCAATCACACTGCTCCAGATGGCGCAATTTTTCTGGAAGTACAGCTTGTGCAAAGCAAACTGGCCCACCACTCACTCGGTAGCAGTCGGGCCCTCATGCGCCAAATTACAATTTAGTGGACAATCGAAAGTATCGCAGATTAGGGCGCCTGAATTCAAACGGATTTGTCCTGCAGAAGCGTCTCGCTTGTGAATCTCGCTGAAGCGTGATGATGACGTACCCTTTCCTCCGGAAGGGCCTTCCGCGACCGCCAGACGAACTCAACGACCGCCGTGACGCAGGCGATGCAGGATCCCGTGAGCAGGACGACGAAGACTCCGCCGACGTTGGCGAGGCCCAGTGCCGACGTGCCCTTGGAGGCGCTCGCCTCTTCCTTCGGGCACTTCTTGACGATGTGGCGCTTCTTCCACCAGCGCTCCTTCAGCACATGCAGAGTGCCGCTCTCCTGCAGCTGCAGGATTGCCTGGGACAGCATGGTCCGGTACGGAGACCCTGCAACGAAGTCGTTTAAAAGAGTCCTTACGGGTCCAACATGGATTGGAGGCTCCGAAAGGCTTGATTTGAACGGCCACTTCTAATGAACGGCAAATTCGAGGAAAGAGTTATTTAAATTACATTTTTGCACTGTTTTGCAGCTTCAGCAGCTATAATTGCTTCTTTCGCGCTTGCGCCTATTTGCAGTATAGATGAACGCATGTTACCCGTGAAATAAAGCAGCTGAGAGGCAGCGCTGTTCCTTCGTTCTGTCGTATATTCTTCGTCTGTCTTCGCGCTGTAATCTGTTTCATATAAGAGTACCAACTTGCAAAAAATCATTCTTTTTGCGCATACGTCAAGTGATCGAATTAACAACCTATAAGCTTTTCTTTTTTATATTTAGTTGCGTTGCACCTACGCAACAAAGTTACACCTCGAACATCACAATCGATGTTCATGTCATTGCAAGCCATCAAACTTTATTCAATGAATTTGAATAACGCTTTAGCGCACAACACTAGAGCAGTTAGCAAGGTCTTATTGTACTTGCGCTTTCAATCGTGACGTACAGTTTCGCTATCTGGACAGCCCCGGGCTGTTTGCGACTGACCGGGCGGCGTGGCAATGCCGTAGCCCTTGTTGTCGAGTAGCGAGCCGATCTGTGTGAGGTCGCAGTTCCTCTCGATGGCGTACTCGATGGAGGTGGACTCCATCAGGTAGGCGTACTTCCCGCGGCGCACTCGTTCGATGCCCTTCTGGTTGGATTCGGCGAACACGCTTGGACGCGCAGCCTGCATCACGTGCCACATTTTCTTGTAAGTCGGGAACTCGGACTCCTGCGGGGAAGCAACGGAGAGGGTTGCGTTGCTCTTTGCAGTCTATGGTCGCTCACACACCTCATTCCGCCAATAAAAGTTTAAGTGTGAATACACTTTATAAGCGACCCCAAACCATCCACCGCCGGCGGCGGCGTCGGCGTCCGCAGTGCTCCTCTATAAAGAAACAGCATCCGGCGCCAGGTTTCGATCCGCGGACTTTGCGGCCGCAGCGCGACGCTCTACCGATCAAGCCACGGACGCGACGGTGATATCAGTGTTGACGCGCCTTATATCTTTAACACATTCAAACTACGTCGTCAGCGGCGTGCGTTGGCGACTCAGCGGCGTTATAGCGGCTTGATAACTGCGTGGTGTACACGTGATACTACAAACCCGATGGAAGAGATGGAAGAGAAGGCGGTGGGCTGCGGGGGCCGAGCGCAAGCGCCGCAAGCGGGCCGAGAACCGTGCATTCGCACTTTCACATTCTCCCCCACGGGGAAATGCGGGGGAATTTTTTACTAGTCCCCACGCTAACTGAGCAAGCTACCGAACAAGCCAATTACTACGGACGGAACGCGTTCAGCTAAAAAAAAAACAAAAAAACAACAACAACACGAAAGGCGTATAAACGTCCGCAGTCCAATAGAGACCAATTTTTAAATGAATAAAATGACCACTAAAGGGGCCTAGAAGCACTGCAAAGAAAATGATAGTGATTTCGAAAATCGAATCATGCATTGACTTTTTATACTACTTAGTGGCAGAAGGGAGTTTTAAATGGGTGTCTTTCTATCCCAAACCACTGCGAGGAGGACAGATCCAAGAGATTTTGAAGAGCAGCGGAAAAAATTCATACCGTGGTTATGGAAATACTTGGTTTTAAAGGCGCACTGGCAATCCATGCTGCATAGCCTCGATGTCAAAACAAATAAATGAACCATGTTTGCTTATTTTTCGATAGACGCCCGCACTCTTGCTTCGCTGTTACGAGGGGACGTCGGTAATCATAAACAACAAGACCACCTCTTAAGTCGGCCAAATAGATCTATGGTTAATTTTAGCTATTCAATAGTTTTTAGTATATATTCATGGCTAGAATATTGGCGGGCTGAATTGTCACAATTCACAAAGCATTCCCACAGAATAAACAATTTTGCCAATTCTTTTTTCCCAGAACAATACGTGACTGGTATTTGCTGCCAAACGAATTGGTAAGCATACCAAACAACAATCTCTTTTTTCCCGTTTATGACCAATGAGGTGTCCGTTTTTGTGCTCTTTGGAAAAAGTGTAAATGTATGCATGAATGTATTTTTCTACTCTGAAACTATACACGTTGCATGTCCCCTTACAAAAATGACCTCGCGGCGATGTAAGTACTTTATAAATAAATAAATAAATGCTCGATTCACAGCTTTTGAATTTTAAACGTTCGATAATGTGTGGTTCACATGGGGAGAACGTCATCCAAGCAAGATATAAAAGCGCTAGACAGTAAGGAAAAGTATGTAATATAGCAAGCTTAAATGAAGTGCAAGGAAACCATGATATATCCAAGAGACCCTGCAACACTTTTTTCAAATTTTAATTGAAATCTTAAATACTTGCAGTACGTAGTCACCCAACACACCCGGTACTTACATTAGGGGGTCGCAAAGTACCTCAGCCAAAAATTACTGCTTTATGCCGATCAGATAACTTGTAAACACGCTCAAAAGATTTTTCGCTCTTTTCCGGTCTTGACGTAATCCGACGGCCAGAACTACGTCACTAAGGCCATGTTGCGGCTGTTGGCCGGTTTTCCTCCAGTTGCAGCATTGAACGGTTTTCGATAGCAAATAAAAAAAAAGCCCCCAAAACAAAGCAGAAATTTAAGGCGTATCTGGTGCGACGACCAAATCATGCAGTGTCGCCCCTTGCTCGCGGTAACTATAGCTTTCGCAGTGTTCCCAGATGCGAAGGAAAGAGTGAAGCGCTTATCGAAAGTGTTACAGGGTCCCTTTCAAGCATACGAGCCCATTCGATTATATTTTTTTCTTTTTCGGTTTTGCGTATACGCGTGACCATTAGTCTTGATTGGATGGAAAATTTTCATTTCATAGCCACGCGGTGTTCGCCTTCCTGCATTGCCTCGGCATGAGTCGCTATGATTTAGTGGCACCCTTGGCTTTAGTGGTCGCTTTGGTTAAACATTAGGTGTTGTTTTATCCCTGCGTACGTAATGAGCACGGTGAGTCGAAAGGCGGAAAAAGTATGCACGAGGACATCACGCGACCAAGCTAGAGCGCAAGAAACCGTACCAAATGACACAGTCTCTACAAGAAAAGCTGCGTCTACAACTTCTGCTGCTGCTTAAGAACAACACTATGAAAAGCATGTAGTATAGCAAGCTTAATAAAGTGCAGGAAAACCATGATAAATTCAAGAGACCCTGAAACACTTATTCCAACTTTCTTTAAAATCTTATATGCTTGCAGGTTTGGTCACATCAAAGGTTAGATTTTTCTGGAAACCTGCGGCAATTCTGAGGTATTTTAAAAACACAATATGCAAATTAATCTCAACAGTGAGGTGTTACTAGCAGCCTTTGTTTTGTCACAGCAAAACAGTCTGATGCTTAGCCGGCCCAACTTCGGGTCAGCCGGACAGTTGCTACTTTTGCTTAAAAAAATTAAAGGTGTCATATTGTGGCTGTTATTGTTCACTCATTTTTCAAACTTTTCTTTGCAATGAGAATACCCCGGTTTTATCTATTTTAATGGGCAAGGTGATGCGTTTTATGGGACTTGAGCGTGCCATCTATCGCAGTGCAGCGAGAACCGCAGGCGCGTATATCGCCAGCTGAGGGCCGCTATGCAGGTTCGGCCGGTCCAGAAGGCGTACCTTGAAGAAGGACTGCGTCGATCCGGACTGCAGGCTGCCGTACTGTATGACCGTCTGCTTGGCGAGGTCGTCGACGCTCTCGATGGGGGACACCAGCCGCTCGACGGTCAGGAAGGCGGCCAGGTTGGCCGTGTACGAGGAGACCATGATGAGGGTGAAGAACCACCACATGCCGGCCGCCACCCGGGTGGACAGGGCGCGTGGCGTGACGTCGCAGCCCTGTTGCATGAGGCAGCCGATGGTGAACCACAGCGTGTTCCAGATGGTGAAGCGGTTCTCCAGCTCTGCGGGCCGCGGGTCGCACGGGTGCGGGTTCACCCACTCGTAGGGGCTGAAGCGCGCCACCACGAAGAGGAAGAGCGAGACGCCCAGGAAGGCGGTGGACATGTAGATCCACACCTCGAGCGACAGCGGCGCCAGGAAGGAGAAGAGCCAGGGCGGCTTCTTGTCCGCCTTCCGGTACAGGATGCTGATGCCCAGGTTCATGAAGGGCATCGTGAAGTCCACCACTTCCTCACGCACGTACGTGATGGTCAGGTCGGCGATCGCCAGGTCCGCTTTCTGCGCAAGCATGCCTCGTTTTGTAAAATAGCGCGTTTCCTTACTGTTTTAATGCAAGGAATTCTTAAATATTGCAATGTTTTTTGGGTTAACTGTGAGAGCAACCACATCTGGGACAATAACTGTTTGAACGGGTACGCCAGTACTTAGGTGACAATGCAAAATAAAGCGTTGGGAAACCCTAACCGCAAAAGCTTGAGCATTTAAAAGTAGGCATCCCCTCATGATTTTGGTCTTAAAATGAATTCCCGCAGATGACAAAGACATTATGTCTTCCCGTTGTGCAAAACGTCAAAATACCAGTAATAACGTCATACTACAAGTAAGGCTGATTTGCTCGTGTCAACAGTCGAAAAGTCCTCCGCAGCCCGTCATCTATCCCATGACATCACTCTCAGTGGCGCACCGCCTGAGACACTGAGCCGCCAAAGCGGGTATTAGGCATGAACGGAGCAATAGCGTCAGTTGTATAAGCCGCAGTCAAGGTTTAATTATCAAAAAGTAGTCTGGAAACTATGGTTCAGCCAAATTACGCGTAATCGAATGGATTCATTCTTAAAGAGCGCCTTATAACCGAGTACAAACGAAGATTACACCTGGGTGGTGTCGTTTATGCCTGCGACCTCGTTTAACTAGCCTTGTATAACACAGAATGCGGACAAGAATGAGTGGGTAACTAATAAAGGCCGCGAGATGTTGCGATTACTTTTCGGAAAGTGTACTGGGATGAGGGTTGTAGTACCCAGTTGGCACGTTGTGGAGCTGGCTAGAACAACTCACCGCGAAGATTAAGATTACATTATATTTCATTTCATTCTTCTGTGCGTAACACATAAATTTTCTAGTTGAGTTTTAAAAATAAAGCGACTGAAATTTAATGGTTATTTTTTTTTGTCACAGACTAATGCTCACCTGCGCCAACGCTTTCTTGGAAATGCTCAAGTTCAAGAGACTGCACATAGTGCGGTTATTCTTTTCTTGTTCGTCATTTGTTGAATACCTACAGGCGATCTTATTTTACGTTACGTTTTATCCTGTTTGTTTAAACATTCAACATTCTGGATAAAACCTGGTGGTGAAACGCTACATATAACTCTGCAAAGGTCTCACATTGAAAGGGGCAGCTGGAAGTTGTTAGTGAACGGAAACGCGGCAGTTTTGCCCTTCGAGCTCTCAAACTGAGAAATGACAAACTAAAATCTAAAGAACCCCCTGACTGCCGCAGTCGCATATGAATTTGTAGGATCACATAACGTCATTAAGTGTAAAAGATGTTGTAAGGCCCGTACCCCTTGCAGGAGCTCTCCGATCATGCCGTTCCATTCGTTCTTGTCGTCACGGCGCCCGTGGGCTTTGTCCGCAACTTCGCGAATCTTGTACTTGATGTTGATGTCCGGTAGCTTGGCTATTTCTTCGAGCAGGTCGATGCAATATCCTTCGTACTTAGCATTGCCCTCTAGCTCGGCGTGGTTTTCCTTTAACATGGTGTATGGTGCTTGCTGAAATGAACACAAACGAGTAACGCTGAGTTCAATATTAGAGTGGCGCTGAAAAGAAATTTTTGTACGTAACTAGGCTAAACATTGTGCGTTACATTATAACCCAATGTGGGGAAAGAAATTTTGAGAAAGTGAATGTCCGGCTTTATGTAGGGCAGGAGGTTCAGCATGCACTTCATTATTACAGAAGTACCCCGATATTAAGCCCAGAACAACTGATAGCTACGACTTCAAAACTTCGCAAGTACAGGTTGTTACATTTTGGGCTGTGACATGCCGAACCCATACATCAGTACGGCTTTCACCGTATCAGTACGGCTTTAAAAAAAAAACAAGTCAACGCAGGAAGCCCTGCTAATATTAAGGACAGTATAATAGAAAATATAGAGGGAAAGAAATTTACACTCGGGTTATTCGTGGACCTACAAAAAGTATTTGACTCTATCAGTCATGAAATCTTGCTAAGAAAACTAAAAAAATTAGGAATACGCGTTAGGGCGGCTGACCTATAAGGAGCTATTTAAGTAATAGGGAGCAATTTGTTGAATTTAACGGTATTTCATCGGAGTTATTGGCAATAGAACAGGGTGTACCGCAATTGTCAAAGCTGGGACCGTTGTTATTCTTAATATATGTGAATGATATTCCAAACATACCTTCTACACCCAAGATAGCCATGTATGCAGATGAAACGAACATATTTTTTTCGGGTAGCAGTATAAGAGAACTCCAGTATTAAGTAAATAGATATTTAGAAATGTTGTCAAAGTGGTTGCACGAAAATAACTTACAGCTAAATGCATCGAAGACTACCTGTATCATTTTTAGACCAATCAATAAGAAGATAGATCAAGGCATTCATATTGAATATCGGGGCAATATGATCAACCAAGTCGAAGAACGGAAGTTCCTAGGAGTATGGCATCCTCATATAGAACACTTAGGCAATGAAATTTCAAAAAAATATTGGCGTTCTCTACAGATTGAGAGGCTTAATACCGCTTTGGTTGAAAACACAGCTTTATAACACTCTTACTATTCTAGGCTTTGCTGCGGGATATTCGCGTGGGGAACAACAAACAAAACAAATTACAAATGGCTGATCCTCTTACAGAAAAGAGTTCTCCGTCTATTTGCCAATTTTCACGGGCACTATGCCGATTTGAGAACGGGTCCACTATTTGTTCAGTAAAGTTTGCTTAAGGCTGACCAAATTTATTATATGAAGCTTTTAAAAGCTATACACAAAGAAAATCTCCATGGCAAACATAACGACAATAGCAGTATGTACCCTCTTAGATGTGCCAAAATACATACACCGAAATTGCGAACAAACTACGGCAGGCAGTCTTCTCTGTTTCAACGCACCGACATACTCAACAAAGTTGGAGACCACATTGATTTCAAATGCAGTAGAAACATATTTAAAACACAGGTGAAAGAATGCCTCTTAAATCAGAATATGTGCTTCAGTGGCTAGAACTGTGGATGTCGTCTAGACCTGTTAAATGCGCAGGTTTTGTAATTGTGTCTATCTTTAAAACTCAACCATAGTTGTACTCTGATTGTCCACTTGTATTTTGTTTTAATTTACTCCTTTGTACTCTAATGCACGTTACTGTACCTTTCCCATATTGTTCTGTAATGTCTTGTGCTCTACATGTTGCTTGTATTTTTGTAACTCACATTAGAATTTCTAGCTTGTTTGATTTTGCCTCATCATTGTACTGTACCAAAGGGGGCTGTGGCCTCTGTCAGGCTTTGGAGCCTTTAGTCCCAGCCTACCTCTTCGTACTTCTGAGGAAATAAAATCTTGGAATCTTTGAATAAGAAGTTGGAGGGTGAAACAATGTTGTAGTTTGAAGATGGTTGACGTGACATTGCCCTTTGGCACACTAGTCGTTTGTAATATCGCCTCCAGCGAGAATTGCCTGCCGCTGTAGAGAGTTGAACGCGTAGCGTCGAATGAGTAGGATGCGTCAGACTGCCTTAGCCCATGGGGTATGGCTTAGCAAAGAAAATCTTTGCTAAGCTTTGAAATGGACTAAGAGCAATAATTTTCCGAAAAATTCAAGTGGTACCTAATAAGTGGTAAGGGGCTATAGACTTCAACATGGTAAAAAGCGCACTATTTGGGGACATAAAAACAGACAGTGCAGCCCTGCACAGTGCAGCCCTGCTGCAGTTGGAAAACCTCACGCCCTGCGACAGGTTTTCCCAGTGCAGCAAGATGGTCAAACAACACCATGTCGCAGCTCATGAGTAGCAATTTAGTTCAATACGGCACATAACCACACAGGTACCACACTTATGCACCCCTAAGAGAAGCATGCAAGAGCAAGGCTTATAGGACACTGCAGCGATGTTACCCAGGAACTCGACAAACAACCATGCAAGTTTCGAAAGGCCCTTACACAAAGCAACAGGTCAGAAACACAGCTTTCATGTACCAGTAAAAGGGAAAAATTGCTGCTCGTACGATCACGGAACCCATACTGTTATTCCCCTGATTTGATACAATAGTTGTCCCTCAGGGAAAATTGCACATGGAAGTACTGAGACGTGAAATAATGAAATGATGTGTGGCTGAGGTTGTGGGAGTACCCTAAATAGTACTGTGCGTTTTTTAAAACATGCAATAGAAACCCCTTGGAGGTCGTCATTGTGGACAACTCCTTAAGCACACACTAAAAGTGCGAAAAAAGAGGCTTTAGGAATTATGTGGACATGCTTGTAAAAGTTCAGAAAGGGTGCAGTGGAGCTGTGCTATGTTTCTCCTGGCCAAATATACATGTCTATGCAGGAAGTACAGGAAGTGGGAGCTAGAGTACGGGAGTGACACTGTAGAATAGGACCGGAATGCTGGGTTTTCTCTCAAACGTTGGCCAAGAACTGAGATAACACTTTGGCAGTTCAAATATAAGAACATTTATTCCAGGTTCATTGGTGGGCTAATTGGTGGATGTAAGTGCCTTTTAATGCAGACTCGATTTAATACTTACGGGCAATATCTAAGCGCGGAGGGGCGGCCGTACATACGAAGCAGTGACGTTGCGGTAAGCGTGTTCGCTACAGACCACGAGGGAATTAGACTGGGATGGTTTAAAAATAATGAAAGAAATATTGCTGGATCTTTAAAAATGCGTGAGCGTCATGTCCTGTCCCTCGCGAATTTCCGAATGGGTCTTATGCACCTTGCTTGTTCCGGATCCAGAAGCACACAACGCAGCCTTTCTTGCAGGCAGCTCACACGCCATACCAACCATGCTCAGAGCTTTAACAGCCTTAGTGGCCACATATTGTTACGGGCCGGAGAAAAAGGACGCTGGCACATAGCTCTAGGAAATCCACGCCGACGACGACGAAGCAGAGTGGGGCACGGGCTCAGCTCGAGCTGGCATGGCCGCCTGTACATAGTTCATCCATGTAAATACATCGCTGCTCCATCGTCCAATAATCGTCTCATCTTTACCTTGTCGCCATGTAACAATATTCGCTCGCTTTCGCAGCCGCACTAGCTGACTGTCACTGCTTTTGTTGTCCCCCAGTATCGGAATTTCTTCGCCGTCTTTCCCAGTCCTTCCTGTTTTGCCGCCCTCCTCTGGCGGCAGATTACATTTTTCAAAGCGCTGAAGCTTCAATGGGGTTCAAGCGTCTCCAAAGGGAGGTGGTGAGCCGCGTTACGACTTGACAGCTCCCTGGCAACGTGTGCAGCATTGCAAAGGCAGAACTTCATCTGTTCTTTCCCCTCACCCCTTCTCTGCTCTTCTGTCGCTGGCTTTTTTTACGAATCGCGGTGAAAATGTCGGCACGCCTTACGCACTGCTCACATAATAAAAATTACCCATGCAGCGGTACTTGGCCGCAACAAGGACGTACAGTGGGCCCAGTAAAAGGGGAACTTGGAAATAACCAAATCGCTGCGCGGAACGTGTGATTGGCCAGAAAGCTCATCCCGGATGGCTAGCGTAAAAGAATTCAGAGGGGATCACTCTGCCTTACGCCCCTTTCAGCACTAGCAGTGGCGGCTCAGAACATTATTTTTCACATCGCTCATATTTGCTCGACTTCTTGAAACGTTATTTATTCCATGAGTATTTGCACGGAAAGCGTCGTAGCGTTGGTACATAAGGTTGCTCCGCTATAGCAAGAATTTAGCGTCCCGCAGGACCCTCGTTCAAGGACCAAGCAAGCCAGCGAATAGGCGAGACAATGTGCCACATGTAGGTACGAAGATATGGGTCAGGACTATTTTTTTTAGAGATTACCCTCCATATACAGGGTGTCCCAGCTATCATGCACCAAGGTTTAAAAAAAGGGAAGTTGCGTAGCTCGAAGAAAACCTAGTGCATAATGTTTGCAGTACTATGAAGAAGCGGAGAGTAATTTTTTCGTTAACGAGACCTAATTAATTAATTATAATTAATTATCTAACTCGAGAAATACTGTCCAAATCACTAAAGTGTCAATGAGGCACTTGTAGGTAACCACGAGGGGCATCTAACTACGCTATTTTCAGCGATGAACTAATTGCGTACTCATTTATTTTGACTGATAAAGGAAACCCGCGAAATATGAAAAATACCACGTGATGACGCTTACGCGCGCATTGTAAAGCAGCGTCCCCAAACAAAGCTGATTGAAAGCAACTGCTTCGCGTGTTACCCACCCGAAGAGACAGCGCATCACCTTGATAATAGCATGCATGGAAGGAGCAGCAGCAGCAAGATTCGCGGGACGCGTGTGCAGATAAGGAACAAACTCGGTCGCGATTTCTTCTTTCTTTCGTTTGTCTATTTCATTCTGGCTAACTCAGAGGCAGCCTGTTTGAGGGCGTTGCTTTAGGGTGCGCACGGAGGCGTTGTCACGTGGTATTTTTCATATTTCGCGGGTTTCCTTTATCAGTCAGAATAAATGTGTACGCAATTAGTTCATCGCCAAAAATACCGCAGATAGATTCCCCTCGTGGTTACCTACAAGTGCCTCATTGACACTTTGGTGATTAGGACAGTATTTCTCGAGTTAGATAATTAATTACAATTAGTTAATTAAATCTCATTAAAGAAAAAATACCGTCCGCTTCTTCACAGTACTACAAACATTATGCACCTGGTTTCTTTCGAGTTACGCCTTTACTCTTTTTTTAAATCTTGGTGCATGATAGCTGGGACACCCTGTATATCCAGCGATAACCTGTCTCATCCTTTTTTGGACACATGCTTCCGGCGACCATGCCGGTCTAGCACGGTCATTTTTTTCTTGAAACGGGATGCCTGTGTATTGGAACTTCCCCATTCCGTTCTGGGGAAATCTCCAAGCATTGATGAATTATTTTTTCACTTTCGGGAGGTCACAAAAAGACATGCATTATAACCACGCTGTCGTGCAGAACAACAGCAACAACAGCGAATCTTGGCCGAGTGGTGATATTTCCCGTTCAGTAGCGGTGGAGAAGTGGCTCCCTGTACCAAGTGCTGACATTTATATTTTGCTTCGTTTACAGTTAAATTTTGCGTCAGCTACGCCCCGAAGCTCCGAGAATTTTCCATTGGCAGCCAACGCTGTCAAATGACTCGCAAGTCGTAGAACCGCGTTTCTCAATCAAGAGCGTGTCGGGGACCCCTTCCGGGCTTGCAAAAGTGATGGGGGAACCCAGGATGAACTATGTTGACCCGTCGTCCTTTCTGCTTAAGCCCCGATACACGTACAAGGTGCCTTTTGTGTGCCTGGCTTTTCCGCAGAGCTGGCGTGTCGTGCAAAAAGCTGACGTTAAACCATGAGCTACGCTACACTAGCTCATGCAAAAAGGTAGCGAAGCCACCTGTTTGCGTTTCCAGCAAGGTTTACCAAAAATAAAAAATGAATGGGGATGTGGATGAAAAATTTCGGCGAGGGTTTTGCGGACACTTAAAATGTCCTAGCGGACACCTTCGGGTCCGCTGACCCTTATTTGAGAAGCACTGTCGTAGAACATCACTTTAGCGAACTCAACAAACATCTACTTGCAGTATAAGTGGGAGCCTCTTTTCCCTCTATAAGCTTAAACAAGAGTAGAGGAATTGTCTCTCACCACCAGAGTTGTCACGATCAAAGTTTTGTTCATCAAGTGGAGACGTGCTTCTTCCAGTTGCCTCGAATAGTTCGTGGTGATGTTGATTCCTCCATGCATTGTCCACTCTCCAGCCTGGAATGCATATCAAGCTGGACATTCAGAACAAAATAGAAAAGAAATTGGCTGGAACATCGATGAGTTTCCATTGATATGTGCTTTTTCGCTTGCTAATTGGTATGGTTATGAAAGCCTAATTTTCGCAACATATACCTAACATCTAAAGTATTGCACATGTCCTGGAAGAACTGAAATTACTCTTAAAATTTTGTTTGCCCTGTCAGGCTCCACTCTGCTTTTCTATTTAAGCTTCCGCTTAGCCCTAACTTAACTTTTGTTCTGGCAATCGGATGTAACTACTGATGGCTGTACATTTGGCTCACATATGCATATTTTGTGCTTTTCGTTGGAATAGGCGCTGGGTGCCGATTGTTGAGGGACGAAATTGTGAATTACGTTATGAAAATTTATTTGCGTTACTTTTGAGGAAAAATGAATTTTCAAGGCGCTACCCGGTGTTTCGGTGGAAATGTTGCCCGCAAAACTAACCAGTGGACAGTACGGTAGTACTGTCCACTGACAGTACGGTAGTACGGTACGGTAGTACGGTAGCTATGAAGCGCTTGTGCTACATAACTACATAGAGCGGTGTATGCTGCGCCTTCGGAGGGTCAGCTTCTAGGTTCACAAAGTTACCTGCGGAAAAATGGACACTGATCTAGAATAATCTAAACCGACTCCAGCGAAAAGCGTTATTTCATCACTACCGAACTGGTTCCGTCAAAGGAGATGCCAAGACATCTAAAGACGCAATGCGCCCTTGCATAGTTTTTCCTAGATATAAGAGAAATAAAGATCGGAATAGGCCTTCGTCGTGGAGAACATTCAGATTACCCTGAATACACATTTTTCGTCGGCTTAAGTATATTGTTCAGCCTCAACTATGAATTTTCTTGTATCCTTTTGCGAATATCTCGGTCTTTCTGCTTTTTGCAAGGGTATGATTCCTTTGCAAAATGTGTGTTGCACTCTTTGCAATAAATAACTCACCTGATAAACCGCGCTCGCTTTGTTTTTTTCACCCCCTTGTCCCCTCAATCCGCGCTGTTTTTTTAAACGAGTATAAACCAACTAGTCCGAAATTGAACCTTGCCGAAATACAGAAGCTAGCGAAAGACAATTGCGAACTTTTACTGGTGCGTGATGGAGCTGTATCCGCACATACTATCGCTACATGCGGTTAGCACACCAGTAATCAATACAGCATACCTCTCGGAGTCCATTGTGGGTTATTTCCAAAACCGTAAGCTTCATGTCCGTTCGGTGGCCATTAGGATTAAACCTTATGTTCCCGGTCAGGCCTTGAACATTAATCTGGAATGAAGTATACAATACATGTTAGGCAAACATTAAACACTATCTACGAGATATATACGACTAAAGAATTATGTACGAGATACATACGAATAAAGAACTATCACATAGGGAGCAGTCTTAAGAGAATCAAAGAGGGTTATGATTCTGGTTTTGTGTTGTTGAAGGAGTAAAGGGACACCGAATGAACCTGTCCAGTCCTGATTTGTTGCTTCATTGTGTTGTTAAACTCATATAATCGTTTATTTAAAACACAGAGGAAATATATTCTTAGTTATAAGTGTAAGGTGCAAAAGAAGGAAAAGCACCATGTGAACTTCGGGGTCAACACGGTGACTATATACCGCACGGACATCACACTGACCTGAAATTGCGTTTATGCTGTCAGAGTCTCGATAATTTAGTACTAAAGTAATTAATAGCACCGCTGGAAGTTTTACGGTGAACTGTTTATGGTTAGGGTTCCATGGATTTTACGCAACCTCTACAAATATTGCGAGGCGAAAGCCTTGATTCGAAACTAACTTATCGCGAATGGTGAGCAGAAATCGGTCGTAACTGTTAATTTGTCAAAACATTCCCAAAAGAAGTTATATCACATTTGGCCGCTAAGATGAGCCTATAATTACTCTATTATTTACTTATCATGAATTACTTAGTTCGCAGTGAAGTTGCACACGTTGCACAATTACCCTCTGCTGTGAATACATGGACATGTCTAAGGGAGGAATAAGGTTACAGAAAACGGCTGACACCCTTGTTTCATCAAGAGTGTCCCCCAGAGAAGAATTTGACAATTCGCCGCTAACGTACCTCCGTCGTTTCGGTGAGTTTTATTTACTTCTTACGATCAGTTAGTTCACAGGGAATTGGTAAGCATTACAGGATTCTTGTCTGCTATACATACATTGGCTTCTACGGGAGGGAAATGGACAGCCTTATATGTTTGTCTGCTGGGCGTCGACTGGGCTTCGACTGGGCTTCCTTCCGAGTTTCATTAAGTAATCACAACGCCGTAGTCACTGCCGTTGTTAAACAAGGAGGAAAATAAGTGTCGGTATATTCTCTAACCATGTGTGAGACGTGTTTAAGTCCAGGCACTGTTTACCAAAATAAAAGGTCTTCACAATGAATATTGTAACGCCCATTTATAGCTGTGCGTTGTCAAAACCAACGTCACGAAATTCTCCAAAGGGGATGGTGGCAAAAAACCGGCACTTTTGACTCGCTGTTCTTGAGAAAAAACACGGTGGTTGCTCGTGATTGCTCGAAAAAGGTTTGAACACAGCCTTCCCGCACCAAGTTATAACTAATTTCAAAGTAGTAACAGAGTGTGTACAACTCTAGCTAGCGTCACTGAGCCGCTGAAACGCAAACTGCCGACGAAGCTCAGTGGTGCCGCCGCGTTGCAAAGCTCCCAATGCGACGTAACTACTATGCGGGACAGAAGCGTGGCTAGCGACTGCAGTTAGCCCAACAAAACCACACGTAGAAGGCGTTCACATCTAAGAGAAATAAACCAAGGCCCCTTAAAAGGTGGCGATGTGCGGCATGCGACGCTGACGACACGTTGAGCTGCGGCGTACCGGCTACTCTACGGCTGTCCATGTGGCAAGTCGCTGCAGTATTTGCGTTCTGTTCATGAACACGAAGTAGGCCTACAACTGCGGCTATTTTGTGTTTATTTGTATGTTCACTTGTTTGTGTTGTTTATTACTACCCCTGTTTTTATATCTTCTTTATTAAAACATCAAAAGGTGGTTCAATATGCTGCCTTATCTTTTTTAAAATAGTTTGAACGCCACACCTAGTGCACAGACGCTACGGCAAGATGACGGTATCACTTCATTTCTTGCTTTTAGCTTCGTACGAACTATCTGGATCCTCCTGATCGCTCATGACTCGTTTCCAGCTGAGTCGGCAAAGCACCAAACCGTTATCCATGTCAGTCGTGTTCGGTTTTCGTCATTTAGGGCTAACGTTTCGGCTTGTCGCGACTTGTAGGCCCCATTTATCATAATGGTGCAGTACTGTGGTCAGACGCACTAGTCACTCACCATGCGCATGTACTTGACGAATGAATTGCCCTGTGACCAGGGCTCCTCTGTTTCGCACGACAGCGGCCGCACTTGTATCTTGGGCCCGTTGTTCGGCTGCAGGTCTCGAAGAGCGGTCGCGAAGAGCCGCACGGCGTCGTACATGAGGGCAACCTTGGTCTGTGCAGAGCAGGAGAGTAAAACATGATATGTGTCAAGGGTGACGAAGTACCCGCAGGGTCAATTCGAAGGGTTACAACAGGGATCACCCTTTGGGGAGAAATTGCAGACAGAAACATGGCCACCTAATGCCAGTATACTATGTTTGCATGTTCACGAGATAAAGCAACTCCACCGTGCATCAAACTGCCTTTTCGCCCGAAAAAATCCAAACCGCGCTGTCTTTTTTACACAAATTCTCGACACAACAGGCACAACGTCGTTTTCATTATTTAGAGAGTCCTTGCTTTCATTTTTTCTGGAAATAGAGTTGAAATTGAGCCTAGTACTTTTGGATTGATTGATTGATTGTAGGTTTTAACGCGCCGACGCAGCGCAGGCGATGAGGCTCGCCGTAGTACTTTTGGATGCTGTTTCAGCAGACATTGATCACAGAGCTAGCTAGAGAAAACCAACTTTTCGTAAACCTTTCCTACTAGCACAGAATTTGGCTTTTAACATGTTGGGAAATCCCATATAGTCATTCAGTAAGGGCGCGTATATGTGCTGCTTTACAACATTAGCGCTCAATACAATGCCGGACAAGCAGATCAAAGTCACACTTGTCCTTCATGTCATCGGAATGAGTGGAAATTTTCTTAAGGAAGATTAACAAAGTTTCGAATTTTACCTAAGCTACCCACGAAAGCAGGCACCAAACAATATCGCCTTCCCCAAAATATAAAACAAAAAAAAATTAAATAAGAAGTCAAATTCGCCTAATTCTAAGCAAACTATGCGGGTTATAATGTATGCTTATCCTCCGATCACAACTGTGAAACTATGGCAGTTTACAGAATCGTCGGCATGTTGAAGGGCAGCAATTATCCCGATCTCCTGACGACGTCATGGGTAGTGAATAGGCAGCAAGGTTTGAAACAAAAATGCCGTTTAACACTCTATACTTTGCGACAAAATGGCAGCAAAACTCTTGTGCTAGGCACCATCTTTTTAAAAGCGAGAAAGTACGCTGTGGCTCAGTGGCTAAGGCGTTGCGCTGCTGAGCACGAGGTCGCGGGTTCGATTCCCGGCCGCGGCGGCCGCTTTTCTGATGGAAGCGAAACGCAAAATCGCCCGTGTGTACGAGATTTCTGCGCACGTTAAAGATTCGCAAGTGGTCAAAATTAATCCGGTGCCCTCAACCATGGCGCGCCTCATCGCTTGTGTTGCGTCGGCCCGTTAAACACTACAATCAATCAAAAGCGAGAAATTTGTGGCGCATATAGCTGTAGGAACAGTCAATATATCTTTTTATTTGGCATTGCTGTTGTAGGTGCTCTGAAACAGAAGTACACAAATTCCGCCGAGTAGTGCAGTATCAGGTTGTAATTTGATCCCGTTCCGCGGGGCAGACTCCACCTTTAATCCAGGGTAGAAAATGCTGTAGAGCTGCATACGTTATCATCTGTAAGATTCACGAATGTATCTCGACTAGGATTTATCTGCCCCTTGTTAAAACGTGGCTGTTGTGAGTAGTAGCTTCAGCCTATTATGTCAAATATGACCCCCCCCCCCCAATATTCATTACCACGTCATGTACAGAAAACAAGGTTAGGCCCGTTCCCATCGAAGGAAAGTAATGCAAAACCGCGTCGTGTTAGCTGAACAGTGCATTAATACAAGACTTTTGATAACAGTGGGATAATAATAAATACTAAAATAAGAACAGAGGTGAAATCACCGCTAAGAGGCTGAAATATTGATTAAGGTTTTCGGGGGTCAGATTTCCCACTTACCGTGAGGTTCTTGAAGAAGGTTCGTTGAGCGCATGGAAAAAGGAAAGAACAAAAGAATGGGACAGTTAGACATCGCATCAACATTTGTGAAAGGAAATATTCTGCGGATGCGTACTGAGCGGTTTTCCATTAACAAAGCCTTCGATGAAGCCCTTTTGTCATTGGAAGAGTACTTATGAGCCCACCAGCGACGCCAAAAATGTTCACTGCGCTCGTCGAATTCCGCACAACCTGCCACAGTTGTACGGACGGGCAGATGGATGATGACCTAGTCTCTGCAGAAACCCTTGCTTCGATGAATCCAGTTTCGTAATCTAGAATGCATGTGGGCCAATTCTGTTCCACACCTCCTTCACCAATTGCTGGAGCTTAGTTTCCGGCTTGATATGTGTTCTTAGCCAGCATGTAATAATGCGAACTATGTGCCGACCGGCCAGCGTATCGCCTTTGTGCAGCAATAATATAGCTTGCCCAAGCTGAGAAAAGATTGCCAAGCTTAGACATGATGGGCTCAACCATGACCATGATAGGCGTGGTGTTGCATGGTGTGGTTTCTAGACAAGATATTCACCATTGTTGAGCTCTACTGATTCAACGCACGCTGTTGCTTCTTCCGTTAGCTAGTAGTTCGTAACGTTAAGTATTCGCCCTCCCCGAAGCATCCATGTTCAACTATCGCGCTATTTCTCATGTGGCGTAATGTGTGGCGGATTTTTAAGAGTATTAGTCTCAGACTGCTACTCTTCTATTTCTTTTAGCAACCTCCCACTACACTGATTGATCAGTTACTATAGTACTGAACTACTTTTGACTTAATTTTTTGCTTGAGTCTCATTAAGGCTAAATTACAAATCGATATTTCAGTAAATGAGAGAGATATTAAAGTTTTTATTGTGTATTTATGCATTGATTCGGGACGTCAAACATTGTGAGTCATTTTGATGCACCACTGGCCGTGAGAATTTTTGTGGCAGTTTTCTCACAAAATTAGCACATAAAACACATTCTACGTTAATACGATGGCCCAATATGGCATTCCGCCGTGTACGTTCGAGGTGGCGCAATTTGAAAGTGCTTATACATTAGAAACCGCGAAATCTTTCAGCCCAGTTCGTCAGACTCGATCCAGACTCCGAAGGCGACTGCTGACATGATGACTGCCGCCGGTTCACAAATACCGCCACACCTGCTCTACACCGGTATGGGCTCACTTTAAACTACTAGATTGTAATACCCCTTTTTCCGCAGCAACACACTTGTGCACAATCAGGTGTGCATTTACATTATGAGTGGAGTACCTAAGCGGGCACTGCGTGCATGGCTTTAAGGACTCCCGGACGGTTTTCCCATTGCCACGAAAGAGTAGGTAGAAGTACAAGGAAGTGTTGGTTTATTAAAATAAAATGTTGCTTGATTGGATAAATAGGACGGCTTTAAAGCAAGTGCAAAAAAATTCATATTCCCCCATAGAGATCCTAAAGGTACTCTGAAGTGAATTTATAAAGCTGGTATTTGAGCATACCTGACGGTGAAATACTCTCGACCCGACAAAACAGAACGCCTGTTCTTCACGCCTACCGATAGGAGTAGGGTAACTTGCGCTTATAAAGGGGCTTGGTGTTTTCTCGGTATCCTAAGTTTTCCTGCAAAACCATGTATATAAGTGACACTCGACGGACGCATACGAGGTCGATAACCGAAAACATTCCATCGCCCGATCGCCCATGACCATGGTAGTTGATAGTCGCCCATGATAGTTCAGTCTAGGGGCACCTCTTCCCCAGCCGAGACGGTAACTTAATTTTCTATGTACAGAAGCAAAACAGTTTTGATCGCGTCTCACATGACAAGGGATCCACAAATTCCGGCATGCGGACCAGATTCGTTTCGAAATATCCTTACGCTCTCCCCCAGAGATCCCTACCGGCAGACACCAAAGGGGCATTCTAAACACATACTGGCGCTTATTATTAAAAGTATTCATCACGTGCAGGAAGAGTCTACATTGCACACGCGGTGCAGGTCCACAGGGCGGCATGCCCCGGAAGGCTCCCCGAAAGGCTCCTGGTCCACCTTGCACAGATTAGGCCGGGGTAGTTGTAGGCGCTTTAGACTCTGAGCTCCGTCAACGCCTCTTGCAGATGGAAATGGCATGATGTGTAAAAAAAAAGTGCTCCACTCGATTTGCAGCCGTAGCCTATACTTGGTTTCCTCGCTCAACTTCTGGAAATTTGTCGCAAAATGCAGACCCTTTACCCGGTAAAAATTCTCCTCCTTGTCGCCCTTTTTTATGTATCGCAGCCTGCGAGTTATCCAGTCGCGTGCCACTTCGTCGAAATCCTTAGCGTGGACGTCGACCAGGCGGAAGGCGGAAATGTTGGTTCCGCCGTACTGGAAGTCCTCCAGGTCCACCGTGTGGGCGTCCTGCACAGGTGGGTAGAAATTATTCCTCAGTACACCGCTATTCCGAGAGCGGAGCACCCTGACCAGAAAGACAACACCACGACAACAGACAACATCACGGGCAACGCCACGAGAAGATGGCAAGACGAAACATTTGCTTGTGTAAACACTTGCGTAACTCGAGGCACTTGCTGACGCTAGCCTTTAGTGCCTACTCAGAACAGTTTCATTTCTTGTGGATAAAGGGAGAGTTAAGAAAGTAGCTATTATTCCATCAGGGCGACCTCTGCAAACATTCTGCGCACGACAACAGAAAGTATACACGGTGAGCGCTAATGACGACGTATGAAGTTGTACTGCACAACACTAAGAGAAAGCCGAAAGTTAACTTAACAAAAATCCCAGAATGGGCAGGAATCAAACAACGGGCCGTGTGTGCTGTGCCGCTTTTGTTAGCATAATTTGAGACCAGTTTTTGTGCTCACAGCGCAAATGCAGGTGCCCATGTCGTCGGCACCAGCTAGCGCCAACAACTACCACTGGCTCTACGATGTTATCAAAAAGGAAAACCTGCTTATCTTCTTCCCGTATTTTGTCGTGTTTTGCAAGTTCTCATTATTCTGTCATACGAATTGAGCCATGAATCCGTAACTGGTCTCAGCGTAACGAAATCTCTGAATGCTCTAAAGCGAATCCTTGTCCGCTAACTGTCACGTAGCCGGAAATGACGCTAGATTCTTGTTGAAGTTAAAAGTTTATTGGAGCGAACTTGTGCCGACTATGCAAAGTATAAAAAAAGTGCAAACGATGAAGAAGGAATCAAAAAGTGCCGGGTACAATCAAGCGTCAGCGATTTTAATGCCGCGTCATTCGGTCCAGGTGCATTTACCTTGGCGCGCTCTCCTTTCAAAACAAAACAAAACGTCCAGTTACGTTGTCGGTGAAGCAAGAACAGTTTAGGTGAGTAGTGAAGGGGTCGCATCGTTTCCACATCAAACGAGATAGCCAGGCGTGGCTAAAAGAAGGAACACACTCACATTCAACTTTTACCACGGGAGAAGATAACATAAGATAGTTCGCGGCAATATCTTAAATTCTACCACTCTGGACAACCAACTTGCATCAGGTTTTGTTAAAGAACTGAATGATGGTAACGGCTCGTTTACGAACGGAACGTATGGTAACGAATCATTTACGAAGCAATTTAAAGCCAAATGTCACTTTTCATATATATTCCAGCAAACAAGCTGCGTTGTGTTTTTTTTTGTAAATCAAGGTTTCTGAACCATCCTTTTCAAGATGGGAATATTATCTTTGCGGCGGTTCTGTATCTTTTGTCGTCATTTTATCGAAAAACAATCCCCTCATGAAATTAAACTACCGTAATTACCCGATTCTAACGCGCACCTTTTTTTCGGAAAAATAGGCCGAAAAATCGCATGCGCGTTAGAATCGGATACAAAACCGAAACTGCCGAAACAGCGAAAATTTCGTCCCACCCATCGCCATCGCCATCTCAAGATGGGGCCAAAGCCTTCAGCAACATGGAGGAAGACTTCCTCCATGTCTAGCAACAATTCTTCGAACGGCGGAAGCATAAGCGCCTATGGTTTTCTTTCGGCGTTCACAGAAATCGTCAAACCGTACCACTTGCGCACTTGATAACAGCAATGGCAGCAGCAGCCCTCGCGCGTTCAAAACAAGCGGTCGGCTGAAGCTTGCGGCTCTGGAGAAGCTCGCGGGATGGGCGTGCGAGGCGTGGGCCACGATCCCATCGACCATGGTTGAACGTTCGTTCAGAAGTGTGGCATCGCGAACGCTCTTGACGGCACCGAGGAAGAGATGTTGTGGTCAGCGGAAAGCCACGAAGAGTCAGATGAGTGAGATTACTTCGGGAAATAAATCGGCCATTTCTCCCGCATTCGTTTATCTGGGTTTATTATAAAGTTCTGTGCGCGTTACAATCGAAGGTGAAAGTTTTTTTGTTTTTGTTTTTTTGCCAGGAAAATGGGGTGCGCGTTAGAATCGGGGGCGCGTTAGAATCGGGTAAGTACGGTAATACTAAACTTTGCCTTAATTACCCATATCATTGACTGCTAAAAACCACCAGTTCTTATTAATTAGAGAAAAATAAGGACCTGTAGAAAAATTACGGGAACCCATCAGTTTTCCTTTTACAATTGCAGAAAAGACTCAAGAGGGCAAATTATCAGTTGATGAAGACACGCTTTCCTAAGGCAAGAAATAATCAGGATTTCTGCAAGCGTTCCAAAGAATGATTCTTTGAACTTGTAAAGACTAGGGAAGTGAAGGTGCAAAAAAATCAGATTTAAAAACAATTCTGTAATTGAAAGTCAGCTTAACCATTTCGGCCGTAGTGCACTTTAGCTAGGACATTAACCAAAATTGTGGTAGCAATTTGAGAACAAAACCGAAACAGCTAGTTTTCTCAAAAATAGTTCGTCAAGGTTGTTTTTTGATGATACAGTTTTTTGCTGCATCCGAACGCTAGAAAGCGGAAGGAATTGCAATGAAGAACAGGCTGACATCGGGGCTACCAAGACCAAAGTTCTAATTTGGTGACATGGCGGTAAATCTAAATATACTTCCACTGCCAGCTTTATTTTCAAATGTGGGCTCAGGGCTTTCCAAAATGTAGAAAAGCAAGCAAAAAACAATTCTGCAGGTATATGAAATTTTAATAGCCTGATGACCGAATTAATGCCATGCTTGTAATTCGCTAATTTGTATCAGAAGATTAATTTTTGCTTTGTATGCTTATAGAGACCAAATATTGAAGGAAACACACATGAAAAAAAAATTTCATTGCAATAAAAAAAAATAGGGCTGAAAGGGTTAAACTGTCGTTCCCACTTTTGTTAAGTCATTTGTATTTCGCACGGTCCTTTTGTGCCCGCTACCGAAATTGAGGAGGCTTGCACTTACTAGTGACGTTATAAAGTAGTTGTGGTACTCGGACATCATATCCACCTGCTGAGCCTGAAAAAAGAAAAAAAAATAGTTAGTAGTGGTTTCTGACGTTGGTAAAATTACAACGCCAGGTTGTAAGGCAGACAGCTGAAACACAAGGCAGTTGGGCAGCTGGCAGGCCAGCATTTAAGCAAGATGCAAAATCTGAGCTTCTGTGGCACGACGCAAGCAAGTCAGGCGAGCGACGCAGATTGTCTCTCAGCATACAAATTAGTTCGCTGCAAAACGGGGGTTCGGTGTGCTCGGCGTTTTAGCGTGGAGAAACCCGTGGCAGGCAAAAGGCAAGTGAATTCCAACATTTCGCGACGCATCATGTGCTTCGCTGGCCGCTACTTCACGGGCGATTCCCTAGATGGCGCAAGCTGGCCTAAGGCACGTACCATCGCTTTCCCCTACGTCATTAGAGGAGACAGCAATACGCGGCCGGAGACACCAGTTTAGCTCCGGCGAAGCGGTCGTGCCATGCGTTTTCTTCACCTTCTGTGGTTATTTGTCTTATTTTTTTAACAAGGTAGCGATTATGCCTGAAGTAGTTTTGTGCGAGTCTTATTTAAATGCAACCGAAAAGATTGAAAAAAGTAATTTGCTGCGGTTGTCATAAAATAGGAAGTTTTCGTTTTCTGCTTGAGCTGAAAACAAAGCCTCAATGTGTGAAGGCATCATGAAAGGGTTTAAATGGCTGTATTAGTGCCCTAGCTGGCAACTCCAGCGGCCGTGGGCCACACGAAAAAGAATTCTTACCAACGTGAAACAATTCTTTTCTGATATACACGTGGTCGCTAAAATTCACGCCTCCTCGTTTTATTGCCTCAAAAGACATCGCGAACCATGTAACTAAGAAGCACATTTACACCCTTTCGGTCGCATATACGTAGTATGCGTGACTACAAATGGTAAACACTTGGATATTTAAAAAGCATAGCGTAAGGTTGTGTCCAACTACGACACAACCAAGAAAAATCGGCCGAATGCTTCGTTTTCAGTCGGGTCTTCGTTTGCAGTCGTACTCCGCTCATCGTATATTACGAACTATAAAATACTGGCACTAAATTATAATTATTTTTCAAGAGTTCGAATTCGGCAAGTAACATGTGCTGCGTATGTTTTAAATGGGCAAGCGCCGATATCGCAGATAATTTTAAACCTTTGCTGAGTTTTTTTGCCTACATAATATGACGGGCGTTTTAAAGTCGGTTAAGGCGGGAAGGCCGCATGTACTCGATAAGCGTCGCAGTGTCCAGAAAAGTATCGATTTTTTAGATTTCTACGTGTCATCAGGTCACAACTTCCGAAGGACGATTGATATTTCTAGACCGGCACCTCTGACAAGGCTGTCGTTTTTCAACAGTTCTAACTAGCATTCAATTCAATTCAATTCAATTTTATTCAGGGATGTATACATATTTACATATGGGTTGTAATACAGACGGAGGTCCCAAGACCGAAGCCGTACGCGGGACCTCCGATGACGATACACAAAATATTACGAGCGACGTTAAAAAAAATAAAAAGGTATACAGAACTATTGAACCATAAAGAACTACATATACAAAGCCAAACTATAAAACTATACAGAACTATTGAACAATACATAACTATGTTTTCAGAGACAAAATATAAAACTAAATAGAACTTCAGATACAGTTATAACAAGTAGTAGATTTCAAGCAAAATATAAACAACGAGATACAATAAAAAATGGAACATTAATATACCACAAGAAATTTAAATGTCAAGCAGGTAGTTCCTAAGTACAGTTTTGAACTTATAGAAAGAATTTGTTTTAATATAGCTGGGTAAAGAATTCCAAAAAGATATCGCTGAAAACTGTATTGTATGCTTACCATAATTAGTTCGAATCTTCGGAAGCAAGAAATTGTTTTGACTCAAAAAACGCGTGTTATTCGTATTAGTAATCATGCGAACCGGGAAAACCTCTAATACGAGTTTGCGATTAAGAATTTTGAAAAATAAGATACCGAGGCTGTACCGATAAATTTGAGTTAGAGGCAAAACCCGAAGTTGTTGAAATAGTGGAAAGGAAGAAGATCGACGGGGTGCAGAGTTGATGACGCGAATAGCTTGTTTCTGTAATGTAACGAGGGGTGACAAATGGGTGGCGTAAGAGCTACCCCAGGATGTTATACAGTAGGTTAAATGAGAGTGAACGAAAGCAAAGTATAAGCCCAGAAGGATTTGAGTGTTAAAATACGGACGCGCCCGAATCAATGCCCTTATACCGAAAGACGCCTTTTTAACAATTGAAATTACATGCTCATCAAATTTAAAGTTCGAATCAATGACAACGCCTAGAAAGTTAGTACGGCTGCAAAAGGCAATTTTTTTAGAATTTAGATAGAGACTTGAAAAAGTAGGAAGTGTCTTGTTAGGGGAGCAATAAAGCATAAAGCAAGTTTTACTAACGTTAATGGATAGTTTATTTGATAAACACCAGCGCTGTAGTGAAAACAAGTCAGCTTGCAATTTAGACACTAAATTACTAACATCGTTATCACTGGAGAAGATAGTTGTGTCGTCGGCATATAAGATACATTGTGAAGTTGTTAAGCACTGAGGCAAGTCATTAATGTACGTCAAAAATAGAAGAGGCCCCAAGATTGACCCTTGGGGTACACCTTTGTTAATATTAGCCGGGTGTGACGTCTGGCCGTTAACGCAGACTACCTGACGCCTGTCTGAAAGAAAACTTTTTAAAATAGTTAGAGCAGGTCCGACAATGCCATAAAGCTCTAGTTTCTTTAAAAGAATGCTATGGTTAATCGTGTCAAAGGCTTTAGATAAATCAATGAAAACGGAGCCAGCATATTTACCACAATCAATAAATGACTTAATTTTGTCGGTGAAACAAGCTATCGCGTTGTCAGTGGACAGGCCACCGCGAAATCCGAACTGACAGCTAGTAAGTATTTCAAATTTTGTTAAATACCGGGAGAGTATTAGTTCGATTAGTTTTTCTAACACTTTATCTAGAAACGAGAGGATGGAGATGGGTCTGTAGTTTTCAATAGAGCGATGATCACCCTTTTTGAATACGGGGACTACTTTTGCCAATTTTAGTTGATTTGGAAACACACCGGTCTGAAAAACTAGATTAAAAATGTGACTAAGCGTAGCGGAAATAAGATTACAGGCAAACTTGATATGCGCCCGTGTATACCATCTATTCCTGGGCCTTTAGCCTTTAGAAGTCGAATAACGGACTCAACTTCTTCTGGAGAGGTAGGGCGAAGATAAAAGGATTGAGCACAACGAGGAAATGCAGACGAATATGTATAAGAATCAGATTCTTGGGTAATATTTGCAAAATAAGTGCTGAAGGCATTAGCAATAGCCTTTGGTTCAACAATACAGGAATCATTATAAATTATTGAAGTAACTGCTTTGTTTTGACTCGTGTTGTTCAAAAATTCATTAAGTATTTTCCACTTTTTTTTGGTGTCATGACCGCACAATTGGATCTGACGCTCATAATATTGTTTTTTAGCACATTTAAGTAGGGATGATAAAGTTGAAGCGTAGCGTTTGTATCGTTCTTTAAGATTAGAGTTGAAAGGTTTACGCTTCGTTTTCTTAAAAAGATTTTCTTTCTTGCGCAAACACCGTAGAAGCGCTTCAGAAAGCCAAGGGCTACGGGGAGCGTCGTATCGCCTGTTGGAAGATTTTACTGTAGTGCAGCTGATTACAGCGTTCGTAAAAATTGAAATAAACTTTTCCATAGCAGCATCAGGATCAGTAAATGAGTACAGACTAGACCAACTGACGTTTGAAAGAGCATCGATGAATTTTTCTTTATCAAAAGTAGATCTGTACTCAAATTGGGGACCGTTATTTGTCTTACTGATTTGCAAAAATACTGATTTGCAAAAATAAGCATTGCGCACGTTTTATCCCGTGGCTTCCAAGAATGACGCCGAGTTACAAATGTAAGTGCGAATGGTCTTACTTAAAGTTTTTCACGCTTCTTGGAGAATTCGTGTGTGCACTGAGAGCGATTTTCTCGAATTTGGGTTCTAACCCCGCAGTGATAGCAGCTTGAGCTAACCGGAATTAGTTCCACGATTTTGCGTAATTATGTTGCTCTTCCGGGACCCTTTGTCTACCGTAGCATACGCATCTCAAGTGAACTTTTTGTCACCCGTATGAAGTTGAGGATGAGTCAAGTTTTCATTGCTGAAATGAAACCTGTAGCGTTGCAAGGAGACGGGAAGATCACCAATTTTACATAAACAACCACTTACTCTGTCGTGTCACAGTAAGCCTTCTTATAAATCCGCACTGAAACATTCGTGCCCAACGTTGTATGCTGTGCCACAACCTTTTCTGCAGCCACTCAGCACGTACCCTCTGCCTTAAACAAGCTCCATTAAACATGCCCAGAACCATTGACGCGTGTGGGAGTAAATACTGATGCTGTTGTATAGTGGATGCAGAGCTATCCCTCACGTGCTTCAGCGCCGTGTGGATGCGCTCGGTGGGCACGTCGAGGACAATATTCTTGATGCCGCTGCGGCCGATGTCTTTGAGCACCTTCCGGTATTCCACTCCGGGCTCGAACTGCCGGACCACGACTTTGCGCTCACGCATCAGGGGATCCTTGAGAATCTCCTGCAGACGGATCAGGGCTGGGCACACGCGCATTGCGTTTAAGAACCTCGAATTACACTTCGGTGACCAATTATACTTAAAAGTTACAACGTCTTAGGTAACGCTCACTAGCGTATTCACCACTGAAAGTACCACCACGCCTTGTGTGTCATTTATAGTTTACTGGGTTTCTATATCAAGTTTCTGGTCAACCCCAAGCCTTCTAGCTCAAACCCTGAGCTTATATCCTGCCAAAACCCAGTGTTTCCTTTGTGAACCGAACACGCCGATCGTACATACTGTCGCAGATTGTTCGCCAAGATACTAATTGTGCACCCATCTAACGTGAACATCGACCTCCAGTTCTCATAATAACTTAGTATAAACTAACGCTTAAAGCAAAGATATTGACGCACAACCGCAGGAAGAATTTCTTCTAAACCCCATTTTCGGGCAAAGCACTACTTGTTCATTGCGTACTTGTGCACCGGTCTGAAAGAAGAGGTCAGTAAGCCTTAAAAAAGTTTAATGTATCCCTCTTTTTGAAAACGAGTACAATACGTTAGGCAGAATCGCCACGGGCGATTCGCCGTGAGCATTTTTGTGCAACGAACCATTACAATGACTATACCGCTATAAAAAATTAGCTGCGTATCTGCTCCCTCCATTGCAAGTGTCTACAAAAGACGATAGTCGTCTGGCGCCCCTGCCAAGTAAATGCCTCCCTTCTCTTTCCCCCTCACCACTCATGCAGTTGCTCCCCCGTCTCGGTACACCCAAGATAAACACGCTAGATGTCTGCTCAAGTCAATTAAATTTACCGCGTTCCACTGCTCCAGGCCGGGTGCTTCGACGCCAGCGCTGCCGTACGGTGGAGACGCGCGTGAATGGAGGCACCCTACTATAACGTTCATAGAACCCCGTTGCCCTGCTCAAAGTGCGTTCGAAGCGGAACGCGGAGCCTATCTAGTGGAACCTTTCGTTGCTGTTGCCGTTTAATTTCTTGATTTCCGCCAGGATCTACAGTGGCGCGGGCGACAACCGGAGCAGTGAATTTGTTTTCCGCCATGAATGTACTATTGCATTTGCTATCGCCAAAACCAAGCATCCATGAAGTTTTCAATAAAGGAACACTGCAAATATCACTTATGTATTGATTTTTTTACCGGCTATTTCCGGAATGTTTTGTTCTTGTTCAACAATGTTGACAAGTATAAACAATGATACCAGACTTTGACGTCTAGATTTGGCGGTGAATATATAAACCTATTGCGCAGATTCTGTTCACTTGGGACGGGCGACGGAATCGGGTTACAGACAGACAGACAGTCTTTAAAAACGGCATGCGGCAGCTGCGGGACGACGTTTTCTTTTGAGAAGCTTGTCATCTGTACGTGGCAGTCGCGTGCGATTACATATCGGGACTGTGGCAAAACGGTTTTGTATAAGGCCAGATGTACGCGGCCTCATAACGCGGGAAGCAGACAAAGAATGACATCGAACTAAAAATGTAGCAAGACTCCCGCCAGGTGATCTGCATGCGCCCTTGTAGAATCATCCACCCCATGGCCTGAGGGACAGGCGTTGTGAAAACGGCGGTTCTCACCATCGCTTTCTTCGTAGAGGACGGCGAAGGTGCGCCAGTCCTTGTGCTTGATGAAGTCCAGGTACGCCTTGCCCAGGGCGGCCGGGTGCGGGAACAGGTTGACCGAGTGGTTGTCGGGCCGCGCGCGGTAGTCCCAGCGCGTCTCCATGTGCGGCACGTCTAGCACGGCGCAGGCAGAGCGCACCGCGGCGCTCGCCTCGCCGGACTGGGGCCCGAATACGGCCGCCACGCCCTCCTCCAGAAGGGCGCACACCTTGCGGGACGCCTGCGCCATTGATTGTTCATTTAATCTAACGGCGGGTGTGGTGGCGAAGTTTATTACTAATAATTCCTTTATTTTCCATGTTTTGAGATGACTGATGTAAGGAAAAAATAACTGTACGGCTTAACTAGATTTCCCTCTTCTGCCCCACCAATGTGATGTACAAAATGACACGTTCAAGTTTTAGGTAGCGTCCAGGGCAAACATGAAAGAGCCCAAGTAAAAGAAAGAAATATCACAAATAAGAGGAAAACAAGCAATCAGCAGTTTTGCAATAATGGGAAGCGCGAAAAGCAATTGTGCCCTGAAAATTCCGACAGGAAGCTATAGTGCTACCACGAAAGAAGAGCTGAAATTTTTTGTGCGAGTAATCAAAGTAAGCCCTAAATTTGCGTTGCCTGTCATTCGGTAATATATGAACTTTGGGCCACCCATCGCTTTGTAAGTAAGGACAATTGTCTGCCTTAGTTATCGCTTTCATTCGTAAAGGGCAAAGGTTTTCTTACCAAAAAAGAGAGGATACGCTCCTTGGTTACAGAATTTGTGAGCGCGGTGAACTTCTTGGTTTTTGTATTGCGTCGTTCACACAAAGGTTTATTTTTCTATGTAGGGTAGTTTTATTTCTATAGCATAGTTTGTACACGTTAAAACACGTTGAAAGTACGAAACTCTCAAATGGCTGCTTCTTCGCACTCTGAAAGCTTTACGTTTAACCAGAAAAAATAAAGATCCCAAAAGTATTTTTCTCTCGACTATTCTAGACGAGATTTTTTCAGGCTTCAACTTTACCCCCTGCGTTGTCAGATTGAATACTTGTAAATGTGTCTTGCTATATCTAGATTGCATACCCCAGCTGTCTTCTGCCTTTGTCTTCTACACCCACGTATCATAAGTACTTAGATTGCCACCCTTTAATGCTCGGTCACACTGGAGGCCAGTTCAGTCGGCCGACACCGTGTCGATGAGCTGTCGCCGCCCGTGTCGGCAATCGGCAACCGATGCCGACAACCGGCCAACCGTCGGCGCCAGCGAGCAACCGGCAGGGACTCGGGGTCTCCATTCTGTCGACCGACTCGCCCGTCTCACCACGCTGACAACCACCACGCGACCGCGCTCCTTGCCGCACCGCGTTGGATCTATTTCACTCTAGAGTCTACGCCGACTCAGCGCCTTGCATGTCTCATTGAAGAAAACATTTCGAAACAAGTGCGGGTCCTCGAATGGCTCTTTCCGCCACTGTAATGTGTCGAGGTGCTGAGACAGTACGCACCTGGAAAGAGTCCAGTCGCTCGGTGTGTTCCACGCGCGCCAGTAGCCGTGAGCCGGCCGCCACAAACTGCGCACCGGGCTCACCCAGGCCCATGGTGTTCACGCGATCCACGGCGGAGCTGAACGCCATCTCCAGCACATCGTCGCCCGTCTCGAAGATGCCGCCTGTGATGAGGAGCCTCTTTGACTACCAGTGGTGATCTCGCGGTTTGCTGGGGATACATCGCATCCTCTGGTGCACGTACAAACTAGATACCCTTAATTTGCGTGTGCCGCATAATGCGTCTTGTCTAAGGATTCCCTTGTACTGAAGGTACTATTTGGATCTGCTTGATTCTTAACACACGCAAGGTGCGCGGGGAGACGGTTCTACGGAACAAGAAGGACACTTAATTTAGTAGCACTTGTTGTTGGGCGAGTTCGTGCATCTTGTTGAATAAACCCGGGCTGTGCGCCAAAAAACAACACACACAGAAAAGACGGGACAAGCGCTTGTGCTGTCCTTTCTCTGTGTGTTGTTTTTTCGCGCAAAGCCCGCGTTTATTCAACAAAAGGGCCACTGCCGTGGAAAACATGAGTGCCCTCATTGCATGTGCTACAATTTCATCTTTCATCCCCTACACGTGTCACAAGAACAGTATAACAACGCCTTCGCTTGGATGATTGCGCATACGCTATGCTCAGCTCAACATTTCAACGTCGTACAGAAACGTGCATCTGTACACTACGTCCTGATAGCGATATTGCAAAGACCAGGTGGGTAAACCAAGCATAACCAAAATACAAAACAAATGCACCGCAGTCAATTCTCGTTTTAAGCCGCAGCCCTTTTTTTGGAATCATATCGAAACCAACCAATTTTGATGTCGGCCAGGGCGGACCAGCTGGATGACAGCAGAAGCAGAAGAACCCACATGGTCACGCAGCAACCACGAGGCGTCGCTCAGCCCAGGGCGGTCATGTCCTGCAAGAAGATTATTAATTCCGTGAAATTCTGAGAAGACTTTAGGGTAGAGGTCTTAGTCAGCCAGTTTAGGAGAAGCCCCCGAGGTGGAGTACGTCAGTTTCGGCGAAGGGAACATTTGATGTCCTCCTGAAATTCTGCCGTACGGTTACAAAGGAAAGCTATACAGCTTTGTTAGAAACTGTGTCAGAAACAGCTCTGTCAGAATCTGTGTTCACTTACTCAATCCGAATTTCAGCTACCGTGTTGTGGAAGCTGCAAAGATAATTTTTCGAGTTGCCAGTCATAACTGGCCGGTTTTGCTACTCCGCGTGTGACTCGTTGATGAGGGGTTCCGTGAGCTTAGAACAATAGTTACTACTTGAGACAATCATACATACTCGTACGCCGGAAATGGTCTAAAATTTAACATTTACGAAAGAATAGAAATCTGGCAAAATGTTCCGGATTTTGGGATTGACCTAGTAGAGTTTCGTTTAGTCAACTACGATATACAATGGTAAAGCAAGATTGCGGGCTAGGTCATTGATTTGATTAATTGTAGGATTTAACGCGCCGACGCAACGCAGGCGATGAGGCACGCCGTAGTTGAGGGCTCCGGATTAATTTTAACCACCTGGGGATCTTTAACGTGCACCGAGATCGCGCACACACGGGCTTTTTGATTTTCGTCTCCACTAGAAAAAAGGCCGCCGCGGCAGGGAATCGAACCCGCGACCCCGTGCTCATCAGCGCAACACCTTAGCCACTCAGCCACCGCAGCGGGTCGGGCTAGGTCTTTATTTATTTAGTAATACTGCTAACCCCAATGAAAGAGGTTGTGGCAGAGTGGTTAATACATAGATACATTTGTACACGTTTGGATGAGAAAACATCAAAACAACATCACAGTACTTCCGTGCAAACAATACAGCGATTTCTTGAGCTCGGCCTCGAGATTGAACTAAAGTGCATTTATCACACAACGCGAGGAACATGGATCAGAAGCAAGATCAAGCTACCGGCCCACTTCCCAGCACCAGACCTCAAGCTCAGGAACTTGTGTGCCGCACGGCGGAGGGCTGAACGTCAGCTAACACGACATAAAAATGACGCTTCTCTTAAGACATGTTTCAATAGGTTAAATTCGGCCATTAGGCGGTACACAAAGAAGTTATGGAGATCGCAATGGGCTGCATTTTGCGAATCTAAGCGTCTTCACCCCGGCAACACGCATTTGGAGCGTTGTCAATGGGCCTTCCGGAAACCAGCGGTGGCACAAGCCGTTCATCGCTCTAGCCCTACGAAATAACATGACCCTTGAAGTCTTGGCTGAGGATTTTGCAGACAGCTTTTCTGGGGATTCAAAGAGCCCGGCCTGCCCATTGCCTCCTCTGCGTTCGTCTGTCATGGATGTTCCCTTCACCTTCCGGGAGCTACTGACCGCCATGCAGAGTTTGCGCCAACGATGCGCAGCGGGTCCTGATAGGATAAGCAATCAAATGCTTGTAAATTTGCCCTTAGAGCGCAAAAAAGACTTGCTGCTGCACTTCAACGAGGTATGGGATACAGGAAATATTCCCGCTTTGTGGAAGCTTGCATGGGTAGCACCGCTTCTAAAGCCCAGCAAAGACCAGGCAGACATCGCCTCATATCGGCCCATTTCACTAACGTCGTGTGTCGCTAAACTTATGAAAAAGCTGGTGAATGCTAGGCTGATGTGGTGGCTTGAAAGTAAGAGAAAGCTTCCGCCATGCATGACTGGCTTCAGGCAACGATTATGCGCACAAGACAGCGTCCTCGATCTTGTTAGTCATGTGGAACACCAGCGATCCTATAGACTATCAACACTGGCGCTATTTTTTGACGTGTCCAAAGCCTACGACAATGTTGTACAAAGCGGCATCATCACAAAGCTGTCACAAATGGGCGTGACATCAAATCTCCTCCGCTTCGTGCACGCTTTCATCACAGGCCGCTCTATGCAGGTGCGATTAGGGGACGTTTTAAGTAGCACTAGAAGTGTATCGCGAGGTGTGCCACAGGGAAGTGTTCTGTCTCCTACACTTTTCTATGTGGCTATGGCGGGCCTCCCTCGAGCCGTAAAAAAGGACTGCAAGTCAGTGCACTTATCAATATATGCCGACGACATATGCATCTGAATCTCAGGTTATCAACACAAGTGGTTGGCTATGATTGTTCAAGGAATGATTCGTACGGTACAAGCATATCTCTCGTCGGTGGGACTAACAGTCTTCGCGGAAAAGTCTTCCTTTATTTTGTTTTCCGGAAAGAAACGGAAAGCGACGCGCCTCAAGTCAACTTTAGGTGGCTTGCCAATCCGGCAAGCTACTCGTGTGAAGTTTCTCGGCGTCACCATCGACTATAAATTATTCTGGAGGCAGGCCGTGGATTCTCTTGTCACGTCCATGGTTCCCCGCTTAAATGTGCTTCGACGAATGGCTGGATCCAACTGGGGGAGTCACCCATCTTCTATGCTTAGGCTCCACTCGGCGCTCATCTTGAATCGGGTTCTTTACCAGCTACCTGTTTTGTCTCCCTTGGAGTCCCAGTATGCTCATCTGGAAGCGCTGCAGCGACAGGGCGTTAAGATATCCCTAGGAGTTCCCCAGGCGTCGGCAAACAAAAAAAGTCCTGGAAGAGTCCCATTTTCCACGTCTTCGTTTGATGGCGTCTCAGCGGTTGCTCTTGCAGCTTGTCCGGCTGGGAGAGTCCGCAGCCGGAAAGGCCTTGCTCAGGCGTCTCCGCCTAAGGGTGGAATCTCGCATATACGCGGCGCTCAACACTCTCAGCATTCTCTACCCGCAACGGCGGAAGAACCAACATCGCTTGGAGCCACCGGGGTCTTTCGAGAGTTTGGAGTGTCAGCTCACCATCCCGGGCATCCGCTCGAAGAGATATACACCAGTGGCGGAAGCGAGAATGTTAGCACTTGAGCACTTGGACCGGTCGTAGAGAGATTGTGTTCATGTGTTCACGGACGGTTCTGTCGACAGAAAAGCCGCTACCAGCGCAGCGGCCTTTGTGATTCCCGGCATGAACGTTTCCTGGGCGGCTCGCATTGACCAGTTGACGTCATCACCAACTGCAGAGTGCATAGCGATCGAGGCGGCCTTGAAAAAGATCAAATTGCTTCGGGTGCAGCATGCGGTAATTCTAACGGGTTACAAGTCGGCCCTACAACTCTTGCAGCTTGGATCTCCAGCAGATAAAATTTGCCAACGCTCCCTGCGTCTTCTTCAGCAGATAAAGGAAAACGGATTTCGCGTTCGCTTCCAGTGGGTCCCTTCCCACGTAGGAGTGCTTGGAAACGAGGCTGCGGACCAGTTGGCTCGTGAAGCGACATCGTGCACTCGTCTTCTGAAGGTGGCTCCAGATGAACGGCGCATTTTAAAAACAATCATACAGGATCATTTCCGCTCTCTTTGGCGACCACAACATCGACCTTGTGTCACAAAAGGAATGAAGAGGACAGAGGCAACCTGACTGTTCCGCATCCGGACCAACTCAGCGCGGACACCAGCGTGGCTCCATAAGCTGAACATTATCGCTTCACCTCTGTGTGGAACGTGTGGTGCTACAGGCAACATCGGTCATTTTATTATGGACTGCCGAGAGCATGCGGAGGAGCGGTTAGCTTTGTTTAAAGAACTGCGAAGGATGGCCTCTCCGTATGCCTCTTTGAACGATTTAATTATCCCGGAAGGCCATTGGATCACGAGGAGGGACATCTTTCGTTTGATCCTGCAATTTTTACGTGTCACAAGCCTCAGCGAGGCATGGTGAATTCCCGCGCATAGCGGTAAAAAGGTGCTGATCGGGTGAGCGATTTCCGGCATACCACGCAAGGCTAGGTCCACCCGTCAATAAACATCACCACCACCACCACCACTAAGTTTTTTTTCAGAAATGTAAGTACGCACGGTCATCTACTAACCAATACTACTACCAATCTACTAACCAATAGGACAAAATTGAAGTAGCGATACACTTTGACAGCAGCAATTTCAACTTTCAAGATGAAACTTTCAAGATTAATGGAGGAATAACTGCTCTAGTGAGATTTAGCTGACATAAAAGTGTCTGCAATTACCAAAATCCGCTTCTATTTCGTATAGTAACAATTTTACTAACGGCACCACATCAGTGTTTTCTCTCTCGTGACTTTATTTACTGCTAGATATTACCAACAGGGACACCAAAAATCCTTGCCACTGTTGTAGAAAAACTCGTATCTCTAAGTGGTTACCCGCCGAAGCTTAGGCCCCCGGTGCAAGTGCGACGCATTTGCACTGGCGATGTTCATACCAACCTAACTAGTCACCGTAATTGCCAAGGGCCTCGCGAATCTTGATGTGTTGGAGCTGGACATTTTTGTGGGGAAGAAGTTGCGCCGACGCACCACACTTTTAATTAAAAAGGGACCATGCAGACAAAATACAAGTTCGTTTCATTCGAAAGATTCAGTGTTTTATAGGGCCCTAGGCGCTTTTTCGGCGGCAAACGATGCTTTGATCACTGAAAAATTGAATATTTGAAGTCAAAATTTTAAATATCCCACTAAATCATGTGCTTTCGTGACGTCCACAATGGCGTATTAGGAGCAGGGCCTAAAAAAACTAAATATAGCCTGATGACTAAAGCTGGTACCATCTCACACGCACCCGTTTGATTATCTTGATTATTACCCACCTCCATAGATGGCGCTGCAATACTGATGAAGTGCCAAGGTTTCGTTATCTTGTTTATCGCCCACTTTCATACATGGCGCTGCAATACTGCTGAACTGCCAGTGTTACACTTTGCTTCTGGCCGGACTTCTACCCCTGCCTTATTTTTATTACGGTTCATGCTCATCGTTTCCTAAAGTTTAAGCTATGACATGACAAACATGGTCACGTAAGCGACCGTTCCACTTGGGTAAGTTGGTCAGGCTTGCTTCAGGCAAGTCCAGTGTGTCTGACGCGTCAGCCGGCAAAGTGGCGCACTAACTGCTTCGCTGTTTAAGTGTTAGTTCGTCACTTTAATTGTTCACCCCACCATTATTACTGCTATAAAAAGGTTGTGCCCTAAATTTAAGCGCAAATAGCTCATTCGGCAAGCTTATAACTTATAAGCCCTGCCAAATTTGTGTTTGCTTTGCCGGCCTCAGCCAATCGCACAGCAGGGCTCATGACATCATAGGTTGAGTTTCGGGAAATGAGCTGGTGGGTCGCATGACCATTCTCTTTTATCTTAATTATATGGCTTATTTTGAGCGAAGTTTACATTAAAAGTTGTGTCAGTATGATTCTAACGAGGCAGACTTTCGAAGGAACCAAACTTGTGTTTTGTCTGTATGGCCCATTTAAGCTCACTCCATCTTTTATTTTCTATCTTGAGCCTCTTCGTGTCTATAACAGGATGAAGGGCCCTCCCGTGTGTTTCGAGCCTCCTGTTTTGCGTTGACCTACTCTATTCTCTTGCCTACGAATTTCCTAATTTTAGCTGGTTTTAATACCGCAATCTTAAAATCCCCTTACGGCAAGATGGAAAACAAGCTCTCAAAAGTCAGTTCTGCAGGGCAACGACACACACGGATTTGATTGATTGATTGTAGGGTAACGACACACACGGACAAAAAAGATACACAATTTGCGTCTCTACAACGTTAAAGCCGACGTAGAATTTGTGTCATCGTCTTCTTCGATAAGTTCTTCCAGCCAAACAACGTTCTTGAAAAGTACCACCTGCACTTTAATAGTTGTCGTGCGTGTAGCGTGGTGTTTCAAACAGTGCGTGTTTGTGTGTTGTGCTGTAGCGAGTTGAGTGAGCAAAAACGTTGGAGGTGTCCGTATTGCGCGCTGAAGAAAAATCGCAACTGCTAAGTACTTAATAACGACCAGTGACAACATACAATCATTCGCGTGAGGAGGCACAAAGTAAGAAGAGCGCCACTGTCTAGCACGGTGAGACGAGGGTGATTCCGGCTCGCTATCTCAGTATTCCGTAAATAAATCGCTTGCAGTTTGGTGGATGTTGCCCAGTATCTATCTGCTTGAAACATAGAAGTCAGTCCCTATACTTGGGTCCATGCGTCATCTGCATGAGAACACTCCTTGAGCGTGCGGTTCAGCCAGGTCCAGTGGTACCGAAGACCGTGACGTTTCAGATTGAGGATACGAACGTGTAAGCTTAAAGACAAATCGGAAGGAAGGGTGAAAAGGAACAACGCAGTATTTAATTTTAGAAACGTGTCCACCATGTAGTACTTTAACCATGAAGCAGACATTGGATATTGGTCTGCTTTCGAGACAAATTTTGATGAAGTATCCACAGCCTCACCGCTCCAAACAAAGCCTGTGGGAAATGACGTAGTAGTCTGGAGAGAATTTTACCAGGTATATCGAAGATGTCGTCGACCCTTGCAAACGCGTCAATACCACAATAATCGATGCAAAGTAAATTAAGCACATCCTTGAAGGCTTATAGAATGATGCATTAAAAATGATGATGGCGGATGAATTAACAGGCACCATGAATGCATTCCCCTTCTGCACCGTTTTCGGCAAAGTACGCTGACACCGAGCCCTCACGTGTAACTTAGGAGCACCTGGCGGGATCTCAATCCTGAATGTTTATTTTGAGCTTCCTGCACTTTCCCCCAAAGCAACGTTGCCCGCTAGATATCTCTTGTTCCTTTCACTTTGAAACCTGTGCCATGCTTCAGCAAGTACTAAGGGACAGGTCGGCGGGGCATTCCAGGTCATGGCGGCAAGCTTTACCTTCCGTAGCCGTGGCCTATTTTGAGCGCAGCGCACGTGCAACAGTTGTTCCCTCGCCGACATCCGTTAAACTCGTGCCGCTGCTTACAGCCGCCGCACCGCTCACCTTCGGTGAATCCTTGGTACGTCTGCCTGTCGCTGTAAGCCGTTCCATCGCTCCGCTTCCGGCGTAATTCCTCCTGGTTAGGCACAGTACGCGCCTCCCGCTCTAACCGCAACGCGATTTCTTGAACCCTGGTGCAATCGAGTACAAGTGATAGCTGCTTACACTGCGTCTACGATTTCGGCGTTTGTTCGCAATCCGCCCAGCTGTTCGTACGGGCGCGCGTAATACAAAGGGCTGTAGCAAAGGCAAGTGGGTTGTCATTCAACTGCCCAGAGACAAAGGTGGTCAGCGAGAAGGAAAAAAAAAATAATTTGCAAGAAGTCTGGAGAGCTCAAAAACATCTTCTGGGTCTGCGTTATTTAGATCGCTATGGGTCACGTTGGTTCCCCCGGTAGCATCGGTGGAAAAGTAGGCCAGTCAGTGCGTATTGACTGAGAAAGAGAGAGAGAGAGAGAGAGAGAGAGAGAGAGAGAGAGAGAGAGAGAGAGAGAGAGAGAGAGAGAGAGAGAGAGAGAGAGAGAGAGAGAGAGAGAGAGAGGGAGATAATACACTTATTGAGCGTCTAAAGTAGGTCTTGTGGCCCATTGGGAGTGATGCAGATGTGCTCATGTTCCCCACAGTGCCGGGTCATAAATAATATTTCAACTTATCGCAGAAATACCGAACAAAAGGCAGCAATATGATATCTTGCTATTCATAAAACATTTAGCATGCATAAAAACTGAAGCCTAGGGTGTCGAACAAAAAAAAAATAATAAGTCCGCGTCTGGTTCAGGGTGAAGCTAAAATATTTCGTACCCCTTGTGTTCCGGCACGACTAAACCACAAAATAAATGGTTAAGAAATTGCTTCGACTTTTATGTGTGCTCATGCTGCTGCTTTACGATTACTCTCACGTAGATATTGAATTTTAACAAATTTTACAAGGCTAATAGAAGTGTCTGTGTTCAAATCAGAACAAAAACCACTCCTCACACCAAAAGTAAAAAGCACTTGGGGTATACAAAAAACTTACGCAAATTCGGTACCTCAGGAAACATACGGCCCAAAACAGTCCGTAAGAGTATCAGGATTTCTCCATTTGCAGTTTTCCGGCTTTGGTCATATAGTTCGCCTGCTTACCTCTTTTTAAAAAGCCGCGGCTTCCCAAACTCTTGTGCCCGAGAACCGTGACGACCGCAAATGATGGCGTTGTCCGGATTGCTTATCCGGTTGTTTGCCAGGCAAAATTAAGCAGGGATGTGAAGAGTGTGAGGGTACATGTAGTTAGAGCAACACATATCGTGGGATTATTGAGAGAGGAGGGAAGAGCAGCAATAACGGGTGAATCTGGGGCATCACCAAGTGAGGTCATGTGGACCACCTGTGGTGGAGGAGTGCCACTGTGGGCAGCGTTATATGGCGTCAGGGGCGTGAAGTTTGTGTAGGATTGCGGATGTTAGCCTCCAGATGCTTCTAAATGAAGACTATGGCTGCCAGGAGTTGTTCGGGAGAAGAATCAAGGAAACCAGCTGGGTCTTCTTTGATGTCTGTTTTGTAACGATGCATTCGCACACATGGCGAGGACGAGGCGTCGAAAGAGGGCGCTGGGGGAGGGGGCAGTGGATAATATGCAGGCCAGAACTCCCCTGCGCAGCTGCATAAGATGCCTGATTCCCTGATGAGAAGGCCTGCCTGACCAGTCGATGGGAGTGTACGAACGGTTTCTGTGCTGTGCATGCTTGACTAATGATCCTGTGGCAATTGGTTTATTGTTGGGTGGGTTCTTCGAGGTTTCCAGCGTTCCTAACAAACCTCTCAGGATGCGGGTTTGCGTATACCAGCGCCAGTTAATCCCAAAGGAGAATTTTTTTTTTCAGCTAGAAAGGCTTGTAAGTCATAACACGCTTGGGAGCCATACATGGACGGTAGATTGAAGAACAGCCGGGCTCTGGTGACAGTGGAGGGGTAGAAATATCAGTGAATGTATCCTTTTTTGGGCTAGTTTGCTTAGGTGAATTGTAAAAATTCAACGGATAAAACCGCAGCGGGATGTACAAGGTGTGAGGGGAAATAGAAGGAATCGGTGCCTTTTGGGGGTTCCAAATAGAAGCCCGAATGACGGGTAGCCCTAGAGGCTATTTAAGGTCCCAATCCATTATCAGAGTTTCTTAGTGGAGGAGGCAATGCGTGAGACGATGTATTATCTTGTTCTTAAATGCAATGCTCTAGCTGAGGGAGTAGAACAGCGGCGGGTGAGTAAGACGGCTATGTCTCGGGAGGCTGCTGACGATGCGCAAAGTTGTTCGGTGAAAAGCGGCCTCATTCCACACGTCTACTGATTACGAGGTCGTGAACTAGCAGGCCCGGAGTTGATGCTGAATTTCTTCTCGTAAGCAGTGCTTCTAGCTACGAGCCCTTCGATTAGTGAACTTAAAAGTTCACGCTACTGCTACGTTCGTCCGAGGACGAAAAGCAGCGACGCGCCCTCGTTCCCTCTTTGGTTCTTGCCAACCGAACACTTCGGCTTGAACCTGCCGCAGTGGCTCAGTGGCTAAGGCGTTGCGCTGCTGAGCACGAGGTCGCGGGTTGGATTCCCGGCCGCGATGGCCGCTTTTCTGGTGGAGGCGATAAGCAAAAACGCCAGTGTGTACGAGATTTCGGCGCACGTCAAAGATCCCCAGGTGGTCAAAATTAATCCGGAGCCCTCCACTACGGCGCGCCTCATCGCCTGCGTTGCGTTGGTGCGTTAAACCCTACAATAAAATCAAATCACTTCGGCTTGCTTTACATAATGAGTTTCACCTAACGGACATTCCTTTCTTACGTCTTCTACCAGCAGTCGAAATGGCAAAGTAAACACGGTCCGCTCCCCCTGGAAGCCTCAAAGTTTATTTTGTGAGGAATGAATTTTTTAACCATTGTACATGAAAGATGATGGGCAAGCGTTCTTTTCCATGTTTTGTACAAGTGGATTTTAGGGGTCGCTTTGTTTTAATGTGAAAACTCTGAATGGCCCGCTGAGGGGATGGGCCTGCGCTGCCGTCGGCAACTGTAGCAGCGAAACCGCTCCTCAATCACTTGTCTTTGAAGCGTTTCATAGCGCGAGGTGGTTCATCGTGTGAGCTTCAAGTAAGGCGTAGCGAAAAGGGGCCATCCACTTCAGCACACCGTAGTTAAGCGAAAAACGCAGGCAAGCGAAAAAACAGACGGGCAGCGGAATCCCCCGTCTTCGTCAACTCTTCCAATACGGGTTAATGAAGAAGGCAACAAAAAGTCCTCATATAACAAGAAACACGCTAAAACAATTAGTGAAGTGCTGTATAAATGCTGTCGATGAAATACCTTTTTCCTATAAACGATGTTAATATAGGACTAACAGGGCGATGTATCAATGATTGCCTGCGCGAACATGCGAACACGCTAAAAAACGTTCCTAACAGTCATCTTCGGCTCACTGTAAAAAATGCGGATGGAAACCTTAATGTCAGATAATTAAACCATACAGAGACCAACGTACTGGTGAAATGGTGAAATTTGCAAGGCCCATCGCCTTTATGCACGCGCTGACACCTGTGTGAGCGGTGTCATTGGCTCTACTATCAAAAGAAATACGATATCTGTCCAATTCCCTCGCCTTGTAAGGTTTGCAAGCTTTTGTTTGCTTGTGTCCCACCCCACTCTCTTTCTTCTTGCCTTTATAAGGCGTTTACAAAAATAGAGCACTTGGTTGTTCATGAACGCTTCGTTGTTCTTCCTTGTCCCGTCCTTTGCGCTGTTTTGCGCTCTTTGAATATATTCTACCCACCCCAATTTTTTGCCTTGTTGAAGTATCTCCCAACACATGGCGACAGGAAAGAGCAGCGGCGCAGCGTGTAGAAGATGGATCGAAGCCATTCGAAGGCATAGCGCGGAAGTAAATCGCAAAGCAAATACTTCAAAGCGGCAACAACAGGGGACACTTCGGAAATGCGGGGCGGAAGCAAAGCGTCTCCCGTCTTTCGGAACATCAATGCTTAGTTATTTTGAACCTTCAAGAGGTGCTTAGGTATGATCACGCACTTATACCCTAGTTCCCACTTTTCGTTGCGTGTTCGTGCATGCTTTCTTGAAAGGGAAGGCTTCATCGGTAGAGCTGTTCACGCCCGAAACAAATCAAAAGGAAAATATAAAGAGCCTACGAAATTATATCAAAATTGAACCATACAAAATGTGCTATAATATGATATACGCTGAACAGGAAACCATTTCTTTACTATTTCGTGTAGAAAGCGTCAAAGCCTTTTTTATTGTTTGGATTACCCCTGCGTGCGCTGAAGGGATTTCTTTTCCCGTCTTACGCCAGTACTCTGTCCTCCCCTGCATTTAGTTCGACGACCATACTCCCTCCTCTTACTGAAAAATGCAACGCCTGCTTATTGAAGAAAAAGATTGCTCTTTGAAAAACAGTGGCAAGTAGAGCCACGTTCATTCAACTTATTTCGAAGTGTTTCTAAGGTGTCGACAGCCCGGTTTTAGAAAAGAGCACCTGAGACAGATAGAAGAGAAAAACAAAACGAACGTTTTTTCTTTCTAAAAATACCCTATGCAAAGCCAGCCGGAGTTCTTCGGCAGTGCAGGAGACAGGACGGCAATGAGGGCGCCTCGCAATGTTTCGTTATGCGGCCAACGTAAAAGCTCGTTGCCCGTTTATGTCCCTTGCTCGGAGTGCTCGGCTCATTCGAAGAAATGCAGCCATACGGCCGCCCAGCATGCTTCTGCCCGGCTTAGTTATTGGGGATGTACGAGAGGGATACCGGCCGTTCATTCTCTCTCGCAGCGTTTACTGTGGGAGCATCCCGGCGCTATTATTGAGCGGCACCGCAGCCGTGCCGACCGAGGGCGTGCAGGCTGGGCTGGATAATTGAGGCCCATGCTATTGATCCTCGATACTGCAGGCGCATGGAAAAGAAAAAAAATCTGGAAAATTAGTGCCGGAGGTTGTCTGGTGAGTATGGCTGCACATTGATTCGGGACGTTTGTAAATGAACCGTTTGCCTCTAACCGTTATTACATGAGTGATTTCGTTACTCTTGGATTCTTTATATTGTTTAAGCTTGTTGGTTTTACGAAAGCCACAACATGATGTGCAGGGGAAAAGAGACCAGTTTTACACACACATATATATATATATATATATATATATATATATATATATATATATATATATATATATATATATATATGCCTTTTATTTTCGCTGCCGCAATTTCTATCTGTCGTTGTTTTAAACACGATACTCTTTTTCGGGATGCTTAAACGCAGAAATTTTGGTCTGTCTGTCTGTCGAAAAGAGAATATATTAAAACTAGTTACAGTGAGGACCCGCTGTAGTTAGCTACTACACGGGTCGACAGGGCACATGATATACGCAATGCACTACAGAGGAAACGTAGTGAACCTCACACAAGTTCACAAAAACAAGGTTCACCGCACCGAAGGCTTTTTACAACAATGTCCTCGGCACAAGGGTCAGACAGCAGAGTTCAACCGTGGGAGTCAACATAAAAGCCACAACAGTTCACACACATCAGTTCTACTCGGTGCTCATTGCTATGTCCGTACGTAGAGGCATGCTCAGCCAGGCTGCCTAAACTGCGCCTTGGCCTCTGAGCGTACAATTCCCTTGCCTAGGCAACACGCAAGTTTTACACCTTGTTATATAAGCACTATACACTGTCTTTGACGTGATTCAGCCACCCAGCAAAACCGAAACACAAGCTGCTGAATAGCCTTATATACCCACAGCTGAATCTAAACGTCTAAGTCCAGTGTCAATGTTCCTGTTTTCAACATTGTTGACCAAGAACAAGACCTTACATAAATATAGGCGGAAAATCATTACATAAGTGATATTCTCTGTGTTCCTTGGTTAAAATTCATGGACGATTGGTTTTTGCGATAGCAAATGAAATAACATTAACTTCAAAAAAAAAAATCACTCCGTCGCCTGCTGTTGCCCGCGATCTTGCGGCATCTTAAGAAATCCAACGGCAACAGTAACGAAAGGTTTCACTAGATAGGTTCTATGTTCCGCTTAGAACGCTCATGAATAGAACAACGAGGTTCTATAAACGTTGAACTAGGGTGCCTCGATACACGCGCGTCTCCGCCGTACAGCAGCGCTGGCATCGAGGTGCCCGACCTGGAGCAGTTGAACGCGGACAATGTAAATTGATTTGAGCAAACTTCTAGCCTGTTGTCTTAGGAGGAACGAGACGGGAGAGAGACAACATGGGAAATGAGCCGGAGAGAGAACAAAGGCATTTACTTGGCAGGGGCGCCAATGAACTATCGTCTTTCGTTGGCGTTTGCAACAAAAGCAGCAGATACGCGGCCATTTTTTACAGAGACAGCCGTCTAAGGTGGGAGTATTTCTGCTCTGTGCGTGCTTAGGGAAGATCGTGGTCGCACTGCCCGTTCTTGCTTCATGCGCGCGTATGGCGGCAATTTCAATTGCAGTGCCAGCTCTTCCGACATGAAAAACGCGCGTGTAATTTAAGTTATTTTTAAGCCAATCGCTGCTTGGCATAAAAACAGCCAAGACAGCCGGTAAAACGCTTGTCTATAACAGCGATTTCAACTTCAACCAGCTACATTCGAAAACTGCCGAAACATACTCGTTCCAAACATGTCGGAGGCAAAAGCGAAGCGCTAAGACTTCAGAATTCCGCAGTAGTTTTATTCAAATTCCGCTCCGGCGGGGCAGGATAGGGCTGAGAGTACGAACGCTGTGTTATAGACAAGCCTTTTACCGGCTGTAAATGTGTCAGCAGCAGGCACACTTCGCGGTTTCACACGGCCGACCACGCTCCAAATCTTAGCCGCTCCGTCCAAATATTGCACGGGCCGCTCTAGGACGACGTGAAGCACTCAAAATAGTACGTGAATTATGCAATAGCTTTGGTGTGCACACGCTATCATCAGTTTAAGGAGAAGCGTACACATCGGACAAACAGGATGATGCATGATTGACAAAGCGAAAGGGCGTGCACGGTAAAAGTTGATCAGGCAGGCAGTGTAATCAGGCAGTGCACTTCGAACACTGCACATGCGATGAAATAAGCACAAGGAATGGCGCACGAATACGCGGACGCAAGTGCATTAAATCTGCACCATGCATTTCGCCTCAAAAAGCAACGCAAAGCTGATGCGTTAGTGCCCCGTCAATGGGCATGACAAACACAGATTTACTTTTTGGATGAATTGCCAGAAAGATTGTAGTAACAGCGTGTATTTCGTTTGAATGTGCCTCCATTCGAGAATGCACTTCGTCAAGCCCCTTTTCGTGTCGCCGTTTACTGCCAGCGTTTCGTCTTGCAACGGTGACTGTTTCTACCAAAGTGACGTCTCTATAGCATTGAGCAACACGTTGAAACAGCCACAACGACAGAGGAGAGTTCAAGGATGGATGCACACACACTTTCACCGTTCTCCAGATTCCAGACTTGGCAGGTGATTTACGAAAGTCTTGTTCAAATGTTACTAGACCGTCATAGCTTGTGTGAAAAAAATCTGTTTAACAGAATCATGAAATACTCCCAACTTGGTTCGTTCTCCTGGTTCCAAAACACTTTGAAATTTTTGTCAAGTTTGTAACGCCTATGCAGACTAGGGTGTGGTGTGCGGACAGCTTTACCTGTTCATAGACCTATCTGCTCCAAAAGAACACTTCAGGGGCTCAGATGTAGCTCCAAAGGTGTGGCTGGGTTCAACCTTATCGGTTGCTTAAGCGCCGTGATATCATATTGTTGCTTAATATATTTTGTGGCATAAGTTGCAGCATACAATATTGGACGCTGACGCGCAAATAAAATCAGGGAGTGTACAGCGTAAGGTTTTAAATCTAGTGTTCAAGATGCTTGTGGAAAGTGTGAGAGTTTCAGACATGTGTGCTACGCGAAAGCTTCTGAAGATGCACATCGGAAACTCTTCGCGTCGTTGGTACACTGTCTCTTAACGCAATGCCGAACCAGTCGTTTTTAATCGAAGGAAGGCTGTAATTATTATGGATATGTGCTCTTGATTAGATCTGCCCAAGGCAAGCGGTGCGCCAAGCAATGTTGACACGTGAGTGTCATTCTTCCAGTGGAATTTTGGAATAGATTTCAGGATCGCTATTATTGATGGCGCTTACACAGTGCAGGTGGTTTTTCAGATCACGAAAAACCATGGTGCACAAAACGTGCGGACGAGAATTTTATCCGGAACCCCAAAATTCCAAGGACTCATCACAAGAACTTTACGCATTTAAATCGTGACCGTTCAGTTACGTTGCCTACACGACTGCATGACCAGACGGCGCTGTTGCGGTTAATTGAGGATTTGGAGGGATACACAGACCGAAACGGCAAACTTGTACTAGATATGTGGGAAGAACTTAATCTCATTGTAGTAAACAGAGAGAATAAATGTGAGGGACAAATTACTTGTGAACGAGGGGAAAAGCAGTCCAGTATAGACTACAGCCTCCTTTCAGAAGGAGTGTATGAAAGGTTGACTCTAATGAAAATAGATGAAATAGGTGCCCAGAGCTTAGGAAGTAACCATAAACGGATAACTTTGACTTTTGGAAAAATGGAAGGTCAAAACGAGAAAACGGTGGTACACGACTTGAAATTAAACGATCAGCTAATGGCTAATATTGCCAAAAGCCTTGAGACAGAAATTGAGAGAAAACCTACGAAAGATTGGGAATACAGCGAACTGATAGGTTTCATTCAAGGAAAGATAAGGAACGCGAAAAAACGCAACTACTGGAAAGGAAAAAGAAAACCTAGAAGCTGTTGGAAGAAGGAAATCAAGGAAGCTATAACACAAAGGCAGCAAGCACGGAGAAAGAAGTATTGCAGCAAGCATCGATGAAGCACAGGGAGGCGAAGTGAGTGGGAATGCAAACAGAGGAAATAACTTTCAAGTGGAATTGGTACTGCCTAAAGAAGCTGGGAGTACAAAAACTTGTACAGCAAAAACTTAAACGAGAAAGTGAGCCATGGGTCTCGAATATACGGGCAAAGGATAAAGGCGCGCCGAGAAAGTTTTGGAATCATGTAAAGGAACTGAGGAAAAAGACCGGAGAAGTACAACGTCATGTCATAAACGGTGAAGGCCAGATACTAAAAGGGGAATAGGCGGTATTTCACATACGCTCAATGATACAAGAGAAGTTCAGAAGATCGGAGAGAGGGCTACAGCATTTAGAGAGTGGGGCAACTGAGGTGCGTACAGATAGAGAGATAAAGTTGGAGAATCTAAACTGGAAAAAAGCCGAAGAAAATGTTCCAGCTAATACGGCAACAGGGACGGATGAAATTCCTATACGGCTGGTCAACCTTCTGGGTCCAAAAGGCAAGGCACAACTGATTCGAGCAATAGAAAAAGTAATAAAAACTAACAAGTACTGGGCAGTTGGTGTAATAGCAGGATGAAGATGATATATAAAGGCAAAGGAGACAGGGATGATGCCGATTCGTACAGACCTATTACAGTTAACTCAGTGGCATACAGGCTCGCAATGCAAGCCTTAAAGGCGGAACTACAGGCGTGGATAGAGGGGAACGGCATACTGGAAGAACTACAGAATGGTTTCAGACGAGACAGACGCTTAGAGGACAATCTATTTGTCTTAACCCAATGCATAGAGGTGTAAATGGCTCAGGAGCGACCACTCTGGGTAGCATTTCTCAATATAAGGAAGCCTACGACAACGTAGATAGAGAACTTCTAAGGAGCATACTTGAGCGGGAGGGATTAGGCCAGGACTTTATACAGCTGTTGCAGGGAATTTACAATGAGAGTGAAGGGCAAATTGCCTGGAAGGACGAAAAGTGCACGCAACCGGTAGTCACAAATAGAGGTTTAAAGCAGGGTTGTCCCCTGTCGCCATTGCTGTTCATGCTGTACATGGCTAGATTAGAAAGAAAACTTGAAGGCAGTAAAATAGGTTTCAAACTGTGTTATAGCCGCAAAGGACAGGAAGTGGAACAACATATCCCGGGACTAATATATGCAGATGACATAGTACTACTAGCAGATAGCAGACAGTGTCTGCAACAGCTCACAGAAATCTGTGGGGAAGAAGCCACTGAACTGGGGTTAGAGTTTAGCACAGCAAAGTAGGGAGTTCTGGTCTTTAATGACGACGCCCGTAACGAATCGGTATTCGTTCAACAAGCAGCAATACCGTGGGTAACGGAATAAAAATATCTGAGCATATGAAAAAACGAAGGTCAGGCGTATCTAAAAACTCATGAGGAGCATTTAAGAATGAAAGGCAAAAGAAACGTCTCTATCACGAAGCACAGAGCACTGTGGGGATATAAGTGATATGAAGTTGTGAGAGGAATTTGGGAGGGAGTAATGGTACCAGCACTCACCTTTTCAGACACAGTAGTGTGTGTCAAATCAGAGATTCAACAAGGGCTAGAAGTAAATCAGAGGGCCGTAGGTCGATTGGCATTAGGAGCACACAGTAAAACAACCAATGAGGCAGTGCAAGGAGACATGGGATGGGCGTACTTCGAAGTGAGAGAAGCACAGAGCAAAATATGTTTTGAAGAAAGACTTAGAAATATTGATCACCCGAGATGGGCGGTCAAAGTGTTACGGTATCTTTACATGAAAAGCGTGAACACACAGTGGAGGAAAAGAACTAGAAGGTTTAGGGCAAAGTATATGAAGCCTGGAAGTTCAGGGGAAAGGATCAAGGCAATAAAAAATGAAGTGAAAGATAGAGAGACAACGACCTGGAAAAAGAGGGTGAATGCGAAGAAGTCTTTAGATATGAACAGGATCGGGAAGGAGGAGATCACAAGAGAAAAAGTATTCGATAATACCAAAGGGAGTTCATACACTTATCCGCGAGCCGATACAAGAAGAACTGTGTGCAGGCTGCGGCAGGGAGCCAGAAACCATGCGACATATTGTAACGGAGTGCAAAAGTATCCGTCCAGTCTTTAGTGCGAGCTTTCGAGCTTTCGTAGTCCCTCGGCTTTAAGGTTAGCGTAAAAGTGAATTGTAAAGCAGTAGAGGTTGGTAAAAGAAGGTTAGAATGTTGGTGGGAAAAGAGCAGAGAACCATCTGGGAAGACATGAGGACAAAGAAGTCAGACTAGAAAAACATTTTGTAGAAGTATATTGTTTTTATTTTGATATTATTTTTTGTTTATTTTGTTTGTATTATTTGGCGAGGAGATTGTACAGTGGCGTTGCAACTAAGGCCGCTGTGCGAGGCCACTCCGTTACAAAGGGGATGTCGCTAAGCATCATCACCATCATTATCCCCGAGAGGTGTTCGCAAATGTTGATTGATTGTAGGGTTTAACGCACCGACGCAACGAAGGCGATGAGGCGCGCCGTAGGGGAGGGCTCCGGATTAATTTTGACCACGGGGGGGGTCTTTATCGTGCGCCGAAATCTAGTACACACGGGCGTTTTTGCTTTTCGCCTCCATCAGAAAAGCGGCCGACGCGGCCGGGAGTCGAACCCGTGACCTCGTGCTCAGCAGCGCGGCGGGTTCGCAAATGTGGGTATTGATTGATTGATTGCGGGGTTTAACGCGCCGACGCAACGCAGGCGATGAGGCGCGCCGTAGTGGAGGGCTCCGGATTAATTTTGACCACCTGGGGATCTTTATCGTGCGCCGAAATCTCGTACACACGGGCGTTTTTGCTTTTCGCCTCCATCAGAAAAGCGGCCGCCGCGGCCGGGAATCGAACCCGCGACCGCAAAAATGGGTATGTATGTATGTATGTATGTATGTATGTATGTATGTATGTATGTATGTATGTATGTATGTATGTATGTATGTATGTATGTATGTATGTATGTGTGTATGTGTGTATGTATGTATGTATGTATGTATGTATGTATGTATGTATGTATGTATGTATGTAAGACAGAAAATAAGGGTTGGCAGTCAAGAAAACCTCGGAAAGCAAAGGGGAGGTTGTGGTGAGTCATAGAAAGAGATGAAGAATTTTTTTAGTCGAAAAGAAAGTGGTGAAAAAATGCCCGCCGACGACCGGTATTCTGGAGGTCGTGGGTTCGGATCCCACTCGGCGGGCATTTTTTCACCACTTTCTTTTCGACTAAAAAAATTCTTCATCTCTTTCTATGACTCACCACAACCTCCCCTTTGCTTTCCGAGGTTTTCTTGACTGCCAACCCTTATTTTCTGTCTTATTTCACGGAGCCCCTCATTTCCCATTTACTCATTCGCTGTATGTATGTATGTATGTATGTATGTATGTATGTATGTATGTATGTATGTATGTATGTATGTATGTATGTATGTATGTATGTATGTATGTATGTATGTATGTATGTATGTATGTATGTATGTATGTATGTATGTATGTATGTATGTATGTATGTATGTATGTATGTATGTATGTATGCATGTATGTATGTATGTATGTATCGAAGCATGCGGGGATGCATGAGCTTCCCTGATTCTTGTTACATATGTAAATTTGGCGGCGAAGCGTAACAACCAGGCTGCACAGGATTCACGTTTTCTGCACCATGTGTGGCCGTGCTACCGGCGGCATGTACCTGAAATGGTGGTTCTTACTCAATGCGCACGAGATATCACCTTGCAAGGCACCTGGGGATGTCATGAAAAAAAAAAAAACGTAGCGTCCGTTTAGAGTTTTCATCATTCACCGTATTCAAAACACCCCCCTAGAACTTATGCTTTGGAGGAACAACATTCAGTGATTGGAAGAACTGCAAAGCAATTTCTTTGTGCTACTGCAGCTAGAGTTGCAGTGCAAAAATAAGAAAAACCAAGTTTAGTGTCGAACAAAGCGACCCAGCTGTGATTTCCACCCCTTCGTCACCAATGACCAACCTAGCATGCTGGTGAGCGACACTTTATTTCACGAACTGCCTAATTTAGTATTATTTTGAAGCGCAAATAAAATAACTGACCAAAGCTTTTTCCGAGAAACAGCGTCATCATTACAGTCTCAACACGTAACGTGAGTGAGTGATGCTGTTATATGATGTCTGCAAAATTCCGTGCAGCTAAGGCCATCAGAGGAGGCCGCAGACATAACTGACAACTGTAGCACAACGGATCTCTGCAGGTCCTCAGAGAACTAATGAGCGTCTCATCGGGTTGGGATCCGAGTGGCATTACCTGGTGGTATTCCAAGCCAGCCAAGGGAGGCCGGCGGCGCTGTTGATGGCAGGTAGACGACTGGATGGCCACTGCTGCGACACACAGCGAAAGCGCGCTGACGCGCAGCTTGCTGCAGAGGCGCGACGACGAGTCCGGAGCCGAGCTGGCTATCCTGGTCGAGGGCGGTGCAGAGGCGCCGATTCCCCGCGACCGAGCTCGTCGTAGTGGCTTCGCGTTAACCCGCCGTCGATCGGAGGAGCAAGCACTGCGATGCGGCACACTGCTCCAAGATGGCGCCCCATCGATCGCCGCACCATCCCCTCTCCTTCTCGCCTCGGGCGCCGGGGAAGAGCTTGATGGGCTCTGCAGTAGAGGGAAAGGGTGGAAAGGAATTGTGCTATACAGACCACACTTGCATCTAACCAACCTCTGATATTACGGAAAAGATGAAAACCTTAAACCCGCTGCCACCAATTGCTCATTGAATAGTGCCCGGCGGCCGCACTCCAAAACGCTTTGCAACGAAGTCTTGCAAATGCTGTCCAGCTCTATATGAAGGGGTATGCATGCCTACCTATAAACCCGACCGCTGTTATTACTTTGATCAATAGCTGTGATTTCCATACTCTCCTCCTTTTCATACTTTTCTTGTTTCTTCTCTCTTCCCTCTTTTAAACCTCGTTCAATATTTCGCAAGGCAAAACCGCGGAACGAACAAAATACCTCACGAGAAATCATACTGCGACTAGTTGCGGAGACATCTACATCATTACGCGAATATCCATTTACTTGTCGTAATTAGCTACCTGATTGTGAAGTTGTACAAGTTGCGGAATTGCCGTCTGCTCTCACGCGCTTCCACGGGTTATGGATGGTTATAACAAGTGACTGTAACTCGCGTTTCATCGGAACTACCCCGAAATAAAGCATACGGCAACTGGCACTGAGACGACTATATCATTACACCGAGTTTCATTTAGTTGTCATAAGTAGTTCACAGTGGAGTTGTAAAGAATTGGACATTTCCGTCTGCTGTGAGTACGCAGGCTTCTACGGTAGAATCGTTGTTACAGAGAGCGGCTGTAAATCCTGCTTCATGGAAACGAACCCGAAGAAAACTATGCGACGTTGGACTGCAAGAAGGACTGTGCACTAGAGATGCAAGTTTTCGTTAAATTTTCAAGTGCGCGAAAGAAAACAGGTTTTCTTCATGTTTTTTTTTCTAAAAAATGTAAAAAATAGAAAAAGGACGATTCTGCGCTGATTCATTAAAATTGGACATATACTTCTTAAGCGGAAGCCTTATTCGTCTTATACAGAATCTTATTTGGGTTCGAATGGTATTTGTATTTGAACCCGGGTCGCCAAAAAACACAGGCAAGTAAATACAGCACTAACCCTCCACCGTGCCGGGATGGAATAAGAACTATCGGGATGCGTGCTGCATGACAGGTGAACGTGACGGCAACTCAAACGCGATGCAGCACTGAAAAAGTCTTGGATATTAGCTGGCGTTTGCCTTAAAATCACTTAAGAAACTTAAGTTCCGGATTATTTTTTTTGTTCACACTGAAGAGAATTTAATTGTTTCATACTGCATCAGAAAAGTCCCAGCAGACATTCCGTTCTCAAAATCTACGGATGATTTCCCGTCAAACCATTTCAGAAAGCGTTTCCTTCACTGAAGATTGGTCACATAACAACGAATTTTCCCGGAGAAGCTGTCTTTTTTTTTCAATGTTACTCTGTTGAAAAAAGAAAACGATAAACATCTGTTTTTTTCTAATGCCTTTTTGCTTTTTTCAACCACTCACATCTCTACTGCGCACCCGTGAAAAGTTTTATCTTACAACATATAAAGGGTTAATGCAAGGCCCAGTTGTAATTTAAATAATATTAAGTCCCTGCTACTGCGCCATAGTGACAGCATCACACAGCCACCGTAAAACGAAGAGCCCATCTGTGAAGGCTAAGACAAATCCAGAGTCCTTGAAAGTGTCATGACTCATTTGGCCAGCTAGCTGGGAATCACAAATTCCAAATAGTCGGGCTCTGTTTGGACTGTGCTACGGGCAAACATTGCCGCGCACTAGTTTGACTTGGCTGTCCAACCAGCACCCCACCATGGGGGCCAATAGTGTCGCAAAATAAAGGATTTAAAAAGCTAAAAGAGGGCTACTAAAGACGTAGCTGTTTTAGTGGCTCTAGAGGATAACTTTTAGGTCATGTTGACAATCTATGAATAACAACCAACCAGAAAGCATTAACTGCGACTTATAACATGAGAGAATATTTTGCCCTTCGCCCCCCAAAACAAAAACACACAATTCGGCAATATTTATACAACGGATTGATGCCACTGGCAAATAAATTCAGGCAACTTAGTATGGAGGGAGCTGGCCGTTAAACTTTCATCTCGCTATTCTTCTGCGAAGCCCTGGGTTGCTCTTTCATATGGGTGGGGTTTGCGATCGCTCTCCACTACCCGGCCAAAACCTATAGCCCGTCCAAAACACAACCAAACCAAATCTATAACCAAAACCCGGCAACCAGGCGAATACCTATAAGAACTCTTCAATGAGGCGATTATATGGGCAAAACAATTTCAAAACTAGTAAATCTGGTAGCATACCTCATACTGCTAAAAACGCAACATTAGGGCTATGTGAGGCTGAACATTAATACATATATGATGCTATCAGTGTTCTTTTAATTAAAAATAGACCTGGGCGTAACTTTTGTGTTACTAAAAAGCGTGGTTACAACAATATTTTAACCAAAATACAAACAGGGCTAGTGCTGAAACACTGGGCTAGAGGCTCGCAACAGAATATGTCCCAAAAAGTGGTGGGGCAGCAGTGCGAACGGGCGAAAACTGAATCGAATTTAGCAAACCCACATTCTGTTTATCCCGGGAGGGCCGACACAGGAGGGGAAAAGCGTGAGAGGTGGACGGGAGAGAGAGGAAGGACAGCGTAGTGTTAAGGGCGGCCGAAGACTATCGTCTTTCAAAGACATTTGCAGCCAAGCGAGCCGATACGCGGCAAATTTCCTTTCCTCCGTGTTCTCAACAGACACTACACTGGCTTGGCGGCTTTTGATTTCACTTGAAGGGTATTTGACCGCCGGACTAGGAGTAAAATCATTCTCGGACACGATATCCCTGAAGACAGCGTTCCACGTTCTAACCTCGCTTCCGATTATGGCACCATGAACCCAGCCAATTGCTTGTATCGACCCCTCGGTTAAACAAGCACACTTTTGAGCTTTGACGACTTTTTCTAGTGCGCTTGAAGAACGTCCTTGTGGTCGCTAACTTATGGTCTCAGGCTACGCACAAGACCATCTGCGTTACCGAAGCAAGGATAACGACATGGAGGCTACATTACGGATGTAAGCGGTTGAAAAATCGGTGTCCGTCATCACGCAGGAGCAGCCCTCGCTCGTGCTTTCACGCATCGCCAGAGAACCACGCATAGAACCCACCGCATGTATCACAAGGCCATCACGGCCCTTGGTCTCTCCTCGTATTTTACATTGGGAGTCTTTGAAGTACCTGTACCCATCCACGTAGGGACAAGGACTTTTTCTTTAATCAACCCTTGAGTCCTATCGCCTAAGACGTAGTGGCATGTGCAAGTATAAAACCGCTTTTCTGATTAGATAAAGCCTATAAAGCGGTTGATAATGCCATCATTTTGTAGAGGTCAAAATATACCCTAACACGGGAGATTTACGAAGCATTTTAGATGTTGTCTGGGCGCGACGGAGGATGTGTTACCTCCCTTTCTACAACACGCACCACACGTAAGATGCGGTTTCTGGAACAATCGGTGTGAATGCAGCACGTTCCACAGGGATGGTTTATCACAACCTATCAATCGCCTCTTCTTCTTTCCCTCCTTTAAAATTGTGTGATTGTCATCCTGTTTTTCATTATTGACCTGCTTTTCGAGTGTTTGTATGTTGTCACTTCTTTTATAATAAACAGTTGTCAGTGCGCAGTCTTTACGCCAAGTGTACGTGTCCCTCCGGCGTTTTGCTGTACCCAGCGCAATCTCTCAAACGATATCAAACAATTTACCCCTACACCAAGCGTTACCCAAGTCCACGTGAAAGAAAGTGAACCCCAGTTTCTAATTTTTTTTATTTACTAATACTGTTGGCCGGTGAGGCCGATACAGGGTGGGGTTACAAAATTCTTGCAATAAAATATAAGCGTGCATAAGCACGCACAAAAGCACACACATAATCGTGCATGCCTATATTATTGCACAAACAATGCAAACGAATAATGCCAAACAAACGCAAAAAATGCAGACAAGCGAATGAGTTCAATAAAGAAATCTTTTCGTTCTTTATTTGTACTTCGTTCATTTGTACTTGGGCTTGCAAGAAGGCTATTCTCAAATTCCGAAGCAGTCCGAGATAGAACGACAGATACTGGTAATGCGTTTCAGTGACGTATTGTACGTGGAAAAAAAGAATATGCGTAAGTGTTGATGCGGAGTTGTGGGACCGTGAAAGCGGAGCTATTTGTATTTCGCAGGTCTCTACCTTGTCTCGGAATTAGGTATTGGGTTGTTTGTATTTTAAAGGCATTCTGGGTAAGTAGAAAGAAAAACTTCAGGCGCGCATGAGTGCGGCGATCTGCTAGTGTTGGCAAGTTAAGAATTAAAAGCATATCTGAGACAGACTCAGTGTGTGAGTAACGTGATAATATGAACCGAGCCGCCTTTTTTTGCACTTTTTCAAGCTTATCAATCAAACCTTTATGATGCGGATCCCAGATGATGCTAGCGTATTCTAATGTTGGCCTGACAATTGTCAGATAGGCAGATAGCTTCACCGATGGGGGTGCCAGTGTTTAGTTTTCTACGCAGAAACCAGAGCTTTTTTTCGGCAGCTGAACAAACATTAGTAATATGAGAAGCCCAACTTAGGTCATTGTTAATAGTCACACCCAAATAATTTACTGCGTTGACTATGCTTATCTCGCCAGTTTTTAGTGTATATGGGAAATTATGGACATTTGTGGTTTTATTAGTAACACGTAAAGCAACCGTTTTTTCTTGATTTAGTTTCATTTTCCAACATTCACACCACTTTTCAATCGATGCAAGAGCTTTGCTAAGTTACGCTACAGACCAAACTACAGACTAAACTACGCTACAGACTGGCCGTATGTCACGCTTAAAATCTTGCGCACGTGCAATCCAACCTCAATGTCCGCATGGTTTTGCCCACTGCGCAGGTGAGCGTTTACGCGTCAAGCAAAAATTAATCGGGCACGGATTTGAATAAACCTCGACCTCCATGCTTTGATGTAATATCGATGCCTAGAAGGCACATAGTGCCTACATTTTGAAAACGGAAGCTTTGCCCGGGCTTATGTGACGCTGTTATCAAACAAATATGTTGTTTACAGCGTTAACAAAATGAGTGTGTCGGGTTCTTCACAGTTGCGTGCGTAATCGAGTTTTTAGTCTTTCGTATCATTCTGAAAGAAACAGGAAGAGAGGAAGAGAATGTCAAATGTCAATAAACTTTGAAAAAACAAAATTTATCAGAATAACACATAAAAAGCGACCACTTTTGTTGTGTTACACAGTAAGCATTTTGCTTTCAGAAGTACAGGAGTACAAATATCTCGGTGTTTCGATTTCAAGTGACCTATCTTGGACGAAGTATACTGATGTTGTAACCACGAAATGTCTTCGGAAATTTCTTTTCTTAAAGCGTTCGTTAAAGTCCGACACATCGGATCTACGCCTTCTTGCCTACAATTCAATATTCGCCAATAACGGATTACGCAGCCGTAATTTGGGACACTTTCACTAGGAATTATACACAAAAATTAGAAATAATACAAAATAAAGCAGTTCGATTTATACATAACACAAATGGTCGCTCCTTCATTACTGAACTCCTAAACAGAAGTGGCTTCCAATCAGTTTCCGAGAGAAATCGCATCTGTCGCTTAAACTTTCTCTTTCAGTTAGTCAAAGGGCACTACCGTGTAGATACTTCGCACATTTTATCCTATTCTTCAGGTTATCATACCAGAAAACGGTACTCCCTCTTGATTACACCCCTTGTTCCGCGATATAACTGTTTTAAATATTCTTTTTTCACACGTACCTTTGTAGACTGCAACGACCTGGTGAATGATGTTTCACAAAGCTCGTTATGCTTATTGGAATCGCACTTGTTTGATTGTTGTTGTTGTTGTCTTTTTTTTGTATTACCTGCCTAGAATATGTTTCGTATGATTCTGTGTCACGTTATGTACTCGTCACAAAGATGCAACCCACCCTGGCTAAATGTCGTTACGAGATCGCAGTATCTAGAAATAAATAAATAAATAAATAAATAAATAAATAAATAAATAAATAAATAAATAAATAAATAAATAAATAAATAAATAAATAAATAAATAAATAAATAAATAAATAAATAAATAAATAAATAAATAAAATCTATTGGTGAGCGTAATTGCTCAAACAGAAAGAAAACAGCTTTTTTTCCACGACCCTCAATATTTCATACAGGTTTGCATGTCTTTCTTTCTTTTTTACGAAGCGCCCTCCAAGGTGGTGAAGTAAACTTGTTCAAGAGTCTTGGCGTCCATGCGTTCTGAACAGCCATGTAATTTAACCAGGGGCGGCAATTACGTTGGTTAACATTGAGTTAGTTTAAGATTATTTGTATAGAACAACGAGGGTGGTAATGACCACCTAAATACACAATTCCTTGCGTTAAACGCAAGAATGGCAAAAAACATTTTTGTTTTAACAACGGAGCTGCTGTTACTGCCCATGAGTTCGCCGTTGCAGGAAAATATACCAAGAAGATGCCGAGCGCTCGTCAACGCGTGCCTCTCGGCCACCGCCGGGCCTCCTCGGCACGCGCAGTGCCTTAGCAAAAAAATACTGGCGAACCCCCAGGAGCGTGAAAATGGCGAGCACTCTTGAACGTGTGCCTCATGGCAACCGCCAGGTCCACGGCTCGCGCTGTGGCTTTAACAAAAAGGAAACGGGCGAAAATCCTGTGGAGCGAGAAAAATTATTAAAGCCGTTCCACTCAATGTGAAAGCTGTCGGGAGTGGGGAGCGGTGATTCGAACGCGGTAAATTTAAAATGATTTAAGCAAACCTTTGGCGTCTTTACCTTGGGAGGAGCGCGACGCAAGAGGAACAACATCAGAGGTGAGCGGGAAAGCGAAGGGAGGTTTTTAGTTGGCAAAAGTTGATAAAGACTATCGTCTTTTGTCGACATTTGGAACAAAGGGAGCGGATACGCGGCCATTTTTTATCGTAAAAAGCAACCCAATGAGCGTTCCTAGGTAAGTGAACGCGGGCACTGCCGGTTGATTACGTATATTTTTTCTCAAATGTACCTATAGTTTTCTTTGCGCTATACAACGGGGAGATGTATGACAAATCAAATACCAGCGATTCACGAGTTTAGACCGCTTATGACTATATAAACCGCTTGGCTTTCGAAGCCTCTGTGTTACGCCGTGACGACAGCGGCTACGACGGAACGCCCTGTTGCTCTACTTGGATCCAGCGAGCGAGCTACGACGACAAGGCGAGCACCTAAAGGGCTCTGCACTTAAAATTGCGACCGCTCGTGAGCCCGCGCCTCGCGGCGACCACCGAGTCTCCGGCTCGCGGTGCGGCTTTAACAAAAAACTGAAAAAGACGCTGAGGATTCAGGAAATGGCGAGCACTAGTGAACGCGTGCCTCGCGGCGGCCGCCTAGTCCCTGGATCGCGCATTGGCTTTAGCAAAAAATAAAAAATAAAAATAAAAAAGGACTTCAGCGCTGTCGTCGCGAGACCAGACATGTCACGTGGGTGCTCTGTGCAGCGAAGCGTTTGGAAATACGCGGCCAGGCAGCGCGCGCCCATCTCCCCCCGTTGCCAAGGAAGACGAGGAGATTTCTGGCCAATCTCCCACGTGGGTATGTGCCATGTCAGCGGCCGGGCAGCGCGCGCCCATCTCCCCCCGTTGCCAAGGAAGACGAGGAGCGCGCGCACCCGCAGCTGTTGCTATGCGGACGGCGGCGGACGCTTCAGGCTCGCTTAAGAAGTGCATTCGCACTTAAAAAAGCGGTAATTGCTGTCTGCTCCTGTTCCCGTGCCCACAAGTGCTCTGTGAAATTGCTTATGAATGTTTTTTGATGGCTTTTTTATTGCTGCGCTCGGGTGATGTAGAGTTAAACCCAGTGCCAACAACTCACTCGGCAACCACACTAGAAATAGAAACATTACCGGAAGAACCATCACAGCAAATGAACGTGATTTCTCAGCTACTCATAGACCTTCAGTCCCGTTCTCTGCAATCCGACTAAATTAGCTGCTGACATAAAGTCAATTAAACCAGGCCAAAAGCAAATCGAGACCAAAATTGGCTGTATTCAGAAACGCCTTAACGAATTAGAAGAAAAAAAAATTGGCCGCGTATCTGCTCCTTTCGTTGAAAATACCGTCAAAAGACGATAGTCCTTATCGGCTTTTACGAAGTAAATGCCTCCCTTCGGTTTCCCGCTCACCTCTCATGTTGTTCCTCTTGCTTCGCGCTCCTCCCAAAATAAAGACGCCAAAGGTTTGCTTAAATCATTTTAAATTTCCCGCGTTCCACTGGACCAAACCGGGTGTTTCGATGCGAACGCTGCCGTACGGCGAAGACGCGCGTTAATCGAGGCGCCCTACTTCAACGTTAGTCGAGGCGCCCTACTTCAACGTTTATGGAACCGCGTTTCCCTACTCCACGTGCGTTGCAAGCAGAACGTGGAACCTATCTAGTGGAACCTTGCGTAACTGTTGCCGGCTGATTTCTTAAAATGGCGACAGAAGCTATAGTGGCGCGGGCGACAGCAGGCGACGGCGGAGTGAGTTCTTTTTCTGCAGTTGATGAAGTATTTAATTTCCGAAAAGTCAAGCATGTTTGATTTCTTTATAAAGGAACACTGCAAATATCACTTCTGTATTGATTTGTTGTCTTATATTTGCGTAATGTCTTGTTCTTTTTCAACAATGTTGACAAGTATGAACATTACACCGGACATAGACGGGTAGATTCAGCTGTGACTATATAAGACTATTGCGCAGGCATTGTTTTGCTTTGGCCGGGTGGCTGAATCAAGTCACATACAGACAGACAGACATACAGACAGACATACAGACAGACCGAAATTTCTGGGTTTAAGTAGCCCAAGAAAGACTATCGTCTTTAAAATCCGAGGCACTGGATCTGAACGGTACCACACAGCAGGACAGCCTGCAGTCGCGAATAGACGAACTAGAAGATAGGTCGCGGCGCGCAAATCTACTTTTTTACGGCATTCCGGACGCTCAAGAAAGCTGGGAGCAATCCGAAGCCAGTATAGTTTGGGCACTCAGCGGCGTGGCTGACCCGCTCCCGCAAAATGCCATTCAGCGCGCTCATCGGTTGGGAGCGTACCATCTAAATAAGTGCCGCCATATCATTGTCAAGTTCTCAAGTTACAAACGGAAAGACTGCGTACTCGCGGTCCGCAAAAAGTTAAAGGAAAAGGACCTCGCAATAGGTGAAAATTTTTCCCCAGCTACCCGACACGCTCGCAAAAGGCTACTTGAATTTGCAAAAAAACCAGCCTAAAGCCCCTGCATATAAACTACGCTACAACAAACTTACGATTAACAAAAGCAATTCGTCTATGACTCGGCAACAGACAGCATCAAGGAGCAAGCGCCACACCGAGAAGCGAAGAATCATGGGCAGCCTAGAAGCGAGGCAGCATAGGCAGGCACACTCGAGCGCTGCCAGGAAGCGGACGAAACGAACCAGAATCGCGGCGCGGGCGAAAATGCATGTTTTGATTTGCAATTATCTGAACTAATACTAATCGCTTTAACGAAATTCTTGAAGGAGGTGATTACTGGAACATTAAATTATTTTAAAATGTCAACACCCGTGTCGGCGAAACTTCTTTCAGGACCCCTTCAAAAAAAGGGTCGTGGCGCGTACTAACAGAATCACGGCAGTGAAACACACTGACAACATAGGGTGAATTACAGCAACAGAGGAAAAAGGAAAAGAAAAAAAAAAGCACACGCACACAGACACACCGCTTAAATTTTCTAAATGATCGATTGCATCTATGCAGCCGATAGCAGATATGGGCAGATCATTCCATCAGGTATGGTGCGCGGAAAGAAAGAAAATTTGAACACATTTGTCCTGGCACTGTAGTGGGTTAGTGATGCGCTGTGTCGATGCCGTGTACATCCAGGCGTCAATGGTTGAATATACTGATCGGGTTGAATATACTGCACACTAACGAGTTATTTGTCACAGTATCCAGAAGGTACTCAGAGTTTCTACTAACTGGCCATGTATTACCCAGTAAAAAGTTAGCGTGGCAATGTGAATCGGCTGAGCGCGCAGCACGACAAGACACATTCAACACGCACACTGTTCTCCCCTATCCCCTCTCATTCCCCCTCTCCTCTTCCCACGGACTAGGTTGTATGCTGGTGAACACACAAATGGGTTCAAAATATCCACACTTACCTTGTTTTCCACTTCATATATCAATAAAGCACTCACTCACTTTCACACTTAGACAAATAAGGCTATGTTCAGAGTACCGACACAGAATACATATCGTGATCTATTGAGGTGAATAAAACGGCGCTCCATGCAGTGAAGCTGGCTAAGACGTAAAATGACGTCATTCTATAAAGTTATTACGAGAGCTGCGGCAACAGACTGAACCCAGACTAAATTGAGCAATAAACCCAGCTGGAAAGACGAGGATATTGAGTATAACTTACTGACGTCAGAAATACATCTGCTCTTTTTGGTTTTACAGCCAGCCTTCGGAAAGTCCTCTGACAGAGTCAGTGGGCTTGTCGCAGAAATCAAATATTTTAGTGATAATTTTAGAGTTATGCATTTTAAGGTGAGCATATACAGTCAGCATATGGATTTGCAGATACTTTTCAGCGTGATTTGGAGTGGGAAAGGTGCTGTAGCTATTATGTTCAATAATTCATAGAATTTTGTTACTACCAGTGAATGTACGTATGAAGCAAGCAGCAGTTACTAAGTTCATGGTCTAGGTAAGCAACGATAACATTTAGGTTTCATACTTAGTGGCAGGGCGTACGTACCCTTATGGGGGTAGAAAAGTTCATAAAGAGTTAGTAAATACAACCCGCTACTACTTTTTTGCAAGCATTTTTGTTAATATTGAATATAGACATCACCCCTGTACTATTCGGGTCTTGCCAGTGACGACAAACTGTTGCATGCCATACGACCTTTTTGTGCACACCGGATAGTTTAGCCTGTGAAAGTGTTGCATGATTGACCTCAGTGCGGAGGAGCCTCGCGGATCGCGGAACATGGAAATTTTTTCGCGAAAAAAGCGCTTTTTTCTACAGCGTCTATGCGGGTCAATCGCAGCCACGGCCAGCTTCTTGAGGCGTGCGTGTGTCAGCCTAACAAATGAGGACGCCATTTCTCAGGTCAGAGGCGCAGAAGCTGTTGCTGCCAGTGTCGAGGAGAAGCAGGATTGTGGACCGATTTCAGGGCGTTCTCATCTTCTTCAGTTTTGCAGGAGGCGAAAAGGAGGCCTTCCGCTACAATTCGCCCTTTAGAACAGAAAGTGCTGGCTGTCGCCTTCCTATCGCAAAAGGCAGATTGCAATCATTGACTTTCTAAAGCATCACATTGTTGACTTGCGCTGGAGCTTCTCATTCGCGGTGTGATTTTATTTCTCACCACCTTCGTTAGTTCAAACTTTCATTCATTCGAAATTTTATTCGAACTTTCATTCATTCATTCGAAGTGCGCAAACGCGGACACTAAAGTTCTGACATATAAAACTTTGATCAGGCCTTCCTTGGAGTTTGCGTCAACAATCTTGCTTCCTGATACGGAAACATTGACTAATATGCTGGAATCAGTTCAGTATAAAGCAGGCAGGTTCATCTGTTCTTGTTACTCTAGTTATCAGAGCGCCTCATTACTAAAGCATAAATTGAACCTTCCTTCTCTTGCCATCCGTAGAAAGTTGTGTCGCCTTTCCTTTTTACACTCTTTGTATAATAGTGACACAGCTTTTTCCCGAACATTCATTCACCCTGCTCCTCACGTATCTGCTGGTATCAACCACGCGAATAAGAATAAACGAATATTTTCGCTCACCAAGGAATACCAGTTTGACCTCTTTCTTTGTGTATAAACGAATGGAATGAGCTTCCCTCAGCCATAGTCTCCCTCACTGATCCATCGCGTTTCAAACATGCTTTATTCTCTTATTTAGAAGCCGGTGAAGATATGTAGCGGCTCTTTTCGTGTAAGTTGTATTACGCCTGTTGACAATGTGTGGTCGCTTCTTTTGAAGATTATTACAAGTTGTTGCTGACTCACCACTTTGTTACAGTGCCCTCACCAAATGTATCTTTGACACTGTTGTACCCGGTTTATGTATCCACCCTTTAATATTGCCTTCTGGGCTTTTAATGTAAATAAATAAATAAATAAAATAAATAACCTGAGACCGCTTCCCCCTGCGAAATAAAAAAAAACGCGCCCCTGCCTTTTCTAGGCTGGTGAACCAAAAAATGGCAGCATCTTCACTCCGTGGATGATGGCGAGGGTGCAGAGTACGGGGAGTCGAAATGACATCCAAGTTGCGCCCCGAGTGACATCCGATTTGCGCCCCGACCGTCATTCGATTTGAGCCCTGAGTTGAAACTCGATTACTCCTTAAATGACACTGCAACTCACGGCTCAAATTGAAATTCGCTTGATTTTCGCTTGAGTGTGGTGTGCGCACGGATGGACGCGGACGGACATTGGGAGGTCCTAAGGTACTCCGCACCGTTACAGACGAGGGAGTAAGCTGTTTGACGCTCGGGTACTAACTCACGGTCGTTAACAAACAAAGTGTTTCAAATGCCTTGAGCATAACACAGGAGTTCTGTGATGTCACGGGCAGTCCAGTTAATTACAAGAAGTGTGTCGGCCTCTGGCATGGAGAATGGCGGCAATTTCCACGCATTTTCTAGGGTGTCACGTGGTCATCAAAACCAACGCCTTATCTAGGAGCACCGCTGCAGCATTACGTGATAACACAACTTACTGATGTGAAAAGGCACAGGAAATACGAGAATACATGAATGGGCCTAGGACCCGCTAGAAAGTCACGAGTCAGTAACTAATACGTGCGCCAATAGGGATAGCTTTATGCATGGAAGGTGAGAGCAGAAGTTAAGAGAAAGTAGCAGAAACACAGAGCGGAAACGAGACTACAGGAAAGAGCGTTAAATGCGGTAAAAGGCTAATGAAAGCTGTTCGCTAAAGAGAGCAAGAGAGGAAACGTCCTACATAGTTCGGTAGGCAAAGCAGTCCCACGAGGTCTCCTCACGAAGCGTGTGGGATCGGCTGAGGTACCACGGCGCGGCTTGCTCGCTGAGGAGTCTCACGCAACGTCGGGTTCGGACACGGGACAGCGGCCGGACGTCAGGGACCGTGCACTGTGGTTGACGGCTCGATGGCCCAGCGGCGGTTGTGAGCCGGTGTTTCCCCGAACCGCGCTCTCTGGCCCAGCGCGTCACCAGATCCAGGCACGGGCCAGCAGACAGACTTCGGTAACCGGACCAGCGGCCGACACCTCTCCGGCGACAGCAGCGGTTGAGACAACGGCTTCTAGCTCCAAGCGATCAGAGGGCCGCGCTCACTCGCCCAGCTCGTCAAATGCGTCCGCTCAACCCTCGCCGATTGGAGTCTTCTGCACGCTCTCGATGCAGCTGCGCGCTCGGTGGTCCCTTCTTCCTCGTCTTCCACAGACACTTCCTCACAATGACCCCGGGTTTAAGAAAGTTGTTGGGAAGCAACAACTATTCTATAAAAAGAACAGTCATTTAGAGGCGCGGAGAAGTTCCAGGGAAGCACGATAAAATCCACAGTTCACGGCAGCACGATCAGTCACAATAGAACACTTAAAACGCGCAACGCACGAAGTTACAGAAGAAAAAAATACAAACTTAGTAAAAAAACAAAGTGACATCAAAAAACAATCGAAGAACACACTATATACAAAAGACGGGTGGCAGGCGAGGATTAAGCCTACCCATGTTGGCAGCCCCTGCATCGCCACTCCGGTAGTGACCGGCTTCAAGAAGACCAGTGCGTCAGTGGCTTGACTCTTAGACCCTAAGATCCTGGCGTAGCCGACAGGCGCCTCTGTACCAAGTTCGCGAAATGGTCTTTGCGGCCTCGTAGCCGTTTCATTGTCGTATCGGAAGGATTCTTTCGCTGCCCGACCTTGGTGTTCGTGTAATGGCTGGACGTATCATGTGGGCGACCTTCTGACTTGTTAACGATGATTCGTGTGTGATGAAACGGCGGCGACTGAGTGAATACGTTGTTGTACGCGGTTTCACAGTTTAGCCGTCGGACCGTCGACTTGGTAAATGTATCGTTGGACATGCGCGATGACCTTTTGCTCTTGAAAGTTTCTGGGTCTGGAACGTCTACGCCTTGGGTACAGCAAGTTGGCATGTCTCCTGCTAGTGCCGAAGGTCCCGTCTTTCTTTTGCGTCCATTGTGCGGACAGGTTACGCACGTTCTGACAAAGTGTCGTATGTCTCGACGCAGGTCTGGCCAAAAATACTCTTGCATAACGCGGTAGGTCGTCCTTCGGACACCTTGGTGCCCCGCCAAGGTGCTCTCATGGGCTACTCGAAGGATTGGTTCCCGCAGTCTCTTTGGAACGACAACTTGCTTAAATTCTCTGCCGGAGGCAAGCTGGTATTGGCGGCATAAAACGCTGTTGGATTGAAGAAACGAGTAGCTCTGTCCTTTTGCCAATGAAAACGTCTTCCCCAACTTCCGGAAGCAACATCGGAGGGTCGGGTCTCGTCGTTGTTCTTCGGCCAGCTCTTCTCTTGGGATGTCAGCGCACCTGATAAAAGGCACAGTTAGAGGCGTAACCTTTCCCTCCTCTGTATTTGCGACAGCCGAAGCCAACCGATCGGTGGGCAGCTGAGTGGCTATTGCGGCCAGTGCCACACGTGGGCCATGTTTCCCTTTCAGCGGCCAGTCGGGACCTGGCATGTAAGATTCCCTCACACCTGGAATATTCCCGATCACGACATCATAGATTAGCTTGTCCAGGCAAGCGGCGGTAACCTCGCCTACAAAGTGCGGGGTCTGGACGTATATGTGGGCCTCCGGGAGCTTCTTGACTGCCCGTCCAAGAGCATTAACCGGGTAGTTTTTTCCCGTTAACTGGGTTTCTGCGACCAAGTCGCGTTGGACAAGAGCAGTATTACTACGCCTGTCCCGAAGAACGGTGACAGGCTGTCCGAATAATCGCCCTTCGACCACTGGCATCCCTTTCGCTAGGCAAGAATGTTCTTTTACGATGCCGCATGAATACTTGGTACAAGCATTCTCATCGTGCTTGTCATCGAGCTTGATGCACTGCGGTTGAGCTTCCTTGGGCTCAGTGAGGGCACAAGCAGCAACCTGCTCTGTTCCACTCAACCCATGTCCGCAGTGCTCAGCTTTATGCCCGTGGAGACCACGCGTAGCTCGACTTGCCGGTTCTCTCAAGGAGTTACGGCACTTTCGTGCACGGTGCCCTGGGCGGTCGCACAGAAAGCATTTCGGTGACGCTTTCGTTTGGGCGTCTGCCGCGACTCTAGTTGTATCCCGGGCGTCATCGGAGACCTTCCCGAGGTTCGACAAGTTTTGCGCTTCGAGGAAACGATCCGTCGCATCGGCTAGGTCGCTCAGCGTTTTGTACTCGCGTTCTTTCGAGAAAATCACGAGTTTAGGATGGCAGCAGCGGATGAATTGTTCCCCGATGATATGGTCACGGAGAGCCACGAACGTTTTCTGAATGTTCGCCATGTCTATCCGATGGTCAAAATAACCGGTGAGTCTCGCTGCAAGCTGTTTTTCCTGTTTCACCATCCTCCGCCCGCGCTTTCCTGAATTTTTCCTGATAGCCTTGGGCTGTAAACCGGAACCGCTGAAGCAAGGCCTTTTTTACTTTGCCGTAGTAAAGAGAGTCCTCTGCGGTCATTCGGCCAATAATGGTAAGCGCCTCTCCACTTAAGCACATGCTTACAGCAAGCGCCCATTTGTCTTGCGGCCATTGCTGCCCTGTTGCTACGCGTTCAAACCGTTGCAAGTACGCTTGCAAGTCGTCGCGCTTCTCGTCGAACAGAGGAAGCTATTTCTGCAGGTTGATTGCATTCATGGCGGCAAGAGCTTCATTTCCCGCGGCGGGATTCGATGGGTTTGCACCGCCCTCTTGGAGTCGGATTCGTAAAAGTAGCAGTTCTTTCTTTCTTTCCGCGGCTTCGTTTGCTCTTTCTGCAGCTTCATTGTCCCCTTTCCGCAGCTTCTTTTGCTCTTTCGGCGGCTTTTTTCCCCCCTTCTGCAGCTTCCTTCTCCCTTTCAGCTGCTTCTCGACTAGCTTCCCTCTCAGCGGCCCTTGCGGCACGCTGCTCAGCACGTTCGCTCTCTACCCAAGCCCTAAGCTTTTGACCCGAAAGCCCCAGCTGAGTTCCCGCAGCAATTAACTTCTCAATGTTCATGCTTTCTAGCTAACGTTACAGGCGCGTTCGCGGCTTACCGACTCCTTTCAGCGGATGTTATGGCAGGCTCGCCATTTTTTGTCATGAATGGGCTTAGGACCCGCTAGAAAGTCACGAGTCAGTAACTAATACGTGCGCCAGTAGGGATAGCTTTATGCATGGAAGGTGAGAGCAGAAGTTAAGAGAAAGTAGCAGAAACACAGAGCGGAAACGAGACTACAGGAAAGAGCGTTAAATGCGGTAAAAGGCTAATGAAAGCTGTTCGCTAAAGAGAGCAAGAGAGGAAACGTCCTACATAGTTCGGTAGGCAAAGCAGTCCCACGAGGTCTCCTCACGAAGCGTGTGGGATCGGCTGAGGTACCACGGCGCGGCTTGCTCGCTGAGGAGTCTCACGCCACGTCGGGTTCGGACACGGGACAGCGGCCGGACGTCAGGGACCGTGCACTGTGGTTGACGGCTCGATGGCCCAGCGGCGGTTGTGAGCCGGTGTTTCCCCGAACCGCGCTCTCTGGCCCAGCGCGTCACCAGATCCAGGCACGGGCCAGCAGACAGACTTCGGTAACCGGACCAGCGGCCGACGACTCTCCGGCGACAGCAGCGGTTGAGACCCTGGCTTCTAGCTCCAAGTGATCACAGGGCCGCGTTCACTCGCCCAGCGCGTCAAATGCGTCCGCTCAACCCTTGCCGATTGGAGTCTTCTTAACGCTCTCGATGCAGCTGCGCGCTCGGTGGTCCCTTCTTCCTCGTCTTCCAAAGGCACTTCATCACGGGGGGGTGGGGGGGGGGGGGGGGTCGTAATCTGTCCATCTTTGCTCGTGTCACAATATGTAATGTTTTTCTAGTGGCCAAGATTTCGTATGATATGCAGGCTTTGTATTGTTCCCGTTTGAATATTCAGAAGTTTCACCACATTTTTCCGGTGTTCGTTTGGATTTCAACGTCGAAAGAAATGGTCGCAGCAACCTTTTTAGAAAGCTCAAATGGGGAGGGCTAGCTTTGCCCCATCTCTTTTCAAGAAAAGTTGTGTCGCATTTTTTTCTTTTTGCGGGACCAGTCTAACCCGTTTTTGCGAATGTTTATACAGGTTTCTTTGGGTGATGCTTTGCCTGACGTTCTGGGTACTTCTGCTGTTGTGGCTCGTTACAGCGTGAGTCGTTTTTTGAGGGAAGTGGTTTTTTTCTTATCGGTTTCTCACGGCACGCTTTTCGCGTGATTTTCTTTCTTCTGCGACACGCAAAAAATTGATGGGGGATTTGATCGAATGTTTATTTCCCGAACCCTTGTATCGCTCTGTTTACCATGCGGGCCCAGGTCAGGATGTCTTGCAGAGAGTTAAGAAAATGCCAGTGCCGGGGGGAATTAAGACTTTCTTTTTTAAGATACACACAGAAACTCTTCCGGTTATGATGTGGATGGCGGCCAAGGAGCTCTTCTTGCCGTGGGGTGCGGACTGTTCGTTCTGCAGGAAACCGGAGAGTGTTAAACACGTATTCCTGGACTGCTGGGACGCAGTATATTTTTGGGATGTCCTGCAGCGCACCTTAAAAAAAGAACTGCCTTTGACGCCCCATGGAATTCGATACCTCACTTTAGGTCCAGATGTTTTGCCCTATGACCTGTTCTTCCTCCTGGGCCTACATGTTATATGGAGGAGCCATATGGATGTACTTAATGCAGATGTAAATGCTCGTTCTGTATGTTGTTATTTTGTAGAAAGCATATGTAAATTACGGGAGGTGTTCCATACAGCAGGCTATGATGAAGAAATATGGTCGCTAATGGATGACCTGGCTGTCATGAAAGTACATTTCTTTTAACTGCTCGCTCAGAGCGATGCAGTCCCCCTTTTGCTTTTCTTTTTGTTCTTTCTTGTTTTATCAGTAACTGTGGCTGGTATTGTTGTATATGCGTGGTTTTGTCCTTCTTGGGAATAAAGAAAAAAAAAAACGGCCGTAGCCCAGTGGGTGAGACAACTGACACTAACTCTGTCTGGTCTACAAGACACAGGCTCGAATCCTGCCGGTGCCTGTGTGACTTTTTGCGATTATAAAGCTATGAGCACGGACGCGGACGGATATTGTGTGGTTCTAAAGTACTCCGCACCTAATATAATCCAGACCCTAAGTGTCAGCATCTTCATATCTTGATTTTTTTAGTATTTTCGGATACTTGGCCTGAGCGCATGAATAACACGCACGAAGTGTTCAGTAGTAGGATTCACAAGGGTAGATAAATGCGAAAAAAATGCAAGTTAGGTCGCTTAGAAGTCGACTACATTGGACCACGGCCGGTACAGACGTGTTCGCCGGTTCTGTAGCGCGTCCAGACCCGCCGTGTTTGGAAGAAGGGTAGGTCAAACACGGGGCATTCCGAGGGAAAGTAAAAATGTTGCCAAATCCAAAGTGCTCCGTTAGTCAAATCGTTAAGGGAAGTGGTTGAGGAGCAGTGTGGCGCGTTGCAGCTTACTGTGGAATCACCTGGCGAACTCTCAGGTGGAAATGTTCCCCTCCTATGAGTCCCGCCTAGGGGGGATTGTTGCACTGGAGCGCAACTGTGATTTGAGTCATATCTAACACAAAAACCAACAAAAAGAAAACGACTGAATTAGCTGCACTAAAGCGCAGGTGTGAAAATCGGCAAGAACTGACCGGTGAGTGAGTGAGGGAATGAATAAACATTATTTTCTCAGTTTAGCGGGTGTGTGCGGTACCCCGCTTTACCTAGACGACGGCCGGGTATCCGGCGATGGGGTGGTGGTGGTTGTTGTGTGGGAAGAGGCGGGGTTAGCATGGCTGGATATGCCTGAAATTGCTCCGCCCAAGCTCCCTCCTCCTAATTAGTTTATGTTAGGGTCCTATCACCACGAGTTCGCCAGTTCGGTCTCGTGAAGAAAGCTTAGTAGAAAGCGCGACACGCCTCTGCGCAGCATCCAATGACGACTTTGGACGACGATGTCGTCCAGGGTGTTGTGTGGGGCTGCCAACTTCCGAATTGCTGAGAGCATTGAAGTCCTCTGGACATCATGCTCTGGGCAACACATTACATAGTGGTGTACTTCCACAATCAATGCACATGACGAACACAGAGGCGAGCACCCAAGGCCCACCTTGAATAGTCATGCTGGGGTCTTCGCTGAGCCCATTCGAATGGGGTACAGCAATGTTGCCTACTATCTCGTAAGTCCCTTTGTGACGCAAGGCTGATGATAGGCATCTCCCAAGGACGTGAAATGTTCGACGACTGAAGTCGTTCCAGTGATCGGCGGAAACCTTAACAGTCGGTGCAAATTGCAGCACGTTCAGTGCCAACTGTTCAGCGGTCTCATTCCCCTTGACGCCAACATAGGATGTAATTCATTGAAACAGCACATTAAAACCCTTTCTGCTGAGGTCTTGCACAAGCCGCAAGGAACGCTGACAGACCCTTTTTGTGGGGACCCACGCTGCAAAAGTTGTAGTGCTGCTTTTGAATAAGCCAGAATTACAACTTTCTGCGGATTATATGACTTAAGTTTCCTCCGGGCACGATGGCAACGCACTCGAATTCGGTTGAGGACACCACATGATCCAGGCATGCTGTCCAGGAAACCTTGTTATCAGGAATGACATACGTCGCCTCACTAACCCCTGTGTGCAGATTGACTGAGCCAGCCGTAAAAATTTCAAGGTGACTGGGATAAGAGTTCTCGAAAATGTTCAAGAACCCAAAGTCTGGCCGCTTCCATTGGCGTATTTCGCTTGACTCTCATGTGAGGAGCATGTAGCTGACACTGAAGGCTCTGGGAAGACCATGGCGAGATGGGAAGTTTCCTGGGTGACTGATGTCACAATATTCTCGGAGTGTTAAAACAGTGTGCGCATGAGAGGCCGTCCTTGTTCGAAGCCACCTTGTTATTGCTCTTCCAGCACGGGTTTCCCGTAGGCGCATTACCTGCGTCAGTAACATCGGTAACGCCATCAAGCGGAGTGCAGCAGACTGGCTCTCCCGTATGACCTTCTCGTTCGCCGCCCCCTGAGGAACTCCGGTTGCTGTCCTCAGCCCTTTCCTATATCACGCTTCGAGGCTCTCATACTGGGATCCTGAAGGGGAGATCAGAGGCAAGTGGTAAACCCCGACGGTGCCTAGGGCGATATTGGGCTAGCGGTGCCGTGCTGCTGTCGCCGTTTTTGATGGGTGCTTATTTAATACCAGAATTTCGGCGGTGTCTTCTGCCAGCTTGACCAAGCCAGGCTGGGCATTCTGGGGACTGTTTTAGCGCGCGGTATCCCATTAAAGAACATCTTCATTTTTAAAGCGCTTGGTAATTAATGCCTGTAGGCATCAGCACAAGATATGTGTTAGTGTTGCCTATTCCTGACATGAGGAGCCTATAGGTAAGTGTAGCTTGGTGTAAGTATTGTCAAAGAGTACTTGGTGAGGGAAGAAGTTAATCTGTAAGATCCTGAGTGTTGTTAGTTGCCTGCGGTTGAGGGATCAGCGGGGATCCGGACATGTCCTTCTCTGTTCTAGGAGAGGATTTCACTATAGGCAGGGAACAAGGTTTTTATGATGGAAACGGCTAAAGCGATGACTGTCTCTTCCGCCTGAATCGTATTTCGAGTGATTATCGTGGCAGCGGTTTGTTGGTGGCACGGGCAGTTCGTTGCCACTATGCACGTCGCTTGCCGGGCTCCGTAGGGGGCTGCTTCTCTGTACGGTCGTTATACATTGAAATACGAACAACGGAGCCAGTGGCTTTCAGTACATGCCACGCATCATGGCGACGGGCTGCGTATGCGCAGTACGAACAAGTTTACGACAGATTGTGTGCAACCTGGTGTTACGAATCAGCAGCCGCTGTGTTGCAAGCTTCGTGCAGCGCTTTTGTGCTTTGTGGCGGAGCCTCAACTACGTGCGCCTTTCGAGTGGGCTCCTCTGAGTCGGTGACTCAGGTTAGCAGCGCCCGCCAACGGATCCCAACCAGCCGCAACATGCCTGGGAAAGGCCGGATCACTGGCGCCTCTCTGTCACCGTGATTCAAACTTCGGCGGCGGCGAACGCGACGTGTCGACACACGTCCAAAGGACGCGGACGCCGCTGCACAAATCTGCTCTCTCCCCTTTCTCGAACTCAGCGTGCGCCACTACTACCGACCCCTCACGAACTCTGGAAACAGTTGTGCGTGTCTTTACTGTTCGCGCCATGTGCAGAAAGCAGGGGTAACGCTTGTTTGACCATTAGCCTTCGGGTATAAATATCAGCCCCAAGCATCGGAGTTCATTCCTGTCGGAACAGCGAATTGATGCTGCCACTCTGCTCGAGTCATGCACTGTAACCTCGCCCGTCAGGGCATTGTCCTTGTGTTGCTTCGGCTCACTTCTCGCCATGCAGTAAACCAGTTACGTTTGCCTTCGGATTCTTGTCGTCATCTTCAAGGCAGCAACATTTGCTGACCGCTCGCTTCGTTACGCTACCACTCGCTTGACGCAGGCGACGGAGCTCAGCTCGGATCGACTGCCGATTTTTAACGACTTTTGGCAGCGGTGGGATGGCAACGTCGTAGCAAGGGGGGGGGGGGGGGGGGGGCAGCCGTCCGATGGCGACTTTGTAACACATGGAGCCAGCTGTGTGAGATTCAACACTACGTACGGTGAGTCTGGGACTGAGTTTTACCAGGCTTCTGAGGATAGCTGGTAGGGCGAGTGGTTTTGTCGCGTGGGTTATTCGCGTGAGTAGATTTTGGAGCAGCGGGAAAGCAGTACTCTAGACTGGCAATGAATTTGAAAGCGTTGAAAAAACCGCAGTTGTTGGAGCTCGCAAAACAGTTGCGTTTGGATGGGTCGGGCGCACTGAGAAAGCCAGAGCTGATACTGGCTATACTCGCTGTTGGGGCTGACGATGACGCGCTGTCGGAGTGGACTGAACTTATCAATGACAGGGAGTCCGCTAAACGTCAGACTACAGAGGCAAAGACTGCACGCAAGCGTGAGGAGTTCGACAGGCACAAACAGGAACAACCGGAGGAAAATAGACGAGAACATGAGAAATTCCTACTCGAGCAGGAGGAAAGAAAGCGACAGCATGAGCGGAGAATCAGTCTTCCAGAGATGTAGGCATCTCGATCTAGGCGTAAGAGTGACAGCTGCGTTTAGTGTGCGGCGAATAAGTGACCTACGTTGCGAATGAGGGACCTAATGAGTCCTTAAAAGGTAGGAGAAGACATCGGTCATTTTTTGGTCAGTTTCGAGCGCAACTGCGACACTTCCCTGTTTAGCCGAGACGCATGGCAGCAGAAGCTGCTTACGCATTTTCAGGTGAGGCATTCGACGTGATGGCCCGTTTGCCAAAGGATGAGGCGGAGGAATACAAGGAAGTCAAATAGAACCTCCTGCGGTATGTACCGGCTCTCGGCAGAGGCGCTTCGTCAGAGGTTCCGCGAAGCCGAGAAAGCTAAGGGTGAGTCGTACTCGGTGTTCGCCTATACGCTGAGGGCTACCATGGAAGAGTGGCTCAAAGAGGCAAAGGCTTTCGGAGAGGACGACAAAGTAGTGGAGTGCTTCGGTCTCGAACAGTTTTACCGCCGTATATTCACAGCCTGTTATCCACAGCATGTTCACAATGGGTATTAAGAACAGGTGGCCGTAATGGTAAATGGAAAATACCTCAGTAACCTGAGATCTGCTGATGACGTCGCCGTGCTAAGTAACTCGGGGTCAAATTGCAAAGCATGCTTACCGCACTGGACAAGCACAGTAGAAACGTAGGCCTGAAAATAATATGCAGAAAACTAAAGTAATGCTCAATATCCTCGTGAGAGCACAGCGGTTTGAGATAGGTGGCGAGGTAGTGGAAGTGGTAAGCGAATATATCTACTTAGGCCAAGTAGTGACCCCGGATTTCCACCATGAGGCAGAGAGAGTTAGAAGGATAAGAATGGTTGATTGATGATTGATTGTAGGGTTTAACGCGCCGACGCAACGCAGGCGATGAGGGGCGCCGTAGTGGAGGGCTCCGGATTAATTTTTACCACCTGGGGATCTTTAACGTGCGCCGAAATCTCGAACACACGGGCGTTTTTGCATTTCGCCTCCATCAGAAAAGCGGCCGCCGCGGCCGGGAATCGAACCCGCGACCTCGTGCTCAGCAGCGCAACGCCTTAGCCACTGAGCCACCGCGGCGGGTAGGATAAGAATGGGGTGGAGTGCATTGGGTAGGCATTTGCAGATAATGAATGGCAGTATACCATTGTCACTGAAGAAGAAAGTGTATGACAGCTGCATATTACCGGTACTCACCTACGGGCAGAAACTTGGAGGATCACTAACAGGGTTGAACTTAAATTGAGGATGACTCAGCGCGCAATGGAACGGAATATGATAGGTGTAACGTTAAGAGAAAAAAGAGAGCGGAGTGGGTCAGGGAACAAATGCGTGTTAAGGGCCCATTAGTAGAAATTAAGAAGAAGAAATGGGCGTGGGCAGGACATGTAATGCGAAGGCTAGATAACCGTTGGCCATTAAGAGTAACAGAGTGGATCCTTAGAAAATGCAAGCGTGGCAAGGGGTGGCAGAAAGTAAGATGGGCAGATAAGATCAAGAAGTTTGCGGGGATAAATTGGTAGCAGTTAACACAGGACCGTTATAATTGGAGATCGATGGAAAGGCCTTTGCCCGGCAGTAAGCGTATATAGGCTGATGATGGTGATGACCAGGAAACCCAAGCCTCTTGTGCAAAGCATCAATACTGTGGATCATGTAGCTCAGCTATCCGACGAGTTCATCGCACGTCGAGGTACGCAGGGGCCGAAGGACGGCCAAAACCGTTCAGGCAGAGGCCTGATAGGTCAGGGCCGAAAGGTAGAGCTTCCCGGGAAGACGGTGGAGCTAGCAACGGTCATTTTTCACAGGATTTTTTTTTATTCCAGGATTCACGAAGATTTTGCTTACGTTATATCCGTCACGCCAGTACAACGAAGTGACGCCAGTACAACGAAGCAAGCGGCCTGTAAAGGGTTCACCTCTGCACACAGGGTCTTGTTGCGGGGAAGCAACATTTAGTACTAAAGAGTACGTTACACTACTGGTTGTTCGTTTTCGGGTTTTCTATTTCAACACGGAAGGGCTTTATGCCGGGATACACAACAATATCACTGACGTCATATTCATTACGGAAATTACGCAAGTTCTCCTCTGCAGAAGAGACCCGCCAGCAGGAGGTCGCTCCCCATGCCCACCCTCAAGACAGCCCCCGACCAGCAAATCATGCTCAGATGCAGATTTCGGTGCACAATTTACTTTCTTGCTTTAGTGATTCCTGAGACAGAGGAATCAACCACAGTGTTTTGGGGTAGTGAAACGGACCGGGAAATCAGACGGTTGCGGACGCTGATGAGCAGCGCCGCACTTTTGTGCTTTGACTGGTGTGTAATAAAGTTTTCACTGACTGACTGACTGTGCTTTGTGGCGGAGCCTCTATTGCGTGTGTCTTTCGAGTGGACGCCTCTGTTTGTGTCCGTGACACCAGGCTTGCAGCGACAGCCATCGTATCCCAACAAGCCGCAACATGCCTGGGAAAGGCGGATCACTGGCGCCTTTCTGTCTGAGTGATTCAAACTTCGGCGGCGGCGAACGCGACGTGTCGATACCCGTTCGACAGAAGCGGACGCCGTTGTAAAGACGTCTTCCCTCCCCTCTCTCGGAATTAGCGTGCGCCATTACCGACCCTTCAAGAACTTTCCAAAGAGTGTTGTGCGTGTCTGTACTGCTGGCGCAGTGTGCAGAAAGCAGGGGTAACGCTTGTTTACCGTTAGCGCTTTGGGTATAAATATCGGCCCCAAGCACCGAAGTTCATTCCTGACAGAGCAGCGCAATGATGCTGCCACTCTGCTCGAGTCATGCACTGTAACCTCGCCCGCCAGGACATTGTCCTTGTCTTCCTTCGGCTGATCTGTCGCCTTGCAGTAAACCAGTTAAGTTTGCCTTCGCATTCTTGTCGTCATCTTCAAGGCAGCAAAATTTACTGACCGCTCACTTCCCCACGCTACCACTCGCATGACGGAGGCGACGGAGCTCGGCTCGGGTACGCCTACCTCTGGGTACGAAAACAACGTTTTTAGGCGTGTGGGCCTTTCACTTTGTCGTCCCGCCGGGTTTGGCACCCGCCACGCGCGCCTTATCTTCGTCGCTGCGCTGAGTGAAAACAGTGCACGCAGCTGTATTCCTTGATTTTTTATTTCGTGCTGGAAGGATGATTCATACTGAATTGCGCTAAGTGTAGAGACGAATAGGATGCTAACAGGACTGGGACGAGGACTGGGAGGAGGCGGTCATATATATGCTTGTAAGTTTCGAAATAAATTCGGTTGTTAGTAGCCGCTATCTCGTCTGCTCCCGTCCTCATCTTTTTTGTGCTACGCCTCCCATTCAGTATGTACCAACAAGCCCAAGAGCACGTTTTATTGAATTCCCCGGAGAAGCTGTGCCCGATTTTTTAATATTATCCAGGTGAAAAAAAAACGAAAAAAACCTGTCTTTCTCTAATGCTTTGTGTCTTTTTCAGCCGCTCACATCTTTATGTACAGTGGGCGTCAGGCCTGTCTAGTGCAAGCGAACGCACGGCTACGGAGCATGCTGGTGACATCTGCTGGCGCCTGCTGGGTTAGCGATAGCTCGATATTGCGCATGCGCCGGTGTGGAACGTTCTCGCGCCGTTCGTCCTTTCTCACGGCCCCGTCCAGATTGCAGACGCCGCCAACCACAAGCGGCGCTTCTCTTTCGCATTGCCAGCCGTAAGTGGTGACGCGGGAGATAAACTCTGTTGCTTGACGCGCCTCAATAGCACCGCAGGCTGTTACGTAATCGCACAAAATTTTCGGCGGGGAGCGCTGCATGCAGTTATAGGAGGGTTCTTTTTGTTTGCTACGCGTGAGAGTCACGGGTTTGCGCAAGTGGTTGTGTGCGATTATAACTGCCTGTGGTGATATTGTACTGCGTCTAAGGACGCGCTTATCTCCCATGACACCGGTTACGGCTGGCACTGCGACAGAGAAGCGCCTCTCGTGCGTGTTGGCGTCTGCAATTTCGGCGGGACCATGCAAAACTACGAGCGGCCCGAGTCGTTCGGAGATCCGCAAACGCGCAATGGCCAGCTGTCTCCATACCAGCACCCCAAGCAGATGTTGGATGCACGTTCCCGAGCGGTACGCTCGCTTTCCCTAGACAAGCATAACGCGCACTCCAATATAATGAAGACTAGACCTAACTAAACTGTACTTGCATAACGGCCTTTGTAAAACCACCAGGTGGGAGTGTTTTTACCGTAGTAGATGCACGTGATACCTCACGAAAGCCCTGTTACATCAGCCAAGACAATCTCGAAGTAAGCCACCCGCCGCGGTGGCTCAGTGGCAAAGACGTTGCGTTGCTGAGCACGAGGTCGCGGGTTCGATTCCCAGCAGCGGCTGCCGCTTTTCTAATGGAGGCGAAAAGCAAAAACGCCAGTGTGTTCGAGATTTCGACGCACGTTAAAGATCCCCAGGTGGTCAAAATTAATCCGGAGCGCGCCACTACGGCGCGCCTAATCGCCTGCGTTGCGTCGGCCCGTTAAACCCTACAATCAATCAATCTATCAATCAATCAATCGATCAATCAATCGATCAATCTCGAAGTAAGCATTTACCAGCACTCATCGGCGCCGCCTTGCACAGAGCCATGCTTTTACCTTTCTGGGGGTGCAGGCTGCGCTGCGGTGCTCTGAAGATGCATCGTCGTTACACGCATTTCAGATTTCGTCCGTAGGTCGACGGAGGTGGCGAGAAAGTACTACCTTATTCCCGTTGTGAGGTTAAAGTTCTCTACGATAGCTGAGTTCTCAAAGTAAAAGGCAGGCAAGTTGCGCCTGAAGGCCATTTGCATGACGACGTTGCGTCCTTAGCTGGCCGATCTTGTTCCGCAACTTTCAGCGCACTGCTTGGGTGGGTGGTATGATTTTCGCCATGATGCTGACAGATGTGTCTTCTTTAAAGTAAACACGTTTGATGACAAACAGGTTTGAAAATTTTCGTTGGCCCAGCATACGAAAGACCGTTCTATATCTGGACTCCCCATTATGACGGCAGAAGTGAAGGTAAATTAAAATATCTAGTGTCGCTAGGCACTCGTTATAATGTAGTGCATGAAAACGCATCAGTTGACTCGTAGAAAGAATATGAAGGTATTGGGTTCGCCGCCATATTTCACAGCTGATATCCATATAAGCGGTTCAGAGTTTACTGTCACCCAACTGGCGTGATGTAATTTTTACAAGTGTGTAGAGGAAGGGAGTGCGTTCATTCGGTGCACAGTAATGAGTTGTGCCTGCAGAGGCACGTGTCCAGCGATGCGCATGTACACGTGGCGTATCATTATCATCGTCATCCTTTTCCCTTTGCGACATTTTGTGCCTCTTTCGGATACCGTGACTGAAAGGCTTGGACAATTGCTCTTAGCTCTTCAAGCTGTTGGGGGGGGGGGGGTGTAATGTGCCTTGCAACTGAACTAAGTGCTACTGGTGTCATTACCATGCTTAGTGCTTAGATTTCTCCCGTAATACGTGCCTCTGATACCCCCGCTGCACGGGCGTTTCAAAGACCCGTTTGAACCAAAGGCCGTAGAAAGGCCTATAAACAGAATGTCATTTGACTGCATTGCCAACTTTCAGCTGCTACACGACGTTTTTCAAAGGCATTCGGTTCAGCTGCCATTTGGGTCAAAGGAGCACCACAAAAGACCTTTGAGGTTCTAAAAGGCCTTGAAAACGCGAACGCTTGTACTCTCGGACGCAGTTTCTGCATTCCGTCTTGACAAAAATAATTCTTTACGGGTAGGACTTTGTTCTTTAACCGCATGACACTTTGGGTTTCGGTCATTCGATTCACGATTACAAGGTAACTTGGTGCCGGACAAAACAGGCCACGGGGAAAAAAAAAACTACCTGTTTTGTACGTGTCGGTAGGTTACCATCTGTGATATGACTAAAATAACCATAAAAAATCTTTTTGTCAAGTTACGAAAAAGAAACTGGGCAGTGGTGGCACAACCAAAATATGGTGGATGTACGCGCAAACTTCCAACTGCTCATGATAATTGTTGCGTAGATCGGCGTACCTCCTTTCAGTTCGAATGACATTTGAAATTTCGAAGGTCATTTAACTGGGATGTCCTTTGAAGCGCTCGTGTAGCACATATATAAATCACGTTTTCAAGTCTAAGGCCACAAACCATTCAGGTTTACCTTTATTCAGCTTGATAAAATTGTTTGTTTTGTGGAGGTTCTGAAGTTCTGGGCTTGTCTCGCATTCGTGAAGATCCTGGTTCGAATACCGCCTAGAGCAAAATGTATCCAACTTTCTTTTCAACTCAATTATTCAGTTTGCTGATAGGAGCTTTCCTGAGAAATGTGGCGCGATTCTGAGCTCTCGTTGGCTTGCTTTTTATCGTTTGAGAAGTCGGCCATTTTGTGGGCCATGGACGCTGAATTATGGACCGGCGTAGTTAACTGCGGAAGGCCCCGCTCGTTGTCTTTTCTGAAGACTGCTATAGAAATCTTTTCACTAGAACGAACTCCAAGCTTACAAAACTTCCACTAGACCATTATAAGAAACCTTGAGAGCATGCAGAAATTCAGGAACATTTATTTACAATTGCTTTAGTTAGAAAACGTTCCCGACGACTCTTCTCCGCAAAAAGGTTCAGAAAGCCTTGCAATACGGTGTTATCCGGGTCGGCTCAAATATTTTTTAAGCGAAGCTGTATATATCTATTCTAAACGGAAATCTGGCGATGCTGGTAGGAAACTCATCCTGCGCAACCTGAAAAGCATGCGTGAAAAACCCACCCTAGAGAGGAGTTAGCAGTAGGGGAGGCAGTGTGGTTGTGTTTATCTGAGAGCGCGCCCGCACCGAGCTACAGCGTGAAACACAGCTGAAGTTATAACGGCTTGTAGGTAGTGCCTCGGTGCAAGGCGAGTAGCGTCTATGTGGCAAGGGCAACCACCGGCCATACGTTACTTCGAATTGCGGAGGCCACGCATCATTCGTAATCCCTAGCAGCAGGCAGCTTACGATCAGCGACGACGCGAGCAGAAACGAGGACGAGGTCGTCTACGCCCTGCAGACGCTTCATCCTGGGCACAAGAGCAGGCTTTGATGGACCTCAAGGAGTACCACACGGGCAAGCACCTGCCGCGCGTTACAGCTTCGCGGGTCAATGTATGGGCGCATTTTTAACAGGGGAGATGTTCTAAGCTGGCCTGGAAAACACTCTCAGCTGGTATCCTGCCATGCGCCCTCTTGAGCATATTTCTCTGCTGTGCAATCACGGGTTCTCACTATGAAAGAAAATTCATAAAAAATAACAAAAGGGTCCAGAGCCTTCATGTTTGATATGACAGCTTATACTGCCCCTGAAATAAGGTCTTCCCAGCAATGCTTCTGTGTTTAGAGGTAAAACCGAATTTGAGATGATCAGTCCTTGTAAGCTGGCTTCTCCAGATTGAGTGTTACACAAAAATCATGGCCACCTGAGTAGGGTGTATGATTACAGAAAACAGCGCTAACTCTTGTGTTATAGACAGTATCCGGAAAAACTATATGGTACTTAGCAGGAAAGAGGACTCTACCATTACGCGCAGTTTTATTTCCTTGTCATAATTAATAAGTTTACCGTGAAGTTATAAACGTTACAGGTTTACTGTCGCTGTCAATACGCGGCGAAGTATGCAGGGAGTGCGGTTATAGAAAAGGGCTGCAACTATTGCGTTACAGGATTTATTCGGAAACAAATTACATGACAATTAGTCGCTAACACGATCCTAGCATTATGCACCAAAGCTTCGCTGGTCATCCTTATTCACAGAGTGGAAGGACACTGCATTTCTTCATTTGTTCTCTACACCAGTATTTACTCTTTACAAGGATAAACTTGAAATTAGCAGGAAATGATACATTCACCCATTGTTCACTGGCCAACATGCTCCATGATCCAATGGGAATGTGTGTTTTAAATCAAGCATTTTGAAATTCCCCGTAAATATTACGATCTTATCTCCTGATTTTCTGCAATGCCTTGATATTTCATCGTTTTTTAGTGCTGGTTTCAATTAGTTACGGTGTTTTTCTTGCGTAATTGTCATCTTAGCGAACGTAGTTCTTGTTCAGTTTTCGTTCCTCTGATGGGTTGTTCCCCGAATATGCAATTTTTGTTGTTCTACGTTATTCAATCTTTGGGCCACCCATAACCCCTCACTGCCTGGCAGCCAAGTGTGCAGTTTCTTATAAATAAATAAATAAATAAATAAATAAATAAATAAATAAATAAATAAATAAATAAATAAATAAATAAATAAATAAATAAATAAATAAATAAATAAAAAAACAAAAACCAAATAAATAAATAAAAAATAAATAACGACAACATGTCCAAAAGTGCGGAGCCAAAAAAAAGCGAGCAAGTGAGTAAGAAAACAAGGAAACGCACACGAAAGCCTTCTACTTCGAAGAGAAACCCACGCACACATGCTAGCACCTCGCGCTTGTGCGTCAAATTTGTGCAGTGAGTTTTTGCACACGTAGACAGTATAACGGAAACCAAAAAATCTACGGAACCTGAATATGTATTTTCAGATACCTTAAGCCCTTAGAGGCCGTTACAGAGTTGGCAAGCACACCATATACGACACTCATACGCACAAAAGGTACGCAAGCCAAAGTGCAACGACAAAGAAGAAAAAGTAACCCATGATAGTTTAGAAATCTTTATCAGTATTTACAAAGCTTTCAGTGAAATTTGGTTCCACAGACACTCGCGGGGCGAATTTATTCCACTCCACAATATATTCCACAAGAAAGAAGCACTTAAAAACACCAATCAACCTTTGGGCAATGAGGCAGAACAGCATACTAGATTCTGTAAAGTAATGTGACAAGAAAGTACTGGTACCTTTTCGTCAAAAACCGATGAGAGGGAAACATTTCACAACAAACAACTCTCTCCGAGCTTTTCTACAGCGACGAGTCGGCAGTTGTCATACCGGCAGAACAGTGCTCCTCGAAAGGCTGAGATCTGCAATATAAACTTGTATGTGTCTCTGCTGCTCAAATGAAAGTGAACCCCGGAAAAATGATGATACTGTACTGCAATGTCAAATGAACGTTGAAAATTAGCATAGCGAGGTGTTTCTATCCAAATAAGAGCGCTCTGAAATAGTTAGATTTTTTGAAAGAGCAGTTTGCCTAAAATATCGGTGTGGGGACGTGATGTAAGCAGAAAATTTGCACCGTACTTCTAGCAAGTCTTGCAATCAGGGGAACATTTTTGTAAGCCTTCACTTCAGGCTCCAATAAAAGACCTAAACGTTGATGTCACGGATAACCGGCCTATAGGTCACCAAATTTCTTCAACAGGCTGAGTCTCATTTCGTAACCAATAAATGCCTGCTGTCTATATGATTTATCTGTGAAGGTCGTGGTGCTTCGACAAACCGGCAATCAGCAAATAATCAGCAAATCAGGAGCAGTTGTCACTAACTGAACTGCCCTCATAACCTGCTCAAGAGAGTGCCCTTATCTCTTAAGACCGAACGTACCCTCGACGCCATGAGGGCATGTTTAAATCTGCTAAATGCCTAAAGAACTTAGCACAGATGGCAGATAGCACGCCTGTAGGGGCAATTAGTCTTTCTCCGTCAAAGAACCCTTACGTCAGGTTTATTAGAATTTCATCTCAAAACCAGCTTCTCTCCCCGTCGTAAAAGCCTACTGGTGGCGCTAAAATTCGTTCATTATTGGTGATGTGCACGTGTACCATTTGCGAAAATCAAGGAAGAGTCCCGTGGCTAACTAAGGGTTCCTTTCCTCGCATTTGGACCGCATTTCGACGCCGTCCCCGAGGCAGGCTGCGTAGTGGATGATATGCGCCACCACGTGCTGTTCGAGAACGCCGTGCACCAGGTGGGCCATGGGTCCCATGCCGTACAAGGCCACGTCCTCGCCCCCGTGCACGGCGTACTTGATCGGTACATTGCGCACCTGGCGGTAGTCGTCGGCCTCTGCGAGACGTCGGCGCTGGTCAGAAGGTGGACGTTTTACGCGAGTCATGCGTGGATCAAAAATGTTTATTCGAATCAACGTACGCACATGGACCTTAACGTGTTGTCAGCAGTTTGATAAAGTTTGATAAAGAGTGATAGAATGATGAAGCCCAGGATGACGATGGGCGGCGCCTGATGTTCCAAGGCGGCCGGTATAAAATAGACTAACACGTCAGCACACTGGCGAAGCAGCCACTTTCATGGTGCTCTGTCTTGTCCTTCCCCTCGGGATAGCCTTTCCCCGTGCTGCCGGCCTGAGTACTGTCCAATAGGGTTGTATAAAACTTTCGCCGGCTACCGCCGCTTCACGGAAACTATGCGAAACAATTTACAGGGCTTGTGCAGCCCTTGCAAGGTGGCGGCCCTGTGTGTCCATGCTTTGTGACCCTAGGAAGGCTAGTTTTTTTGCTGATCCGTAGTGCGGCATGTACCAGCGGACATGCATGCCTGAGGCGCCTAAATGCATACCCGTCTCCGCTTGCGGTGGCGCTGGCATCGTGGAACCCTAGGCATGCCTCAGGTGTCCATACTGCTCCCAATGCAATGCGGCTGATGCGACAGGCAGTGTTATGCAGGTGGTGTTGTTTGTTCACGAGTACGCCGCTGCAACAGTATTGTCACCCCTTCGCAATCGCCCATGTACGTGAAGGAAAAATATTGTACCATATCGTGATCACCAAGGAAGAAGCCTGCGCTTAACTTCTAGCTTCAACTACCCTTATGTGAACATCCTGAGGCGACATCCTGAGGAAACTTGTATTTTCAGTGGCTAGAGATAAGGGCGGGGGGATGCTGTTGCCCAAATCTGAGTATAGCGCAGGCACACGTTTTCCCGCAAATAAGCCCTCGGGAAAGAACTCAACCACGGATGGCAAATACGATTGGATGCTGACTATTCCGTGGTTGCAAATATGACCCGACTGTTTCGGTGGTACTACAAGGAAGTTGGCCCACACCTAACCAAAAGTATTATCGTAAGGTGGAAACATACCAGTGTTGTCGCCATAAATTCGCTCCGAATTGGATGGGCCGGTATTGTACATAAGAGTGGTGTAGGGTAGGCCATCGATGTTTGAAACTCCCGCCTCGCCCAGGATTGGGTGTCCCCGAGGCGGGTAGCCGTTCATGGTGAACCCATGTGAGTGGTCGGCAGTCACGAGGAACAGGGTTTCCCGGTAGTCGATGAGCTTCAGTGCCGCTTCAATGGCGTCGCTCATGGCGACCGTCTCGCTCAGGGCCTTGGCTGCATGGTTCACGTGGTGAGCCTGGTCAATCAGTCCTCCTGGACGGGAAACCACGACACACACGGTGTTTAGTGGCAAAAAAACTAAGCGCTTGCACTGAACTTAAGAGCGGCTGTGGCCTTATCTCTATACTGGTTTCAGTATCAGCCCGGGGTTGATACCAAAAGTAGTTAGGAGAGGAGGCCGTAGCTGCTGAAAAAGTCGTTAGGTACACTGGGTTGAATTTTCATAATTAGGAGTAATTAATGGGTTAGTTCATGATTTTCCCATATTTTATTTTCTTGTGTACTTATTCTCAGCTTCGCAGCGGCAGCCTCCGCGGCAACGGAGGCGCAGAAAGATCAGCCCAAACACTTTGCAAATGAGTAGCGTTTGCCTATGTGGCCCCATGGGATTGACATCGGATTAGTTACGCTAGAGACCCAGGCTCGACCTCGGCCAAAGTAGGCGGCGACCTTTTCGAACCCTCGGTTTAAGTGAATGACGCCGCTTTTCACGTAAATACGGTGTCTAGACGTCGACAAGCCTGGCCCATAAAGTTCTCCGCACTTAAAGTATTTTACACTGTAGTGAATATATTTACACGGGAAGAGGGTTGGCAGTGCCACATATCCCGCACCATCCCCACAAATCTTTGATGATGGTGGCGCGTAGCCGTTGTCGTGCAGAATGGGTGCTCCCCATTAAAATTTATGTTGTCATCATCTATCTTGTTTGGCATCACTGTTTTCCTGCAGCATCTAACAGTTCGGTGACGCTTGAGAGCGCCATCGCCATTCTGGCCCCGATTTTGCACCATCAAGTCCTGGGTGCAGATATAAAGGGTGCGTGAGCCGTGTCAAGCGGCCCCAGATCCATAGCGACGATCACTCGACCATTTCGCGTATGCACGAAAGGAAAGGTTAGGAGAAGCCATGGCATCACATTTTGTGAAGCCGCTACACCATTTTCAGAGGGGGCACTTTTGACAGCGGAGATATTTAAGCTTGAGCTCTGTCCGTCACTATGTTGAACGGAAAACTTCTCTCGGCGAAGTGTATATAGGGAAAATATTAGAAGTGTGAGGGGAATCGATGAGAAGGCAAGAGGCCTACAAGCAGGGGTTGGGATTGCACGCCTCAAGAGTTGGATTGGGTTGGACACACTTTATTGGTGCCTGCAGTACGTGCGCGCACGCGTAAACTGATTTCACGTCGTCCTCCCGGCAGGCGCCCGGCGTGGATCCCAGTTTGCTGCTCCCGGTTCGTGGGGTGCCTGCCTGGCCAGTGCCCCGAGGGACTGCTGGACGGCCCAGAGTTGTTCTTGGTTTTCCACGGCTTCCGGTCACGGCGGTATGCTTCCTGATCTTGCTTCTCGTGGATTCCTTGTACAGCCCCACAGCATGTCCATGAAAGGTGCCGTTTCCGGGAAACATTCGCTCTGGTGTGTCTCGGGGTACATCCTGTTTAGTAACGCTGGACTGGGTAGGATGCCCGTCTGCGGTTGTCGAAACAAAAGTGCCTGGGATCTGTCGAGCCCTTTACAGGGTGCTGGTAGAAGCCCGCGGCTCTGTCTGAAAGACTTCGTCATCTCAGTGTAGTTCACCATGCGGTCTTTGGTGCTGAACCACAGCGGTCTTCAGCCGCCTCGTCGCGGTCGGTTAGTCCTCGCGCCGCGGCGTGTGCCGTCTCATTGTGGTTCTCGTTTCTCTGCGACGCCTTTCCTGCGGGCACCGGCAACCACTTGATGCGGACGTTCTCGTCCTTTCTTGCTTGTAGTACGCGTATCCCCGCCGGGTCGATCCCCCATTTGGCAAAGTTACTTATGTCTTGCCTCGAGTCGTTTCGGACGTTCTGACAGTACCGATCCGCGAAGGCCAGGGCGATGGCTATCTCCTCGGCTTCTGCTTGCGTGCCTAGGGTGCTGGCGGCCGCTCGAGTGTTCCCGTTGGCGTCGACCACCGCCACGGCGAAGCCTTTGCGGGCGGCGTATTCGGCTGCGTCCACGTATCTGGCGCCCTCGTCGCCGGTATGTAGGTCTATGAGTGCCTTGGCTCTAACCTTTCTTGTTCCCTGGTTGTATTCCGGGTGCAAATTCTTGGGGATAGTATCAACTCTGTAGCCATGTCTGATTTTGTCCAGTATCGGACTCTTGGTGCCTTGGTGGTCGTGATATAATACACCGAAGTTGTCTAGGATTTTTCTGCCTGCTTTAGTTATCGACAGTCTTTCAAGCTGGGCTGCGGGCTGTGCTTCAGCTATTTACTCCTGCGTGTTTTAGACACCCAATTGATGTAGCTAGTTCGTTTTGGTGGTTTCCGGCCGTCCTAGGGCCGTCTTGTAGGCTCTCCGTATGATTATGTCGATCTTGATTTTCTCGCCACTCTTCCATCTGTGAAAAGCCGCCAGGTACTCAATGTGGCAGACCACAAATGATTGAATTAGTCTGGCGAGGCTGTCCTCCCTCATTCCACCCTTCCTCGTCTGGTTCTTCTGAGGAGTTTCATTGCAGTTTCCGCTTTGCCGATGACGCGGGTGGTGGTGCCTGTTTCTCCCGTTGTCCCCGACGGTCATCCCCAGCACTAATTCTGTTCACCGTCGGGATCACCGTCGCTGCTTTGGTTCTAATTTGGATTTTCTCTCATTCTCTCCTCATTCTTTTCCTATGCTATCTATTGCCCGGGAGGTACACCAAGTGTTCGGACTTGCTCGGTGAGCATTGAAGTCCCGTACCCTCGAGGCAGTGTTCAATCGCGTCGACAGCTGTTTGTAGGGTTGCTTCTACATGGCCGTTGCTGCCAACACAAAACCGCAGCGTGATGTCATCCGCGTGGATTGTATGCTACACTCCCTCCATCTGCTTGAGGTTTACTGCGACTTGTATCATCACGAGATGGTATCAGCGTGCTGCCGAGGTTCTTCTTGTCCATCTTTAGGTCGCCCGCTTTCAGCTCGGCTGTTGTGTTCGATGGAATGTCCTTGACATAGTTATATGTCCTCCCGCCCATGTTCGGTCGTAATATCCGCCTCAGGGTTGCCGAGTGCTTGACTTTATGAAAGGCATTCTGCAGGACAAGACCATGTATTGCCTTTGTATCGCAGGAGTCTCCGTCGATGATCGGTTGTTTCAGTTGAATCAAGGCGTCCTGAGTGCGGAACTGTTCTCCGAAGCTGATGATTGTATCTGGGTATAGTTCTTTTCTTTCGAGATACTCCTGCCATTCATTAAGCAGGACGTGCTCCAGAACATGGTGTGAGCGGCATCGGGCAGAGGTTGTCGGTGCTCGGTGGCTTGCCTGGCCGATTAGTATTGTGTTGGCCATACTCCACTGCTTCAGGATGGCGCCACTCTTCCAGCACTTGTTCTAGTACTTTTTCAGGCTCTCGATGGATTTGTTGTCCAGGTTCTTGAGACCTTTATTTGAGAGGAGGTCCGGACGGGGTGCCGATCTGGAGTTGAGCTTGTGCAGTGCCGTCCTGACCTCCTCGACGTCGATGTCTCTGTCCAAACGCTCCCTGGATTCGCCTTGGTATGTTTCGTGGTGTCTGTTGGGGTTGTTGGGTTGTATTTGTGCCGTAGTCTGCACTGAACGCTTTGGGCTCCGTGCTTCGTGACCTCCTTGTGCAGCAGTTTTGCCAACCGATCCGTTTGGTGGGATTTGGTTTTGATCTCATCAAGGAGGAGTTTGAGCAGGCTCCAGGTCTGACCGTTGTGCATCTGGCTATCAGCGGCGTTGCACAGCTCGTTCCACTGTTGCGTGCAGACAGTACTCTTCGATCGTCTTGTTGCGTTACGCCAGCTTTTTTTGTAGTTTTCTATTACGTCGTTGTCCCTTCCACCTGTTCATTATGAATTTCTTGGCTTCTATAAGGTGGGCTAACCTATTGTTCATCCTGTCTACTTCGACTTCAGTCTCCATTTCCCTGGTTGCATTGCGCATGTCCAGGGTGATCCTGCTACGCCACTATTTTATGTAATCCATCTTTCGCCTCCGCCGCTTTTTACCCTGGCTTTTCTGAAAGCGTTCCAGTCAATCCAGGTGTACTTCTTGCTGTTGTCAGCAGGGTCTCGGATGGGTATGGAGGCTTCCACTAGCGTGTGATCGCTACCGAGGCCGTCCCCGGTGTTTCGCCTGGTAATCGTGGCTGTCTCGTAATATTTCACAAAACTGAGGTCCGGGGTGGTGTCTCTGGGAATCGAGTTCCCAATTCTGGATGGGCGTACGGAGTCTGTGATCAGCGGAAAGTTCCGCTCGCGTGCGTCCAGCGGCTGGTTCCTCCCCTTGATATTACTCTTGGCGTATCCCCATGCTGTGTATCTTGCGATAAAGACCCCGAAAGGGAGCAGCACGTGCTTGTAGGCAGCTTCGCCCGCCTTGTCTTGGACGTTTCTAAATCTCTGTTGCCTCTGCGACGGGTTGCTATACAAGTTTAGGATGAAAATGCTATGCTTTGGGTGCTTCTTCGGAACGAGTTCCGTGAGCGTGTGCTCGGCGCCGACGTTCTTGATTTCATGGTCGACGAATCTTAGCCCCTCCATGACCAGGCTGCATACTCCTCTGCCACCTGCAGGGACCCTATGCAGCCTGTAATCTGGGAGGGATGGTGTTTTCAAAAGGGTCTCTTGCAGTAGCAGCACGTCCGGTTTCCTGCTGACTTGCTCGATGTGATGCTGGACGACTTCTCGCTTTCCTTGAAAAACGCCACACGCTACCAAGGCATCCGAGTGATAAACGTTCTAGTCAAGCTATACGAAGTCAGCGCCTACTGCGCCGCTCCACATGACACTGTCACAGGGGTGATCAGAGGCATCCAAACCAGGATAAGCCCATTGCCAACCCACTACGGTTGTTGTGCCGGTGGCCATGTTTGTCCCAGGTGGAATTCATTAGGTTGTGCTTGTTTGCCTTGCTGTGGTTGAGCGAAGGCGGGGTGGCTCATGATTAGTGTTACATTTCTTTTGAGGGCAATGTACTTGTAATGTTCCACGAAAGTGGTTTGAATAGAATCTAAGGCAGTCTTCACGGCCATCATCATCCCCTCGAGCGTCTTACTGCTGTCTTCGACGCTGTTCTTTGCGTGCCTCGAGCACTCCGTTCTTAGTACCCGCTTTTGGACGCTCACGCTGGTCTTGCTGGTACCCGGCTGTTCGCTCTGCTGTGTCTTGATTTCAGTTGTTCCTTTCTCTTCCAGCTTTCCGCTGAGTTCCGGGATGGTGGATTGCATGGCTGTATTTTCTCTTTTCATGGCCGCGTTTTCTTTCCGCAGTTCGTTCCTTGATTATCTCATATTTTACTGTTGATCAGTTGCTTCGCTTCTTTCTGGGTGTCGGTTGACTTCCTTTCATGGTCCCTCGTGCTTTGTTAGTTTAGCTGAGATGGCCTCTTGGTTTTGCAGTCGTCGGCGCTGGAGCTGCGTTTCCGGTGTTTGGTCCCTCTCGACTGCGAGCGATTCCTGAAAGGCGTTCGTGACTTGTGCGACGCTTGATTTGTGAGTGCCGGGAATTCGCGCTCGTCCTCAAGCTGGTTGTCGACCTTTCGTCGCTCCCTTTGCCTTCTGTGTGCGACGTACGGTGTCTTGTATCTCACCTTGCACTCTATGTCGGTGGTTGGGTGCGCGCCGCCGCTGACTTGGCACTTGGTGTACAGGGTGACCCTCCTCGGGGTTTTGAAGTTTGCATCCCACGCATGTGCGGGCGGTTAGTGTTGGGTATACGTCTTTGCGGTGCCCCATGTGTCCGCACTTGTGGCAAACTTCTATTTGTTTCTTGTACAGGTGCCACTGGAGGAGTCCAGTTTCGAGTCTAACGAAGCTGGGGACTTCCGAGCCCTCGATTTATAAGGTGACCGTTGTCGCGCTGCCGATTATTTTTGTTGCCACGGCCGTTGGGTTTCTCGGATTTACTATTATGGCGTCAACTTCTCTTGAGCTTATCCTGGTTGGGATGCTTCTGATAACCTCCTTGAGAGTGTCATGTAGGGCGGCGCAGTAGGTGCTGGCTTGGTACAGCTTGCCTAGAACGCTTATTTCTCGAAGCCCTTGGTGGCGTGTGGTGTTTTCTTCTTTGGATGTCCTAACCACGATGATGTTCTGGGGAAGGCTCGGGCACAGGATGTCCTCGCTGTATTCGTTATTGAAACCAGCCGCTCGCTGCATCGCCAAGAATATTTCCGTGGCCCCTAGCTTGGCGATGTCAAGGCCATCTCTTGGTTGTATGTTTATCTTGATTTTTTCCAGGGGTACGACTGGCATTCTTGAGGCTTTGATTATCGAGGCCTTGATGTTATTAATTCCCCTCGCTGCTTTCTTGGCTTGGGTATTCGCCACAGTGGGCGTCGAACTTGCTTTGCGCTGTTGGTTTCTCAACACGCGTTCTCCCGCACGCTTCCATTCTGTGTCCTGAAACAAATCCTCAGGAGAAATTTCTTCCTTCGACTTGCACGCACATCTTGGGTTCGAGGTTCGAGGATGCTATTACGTAACCGGCGCTGGCCGGGTAACCCTTGATTTATGGTTAGCGTCGCGGCCACCGCTTCGATACAACGGGGGCTCGTAAAATGAGAAATAATGGTTTGCCGTGAGGAGATCTGTCTCCTGTTGATCGCTTGGAGAATCTCTGTGGATTGGTACTGGGTTCGTGGCCGTGTTAAAAGGTGCTTGGTACTTGGTACTTCGCGCGTCAGAGGTACTTGGTGGAGCCGAAGTGAAGCACGACCGCATCGGGTGTCCCCCTGGTGGCCTCCCCAAACCGCGCCTCAAGAAAAAAAAATTTGCATTGTTCGGAATCCAACCAGTGTAGCTCGCGCTTTAAACCGGCGTCTGTCCGATTGCGCTATCATGGCATTCGGGGCGCACAACATTTCCTTTGGGTTCATAGGGCAGGCGTTTTCTTTGAACTTTGGCGTGGACTTTGGATTCGCGCTTTAGTAGTTTTGATTTCGGAGTTTAGAAGGGCGGATTGTGAAATTAACGTAACAAAGTTTGCATAAATAAAGCTTGGCTTTTGAACCTTTTTTCTCTTAAGGGGAGACGTAAGAAGAGCCAAGTCACGGCTAGTGAAGACCACCAGCCAAGCTCTTTCCTCAGTCTTCGCATCTCAATTGCGAAGGTGGATGAGTTTTTTGCTTGTATTTTCCTCGCGCACGGGACCTCTTCTGCCTTCGCTCGCTCCATTGGCCTATGCTTCGTCTCCGCCTTACGACTACCAGGTGCCGGCAGGGTGGTGTGGGGACGTAGGGCCTCGGTGAGCCGGCCTTCGCTACCGTTGCTAGCACGCGTTTACCAGTGACATCCTATGAGCTTTAAAAACCTTCTGACTTCCTCCATACTTCTCCCCAATGCATGCAGTGGTGGTATTCTTCCTCCGTGTGGTAGCACGAACCGAAGCGCGAATGGGCGTGATAACGGAAAGCCGCTGGCGCCGCCATTGCCGCCTGTAGTTACAGCTGGTCGAGTAGCTGTGAATCCCTCCCGGCTGAACAGTAACTGGCCCGCTTGGGATGCCGACTTGGGCCAATATCACTTGTTCAGCTTAAAGGGCGTTCAGGGCGACATGTTTGACAGTATCATGCACTTCTTTGCTCCCGCTCAGGCCCGGTGGAAGGTTTACGAGCGCACGGGTTGGGAGTGGAGGGAAGGGGGATGATGATGAAGGTTGTATGTTTATGGCGCAAGGCCAACTAGGGCAAAGAGCACCAAAACCGTGGTTATGTAAGCCGGATGGAGGGGTAAACTCTAAAATCGCTCAACGAAAACAAAATTAAAATGAGTCGAAGACAATGAGGATAGCTGCATGGTGTAAAAGGCCAGGTTGTGATTGTGCGTGGCATGAAATTAGGTATAAAAAACTACGCGTGATAGGAAATGAAGTGTGTAAACTTGATTTCGCTAAGAAATTTAAATGTGCGCTGTAGAGGAATCATGGGATCATCCGCTAGCCAGAATCCTGGGTGTAGTGGACTGTGTTGTGTGTATAGGCAAGGGGAGTGTTTGCGTCTTGTTGTTGGAGTGCTTTGCATGTAATTAGGATGCGAAGTAGGCATAGGCCCTCCCAACCCCTGCTACACAAGGGTCTTCGAGATCCAATGAGCAAATGGCAGTGTATTCCGTGCGTGAGGCCTATCCGCACTTCAGCTAGGGCAACATCGATGAATCTTTTTCGTGAGCCAGTAGTGTATCGTCCTAATTGTGGTTTTATTGCGTGTAACTTGTTGTCTGTCTGTGTACTCCAGATTTCTTGCAATGTTTTGCGAAGCTGCTGTCTTATTTGCGGCTTGAGGTCGGTCTAAGGTATTGTTGTTATGTCCACGGTGTTTGTAAGTGCTGCAGCGGCGGCCATTTTATCCTCTGTCTCATTCCCCGCGATTCTAGCATTGCATGTAATCCAGCACAGGGTTAGTTGACAATTTGTAGCATATACACATAATATGGTATTAAAAACTAGATCGATATTGCGACGGTAATCGATAGTGCGACGACAGTGCGACGGTAAGATAGGGTGACGGTAATGCGCGCACAACGTCCAAAGAGTCTGTGAAGATGATGGACAATTAGCAATTTGTTTTTTAAGAATGGGCTGAACAATGATTAAAATACAATATGCTTCTGCTGAGAAGACCGTAATGTGTAGGCTCGTGGTTCTGCAAGAATTAAAGTTAGGACCATCAGCGGCGCACGACACCATAGTTGAAGTTATCGAGGCATCACTATAAAATTCAGCGCATTTATATTTATCCTGTAGGTGCAAGAAGTGCTGCAGAATGGCAGTTCTCGGAACCGTGTTTTGTATCCATTTTCATAAAAGATAAATCACAAAAAACAGGCTGCAATTCCCATGGTGGTACAATCTCCGTTAATGATAAGGATGTGCATACATCGAAACACCCAACGGAAAGACCTGAAGCTTCCTCTCTCACCCTCAGTGAGTAGGGCAAAGAAAAAAATGGACGATTTGAGAAAAGCTGGGTTCTGGATGTATCGTTGAGGACAGGTTTAAAAGGATGGTTATTCCATGATGAAGCTTAAAAGCATATAATAAATCCATCCATGTGCGTTCGTGAATATTCCAGGCACAATTTGTTACATTCAACGTAGACTCTGGGCCGGGCTAACGCGGAACGCACCAGACGCAAGGCGAAGGTCCAAGTGGAGCACTGGATCAAAAATCTTTAGCGTTGTTTTTGATGCCGACCCATACGCGACAGTGCCGTAGTCTAACAGAGACTCAACTAAGGCGGTAAAGACACGCAGAAGGAGTTCTTTGTCTGCACCATAGCATTGGTGGGAGAGGACCTTCAAAGTGTTCAGTGTTGTCTGGAATTTATGTTTAAGTTGCTGAATGTGTGGAATGAACGAGTGTTTCATCAAATATGACACCTAAAAACTTGTGCTCCTTTTTACAGGAATAGATGCACGATGAAGGATAATCTTAGGGTCCGCCTTAATTCTGCGATTGCCGGAGAACACAAGTAATTTTGCCCAGTTTTAACTTAAAAACGTTAGGGTTCGCCCAGCCAGCAAGTTTCTCAACACCAACCTGTACTTGACGCTCGTAAATTGACAGTTACAGGATTTAAAAAACTATTTGAACATAGTCTACATAAATGTACAGGAAATGGTTGGGGGCAATGCCTTTAGGAGGGACTTCATATTAACTATAAACAATGTGCAGCTTAAAACGCCGCCTTGTGGCACACCATTTTTCTGCACATGTATCCCGAACAGGGATGATCCAACCTTAACATAAACTGTCCTCTTGTACATGTAACTAGAAATAGTGTTCCACATGTTGCCTGACACGCCAAAGGGCTTGAGGTCGCTATGAATGGCGTATCGCCAGGCTGTATCGTAAGCCTTTTCCATATCAACAAATACTGTAAGGCAGAACTTGTTATGGACAAATGCATCTTTTCTGTAGGATTCCAACGCAACAAGTTGATCGTTGGCAGATCGCCCACCCTGAAACCTGCCTGGCAGCTCTCGAGAAGACCATTTTACTCCAGAAAGTACACGAGGCTCCGGTTTATCATCTTCTCAAAAAGCTTGCACAGGCATCTGGTCAGGGCAGTGGATCGATAGCTAGCAGGAGAGGAAGGGTGCTTCCCTTCCTTTAGAAAAGCGACATCTATAGCCTCCTTCCAAGAGTTTGGAATGTTCCCCGAAAGCAATATCTTGTTATATAGGCGGACGCGTGTTAAAAGAGTGTCTGAGTGTAGGTGCTGTATCATTGTATATGTGAAGTTGAGGGTTTGCAAGTGCTCAGAGCGGCCCTCTGCTCATGAAGTGAAAACTGGGAGTTATGAGGGGAGGTTGACTTGTCGTTATCAAGTAAAGACTTCTTTTTGACGGATTGTTTGTGTTTCATGAAAGTGTTTGTGTAGTGTGCTGAACTGGACACGTGTTGGAATTGTTTTGCGAGTGTGTTAGCCTGGTCTTCCAGTGTGTACCCTGTGGTACTAACCAGGGGCAGGCTGTGTCGGATGTCCTTTCAGTTTTCGTTTACGTGTCCAGACCTTCTGTGTATCGGTGTATGATTTTATGGATGTCAAGAAGGAAAACCAACTGTCTCGATTTGCCTCACGGCGCACACGTTTTCCCATCGCCATTGTCCTTTTGAACAAAGGAGGTTATCCGACGTGGGTTACCGATGAAGGCCACCCCACGCCATGTTCTGGGCCTCTCGCGCCGGCCTACAGTCCTCATTACACCAAGGCCTCCTCTGGTTGAGCAGGGCACCTCAGGCATGGGGAATGGACCTTTAGGCGGCGTCGAGGATGTGCGCCGTAAGTAGTTGGGTTGCCTGTTCAACATGTAGGTGCCTTATGGACGTGTAGGGTAGTTTGGATGTCTCTGTAAATGCATTCGAGTTTGCTCTTGCTTCACTAAACCTGTTCTGGTAAGATGGACTTCTTGGGTCTTTTTCTATATATGTTAGTGAAGCGGGGAGGTGGTCACTACCATATGGGCCAGTGCCCACACCCTGCTCAAGACATGGAAAGAGAATTCCGGAACCAATAGCCATGTCGAGGTATGAATATATGTTGCGCCCTATATTATAGTGTGTAGGCTATTTCTGGTTGAAAAGACATGCTCCCGACGATGTTGCGAATTGCTCAATGAGGCGACCTCGGGCATCCGTGCGAGCAGAGCCCCAAAGAGAGTTATGTGCATTCAGATCACCTGTGAGGATGTATGGATCGGGTAGCTGATCTACCAGGCCCTCGAAATCTGACCACGAGAGCTGGAAGTCAGGAGGGATGTAGAGAGAGCATAGTGTTATAAGCCTATCGAAGATTATCGTTACAATGGCAACAGCCTCAAGGATGGTCTGTAGTTGGACAGTGTTGCACGCCAAGGATTTAAGGGCAATCATGGCCACACCACCTGAGGATGTACCACCACCACCTCTGTCCTTCCTAAATACCAAGTAATTGATCAAGAAATTTGTGTGTTTGGAGTTTGAATGCGTTTCTTGTAGGCACTTCACACTTGGCTGTTTGGAATGTAATATTTCATAGACATCATCAAGCGTTTTAAGGAGGCCTCTGCAGTTCCATTGGATTATACTTTGTCTTCCCATTATGGACATTTATGATCTACGGGAATGTGTGTGAGTGTTCATGTTTAGTCTTTCGGGGCTTGTATTCTCAGAGAGGGCTTTTTAGGCTTCTCTGTTGGCTTGGACGCTGCAGCCCGTTCCTTACGCTGCGATGCAGGCAGGAACGGCCCCACGACCACCTCGACGTCAGATGTAATCGGGGTGCCCAGTGCACCGGGTCCCTGGACATGGCACCAATAAGGGTGCCTTTGTTTTTTGAGCCGCTACCGCCGAAGGTGTCGGGATCACCACAGGTGGCACGGGCGGTGCAGCGGGAGCCGATGCGAGACTCCCCGTGTCCATCTCCGCCGCATTCTCCAGTGGAAGCAGGGAGGGTGAGGAAGCAGGGGCCGGAGCGGCATCGGTCCTGACGCAGACTGTTGCCACCGCAGCCGCTGCTGGTTCAGCCAGCGGTGTGGTGACGGGTTGGGCTGCCTGAGGCAACCCAGAGGGAGCCGCGCCAGGACAAAGTTCGACTCGCCGTACTGAGTCGCTGCCGAAACAAGACGCCGCTCCGCCCCCCGGCTATCTGTGTCCGAGTACTTCACCAGGGGGAAAGAGGCGAACCACTTTCGCGCCTCTGGGAAGGTGATGTTTTATGTTACCTTTACGTTAATGATTTTTTTCTCTAGATGAAAATTTTTCACAAGTGCGAGAATATGCCGCGTGTTGACCCTGGAAGTTCGGGGAGGTGAAGTTGGTTTGAGTGCAGTTGTCGGATAGATGATCATGCTGGGCGCATTGGGCACATGTTGTTCTGCCGAGAAAGGAGTTGGTACAATACCCGAACCACTCGCACTTAAAGGTGTTGTGCCACCAAATTTGTTGCTTGCGCATTCTTTGTTGCAAACGTTTTATATTACTTTATAAAGCAAGATACATGCTCTCACATGCACATATTCTGAGTCAAAAATTTATTATCGCCCGATTCATGTGAACAGGATTCAGTTTCGGTTTCAGGGCGCCGATTCAAGCAGTGACGTCACAGTGTTGCGAGGACGCTCTGCCACGTGTGTCTACCATGCGGCGCTGCGACTTTACTGCGGCGTCTGCTCCCGCACACACGTGCTTCACCGCGGAAGTAAACAGGCCGACTCGTCATGTCAAGCCGCGACAGCTCCGACACGGGCTCTTTGTCTGCCATAGAAATGTAATTGGATATGCAAACCATGCCCCTGACAAAACCGGTAAAAAAAATAAATAAAAGCTCTCCCCGCCGCGAATTGAACTCGCAACTTTGATGGAGCGGGCGCGAAGCGCGAGACCACTGCGCCACCGCACAGTTCTGTGGCACAAATGGCGTCCCACTGTGTAATAGCCGGTGTACTAGATGGAGGCCCATCCTTCGAGTCGTACGTCGGTGTTTACTAGCTAGTTTACAGAATTCCCGGCTGGTAAACTGAAAATTCTTAAACAGCGCTTGCGCAGCAAGGTTCCGCGAAGCCCCCGCAATAGCTTATCGCCATCAACTCTGTTCCTTCGCGAAAGCGCTCGCAAAAATAAGTGTGCCCGGCTGCTGCGATTTTGCACTGTAGGGATAGTGCTTGCCGTACTTTGGTTTTACGCTTTACGTTAAAAACCGTGGTCGGTATTGATCTCTTATTACCCAAATTACCCTACGTAACTCTTCTTCTGCACGAAACTGACCCTATATTTTCTACAGGCGAGCCGATCGCACACGCATATACAGTTTGCAGCTTCGGGGTAGCGGCGTCGCCGAAGAGCACGGCCGAAGCGTCGTAAGCCAAAATACGGATCGCATTAGCGCTAGTGTTAAGTTGTATGGGCTTTATGAGCCTTACTAAGTTTATTACACTCCAGAAACTAGCAAAATATAGCCGCATTCATTGCTGCACGAATGTTGTCGGGCGCAGTTTTCGCTTCTCGGGCGACCGGTTTTGTTGGCGTCTTCGGTCAGCGAGTCAGTCACACTACGGCGACTTTCCATCGGCCGACGTGTTTGTGTCGCCGTCGACGTAGTTGGCCGATGGTTTGGCGACCCGTCGGCGTCGCCGTCGTGTCGGCCTAGTGTGTCTGATACGACCAAGCCACCAAACAAACTGTGGTAACTGGAGTCAGGTTCACGTTGACGTCGCCCAAGTCGCTAACGTGGTATGACGTCACAAAATTTGTTATGCTGGAAATTCACTGACGTCATGGTTAGTGGCGCTAGCGATGGGTCCCGATCTCCAGAAGAGCATTTAGGTAATTTTTAGAAGCGAATTAAAATATATATTAAGCGCTTGCTGTACCCAGCACTTCGTGTTGAGGGCCCTTGCATACAGAGAAAGCCTACAGCAGGCTTTTTACAGACTTAAAATTTGGTGGCACAACACCTTTAAACGCCACAGGTTGTGGATGGACGGCCGTACAGAACCACGAATGAAACCTGCATTGACATGCTCGGGCAATGTGCAGCGGTCAAAATTCAGTATCAGGTGTTTGGTGGCTATTTGTTGTCTCTTCTCATGACGATAGCCTTACTGCTGTCACGCCTTGGTCTTTTCGGCCTTCAAGAAGATCGGTCTCTGCCTCGGTTAGGAAACCTGGCTCTGATATCGCATCATAGGAGCTGTTGAGGCTGCGGTGGGGTGTGACTCTGATATCCAGGTCTGTCATGCGGGTTTGGCTTAGGGGAGTTGTGGCTTGCTGCTGCGTGTTGACCTCAACTATAACCTCCCCAGTCTTGGTTTTTCAGCATCGTATGTCTTGCCAAGGATGGATTCAAGAAACTCAGATACAAGGAATACGGATTGCGAGGAAAGAGGCTTGAATTTGTCAACAGATTCAACTATCAAAAAGCGAGAGTAGTTGTCGGGTTTAGGGGGGATGATGGCAGTAAGAGGTGGGAAAGATACTTCGGTGCGGACCTTTTTGAGGGTCCGATCATGCTGGGAGGGGGGTTTTCGATTTACCATAAGGCAGTGGAAGCAGCAGGGGACGGGGTACTTTCTTCGTCAGCCTTACAAGTTAGCTGAAGAGGTCCCGGAGCTCCCTGCCTGGTAGACAGACAGGGAGCTGATCCACCGGAGCTTGACCTGGGCTCCGACGGCCACCTTTCGTGGTTTCTAATCCTCCACCTATAAACATGTTGTCACGGTAGGTGACAGCTTATGTTTGGGGGCACGGGGTCCGCGGTGTCACCAATACCGTCACCAAGATTACTCAAGGTGCCATGGTGGGGGGGGGGGGCGGAGAGGGGGGAAGGGAGGGAAGGGGCAGCGGGAACGCGCAGCTAAAGTTTTCATGCCCTTACTGAGGACATGACCGTTGTCTTGGCGTGAGGTTTAAATGGGTCCATAAACAGCCCAATGCGACCGGTCCGTTTTCATCGGTGGTAGATTGAATTGGGTTGGCGTGTTGCACAAACAGTGAGGTGCCTACGACGCAGGAGGGAAAGAGACAGCTCTACGTTCGTCCGCTAGGATAAAGCTCGGCTTGTTCCAAATTTCATTGAGATAATTGGCTAGGAAGTAGGCTGAGTGGTGAATTACAAATGAACGTGTTTTATTTCGTGCGCTCCGTGGAGGGTATGCAACTTCGCAGGTCATCCGTTTTCACAGGATGGATGGGCACTATTTTTTTTTACTTTGAAGATGCTGATAATCCTTCCGCATGAAGCGGGTACAACGTGAAAAGCGCAGTTTCGGCATGATTCAAATGTCTTAATACGTATCTTGGTGACACCATCCCATGAGGCGGCGTATTCCAATATAAGGCGCACATTACTGTTGTACAAGGTTTCACTTCTGCTGTCGTCACTTCAAATCCAAGAAATTATTCTCACGGCCAGCTACGGTCTCAGTATGTTTATTCCAGGCCAGAGTAAATCAGAATATAATGCCCGTGTATTTAACATAGCGCAAACTGTACAGTCTCAATATTTGGCACCTTCTGCTTGAAACGAATGCCACTGCATTTTCAAACGTAAAGTTTTATGTCGCATTTATCCCAACAAGTAACAATACGATTGAGGTCCGACTGTAATCTAGCAGCATATATTGAATTTTTAAAATTTGTATGCACTGCACACTCAACAACATTTTGTAACGATGATAATATAGCCATAATTTATGCGGACCGTTGGGACAGATATTATGAAAAAAAATACAAATAACAGGAGAACCAGACAAAAGCAGCTTGTTCTTCTCCAGTGAACGATCTCTTAACGGCACGCCAAAAGCACTGACATGGGCGTGCAGAGGAACAGTGGAACGAGAATAAACTATGAAGAAGGAGTCGCGAGTCTAACTACGGAAAGCTGGGTAACCTTGAACAGCACATGACAGACGGTCTAAAGCAGATGAAGAAGAAAAATCTGGGGCTATCTCCACTAACCTGAAACCTGGGGAGGAGAGAAGCATGCAGTCTATAGATTTTTTTCTTGGCACCATGACGTTTTTGCAAGCGGAGATGAAACCGGTGGGGGCAAGATATACAGCATAGCTGCACAAGTCTCGTGTCTTTGAAGCACGAACCGTTCCAGTGTGAAACGTAAACTAGTGTCGCCGTGCTTTTTTAGTGCGCGCTATGCTCTAGCGCGAGGTGTAAACGAGTGTCCGGGTGTTTTACTACCGAGACTACACAAGACGACGATTACGGCGACAACGATGACCAGAGACGCCGACAGCCGCAGCCTCTAAGGCGCTGCGACCCTAAAACGTTTAATGGTATCGGTAACGATGACCTGTGGGAATACTTTATTATGATCCGTGCGAACTCTTCGTAAATATTTTATCAACATCGTCATCATCACCACCACCACCATCATCATCCTCCCCATCATCCTCTTCAGCCTTCTCAGCTCCACCGCAGGACGATGGCTTCTTTCATTGGCCTCCAACCGTTTCAGTCCTGCGCTGATGGAGTTAAATTTGCCCCCGAGTTTCCTTACTTCATCCATCCAACAGATTGATGGCCTTCCCCTTCTTCTAGACCTATCTCTTGGTATCCACTGTGTTACCCTAATTGACCACCGACTGTCGGTTCGCCTCACTACACGGCCAACTCAAGTCCGTTTTTTTTTCTTTAGTTGAACTATATCTTCTACTCTAGCTTGTTCTCTGATACAGGTGGCTCGTTTCTTACCCCTCATTGTTACTCCTAACAATATTCGTTCGATGGCCCTATGAGACCACCTAAGTTTGCTCTCTAGTGTTGAAGTAAGGCGCCAAGTTTCAGTTCCATACGTCATTAACGGTAGTATGCATTTGTACATTTTTCTGTTGAGCGAAAGAGGTAGCGTACTTTTCATTATAGGCGGTATTCGTTGAAAAGTTTAGCGGTCAATTTCTTTGCTTGGCAACGCTATAAACGGCGACAGACATGGCTGATGCACCGCAGACACGGCCTGGCTCGGGCCACTGCGGCCGCACGCCGAAGTAAAAGAAAATCACCGGCGTGCGTCATCTGCTCCGTTCCAATCCGATTCTAAACCGTAGCGTCAACAGAGATGTTATTAATCACACTCACATTCAACTCGAGGCAATACTTTGCGTTCGGTGTTTGTAACGTGAAACAGACATGTGTTTCAGTCGCGCTTAGCATGGACAAGTACCGCCATCCCGCGGAGCACGACGGAACGAGTCACACCGTACTCGCACGGTTGCATGGAGAAGAGGGGTGCCCGATCAGCGGGCCGTGCGCACAACGTCGCCTAGCAACTGACGCTTGGCCACAAATATGGCGGCGCACACTTGGTTGCCTGCATGCATTCCACGCCATTGAATACCGGCTATATGGGAGTGCTTCCGCAGTGTTCCCCAAATCATACCTATTCTGCGTCGGATTCCTCTTGCTAGGGTCACCACTAACCATCTGTCCGAGGTAGTAATATTCTGTTACATCTTCAAGCGTTTTGTTTCCTAAGCTGAAGAAGTTGTTCTTGGTGCGCTTATTCCTCTTTAGTGTTGATTTAGTCATTTTAATTTTAGCCTCACGACCATGCTTTCTGATTGCAGTTCCTGAAGCATTGTTCGCAGGTGTTCTGCAGCCTCACTCAGCAGTAATATGGCGTCCGCAAAAACCTGAAAGGGCTCAAGTATTCGCCGTTTATCCTTAATCATATGTTTTCGCAGTCAAGCTTTCTAAATGTCCCCAGCAGACATGTTGTGAACGGTTTTGGCGAGATAGTATTTCCCTGTCTTACTCCCAGAAATTTATCGCTTCGCTTGTGGAGGGCTATTGTGCCCTTATATTCTTTATATGCTTTCTGTACCTATTTATGACTACCTATGTAACTATTTGGGACCATCATAATTATCGACGCAAGACGTTTTTCGATCCTCTGCCCTCCCGTCCCGCATTCGGTTCGTTCTCGTGAACGGCGCTTGCACTTTTCGTGCTGTATGCGTGAGGTGGCGCCGCCGCTCCAAATCCAGTATGAACGTACAAATTGGCCACCGTTTCCCCACAGGCGGAAATAGTTTTTATTATATTAATAAGTTTGTAAGTTGCGTATATGTTCCTGGTATTAAATTATGGACCACGAAAAACTACCTTCGTATAAAGCTCGGGCGCGAACGCAGCAGCAATTTGCCCACGAAAAAGTTTAAAGACGCTCATCTGTGGATGTAGCAGCCGTTATTTGCAGCACGCACTCGTTTAGGCGAGCAGTTCGATAGTTCACAACATGCGCCAGTGATAAGTGGTACGACGCTGCAAAATTTCGAGAATAATGGCAACCAACGTGAAAACAAATAATCTGCGTATAGCAGCAAAAACATTTACACACTTCTAATGGGCAGCTTTTTAAAGCTGGCCAAGGTATTGCGTTTGGGCAGGGTGTAGAATAAGCACTTAGTTTTCGAAGAAGCGTCGGTACTTGATTATATGCTTTGGTAAACAACAAAAGGGCTGATAAAAACCTAAGAGAGATATCACAACGAAAAAAACGATGTTTCGTAAAAACCGTATCCGCCACGTGCCGATACAGAGGGAAATGTACAAGATAAGTGCAGCATTTCTTTTTCCAGAAGTGAAGTTGGCGCCTCACTAATACAAGCACCTCCTTTCTTCTATGCGTTCAAAATCAAGAAGAAAGGAGGTGCTTACATTAGTGAGCCGTCAGTTTCACTTCTAGAAATAGAGCTGCTGTACTTATCTTGAACATTTCACTCTGTATCGGCAGGTGGCGGACATACTTTTTCCGAGACATCGTTCTTTTTCGATGTGATATCTCTCTTAGGTCTTTATCGGCCCTTTTGTTGTTTTCCTTTTTCTATACATGTTGTCTGGTGCAATAAAGCGGTCAGTTGTTCGTCTTCGCCTGTTGTTTTGTCATACCTTTCTTCGTCCCGTCGTCTGCGTTGTGTTTCTAAGTGTAAGCGTTTGGAACAGCCTGCGTTTAAGATGTGTTCAAAAACGCCTTTAAATGGGATAAACATTTCCCTGAACAGTTTCACTTAAACATTAAAAATATGTAAGTTCGCGATCTTAAAAAATTACAGCGGAAAGATATGTAAAATCAGTGATAATTCACAGCTTTTCATGAAAGACTTTTTTGCCGGCATGGTCTTTTAGACTTGAAGGGGTACTGGAATTCGACGTGAGAAGGTCGAAAACAGTTGTTGGTATTTTCTCCCAACATGCGGTAGCACAGTTCCAGAAGCGCAGCGTTTACCGCAAAACACTGTTGGCAGCTAGCTCACCCTCCACAATTAGAGCAAAACCGGGACCCTTTGCTTTGAGCATCTTCAGAGCGGCCACCACCATGTCAGTGAGCGAAGGGACCTCGGGTGTGCGGAAAATTTCGGCCGGCAGGTGGCCTGGCGAGAACAGGCCTGCGCAGAAAGAACAACGGGATGATGCAGGGTCACATTCTAAATCCTACTTGAGAACCCTGTCTACTGAATCAACGTTAGTAGTACTCGAAATGGAGGAATGGAACAGTGGCGGTTGTTGCTGAGGTGTAAAGCTGTGTCGAGTGTAAAACGATGCGATTTATGTAAAATATTTTGCCGCCGAGGGGATTGTTACGCGGTTACTGTACGTACTGAAGTGTTTACTTTTCTAGTAGCACACTCTAATCGCGTAATGATGTAATAAATGAAAAAATAAAAGCAGTTCCACTCAACATGAATACTGTAGGAAGTTCCGAGGAGTGATTCGCACCAATGTGCTGTAGCGCTGTTATGCACTCACTGCTACCAACCAATTCAAATCAAATTTCCCGCCTTAGCAGTATCGAGCGCCTCCTGCCTGAAACTGCGCCAGCAGAAGTTCTGTTCTTTTTGGGCTCGCTTTTTCTGCCGCATGTGCCGGCGTTGCACTGCGACGTTTTTTCGCTAAATATCGTAAAAATTAGCAGTGGCTTAGCTCGGCTATGCCAGGATATACGTAGCGTGAGCTAATGTTCAGCAATACGATCCAATCTAATCCAGTCCAGTCCAGTCCAATCCAATCCAATCCAATCCAATCCAATCCAATCCAATCCAATCCACTCCAGTCTAGTCACTGCTCCCCGCGCATGCGCAGAACGGCTATCCAGGAGCCATGCGAAACGGCTATCAAGCGGCTCCGGCGCAGCGTCAGACTTGGCTGCTGTGCAACGGAGGCGCACAGCTGGGCACGCGCAGGCGCCAGTGCGCCTGCCGCGGTACGACGTCGCTCCTATGGAATTCGCAGGCCGGCGAATGTGCAGACCCAATTCTCTGCACGCCCGTACTCCAATTGGATTGGATTTCCAATCCTATCCAATTCAATCTAATTTAATCCAATCCAGTCCAATCCAAACTCAATCTAATCTAATACACTGGAAATCCAAATCCAATTCACTCTAATCCAATGCTCCTCGCGCTTGCGCAGCACGGTTCTTCAGGGTCCACGCGAAACTGCTCAACCTTCGGCCAGTGTAGCTTCCGCTACAAAATCAACCAAACGAGCGTTTCGGCCGTTAATTACGTAAATTTTGCCTCGAATGTACCTGCAGTTTTCTTTGCGCTAAACAACGGGGAGATGTATGACAAGCGCAGCGGTTCACGAGTTTTGAACGCTTGTGACTATATATGACAACGTAAACGGTTTATGCAGCGACGACAGCCGCTACGACGGAACGCCGTACGTGACTCTACTTGGGTCCAGCGCGTGAGCTATGACGGCAAGTCGAGCTCCTAAAGTGCTCCGCACTTAAAAAAAACGCGGAAGGCATCTGTCAGAGGGATCAAGGGGCGCGAAGAGATTGTTAGGTGGCGGCTCAACAGATGAGGCGAACCATGGAAGAAGCGAGTGATGTTTTTCCAACTATTTACAAGCCGTCCATCAGCGACCCCAAGATAACCTTCGCGTCGTGCACATCATCTTCGTCGTTAAAGTCGCCGTACGTAGCATTTTCTTCCTTGTCTTTTCCTCGCGACATCGGCCCGCATCAAGGGCGACCGACAGGGTCGACCCACAGTGGCCTGGCGGGTACAGTGAGGAGGAAATACGAGATGTATATAATGAAGTAGTTGTTGCCGCCACAGGTGACGATGGTTATTTCGGTGTGTAGTGCCCCTGAAGAGCATGCCCACCGATGCAACGAAGCAACACCGAAGAAACCCAAGGCCCTTGGAGATGCGCTGAAGAAGTGGGCTGAGGAACATCATCGTCTTTCGGGCAGGTCACTGCTGTTCGAAGCCACTGGTTGGGGAAGTTGGTTTCCTCAGTTCAGGACCCACTGGGAGCATTTAGCCGTCTCATTAGGAAAATCTGGCAAAGCAGACCTTCGACACTCGAGCTGGCCGGTTCTCCCTTCCACGGCTCAAACGAGCGGTTATAAATCGTGAAAAGTGCGGAGTTGTGCTGGCACACCCACACCATGTGATAGTAAGCAGGGCGCGTTGCAGAATCTACACTGCGAGTCGCATTGGATAGGCCAAATGAAGTGCAGCTTCGTAGGATGGGGAAACGTGTTAGTTTGGAGAAGACGCCTGTAGCGCTCCTCTTTTTAGCGGCTTTGTAGGTAGCTCCTACACGCTGGTTGAGAATACATGATTATTACTTCCACAGGCGTCTACTAGCCGCGGTGGCTCAGTGGCTAAGGCGTTGCGCTGCTGAGCACAAGGTCGCGGGTTCGATTCCCGGCCGCGGTGGCCGCTTTTCTGATGGAGGCGAAAAGCAAAAACGCCCGTGTGTACGAGATTTCGGCGCACGATAAAGATCCCCAGGTGGTCAAAATTAATCCGGAGCCCTCCACTACGGCGCGCCTTATCGCCTGCGTTGCGTCGGCGCGTTAAACCCTACAATCAATCAATCAATCCACAGGCGTCTGCATTATTGACAGTGCAATGGCTGGCTCTTCGGCCTTTAGCGTCGTCGTGACGGTCGTCATAGTGAGGGTTGTGACGTGGATGTCTTTTTTCGTTACGGTTGCCACCATTCCGTCACGTCTTGCCTAATCTGCGGCGTCCATGTAGTACACCTTATTGTTCGGGTCGTATTTTTTCTCCAGGGCTCTAAGTAGGCCTTCTCAATGACCCTTGTGGAACTGCGGGTGCATGATTCGTGCCCAATGGTGCCACTGTGCTGTTTCGGCATAGTTTGTCAGAGATATCTGCCGTGGATTGAGGAGGGCGATCAGGGATGTTCATGCCCATTCCCAGTAGAAAGACCCTACCGACATCCACCCTTGATAGCCGGCAGCGCTCACTGAGCAGGTGGCCCAAAATTAGCACGTCCACAGTGTGGTGTAGTCCAAGCTTGAGGAGACAGTCGTTGGAGGTGTAGGGCGGCAGCCGTCTGGGGAATGGGCACGTAGATGGCTAACGAGTACCGGGGCGGGCATTGCCTCAGAGGGATGCGGAATGAATCTGAGGGGGCGAGATGTGGATAGTCGCCGCACTCCTCCACCAAAGATGTTAAGTGGAACATTATTCTCTTCACAAAGCTGTTTTACAAGGTTGCAGAGGCACCGTAACTGCAGCGCAGACTTGGAGGGGCTCATGCAAGCCTTGCCGAGTCGAAGGGTCTCCGACCTCCTTTACTTCAACCTTCTCGAAACATCTCGGTCTTAATTAGCTCCTTCGGTGTCCATGGTACCAGCACAGATCCAGCACAGATCGGCCCACGCGCCTGTTCTGCTAATAACACAGTCCTGCAGCCCGAGCAATTTATGTTCACTGCGTCAGTTTGCAGATCATCCGGTTGCCTCGTTTTGGTCTAAAATGGCCTGTGCAGTGTGTCTGGTTGTAGCTTATTTCAGTGATTCACACGAGTATTTGCAGCTTGACCAACAGTTTTTGGGAAAAATGCAAAGCTCTCAAAGTATGCAATAACTAATTGCATCTCGCAGCGTGAACTGGCGAAAAACGTTCACGTGGTCACCAAAGAATAGGCCATCGTATTTTGTGCGTGAAGATATAAACACGATATTCATATTGCGTTCCTGTCTTTCAATGAAAAAAATTTCGCCGCTTTTATCCGTCTGCCTTATTACAATTGCCTTAATTGTGAGGGGAATATACTAAGTGTATGATTGATTTAGGTGCAAAGTCTGCCATAGTTTAGTTATTTTATTATATTTTTTATCGACCGAGCGAGTTACAATGCGTTTACTGTCCGAGTATCGTTTATGGTAAATCGGGTATGTGAAATGTTATTCTTGAGTTTGTAGGAACCCACGCTGGCAATCTACGCTTAGACACGTGCGTGTGTTTACGTGCGAGCATTGAAGCAGCGTGACGGGCATATCTTGTGGATCGCGGGCCAGGAAGGAGTCTCGCGATTACCCTGCGGAGAAGTATGCGCGGTCGCTCGGATAATTCTTTATAACCAGCGTGCGCGCCAGCCCGGGGGCTCTTTTTTTTTTCTTGCTTGCTTGCAGGGAGAGCTGCTGACGACTGCGCCGGACACCACCCCCGCGGAGCAAGACCCGCGGACAGGACCCTGCCACGTTTGGGTCTTCTGCAAGGACCCCCGGGTCTTAGGAGGCCACCCGTGGCACCGGCCTACTGCCATCCGGGCTGAGCCGTGGGAGCCCCTGTGGAAGGCGGACGCCTTCACGCACGGTTCCTCTCGAGAGTGCCGGTGACCGCAGCTGAGGGCAGCCAGCGTCGGCCGTGAACGCGCCGCCGCCTATATTCGGGAAGGACCACCCGGTTTTGGAAGATCGCCACTGGCGCCCGACTACACCCGTCAAGCACCAATTGTTGTGAGCGGCGAATAAACCGCTGTGTGTTTGAACCACTGCTTCAGCGTATGCTCCTTGCCAGTAGCAGCAAGGCCGACCTGCTACAAGTTTTTTTCCCGTGTTTGGGCTGCCCTGTCAAGACATTGAGGGATCAAAAAGACCATACATACTGTGAGGCATGATTTCGTACATAAATGGCCCACAGAACGCAGTGTATGGGACACATAACTTGACTCGCAACATTACATAAGGTTGTTAACAACACTGCTCAGTGAGCACGACTACAATAGTAAGTCATGTCTGTAAAAACTGGAACTATTCGTCGACACTGTAGACTTGACAGAAAGTAATCCCAACACTGGGAATCCGTAAGGCAGGTAAGTGGGGCCTCAATCCCCCTCCCTTGTGGTTGAAAAAAAGGGGCTCAGCTCCCCTAATTTTGGCACCATTAGGAAAAATAATGAGTTAAAGAAAAATGTGATTGATCCCTCTTTCATAGGAATCGGTAAAACACGGAAGTGAAATGTGCATTCACGGGATCCAGTGAACTTGCACATTGCTATTTATATTTCATCGGTATGACACCGTCAGACGCATCAACATTAGACACTGATTGCACCCGCCGGAGCACTGTGCAAACGCGAATGAAACAACACGCGCTCGCAAACGATGCGAAGGAAACCGGACGGGTTGCCAGAAAATCGTTTGTTGAACTCACGGTCCACTGCAGCGAAGGAGGATGATTTGCGAGGCAAGTGTTGTGGGTGTGCTTGGCCAGCGACGACCTGCTGGCGCGTCGCTTTGGCAAATGTGCGACCACCGCGTTCATGCTCCATGGAGTGTACGATAGACGATTGATTGCGTTGCGACGAGCTCAGCTGGCGCGAACTGTCGGCGCTCGTTAGCATCATGATGCGCTACTTCGCTTCACGTCTCTTAGACGGCAACACCATCTAAATAAAAGGTATATGGCGGGTTCATACAGCTGTCTGCGCTTCACCTCATAGCGCAGTCGGTAAAGCGCCTGGCATCCCCCGTTGCAGTGACGGAGATCCCGGGTCGAATCCTGGTGCAGCCGTGTTGATGGGACTTTTTTTGCCGATGCCGTTTCCGTGACGGATATGACGTTGTCAGATCTTTGTGGATCCCGGCATAGAACACTTTTGTGTTAAAAAGCGAATAAACGACACTGGAGACGCTGAAAGCGAGGCTCGAGTCATGGTGCCAAAACGTACGGCTCATCTGCCGAGGCTAAGCGTCCCAGTTCACCTTAAAGTTTTCCTTTTTTCTTGTAATTTGCCACTGCTAGATTACCATCCCTAGACATTTGGTGTTTCTGCAAAAACGAGGAAATGATTTGCTTCCCGATTGTGTCACACATGAAATCAATTGAAAATGCAGTTGAAGAGCCACGCGGAGGTTATCATTGTTGTTCCATAACGAAACAAATAGCCTCAATCATTACACTATTTGAGGACTTTGCAGTGGATACAGAAAGAGCGGTTACTTAACAAACGTGCTTGATTGAAGGTTCAGTTGGAAAGAAGTGTGCAAACGATGTGGAAAGAAACTGTTCCTTGAATGCGGCGAAACAAAATGCACTTTGTAGAACCAAAAAATTGTCATCCTAATCACCATCACCACCACCATCATGGATTGTTTTGACTACCCTACCTTCAAAATACTTCCCAAGCTTCTGCGAAGCAAATATTTTTTTACCGAGAATGACTTATTCAGAAGCTTTAAACCGTTATTTGGCTGCCCAGTTTTAAAGAAGGAATGTGGAATGCTTTTAAAATTCGGCCGTTTGCTTAGATATAAAAAATGAGGAATACCTCGTCGTTTTATGCAACACTGTTCAAGTGTTGGTAACGCTGTCTGGCGTGTGCACAAGAGGTGTTACGCTAAAAAGGTTTGGAGTAGTGTGCAGAAATTCATTGTGATAATTAATGGCGAAGAAATAATAACAATAAGGATGCCGTAGAAAGCTGGCGTAGAAAATATTTGAGCAGATAACAGGGATTGTAAAACTCCAATGCTTCCAAGCAATAACTGCTCGTGGTGTCAACATCCTTACGCCTAGCGAAAAACTACAATTGCGTACATGGAATGACATGCTCCTACAGATGGTAGAAGTGCCCGTATTAGCATGTGTTCATGAAATCAGTGTTCACTGTGGCTCATTCTTAAAGATATCACACAACTTAAACCATTAAAACGTGGGGCATGCACGCTATCCTCCTAAATGTCATTGTATACAATGACTGCAAAGGTTGCGCACTCGTGTGCTTATGTAAAGAAAGCAGGCGCATTTTTTTCATCAAGATCGTGAAAAGGAGCACCATGGAGTACGCGAAAATTTCTAGCACCGCGAAAAGCCAAGATCGCCTCACCCAGCAAATTGTCCACCTTGTTGGCGTCCACAGCGAGCAGCTCTTCACTGGATGCAACGAATTGGCGTCGGCGGCCGGCCTTCTCCCATAGCGTGATGAGGTCGGGTTTGCCGGACAGTTCATCGCCCTGCGCGTCTTTCGTCCAGAAGTACGAAAGACCGCCACCGAGGATGACCTGAAGGATGCGGCACAGGCGAGAAAAATTTGAATATTCAGACGGCAGCAGCAATTGTCTGCACCTGACATTTGCAGTAATTTGATCAAAAGATTAGTTAGGAGTGGTTTCCATACGTTCAGCAGCAACTGCTGAGAAATATTTGTGCTTACTTAGTCTAAAAGTACACCTGGGTGAAGTGCCAAGCACGGAAGGCAACGTACAAACAACCGTAGTTATATTTTGAGTATAAGAACTAGAGGAAAAGGACGGCACTAATCAGGAACAAACAAAAAAAAACCAGTCCTCTTTCGTAGCGAGAGCTACCTACAATGGCCGTATTTTTGCCGCTTCGTTGTGGCCAGTGGCCGTGGTGCGAGATGAGCCGTTGCCTAGCAACCACTGCAGCTGGCAGCGCTACCCGCCGCACCATATGCATGACCTCAGGGGAGGAGCCGGTGAAATTGCGTTGCAACGACAGAGGAGATGCCGGCGTTGCATCGTATATATAAGAGAGGTGGCTGATTGGGATTCGTCGCCAGATATGAAAGTGAGTCCAAGAGACTGAGAGAAGTCAGGTTTCGTCGTCGGAAGAAAACCAAGAGGACGCAGAGAGCCGGGGAGGCGGAGGAAGAACGAGCCGCACGCCTCGGGAAGCATCGTTACCGCACAGAGACCCAAAAGAAACAATAACATTAACCGTACCTCTCGCTACGCACACCCAGCCATAACTGAGTTAAGCCACAGCCAATTTTTTGTGCGGGCTAAAGGCAAGAAACCCTGTCGGCCGCTAAAATGCACCAATCTTCTATGACAACCGCAAGAAGTAAGATACGTTGGTACGTATTGAATGCAGAAATTAGTGTAAGTGTGGGCTCGCTTTAATTGCCTTGAGAAACGCGCTTTAGAGGAACAGTGTACTGATCTGCAAGCATGGCCTTACCGGACCAAATTGAAAATACATTTGCAGCTCAGCGCCGGCGACATATTTTTTATGGGGAAACGAAATTCGAAAGTGCCCCTTCACAACACTATCTTCCCCGCCAAATACATTTTTAGTAACAAATCCGTAGGGCTGAATGTAGCGGATGGCTGATATGTCAACTTTTGGGTAAAAAATCCTAGAACTTCATAAAAAGTTACAAAAGCCTAACCAGCTGCACCCGCGGCCATCGGGCCTAGCAACCAGCAAGACCGATGGTTATGGCATCCCGAGGGATGGTCATGCTACCGAACATCAAGGATCAACGGTGATCACCCAAGCCTCCCGCAAACTGATTCTCGCTCCGGCGAAATTACAACTGCCAGGGGAGACCGCCGAAACTAGTAACGAAGAAATGGAACAGGACGCAGGAATCGTCATGCCTACCGAAGAGCAACGATAAATGGAGATCACCCACTCCTCGTGCACAGGGAATCTCGCTACGCTGAAACTAGCAACGAAGAAATGGAACAGGACGCACCAGCAACGGCCAAGCGTAAATGCCCGAGAGAAGACCCAAAAATAGGGAGATTGCAAGCCGTTTGGTCAGCACGTGATCCAACAAGAGGGTAAGGGCCCGTGGGAGCGCGCTACCACGAGAGCACGACGAAAGGCGCAGCTCAAGGAAAGCGGCGCGCCACAACCGACCAAAATCAAGCGGGAGAGAGAGACCATAGGAACGCGTGTGATCCTGCTGCCACCCTGTGAAGGGTGCGACATGACAAGACTAGACGCGGCTGAACTACAGGACATGATCTGCACTTCCGCGAGCGACCAAAATCTAGTCGCCTACCTCGCGTCTGGGTGAGCCCCAGGCCCAACACCCTAATAGCTTGACCATGTAACTCGAAGCAAGCAGCGCGGCTCCTTCGCATGCAGCTGTTACCGCTACGCTCGCTTGCACCGCTGCCGATCGATGCGCACCAGATTCCTGTCACCGGCATGCGCGCGGAGTCATTCACAGCTGCCGCGGGAGTGAGGCCTCTGAAACGCCTGCGAAAGCTCTGGTGTCGGAAGGCGTGGAAATACTAATGGCCAGACCTATGGGCAAAAATGGCACTGTGCTGATCAACTTCAGAGCCCCCAAACCGCCGATAGAAGTTTTGTGCTGGAGCTTTGTGAAGCACGTCGTCGATACGAACAACGTTCCGAAGGCAACGTTCCCTTCGGAGCAGACAGTCTGTGAAAAGTTTGGTAGAGCACATGGGCAGACACCTGAGAACTGCCCGAATAGTGACTAAAAAGTCTGCGCTAGCTGCGGCAAGAAGGGGCCCCTGGCTACGGAGCACTCCTGTCCCACAAGAGCGGGATACCGCAAGAAGAAAAAGACAGGCGGCAGCCAAGCAGAGCAAATAATCCCGGTGCTCGTCCAAGCGACGCACAAACAGCACCGTTCGTAGCGAACCGTCCAGATCAGCATCTACAGATAGGCCTAAACTTACGCAGAGCGGCGCACGCGTAGTGGAATCGGCCCGAGAGCACGCAGACAGAAGGTAACAGAGAAAATAAGAAAAAGACACAAGGCGAAAGGATCAGAAGGATGACAATAGAAAGACATAAGCCCACCACTGGAAGACGGCACGAGCAACCTTACCATGCTAGTAGAAATCTATCAAAGCACCTTACCCTAATAGCGTAAATGGGTTGCTAAAACGGCGATTAGCGATTCCTCCCAGGCAGAGTAACAGAGAGAACCCAAAATTGTACTCAACACAGAATAAAAAAATGGACGCCATCTCACCCTGCGAAAGTGGATGTCCAGTGAATCTGTTGTGAACCACAAGAAATGCGCATGGGGGAGGGTATCAAATCTTTCCAGTCGTCTGGGCGGGCTTGTCGCTTGATCTCGATTTCTCTGGCGGCAAATCCTGGATCCCCCCTAGCCTGACGCATGGGCTCGGCGTCTGGGGAAAGAACTGATCTATTTGCTGACACTAGTCTTGCCTGGAGTTCAAACATCATCTTCAAACCTAATCTTTACCCTGACACATGGGGAGGAGGGTCCCATTGTTCAACGGCGCCTTATCATCCGTAATGTGGTTTCGATGCTTGTTTTGTGATTTTTGAAACGAATGCGGAGCTATATGCTGTATGCCTGACGCCTGCGCTCGGCGTCTTAGGCGAGAACTGCCGGGTCTTGTCTTGGTTGTTGGTATGCGAACCGGCATTTTCCGTCGAACTAGAGGCTAACAGCTTCACTGTAAAATGATAATGATAATGAGGCGACAATCGCACCCCAGGACATGTTTCTGTATGTCTGCCTACGTCAGACCCAGAGCATGGCCGCCCACGGAGGCACGCCCTGGATGAAATTGCATGGGAGCAGCACTAAAATGCCACTGCAAGGAAAGTGGAAGGCGCTCTGTGCCTTTAAATCCACCGCCAGATGACACAACCACAACAGTTACGACCTGAAGATAAAGCTCCCAAACATACCTCTTGTGACAAAGACATGGTCGCGAAAGAATATCATAGTTCCCATAAAAACATAACCCCGACAGATCTCCATTAGCAATGGAGGATCGCACAGCTCGCAAAATAACGTAATGGTTTCGCAATGCCACGCTAAGTGTCTCCTGTAATTTTGTTTTTTCTCTCATTGCGGACGCCAACTGCAGCGTTTTGCATTGCCTGTGCCCACTACAAATTGTGCTATGAAAGCAAAATCAAGTGCCGATCAGGCTTCCGATTTTCCCCTACAACTCATGTAACTGCTAGAGGCTTGAAATAGGTGCTCCGCAGTTAGAAGTGCACGCAAGAAGGAACAACATTGCAAACCCCAAAAGTTGTTCCCCCATCGGGTCATTTCGAGCGGACTGGCTTTCTAACGGCATAAAGATCGCTAACACCGCCACCCGAACTATACGTGTAGCAGCCCTTAGTATACAAGAGTAACTAACGCGCTAAGCGTTCTAGGGGCAGGCGTTTTTGGGAATGGAAGCCTCCAAGACAATAGTTAGCGTGGTTGACGTCCACGACGATAGCTGCGAGCAACACACCGAGGGTCTTAACGCGATGCTGTTAGTTCTCGGATCAGAGTCCATTCATATTCTCTTCCGTACACGGCACCTCCGAGAGCGTTTCATGCAACTCACGGTCAAGTTTTTCCCGGGTTCGTCCTCGACGAGCTGCCGCGCGATGCTCTTGCAAACAGATCTATTAGTCTTGATGGTCTTATTTTCCCAGTCTCGATTGGCTGAATGTGCGTACGCCGCCGCTGGCGTGGCGTGCGTGATGCGGGTGGTGGTCACCAGGCCGGTAGCCAGGCCTGGAATTGCCGGGTGAAATCGAAATCATCAGCGTAAGCACGGCGAGCGTTGTCAATACACGGTCACCTGGTTGCTCTGCAGTTACGCAAGACTGTTTGTCGAAGAATCCACCTGACTTCCTGTCTCTTAAACCTCGTCCCTAGTGGCATTCCTTGGCAAGGAGTAAAAGCCTTCGAGATATCGATTGATCCGTGCCCCTGCACGATTACCTGATGTTGCCAAACCCTTCGCTGCTAAACACGCGTAGTGAGCTCAATGGACAGTTGAAGTTTTCGTACAGAGTATAACGGCGCCCTCAACTAAACAACATCCACTTTTGGAGTCTAATTTGGTTAAACAGACGTAGCCTTTTTGATCGCAGTAACCTCATAGGAATCGCGTTCGGGTTTGCATTAAGCTCCTTGTTCACTTCCGCGACGAACTTTTGCGTTGATATTTGTCGTGTCGCCGCCCAGCGACGCGCATGACTAAACACACCACACTATTGTGCACTACATGAAAACAACCGCCTTTAATCTAGGAGCATCGACTATATTCCCGCGAGCACAGGAGCCATCAAAGGAATATTTCTGCGCTCGGAATGCCATCTGGTTTAAAAGCACAACACTGTATCTACCGCATCCGTTAACAATGGAACACAGATTATGTGCATACAATAGAAATAGGGCCCCTGACAGAAAAGTGCATAGTGAAGTCACTTTGAGTAGTAGTGTCACTTCACATAGTCCCTGAACAACTTTGCTGATTTCACTGCTTTGTCGATCGACTGAGTGTTCTGGCTGGTGGACTTCTCGTTCGTCGATCCCATGAGCACCGAGGCCCGAGGTTATGGTCCATTTAGTGGAGTGCCAGGTCGGGCGGGGAATGCGTTGCGCACGAGGAGAGAGTCCTGATTCTAGTGGTTCTGATCCTAGTCAGTCCTGACCCTCGTGCAGATTGGAACATTGGTTTGCTTTGGGACAGTGTTGTGCGTCTCCAAGGGTGGTATCGGAACTCTGGTACTGCCTGCCGACCTGTCATTTTCCATGTCTCTCCACAGGGATTTTTGTCTGGTTACTGTTTTGTTGTGTACAGCTTCATGGGGGGCAACAGTCAGCTGAGAAGCATTGAACGGTCCTTCGTTCCCAATGTGGAGGAAGAACGTCCCATCCGTGCCAGCATTTTTGTGCTGCACGAAAACTAGCAGCGCCTTTTTATTCAGGCACTGGAAGTTTCTACAGCACGTAGGTTCCGGCTTTGAGTTGGGGCTCAGTGGTGGCTCTTCGCTTGTCTACATACACCTTATCTGTAGGAATTCGTACACAAGACGCTCAAGTTCAAGCAATTTTTGGGCAGGATGGGTGTCGATGTCATCGGTTGGCGTACCAGTAACATGTAACCATGTTCTCATGTCGCGCCTGTAAAGCAACGCTGCTGGGGAGAGGCCAGGGTGGCTGTGGGGAGTGGACCAGTAAATACCCAGGTACTCTGTGACAGTGGTCGTGGCCGGTCGCTTCTCCAAGAAAGCTAGTTGTATACTTCCCCTAAGATCCTTCGGAATCTTTCCATTTAACCATTGGCTTGGGGGCGGTACAGTGGCAAGGGAAAGGCTTAGCCCTTTTGGCATGGGTGTCTTCATTTGACGACACCCAAGGAAATCTCTACTGCTACCCCGAGAACAAAACCAAAACTGCTAGTTTTCTGGAAAATAGTCCTTCAGAGATTCCTCTTGCGACAGACATCAGCAGTTTTGTATTTTAGCGAAGCTGGATGTTGTAAAAACGTTAGAGTTGAGACAAGGGCGGCTAAAACTACAATCCTGGTTTCTCAAAACGTCCATAAATCAGCAAATACATCCACTGAAGGGTTCGTAAGTCTGTAGACTCAGCGTATCGTAGCCCTTCAACAAGTGCAAAAAATTGTGTTCTGATTCAAGTGAAATTTTAAATGTCTTCTGTTCTAATCAATTACCAAGACCGTAAATAATTCAATTCTGGTACTATCGCTACAATTGTTCGTTTATAAGCTTATGGTGTACCGAACATTACAAAATACCCTGAAAACCAATTCTGACTCGCCATAGAAATTCCAAGGCTGAAAATTTTAACGCCCCTGTTTAACAGGAACCATTGGAATTCACTCGACGAAAACTGCCCGGCATGACCTGGAATAGTTCAATGCGGTACCCTATCGTGCACAGGTCGTACGCAGGAAGTATATCACCGCGCCGGAAGGGATGTCACCGAATATGCCATATCAGGAGTACTATCCCACCATAAAGAAACCAACAGTAGTCCGCTGTACGTTAAAAATGGCCCATAATGTCTATCGACACCTTGTGCCACGCCCTGTCCGGTAGGACATCCTGGTATGGTGTTTGCAAGTTCTTGACACTCTTGTCTGGGGTTTGACAGAACATGCAGTTCTAGATGGCGGTGTCGACTTGCTTGTCAGGGCACGGCTAGCAGCACATTTCCCTAATGCGCAGCTTAGCCTTCATGATTCGCAGGTGGGACTCGTGGGGCTATCTGGAAGAAGATATCCGTTATCCCGGAAGCACGTTCTATGGGCAAAACCAACTCCGTCTACTCAGAATTCGTCTCATATCTCATAGTACAGTGACAATTCTGCAGCAAGACATTTCCGCGTTGGCCACGATGACTGGACATGTTGCATGGACTACAGTAATATGCCATCCCCACGGTGTCACCTTGAAGATGATTTCCATGTGCACACGGTGTAACTAGGGACACGACATATCCTGTTAGCGACCCTGTGTCTGGAACCCGGAGTCTAGACAGGGCATCCGCTACTTGGCAGCCGGCTCCACTGCGGCACTGTATTTCGGAGTTGTAGCGCATCAGCCGTGTGGTACACCTTGCGATACGAAGCGGCTGTTGTCCTGTGTCCACGACAACACCAATGCAACCAACCAGACTCTGGTGGTCCATGGTTGTGGCCCACCCCTAAGCAAACACGCGACGTCTCACAGACCCACATACAAGGTACGGTTTACCATTTCTAGCACAATATTTTCGTTGTGCGTCTGTTATTGCTGGCGAGAGAAATGCCACAGTACGTACATGGGATCCCATCACATGCTGCAGTACGACACCGATACCGTATGGAGAGGCATCAGTTGCGACAATGACGGGCAGCTTTGGCCCAAAAATTCGGAGGAGCTTGTGGGACGCTAGATGCCCATTCTACTTTCACACAACTTTTTTTATCCCAGCCTAAGTGTACGTCTTTTCGAAGTAGACGGCGCATTGGCTCTACTTCCTCTTTCAGTCGCGGCACGCAAAAAAAAAATTCCCCCGCATTTCTGCGAGGGGCAGAATGTGAAAGTGGGAATGCACGGTTGTCGGCCCGCTTGCGGCGCTTGCGCTCGGCCCCCGCAGCCCACCGGCTCGCCGCCTTCTCTTCCATATCTTCCATCGGGTTTGTAGTATCACGTGTACACCACGCAGTTATCAAGCCGCTATAACGCCGCTGAGTCGCCAACGCACGCCGCTGACGACGTAGTTTGAATGCGTTAAAGATATAAGGCGCGTTACTCACACTGATATCAGCGTGGTGTCCGTGGCTTAGTCGGTAGCGCGTCGCGCTGCGGTCGCAAAGTCCTCGGATCGAAACCTGGCGCCGGATGCTGTTTCTTTTTTAAATATAGAGGAGCACTGCGGACGCCGACGCCGCCGCCGCCGCCGGCGGTGGATGGTTTGGGGTCGCTTATAAAGTGCATTCGCTACAACTTAGCTCGGTTAGGCCCGGTTATTCAAGTGAAAGCAGCTGCAGCACAGTTTCCCAACCGAACGATAAGGCTGGCCAAACGTTCCCTACTTCAAGAACTCATGCCGTCGCTTCGTTAGTTTCCGGAGCCGTCGTGTAAGGCAAGGCGTCCCCTGTCACCCTACAGCCAGTCGCTCTCGTTTTGCTGCCGAAGTTTGGCTTCTTCACTCGCTTTTTACACAATCATACTCCAGTTTCCGCTTTAACCCACTAGCAAGCCGTGCGACATCTGCATGATGGTCCGATGCAGTAGGCGGCTCTTGGTGCAGCGGCGGACAAGTGGACCTATCAGCGATTGTAGCAGATTGCATGAGCAACCCTCGGCCTCAAACATTTGTCGTCACGTGACGTGTCTCTTCCGCCTAGCGTGTCAGTCGCTCTCCCTACTTCTAAAAATTACTAGCCGCTGCCGCTTGTTGCCCGCGCCGCGGCCGTAGCGAATCCCGTGGTATCACTTCAAGGCCAAATTCTGCCTCATGGCGAGACTGGCTTGACTGGGGCAATATTGCTTTCGCAATATCAAGAAACGCCATGTGACTCGATACGCCTAAACTGCTTCCATGGGCCCTTGTGCTGCGTCGAGTCGTCCCGTATGCGGTTTAGAGGTCACTCAAGCCCGGCTGGGCTTCAGGTTGCATTCATTTCTTTCCATAAGACTTATTCTTGGGAAATGCTCCTCCTCACATTCTTCTCAGCATCCGTGGAAAAAAAAAACATTCTTGCCAACATTTCTTGCCGATGTTCTTCCCGATGCTGCTTGTGTCCTTAAACCACATCACACATCACCCAACACAAATTGCCTGACATATTTCACCACACCCGCTCCGATATACTTTCGTTTTGTACAAGTCCTGACCACAAGAACTGGGACACTATTTTACCGCTAGTCATACATACGTAAAATACCGCCACACAACGCACCACTGCCTTCTCGGCGCTCTCCATCGTTTAGGGTGATTCACATGGGGGATAAAATCGATCCGCTCCTTCACGCGCCTCGTATCACGTCAGCGCACGTTAGTCCTCCTTGCGTAAATATGGTGGGCAGCCGGCACAGGCATCGGCTGGGCGCCCTGTAGTACGGCGCCGCTGCGATCAGGGGCGGCCTCGGCGGGGATTTTCGGTGCCCGCGAATTGCTTCTCGTTAGTCTGGCAACTTCCTTCCACGAATTCTCGCAACTCCCTTCTATTTGAGTTGATGCAGATGACTGATAAGGTGAGCAAGACTGGCCCACGTTTCTGGCATGAGATGGCTGGTGCCAACGCGCCAAGCCAGCGTACCTATATAACCGGCATAGGAAACTCAGATAAGAGCGAGTCATAGAAGCAGAATTGCCGGACGGGCGATAAGCATTCCGAAAAGAGCGAAGGATTCCCCGATTAGGCAGGGATCGTCTGTACAACTTGGACAAATCGTCCCTGATCGTTGCAGCGCGGCTTCGCGTGACGTGCGTTCACGTGCTACGGGGCGCGGGAAGGGAGCGGATGGATTTTATCCCCCATGCGAATCTGCCTACGGCCATTTTTACTTTACGTTCCCGGTGCAGCTTTCTTTCCCACAGGTTCCTCAGCGATAGCGGATGTTCCATGCCAATGTTTGTTTCCTGTTAAACACTGCCGCCACGTCGACGGTTCAACACCGATGCCCGACAATAAGACCGCAAGTCTCGTCAGCACGCCACGCATCCGAATTCTTCGCCAGCGACTAGGCAATTGGCGACTGCTCTGCGTGCGCCGGGGTTATGCGGAAAGTTTTACACGTTTTGTCGTTCCCTACACCATTCTCAAGCAGACATCTCCAGTACATACAGGGTGGCTTCTACCCACCCGGAGCCCGACCGCCAGTGCGGTATAGACCTGACATTGTCCATGTCTGACGCCTCAAAACTGTTCATGCGTGCCAGCCCACGTTTTCACTGCTGCGGGCAGGGAGAAGGAAGAAGATGGGGGGGTGAGAGCATTCCCACACGAAGTGATAGGTGGAATTGGGGCATCTTTTTTAAAGTGGTGCTTGAGGTAGTGGCTTTTTTTTTTCAGAACGGAAACCACTGCCATCATCGTCGTTTCCTACCTGCTTGTTCCGTCGCTTCGTCCCCTCCTTGCAACAGAACATCACAGAAATTTCAAGCAACACAACATCGTGTTCATCACCAGTCTCCTGCTCTCATAATCGTAGTTTTTAAAATGGCTTCTCGGCAAAGTTTCGTCATCAAAATCTCCTTTGAGTTAGTCTCTCGATGTCCTTAAGTGACCACCGAAAAGATCAGGAAGCAGACGACGTTGGCATTTCCTCTTTGTCATCTTAAAATCCGGTTGGTGCAATGGATTAACCCCGATAAGGGTCTCCTGGCTGCTTCTGAAGGTCCCACTATAGTGAGGTCTGTCAACGCAACCTGGAATAATGTGTTTTCTGTGCTACGCGATGGAAGGGACGGGCCAAAACACCTGTCTCTCTGCGTGGGGGGATAAAAATACACAGCTGAAATGAACCATTGGTTAGGATCTAAATCCTTTTGGTGTCCGAGGCTTTATTGTATTATGAATATTTTTAATAACAAAATGCACGGACGATTACTATGCACCCAATGGCGAAATTTGTGCGCAGCGCAAACTGCAGTCTTCTCAGACACGGCACACATATGCTGCGTCTCAGGAAGGGATCGCGCAATCAGCGAACGCATGTCGGCGCCTGTAACTGTGTTGTAATCTCTCAGCACGTTGGCGAATCCGGCTACAATGTTGTTTCAAATCGTGTTTGAACCTCCCGCGTAAATGTCACGTGGTTATAATGAGCTTCACACGGGGTAGTTGTGATGAAGTGCCGGTGGACGAGGAAGAAGAGGAGACCGAGCGCGCAGCTGCGACGAGTTCGTGCAGAAAATCGAATCGGGCCGGTGATCAGTGGACGCCTGTGACGCGCTGGGCTGGAGAGCGCGGCCCTGTGATCGTGTTCGGGTGAGAACCTGGGTCGCGACCGCTGCTGGGTCCGTGAGCCGTCCGCCGCTGATCACGACAACCGGTGGGCTGGCCGTGCCCGGAGCTGGTGACGCGCTGGGCGAGAGAGCACGGGTCCGGATTCACCTGGAGGTGGAACCCTCCGCCCACACCCGCTGCTACGCCATCGAGCCGTGACTCATCGCCAAGGTCGACGATTCCTGCCCGACGTCCCGTGCCTGGATGCGGCGTGGCCTAGAGCCGGTCATCGAGCCAGCCGCGCCGTGACGTCCCCGTCGACCCCGCACGCGTCGGGACTTCAACACCCCGAGGGGTTGCGACAAAACCCCGCAGGACGTTTTTCTTCTTTATTGGGGACGTCTTCCTGCTAGCCTATTGCTTTTTCTAACGCCTATATCTTTAGTCTCGAGTTCGTGCTTCCGTGCGCTAGCTTCTGCTCCTTTTTGAGTCATGCATAAAGCAATGTTTACTTGTGCACGCACTGGTCACTGACTCGTGGCTTTCACGCCAATCCTGGCAGGCTCGCCACTTTTGTAATGAATGGGCCCAGGATTGGTGTGACAGTCACGAGTCAGTGACCAGTGCGTGCGCAAGTAAACGTTGATTTGTGCATGACTTAAAAAGAAGCAGAAGCAAGTGCACGGAAGCACGGACGCGAGACTAAAGATATAGGCGTTAGAAAAAACAAGAGGCTAGCAGGAAAACGTCCGCAATAAAGAAGAAAAACGTCCAACGGGGTTTTGTCGCAGCCCCTCGGGGTGTTGAAATCCCGACGCGTGCGGGGTCGACGGGGACGTCACGGCGCGGCTGGCTCGATAACCGGCTCTAGTCCACGCCGCATCCAGGCACGGGGCGTCGGGCAGGAATCGTCGACCTTGCCGATGAGTCACGGCTCGATGGCGTAGCAGCGGGTGTGGGTGGAGGGTTGTTCCACCTCCAGGTGAATCCGGACCCGCCCTCTCCCGCCCAGCGCGTCACCAGCTCCATGCACGACCAGCCCACGGGTTGTCGTGATCAGCGGTGGACGGCTCACGGACACAGCAGCGGTTGCGAAACAAGTTCTCACCCGAACACGATCACAGGGCCGCGCTCTCCAGCCCAGCGCGCCACAGGCGGCCAGTGATCCCCGGCCCGATTCGATTTTTTCTGCACGAACTCGTCGCAGCTGCGCGCTCGGTCTCCTCTTCTTCCTCGCCCACCCGCACTTCATCACAGTAGTAACGTCTGCCGAAAATGTGACGGGCAGGCAGCGAGAGATGGCGCCAAAGCAGCGTGTGCCGCTCTCCTACGGACAATTTCGCCAGACGCTCCGACGAGCTTCTCGTGCGGGTGCAGCATACTGGCCTCCCCTGCACACTTTCTCCCCATCTTCCTTCGCCGTTTTATTTGTCTTAACTCGCTGGGTTACGATGCCGTGGCAGTGGTCGTCGCCATCGCCGCCGCCAAACCCCAGTAGCGGCCTCCAGAGTGCTTGCGCACTAAAACGAAAGTACAAGCGTTTTCGGGGCTTATTAAAAAATTGCGCATTATCGTACGTCGACGAAAAGCCGAACGCGTTACTTATTTAGTAATCCTTGGATGCGAATTGCTCCCGGTTTCGTACGTAAGCCGTACTTGATGCTGAAGCTCTTCCGTTACAGCAGCGCCTACTCCTTCACCTTAGCTCATATTGTAGTGCGGACACGCGCTTGCGGCCGCCACTGGGGTTTGGTGGCGTCGATGGCGACGGCGACGGCGTTGTAACCGAACTGGCGACGGCAAAAAAAAAAAAAAAAAAAAAAAAAAAACCAGCGGCGGAAACTGTGTCGGGGAGGGTGGAATGCTGAGATTGCACAAGATGCTCGTCGGAGCCCTGGCGAAAGTCAGGGTAGCACGTACTGCTATGGCGGCATCCCTGTCACAAGCTTCGTCCTCCTCTTTTAATGAGACGTTGCTTCTCTGCTCGTCTACGTGATATATGCGCGGTACATTAAAACACAGTTTGCTAAAACATACTCGCCGTAGCGCCGCCTTGCGTTCGCTGATCACGCGATCACTCCCTGAGACGCAGCCGATGTGCGTCGGCACCGAGAAGACTGCAGTTAGCGCTGCGCACAAATTTAACATTAGGGAGTATAGTAACCATCCATGAATGTTTTAAATGCAGAGCATTTCAGTAACTCACGATGTCACCCGCGTTGTCCCGTCGTAGTCCACACCGTCGTTGTCCGCACCCCTCCCCCTACACTATATAAAAGAAAATACTATCCGGCGCCAGGTTTCGATCCCTCGACCCTGCGGGCGGAACGCAATGTACATGGTGCTCTACCCACTGCGCCACAAAGCCGACACAGAATGGGACGCTACGAACGCGCCTTATATCGTTGACTCAATCAAATTACTGCTGACGAGCACTCTCTCGTCAGCAGTTGCCACAAGTGCAACAACATTAACGTAACGCAAACTACTTAACGTCGTGCGCCCCCGGAAATGCTCTGCATTTGATCGTGCCCCTCGCTAGGGGGATGTTTCACTGCGTCGCCATGCGAACAGTTTGCCACGCTTTAGTTTCAGTTTTCTTTTCAGGTTCCTCATTCCTTCTCATTTTTCTTCTCAGCTAAGATGACGCTGTTCTTGCGTTCAGTTACGAGCGGATGAACGCACCCTTCTCTTGCGCCCTGTGGAGGAATGACTTGACCTCGTTGCCGGCGACCGAGTCGCAATCTTTCGGGAGGGCCCTGGACGACACTCCGACCGTCCGGAACCTGGTCTTGACGCCCGTGAAGAGCGCTGTCGCCGAAGAGGCGCTGTCCACCACCTGGCGGTCCGCCGCGTACGTCTGCGGCAGGAAATTATACAGCGTGAGCAGATCCCGAATAATTTGCGATGGCTTCAGGGTTGATTTATCACAGTTATCTTTTATGTTGATTTAGCGCCTAGCTCTGAACTTTCCGCGTCGTTTACAGAGCAGCTTTTGGAAAGCAGTCACACGAGTAGTAAGTCGTTTGTGCTTGCAAAGCAAAAGGACTACGCCTTGTTTAAAAGTATGTATATAGCATTCGAATAAAAAATGGCCGATCCCTCGCAGAGGTGGGAATCGAAGTAACGCATATACCTGGGTTGAAAAGCACCTGCCTTGTCTTTGTTGAATAATGTTTTTTTTGGGAACCAACAACAATAAAAAAGGAAAAGAAGCGTGTGACATCTTCCTGTTCCGGAAAGTCGCAGGTCATAGGCGCTGCCTTTGCCCGGAAGATCAGGCTGACCCCATCCTCGAGGCGAGCGCTGGTTAGTCCACCTTCTTCCCTCTCCGGGAAGAGGGAAGGGGAAGGATTCGGGGGAACAGGGTATTCCCACATGAAATTATACGTGGTGTTGCGGCTATTTTGTCAGAGTGGTATTGTGCTTGGCGTAGTGGCTACTTTTTTTCACAATTGGGAGCAGTGGCGAGTGCGCGGAGAAAAACGACACGGAAAGAGAACCGTTTAACATATAAATTTTTCCTCCAAAGATGACCCCAGCTCCAATTGCAGAAAGCGTGATACACGCACTAACCGGGTCTTCCTCGGCCGCCCGTGTTATAGCAAGATACTTCCCTGACATACTCTTCCAGGTGGTACGGGAAGACTAGTGTTATCTGGCGTAAATTCCCCTCCCTCCGAGAGTCACTTTCTGAGTTCATCGGGTGCCTTGTACGGGAGCCTGCAATATCTGTTGTAAGATAAAACCCAGCGGCGCGTCGGGCCAGAAAGCCGTCAGCAGCAGACCCTCGTATGATCACCAGAAGAGCCACAGTCGCTTTAAAGCAACTCAGGCGCCATTGCGCTCTATGAAGGAGCATGGACAGCGAAGCTTCATTCCGGAAGAAGCCGTTGACAGAAAAGAACGGAATTTCAAAATGAACAACGGCGACTCGTCTTCGCTACTGGACCGCTTCCTCGAGGAGCCGGAGGTAACTAGATACGCAAGCGCCTGTAATGCCGACACAGAGAGGAAGGAGCGGAAGCAGAAATGGTCCACGCGGGTTTCTCAGCTGAATACCTTTGGGTAACCTTTATTACATTTACGCGAAAATGATGTTTATAGATAGCAAATGTAGTCAAAATGCACATCCAACCTATGAGACGTCTACGGTGGAGGTCTGCATTGTATTTTTTTTACTTAAAATGGTGGTATGATTGGCTATTTTGTAAACCGCATTCTGAAGGAATGATACTTATCGCTGGAGCTTAGTCATAATGAACGTTCTGAACGATGTGAGGCTTTGATTATGACCACTGCTAGTAGCGCGCTCACCGGGATGCTCGTTTTCAAACGCCTTGCACTATAGAACGCCTGTCACCTAAAAGAAGACGTGACTTTTTGTTCGTAGACATAAAAAAATGCATGGAAACCTAGTCACGTAAGCTTCGATTAATAGGGACCGTTTTGAAGTTACGTCGACCATGTCTGTATTCACACAACACCATATGTTTGTCGTCGTTTCGAGCGCTTGCGTGCATTTTTACTCCGTGCTTGCGTGCATTTTTACTCGCGGTGGCGGTCCCGTCGGCCAGACAGGTTTCCGGTCTCCAAATTCAGCTTCACATCCCTTCTGGAGACGCCGCCTGTAATACAGACTCAAGCTTCGCTGGCCATGCACCTTCGCAAATAGGAATTGATCATGAATTTCTGCTTCAATAACATTACCTGCTTCTACTAAGGAGTAAATGGTTGCACCTTCCGCACCAACAACGCCCGTCGGCAGTTTGTGCGGAAGGTTCGTCGTCGCACATGTACGCTGATTACCCCGATTAAAGAGAAGGTGGGCCATAGTTCTGCACTGAGGTCCTTCAGCCCACACTTGTGCCGTTCGGAGAGCGACAGAAGCTTTGTCACGTCTCTGCCTCCCGCGGAGTGCAGCTGTGTTTGCTTGCAGGTAAGTTTGCTTGCCTTCCTAAATGACACATTCGAGTTATACAATACAACCTTGTTAATTCAGATCTCAAGGAAGTGCAAAAAATTCCCGAATTTCCGAATGTCGAATTATTGCATGAATAACAAAAAGGCCGATTTTCAATTCGTTTATTCCGTACCTTCGTTGTAAGAAGCGGTCCGTGATGATTGTTCGTTTTTTGGGGGAGACACCTGAGTGGAAAAGGATAGTTTGCGGGCATGCAACAATTCCTTCAAGAGTACTGCAATTCAAGAGTACTGCCTGAAACATCTTAGGAAAACCTCCCCAGAACGACGAGAGCGTCCGCGGCTTCTTTTCCAGTATGACGCACTGGGCGTACCTTATCGCACGGGTCTTCTTTGGATGCCTCATTCACCACACCGAGGCCAGCGCGGTTGATCTGTTTATAGGTAAACTGGCCGGGGACGACAACGCGGTCACCTCGGCCAAGATAAGAAACCAGCGCTCGCCATCTCTCGCCGATCTACCTCTACTTATGGCGCAACTGCTTCTGGAGCAGGCATTGCCTTGATTATGCCAGCTTTCCCAGTCGTATGGTTTCGAAAGAAAAGCGGTTTTCCTTGGCTTCCGCGATCAACTTCCACAGCGCACCGTTGCTGTCGATGGATGGCAAGCGATGGCAACAGATGGCCCTCGACGACGGCAAAACCGGTCGCTGCACGCTGTCGCTCTGAAATTTCGTGAAGGTGGTTGAGACGGTAATCATGCGTGCTTCAAAACCTCGTTTCAGTCGCGCTGTCCTTGACTTGTCTCCAGCACCTCCCGTTCGAATTAACCGGTTCGCGTGAAATTTTGTGTCGAATTAGCGAGTGTTGCCATAGGGCTATGTACATTTCTGAAAGGAGGGTGTGGTAAGGACAACTTATTCGAGTTTCCGAATTAACGGGGACGAATTAACGAGATTCTACTGCAGTCGGTCTGCCGCAATTCTTGCATTTTACGCCTTTGTTGCGGCTTTGTTTGTCCGAATGACCTCTGATAGCTCACCGCAACAATGGTCCCTAGGGACCATACCGCAACCATGGATCCGCCCCACGGAGAGCCTTTATAAGCCTCCTGCGCTGGAGTTTTGGCGACATGCAGCGCCTCTAGTGGCCGACGCCTCTGGGTAGCACAAAAGCAGACGACCCTCGCTGCCCTCCATGCGTTTTCAATTACAAGCCAGAGCGAAAGTTGGCTGTACTTGATTTATTCGCTTTGTGCCGCGTTTAAAGGAGCCATGAAGAGAAAACAAAAGTTTGTTTTATTCGAAAGATTAGGTGTTTCATAGTACCCTAAGCGCTTTCCCGGAAGCAAATGATGCTTTATTCACTGAGAAATGAGGCAATTTAAGCCAAAATTTTAAATCTCCCGCTAAATTGCACATTTCCTGACGTGAACAATGGCGTCATACCAGCCGGTTCATGAAACAAATACTTAGTATGTCGACTCCATATAGCACCCACACGCGGGAATCAAACAGGAACCGGAACTCGTTCCGAAACCGAGACGGCGGCCATTTTAAAAATAGCCCTAGTCATGGAATCGCCTGATCCGGAGAACAAAACTCTCGCCGAGAAGCTCGGGCTTGCATTTAACAACCTCACACCACTTGAACGCTCAATGCTTCTAAGTGCACGAGCGGCAGGAGTTGTGGGATACGCGGACGGACCGGAAAGCGACCATTCCGCGATAGCCACAACAGACGAACGGCCGGCCGTCGGCACCGCTGCCTCGTCAGCCCCGTCGCGACGTACGAATACAGACTGGTACGTATGTGCCGTATTTTTATTACGGTTAATAATAGTTCAATTTCAGAAGCAGTATCGCTTATGCCAGTTCGTATCTTCGACCAGGAAGATACGAGCGTCAAAGCGCGGTGTGTACGGCATTTTTTCCCCAAGGTCAGAGCGCTTTGATGGCGATTTGACGAAGTCGGCGACGAGCGCCAGCATGTCCCAGGAGTGAGCTAACGTAAGGGTCCCTGCCGTAATCACTTCCTCGGAAATGAAGCGAGCACACTCGTACTTCCTTTAGCTCTCTTTCTCCTCCGTTTGCAAAGTTCACAAAACGTAGCCACTTGCTTCGCCGAGGTTCGTCGTTGGGCAGCACATGAAAGGAGATCTCCTCACCGGCGGGGATGTCGCACTCCCTCGACGATTTGCCCGTACTACATCGGCATTTCAAAACGTAGCAACGAAATTTCATTGTAAAATACTCGAACTAACTGAAGTTTTCAGTGGTTGTAAACTGGAAACGAGCTGCTAACAATAGCAGAAAGCCAACACCATTCCGAAACTGCGACGACTGTCACTATCTCGTCGCTGCTTGCTGTTCGTTACTCCCCTCGTTTCTATTTTTACCTTTGCTGGTGGCGATATATCGGCCAACCTCCTGTGAAGGAATTACGATACCAAGCAAGGTCGCGGCTGTGCGTGCTGGGACGGTTCGTTGGCCCCGAAGAGCCTCGAACCCGAAAATTTGTCTGCGCGACGGTGGCGACGGCGAGATGTCGAGTTCGGGTGGCGGTAGTTTCGTGCGCATTGGCGTACACGCTTGCGTGTTTATTCGGAACTTCAACCGTTTACTCCACCGTTCTTAGGGTCATAAAAGGAATGTGCAGTATGTTTAACGGGCATATAGCTCACTATGCAAACTGGTAAGCCCTGCCTAACTTGCGTTTCCTTTTGCCGGCCTTGGCCAATCGCAGAGCATTCTCGTGTGACATCATAGGTTCTGTTGCGGAAAATGAGCTGGTGGGTCGCATGGTCATTACCTTTTTTCGTAATTATGTAGCTTATTTGAGCGAAGTTTGTGTTAAAAGTGGTGTCAGTATGGTTCTAACGAGGCTATCTTTCGAATGAACCAAACTTGTGTTTTCTCTTCATGGCTCCTTTAAACGACTGCATACCTAATGAAATAGCCCTTAAAGTAGCTGCAGAGGTTAAACAAAATGATATCCGCTACAACAAGCCGATTTATCGGCTTTCTTCTGAGCGATCTTTCGTGATCGTCGCCGCATGGAAGAGTATCGCCAGGTCGGGTGGTGTGACTTCCTGACGATAACTATCGTTCTTTATTCTTGCGTGAGGTCGACAAAGGAGAGTTGACAAGTAGCATAAACAGAACGCTGGTCAGCCTAAGGCAACTCAATAGGTTGCTTCAGCTGGAGCAAGGGGACGCGACAAGCGCCGCCGATTCAGGTGAAGCTGCTGGCCTGGCACCACCTTGAAAGCGAGTGGTAATTTTGTTTTCTTTTTCTCGCAAACTAAATGATTCTTGCTTAAAATTTTACGCCGCACGGTTTACGAACGGCAGGGTACACGTATACTAGCGAGTATGAGGCAATACCGTCAAATAAACAAATTGAACGCAATTAAAATACACGAATCAAGCACCGAACCGCAAGTCCGTTGCCTGCTCAGATGTGCACATGTAAATTTACATAACCTAACGCAGCCGCATACACAGTGCGGGGCCGAAATTTGTAGATATTATCGTCACTGATTGTGTTATCGTCTAGTGCAAGGGTCGTCGCTAACCATCTGAACGCCGCTACGCCAGTTTTGTCGTAAAATGGGGCTAGACGTACGCGGCGCGAGACAAGAACAGAGAATTGATTACTTCCAATTGCATTGTTCCCCATCTTCACACTTCGCGAGATTTTTGTCAGATATTCTTGGCAATTCGCTGAATTTTTCCTCTTTCCCTTCAAAGCCCGCTCTTCCTCCCACTCGATTTGCCGTCCAGCCCTCCACCGGGTCGGCTTCATGCAACTCGGTCCTACATCTCAAAACGATGCCGACGCCTATTCTAGCTTATTAAATGCGAGCTGAGAATATATGATGCAAGAGGGGAATTAAATAAAGTGAGAGCAAATAAGGAAACAGAACGGCGCCTCCGTTCGCCCGACCACTTCATTTTACGGCCACTACTTTCGGGATCACGAAACATATTTCACGCTTCCGGTGCTCGCTGCATTTTGTCACTGAGCCACGGAAAAAATGGAAAGCTATTTCTGCACCATGTATTCGCAACGACGACGCAAACCAGCAGTGTTTAATGAAAGTGCACGCATAAGCGCGCAGATACGCAAAATGACGGCACACCGCAACGGACGAGCCTGCGGGCGCGAGACTCGCTGGCTTTTACACGCGATGATCGCCGATTGCGTTGCTGTTCTTTTTTGATCGGCTGTTGTTGAAGAGTATTTTTCAAGAAGTGTATTAGTTTAAACAAGAAGCGTTCACTTCAAATTTCACTTCATGCGACCATCGATCGGTGAATATGCCAGTGGCAGAGCGCCGTCACCGTCCCAGCACTTTCGTCGACGCTGTAAACGTATTTAGCGCTGCAAAGCTTGTTTCCCTGATGCCAAGTTGATCGCCGGATGAGATCGGACGCATCGGGGATGGGCTGCAGATCATGCAGCAAAATAATCGGGAGAATCGAGCTTATTTTGCATCTGTCAACACGGGATCCTGCGGGACCCCCGCAGCTTTGTACTAACCGTAAGTACTGCCCGGATGCCGGTTTCGCAGCGCCCACTGGGCAGTGCAGGAGCCCTATTCATTTAACCCAGAGCCAGTGAAGAGCGACTCTGTCATGAGATAGTGCATAGCCTCGCCCGCGAACTTCTGCACCGGGCGCGTGGGATTCCCCGGCCTTATCCACCCAGATGGGAAAGTATACTCTCCAATATAAACATCCACTATAAATTAGTGGCGTATATTAATGGTAACTCGAGTTCTTGCAAGTTTGATGTTATTTGACTGTGTACCACTACATTTCATGCACAATTTCTCTACTTTTTTGTTGTTTTCTGAGGTGAAAAAGTGTGATTTGAGTACTCTTGTTACAAGAGTGTATATAATATTGTAAGTGTTACAAGTGAGGTGTTCAAGAACTTCAGCTCCGTATTCTTCCTAACTATAAGTAAAAGAAGCTTACTTTGCATATTTTAGCTCTGATAATTTGTGATGATGATGGTCACTGCACTACATTCCTGTTTCTGTTTTTTGTGCTGATATTTATTTATGTACCACCTGAATGCACAATCTGTACGCCCACCTGCTATGGTCTCGAGATGAAACTCTCAGAAATAAAAAATAAATAAACAAACAAATGAGGCTTCACTATAACAACACCAAATAATCTCTTTGTACACTTCCTGGTCCAGAAAAATCTCTAACCATTACAGAACTACGCAATCTTCAAAGCTTGAATACCCTCCTTACACCTGCTAGTTCTGTTCTCTAATGTATCGGACACTCTCGGCATGTTCCAATTGTCCCGAACCATACGCTAGTTTATAATATTGTATTCTCTCTTTCCCCATTGCAATTGAGTTCCCCTTTATTTTCCACACCCCCCTCTATCATCCTAGGGGACTTGGCTAGACTCGGGCCAGCTCACGAACCGGTTGGCGTTACCCGGGACATTACAGATGCTTAAAGTTGCGTTTGAGTAAATTTTTTCCATCTTCATTCTCTGCGTACACAGACAGGGCAAGAATCAGTGTGCCTCGATCCACGACCCGAAACCAGGGAAGAAGCCCACGCTCCCCATGGGTATGTGTGTAAATTTTCAAAACAAGGTTTTGTAATGCGGCAGCCGATGCACTCGCACTGCTTGCGGCCTAGGTTTCTACGTTCTACTGGAGTATTAGGGAAATTAATCAACTCTCCTTCAGCAAAAAGAAGAGTGGAAGGTGGGTTAGCTCAGTACATGCGGGGAGGACGTCATATCGCATGAAACGAGCACGTGACGGCACGCGAGTAGAACAGATGCACAACAACAACTAATAGCGATGACTTTGGCTTGAATTGTCGTCAGTTAAACTATCGAAGGAATGTGTGCCGAAAGACAAAAACGATAGATGAGATAGCTAGGCGCAAGCACAACGTAGCAATAACGAAGGCTGATATCTACGCCAGAGGAATCCATAATGATTTCGCCTACAAAGCACGTTAGGAAGCCTTAGTCCCCGAGGAATATTTTTTGCATATGCCAGCTTCCTTCCTGTTGAGATAAACGAGGGCAACTAGTGTTACCGGTGCACGAAAGAAAGGACCCGGTCATTCGATCTTCCTCCTTTGGTGCTGCCTGCCGATAGCTCGGCTCCGCCTGTGAGAGCGCTAGTTCCTGTTGACTCCGCTGCGTCCGCTGTGGCGCTTGCTCGCGATGGCGCGTGGTGGTGGAAGAAAAGTAGGGAAGGGATGGGTAAGCAAGCGGAGTAATCATGCGGATGAGAATTTAGAACAGCGGGGGGAGAAAAAAGAGGGGTGAGAGCGATGATAGTTTAAAACAGGGGTGAGAGGGAGATTGGGGGAGGAAGAAAATCTGTTAAGTTAGCTAGGAGTAGGGCAAGTAAGCGTAATAAGACAGGCACGTCGGTTGCTGGCAACCGACGCCCCGCTGGCAACCGACAACCGACTAATCATCACCATCATTATCATCAGCGGCGGCGGCGGCTCGGAAACGAAAGCAGGTTCATTCGAAGGCTCGTCATCAGGTGGTTCTGGTCAAATGATAGGAATAATGCGCCATTTTCCCGACATGGAAGTGCCACAACATGCTGCGGTGTGTTATCATCGCACCTGCCTCGAAACATGACGGCGTTCGTCTGTAGGGAGTTCGAGACAATACGGATTATGGGAACCCCGCCTCTTTAAATGCTTCGAGCCCACTAATCATCAGAAAGGAAGTTGGAGAGAAGTATGCTGGGATTCGATTTATCATGCATTAAAAATGAAGAACCGGAGGTGGTACAGCGAATTCCAGGATTAATGTATGCAGACGACGTATTGTTGATGTTTGATGACTGGATAGGTATGCAGGGTCTGCTGGATATATGCGGAGAGGAAGCAACTCACCTTGGGCTATCCTTTAGCACAGAAAAATCGCGGATCATGGTCTTCAACGACGACACAGAGCACAAATAGGTATCAATTCAACAAGTAGAAATACCATGTGTAAAGGGGCATAAATATTTAGGAGTATGGCTGAACGTCAGCAAAGATTACATGCATGCGCATGAGGCCCACCTTAAAACAAAAGGACGACGGAACGCGGCTATAATGAAACATAGAGCACTGTGGGGCTACAACAAATACGAGGTGGTAAAGGGAGTCTGGACGGGGGTCATGGTACCAGGATTGACTTCCGGAAATGCGGTTATATGCTTGAAGTCACAGACTTAAGCGGGCTTGGAGGTAAATCAGAGGGCGGTAGGGAGGCTGCCCCTAGGGGTCTTTAGCAAAACTACGAATGAAGCGGTATAGGAATATATGGGTTGGTAATGCTTCGATGAAAGGGAGGCGCAGAGCAAGATAAAATTTCAGGAGAGACAGCGGGACATGGAGGAAGAAAAATGGGTTGCGAGAGTATTTAGGCACCTGCATAAGAGAAGCATGGACACGCTGTGGAGATGAAGGACTAGACAGCTGATCAAGTGATACGGAAATTTGGTATGGGAAGGTTGGGTATACACAACAGTTAAAAAGCAGGTAAAAGCAGCAGAGACTACAAATTGGGTACAGAGAATCGAAGCAAAAAAAAAAAAAATCCTGGAGACTTATAGAACAGAGAAACTATAAATCAGGAAGGAAGGTTTCTATGGCAACACGCGAGGTGGTGCATTGCTCTTTGAAGCACGGGCGGGGTGTCTGAGAACACGGGAATAGACGACTAACTGCGGGCAACACAACGATCTTGTGTATGCTGCGGCAGAGATCGGGAGACCGTAGAGCATATTGTCATAGACTGCACAGAGATACGTCAGCAGCGGAACGATGGGGAAACGACGTTGCCGGAGGCTTTAGGATTTGGTGTGAGGGGGAGCCTCAACTTCAGGGCCATAGAGGTGACGAAGAGGCGGCTGGAGTCGTGGTGGAAGAAAAGTAGGGGAGAGAGTGGGACGTAGGAAGAGTAATATACTGAATTAAAATTTTTAACGGTGGGGGAGGGGGGTAAACAGGTGTGCAAGGGCAGGAAGAGGGGGAAGCGATGACAGTTTAAAACCGGGGGAAGGGGCTAACCTATTAGGTTAGTTAAGGGGTAAGGCAAGTAAGTAGTATAACACAGGCAAGTCGGTTGGTAACAACCGACGTCCCGATGAAAAGGGAGAGCTCCTATTCATTATCACCATCATCATCTGCGGCGGAGGATGCGGCGGCTCGCAAACGGAAGCATCCGCGGCGGAACAAAAGCAGTTTTTTTTTTCCAGGGCGTTATTTCCCCATCATGGAAGAGGCACAACATGCTGTGGTGTGTTATCATCGACACATGCCTCAACATATGACGGGGTTTGTCTGATGGTTGTTCGTGACAATACTGATTAGTTACGGAGCCGGTATTGTTTTAGGTTCTTGGCAGAAAATGTCCTACGGTGATACCGCAGGCCGTTGAAAGACCTTGCAGGTGACAGCAAAGGAGCGTGCTGGAAAGCCTTCAGGTACACCACCGGTGAGAGGTTCACAGGCATTTTAACAAGCGGTTGTGATGCTGAGCACGAAGACGCGCATTCTATTCCTGGCCGCAGCGGCTTTTGGGATGGAGGCGAAAAGCAAAAACGCTCGTGTATGCGGGATTTCTGCGCACGTTATAGATCCCCGGGTGGTCAAGATTAATCCGGAGCCCTCCACAACGGCGCGCCTCATCGCCTGCGTTGCGGGGGTGCGTTAACCCAATCAATCAATCAATCAATCAATCAATCAATCAATCAATCAATCAATCAATCAATCAATCAATCAATCAATCAATCAATCAATCAATCAATCAATCAATCAATCAATCAATCAATCAATCAATCAATGAATATCAGTATCAACAAGCTAGAAAAGTATACCAACTTTACGACCATTAATTTCTTTTTGCTGCATTGACATTTCGTCAGTAACAGGGCTGTAGTATGGCTCTTTTTCTGGCCGCAACCTTTGTCTTTTCCCTTGGAGGCGTTCCATTATTATAATTGTTACGCCGCGGCCGCCTATCCTGCAGTAGATACGACCGAATTATACATTGTGCTTCGGAACTGCAGCTTCAGCAATTTTCTTCCCCGTACATGATCCTATATTCTACAAGATGTCGACTTCCACTGCACTGATTCCCACAGCTTGGGCTTCTGCCGAGTTAGCCGTGCGTTATCAGAGTTGATAATCAGTTGCATGACAAATAGCGCATTCGTATCTTCTCCTTGCGCGGCTTCCAAAAGGGTCTTTAGAGCTTGCACAGCTCGGCGGTCCTCATGTTGCTGAAAATTTCCTGATTTCATGCCAGATTGGCCGAGGTGTTTCAGGTGCTCCTTTAGTCTCCGCGCTTGCGTCTCATTTCGTCTCTACAATATATCAAACCAGGTAAAATGTCGCCTGAAAGTGTTCAGTTTTCAACCCCCTTTCGAAATGTTTCTCACCATCGGCATACTCGCCCGAAGCTGGGCTTTCTTGCTTCTAGTATCCACTGGTGAATCGGCGCTTTGTCAGACCTTCTGTACCTTTACGCCGGTCGCCCCAGGCAACTTGTATCTTTCTTGTTGTCTGAAATAAATTTTTATTCTTGATATTCTTGGTACTACTGTCTGCATGCCCGTTCAGCGCTGGTTTCCTCTAGACGGGGGCGTTTTGCGTACTTTCCTTCTGCTACTAACAACTAGCGCCGGTTCCTGTAAAAGTCCTGTTTGCGTGAATGGTTCACGTCGGGCGCGAAGCAGAATTTTACGTTGGTTGGAATCGTCTAGGTTCTGCATACGACGGAAACTGAGTCGGCACGGCTGTTGGAAGCAGCAACATGCGTTTAATTCCTATTTTGTAAGCGTCTGCGGTGAAGAGAAGCGAACACACCATGGTCTCGGAGATTGGCTGCCACTGGCTGCTCTTGTGACTCCCCTACCAAGAAAATGTTCCGCAGCGAAACATTTTGAATGTTTTCTTTGGCCGGCAGCTGAGGTTGGGACACTTCCGGCTTTCTTGAAGCATTCTATGTGCAAACCGGAACGCAACAAGTTTTAGGCATTGCGTGCAGTGTAATTCATCCACAGACGGGCAAACCTAACTGCAGTTCCGAAAAGAAATCGAGTGGGCATGATGAACTAGACGACTGATAACCGGTGGACAATTAGGGTAACGAGTGGATACCAAGAGATGGGTCTTGAAGAGGGGGAAGGCCATTAACCTGGTGGAGAGGAGAAATAGAGAAACGTGGAGGTAAACTGTGGACTCGAGCAGCGTGACAGGATCGGTTGCATGTCAGAGGCCTTCATCTTTTATTGGACCTGAGTAGGCTGCTGCTGCTGCTGATGATGATGGTGATGATAATTATAACCACACGGCAGCAGGCTAGACGTGTCACACGGTGGAAAGGATGACACCTTCGCATAAGACGGTGCAAAAATGTACAAGGTGCTTACTTGGCTGATAAGCAGCGTCCCAACATCCAACCGTAGCCGGGGTGTTAACATCTCCACTCACACGCGTTATTTTATTTTCGAGGCCAATCCGAACGCCGCACCAAAAGTGAGGAGCTCGAGCGGCCGTGAGAAGGGCACAAAGTAGAATAATGACAGCGTGTTGGAAATGGCTTAGCTATAACACTGCAAAACCTAATTATCACGAGCGAAAGAAAAGGCTATGGAGGCAGCTTTAGTGAAAGCTTGCTTTTTCTTGCAATTTACCAGCCCACCTTCTAGTTATATCTCTGCATGACTATTCATCCTTTGGGCACGCACAAACATCCCAACCTAAGTGCCATCGATGCCGAGCTTGGGGGAAGAAGCAGGAGTGAAGCAGCCGTGGAACCTTCGCCCGTTAGGAGGTTTTTTGTGCGTGCCTAGACCGCTCCGCCGTCGCAGAGCGATCAAACGCCGGCAATGCAGCCATTTACCCTCGCCTAGTCACGTGGTACCGCAGTGGAGAGGCTTCGAGCTGGTGAAAAGATAAAAAATAGAGCCGAAGAGTGTGTTCTGGTTGGTCAAAGTGCAAGATGGGGCGTAGCAGGACTTTCGTTCTAATTAATAGCGTGCTTCATTTCATTGAATCGTTTTGGCTAATTTGGGCCTGGTGAAAAAGCGCTTGCCTTGATGAGCGCCGTGAAAGGGAACCGCTCGAAGGCCAGCCTGCTCTCTTCTCCCGGCATGCCGTTCTTTCTCTGGGCGCCGTAGATGCGAGATGCCGTCACCGTGGACACGCCCATGCCGTCACCGACGAACAGGATCACGTTCTTGGCCGGCGCGTCCACGACGATCGGCACGGTGGGTGCCAGCAGCTCCGCCAGGGTGCGCTGCCCGGAGGCGCGCCAAAATTCGGGTCGATCCTCGCCGGGGGGCGCGACGCCGGGTACAGGGGTAGGAGGCTTTCTCGGCGGCGTGGGCTGTGAAGCTGTTCAGGGCGAAGTTTAGGGGGCCGTGGAGACAAAATAACAGTTCAGTTTGGAAGTTCTAGCCTTTGGTAACTCGATCACTCAGCTCCACACAAACACATGCACGCACACACGCCCACACACACACGCACGCACGCGCACACACACGCACGCACACACGCACGTGCACACGCTCACACGCACAGATACGCTTGCATGCACACACACACGCGCACACACACACGCACGCACACATACACACACACAGACACGCGCGAACAAGCACACACACGCACACGCACGCGCCTGCCCACGCACATGCACACAGACACACACACACGTCGGCACACACACACACGCACACGCCCCCGCAGGAATACGCTCGCACACATACACGCAGACACACGCACCGACACGTGAACCCACACCCACGCAAGCACGCACACACACATGCATGCAGGCACACACACCCACACACCCACACACGCGCACGCGAGCACACACACGCACGCACACGAACACACACACGCACGCACACGCACGCGCACACGCTCTCACACACGCAAACACACGCACGTGCGCACACACACGCACGCACACACACACGCACGTGCACACGCACACACGTCCCGATACGCACGCATACACACACACACGCACGTACGCACACACACATGCACGTGCACTCACACACACACGCGCACACAAGCACACGCACGCACATGCACACACATACACACACGCACGCACGCACGCACACACACACACAAACAAGCCCACGCGCACACACACGCGCAAGCGCGCACACGCACACGCTATCACACACGCACATACACACGCACGGGCACGAGCGCATACCCTCACACACACTCACACACGCATGTACGCGCGCACGAACACACACGCGCGTGCACACACACACACACACGCACACACAAACACATGCGCACGCGCGCACGTGCCTACACACACGCACGTACCCACGCAGACACATGCACGGACGCACACAACACATACACGCACGCACACACGCACACAGACAGACACACACCTACACGCACACGCACGCGCACGCACACCTACAGACACCCGCCGCAGTGGCTCAGTGGCTAAGGCGTTGCGCTGGTGAGCACGAGGTCGCGGGTTCGATTCCCGGCCGCGGCGGCGGCTTTCCTGATGGAGGCGAAAAGCAAAAACGCCCGTGTGTACGAGATTTCGGCGCACGTTAAAGATCCCCAGGTGGTCAAAATTAATCCGGAGCCCTCCACTACGGCGCGCCTCATCGCCTGCGTTGCGTCCGCGCGTTAAACCCCACAATCAATCAATCATCAACACCTACAGACACACACATGCGCAAACATACACACACGCACGCGCACACACACACACACACGCGTGCGCGCCCGCGCATACACACCCACTTACGCACACACGCACACGCACACGCGCTGACACACACACACACACACACACACGCAGAGATACCAAAATCGAAAATTATAAAAAAGACAGTCGGATTTCGCCCAACCGTGACGTAATACGGGCAAGGACTAAAACCAACTGCGCGTTCGTTATCAAGTGATGTAATCAAACGAAACCAGGTGCCAGGCCGGGAACCGCCAATTGCTCGAGCACAATTCTATGACCTCATGTAAATTCGGCGGAACATGTTTGGGGTGTCTCCACTCTTCCTTATTTGTTTTCCTTGATAATTAGGGTATTTGAAGTTTGCGACATAATTAGATTTATTGTTCCCGCGACAATGCAGTCTTTTTAATTGTTCAAATTTTTATGTTTTTATGGCCACTCTAAATGCTACAGACAAAAATTATAAGCACGCCCATTATACCATCAGGCGCTCCATAAACCCTTCATAGGCGGCCATACAGTTTGTGTTTGAAGCCCACCTTGCGTGTGTGGGTACGTACTACTATACCATGCAATACAGTGTTCAGGCTAGACACCTGCGCCAAAGCGATGGGTTACGGCTTGTCTACGCTTGGAGAACTTTCACTCCAAGTTAGTACTTACGTGCAGAAGCGGTGGGCTCTTCAGTTGACGACCCGGTGCTGGTTCTGCCCGGAGGTAGCTCTTCAGGAGTCATCGCTGTTACATCGGCCCGTGGTTTGGTTTTAGGGCGTGTAATCTCCTCGTCGTTGTTTAGTCGAACTAAAAGGGGCCGCGCACGGTTCAAATGCGGTGAGCGGCGAGCGAGTGGGCATTTAGTACTTTGCACTGACACTGGAATTGACATGCAGATAGCAGTACAATGAGCGGCGTTGATTTGCGATGCTCGCAAAAGAATCGGCGCAAGTGTCCAGGCCCTCATACACAGTGGATCGGTAATTCAAACTCGGATAATTGAAAAGTCGGATTAATTCGAACAAATTTCAAAATTTTGATTGCTCCGCTACGTTTCCATTGCATATTAAAGCAGCATAATTTAAACTCCACTATTGGATAAATTCCTACTTTTTGCTGGCTGCATTTTCCGCTTCTATCTGCACGTTTCTATCCCTAGGTCAATAAACGTGCCTGCGCCAACAACCCCGTGTGCATAAACCGGCTGCCCTTGCTGGGATCGAAAAATTTGTTTTGAACACTCATGCAAAGACAGTCATCGATTCCTGATCTTTTTTTTTTAAAGTTGGAGTAAAGTTTCCATATTGCGTGTGAATGTTGTACAGTCCAACCCGATTAAAACGAACCCGGATAGAGGAAATTATGCTACATATCGAACAAAAGCAAATCCTTTACGAAAATGCAAGCGAAGCATATTCCTTGTAACGAAGTTCCCATCTGATATATCGAACTCGGCACGCCTACAATTGCCTCCGAAGTGCATGGTCTCGGAGCGGCGATCGAGATGCTGCAAGATGGTGAGGCTCGCATGGAGGGACGTGACGCCTGACACCTTCCGTAACTGTTTCCGACGCACGGGATTCCCGACGGAGCACATCCAGTCAGCGAGTCCGGAACAAGACAGCATCATCAGTGAACTTGCGCCAAAAGCTCGCCAGCGTTCCAGATGCTGGGCTGAAAGGAGTATCCTTTGAGTATTTCCTGAGTGTCAACGACGGCTTTGCCGTCACTGTGAGCCCCTCAGGCACAGACAGCGTCACTGATTTCATGGCAGCCGGTGCTGCTGAAAGCACCGAAGTGACTGAAAATGTCACAAGGGACATCCTCAGTCTGTTCGGTGCTTTCAGTCCATGTGCTCTGCCAATATTACTTCGATATTGAAGGACACGGACCTGAACTGGCGCAAACGACGTCTCCGCCAAAACGAAAGTGAAAACAAAAATCACGGCTCTTTTGGGAAATAGTAGCTTTAGTGCATGCAATAAATGAATTATTCTGCGTAAGTAATGGCATAATTTCTGCGTTTGTTTCTCTACGACCTGGGAATGGCAGGGGGGGTGTCGCGTATTGCGAACTCGTAAAAAATCGTTATAGACGGGTTCGGCTATATCGAACTATTGGATATACCGAACTAATTGCGGTGCGTATTACAGTTCGCTATAACCGGGTTTGACTGTATTATTAAAAATACGTGAATGTTTCATCACAACACAATTTGGTATTTGGCCCCGATTCACAATAACGAGAACTTGTGATAATTCAAGCAAAATTCATGGGTCCCTTCGAGTTTAGTTATCGCGAGTCTTCAGCATATTCTGCCCTGTACGGTAATATTTAATTCCTCTTTAACGGTTTTTTTGGATTCCTATTACACTGGAGCTATATTACGATAGGCTACAATATATTTTTCGGTGACCTTCCAAGAACAGACTCAGGGCTGCACGTGTCTTTAGAATGCGAGGCAATCCATAGAAGCACGCACTTTAAGTCGGGGGTAGCGAAATGAAATGAGCAATAGGAGACAGGATAGAGACCATTCAAACGCATCAACCTGGAGCTCGTCACCAAGAAAACCGTGTCAAGCAGCAAGGGTAAAAAGACAAGGATCAGAAGCGAAGCGTCTCAGTCGTTAATTCTATTCCAACCTACCCCCCGACCGAACAACAGATTGATTGATTGATTGATTCATTGATTGATTGATTGATTGATTGATTGATTGATTGATTGATTGATTGATTGATTGATTGATTGATTGATTGATTGATTGACGCCAAGCCGAAACTGCGGAACTGGAAGCTGGAAACATCTGGAGTCAATTTCCATCACTGCGTTCTATGATGGCCGTTGAAGGGCGAAAAGTAAGGAATTGGGTTTCCTTAAATATTTACTATCTCGCTCACCTTTTGAGATATCGAAGTGATGTTTGCTGTCATATGTGGCCGGTAAGATTATCTAAAAATTATTCTTAGGGTTTTAACACTACCCTACCCCTGTGGTGAAAATATGTGTTCCGGTGCAAATTTGGTGTTATCATCGATTACCAAATGTATATAGGTAGAACCGATTGTTATATCGAATTCGTTGTTCCTGGTAAATGGTACTCATACAAATACATAAGTGCCTTTAAAGATTTCGCCTACGATGTCGCTAGGAGGGAAGAAGGCGTTTTTTTTTTAAATTACAGGCCTAGTACACCGGAACGGTTTGACTGTTGATATATACGCCCAGCCAAACGGCTGGGCAGTGAAACCTGAAAGTTAGGGAGATTTTTATCGTGCTGTGGGAGTTCGATACGGTTGAATGTTTCTCGAAATTACACCTGTTATAGGATGAAAAGTACCAAAAACGTTTTAAAGAATTATGCACTTCATCGCATGCCCGTTAAGGTATTTAACTGGTTTTGCCTTGTCATCATCATCATCATCATCATCACCAGCCTGTCTACGCCTACTGCAGGGCAAAGGCCTCTCCCAGTCTTCTCCAATTACCTCGGTCCTGTGCCAACCGTGACCAATTTATCCCCGCAAACTTCTTGATCTCATCTGCCCATCTAATTTTCTGCCGCCCCCTGCAGCGCTTGCCTTCTCTAGGGATCCACTCTGTTACCCTTAACGACCAGCGGTTATCTTGCCTTCGCATTACTTGCCCTGCCCACGTCCATTTCCTCTTCTTAATTTCTACCAATATGTCTTTAACACCAGTTTGCTCCCTAACCCACTCCGCTCTCTTCCTGTCCCTTAATGTTACACCTAGCATTTTCCGCTCCATTGCCCGCTGAGTCGTTCTCAATTTAAGTTGAACCCTCCTAGTCAGCCTCCAAGTTTCTGCCCCGTAGGTGAGTACCGGTAATATGCAGCTGTCATACACTTTCTTCTTCAGCGACAATGGTAGGCTGCTATTCATTATCTGGGAATGTCTGCCATATGCACCCCACCCCATTCTGATTCTTCTAATTATCTCTGCCTCATGGTTGGGATCTGGGGTCACAACTTGGCCTAAGTAGATATATTCGCTTACCACTTCCACTGCCTCGCCACCTATCTCAAACTGCTGTGCTGTCCCGAGGTTATTGATCATTACTTTAGTTTTCTGCATATTAATTTTCAGGCCCACGGTTCTACTCTGTTCGCCCAGTGCAGAAAGCATGCTTTGCAATTCGTCCCCCGAGTTACTTAGCAACGCAACGTCGTCAGCAAATCTGAGGTTACTGAGGTATTCTCCATTAACCCTTACTCCCACCTGTTCCCAATCCAGCGTTCTGAATATTTCTTGTAAGCATGCTGTGAATAACATTGGAGAGATTGCGTCTCCTTGTCTGACACCCTTCCTTATAGGTATTTTACTGCTCTCCCTATGGAGGATGATGGTAGCTGTAGACCCATTGTAGATATCCTCTAGTATTTTTACGTATTGCTCATCTACCCCCTGGTTCCGTAATGCCTGAATGACTGCTAGGGTTTCGACCGAGTCAAATGCTCTCTCATAATCTATGAAGGCTAAATATAGGGGTTCATTATACTCAGCGCACTTCTCTATCACCTGATTGATCGTGTGAATATGGTCCATTGTTGAGTAACCTTTACGGAACCCTGCTTGTTCTTTAGGTTGACTGAAATCTAAGGTTGCAGAGATTCGGTTAGCGATTACCTTGGTAAATACCTTGTAGACGACTGACAGTAAGCTGATCGGCCTGTAATTTTTCAAGTCCATCATGTCGCCTTTCTTATGGATTAGGATGATGTTCGCGTTCTTCCAAGATTCCGGTACCATTGCGGTCATTAGGCATTGCGTATACAGGTTTGCCAGTTTTTCAAGTACAATTTCTCCGCCATCCTTCAAGAGGTCTGCTGTTATCTGATCCTCACCAGGTGCTTTGCCCCCTTTCATTTCTTTCAAAGCCTTCTTTACTTCTTCGGTCGTTACTGGTGGGATGTCTATCTCCTCTGAACTACTGTCTCGTTCGGCATAATCCTGTATGTCCCGGCTACTGTACAGATCTCTATAGAACTCCTCGGCCACTGTGACTATTTTATCCCTATTTGTGATGACATTGCCTTGCTTATCCTTAAGTGCATACAGCTGATTTTTCCCCACGCCAAGACGTCTCTTCGCTGCTCTCAGGCTACCTCCGTTTTTTACAACGTATTCGATCCTCTCCATATTATACTTCCGTATGTCAGCTGTCTTCCGCTTATTGATTAACTTCGAGAGCTCGGCTAGTTTTATTCTGTCAGCTGCGGTAGAGATTCTCATGGTTTGCCGTTTCCTGATTAGATCTTTCGTCTCCTGTGAAAGTTTACCAGTATCCTGTCTAGCCATAGTGCCCCCGACTTCTACTGCACATTCCGTGATAATGCGTGTAAGGTTGTCGCTGGCTTCCTGTGTCGTAAGCTCGGCTTCCATGTTAAGGGCGGAATATCGGTTCTGCAGCGCGATCCTGAATTCTTCTACTTTATGTCTTACTGTTAGCTCATTTATTGGCTTCTTTCGTACTAGCTTGTTGCGGTCCCTCCTCAAATCTTGCCTAATTCGAGATCTTACCATACGGTGGTCACTACGCCTTACCCTTCCGAGCACTTCCACATCCTGCACGACGCCAGGGTGATCGCATAATATGAAGTCTATTTCATTTTTGTGCTCCCCATTAGGGCTCCTCCAGGTCCACTTCCGACTCTCCCGTTTACAGAAGAAGGTATTCATTATCCGTAGGTTATTCCGTTCTGCAAACTCAACTAGTAGGTCCCCCCTGCTATTTCTACAGCCCAGACCATAGTTCCCAACTGCCTTGTCTCCAGCCTGATTCTTGCCTACTTTAGCATTGAAGTCCCCCATAACTACGGTATACTGTGTTTTTACTTTAGCCATTGCTGATTCCACATCTTCATAGAAGCGTTCCACTACTTGGTCGTCGTGGCTGGATGTGGGCGCGTAGCCCTGCACCACCTTGAGCTTGTACCTCTTATTGAGCCTAATTACAAGACCTGCGGCCCTTTCGTTAATGCTATAGCATTCGTCTATGTTGCCAGCTATGCTTTTATTGACTAGAAATCCCACTCCCAGTTCTCTTCTGTCCTCTAGACCACGGTAACATAGGACGTGTCCATTTTTCAGCACCGTAAAGGCTTCACCCGTCCTCCTAACCTCGTTAAGCCCTATTACATCCCATTTAATGTCCTCTAATTCCTCAAACAACACCTCGAGACTTACTTCGCTAGATAAGGTTCGCGCGTTAAACGTTGCCAGGTTCAGATTATAGGTACCCTATTTAATAGCCTAAAACCTACTTTACAGGGTTTCGCCTGACCGACCCCTAAAGGGTATATAATGTATATGGGGTACATAACGCGTTTTTACTGTTTCCTAATACCGCTTGAGCCCATTCATATGTAAAATTAGTTTTTGCTTACAAATGTTACCCATACAAATGCACAAAAACCAATTTCAGGATTTTGACTTACCTGACGTGTAAAACGGTGAGCGGCTTTAAATTACACCCCTCCCGAAGTACAAAGCGCTAATGTGTGATACAAAGATGTGGTGGACCTGGAGACTCGAAATTTCTTGCGTACATTGCTACTGTGGCGTACGGGATCATTTCAGCTCCACTCGTTTAATAAAAACAAACAACAGCTGGGTGGTACCGAGAAGAAAAAAAACTACCACCTGTTCGGAAAGAAAGTGGAGAGAAGCTCGAAAAGTAACAGTGCGTTCGACCTTCACTAAAGGTGCGCCCATTCGATCGTTAAGCCTTCAAGTACTGAAATCGTAAACGGAGAACGAACCCATGCGAGGATTTTTTGTGCACTGTGTAAACACAACTACGAACCATCTAAATGTATACCGATACTTGCTTAATGAGATAAAGCTATAATATTGTACTCACTCTTAACAATAAAGCCCGTAAAAGGGTAGTAACAGCTCTATTTACTAAATCCTTGCGAACTTTACTACCCCCCCCCCTTACGGTACGCAAGTCCAGCCATTAAGTGTGGAACCGTTACTGGTCTAGACCGTGCACTTCGTAACTGCTGCTTGTTTGATATTACGAGTCACTGACAGTAACAAAATTCTACGAATTATTGAACGTAATACCTACAGAATTTTTCCCACTCCAGAGAACGATTAAAAGATTTTGCAAATCCGCATGCTGACTTGTATGTGCTTACATTAAAATGCATATTTCTAGAATTATCGTTAAAATATTTGATTTTTGCGACAAGCCCACGAACTCCATCAAATGACTTTTTCCTGCTGGCTATAAAAGCAAAAAGAGCAGATGTATTTCTCACGTAATTAAGTTGTACTCGCTCTCACCGTGCGTTCCTTTCTGGATTCTTGTTTTTGTGAGTGTTTGCCTTTTTTGATGTGTATTTGTTACCCGCGATGCATAGTTCCATTGAGGCATGTTATGTATCTGCTTCGATGGACAAATAAACCTCTTCACATCCTTTGGTTTTCTTGCTCTATTTATTTGATGGTTGCCTAAGTGTGATATGTGCGTGTTGAATGTGTTTATGTCGCACTAAACGGTCATCCGATACAAATTGTCGCGCGTATCTTTTTACTATGTTATTCCCGGCCAGTTAGTAAACTCCACTAAGTACCAAGTTTATGTTGGGACAAGGAACTGGTTAGTGTTATGTTAGTAAGTGCCACGACCTCTTTTTAAGAGTGCTCTTTCTTCACGATTGATGCGCGTGCAATTGTTTTATCTAGAACCGTTCCCTTTACGTGATTTCCAAGTAACCATTTTGACACAGTGGACTCCTGGTCTCTCGTACGCCGCCGTGTGTCCCCAGATCTTAGCGCTCTTCGGTCGTCCAACCGATCTACGGGGAAATGCATTCGTTTTTCGACAGGACGCCATCAGCCACACATTTAAAGTGGCTCCTTTAAAGCTTTTGCTTTAAAGAAAGCTCCTTTTGCACTTACGGGTGTAGACGGTCATTATGGTGATGGCAACTGTGAATACGACGAAGATGGCGAACAGGGACAGCACAGTGCCACACGCTCCGAGGCACTCGGGTTCACTGTTACGCGAGCAAAGCGAGAAGAAAAAGAACGCTCGTAAGGCAAGTTGGAAGGTCCGCGCATATTTTTTCTACACGTCTTGGGTTACGTGCGTGCAAACGAGAAGTCTCCCCGGGTTATTTTGATTTGTGCGCTCAAGAACGCAAGCCTATTTGCAAATACGTGTCGCGTAGAACTCGGTTTTATCTCAAATAAGCAGTGCTGCAGCCACAAAAAGAAATCGTGGCAGCTGAACGGCCGGGTCTTAAGCACGATTGCAATCCATTACAAGCCAGCCAAAGGTAAGGATGAACAGCGATTACAATGGGATTTCGATTCTCAATCTCCCTAAAGTGAAACTAATACCTTGCACGTTTCCGCTCTCCATTGTGCTGCAAAGTCACGTTCAGCGCGACAACTCCACGCCAGAAATCGCCTTTCTACATCTTATGCTCCATTAAGGAAGGTACCGGAACTGGTAGCATTTAGGCCGGCGTACCCGCTAATTTTCGCGCCATTTTCACGCTGGGATACCATGGTTGCCAGACAAGAAATGCCATCTCTGCGAAAACATCGGCGGCAGGTGGTCGCCAGTTTATGTGACACCTTCGCCTAATGTAGATGAGATTTTGTTTTCTCTTTTTTTACTTATGTTCGCTTCCTCCTCCCTCTGCTCTCTCCTCTCCCTTTCTTTCTGTCGTCCCGTCGCCGCCGATACTCCTCCGTTCGACTCGCCGCGAGGAATACGCGGGCGTCCGAGGCCTGTGTGTGCGGCATTCGCTGTGTTTATTGCAATTTTTAAAGCAAAGCTTTCTACGGCGTGCGGGACAATAAACTCCCAACACGGCGGAGGCGGCGGCGAAGGGTTTCACTGAAGGAACACACTGTAGTAGATGGCGCGGAGACTTTACCCAGCGTTCCCCGCGCGGAGGTGCCTGATAGCTTGCGGGCGCGTCGACGGTACGGCTTTGCCGTCTGCTTTAGCGACGGTTGTTTTGGGCCTGTTTTGCCGCAGCTTCGCATCCATATCGCGCTTCCTTCGCACGGCTTGTTTAACTTGATCGAGAGCACCTCCCGGATAACCCGGAGCCGAAGGAATTAAGTTGTCGTACAGCATAGATACGTTAAGGATTGGTCTGCAGGGCAGGAAAACAAAATTCAGACAGCACATACAGACAAATTGCAGTTAGAGAAACGCTACCTTTTGCCCAATGCTTCCCACGAATGGGACTCCGCTTTATAAATTGATGAATACCGATTCGGATGTGTTTTCAGAGGTATTACAAAAGGATGAGAGAAGCAACTGGTTCTGATAAAAAATGATTATAACGGTTCTATCAGCTTTCTCGCCATTCTCAAACTTACTAAACTAACTAGCTTTAATCGGCATAAATGGGAATCACTAAGCCCACATGCCGAATTGTTTCGGTGTCTGCGCTTGTGCCGCGCGGTAGCAAATAAGGATGGCTAGGTTCCGCTGTATCACCCTTCGAGAGGCGCTCCTCTCCGTTTTCTTTCTCCTGACGCACGGCCGGGCTACAGCGGCAGAGTCCGCCGCTCTAGCGCGGTCTTGGGCGACCCTGCTGCGTTCGAGACACCGCCCCCGCGAATTCCAGGTAACGGCTGGCAGAATCTCTGGTTTCAGTCTTTGTTGAGATAAGTGTGTGAATGGAAGTGACGTCGCATGGGCAATTGTTGTGGGTGTCGCTTAAAGCTTTGCTTTACAATCACCTTCACAGCGTGGATTGGCACCTATTTTTTTTGTTCTGATCACATTAGCGGGTATGAAAGAGACATGAGCTCCGGTTCGAGCAGACGCTGTGTTTGTTAGGTCGCGTCATACATTCGCGGGTACTACAAAGGTATTGGAGCCCGTTAAGGCCGCGGATCTGTCAGTCCGCTCTGGATACAAACCCGACGCGCTCGCGCCGCGGCTCGGGTTGGCGCCTAGCTTCCCTTTTTTTCTTCGTGCCGAGGGGAGGTACTATAAATGTACAGGGGAAGTTGGATGAGGGGAAGAAGAGAGGATGGCTGAGTAGAAAATTGGGGGAAAGATCTTTTAATGATGACAGCAAGAAAAAAGGCAAAGTAGTCATAACCCATGGTCCACGTCTGCGTTGCCGTCTGCATATTCAAACGCGTAATGACCGCCCCACTCTAATTATCCCGGTTGGGAGAAATAAAAATTCGTTCTAAAAAGCCGGTGCCTTGTAGCGCACTGCATATACACACAAATGACAGCCCCAAGAAATTTAAAGTCTGTTCATCGCAACGTATCCCCAATATTTTTGACACGCGCAAATATCAGATCACTTTTTTGGTAGCCTGCGTGCGTTATGTGTTGGGCGCCAGCACGTGTTTGCTCTTTCAGCAACATATTTTCTGTGAGGGGCAGTCGTTGTGGTTTTACTTCTGCAGTTGTAATGGCTGATGGAGATTCTCCGAAACTGCTCTCAAGCCACAGCACTGCTTCAAACCGTGCCCTCGGTGTTGCCCTCCATCGCGCTGCTCCCTGATACATTCACCATGCTTCCCTCGTGCTTTCTTTTCCAAGCGGAAATAAGGCTGCAAGGCATGAGTTCGGCCGTATAGCCGCCGCTGCAACTTCCAGCTGAAACGCTGATAGGGTCCCCTGCCACCTTCAGAGCCACCAGCACGTGCACATGAATGCCTCGCCGAGTTTTGTTTCATTGTCGCTGCCATGTCTTTGACAAAGCTAACACGTGCTGGCGCGTAAAGCACGCACACGCGTTAAGTTAACACTTAAGGGGGGGAGGCTGGTCTTAGACAAAACTTTTTTTATTTTTCAAGCTATCGAGATGAAAACTTCCAAACAGACGTATTTCAGCATTCTGATTTCAAATATCAATTTAGATTTTGGATATCGCAAGTAGTTCTAATTTCATACAGATTTCATTGTTAAAAGCCTATCCTTAATTTAAAAAAAAAAATCTGCTTTAATGATGCTTCTAAACTGCACTTCATTGCTTTGCTTAGCAACCAGGGAGTGCAGTAAAAGTATTCCCATGCTTCTAGCCTTCCTACAACCAATTGTATGAGGGTTCAAACTTCGTTGTTTGATCAAACTTCGTTGTATGAGGGTTCAAACTTTGTTGTTTGAACCCTCATACAATTGGTTGTAGGAAGGCTAGAAGCATGGGAATACTTTTATTGCACTCCCTGGTTGCTAAGCAATGCAATGAAGTGCAGTTTAGAAGCATCATTAAAGCAGATTTTTTTACATTGGGGATAGGCTTTTAACAATGAAATCTGTATGAAATTAGAACTCCTTGTGATATCCAAAATATAAATTGATATTTGAACTCATAATGCTGAAATACATCTGTTTGGAAGTTTTCATCTCAATAGCTTGAAAAATAAAAAAGTTTGTCTAAGACCAGCCTCCCCCTTAACGCACGTACTCAAATGAAGAACTAATTTGATGCGTGCACGTCACAAAAATTTTAGGGATATTTCGCGATGAACAGATTCCATTTCTTGGGGCTGCACAAAACGCTCGCCGAATATTCGGTTTAAGAGTTGAGGAATGGGCTAGTCGTTATGCGCTTGTAACAACATTCTGTTATAATTATTATGAACGTGAAGGTGTACTCAATGACGACACAAACAAATCTTTACTTGCGGACGGGTGATTCGCAGGCTCGAAATAAAGGGTTCACTTTTTCTGAAGGGCGTAGTACATTGTTTACTGGCTCCCCGGTGCGGATTTTGACGAAAATATTTGCTGAAACACGTGGTTTCACTGGCTTTTTCAGCGTTCTAAGCGCAGCGCATAATAATAGATGGTAAGAGACGATAAATAGGCATGGCAAATAATAATAATAACTGTTGAGCGGCACATGCAGCGCCTCCTGCAGCCACGGCGTCATATATTGCTCGTTCGGAGGCGGCCAGCGGACGAGGTATCACAGAACTTCGGCTTCACGGGCAGAAAATAAGCAATTCTGCCTACTTCTATGTTTGCGGATCACTCAACAATTACAAAGACAAAGCTGGAACATCGTCGATGAATATCTTATGCTCGTTTTAATGCGATTGCTATTAGGGAGAGCGAAGGCTGCGCTCGGGGAAGCGATCTGATAACCTCAAAGCTTGGTTCCAGCATTTCTTCGTCAACAGCGCCTGTCGGAACGTCTTATCTCTACATTTGTGTGGCTGCCCTCGCACGTACGAACGCCAGCAAGACCGCATTTCACATCGCGAATTTGTGCTGGTACCTTTTTCGGTTGACGTCTACACTAGTTTCGATGCTCGACTGTTTCAGTTTCAATCGCGTCGTCGTGCTAACATTTAAATGAGCGTTTTATCTACTGCTATGTGTCCTGCGTTCAACGCACAGATGGCTTATCCCACGCACGCTACAACTTCGTGGACAATTTCTGCTCCGCTCTCGTGGCTGCTCATATAAACAGCCCCCATCGCTGTGTGCTAGCCCCAACTGAAGCAGACAGCCATCCAGCAGCTCCTTCCAGAACGGACAGAACGGACAGACAGAACGGACAGACAATCCGCGGCCTTTATGAGCCCCAATATATTTGTAGTACCCGCGAATGTATGATGCGAGCTAATCAACACAGCCGCTGCTGGAACCGGCGCGCATGCCTCGTTCGTACCCGCAGGTGTGATCAAAACAAACAAACAAAAAAACATACAATAAACGCAGCGAATGCCGCGCACACGCAGGCCACAAACGCCCGCGTAATCGGCGCGGCGACTCGGGCAGAGAGGAATCGGCAGCGACGGGACGTCAGAAAGAAAGGGGGAGGAGGAGATGCAAGGGGGGGGGGGGAGGGGGAGGTGAACGAAGAGGAAAAAACGCTCGCGTACATTTGGTAAAGGTGTCACATAAAGTGTCGACCACCCAGTGCTGCCAACTGTAGGGAAATTTCCCTGGATCTAGGGGATTTGGTTCGTCTTTAGGGAAAAAGGGAAATTTGTTAACATTTAGGGAATATTTTTTGCGTCCACGTGATTTTGTGCTTTCACTCGTGTAATGGCGCCCTTTATTAATTTTAAGCATTAATTATTTTTTATAGACCTATGCATTTCAGTTTCTGTATGAAACGCAGATACCTATTTCGCGTAAATGCGCATTGAGTGAAGCTCTATGTTTGTGAAGCTCTCCTGTGTTCGACATTGTTGGTGTATATTGCGAAAGAACATGATTGATGAATTTTATAGCTCGCTCGAATATCTTGTGCACTGAGCATCGTCTGGGCTCGTTCATATTGTACTTCTTTTTTATATATTTGTATGCGAACAGCGTGCAGGCGCACTGTTTCGTAGTGCAAGATTTTTCTGTTTTGCATTGAACTGCGCTGTTCTTGATTATGTTAGTTTTATAATTTACCACATTTTCGGCTTGTATGCAGGACGCTGTACTATATACTGTTTCTATAAACATTGTATTGTTGCGTGTGTGCAGTATGATTACTTTTCCCTTCTTGGTGATTTGTATATGTATTTTTCAATATTACATGTACCTCCCACTAGATGACCTCTATGGCCTTTGGGGTTCGATGAAATAAAATGTTTAAAACATTACATATTGTACTGAAACATTTTTTACAGCGTCATCACAGTTACCCCAACAAATGCTTTCAAACGAATGCATAAATATGTCTTAAAAGTATACTATATTGTCGTTTCGCATAGCATAAACACATGATCTGGGAGAAAACATCTAATAACCACATTCAGCAAATATCTAGGGAAATCTTGACAAATTTGTTATACCAGCTAGGGGAAAAATGGCTTCGCAGGTTGGAAGCACTGCGACCACCTGCCGCCGATCTTTTAGCAGAGAGGGCATTTCTGTTCTGGTAACCTTGGTAGCCCGTCGAGAAAATGGCGGGAAAATTTGCCGGCAGGCCAGCCGAAATGTTACCGATGTCGGTGCCTGCGTGTGCAATGTGTAATACAGAAAGTCACATTCTAGACGCACGCAGAGAGTACAATGCTACTTACTCCCTTTCGTCTTGGGCGGTGGCGACTGAAAGATATTCCATGGAAAGGAAGCAGTTTTTAGGATGAAACTAAAATTGATCACGCTTGTTCCTTCACTTTTCATTGGAAGCTGTACTGATGCTTGGAGTGGGTGTGAAAAAATATGGATCTCAACAAACTCAAGTTGGTTTGACTAAGTGGTTGGCCGATGAACTGGAATAAAAAAATGGCCGCGTATCTGCTCCTTTTGTTGTGAATGCAAGCGAAAGACGATAGTCGACTGGTTCACCTGGCAAGTAAGTGCTTCCTTTCTCTTTCCCGCTCACCCCTCATTTTTTCCTGCCCCGTCTCGTTTCCCCCAAGATAGCACACTAGAGATTTGCTCCAGTCAATTTAAATTTACAGCGTTTCAGTGCTCCATGTGGGGTGCGTCGATACCAGCGCTGCCGTACGGTAGAGACGCACGTGGATCGAGGCACCCTATTACAACGTTTACTAAACCACGATGCCCAACTCCATGATCGTTCCAAGCAGAACATGGATTATATCTAGCGGAACCTTTCGTTGCTGTTGGCAGGCGGGTAAAGCGAGCTCTTAGACCGTACGACTTCATTGTGGAGACGGGACTGCTGGACTACATTTAGTTTATGCCTAAGGGCGTACTTGCGTAATAATAAAAAAAAGAATCGTGGGCGCTGACATGATACTGTTCCCATGGTAGCCACAGCAATTGTATTCAGCATGCTAGGAAGTTCTTCAATACTTTTTTTGCGAAAACAAAGAACTGAAGCAAAATAGTTATAATTGCCTCAGTAGTGAATACTAGCTCTTTAAAAGCTTTCAGTGTAATTAAGCTGCAATCATTGAAGAAAGAGTAAATGTCAATGTGTAGTTCAGTGTTGGTTTCGATTTCTTTTGGATGCGCTACCCAGAGGGCGAGGCCCGTGCGCCCGACTTGCGCAGTGTGTGTGCAGTCTCCAGCTCAGATGTGCGTGCGTGCAAAACGTGGGCTGAGCAGTTGCTTCACGGGACGCTTTTCAGGTCGTCATTCGTTGCTTCACATTAAGCACCTTATCTATTTCCCATAAACGGACGCCGGAGCAGCGATTCCGATCTGAACTTGACTACCGCAAGTTCACTACAGTTTATGGAGAGGCAGCCAGTGATCGTTCCGGTTGGAAACGACATAAAGCGGCTTTTATAATCGTTCCGTTTAAGTTGTTTTATTCATGCAACTTCGTACAGCTCTCCGTCCTTCGAAGGTTCACGCAAACGTTTGTGAAGGTACAACGAAGAATATGTAACGAAAAGCGGTTTCTTTTTTTAAGCACTGACCACAAGTAAATGTTCTCTACTCGCTTTCGGCGGAAAATCACTGCCCCATTCAGTCCCGCAAGCTTTTCCTTGGAAGTGGTGGAAAGCAGCTAGAACATGACGAACACAGTCAGAAAAGAAAACGGGACAAGCCACTGACTGCATTTCGCTTACTGTCCTTGGCATGCATTCTGCCACTCCGTTGGCCTGCGATCGACCGCGCTCTCTTGTTCCTTTGGTTCAAAGGGACCGCGACTCACCGGCAGTACCAGTGTTAGCCCATGCGATAACGTTTTTTTAGTGTTAATAAAGGTTTCACGTTCAGCTATAGCCAAAGCGCTTCGCCAAATGTCACAAAATGGCAAATAAAGCTACACTGCTTAAAAATGCACGGAGATGATGACGGAGATTCATTTTCTGTGCCCCTCCATACGGATCAGCTGATTCCTTGGCGTCCTCACGAATGCGATCTGTCGCATTCGAGCTGGTCCGGAAGTGTTGTGTGAGCGTTGCCAGGTCTTGCAAAATAGTCTCAGTACATACAAATCACACGCGAAGCCGAAAACACGTTGATTACCTGCTCTCGACGTCGCCTATATATATATACACGAAATTCGCCGCTGGTGCGGGTCGCCATGTAACAAATAATCCCGGCATGATTCGCTAGCCGGATGCGGAAATGCTACAGCAGCACGTTGCCAGATTAATACCCATCACTGTCGCCATTTTTAGCAAGCAAAAACTCAGTTGGCAACATTCAAATCGTTGTATCATGTCAGCTACTATGTGTCGTACGGTTCCAATGCATTGTCTCAACGGCGCGCTTTACCTCTAGAGTCAGTACATTATCTCTATGGATGTTAGCGTTTATTTTTTAAATGCCGCCAGGTAGCGCGGGCAACAGCAGGCAGTGGTTTTATGCAGCTTATGTAGTATTTCATTTTCTCTCGCAAAAGCCAAGCGTCCGTGAATTCTTTATTAAAGGAACACTGAAAATATTCCTCATGTATTGATTTTTCTGCCTCATATTTGGGTAATGTCTTGTTTTTGTTCAACAATGCTGACAAGTATGAATATGAACACCACACTTCGGCGCTTAGGTTTGGCTGGGGGTATATAAGACTACTGCGCAGGTAGTGCTTCACTTTGGCCGGCTGGCTGAATCGAGTCACAGATCGACAGACAGACACACAGGCAGACCAAAATTTCTGCGTTTAAGTAGCCCGACAAAGATTTTAGTCGTGTCCACAACCGATTTTGAGGATTTGTAAAGGTTTCAGTACAAACAAACAGAAAGGAGCGACGCCTGAGTTACAAGTGTTGCGACTAATTCTTGAGACCCTGATACGTTCAATGAAGTATCATTGGCTGTGGTGATGGCTTTGCAAATATTTAAAACTCTTTTCACGACTTTCTCAGTTTTCTCTTAGCAGCGTTACGACACTTACACAAATTTTGACAAATGATCTAATGTCTCTTGGGCCCGGGTGCCAACGAAAGTGGCTTTCTTTACTCGGAAGCTTGCCCATTGCAAAAAAAAAAAACAAAAAAAAAATAAACATGACGTTCTTAACTACACAGCCCCGTACCGGTCGTAATGGTCAACGTTAATTCAGTAGAATAGTTGCCGAGGAGACATTTGTGTGCCGAAGGACTTAAAATTTGGAACGTGCTGTTCTTCGGTCGTGTGCAACATGAGTGAGATGAGGTTTTTAAATATCACATTAGGCGTACCAAAAACAGTTGATGGATTCTCCCAAACTGCTCCAGGTATCTTAAACCCGCATAGATCTTTTGTTGTTGTACCACAACGTTGCTTGTAGAGATACATTAAAGGGAAACTTTCCCAACAGCCTCGAATTGAGGGAGTACATTGTAGGGAGAACGGCTCCTTAAAACGCTTTTAATCCTAATAAACAGTTTATGCATACGTTTCCAATATAATTTCCCGTTTATTTAATATTGGACCATGCTGATAAAAATCCATACACCCCAAAACACATGAGGAAAGTTGCGGAAATTGCGACCCAAAGCGTCGACTCAAAGATTTTTCCACAATAACAACGTGTGCATGATACCTACGCCACAGTCAAACTGTTCCCTTGAATCAATATACCGATACCGAAAATATCCAAGCAGCGCTCACTCATGAATTGTGCACGGGTGGTCTACGCGCTATATGCGAAAGCAATTACGATGGATGTTTAGAAGTTTCTGAGAATTTGAAGGCAAGAGCCTAGTTGAACCTCCGTTGATCTGCTATCGATCATTGCAGCCGCGCAAGTCGCCACGTGACCAGCGTCCTGGACAGCGCCTCTCGAAGCTCGATCCGCTCTCTCACCATCGCCGGGAGCCTCTTGTTCATCTGCTACTTGTCTTTCTGTGTAACTGTGCGGCCATCAAGGTCTCGGGCTATCCCCTTGCAAAAACGGTAATCACATCCTGAAGTCACCTTTCAAGCGCTTGCTCTACAGTATTGCCGTTGGCCCATACCAACCCTTATCTTTTTATTTTACCGTCAAAACGGCATCGCAGTGTATGTGTATCCTACGGCGTTGAGCGCGGGGTCGAAAACTCTTGGATGTGACCATGAAAGGTGTCCCATTTTACTTACCGATAACTTGTTGTTGAGTGCCAGGGGAGGTGACACCTGTTTCCATCACTTCGCGTAGTCTGAAAGTCGCAGAAGAACGTTTCTTTGACAGCACAAGATATCATTCCCATTACTATCGCATAACATGCTGGACAACGTTAACTTTCCAATCTGCACTTTCGATTGCGGTTGGATACACGTTCATAAAGGCGGCAATGAAAGCTGGATTTCTCATTCTATATTATTGCCTGTATTAACGTCACAGGTTTACTACTAGGCTTGTCCGTGAACTTTCAATGTCAACGGGGCGTCCGTTTCGTTCGTTCACCCCGTTCGGCGCTCGTGTGGCGTAGCTAAGATTGCAGTAACATTGGAAGTCTCAGTAGCAACCCGATTTTACGCCATGATGGCGTCGGTCTTAGTTCCTAAAGAAAAAAAATGGCCGCGTATCTGCTCCTTTCGTTGCAAATGTCGTCAAAAGACGATAGTCTTTGTGGACATTTGCCAAGCAAATGCCCCCCTTTGCTTTCCCGCTCACCTCTCATGCTGTTCCTGCCCCGTCGCGCTCATCCCAAGGTAAACACACTGAAGGTTTGCTCAACGCGATTTGAATTTACCGCGTTCCACTGCTACAGGCCGGGTTCTTCGATGCCAGCGCTTCAGTACGGCGGAGACGCGCGTGAATCGAGGCGGCCGACTACAAGGTTTATAGAACCGCGTGGCCGTGCTCCACGTGCGTTCCAAGCATAACATGAACCCTAGCTAGTGGAACCTTTCGTTTCTGTTGCCGCGTGATTCCTCATATGCAGCCAGGAGGTGGCGCGGGCAACAGCAAGCCGCGGTTTTCTGCAGTAGATGTAGCATATCATTTGCTATCGAAAAACCAAGCACCCATGGATTGTTTTTAAATAAAGGAACACTGTAAATATACCTTGTGTGCTAATTTCCTGTCTTATATTTGCGTAATGTCTTGTTTTTGTTCAACAAAGTTGACAAGTATGAACATATAAACCGGGCTTAGACGTTTACATTTGGCTATGAGTATATAAGACTATTGCGCAATATCTATTTTACTTTGGCCGGGTGGCTGAATCGTGTCACAGACAGACAGACAGACAGACAAAATTTCTGTGTTTAAGTAGCCCAAGAAAGACTATCGTCTTTAAAACTAAAGAGGTTCAACTCTATGTTAAAGCTCTCGCAAGTGCATAACAGTGATTTGCTATACGCCTCGAGCTTCGCGATCGCTGTGCCGCCTGCCGCCGCTTCTCCGCAGCGCTTACGGGACGTCCGCTTCGCAGGTGATAGCGGCTCATGCAGCGTTTCGGTTCTCTTTCGCTTCTTTTTGCCTTTAGCGCCATCAACATCTGGTTATGGTGATGTCTGTAAGCAAATAGTACGTTTAGTGCACTTCAAAAACAGCTGCGTCCTGATTAGAGTGCTCAAACACCAACCAACAAGAGCTAACCGGGGACGCGGTACTGCGCGCTTCTGCGCCGCTCTCATGGGGGTCTGCGACGGCAGCGGCATATCACCACTATTACCTCCGAATATTTCAGGCGCAAGTTAATTCTATTGACGCCTCGTTGAGACTTAATGCTGGCACAATGAGAGGTTGGTTTCGTTTTGCCGCACGGACAACGAATTCGTGCTTGTTTTGAATGTACACGTCGTAGAAAAATATCATTCGGGGAGGTGATTACCTAATACATAACAATAACGTGTGCCTTTTATAGAAATAGATACCACGCGAACATGTTAAGTATATTCCAAGTCTGTGGGTCGTTACATATGTGCCCACTCCCGCCTGATAGCATTGACCAAGGAGAGTAATGAAACCACAGAAAAATAGATGGCCTGCCAAGTCCGGAAGCAATGTAATAGCTCGTACGCAAATAAAAAAAAAACCAGTGCAGTTTCGGAAATCCCAGAGACGTTCGTCTTACAAGCAAGGTTGAACTCACTAGACCAACTAGATGCAAAATGCACTGATATTTTCCAAGGCAGGGAGGGCGCGGAGGAAGCCGCATAACTATCGATGTGTACAAATGCGGAGCGAAATCAAGGAAAGACCGTTTTAGTAATCACACACGGGCTGCGCGTTCACCTTTATTTTGTTTTTCGACTTTGACAGCTGATCACTCGGCCGACACATTTTTTTGAAGCATACAGTAAGGAAGCACGAAGTTCACAAGCTATAAAAGGTGTCGTTAGAAGACTGTGGTATCTGATAAGGCCCTCTGATTTCACTTTTGTGCTAAATTCTGCAGGCTCCCTGTGTCATATGAAGATGTTTCGAAGAAGCGTTTAGTCACGGCCGCAGGTATAAGCGGATGATATATGTAACCGATGACTGTTTGGGAAAGATCACGCTCATCTCACGACAAGACGACCCAGCCGTAAATTCTTTGGGCTGACTCCAGCATGTAATTTTGAATTATCCATCGTACTTATTGCGGAGAATATCAATGAAATTTATGCCACATATTGGCTTGTTCATGGTAGTGATCAATATGCGAGATATGAAGCGTAACTGGCGGGCTGTCGGTAATGAGTGCTCCGCTAGAAAGCACACGAAACCGATTTACATCGCAGTGTACAGCCGTAGCATGAGCATCTGAACGAACGCTGCTTACGGGGGTACCGTTAGTAAATTTCAGGGCAGTGGAATTGCAATCATCTCTATGCATATATGCCGGTTTCGTGACGCCGGCTTGTGACACACACCTGGCGCTTATGCGGACCGAATGTACCACATTAAGATCGCGTCAGTAACATTTACACTCTCGCAAATACGCCACATTTGAGAACAGAGTGACTGCTCCACATAAATATGTATTTACAACGCATACAAACGGAAAATATCAGTCGCGAACGTGCCTCAAAAGCAACGGCGACAGTGGTGAGCGGGCCGGCCACTCCCGCGACTGCTTTCGAAACGGGCCGCTAAGGGGATTTCAGTGGCGTCCCTACAGACTGCGCTCGAGCCGTATAATGGGCTCTACCGCCATTATCCGCTCAGTGGTACCAACCAACGCCTTTCAAATTTCCCGCCCTCGCAGTGCTCGGGCGCAAGCGGGATTTCTGTTGTTTTTGTGCTTGGTTTCCTCCCGCACGTGCCGGCGGAGTTGCGATTCCACTTTTTGTCACTTACTATCGTAAAAACCAACCCAACGAGCGTTCCTAACAAAATTAACGCGGGCGCGGCCGGTTAATGACGTCTAGTTTGCCTCAAATGTACCCGCAGGTTTCTTTGCGCTATACAACGGTGAGATGTATGACAAATACCAGCGGTCCACGAGTTTCGAACGCTTATGACTATATAAACCGCTTGGCTTTGGAAACCCCAGGGTTACGCCGATACGAGGGAATGCCGTGTGGCTCTACTTTGGTCCAGCGAGCGAGCGACGACGACAAGGCGAGCCCCTAAAGTGCCCTACACTTCAAATCACTACCCCTCAAAACTGTGGAGAAGGATGGCCAGCGAAAGTGGGGGCAGTGCAAGCATTGCACAAAACAAAACATGTTTGTATGCAATTTGCGATTTAGCACATTTCATAAACAATTACCTGAATGAAACTTGAAAGGACACGAGCTTCATTTCACTGAGAAAATAGGGGGCTTTCCGTTTCCGCGGAGCGTCGTTGGCTGCTTACTGACTGTGTAACCCCCCCAACCAAAACCACCCGACCACGGAGGAAAGCAGACAGGTCGCATTGAGCTGTGAGACGTACACTGTTAAATCTCCCACCAGCACAATGGACATGTCATTGGTGCATGAAGACTAGCTGGACGTGCACGCCCTACCTCGCCACTACATCTACCCTCCAGCCGTGCCCGAATATAGCGGCAGCGCATTTGGCAATCCTGACCGCCTAGACTCACCGTCAGTAGAGCAATCTGCCGGTTTCCTTTGGAACAATCTTTTCATTCTTGTGGGAAGCTGCTAAAAAAGCTGTCTTGTTAGAGTTCAGTGATCTAGGGTTAGAGTCGTGGGTTTTGTAGCGGGCGGCCACAGTTCCGAGTCTCAGAGCTGCTCAGCTTTTCGAGCAAAACCAGCAATTGTTTTTTTTTTTTTTGCTGTAGCGTGTTCTTTTAGGTCATTTGCGCGTATGCTTCCTTCAAGGGCTGGAGCTGTGGACGTGTCCTGTCGTCGTCGTAATCGTTGTCTCATGTAGCCACAGTGCTAAAACACCGGGACGTCATTGCGAGAACGTCTCGCAATGCGTACCCCGGGAAACTGGTTTATGCCTCGCTATGAAACGCTTCATAACCCGTAAGAACACCCGGACACTAATTTACGCCTCGCGTTAGAACGCCTCGTGCTTCATAGACACGAGACTATTATAGCATAACTTTATACCTTGACCCCCCAACGGTATCGTCTCTGTTGGAAAATATGCCAAGGTGTGAAGAACAGACATTTACACTGCATGCTTCGCCCCTACCAGGTTTCACGTTCGTAGAGATGGCCGGGAATTTGTTTTTGTAAACAAAGCTAGTTGGCTATCCTTTGCGTCGGTTTAGCCTACGAGCACATTGATTAGTTCCACGAATCTTCTAAACGAACGCGAAAATGAGGCGCACACGAGGTGCGTTTAGGCAGCCAGATTTTTCAAATACGCATACCGGAAACACGTGATGGGCGCATGTTTAGATGTGAAAGACACCGGTGAAAGTGGCTCCCCGAAAGCCGTTCAGTATGAACAAGCAATATTGGCTAGTCCGTGCGCGCTGGCTCACTTACATGCCATTCCATGTTCCACGTTCCCCAAAGGGGTAATGTAGTTCAGTTAATTTGCACCAGAGAACGTTTAGTTCTGGCAGACTTTTTAAACGATCGCCGCAACGGTTTTTGCCGCCTTTGGCGATTTTTCAGCACAGTCCCCGTACAGGGGAGAGCGAAGTATAACGCGCAGGACCCTGTTTGCCAATTGCGAACGTCGTTTAGTGTCTAATTAACGTAGGAGGGGGGGAAGACAATTTCTCGAAGCACTCAAAAGCCTAACAGACGGCCGCTCCCGTGGTCTCCCGCTATGATGGTAATTAAGAGAAATAGGAGCTTCTGAGTAAGAGCAGTTAATCTTTTCTTTTTGAATTTATGAATTTAACCAGTCTTATTGTTTTCTCTAGGGTATTCGCGTTGGGTTATTTGCACCAATTACATTACGTTGCACAGGCAGGCATTGCTTAGGCCACGCTAGTGGGAGAAAGGCGGCTTATTACGACATCTCATCCGCTTCGCTTAGCTTAAACCAAACCGCGAAGCCAGAGAAACTGAAGTGCCTGTATGATTACCTTGAAATACTATTAGGCGAACATCACTTCTAGGAGGCCTTTTACGATAACTCCCGTGATAAATTATCAGGGTTGTTCCTTCAGCTGAGGGGCCGAAAGCGGCCGCCTAAGCTGCTTAGATTCATCGGCGTACGCGGCCGTAATGCAAGTGATCACACCCAAGTTTTCCTGGAAGACTGACTTTATGCGCACGACGTCGTGAAGTCTCCCGGAAGCCACTATACGCACAACGCGTGTGACGCGCCAACGCTGCAACCAGAGCAACCTCCGCCGCGCCGTTGCTCCGGCCGTCCCAATCGCCTGAGAGCGTTTTGCCGAATTCCCAAGTGGCTGTATCGCCGTTTTCCGTCGCACCACCGGTTCTAGCCACGATACCACGGGGCGCGAAGCCGATGGTTCAAATGAAAGCCATACAACGCTCCTCGAAATGACTTTTCGTCATACACGATGATTACGTTGATTACGGAGGATTACGTTGACCGATAGCCTAAACGATTCGGCAACTTGTTCTACTCATGCGCGTTAAGAAAGTTACACGTTCAAGTTCTTATTGCAACAAATAAAAAAAAAAACGAAGTGAGATGCACCCGAATTTGATTTTATTATTAAACGTATTTCGGTGTCCGTATGGAAGCCAAACTTCCCCATTTCGAAATGAATACCTAAAACATTTAATTTGAAGCACATCCACACGTGTTGAGCAATGATAACAGCTTTCATGCTTGCTTTGGGCATCAGCCATTTACGTACACTAAAAGTTAGAAACCAAATGTCCACAGAACATTCCAAGAACTGCATGGTGCATGTATACGTCGTCAAGGAACCTTTTTCATGTGCGAAGGGTTCACAAGCCTGACCCACCTCGACGAAACGACGCCTACAGGCAATAAACAGAAATAACCAGCTTATTCCCGACAATAAAACAACGGTATGCGTAGAAGTACCAGCGTGTAACATAACAGTCATACGAGCAACCGCGACACTCAACAACGAACTGCACCGATCGTGCAGAAAATAATGGGGTGATTTCATTAACGCTCACGGCGATGTCCGAGTCTATTCCGATTCTGTTGTCGGGTTTGCGTACTTCAGTTTCGTTTGCAGTCGTTCAAGTTTTACACTTAGCCGGGAATTGACTATGTCCACTGTTTTTGTAACTAACTACGAAAAGGGCGTTGTTTTGGAGCTGAAATTCTCTAGAGGTGCGATCAAAATCCCTAAAAGAAACTAAATCGTGCTCCAACTTCGAATGCCATGCCGCCTCCGTCAAAGCCGCCAAGGGGCTTGGGTTCAGAACAGGGAGGATTTGCTTGGGTAACCCGCCAACCTGTATTACGAGGGCGCTTTCAGTTTTCAGCAACTGCCGCGTTGCCGCATCAGCCACGTCGGGCGTATTATGGCTTAACCTCGCAAGGTACCGGTTCAAAGGGCCGCCCGCACCCGTTTTGGAAGTGCGTGGAATGTTTGCCGATCAGTACACCCAGGAAATCAAAGAATATGGGCGATCCTTACCGGGAGCGGTGGGTGAGACGAGGCACGCACGTTCGCAGGTTGGCTGCAACTGTGATTTTTCTTCTTCCGCGCCGTCATGGCTGCCACCTACTGGAGGATGGGTATTGGACGTATACTTTTTCTATAGGCAGCGCAATAGATTTGGTCGAAAATGTATTTGCACAAAACGGGTTGGCGCTGCTTGCTTAGAACACTTATTTTCAAGCTGAGTGGTTCAAACGAAAACATTTGGCAACATCCTTTGGTGTAAAGGAGCTATAAAGGATCTAGCATCAGAATGCGAAAAACACCGGAAGCAAGCTGAATTCGGTAAAAAGAAACATACAACATAAACTTTAATCTCAGGGCGCCTAAGCCTACGATGTGCTTACTTAATAATAACTGCTCGACTGCTACATCGTACTCGCGTCTTTTTCTTTTGCTGTGGTCTTTTTTCTTTGTTTTTGCGTGTTTCGACCCACTTCTTTTCTGTGAGAGCATCATGGTTGCGTCTTTTTCTTCGCTACCGTTTCTTCGTCTTACGGCGCGAACTACGTCAACAAAACAGACTGGTACACGCCACAGCTTCTCTAGAATCGGGATTAATTGCGCGCTAATGGTTTGCGTCTGTTCTAGTGAGGTGTCATCACGTTCAGGTACCACGCGCACGCACAATACCACAAATGTTACGTTTTTAATTCGCAATTTTATGAATTTGTGTGTGTGTGTGAGAGAGAGAGAGAGACAGAGAGAGAGAGAGACAGAGACAGAGAGAGGCAGAGAGAGAGAGAGAGACAGAGACAGAGAGAGACAGAGAGAGAGAGAGAGAGAGAGAATAAGCATCTTTAATTTGGAGCTTGATGGTGCAGAATCAATAAGCGTAAGACAGCTGACATACGGAAGTTTAATATGGAGAGGATCGAATACGCTGTAAAGAACGGAGGTAGCCTGAAAGCTGAGAGGAGGGGTCTTGGAGTGGGGAAAAATCAGATGTATGCACTTAAGGATAAGCAAGGCAATGTCATCACAAATAGGGATAAAATAGTCACAGCGCCCGAGGAGTTCTACAGAGATTTGTACAGTAGCCGGGACATCCAGGATAAGGCCGAACGAGACTAGCTCAGAGGAGATAGACATCCCACCAGTAACGACCGAAGAATTAAGGAAGGCTTTGAAAGGAATGAAAGGGAGCAAAGCACCGGGTGAGGATCAGATAACAGCGGACCTCTTGAAGGATGGCGGAGAAATTGTACTTGAAAAACTGGCAAACCTGTATACGCAATGCCTAATGACCGCAATGGTACCGGAATCTTGGAAGAACGCGAACATCATCCTAATCCATAAGAACGGCGACATGAAGCACTTGAAAAATTACAGGCCGATCAGCTTACTGTCAGTCGTCTACAAGGTACTTACCAAGGTAATCACTAACAGAATTTCTGCAATCTTAGATTTCAGTCAACCTAAAGAACAAGCAGGGTTCCGTAAAGGTCATTCAACAGTGGTCCATATTCACACGAATAATCACGAGATAGAGAAGTGCGCTGAGTATACTGAACCCCTATATATAGCCTTCATAGATTATGAGAAAGCATTTGACACGGTCGAAACCCTATCAGTCATTGCGGAAGCAGGGGGTAGATGAGCATTATGTAAGAATACTAGAGGATATCTACAATGGGCCCACAGCTACCATCATCCTCCATAAGGAGAGCAGTCAAATACCTATAAGGAAGGGTGTCAGACAAGGAGACACAATCTCTCCAATGTTATTCACAGCATGTTTACAAGAAGTACTCAGAACGTTGGATTTGGAACAGGTGGGAGTAAGGGTTAATGGAAAATACCTCAGTAACCTCAGATTTGCTGATGACATTGCCTTGCTAAGTAACTCGGGGGACGAACTGCAAAGCATGCTTTCCGCACTGGACGAACAGAGTAGAACCGTGGGCCTGAAAATTAATATGCAGAAAACTAAAGTAATGATCAATAACCTCGGGACAGCACAGCGGTTTGAGATAGGTGGCGAGGCAGTGGAAGTGGTAAGCGAATATATCTACTTAGGCCAAGTTGTGACCCCAGATCCCAACCATGAGGCAGAGATAATTATAAGCATCAGAATGGGGTGGGGTGCATATGGCAGACATTCTCAGATAATGAATAGCAGCCTACCATTGCCACTGAAGAAGAAAGTGTATGACAGCTGCATCTTAGCGGTACTCACCTACAAGGCAGAAACTTGGAGGCTCATTAAGAGGGTTCAACTTAAATTGAGAACGACTCAGCGGGCAATGGAGCGTAAAATGATAGGTGTAACATTAAGGGACAAGAAGAGAGCGGAGTGGGTCAGGGAACAAACACGTGTTAACCCTTTCAGCCCTGAATTTTTTCTTTCTGCTGAAAAGATTTTTGCTATGTGTTTTCTTTAATATTTGTGCCCTATTAGTTTACAAACAAAAAATTGAGCTTGTGACGCGTGTAATTAGCGATCTACAGGCATGCCAATTAATTAGGTCATTAGGCAATTAAAATTTTAAAGTCGAGTAGAAAAACTTTTCTTGCTTGTTTTCCCAAATTTTGGAAAGAACTCAACCCACATACAAAAAGTGAAGCTGGTAGTGCTAGAAGACTTTTAGTTAATGTCCTGAATATAGGACACCAGGGCCGAAAGGGGACACATTAGTAGGGATTAAGAAGAAAAAATGGACGTGGGCAGGGCATGTAATGCGAAGGCAAGATAACGGTTGGTCATTAAGGGTAACAGAGTGGATCCCTAGAGAAGGCAAGCGTTGCAGGGGGCGGCAGAAAGTTAGATGGGCAGATGAGATTAAGAAGCTTGCGGGGATAAATCGGTCACAGTTGGCACAGGACCGAGGTAATTGGAGAATAATGGGAGAGGCCTTTGCCCTGCAGTGGGCGCAGATAGGCTGATGATGATGATGACGATGATAATGATGATGATGGTGCAGGATGGTGAGAGTACACCGGTGGGGGGCGTCCGCTTGTCCAGGGTGCCCTGGTCCTTGCTGCCTGCTCGTGCCCTCTCTACAGCATGCGCTGCGTCGAGAGGGTACAGTGCGGGTAGGAGTTGGTCTGTAGCCGGCGGAGTGTGGTCGCTTCGGCTCTGGAAAGGTGGGGAGGTGGGTGGAGGGAACAGCTGACGCTCGTGTCTGAAGTGAGCGAGAATGTCCGCGTAGCCATTCATTGTGTGGGGGGGCCTTGTCCATGTCTTGGCTCCCTTCGGAAATGGCCCGGAGGGTGTGTACTCGGGAAGCGGCATGTGCCGCCTCATTTTCGTCGACAGACTCGTGTTCAGGGGCCCAAACGATATGAATGTCGGGAAGCTGCGGAATGGTATTGAGGATCTTGAGGGCGAAGGGTGATATGCGGCCGAGCTGGTAGTTGCGGCATGCTACTTGCAAGTCCGTAATGACTGTAATGTATTCGCTATTTGTTGTTGCTGCCAGGGCGATGGCGATTTCCTCAGCAGTGCTTGAAGAGATGGTGGATATGGTGGCGGCTGTGACCTCGGTTCACTGGTGGTCTAGAACCGTGACTGCGTGGGAGGGGTTGCGGGTGTAGCGTGCGGCGTCCGTGTAGCGTGTCGTAGGGTTCCCTGCGAGCTTATTCGTAACTGCATTGACCCGTGCTTTGCGGCATGCGACTTTTGTGAGGCGGTCAAATTATTGAATCAAAGCGCATTCCAGCGAATCAGGCATGTTATTTTTATTGAAGGTCGACAGTGGCAGCCATTTTCTTGACCACAACAACAAGAACAACTGTTTTTGGGAGAATAGGGTCCCTAAGGCTTTCGCCTTTAAGTCCGTTGGTGTTATTGCGTCCGTCCGCTTTAGGTTGTTGCAGACTCTGACCTAGTTAACAGACGAGTGCGTAGGAGTATTTCCCTGCAGTGTCAAATCGGCTCTCCCTCGCAGCTCGTTCTTGACACACCTTACACTAATCGAAAACAGCTCCCAGATTACCAACCAACCCTCCTTCCGTTAGACCTTGGTCTTCCAACAGCGACGCAATGATCACAAAGCGGACCGAGACGTCTTAAATGGGATCATGCTTTGTAATAATGAAATTTTCTACAGGATTTCCCGCTCAATATATTCCAAACTCCAGTCAATATAATCCCAGCGCCAGCAAATATAATACAAGTGCCAACCAATATAATCCAGGCGCCAACCATTATAATCCAGGATGGTGTCATGGGTATGAATGATCGCATTTAAATTGCACACTTATTCGAAATTTTAGGGGAAACTGAAAGAATGCCTTACTCTCGCAACCCAATACGGGCCCGAACGTGAGACCGGTGGCGCTGCTGGCGCCGTTCAACAGCGCCACTAGCGGAATAAAATCGCCAAAATGGTCGGGACATGCATTTTCGTGTACGCGTGGAGAACGCGTGTTTCCGTGTTGTTTCAAGGGGCAACCTCTCGTTACCGTGATGATGTTAATCATCGGAAACACATTTTTTTTGTCAGAAATTAGGTCCGGGCGGCACCCGTTCAGTTTAATTATTTACCTAAAAAATGTACTTAATACATTATTTGTTAGTCATGGATTTGGTTTAAAGTCAAATTGATGTAACCAGGGCTTGTGAGGTACCAAATTAAACGTCTCGATAAGGGAATCACGTGGGAGAAATCAAAAATTGCTTCCTGCTTATAGTCATGCGATTATAGTCATCGATTGGGTAAATGCCAAAGTAATGCCACCACGGCTCGTGAGGTATCCCTACAAAGGTCTCGATAAGTGGAATCACGTGGGGCAAATAAAAATAGCTTCCCGGTTGTAGTCATGAGATAGTCACGTGAGCCCTAGATTGGGTTAAAAGTCAAAGTGATGGCACTAGGGCTTGTGAGGTATCAAATTAAAGGTCTCGATGAGGGGAATATAGTGCGAAAGTTAAAAACTGCTTCCTTGTTATAGGCATGAGATAGTCACGTGAATCATAAATTACATTAAAAGTCAACGTGATGCCGTTAGGGCTTGTGAGGTATCAAATTAAAGGTCTCCAGGAGGGGAATTATGTGGAACAATTTAAGAATGCTTCCTGGTTATAGTCATGAGATAGTCACGTGATTCAAAATAGGGTTAAAAGTGAATGTGACAACACTAGGGCTTGTGAGCTACCAAATAAAGGTCTCAATGAGGGGAATCACGTGGGACACATTAAAAATTGCTTGCTGGGTATAGTCATGATAATAGTCACGTGATTCACAAATAGGGTTAAAAACGCACTAGGGCTTGTGAGGAATCAAATTAAAGGTCTCGGTGAGGGGAGGGAGTCAAGTGGGACAAATTAAAAATTGCTTCATGCTTACAGTCATGAGATAGTCGCGTGAGTCATAGATTGGGTTAAAATCAACGTGTTGCCGCTAGGGCTTGTGAGGAATGAAATAAAGGTCTACATGAGGAGTATCACGTGGGACAATTTAAAAATTACTTCCTGGTTATAGTACTGAGATAGTCACGTGATTCTCAAAATGGGATAAAAGTCAAAGTGATGCTCGTAGGGCTTGTAAGGCTCCAAATTAAAGGTCTCGATGAGAGTAGTCACATGGGACAACTTGAAAATTGCTTACTGGTTATAGTCATGAGACAGTTACATGATTCGCAAATTGGGCTAAAAGTCAAAGTGACGCCACTAGGACTTGTGATGTATCAAGTTAAAGGTCTCAATGAGAGGATTCACGTGGGAAAAATTAAACATTGGTTCCTCGTTATAGTCATGAGATAGTCAGGTGAGTCATAGATTTGGTTAAAAGACAAAGTGATGCCACTAGGTCTTGTGAGACACGCAATTTAAGGGCTCGATTGTGGGAATCACGTGGGACAAATTAAAAATCGCTTCCTAGTTATAGTCATGAGATAGTCACATGAGTGATTTCGTTAAAAGTCAGTGATGCCATTAGGGGTTGTTAGATATCAAATAAAGGTATCGATGAGGAGAATCACGTGGGACAAATTAAAACTTGCTTCCTCGTTATAGTCATGATAGTTATGTGAGTAAGATTCGGTAAAACGTCAATGCGATGCCACTAGTGCTTGTGAGGTATTAAAGAAAGGTATCGATGAGGGAAATCACGTGGGACAAATTAAAAATTGCTTCCTGGTTATAGTCTTGGCACTGTAACGAGTGTCATGGATTCGGTTAAAAGTTAAATTGATGCCAAGAGGGCTTGTGAGGTATCAAATTAAAGGTCTCGATGAGGGGAACTACGTGGGAAAAATAAAGAAAATTGCTTGCTCTGTATAGTCATGAGATAGCCACGTGACTCATAAATTGGTTTAAAAGTCGAAGTGATGCCACTAGGCAATTTGTGTTATCAAATTAAAGGTCTCGATGAGGGGAATGATTTAGAACAAATTAAAAATTGCTTCCTGGTTATAGTCCTGAGATAGTTACGTGAGCCATAAATTGGGTCAAAAGTCAATGTCATGCCGCTAGGGCTTTTGAGGTATCAAATTAAAGGTATCGATGAGAGAATCCCATCGGACCAATTAAATAATGCTTCCTGGTTATAGACATGAGAACGTCTCGTGAGTCATAGACTGGCTGCCCTAGGGAATGTGCCCTAGAGGTTGTTATCGCCCGCCCGAATGTAAAAAGAAAGTTACACATGCGAGAAAGAGGCTGATGGCGTGTTGAAAAATTCTTAATTGGATGCCTTATGATGTCGCGTGACTCCTACGGATGATAATTCAGTCACGTGACTTGCCATGACGTTTATTTTTCACGAGTAAGAGCATCATAGGTATCAAATGATCGTCATTCATTTGCTTGTTTGCGGTATGGGCAAAATAATTAGTCATTGCAAACACTATTCCCAAAGATTTCGCATGATTTTTATGCCTCATGGTTTCGTCACGTGACTTATCATGTGGTTAATAACATCACGAATATTGGCATCATGGGTATGAAAAGAACACTGTTGAATTGCTTGTTTACGTGATGCCCAAAAACATCTTGCCATAGCGAACATGTTTCCTTTTGATGTCGCACGCCTCCTATGGCTCATGGATTTGTCACGTGACTTACTATGAGTTTTATTACACGACGAGTATTGGCATCATGGGTGTCAAATAAAGGCTGTTGAATTCATTGAATTCTAGATGTGTACGAGAACCTTGTCATGGTGAATATGATTCCCTATGATGAAACATGACTCCAATGGATCATGAATACGTCACGTGACTTACTATAAGGTGTATTAAATCACGAGTATTGGCATCATGGGTGTCAAATAAACGCTGTTGAATTGCTTGTTTCGTGATGTGCAGAAAAAGCCTTGTATTGTAAACATGTTGCCTTAGAACTCACATCACACCTATTATTCATGAATTATTTATGCGAGTTAGAAGGTTTATTATGCCACGAGCAATCACATCATCGGTATGAAATAAATGCTGTTGAATTGCTGCTTACGTGATTGCAATTTTATTTCTTGTTGTGCACATGATTAGGTATGATATGGCATGACTCCTAATTATCATATGTAATTAGACATACCATGAGTCTTAATACGTCACGCGTAATGTCCCCGTATATATATCTAATATAACGCTATTGAATCGTTTCTTCACGTGATTTGAGAATACACGCTTTTTATAGATATTCCCTAGTCATGACGGAACTCTCATGAAGAGTACTACATTTATGTGTTTTCTGCTTTCTCGAAATCCGGCCCTTCTTTGCGCTTCCAAATTGACGTGCCTGCAATCACGCACCAGAGAAAAAAAAAAGCGTGCATTCACAAATCACGTTAAGAAACGATTCAATAGCGTTATATTAGATATATATACGGGACATTACGCGTGACGTCATAAGCATCGTGGTATGTCACATTACATTCTTATGATTATTAGGAGTCATGCCATATCATGCGAAATCATGTGAACAAAGAGAGAGAGAGAGAGAGAGAGAGAGAGAACAAACTTTATTTCCGCAGGACCTAAGTCCAGGTCCTAATTTCAAAGTTCAATTCACCGGATCCACGTAGTACTCCAGAATGTCCGTGCGGATTCGGTGCACGTGTTTGTAGAGAGCTTCCTGGGCAGCCTGGATGTTTACTGTCGGCGGGGGAGACAACCAGAGCTCCCAGGAGGTGATGGAGGCGAGGGATGGGTCAAGTGATGGCGGGGTGCAGTCCCAATAAGAATGAGGGATGGATGGGTAGGAAGAACAGGTGGGACAGGAAGGATGACCAGGGCGCCGATAGATGCGGTGAAGAATGTGATGGGAGGGGAGTGAAGAGGTTTGAGCTTGCCGAATGAGGCACGCAGCCTCACGAGTTAGACGGGAACTGGGGGGTGGGTACAGGGTACGTGATAGGCGTTGGGCGTGTAATTGGTAACGGCGGGAAGCGCGGTGTTGAATACGAACAGTCGGCGGGTGGTACAAGGTTGGCCAGGACATGGGCGGACCCGGGAAAGGTACTCGGGTGAGCGCGTTTGCTAAGGCGTTTCCGCACATGCCAGCGTGGCCAGGAACCCAAACCAGTGTGAAGCGGGGCCGAGGATTCGATGCAAGTATCGGAGTGACGAATTCAGTAGTGTGTGGGTGAGTCTCATGGTGAGCGAAATTACGAAGGGCTGACTGACAGTCGGAGAAGATATATACTGGCGTGCTGGTAGGCACAGTGAGAGTAGCGTGCTCTATTGCAAGGGCAATGGCGTATTCTTCGAGAGAGGTCGAACCCGGTGGGGAAAGAAAGGAAAGCGTGGCAGCGTCTAAAGAAGGGAGTTGGAGAAATGAAGCCGTGCCCGTTGAGTTTGAGGGGATGTCGCTGGCGTCAGTAAAGTAAACGATGGAACCATGGAAGAGTAGAAAATTAATTCGTCTGGATAGGGCCTGAACGCGCAGTGCACGACGAGCAGGGTGTCGATCAGGATTCATATTGCGGGGCAAAGGCTCAACCCGTAAATTAGTGAAAGTCGCCCAAGGAGGGTGCTCCGGTGGTATGGGGGGTAGTTGCGAAGTGGGGTAGTTAAGTGTATTGAGAATAGCACGACCTTGGGCAGACGTCTGCAGGCGTTCGAGTTGGGCCTGGCGATGGCACGCAATGCGTTCTTCAAGAGTATTATATATCCCTAGTTCCAGAAGCGTGGCGCTGGGGGCGTAGGGGGGTACTCCCACAGCGATACGGTAAAGTGTGCGGAGAGAGGCCTCGAGGGACGAGAGCTGAGATGGCGAGGGTTGCAAATACGGAATTGTATATAGTATACGGGACATAACAAAAACATCGATGATGCGGAGCAGGTGATGCTCGTGCAGTCCAGCTCTTCGGTTGGCGACCCGGCGGAGGAGATGGGATAGCTGAGTGATCTGATTGTGAAGGGTGCGCAGAGTCGGTACAGAGCTGCCAGCATAATGTAAGGTGAGACCGAGGATCCGAAGGGTGTCAACATGCGGTATAAGGCTGCCAAAAATTTGTACCTGAGGAAGAAAGCGGTCCGGGGCTACTCCACGCTTGTTACTGACTACGAGTAGAGCGGATTTTGAAGGTAAAATAGAGAGGCCGACAGACGTGACATAGCTTTGGATGACGTCACACGCTTGCTGAAGAGTGTCCTCCAGTTGGCCGGGACTGCCCTTGGTTGACCAGAGCGTGATATCATCCGCGTATATAGAGTAGGAGAGAAGGGGGATGGCATCTAATAGTGGAGGAAGCGAAGCTAAAGCGATGTTAAAAAGGGTGGGTGACAGGATGGAGCCTTAGGGGGTACCAGCTGATAGATAGAACGGGGGGGAGGTAGAGCCCGGGATAGAGAAAGAAGCGGTACGGTTAGAGGGGAACGAACGGATGTAGGTATACATGCGAGATCCGCAGTTAGTTTTGGCTAAGTTAGCGAGAATGGCAGTGTGCTGCACATTATCGAAGGCCTTATGAATGTCGACAGCAAGGATGCCACGGAGCTGAGAGGAGCTACGAAAGCCGTAGGCGTCATGGGAAATACGGAGGAGGGTATCCTGAGTGGATATGTAGTTGCGGAATCCAGTTTGGTTGAAAGGGAGGGCAGAGTTGTGAGAAAGGTGCCATTCAAGGTGCGTCAATGCCATACGCTCAAGCAATTTACCAACACACGACGTAAGCGAGATAGGGCGAAGATTTGGAAGAGTGTGTGGTTTGCCTGGTTTCGGGATCAAAATAATTTTGGAATGTTTCCAAGACGCCGGCAGTTCGCCACTGAGCCAGATGTGGTTAAAGAGAGACAGGAGTTCTGAAAGTGCGCAGTCGGGAAGGTTGCGGAGTAGTTTATAAGTTATTCGATCTTCCCCTGGCGTCGTATTGCGACGAAGGGTGTTGAGCGCCCGGTGCAGTTCTGTTACTGTAAAAGGCTGGTCAAGGGGGGACGGCGGGAAGTCTCGGCGTGGAAGCGTAGAAGCACGAATGTGTGTACTAGCAGGGTACATGAGTAAGCGAAGGTCCTCTGCTAGTGTGTTAGGATGTTGCTTTGTCAAGAGGAGGATGCGGGGAACAGGGTGGACCGGTGAGGAAGGTTGAATGAGCAAGCGGAGGAGGGACCAAGCCCGTTTGGTGTTCATTGCTAAATTGAGAGAGTCACAGAAATTCCACCAGTTCGAGCGAGCTAATTGATCCGCGTAGGTCTGGGCTTCTTGTGTGAGGATGTTAATTCGACGGCGCAGGCGACGGTTGGCTTTGTTCCGGCGCCAGCGGCGAATGAGTGAGCGGCGCGCGTCCCAAAGGTGCACGAGATGTGGGTCTATAAAAGGGGCATCGGCTGTCGGGGCAACATATTTCGTGTGCCGATCATGATTGCGCATGAGAGCACAAAGCCAAGCGTCGGTATTAGATGGGTCAATGGTGGGGAGATCCGACAGGCGGAAACGATGCCAGTCGGTGAGAGCCACGCGTGATACAAGAAAAATTACCATCACGGAAGCAGCAATTCAACAGCGTTTATTTCATACCTACGATGTGATTAATTGTGTTTAATTAAACCTTATCCGTCGCATAAATAATTCATGATCAATAGGTGTGATGCGAGTTCTGAGGTAACGTGTTCACAATAACAGGCTTTTTCCGCACAAGACGAAAACAAGCTATTCAACAGCGTTTGTTTGACACCCATGATGCGAATACTGCTGATTTAATACACCTCCTAGCAAGTCACGTAACTAATTCATGATCTATTGGAGTTATGCGTCATTATAAGGAATCCTATTCACCATGGCAAGGTTCTCGTACACTTCTCGAATACAAGGAATTCAACAGCCTTTATTTGACACCCATGATGTCAATACAAGTCGTGTAATAAACCTCAGAGTAAGTCACGTGACTAATTCATGATCCATAGAAGTCAGGCGACATCAAAAGGGAACATGCTCACCATGACAAGACGTTTTTGCGCATGACGTAAACAAGCAATTCAACAGTGTCTTTTTCTTACCCATGATGGCAATACTCGTGATGTTATATACACATGATAAGTCATGTGACGAAATCATAATGCATGGAAATCATGCGATATCTTCGGGAATAATGTTTATAATGACAAATTCTTTTGCACATACCGCAAACAAGCAAATGAATGGCGATCATTTGATACCTATGATGCTATTACTCGTGAAAAATAAGCGTCATTGTAAGTCACGTGTCTGATTAATCATTCATAGGAGTCACGCGACATCATAAGAAATCCAATTAACAATTTTTTACATACGATCAGCCTCTTTCTCGCATGTGCAACTTTCTTTTTACATTCGGGCGGGCGATAACAAGCTCTAGGGCATCACTTTGACTTTTAAGCCAAAATATGACTCACGAGGCTATATCATGCCTATAACCAGGAAGCAATATTTAATTGGTCCCACGTGATCCTGCCATAGAGACCTTTAATTTGATACCACAAACGCCCTAGTGGCATCGTTTGACTTTTAACCCAATTTATGACTCACGTGACTATCTCATGACTATAACCAGGAAGAATATTTCATTTGTCCCACGTGACGCCGCTCATCGAGACCTTTAATGTGATATCTCACAAGCCCTAGTGCCGTCATTTTGACTTCAACCAATTTTGAGAATCACGTGACTATCTGATGACTATAACCAGGAAGCAATTTTTAATTTGTTCCACATGATTCACCTGATTCAGACCTTTATTTTGATACCTCCCAAGCCCTAGAGGCATCACATTGACTTTTAACGTAATCAATCACTCATGTGCCTATCTCATGACTATAACTAGAAAGCAGTTTTTATTTTTTGTACTACGTGATTCCCCTCATCGAGACCTTTAATTTGATTCCTCAAACGCCCTCGTGGCATCCCTCTGACTTTTAACCCAATTCGTGAATCACGTGACTATTATGACTATACCCGGGAAGCAATTTTTAATGTGTCCCACGTGATTCCCCTCATCGAGACCTTTAATTTTGTAGCTCGCAAGCCCTAGTGGCGTACATTGACTTTTAACCCAATTTTGAATGACATGACTATCTCACGACTATAACCAGGAAGCAATTTTTAAATTCTCCCACGTGATCCCCTCATCGACACCTTTAATTTGATACCTCACAAGCCCTAGCGGCATCACGTTGACTTTTAACGTAATCTATGACTGATGTAACTATCTCATCACTATAACCAGGAAGCAATTTTTAACTTTCGCACCAGATTTCTCTCATCGAGACCTTTAATTTGATACCTCACAAGCCCTAGTGCCATCACTTTGACTTTTAACCCAATCTATGGCTCACGTGACTATGTCATGACTACCACCGGGAAGCTATTTTGTATTTGCCCCACGTGATTGCACTTATCGAGACCTTTTTACTGATACCTCACAAGCTCTGGTGCCATTACTTTAACATTTAACCCAATCTATGACTCACGTGAATATCGCATTACCATAAGTAGGAAGCAAGTTTTTATTTTTCCCACGTGATTCCCCTTATCGAGTCGTTTAATTTGGTACCTCAGAAGCCCTGGTTACAATAATTTGACTTTTTACCAAATCGATGACTAACAAATAATGTATTTAGTACCTACATTAGGTAATTAATTAAACCGCACGGCTGTCGCCCGGACCTAATTTCTGACAAAAAATGTGAGTTTCGTATGACTAACCTCACCACGGTAACAAGAGGTTGCCCCTTTAAACAACACGGAATCACGCGTTCTCCACGCGTACACGAAAGGGCCTGTCCCGACCATTTTCGCGATTTCATTCCGCTAGTGGCGCTGTTGAACGGTGACAGCAGCGCCATCTGTCCCACATTCGGGCCTTTATTGGGCTTAGAGAGTTAGGTATTCTGGCAGTTTCCCCTAAAATTTCGAATAAGTGAGCTATTCAAATGCGATCATTCATACTCATGACACCATCCTCGGATTTAGTATAGTAATTAGGCTAGAGTGCTGGATAGTGACGTGATTGTTTTATTGCGCAGTTCTTAGGTCGTATGCTTAAGCTGGTCACGTAACCTAGTTCATCTAACCTGGCTAAAAATACACTGCGCCCGGATTTGTAGTGGTTGCCAGATAAATTACTAAGCGCTGGACTGTGTTCTGCACTGCGTGGGTCCTAGATTATATTGGTTGGCGCCTGGATTATATCGGTTGGCACCTAGATTATATTTACTGGCGCTGGGGTTATATTGACTGGCGTTTGGATTATATTGAGCGGGAAATCCTGTAGAAACTGGGCGAGCAGGAGTAACCACAATAGCATGCGATAGCTCGTGAAGAGACGAATGAAATGATGGTGAATCGTGTCGTCTGCCACATAGGGTGAGTGAAAGGAAGGTAGAGCACCTCCCTCTTGAAAGCTATATACGGACAAGATTGCAAGTTTTGCCTTGATGGGAGCCATGCTAGACTCCTAACCAATGTTTGGACAGCGGGTTATTTTCTCCCCTATAATTTTTAGCGACGTTTCCTGGCAGACAGCTTGGATTCGGTGACGGAAAAGCTCCGAAACGACGACCGTACTTAGCTGCCCCCACCCACCTGTCGGCGCTGCCGTTAACATTGTGTGTGTGTGTGCAGAGCTTCCTGTATAACCGAGTGAGCCAGCTCTATCACCCCGAAACCCATTGGAGCAGCCCGTTCACTGTGGGGGCGCCAAATTCCCAGGTTTTTCGATGGCCATGCCGATGCGAACTGCTGTTTCAAGCGGAGGTGAACTGAAATGCGCCTCGGCGTCGTTTGCTCCGCGGAGGTGTCTTCGGGCTACAAAACTCCGCAACATGGTGAGCTCGGACTTCATGAGCCAATATTAAAGACCGAAGCTTCATGCGTGGCGTCGCAGAACTACTAAATGGCGTTCAGTGTACTGTTCCCACACGCACGGTCGCCCTTTCGGGTTCTCTACGGGAGTTTCAAAACAAAATGTATACATGTCCTCACGGTTGTCACTGCGATAAGAGCCAGATAACGTTTCGCCCGCTCTATAGGACTTGATAAGTGAAAAATATTGATGCTTGATTCGGCGTTTAGTGATAATTATGCCATACTATTTAAATGTTTAAAGAAATCCAAACAGTTGAGCTCCACCATTTTAATTACGAGTCCATTGAGTCGCGTTCTGCCGCTAATATTTTTTACCGCCCGCTCTGGTTCAGCGCCAAAGAATGAATGACCAGCTACAACGAGTTGACCAAGGCCTTTCGGCTGGCCCATAGACTTCTCCTGCCGCCCTGCAAAGGGCTGAGCAGGTCACAGGCCGTGCTGTTCAGGCAGTTACAAACGAGGACGATTCCGAGCCCGGCGCTACTGCACCGGATGTACCCGGAATCACACCCCGACGACAATTGCAGTGCGTGCCGCAGGGAGACGGCCACATTCCAGCACATGCTCTGGGACTGCTCCAAACATCCAAGCGAAGCTAACTCAGGACGTATACCGGCGCAGCTTGAGGAAGCAATGCGGAGTGACCACCAAGGAACGTAACTCCAGGCCCCTCGCGAGCCGGCAACGGCGAACGAGGATCCTCGCAGAGCACCCCACAAGACGACGACGTAAGCCACGTCCGAAGCGCGCGTGAGCGCTCTACTGCAGGCACAATAAACGTTTCTCCAATCCAATACGGTCCTCAAAAATGTACGCGCCCACTCCTCTCCCCCCCCCCCCCCCCCATTTCTTCGTAACCGCTGCTCCACGAAATAGTGCCTTCGCGCACGTAGAAGATATATTGACGTTATTTTCGGCAATTCGGGGATGCTGCGCAAAGGATGACGACTTTACGCTTTAGCTCAAGGCAATATTGGGTATTTGTGGGCCCCTCTATAAGCTTAGGACAAACATTCAGCGTGCACTTAGCTAGTTTCTCGCCCTACTTCTCCCCGTACATTCATTCCTGCCTCCACCATCACATACTGAATAACCGATCAATTCCCAGTGGGTCACAAACCTACTCGTAACCTCACTCGTAACATTTCTTGCTGAATCGAGTGAAACGCAGGAAAAAAACTTTTGCGTTAAATTATTTACGAACGAACAAGGTAGCCCGGAAAGACCATCTCTTGAGTAATTACCACTGTCAAGTTCTAGCGTCACCCCAGCCACTTACTAGAAAGTTTTATTTGTGGCCTCGTCGATTTTTATACCTTATAGATGCAGAGCATCTGATTCACTCGCCTTGTCCCTCCGGCGTCGTCGTCGTCGTCGGCGTTGTCCACCCCTCCCCCATTCTCCTCGCCGCGCCAGCTGCGCTCTCCGCCGCTCACCCCCTCTCCTCTCCGATAGCGAACACTCTCTCGCGAGGGGCATTGGATTGGATTCGATTGGATTGGCTTGGCTTGGCTTGGCCTTAATTGGATTGGATTGGATTGGATTAAAGTGGATTGTGTTGGATTGTGTTGCGTCATAGCCGCGGCACGTTGGGTCATAGCCGCGGCAGACGCGCTGGGGCTGGCGCATGTGCAGTACTCTCTCTTCCGCGGTTTCCTCTCCTTCGGGCGCTCTGCGCATATAACCCGTGTACCGTTCTCCGGCGAAGCTACATCCACGCTTGGCTCAAACACTTAGAGTCCACGCCGCTTTACAAGTACGCCAACGTCGTCATCAACTGGGACCGGCTTATGCAGTCCCCTCAACGTTATGCGCGCTATAAAACGCGGTCCCTTCGCCGCTCCGCCTAGGCGTCGCATCTACACAGGGGTTCCCGCGAGGGGAGGTGGGAGTTTTTTGTTCAGACAGGAGTTGCCCGTCGCTGCTAGAGTCAGTCTTCTTTATACAACACATGGAGGAAAGAATACTTTTATTTCCTCCATGATACAACACATATTTCTGGTTTGTAAAGGGCATGAGCAACTTTTTTTTTAAACCACCCATTGTTGCCAGGTGTGAAAACAAATGTTGACCGTGCTCTCGCCTACACAGGAGAACCTGGGATTAGGACGCCACCAGAGAGGACGGCGGAATTTCTGGCACTGAGCAGGCACAAAGGCGTTCCACACACTGTGCCGAAAGCATGGGAAGTTCTTCACATGCTTTCGGCTCAGGCGCGCCATTGTCAAGGTCAGTTCTGGCATAGAGTTTTATACTAAAAAACTCAATGATTTCTGGTAATCGGCTAGGTATTCCGTGAGCAAATTCTTTGGTGCTCGAAGACGGAATTGTCACTGAAGACGACACTGCAGAACCAATAACGGTCCGCGCTACGAGCACCCCTTTATCGGTCGAACACAGTACAGTCGCGTTCGTGTTAGAATTTGAACATTTTGCATATTTTTGTCTTTTTTTCCACTGCTATTACTAACTGAATCTTGCATTGTTACGTTTTTAAGCTCTGAGTGCGTCTTTATTCGAATTTTCACTTTGAACCTGCCTGTTTTGTTCTGTTTTTCTTTTTTCGTTACCCTTATACATCCCGTGGGATCCGCACATGTACCCAGCCTCTCATGGGAGCATTTACAGGTATTCTTAATAACAATAAAAACACCTTAAGCTAAACTTAGGCCTTTTTTAAGCTAAGTTGGCTAATGTGTGGCTTCCTTAGGAAATGTGGTGTCATTATTCGTATTCACTGACCTATTTTTTATCCGGTTAGCTGTCGGCTTTCTCGTGTGCCATTCGATGGCAGTTGATGTACCATTTGTCGGCCGTTGTGTGTGTCATGGGCCCCGTATTTCCAACATACATAGTTAACTACTGCTTTCGCATTAACATTTCATGCGAGCGCTTGTACTCGTGCGCTCTGCGACTTCACATTTCGGCTCGACGTGGTTTCAAAGTGAAAAAGGGTGCAAGGAATCTATTCAGACGTTGTGGGAAGGGTATGATATACAGCCGCACCTGGGAGTCATGAGCGCACGAGTCATTGTAGCAGGCCTCTGCCAACGACGCGTTTCAAGGCTCTTGTGTGTCCCTCTATTTCGCATGTTCTCTGCCACTGTCAATGCTACGCGCATCCTTGAGAACATTTAGCGAGATCATTGGCCCGTTTGAAGTATCACGTGGTGTCAGAGGCAGTGCTGCTGGGCCCTCGGGCAGACGCGCAACGTTCCCACAAGGCATTTCAAGCTGTGCTGACATTTCTGCACAGCAGCGGCCTCTCAGCGATATTCTAGTTTAGGCCCGTCCGGCTGAACTTTAACACATGCAACGCAAAGTATAGGCATGGCCCCCCGATCAAGCGCTGCGCTTGATCGAGGGGCAGTGGTATAGGCGTCTTCTGTATGTAGCCATTTATTCATTTCTCCGCCATCTTCATCTCTCTGGTCCTCTGTCCACGCTCTTAACTCCCCTTTCCCCTCCCACACACAGAATAGCTGGGCAGATATACAACCATCAGGCCGACCTTTCTGTGTTTCTCATTTCAATAAAATCCCCCCCCTCTCTCTCTTCCGCGACGTAAGCATCGCCGCGAATCAGCGCTCTTCCTAACCGGACCGTACAGCCGGCCCTCCTGTTAACACCGGCTTTGCACATTGCAGGGATCAGTGTGCATCGGATGTTATGCTTACCCCCGCCATCTGTTTCCGTACACAGTGGTGCACGGTCCCTTTGCGAGGATTTCGCTGAGTCGTTCGTGATATTAGGGGCGCTTTGCGACAAAGCAAAAGCTGAAGGGCGGGATTCACCACGACTTTTTTATACTTCACAAATCACCAATACGTATGCATTTTACTTGGGAATAGAATTCCGTTTTATTTGAGCACTGCCTCTCATAGGGTGCAAAGCTAGCGTGTCAACAGTGTATGCCCTCAAACAGAGGCCCAATCAGACGAGAGAAAGATAAACTTTTGTAATGACGTATGATTCTTCAATCTCCCCGTGAGGTGGCAGGACCTCCGCGACCTGCTCCCGGATGGTACGCTGAAGAGCAGGGGGTAGGCATGGTGGTGTTGCCTCAATTTGCTGGTGGAGCTACTAAACACAGGGCACAGCGGAAAGTTGACCAGCCACTTCGTCGCGGGCAAAGTTCTTTATCTTCATCTCAAGTGAACACTGTTTGTAAGTTACGTCTAATTTGAGACCCCTCCCTTTGTCTCCAGAGAATGATGTACCTGGGCTTCCTGCCTGTGCAGTTCATGAAAACTTTGGCAAAGACGCAAGACCTCAGCCACAGTCTTCGGGCCCTTGGCAACTAACATCTGGAATGCGTCATCGTCGATTCCTTTCAAGTATGTTTTATCTTGCCTTGGTCAGGCAGGGCCACGTTGACGCGCCTGCGCAGATACAACGTCCTCGATGGACCTTGACGGCACTTGCTACCCCGCACCTCCGCCAATTCTAACAGTGTTTATTTAAACCAGAGTTAAACAAGTTAGAGGAGGGTCGGAGCTGCCTTTTCGAAAGCTATCAGGCCGGCGGTCTTCTTTAAGTCACACGGACAGGCACTGATGATGGCTGTTGTACGTCGGCAGCGCACCGAGGTCTCGCACCAGGGCAAGTTATCTCCCGCGACCTCCAGCTTTGTGCAGCCGTGTGGGCAGCCGCCACCGCCCCACGAGTGGGAGCTCTTTGAATAAATGTTACTTCTCTCTCATTTCGCGCTCTCATTAGGTGATGGTTGCTCACATGCTGTTCTCGTATCCAAATGTCCATGACCATGAGGGTAACGAGGCGGTCGATTCTCGAGGAGTACCATACACCACAGAGACCCGGAACATTCGTACGCCCTCCCTGCTTACTGTGAAAGCACAGACAAATTTTTTGTGGAGTGTTTTTGTGGACGAGAGTCCGATACCTTCTGAAAGCCTATTCACTAGTCTTCCGCACAGCATGCCTTGTATTGTAGTTACCTCCGAAGGACATATAAAAGCGATCGAGCGATTGCCAAGGACATATAAAAGCGATCGAGCGATTGCCAACGTATTCAAGTCCCGGTCCTGATGGCATCAGCACTAAACTACTCAAAGTTACAAAACAGTACTCCGCACTAATCCTAGCACTTATCTTCCAGAAGTCTCTTGATACAGGTGTAATACCTGAGGATTGGAAACTAGCGCATGTGGTACCAATCTTCAAAGGGGGGGGGATAAAAATCAATTCTGTAACTACAGGCCAATATCTTTAACTTCCGTAGTATGCAAGCTTCTTGAGCATATCCTGTCGCCCCAAATAATGAAATACGTGACCAATTGCAATATTCTATACCCGAATCAGCACAGATTTCAGCGCGGGCGCTCTTGTGAAACCCAGCTGTTTGAACTTACAACTGATATTCATGACTTCGTTCATCAACTTGAGCATACGGATGCCATATTCATCGATTTCGAAAAGGCATTCGATCGTGTCCCCCATAATCTCCTCATTCATAAAATGGGAAATATTAAAATAGAACACAATGTTATTAGGTGGGTTAAGGAATATCTTTGTAATAGGCAACAGCCAGCTACTATAGATGATGTACTCTTCGTTTCAACTAGTCAAATCAGGGGTTCTGCTGGGGTCTGTGCTTGGTCCCACTCTCTTCTCAATTTACATAAATGACATTTGTGCAGACATTATTTTTTCTCTTAGGATATTCGCAGATGATTCTGTTATTTATCGGCGTGTATCGAACCCTTCTAGCTGTGTTAAACTTCAAACCGACTTGTGTAGACTGGAAAAGTGGTGTTCCGACTGCAAATCAACATTAATGTTAAAAAAACGAAACTAATTCGCTTCACTACACGCAGAGTTATTTCATTTGCTTATACACTGAATAGCGTGATTGTTGAACCTGTCAATTCGTTTAAATATTATGAGTCCATCTCACAAGCAACCTGTCTTGGAAAGTTCATATGGATTCAATTTTAGGTGACACTTACAAGAAACTTGGTTTTATTCGTCGTTCTTTACGTTAGGCCAATAAAGATACCAAACTGCTCGCATTTACCTCCTTTATAAGATCAAAAGTTGAATACGCTGGATAATCTGGAATCCTTACTAATCGTACTTGGCCACAAAAATAGAATCGTTGCAAAACAAGAGCGCCCGCTTCATATCAGGACAATATACGCCCCATTCTAGCATTACATTGATAAAAAGGAATCTCGGTCTTCATTCGCTCGAAACAAGACGCAAAATGTCCAGGCTTACATTTTTTCAGAAGCGGTACCATCACCCTAACAACTTCACTGCCTCAAGAATAAAACCAGCCCAACATATTTCCGCACGTGTAGACCACCCTAACAAAGTGCCGTCTGAATTTTCGCGTACCGACCTGCAACGCCTTTCTTTCCTTCCCTTAGCCATTAGTGAATGGAATGCCCTCCCAGAGCGTATTGCCACAATTACTAACCACGAGAATTCACCGAAGAAATTGTTCAACTGTTTCTCAGTGTGCAATAAAATATAGACTATTCCCGTTCGTTGCCTAGGTCCTACTTTTGATAGGACCTACCCCGTGTATTTCGTTTGACATTTCTTCAGTTAATGAGAGTTGTAGTACTTCCGTTTGTTTTTATATGCGGTTTTACCTGTTTATTGTAATCTTTTGTGTACTTTTTTAAACACATTTAGTGAATGTACTTTCTGCTGCTTAGAGTGCATTGTGCAAATCTGTTCCCCCCCCTCGCCTATGTAATGCCCATAAGGGCCTTTAGGGTAATAGAAATGAAAAAATGAAAGAAACCACATCCCACAGGCTTCACCGAAGATCAATGCCTACGCCACACGCCAGCCTAACTGCTGAAGAAGCGAGAAATCTTAGAAAAAATTACGCCCACCTCCCCTCGCGGGAACCCTGGTGTGATGCGACGCTGAGGGGAGTTCAAGCGCAAGCGGAGAGCAACCTTCGACCGAAAGGCCGCCGGAGAGTGGCACACCGGTTATATACACAGCGCGCACGAAGGAGAGGAGACCGCGGAACAGAGAATACTGCACATGCGCCGCGCCAGTGCGTCTGCCGCGGCTATGACGCAACACAATCCAACACAATCTACTTTAATCCAATCCAATTTAATCCGATCCAATCCAATCCAATCCAATTCAATCCAATCCAAGCCACGCCAATCCATTCGAATCCAATCCAATACCCCTCGCGAGAAAGGGGCATCGGAGAGGAGAGGGGGTGAGCGGCGGAGAGCGCAGCTCGCGCGGTGAGGAGAATAGGGGAGGGGCGGACGACAACAACGCCGACGACGCTGCATGGACAAGGCGAGTGAATGAGATGCAGTCGCATCTAAAATACAGACGAACACCTACTTACATAGGTCCAGACTATCACTCATGTCCCCAGTAAAGTATAATGAGGACTGCAAGCAATGTCACCAGAAGGCCGATTTATTCCATACACTCTGGAATTGCCCAATTACTTGGGACAAAAATAGCCACCAAACCTCGAGGAAGCCCTGTCCAGCTCGGACCCTGCACAGCAGCTTGGGCTGCTTACTAGGGCCAGGGATGGCCAAATAGCTTCTGGGGTCCTGGAATTTGGATCCCACCCTTAATCTCTCCCCACTTTTCCTCACCCCTTTCCACAAAATAAAGTTTACTACTACTACTACTACTCCATGACGCCCACCCACTGAGGGATTGAGAAATCATTCGTAATTAAGCCCTCTTCATTACACTAAACTTTCCCCCTCCGTTGGGAATGGGGTCACTTCTGGCCAACGAGAGGTGTCCTCAGTCCAGACTGCCTTGTTGTAGCCGTCCTTTGTTCATTCACCAGCCGAGGCTGGGAGCGGGAGTCTGATCTCGTTAGCGTCGCCGCCTACTGTGAATGGTTGGGGTTGAGAATAGGAAAGATGCCTGGGGCATTGGTACGTGCTGACACTATGTGCTGTAGTGCACCCGATGGGGTGCATATGATGAAAGAGAGAGAGAGAGAGAGAGAATGAAACTTTAATGGAGACCAGCGAAGTTAGCCGAGCTGTTGCGCTGGCTTGCTACGCTAGATGATAGAAGAAAAAGAGAAAGAAAGCAAAAACAAAAGAAAGAAAACAAAAACAAAAAAAAACTATAAAAATGAAAAGATGTCACTGGATGCGCCCAAAATTTTCAATCACAAAACTCTGTCCAGTTCTGTGCTCCGAAGAAATTCCAATAGAGCATTGATGGCACGCGCAGCCTGAATGACACATGACCAAGGTCCCAAAACAACCGTCAGTTCAAGTCCCGCACCAAGCTACCGGAACAAAGATAATTTTAGTTTCTGTCTGTGCACGGTGTACTTTGGGCCCACACATATAATACGACGAATGTCTCCTCGTGAGCCACATGTGGAACAAAAAAAAAAACGAACATGCCAGCTGGATTTTCTACAAGTAATGTCCCGTGTAGGCCAAATTCAGGAGCAGCCTATGCAGAATAACTTCCTCGCGCTTGCTGAGCCCAGGTGGCACTTAGGATCAACTTCGTGAAGAAGTGCGTATTGCTGCCTTGCATCAGTCTAGATAGAATCTGCGCTTTCCATGCGGTTGATCAGGCGGATATTGCCCCATACTTTCTCGTGAATGGGATCGGCAGAACTTGAGTGCAGAGATTCTTATTGCAAAAGATTGATTTCCCAGGCTAGCTGGTCATTTGGAAGCAATTTTAAGTTCTCGAGTGCTGACCTCGAGTCTGTAAAAAGAACCCATGGATTGCCCGGATGCTCTAGAATATACTGAAAATCAGCACACAATCCAGCCAGCTCAGTAGCTGTTGCAGATGACTTGTGGTTAAGTAGGGCGCAGATGGTAGTCAGCAACGAAGGAATTGATGTCCCTATCGCCGTCGATGTAGCCGTCACTGAGCCATCAGTGTACACGTGAGTGTGGCCTCTGTATTTGTTGTTAATGTGCTCCAAGGGAAAGAACGTTAGAGCTGAGGCTGGTATATCCGCCTTCCGCTTAAATCTAGGTACTGTGGTGACAATGTTTGTCGGAGGAAAGAGCCACGGAGGGTGAGGAGAAGGGGCTGATGGCTTATACTGAGAAAGCAGATCGTGGTGGACTTGAGAGGCTCAAAGGGAAGCAAGATGATGCCTATGTTGCCTTGCCACAACGCGCAGGCGCGTCCGAAGCTGTTCCGTTACCTGCAACGCAGGGGGCGGAAGCCGGAGGTAGTCTTCGGGACTTGTCATAACATGTGATCATCTACAGTACGTTCAAACATTTTTGATCTATTTTCGTCCCCCAAGGCTTACAAGAGGTCACCTCGGTTGTTGAAGGCGTAAAACGAGGTTTTGTGTAAACATATCATGCGGAAGAAAGCGTGGAATATACTTCGCGGTAGTCTATTCACGCGTACCCGATCTTTAAAGAGCAGCGTTGCACTTAATTTGGAACGCGTTTTCCACGTATCCTCGACACTTCAAGCAATGAGTCCTTAAAAAAAAAACATGATTTTGTGGCATGGTCGCGAGAGTTACTTTTGACATTATAGCACGCAAAGGAGGTTAGCGATGATAACCCGCACTTATGTGGCGTAACGTAACGTAACGAGGAAAGAAGATCTAATGGAATGCCCGCGTGGCGGATGCTAGAGTATTTTGCGCATTCGGCAGCCATTGCCGAAGCCACTGGCCCGGGTTCGTCTCCGCACCCGAAAAAGTGCTTTTTTGGTAGTTTTCTCAAGTGTGTATTCTACAATCGACCACATATTAGTCTCAACAACACCTCGAGTGAAATATCATAAAATATCGGGTGAAATATCATCGACTAAGAGCCCGGTCAACCCTATCAACGGAACCAAAAGGACTCTACCCATGAACCACTCGCCTATTGGGTAAAACTTAGAGCGCGATTCAACAAGGACGACAGAAAGACGACATACACAAGCGCTCTTTTTTTAACACGAAGGCGTTTTATTCAGGATCCACCAAGATCTGAATGACGACATTATCGTCACGGAAATGGCTTCGCCAGAAAACGTTCCATTGATGCGGTGGCCCAGGATTTCAGCCGGGGTCTCCGTTTCCGCAACGGGGGGTGATAGACGGTTTACTCCCTGCACTATGAGCTTTTTTTCTTTACAAGGTACAATGAGAAAGAAAAAAACCACAGTATTGCACAATGCACCCCAGGGCCGGTGTTGTCATTTAAAATTCCCTAAGCGTAGTTACGGGTTCGCTTTTTGACAACTACTCTGGTGGAGAGTTCCTCCCTCGCTGAATTTCAACGAACTGTGACGCACTTTCGAGAAAATACTCTTTCACACGTTCCAGAAAAGAAAAAGCGAAGCCATGCGCGAACGCCAAATGCTGTGCAGGCCCAACAAATCCCACTGTCAAATGACACACCGTCCTCTCTATCAATGCACAAAAAAAAAAACGTATGCTGTGAGCACTAATGAAAAATCTTTCTAGTGTGTCCGTTGGAGGTCAATCCCAAGCAACACTGCGGCCCAACAATGAAGAAAGCATGCTCCACAGTTTAGGATTTACAAACAGTACAGTAGGTTCCCCATTACACTGAGACAATGGAGGTGTTTGGGCTTGGTGGTTCATACTTGAAACAAAAACAGCGCTCAAGACGGGACAGAAAGACGAAGACTACACACACAGCTACACACACAGCGCTGTGTGTGTAGCATTTATCTTTCTGTCGCGTCTTCAGCGCTGTTTTTGTTTGAAGTTACACTGAGAGCCTGTTTCTTGCATCCAAGTTTCAACTGAAAGTGTAACTGCAGTGTGCAATTTAAAAAAGCAAGTCTTTGCCCCATGTGACACTTCCATTCGCTTCACTCGTTTTAACACACCTCGCCCTGGACCATTGCTGTGTACAGCTCTATACACTGGCACTGGGAATACTACGTCACATACACCCGTAAATAATTTTGTACTGTTTACATTGTCCAGATATTGCATTGAAAAACTGGTTGGCAAAAATCGGAATGACAAAACAGTTTCTTTAAAATGTCCATGAATACCACCTGGCTTGCAATATCAAGAAACTACAGATTCTGGCAAAGCACGCATTAACAGAACTTGCATTAAAGGGCGCAAAAAAGGGTCCTGTACTTCGCGCAAAAAAAAATCGGTTTACGAGTTGCCGTACAAACAGGTGAGTCCATCCTAAACCACCATCACGGATTCGCGGAAATAAATTCATCCTACTGCTCCTCTCCCACGTGGACCCCCACACAAGAAGAGCAATCACTCGATGCTGCTTCTGGACATTCAAACGTGAAAAATGCAACACTTCCAACACAAACCAAAGCTTTGCAACTAAGAAATTGTTACAAGTCGTGGCCCTCGCGAACACTGGCAGCCGAGTTGGTTTCACTTTTTCCGCTTTCTGTTTCAGTGTTTGCACCTGCCCCAGCCAGTAAGGCTCACTGTTGCGATAGTATTCCACAGGGGTTCCCAAGTACTTTACTGGTTTTATTACCCAAGTAACATTAGCAAAGATCGCTGGCTTTGACATCCATTCACCGTGACAAAGCCCCACACATTTTCCGAAATTCCCCAGACTCCCGTGACCTCCCGAAAATGCTTCTGTTTCCGCAGCGAACAGTACGCTTTCTGTGTTCGAACAAAAAACGGCGATGTCGTCAGCATAGGCGAGCAGTTTGACCTCTGTCTCCTGCAGTTTAAATCCGCCTAATTATTATTACGAATGATGTTCAGGCTTCAGTGTATGCACAAAACAATAAAGGGCTCGGGGGCAGCCCTCTCGCACCGAACGCTGCACCTCGATGACCGTTCCCAATTTCTTATTTTCTATCAACTGTGTAGTGCAGTTCCCGTACGCCAGCGCCCCTCCCCGTCCAATGACAAAGCCAAGGTTGATGTGCTCTAATACATTAAACGGGATCTTATGGGAGACGCAGTCAAAGGCTTTCTCCAGATCGAGCTGGAGAATCGCCACGCCCGTGCTAATTGCACCACAGAATTGCACCACGCACCTCGCCTTGTGGATATTCGTAAATATGTTACGACCGCTGATTCCACTTGTCTGATGTGGACCTAATATTTGCTGGATTACCATTTGTAACCTTTTCCCTAGAATATTCATAAAAAGTTGATAATCAACCTTTGTCAGCGAGATTGGTCGGTATGTTTTAACATCCCGTAATTTTTGCTTGTCGTCTGTTTTTGGAGTGAGCTTAAGCGCAGGCAGTTGTATGGACGCGCCATATACCCTTCCTATAACCTGCTCCATTTAGGTGGTGCTGCCGTCTAAGAGAGGTGAAGCGAAGTAGTGAATCACGATGCTAATTAGTGCCGATAGTTGGCGCCAGCTGAGTTCATCACAACGCAACCATCTGCCGTGCACCCGACGAAGCAAGAACGTGGTGGTCACACATTTGCCAAAGCAACGCCGCCTGTATAATCATTACCTTACACGTGAGCGAAAACTGGCCAAACAGCCACTCTACTGCTGCTCTCTCCTACCATTTCCTGCTCCGTAGCCTTCCTACGGGCTTTCATGTCCGCCAGCCAGCGCCGCTTCTCGGAAACTATGCAAAATAATTGACAGTTTGTCAAGCGTTCGCCAGGCGGCGTTCCTACGCCTTCTTGTTTGCACCATGCCTGTCTGTCTGGTCTGTCGCTGCTAAAATCGCCTTTGCCATGGCAGACGCAAAACCACTTGTGCTGCCGCAGGCTGATGCCGGCTTTACGCGCGTACCTACTTGGATCAGGTGCCTCGAAACTTTGAGTGGGGCATCCTCCTCTGTCCCCTCCACATTTCGGACTTGTTTTGTCCACTCTGTTCGCACTCCACACCGGTACGCTATTCTAAAATTGAAAATAGTTCTATGGAAGCGACCAGACAGTGTTGCTGGACCCTCAGCTGCTTATCCTTTTGTTTTCTACAATTTACTGAAATTTACAAGCACGTGATATTTTTTTGGAAAGTAATGGTAGAAATGAGCGCCTGAAACAATTATTTGCACGCAATTTTTTCTTCCCTAAATCCGCCAGAGAAAAATATCTGTAAAATAATGGCTGTACTATCAGAAAATAGAGTTTTTCTGTTTGCGGTTTGTCTACCTGACAATTAATATGTTCTTACACTATTTTATTTCCGCCTCCGTCAGTCATCTTTCAAAAAATGCAGCAGGTATGAAGCGAGGGACACGTTGAACGAGATGCCCAATGCGCCCCCGAATTAGCGCCCCGTCGCGGCTAAGATGTGAGCGAAACGGATCTTGCAACCTAAAAGCAAGCTGGCAGACACACGTCGTAGAAGTGGGTGCAGCGTTCGCCACTCGCGAGCAGTGACGTAAGCCCCATAGCCGGCGCGCGTCCCATAGAGGATGAGTGCCTGAACTAAGCGCTGTTACCACTCCCATTGAAAAGCGGTCGACACGTTCGGGAATGTTTATACAGGTGGCGTTAAACAAAGCGACGCGCCAGCAGGTCATCACTCACCAAGCACACCCACAAGACAGCCCTGCCAATCATGCTCTTTCGCTGCATCGGACCGTGAGTTTAACAAACGATTCGCTGGCAACCCTTTCGGTTTCGTTCGCATGGTTTGCGAGGGCGTGTGGTTATATTCGGGTTTGCGACGTGTACCGGGGCATGCAAGCCAGCGTCTCATGTTGATGCGTCTGACGGTGTCATGCCGACGAAATATAAATAGCAATCTGCAAGTTAATATCGATGCAGAATAAACATTCAACACATCATGTGAAAACATATTTCCCTTTCATGCTTTACAGATTACTACGAAAGCGGTATCAACCACATTTTTTTGCTATCACAGAAACTTTTGGGGGAGACGCTGCTGAACACAAAACAGGGCCCATTGTCGACGTCTTTCTGTCGTCCTTCTTAAATCGCGCTTACGTTTTACCAAATATGTACCAACTTTTCCAACAGCGTGTTCTACTGAAGTACAATTGCCCATGTTAGCGGCACCAAAACAGTCAGAATAGCCTGTATGCCAATTCAGTATGGTCACCTTTAATCAGCTTGATAAAATCGCCGTTCTTTGGTGGGCAGGAATTCCGGGCTAGTCTCGCATTACTGAATATTCTTTTTCGAATACAGCCCAGAGCAAAATTTATCCAACTTTCTTTTCAGCTCAAATAGTTACTTTGCTTATAGTAGCTTCCCTGAGAAATGCGGCGTCATTCTGAGCTCTCATTGGCCTGCCTTTCAACTCGTGGGAAGACGGCTATTTTGTGGGGCATGAACACTAGATTTTCGACAAGCGTAGTTAACTGCAGGAAAAATCCCCGCCAGTTCTCTTCGGATGTCTGCTACCGAAATCTTCCCACGAGACCGAACTCCTGGATTATAAAACCGTGCCAAGGTTGATCACTATAAGAAAGCTTGAGAGTATGCAAAAATTCTGCAACATTTAGTTACAGTTCAATCCGCTGGAAAACGCCTCCGACTCGACTTCTCCGCATAACGGGTTTAGAAAACCTTGCTATACGGCGTTATCGTGTTCGTCTCAAACCATTCTTTAAGCGAAGCTTTATACAGATCGGCAAAACAAAACTCCGGTGATCCTGTGTACGTAGCAAACTTGTCCGGCGCAACCTGGGGCCCTATTCTCGACTGCACAAATTGCCGGAAATTTGCCGGAAGTCTTTTTTGATTGGCTTTCAATTTTGGTCACGTGCTTCCGGTTGACAAAGCGGTTGTGTGTGCTGTCGTCATTTCGACGTTTTATGACGTTAATGGGCACCAGTTCTAAAGTTTGCCTTATTTCTCTTAACTGAAAGCGCATAATTCTTGGCCGGCAATGAAAAACCAGACTAAAAGCACTAGACATGACGACGTGGGCCTGTCTGCTATTCAACAACAATAATGCCTGTAATACACGCCCTCTCTGTGATTTGCTGAGAAGGCATGATGTAATTTAAACAGCTGGCGGGAACGATTACGTCATGCACTGGCAACTTGAGCCTGCGTAAAAGTGACGTAATGCTAGGTAGCAGCTTCAAAATGGCGGCTGTTTTTGTCGCAAAATACAAGCAAAGTAGGGCGAAAAATTGCCCCGGATTTGGTGCCACGAAATGTCCGCCAATTTGCAGCAGGCGCACTTTAGCATGCACCCGGTTTAAAGGGTGTTTTCTACCGAAACAAATTATAGTTTCAGCAGCTTTCAAGTCAGCGGTCATCGAGCGTACAAATAACATGCAGTATTTTGCATTCATGTGTGGCAATAAAATAAAATTTATTTGTTTGGCGTAACCGCAACATAAGAGGACAGTACAAGCCTCTTCATGACAAAGAGAACCCAATGCATGACATTTATCCACACTCGTCCTAGTAAGCTGTTGGGTCACGTGACCGAACTCAAGAGAAAAATAACAAAGAAAAGTGACTCTGGTTCATTACAGCGCTGATTGAAGTTGAGATTGACGAATGAGTGAATCGGCGTCATCAGTGCGCTCCGTGGTTATCAGGCGTAGCGCTTCGCTGCTCTTAGTGTCATGTAAGCGAATGTCGCGGCCGTTTTTTAAGTGCGAATGCACTTTATAAGCGACCCCAAACCTTCCACCGCCGGCGGCGGCGGCGGCGGCGGCGGCGTCCGCAGTCCTCCTCTCCCTAGCAACGGCGTGGAGCGGAGAGGGCGTCGGTAGCAACGGCGCGGTGACGTCACTTCACCACGTGACCGCGCTCGCTCGCCTCCTCGCCGTGGCTGCGTGGGTGCGCGCCGCTCCCCGCACCGCTCCTCGCGCCGTGACGTCATGGTATGACGTCACAGCGCGCCTCCTCTCCCCAGCAGCTGCCGCGCGCCTCTCTCTCCACCGTGACGTCACACTCTCTCCTCTCCCCCTCGCTCGGCTGCAGCTGCCGTGCGCCGCTGTCCCTCTCCCCTTGCGCTCGCCTCCTCTCTCAGCCACCTGGCTCGGCGCGCTCGGCGCGGCGTACCCCCCTATATATGCAGCGATAAACTGCCAGACCTCCGTGGGTCGGCTCGCGCGCGCTCACGGGCGAATGCCAACGGATTTTAACTTTACTCCCCCTCATAGCATCACCCCGTGCATTCGCACTTAACCATGTTCACCCTCGGGGAAATGCTTGGGAGTTTTTTCTGTGATCACGTCATAAACTTGCAACACAGCAGCAGACGATGGCGTGGCGGCGGTGGCGGCAGGGAAGGTGATAACGCAATGAAGCAATAAAGCTTGTATTGAAGCAGAGAGCCCAGCTATGTTACTAAAAGCGATTGAAAGAAATAAATAGATACGGTAAAAAAAATGTGTGATGTTCTTTAGCTCGACATCCACCTTTCGCTCGCCTTTGGATCAACGTTACTCGATCGCCTTGTGGTGTTGACGCCAATTTTGACCTCCAGAAATGTGTTTTTCTCGTCAGCCTCAGCTACCGTCTTAATTTGTATAGTACATTCCAAGTGTTTTTATATCTTTCTCGCACAATATTTGATACCGGTTGCGATCTTTATGAGTGAATCGTGAAATTACACTGCATGTCGTCATAGCTACAGGTGCAGCACGTCATGGATTGCTTACGTCGTGCTTACGCAAAAAAACATTACGAATTGCCGGCAATTTGTGCAGTCGAAAATAGGGTTCCTCAAAAGCATGCGTGAAAAAATCACTTTGAATAGGAGTTAGAAGTAAGGGAAGGCAGTGTGGCTGGGTTTATCTGAGAGCGCACGCGCATCGAGCTGCTGCATGCGTGAAGCACAGCCGAAGCGATGACGCGGGCATGGGCGGCCGCGGTGCAAGAAGAGCAGCGTCGCCATGGCAATGGGAAACAGAGGCTGCGCATCACTTCGAAATTCGTGGGCCACGCGGAATTCAAACTCTTGGGGAGCAGGCAGGTAAGATAAGCGATGTTGCGAGGAGGTGCAGGAGCAAGCTGATCTAAGCCGTGCCGATGCTGCATCCCGGGCATTAGAACAGCCTTTGATGAAACTTAAGGGCGGAGGGTAAGGCGCAATTTAAAAAAAAATCCCCTTTTTCTTCGCAATTAGGGATTTTTAATTCCTTGTGGACATTTTTCATATCCACACTTTTGTTAAGAAGGCTTATTTTGTGCTCAAAAACCGCTTTTTCGAAATCAAGTAGGAACTCAGCAGTCCTTTTGAAAGCTGCTCCATGTTTTTTGTCGTTTTTTTCATCAAAACACTTCCAGCGGATGATCAAAATGCTTTTCTGGAGCCAGCTGTATTAAGACATTGCTTGGCAACCATTGCATAGCTGATGTTTCAGCCAAGAAAATGGAAAGATGCATGTTTTTTTCCGCATTTGGACTTGGGGGCCGCGCACCAAAAATGCCTTTGTTGGGCTTCACACTCTGGAGGTTGCAACATTAGATGCTGTTCTTTTATTTAATGACGATAGCAACGCACGCGCCGGCATTTGCGAATCATTCAGATTGAACCCTAGGCGCATCGCCATTTTCAAGTGACTTAAAGAGGCTGACCACGAGCAAAGATACTTTGCGAACGGTGCTGTACGAATGTTCCCAAAATGGGCAATGCAGAACAGACGACAGGCTGAAAAGCAAAAAGAAGGCTCCGAGAAGCATTATGAAGCTGGTGCTTTTTAAAGGGTTCAGTGATGTTTTTGGCAAAAAAGTATTGTTTGTCACATTTTTTACTTAAAACTGAATTATCGCAAAACAATTTTGTTTTTAGGTGCCATTATTTCCGATATCTTCCAGGACAACGAGCTTATTTTTTCCCCCTGTCATCTACATAACTTGTCACACCTACTGTACTAGACTTGGGAATATGCACGCAACCGTTTTTTACACAACTTTTGACACTGAAATAATGGAAAAATTTAGGTACTAACGGACAAAAAATAAAAAAAAATGAATTTTTGATGGATGTTCCTAATTCTACTACAGTTAATCAAGCACAAAATTTGAACGAAATTGATATACACATAATGCAGATAATTTTATTACTTTCCCAGAAAAATGTATCTCAAAATGGCCAAAAATGCATGGGAAGTATCGGGCTTACCCTGTGCCCTTAAGGAGTACCACATTGGCGAACACCGGCCTTGCGTTACAGCTTTGCAGTTTAACCATCGCCGGTCATTGTACGGGCGCATTTTTAACTGCGGAGCTGTTCTAGGGCTGGCCCCGACGACGCACTCTGTTGGTATGCTGTCACGCACACTGGAGCATTTCTCCGCCGTGTAATAACCGGTTCCCACTATAAAAATCATAAAAAATAAAGGTCCTAGGGCCTTCACGCTTTTATATGACGGCTTATAATACCCCTGAAAAAAGGTCTTCCCAGCTTTTGTGTTTAGAGGTGACGCTGAATTTAAAGGATTCGCCTTTGTAAGCTGGCTTCTCCAAATTGAGTATTGCACAAAAAAGCATGGCCATCGGCATAGGGTGTGTAATTACAGAAAACGTCGCCAATTTCTCTGTTATCCAAAGTATCCAGAAAAAAATATACGGTAATTAGCCGCGAAGCCGGCTCTACCATTACGCCGAGTTTTGTTTCCTTGTCATAACTAATTAGCTTAAAGTAAAGTTCTGAACGTTATAGCTTTACTGTCGCTCTCAATACTTGGCCATCTTCGCAGGGAGGACGGTTATAGAAAAGAACTGTAACTGTTGTTTTACAGAAAGTATTCTGTACTGCATTTCTTCCTGGGGTGGTACTTATCATACCCACATCGCACCATTAATAACACTTCAGGAACAAGCGTTACGCATCATAACATTTTCCCATCGATAAGCAGAATCTTCCCCGCTGTTCTATCGGCTCCGTGTTTTGCCCCTTCATCATCTGTATAGATACAGCATTGGCATTTTCTTTTTTAACTTTTTGCACGATCACCTTGCTTTAGATATTCTTCCCCAACGCATCACTTATAATCTGAATTCAACGCGCTTTGCTTCACGCCAGAATCTGTTACTTCCGTGTATACACACTAACTACGGCAGACATACGATTCAATTCTCCGCCATTTCGCTCTGGAATTCACTAACCTCTGATATTATATCTTCTAATTCACTTTGCGTTTTTGAATCCAAATTAAAGACTTTCTTGTTAGGCCCTTCTGTTTGATTGAATTGTAAGTGTAGTATCGTGTGTTGTTGTCGATGCGGTGTTCATATCCCCATTTTTGAATAGATTGGAGTTGTATTTTTTGTTTTTTAGTGTTCCTGCTTCTTAGTGTAATATTTTTTCTTTGGTTTTCTTTCGCATTTGTATTCATCTTCCTCTGTTTTATGCTGAGTGTTTATTTGGTGACATTGTATTCTAGTGTTGCTGGATGATTGCTCTTTTTTTTTACAATTATCATGGGAGGTCCCGCCTGCGGTTCTTACCTTGGGACCTCGCAGTGCATCTGTACGCATTCACGTTTCATGTTCACGCTTTATGAATAAAATTCAATTCAATTAAAAAAAAGCAAATTATATGACAATTAGTCAATAAGACAGCACTAGGATTATGCACCCGAGGTTCTCTGGCCATCCTTATTGACAGAGTGGAAGATGCAGAATTTCTTCATTTATTCTTGACAGCGGTATTTACTATTTACAAGGATAAACTTGAAATTACCAAGAAATATTACATTCAACCATTGTTCACCGGCCAGCACGCAACAATCGTCGAATGGAAATCTCTGTGCTATCGTGTAAAGAAAACATTTCGAAATATTCTTTTCTCCCGTACATGCCACGATCTTATCTCCTGATTTTTTACAATTCCTCGATATTTCATCGTTTCGCAGTGCTGGTTTCAGTTAGGTGCGGTGTATCTTTCTCGCGTAGTGGTCACCTTAGCGAATGTAGTTGTCGATCAGTTTTAGTTCCTCCAATGCGTTGTTTCCCCGAATATACAATTTTTGGCGCTGTCCTTAATCGCATCTTTGGGCCGCAGACACCTGCTCACAGCCTGGCAACGAAGTTCGCAATTATTTGTAAATAAATAAATAAAAAAATAAATAAATAAATAAATAAATAAATAAATAAATAAATAAATAAATAAATAAATAAATAAATAAATAAATAAATAAATAAATAAATAAATAAATAAATAACGGCAACATTTCTAGGAAGTGCTGAGCAACAGAAAAGCAATCAAGCAATCAAGCGAGCAAGGAAATAAAGGAACGCATACAAACGCCTCGCGCTTCGAAGACAAGCACATGCACACACGCTAGCACGTCGCGCTATAGAATGCCTTGTGCTTGCGCATCGAATATTTGTAGTGAGTGTTTGCACACGTAGACAGGTTGACGGACATCCGAAAAATCTACGGAATCTTAGCAATAAGAAGCTCCTCTGTAACATTTATTTTCACTTACTGATTGCCCTTACACGGTGTTACAGAAGTGGGCAAGAACATGATATACTGCACTCACACGCACAAAGGGTACACAAGTGTCAGGGTGCAAAGTCAAAGAAGAAAAAGCAACTCATGTTAGTTTAGAAAGCTTTCCAAGTTTGTACAGAGCTTTCAGTTGGATCTGGTTCCCCAAACACTCTCGGGGCAAATTATTTCCAGTCCACAATAGTGTTCACAAGAAAGAAATACTACTTAAAAACATCAACCCTTGGAGAATAAGGCAAAACATTATGCTAGATTGTGTATGGTAATGGGACATTCGTCAAAAACTTGTAAGGGCGAATCATTCGACAACAATCAACCGAGCCCGAGCTTTTTCCACAGCTGGGAGTTGTCCTGTTGGCAAAACTGTGCTTCTTTAAAGGCTGAAATGTTCAGTTTAAACTCGTAGGTGCCTCTTTGATGATACTATGCTGCAACGCGGAATGAAGGTTAAAAATTAGCGTAGCAAGGTGTTTGTATCCAAATAACAAGGCTCTCAAATAGTTAATTTTTCACAGAGCAGTTTGCCTAAAATATCTGTGTGGGGACGTGATGCAAGGAGAAAGTTTGCAAGGTACGTTCCGAAAGTCTTGCAGTCGCGGTAACATTTCTGTGAGGCTTCCCTTAGGGTTCCCATCAAATACCGATACGTATGATATCACGGATAACCGGCCTCTGGCCACCCTATTTCTTCAACAGGCTGAGACTCATTTTGTAACCAATAAGTGTTTGCTGTCTATACGCCTGGAGCTTCGCGATCGCTGCGCCGCCTGCCGCCGCTTCTCCGCGGAGTTGACGGGATTTGCGCTGCGTGGCTGATAGGGGCTCGAGCAGTGTTTTGGTTATGTTTTGCTTCTTTTCGTCTTTCCGCGCCCTAAAAAAACTTGTTGTGGTGACGTCTATGAGCAGAAAGTACGTTTAGGTCACTTAAAAAGCAGCTGCGTCTTCGTAGAGCACGAGATCGCCTGCAAGAGCTACCCGGGGGCGCGGTTCTGCGCACTTCGTCGCCGCTCTTCCGGGCGTCGGCGACGGTAGCATCATATCACCGCTGTCACTTCCAAATACGTCAAGCACAAATGAATTCTACTGCCGCCTCGTTTAGACCTGATACTGGCGCAGTGGAGGTTGGCTTCATTTTGCAGCGTGGACAACGAATGCGGCTTCGTTTCGAATATATACGTGGCAGAAAAATATGTTTCGGGGATATGATTACCTAATCCCGAACAATACCTTACGCCTTTTATAAGAATATAAACCATGCGAAAATGTTAAGTATATTCCAAGCCTGTGCGTCGTTAAATATTTACCCACACACGCCTTATAGCAAGAACCAAGGCAAGTAATGAAACCACGGAAAAATAAATGCCGTGCAAGTGCGGAAGAAACATAATAGCTCTAACGGAAATAGAAGAAAAAAAAACAGTGCAGCTTCTGACATGCTAAAGACGTTCGTCTAAACTTAAGCCAGGTATACGGTTCACCAGACCAACTATACGCGAAATGCACTGCTATTTCTGGAAACGTATGTGGGGGGTGGGGAGGGGAGGGGGACGCTGTGTACAAACTTGGAGCGGAATCAAGCAATGAACGTTTCAGTAATCACACACACCAATCTCGCGTTCACTCATTTTGTTTTTCGACTTCAACGAACAGCTTATCGTACGGCGGACGCATTTTTGGAAGTATACAGGGTAGGTAGTTCAACAAGCGATGAAAGGGGTTGTTGGAAGAGTGTGGCATGTGATAAGACCCTCTGATTTACGTTTCTGCTTTATTCTACAGGCTCCTTGTGCCATATGACGACATTTCCAAGAAGCATTTAGTCGCAGATGCGGATTATATTTTAAGCCCGTCTCCGCGCTGCTCGCAGAGGATATATGTAGCAGATGAATGTTTGCGGGCGCTCACCTCACTCCCCCAGCCGATGACTGCCCGGTGGGCATATCGCCTGATATCCGTAATCGAATCACGGTGGCTCCTATCCCCAGAAATATGCATCCAGAATACAACGTCGCCCGCCGAGCGACTCGTGCGGCCGCGTTGCACCGGCTACACTCCACTAGCTCCACCACTCGGTACACGGACGCTGCCCGCTACTCTACCCAGCGAGCTTACGCCGTTGCCGTTGTCGACCACCGCTTTCAACAGCTTTCGGCAGCCACTATCCGCACCACCACTGCCACAACGGCCGAAGAAACAGCCATTGCGCTAGCAGCCACTACAGCCAAAGACTACGTCACCGTACTTAGTGACTCGCAAGAGGCGTGCCGCCGATATCTTCGCGGCCGCATTACTCCCACAGCTCTCCGCATCCTTCAGGCTAATTACGCACTACCCGACATCCAACTCATCTTGGCACCCGGCCACGCTGACCTCCCCGGAAACGATGCGGCCCACGCCGCTGCCTGCGAGTTTACACGTCAGGCCGTCTCCGACCGGCAGCCTCCTTGCCCAGATACCCCTCTCAGCCCACCTTATCTCCTCACCCACTACCACCTCAGCCGTCGCAGATATCCTCCCCCTCACCCTCGCCTTAGTCGTCTCGAAGCCACTACCCTCCGAAGGCTACAAAATAACTCTTACCCCCTCCGTACACTGCTCCACAAAATGTACCCTACCCAATACTACACGAGCTGTGCCTACTGCCCATCCCCTGGCACCTTATACCACCTGGTATGGGAATGCCAGCAATCCCCATCTTTATCTCCAATCCCCAACCCTACTTACGAGCAGAGGGTGGACCGGCTGACCAGCTCGGACCTTGCGGCGCAACAAGAAGTAGTCGCTAGAGCCCGGGCAGCCAGGACCAGGACCAGGGCATCCCGGACTAAGGTTGCCCCCCACAGGGCTGGTGCCCCTGCCATCTAGCACAAAATTTTCTCGTTTTTATTAAACGTTTATTTCTCTCTCTCTCTCTCTCTGTCGTGTGCTGATCCCCGAGTATAATCATGCATTGCCCATCGTACTTTGGTTGAATATTCCCGGAATTAACAGAGACTGGCTTGTAAATGGGGGTGATCAATATCAGTGGTATAATATTGGCAAACCTAACAGGCGTGCTGTCAGGTATGAGTGCTCCACTGATTATGTAGGCGCACAAAACTGATTTACATCGTAGTGTATAGCCGTAGCATGAACATCTGAGGAACCGTTGGTTACGGAAACACTGCTAGTAAATTCAGGGCAGTGTAACTACAATCGGCTCCATCATACGCCCGTTCCGCGACGCTGGCCTGTGACACACACCTGGCGCTTATACAGACCGAATATACCACACTAAGATCGCGACAGAAACATTTACACTCTCGTAAACACACCCCATTTGCGAACAGAGTGACTGCTTCACATAATTATTGATTTCGAACTCCCGCAAGCGGTAAATCTCGGTCGTGAACGTGCCGTAAAAGCAGCGGCGAAAGTGGGGAGCGGGACGCGGACTCCCGCGGCTGCGTTCGAAATGGGCCGCAAGGGGGATTTCAGTGGCGCCCCTACAGGCCGCGCTCGAGGCGTATTTGAATTGTCCGTGATCGCACTGCTTCGGTAAATGACAATTAGCAAGTAATGAGCAAATAAGTGCAGTTGTTGCTCTAACTGAACAGCCATCGTAACCTGCTCAAGGGAGCGCCGTTATCTTTCAAGATCAAAAGTACATCGACGCGATGAGGGCATGTCTGAATTCGTTTACTAAATGACTAAGGAACCTAGCACAGATGGCAGATAGCATGCCTTTAGGGACAACATGTCTAGCATGCCTTTAGGGGCAACACGTCTCTCTCCGTCAAAGAACCTTCAGGTTTATTATCGTTTCATCTGAAAACCACGTTCTCTCCCCGTCACAAGTTTCTACAGGCTGCCGTAAAACTAATTCGTTCACCGTTGTTAATGTACACGTGTAATATCTGCGACAATCGAGGAAGAGTCTAGTCGCTAAGGCCTCCTATCAAGGCATCTCGACCGCAGAGTGACGCCGTCCCCGAGGCAGGCGGCGTAGTGGATGATGTGCCCCACCACGTGCTGTTCGAGGACGCCGCGCACCAGGTGGGCCATGGGTCCCATGGCGTACAGGGCCACGTCCTCGCCCGCGTGCACGGCGTACTTGCTCGGAACATTCCGCACCTGGTGGTAGCCGTCGGCCTCTGCGAGACGCCCCCACTGGTTAAAAGGTGGATGTTTTACGCAACTCATGCATGCATGGATCAACAATTTTTCTTCAAACTAACGCACGCATATGGACAATAACCTTTTTTTGGCAATTTGATAAAGAGTGATAGAGGGATGAAACTCAGGATAACGGTCGGGGGCGCCTGATGTTCCAAGGCGGCCGGTATAAACTTTACTAACACGTCAGTTGATACTGGCGAAACAGCCACTTTCATCTGGCTCTGTCCTGCCCTTCCCCATAGCCATTCCGCGTGCTGCCGGCCTGAGTGCTGTCCAAGACGGTTGTATAAAACTTTCGCCGGCCAGCGCTGTTTCACGGAAAGTGTACGAAAGAATTTCCAGGGCTTGTACAGTTTTCGCAATGTGGCGGCCCTGCGTACCCATGCTTTGTGGCCCTAGCAAGCCGAGTTTCTTTTCCGATTCGTAGTGTGGAGCATACCAGCGGACAAGCCTTGTTTACCTCGATGCACGCCCGTCTTCCCGTACGATGGCGCTGTCAACGAGTCACCCTAAACATGTCTCAGGCATCCAATTCTTTTTCATTCTGGTCCCTAGCTCTCCCTGCTAGGCGGTGTCCCCACTGCTCCTAAAGGAAGGCGGCTGACACGACAGGCAGTGTTATGCAGGTGGCGTTTGTTGTTCACGAGTGCGCCGCTGCAACAGTAATGTCACCCCACTGTGATCGGCCATCTTGGTGGAGGAAAAATACTCTACGCTATCGCGATCACTAAGGAAGAGGCGTGTGCTTAACTTCTACACGCACTTCCCTCGGGTGAACATCCTGATGCGACCGTGTAGCCTTCTTTGTTACATTCTGCGCTGTTATTTTCAGCGGTCTAGAGATAAGGGTAGCGGTATGTAGTTGCCCAAATGCGAGTCCAGCGAGGGCAAATAAGCCCTCGGGAAAGAACTGAACCAGGGATGGCAAATGCGATCGGAAGGTGACCACTCCGAGGTTGCAAATATGACGCGACTGCTTCGCTGATATTACAAGAGGTTGGCCAACACCTCAGGAAAAGTATTATCGTACGGTGGAAACATACCAGTGTTGACGTCGAATTTTCGCTCCGATTTGGATGGGCCGGTATTGTACATAAGAGTGGTGTAGGGTAAGCCGTCTATGTTTGACACTCCCGCCCGGCCCAGGATTGGGTGTCCCCGAGGCGGGTAGCCATTCATGGTGAACCCGTGCGAGTGGTCGGCCGTCACAAGGAAGAGGGTTTCCCGGTAGTCGGTGAGCCCCACTGCCGCTTCAACGGCGTCGCTCATGGCAACCGCCTCGCTCAGCGCCATGGCTGCATGGTTCGCGTGGTGCGCCTGGTCAATCAGTCCTCCTGGATGAGGAATGCCGACACACACGGGGTTGAGGGGTGCAAAATTAAAGATGTACCACTAAACGTGAAATCTGTCAAGTTCGGAGCAGCAATTCTCTAAATAGGCTGTGGCCCTTCTCTTAAGTAGTTTCACTATCAGCCTCGCGTTGATACCATTAGTAGTCACGAGAGGACGCCGCAGCCCCCGATGATGGCCATACAGACACTTGATGAAGTTTACATTAATTTGGGGCAATAATGGGTGAATTCATGATTTTTCCGTATTTTTTAATATTGTGTACCTATTTTCTCTCTAGCAATTGCGATAGGGTAAAGCAGCCAATCAGATTGCCACGAGATGCTGATAGGCACGTTCGTTGATGGTGGAGACTAAGTGACGGATGAAAACCACGGGACATGAGGTCTCGAGGTCGGGTCCTCGGGGTTTAGTGCGTTATGCACGCTCGGCGTATCGCAGAACTAGAAAGGATCGACTCAGGAGGGTCTCTCCATGTAGGTTGTCTTAGGCAAGGGTCCGTCTATGACGGGGTTGCCACGTGCACAATGTTGCAGCTGTTAAGGCTCTCACTTTATTTCTTACTTTGCTAACCTTCACTTCATCCTTTGACTATTCTGTAGGTCTTTCTTTTAAACCTAGGTCTTTGAAAATCCTCTAAAAAGGTCGCCGTCATGTTATCAGTACCGCACCAAAAGACACCAGCGCAGACCATCAGAGCAGGATTTCTCTCTCCCTCTCTCACCACCACATCGGTGAGGCATGAAAACAACGAATGAACCTTAATTTACTATCCTCATTGTACCAGAGTGCAAGCATCCCCAGAAAGCACGAACATTGCAGCGCGGTTAAACTTGTCTCTTTTTATGCAGCTACATTCACCCAGATGGCACTTTTATAAAATGTACATAATCAATATATTCACTACAAAACATACAAGCATCATTCTCCCCATCAGAGGAAATACAAGTGCAAAAAAATGACAAAAATGACGAATCTACATGCATTAAGTACAAACCACACAAGCCTGAGTCACGTGAGAAAATTGAAATGAAAAAAATCAATGCCTTCCATTCTGTGAAGGATAACCTTCGAATCTGCATACAGTCCATGGACTGCAGGAAACAAAACACGCTCGTTTGTACTTTGCCACTGAACGTACTTCCTTGCCAATTAGCTGAATGGAACTTGGAAGTTAACGCGCTTTATTCTAGTAGACAAACATGGAGCTGTTTGTTTGCCTCCCGTGTCGTGGGCGTCGCACTGTTAGTGTAACACACAAACCAAATCTGCTCGATCACTGAGGACACCGCGCAGGTCCTATTGGGCCGTTTGTCGCCCACGTTTAAATCTCCCGCAAGCGCACTGGACATGTCATCAGTCATCAGGTGAATTACAGCTATAGCTGCGCGTGCACGCCCACCCTCCCTCCACTTGCAACCCGTGCACGCATAAACCGCCAACCGGTAATTTGCGCGGGCTTGGAAGTGAAATATACCGTGGAATATGTCGCTATGAAAGCTCTTTAAGCTGAACAAGTTATATTGGCCCACGTCGGCGTATCAAGCGGGCAAGTTTCGGTTCATCGAAGGTACTCGACGAGATGGAAGGTGATGCGGAAATGGCGGAGGGAGCGGCTTTCCTTTTTTTCCGCATCCATTCACGCTTCCTGTCCGGCCAACGCCTCTCCAATTCCTCCTTTTTGCCTTTAAGCGAACGACATGCGTCCGTCCCATGGTGAGTTAAAACTAGGAAGGCCTTGAGTTTTATTCTACCGGACCAACATGTGACCACCTGTTTCCTTTTCCCGTCGTAGGAATTTCACTGTATGTGTAGCACACCAACAGAGACCCAAACCACTCGATTATGGAGGGCAGCTGACAGGGCGCATTGAGGCATGAGACTTCCACGTTTAAATTTCCCGCCAGCACAACGGGCCAGTCATCGGTAGCGGCATTAATACCAGAGGTACGTCCACGCTCCCTCCTTCCACCCCGAACCCGTGCACGCATAAACCGGCAACAGGTGATGGCGCATACTCAGGCGCGAAATACACTGGCGAAAATGACGCTCGGAAAGCTTTTCATGTCGGCAATCTGCTCTTCAACCGGAAGTGATTCCCAGCAGCGAGGTGGAATTCGAGGCCGCATTGGCGGCAGTACATGATCGGCGGCGGCTGCTTTGGGGATATTTTACGCCCAGTACGGCTTTTGTGATTCACCGCAATCTTCTAATATCGGCGCTACCGTCGTTATCGCCCGATTGTACATCTTGTGAAAGAGGCGTCGGTGGTGGCGAGGGAATAAGATAAGAAAGAGGGGCCGGCAGCGGCGAGGAGCACCGCAGCAGCTCCCAGTAACGCGTCTTCACCAGAAATAACAGGGGGTTAGACATGTACTGCTTCGCATTAAAACCAGGCACGCAAGGTCGCAAGTAGCAGTATTCAATTTTTGCTGTATATTGGTACATATACAGCAAAAAAAAAAGAAAGAGCGCATCAAATCACCTACAAAAGTGATAACAACAGCGACAGCGGCTGTTCTGCAATCAGCATTACAATAAAAAAACGGCTCCAATCTACATTTGAGGTGCTTGGACAGCAAAGCTGTAAATGACACCCACAACGATTACCCATGCGGCGTCCCTTGAATTCACAGAGATGGCATCCTCTCACTACGACCCCCATCATGCTCTTCGCCTCCCTATCTCACTCCTCTCTTGATGAATTTAACGGAGGTTTAGATTCATTCCCAAATCTGGCAAGGAACCACACATTGAAAACCTCCGTCCCATCTCTTTGACTTCTTGCGTGGGGAAGCTCACGGAACACATTGTCCTCACGAGGTTGCAGAAATACCTAGAAAGCACCGGAAAACTGCCATCAACCATGTTTGGCTTTAGGCCGCATCTTTCAACTCATGATATCCTCTTACAACTGAAAGAAGATATCATGATGCAAGCCAACAGCCACACGCCAAAAGCCATACTGGCCCTCGACCTAAAGGGGGCATTTGATAATGTCACCCACCAGGCTATCTTAGTAAACCTCAATGGTCTAGACTGTGGGAACCGGACTTACAACTATGTCCGAGACTTTCTGTCAGGACGGAAAGCAGTTATCAAGATCGGAGACATTGCGTCGGACCCCATCGACCTCGGTGGGAGGGGTACGCCACAAGGAGCGGTTCTGTCACCCCTACTGTTCAATATCGCCCTTATTGGCCTCCCCGCTAAACTAGGGGTCATACCAGATCTGCACATGGCTTGTACGCCGACGATATAACGGTGTGGACTGGAAAGGGCTCGGTGGGGGAAATGCAGGACCGCTTACAACTTGCCGTCGACGTAGTCAATGAATACGCGAAGAGCTGTGGCCTCTCTTGCTCACCGCAAAAATCAGAGCTCCTCATGGTGCACAGGGGAAGGCGGCAAGCCCCAAGCATCGAGATCATCTTGGATGGCCATACCATCAGTCCTTCCCGTCAGATCAAGATCTTGGGAATGTTCTTCCAGGCGGACAGCAGGAACACAGTTCTTACCAGCCGGCTCAAGCGCACTACCGAACAAGTGACAGATATGCTCCGAAGAATAACGACAAAGTCTACGGGCATGAAAGAGGCGGACACACTTCGGCTCGTTGAGGCCTTTGTGATTTCCCGACTGGCTTACACCCTTCCATATGCCATACTCAATAAGACTGAAACAGCTAAATTGGACGCATTAATCAGAAAGGCATATAAGCAGGCTCTGGGCCTCCCAGTAAGCACCTCGAATGAAAAACTTTTAAAACTGGGTATTCACAACACAGTGGCTGAAATCATCGAGGCTCATCTATCAAACCAGCGACAAAGATTGGGGTCAAGTATTACTGGGAGAAGCCTCCTAGGCAGACTAGGAATGACGTCCCCTGAAGAGGTACAGTATCGGGATATGCCAATCGAACTGCGAGAGAAGATTGCAGTAGCGCCAATACCGCGCAACATGCATCCAGTACATCATGCAGGCAGAAGAGAGGCAAGATCTCGTGCAATCGGAAGGGTCAATGACAACAGGGCCAGCACGGTCTATACTGATGTGGCTGACTACGCCAGAAGGGGATCGATGACTGCTGTTGTGACAACCGCAACGTCGCATATTACCAGCATTACCCTACGCTGCACGACCACTGACCAAGCAGAAGAGGCTGCCATTGCCTTGGCCATCTCTCAGACCACCTCAGATACAGTTGTCACAGACTCCCAACAGGCATGCCGAAATTACCTGCATGGAAGAATATCCAAATGTGCCTTAAATATTCTTCTTCAACGTCCGCTTCACCGACGAGTCAAAATACTCTGGACTCCAGCCCATTCGATCCTCCAGGGCAACAACACCGCCCATAATACTGCCCGAGAGCTATCCCGCCGGGCACCACGAGGGATAGAGGCTGCGAGCCCATTGCTCACCTACCACGAGATCAGCCAACATTACAGGCTCGAGCGCAGGATTTACCCCCTGGCCCACGAATCCCTAACGAAAGCCCAGGAAAGAATACTTAGGCTGCTTCCGACGAATACGTTTCCCCACTTGACGAAATTGCGCCTAATGTACCCGACCCAGTACTCCTCTCTGTGTCAGTTTTGTGGCGAACCTGGCACGCTCTACCATAAGGTGTGGGGTTGTCAGAAAAACCCCAAGTTGGACAGAATTCCTCGCCCGTCTTATGAGCAGTGGGAGAGCGTGTTGTCCAGTTCCAGTACGGAAGACCAGCTTCGGTTGGTTGAAAGGGCTGTCGCAGCTGGCACCACGAATGGGGTCCTAAAATGAGGACACCACTCCACATTTCTTTTCTCTTTTTTTGCTAATAAAGAAGTTTATTCTCTCTCTCTTGTCCAATGCAATTCAAATTTGCCGCCTTCGCAAGGCCCGTGCGCCCTTTGGCTGAACAACGTGAGCGGGAGTTCTCTTCTTTTTTGCTTGCTATTAAGTCGCATGGGCCGGCAAATAACTGCGGAGTTTGGAACGCGCCGTTTTTGGCGGCCCCTTTTAGCGTTTTTCGAAGGGTGAGGTGGAAGGCGACACTGCGTTGTTGGCGTGATCTCTCTCCTGATTACCCATCCCTCATGCTTCAGGCACCGCCGCGAAAGAGCGCCCTTCCTCACCCCAGTCGCTGAATCTAAACAACCGTCTGTCTCCTCCTTCTACACGTCTGGGCGTAACTTATTCGGCAAGATGACGGGAGCTCGCTTTTTGTCTCTACGTGGACCCAGGCTCGATCACTGGCGCTGCCAGCAGTTATTTGTGCAGCCAGGGTGGAGCCAGTAGCCATTAGTAGCCTGGTATGTATGTTTGTGTAGCCAGTAGAAGCCTTGGAGTTTTATTCTGACGTGGACACGAAAATTTCTTGGCTGAGTAGAGGTATACTGCTTTGCAGTTAAATAGGAATAAGTCTCCAGCGACGCCGCTGTGATAGCCAAAGCGAGCGGACGCGCTCACATCGCTTCCGTCATTGATTGGTAATTTTGCAATGCTATTTTTCTTCATCTGGATATTTTCGATGAGTCGAGAGGCCCCGACGAATACTAAAAGTTCCCAAAGGTACGTTTCCTTCACCGAATTATCGGACATTTTCTACCACCGCCGTGCGAGGGGCCGCTAAGCCTAGGTGTGTTCCACGAGCGCTAGGCCTCGACGCTGTCGCACCTGCCGCGGCTCGCCGTCTCGGCGGCCGCCGCTCCGCGCCGAGATGGTGGAGACGTCCGCTCGGGTAGCGATCTCCGACTCCCAAATGTGCGCGCAAGTTGAAGGCGTTGACATTTGCCCCGAGGAATTCCGCAGCGGCGCCGTATGAACGCTGGCGGGAGAACTCGTGGGAGAACCAACGAGACCTCGTCGCGAAGCTCACCGGCACCGACAACCAAGTCAGCAAGAAAGCGAAATGCAACAAAAACGTTCGAGCCTTGTTCATCAAGGCAGCGAGAATACTAACCATGTCACGGGAGAAAAGCAAGATCAAGATGAGTGTCATGATTACGGGGCAATCCCCCATTGGGAATAAAGAAGAGGAGGCATAGTGGAGCCAGAGGACGACGAAGATGAAGACGAAGAGAATTCAAATTTCCCGCGAAGATGGCGAACTAATGACGAGGTGACGCGATGGAGGGACGTGGAGAAATAACCAGTGGGGTGGTGACCCGTGCGGCGGACACGGGCACAGCGAATGCAAGAGTGTCGCGACGGCCGGGCAAACGCTATTTAATCCCGGGGCACAGGCCGAGAGAGAGGGGGAGAGAGATCAGAAGAACGCCACAGCAGGAAGGTCAGGTGGCACGAGTCCGAGGAACAAGCCGGGGGTACGAGGCCACGCCATCGACCAGAGCCACGTCAGCCTTGGCCGGAGTGGACCGACGTGGCATCGGCTCCTACTTCCGCGTCGTACCACCAACCTGTGCTTTGGTGGCCCCAGCGGCGACGGCCGGGCGCCTGCGTACAGCGAGCACGCACCGTCAACTAACGCCTTGGCGGTCCCCACGCCGCGACGTTCCTGGAGCTCCCCGGTGCTACCGGCTACCACGGCGACGGCCCCGAGGCCAGGGGTTGCTTCCTGCTACGAGGGCTACCCCGAGGAGTAGCTGAAAAGCGGTCCACCGTGTGACTACCACGCCCAACTACGTCGGTACCACCACCACCGGCACCGCGGCAGCGGACAACTGCGACTACCAGCGTGTCACGGCCACGCTACGGGTACGACACGTCAGCGCCGGAGGCAGCGGTAGGCCCGTCCGCTAGCGACTTGGTATTACATGGCCATTGTTGTTAGGATTGGTAACATGAATGTGGTATAGACATGAACCAGGACGGGTTGCGTTGTTAGGAACTTCATTGTAGTGACTTTTTGTTCGGTTTGTTGGCTTTTCTGGGTTATTGTTAGGGATTAGTATTTAGGAATTCCTTTGGCTGAGTTATTTGTTTGCTTTGTTGTTTATTTTGCTTACGGGTTGGAGTTGTGCATAATAAATGTGTGCTGTGGTAAACGTGCCAACGATTCTCCCATGTCCATTCTTCTGAGCTGGTCGAAACGTGCCACAAGACGTGACAATCAGACCGCGAGGGGGACTCGACACCACCAAGATCACCAAGACACCACCAAGATTACGGCCGAAAGAGCGCATCAGATACCTTCTGCCCAAACGCTCAACAAAATATAATGGTAGGCAACACGCCCAAGAAAGAAAATGCCGTCCGCTAGGCAAGACGTGAACCCATTTACAGTCAATACAACAACTTGTGCCATGGTGCCATGCGACACTGTGAAAGCCACCATCCGAGGAATGTCTGTCGATACGCGCGCCGAAAAACTCGACAGCAACATCGTTAACGACAGAAAACCACTCGCCGTAGGCGCTAAACGAATCGGCAACACCACCACGATCATCGTAGCCTTCAGATGACCCAAGGTACCGAACTTTGTCCGATACCGTGTCACGCTCATACAGCACCACCTGTACAGAAAGCAAATTGACGTCTGCCACCAATGCGATAGGGTCGGGCATCCAAAGGACGGTGTCCGACGCCAACCGAAAGAATCTATAGGGGCTGCGCCCCAGCAAACCCCATAGAAAATTACAACTGCACTCCAACTGCAAGCCCTGCGCTGGCTAACCAACACGATCTGAAGGACCTGCGGCCGGGCAAACCACATAGAAGACCACAACTTCACCCCCAAATGGCAACTTTGCGGCGGTGCTCACCCCACCGCCACGAGAGATTGTTAAGCCAAATTCAAGGAACCCTACGTCGCCCGCAAGCGGCAATGCGAGCGCCGAAAACTCAGCAAACAGCTGCCGTCGGAGAGCGAGTTCCGGCCACTAGACCAGCCAGCTGCGCATAAGTCAAAAACGCCATCGAGAACGCGAGCAGTTGAGCCAGATAGAGATGCGCGAAAAGCGGGAACCCATAGATCACCGTCGCGTGAGAGGGTAAGTTGGGCCGACACTGCACGACATATCCCGAAGACCAGTTCGAGGGACAACGCCAAGAAAGAAGACAAAGCTTCAACCAAGCAATGAGAGATCAAGAGGCCCTAAGACAGAAGAAAGCGGCCCTGAGAGCCATTATCAACAACCTGACCGAGGAAATCCAGGAGATCCGGAACTCTCTCCGCAACAACGATCAGCCAAGATCGAGCCCGAGGGGCAACAACAAGGAAGGACGAAGAAACTACGGCTGCCGAAGGCAAGTAACCGGCACTCAAAAAGAGGGCTGTTGAATTGCGCAAGACCAAGAGCAACGTGAGCGGCTGCAGCACTGGCTGTAGCAACAACGTCGAGGCCAAACCCAACAGCGTGAAGGGTGTGAAAAATTAGATGAAGGACGTCATTGACGGCTTTCTAATGGGGAACGTCACCAGAATCAACAATCTGGAAAGAAGCGTGCAAGCAATACTAAGCCAACCAACGTTCGCACTCCTACAGCAGCCAGTCAACCAAATGCTGCAGCCTGGAGAATTTCGACTGGGACAATCATGGCCACCAACTCCAAAGGCAGAACAGTGTGACAGTGGAACTTCCGTGGCTTCGTCAAGAAGGGGGCGGTGGTGCAGTAACACATTGTGTCCACTGCGCGCAAGCTCGACGTGCTTCTACTGCAATAAACGCTAAAGGACAAGCTGTCCCTTCCGGCTACAGGGTGCACGCGGGCCCGCCCTCTGGCAGAGGCCTGTGTACCCTGGTCAGGAGGGGCTCACCTTCGTTGAACACCGGCTAAGAAACGTCAGGATCCAACACATGCTCAGGAAGCTCATACCGAACAAGCAAACAAGAAACAGCATCTTCATTATGAACATCAAACATAGCGCACGACGACCACAGCCAAAAGGAAAAGGACACGAAGCGGATGATGCGCACCATCCGTTTCTTGTGTCCTTTTTTTAGATGCGACTGCATCTCATTCACTCGCCTTGTCCCTGCATCCGGCTTCGGCGTTGTTGTCGGCGTCCGCCCCTCCCCCATTCTCCTCGACGCGTGAGCTGCGCTCTCCGCCGCTCACCCCCTCTCCTCTCCGATAGCGACCACTCTCTCGCGAGGGGCATTGGATTGGATTCGAATGGATTGGCTTGGCTTGGATTAGATTGGATTGGATTTGGATTGGATTGGATTAAAGTGGATTGTGTTGGATTGTGTTGCGTCATAGCCGCGGCAGACGCACTGGCGCCGGCGCGTCCCATCACCGTTATGCGCGCTATAAAACGCGGTGCCTGCGCCGCTCCGCTCCATCGTTCCAGCGCCGTTCCTCCGCTGTTAACGCTGCAACGTGATCCCCCTATGCGTCGTATCTACACAGGGGTTCCCGCAAGGGGAGGTGGGAGATTTTTACTTTTTGCTGTGATCGTCATGTAAAGTTCAGCGCTATATGTTCTATGATGTCTAGATACTAACTAGACCAACACCAAGCTTTATTAAAGCTAATTTCATTTTGAACATCTACAGCAACCCATCGCAGCGACTGCAGAAGTTCAAATCTATTCTTCACAAGGCGACGGCCGGCCAGAGCAGGCTGATTGCGTGCGGTGACTTTAACGCGATGGATGTGGCGTGGGGCTACTCCAAGAGCAATTCGAAAGGCTGAAACCTACCCCAAGACGCTGCGGAACTCGGCTATGCTCTCATAATCGATCCGGCTCGAGCTGGCAACTCTGGGTCCCGAAATACCACCTCCGACCTCCTGTTCGTCAAGAATAACGAACCGATCACGATCACGTTGAGGAATCCAGTGGTGGACCTCGGCAGCCACGTGATCATGGAAATCGTCATACGGGAGCAGTACAGTAATAACATCAGGAAACATACGTGGATCGATTGGACCGCTTTCAGAGACACTAGAAATCAGGACGAGAAATTATAACAGTAATAAATTTTGTAACACCGAACAGAAAACTGTACAAAGTCACAGGCCTGCCAAAGCCACAGTAGGCTTAAAGGGTAGTGCGTGCCAGGCAGCAGAAATCCGTGCACATGACCGAACACGAAACATTAACAGAATCGTCTATTCAAGATGGTACAATATAACCGCCTGTGAGAAAAGCAACAGAGGGAATTTTGAAACCATTGCAGGATAAAATCTGTCACAAAATGACGGGAAACATAGCAAACAAGCCAAGAGGGGGGGGTGGCATCAGGGGTAAGCAGGGCCAGGCAACGTCAGACCAAAATGCCCCCCAATTTAAAATGACTGTTCACTTCAAATGCACTGGGTGGCAATTTATTGAAGGGTGACGGAACATAGTAGCGCCGCATTCATTGACCATACCTGGTAAAACACCGTGGTATTTCATATAGATCTCTTGGTCTAAGGCTACGCATAGAGAAGTATTTTCTTTGTCGTTACTCATCGAAAAATGCTTTAACACGATTGTTTTTATTAACAGCATAGTAAAATTGGTGAATTGTAACGTTGTGAAAATATTTGCACTTCAGGGAAGGCATATATTATAGGCTGCATTTTTCCGCAGAGAGCTTACAATGAAATTAAGCCTCTGCTGCCATCGAGCTTCGGAGTGGCCATACACTGTAATGCCGTAACGAAAGAACCTGTAGCCCAACGCATGAAAAATAATCCTCCGCACTATGAAGGCATAAAATAACGCAAGTTGTACCTAATGCACGAAAGCGCGAGCAGATTTTTACAGGCGCATGCTACATCATTCCACGTCAGTCATTAGATTATTTGGAGATATTTTACAGACGAAGCATACTTCGCTGTTTTGCACGTACAAGAAGAACATGAAGACGTTTGAAAAATAACAGGTAACCATGCACTACACGTTTTATGGATTGTGGAACCACACAAGTTGCGTTTTACAGTATTAACCATCATTAAATTACCAACAAACCAGTCCAGTGCATGAGTTGCAGCAGTCTGCGACAATTCAATGGCTTGATGAACGTGTGATGAGGAGGAACAAAGCACAAAAATGGACCACATCGAAATGTGGACCAACAAGGTCCTACAAGCCGTTCGAAACTCAACCAAGAGCATAGAAACCGACCTTGAAAGGAACAGGATGGACAGCTGGCTGGGCAACCTCATCGAAGCCATGCTGTCCATTTTCAACAGGGGGAAAAACGGCGCCTCCATCGTAGGCTACGAAAAAAGTCGCAGAACTAAAGAGTAATAGAGTAATGGAGGAACACTGTCCCACGCTATGCGCGCAGCCTGGGAAGGAGATATGCAACGCCGCCGATGGCCAGATGCACAACAGGAAAACATGAAACTTGCTTAAGCATCTGCTCGACGAAGGTAAGACAAAGTCGCACCAGAGGGACCGACTGGCGAAACTCATCCATTTGGAAGTAAAAAAACCAAGGAGACGACAAGGTTACTAACCGCATCAGCAAGAGATACCTGCCGACTACATCAACAGAGCACCATGGGCAGTACGAGAAGCTCAACCTCAACAGCAGTTCGGTGGCCGGACCGAACCACATCAACAAGAAGGCGCTCAAGTACCTCGACGACAACTCCTCCGAAAGCCTCACGGGTTACAACAGATGCTGGAAAACGGGAACACTGCTGCAGCAGTGGAAGAAAGGTAAGACCATCCTCACCCCCCAGCCGGGCATCAACCGGCGCGGACAACCTCCGGCCCTTATCGTTCACGTGTTATGTGTGAAAGGTGCTGGACCACATATTTAGAAAGCGGAGGCAGGACTCGCTGGAGAGGGAAGGACTGTACCCCGCCACGATGATCGGCTTCAGACAGTGCCTAAGCACACAAGACGCGATGCTGCAGCTTCAAAACGAGGTCGTGGATGACTCTTGCATCTCGCCAGACAACAAGGCTATCCTGGGACTCGACCTGCGGAGTGCCTTTGATAACGCGAAGCACTCGGCAATCCTGTCCCAAGTCTCCAAGCTTAACATGGGTCAAAGTAGTTACAGGTACATCATACAGGACTGCCAAGCTTGGAGCTGGCGACACACACCTGCAAGACAAGAAACTCTGGAGCAGGGGCATACTGTTTAATTTTTTAATGATAGGAGTGGTCGATAGTAGTGCGAATGGGGGGGCCCGGTACACCATCTGGCCGACGACATAACGATATGGACAACCAGCGGCAGCGACTCCCAACTCGAGGCCATGCTGCAGGAGGCCGTCAGTGCCATCGAAGGCGACCTCGACGGCTCCGACCTCGTCTGCTCGGAAAGCATGTCGGAGCTCCTGATAACACCACCACGAAGAGGCAACAACAAAAAGATCAAGATCATAGCGCGGTCCAGGCAGGCAATCCCCGACTTCGGCAAGATGATAGTCCCGGACATGGTCATCGAGAAGCACAGAAGAAACGGTGAGACCGTCGCCCGTCTCACCGCCAAGGCGGCCTGACGGGGATGCGTCTCGTCAGAAGAGTCACGTCCCGCAAAGCCGGTACGCAGGACAGCCTGATCAGGCTCTTCCAGTCCTTCGTCGTCAGCCACACAGCGTCCGTAGCGGCCCACCACAACTGGCTCCAACACGAACTGAACAAGACCAACGCCATAATACTAAAAGCATTCAAGTGGGCGCTGGGCCTGTTCTAGTCCACGAGCGCGCCCCGCCTCTTGAAGATGGAGCACACAATACGCTCGAAGAGATCGCGGAGGCGCAACAAGCGGCTCAGTTCGAGCGCCTGTCTATAACCAAGGCCGGAAGGAAGATACTCGAAGACCTGCGTCTCGGACGTCTGGACGAGGAGAACGCCAAACTCTCCATCCGCGAACCGATCCGGAGGAAGATTAGAGTGGACCCCTGGCCATAGAACATGAACCAGGAATAAAAGGCTACAAGCGATGCAAGGGCTGACGCCCTCATCGACCAACACGGCAATGACGGACACGTGCGGAACGTGGGCGGTGCCGAATATTATCGAGAGGCTTTCGCCGCTGCTGTCATCGGAGCGCCCACGGGTGCCGTGCTGACGGCGGCGAGCGTGAAATGCACTAAGTCGGAATACACGGAGGAGGTCGCCGCCGCACTGGCAATCGCCGACGCCTACTTCCGCACGGTGCTGTGCGTTTCGAGAACGGCGGTGCGCAACTACGCCAAGGGACGTATCTGTGAAGAGGCCGCGCGCGAGCTGCGCAGAGTCGAACTGCAAGAAAATAGAGTGAGGACCAAGTGGTTCCGGGTGCATGCGGGTGAGTGCGCGTCGGCGAGAAACGCGAACCAAAACGAGACGGCACACGCGGCGGCGCGAGCTCTAACCAACCGCACTCGCGCCGCCGACCGCACCACGTGGTTCGGAATCAAAGACCGCATTACGGACTACGGTGAGATCACGAATGCCTACCCCCTGGTTCGCAGAGCTTTCCCACCCCCGCACCTGGCGCTGAGCCATGCGGAGGCCGTACTTCTATGACAGCTATGACCGGGTGGCTACCTATCGCGGAGGAGATGCATTGAATGTACCCAGAAGCGTCCCCGACCGACAGGTGCAAGGTGTGCCGTAGGGAGATGGCCGACCAGTGCCACATCGTGTGGGACTGCTCCAAACAACCGGAGGAAGCGGCATCGACAACCATCCCGCCACGGCTGGAAGAAGCCGCAAAGAGCTACGACCGCGAACATCAACTCTGGGCCGTCCAGCAGGTCTACAGGGCGCACGAAAGGCACGAGACTCGCGGGCAGGCAATGGTGAACGGATGGCTTGGACTGAGTGACAGCTAACCCCTAGGGCGACGCCGGGCTCGCGTTACGGCGCGAAAAAAAAAAACCGAACTGCAGGCGCAAATAAAGTTTACTCAAGTCCAATCCAATCACGGCAGTCAAGCAAAACGTCGTTCGTTGTAATCAACAAGAAGGCGTTAGAAGCTGTGTCAAGTGTGTCACTACATGCAGAAACTACGTGGTTGGTCATCGTGTCTCAACCACTAATTGTGCACAGAGAAAAGGTGGATTTAAAGAACGAACATTTGCTTTTCATTACCTATATCTTATGGCTGTTGTCTCCCCGTTTTACAGGGGGTTCAGATAATTGTGGCGATTAAATTTGCTTTATATATGCTTGATTCGTTTCTAAATTGTACCAAATAGTCCCCCGACACTACCTTTTCTACGCAGAAGACGCTGATACGCACCTTGCTTACACCATCCCATGCAGCTGCGTATTCCACTATGGGCCGCACATTAGTGTTTTACAAAGTCTCGTTAACGTCCTGCTGCTGTTACTTGAAATTTCTTGAGCCAAGGTTTACTTCAGGCACAATAAACTTTTCTCCAATCCGACAATTCGCCAAGGAGTTATTCTCATGGCCAGCTTTTATTGCTACGGTCTGACCGTATTTGTTCCAGGCGAGAGTAAAGGAGAATATAATGCCCGCGTATTTAATATTTGATGCAAGCAATATAGCCTCAATATTTGACCGATTGTGGTTGAAATGAATGCCGTTGCACCTTCGAACGCTAAGTTTCATATCCCATTGATCGCACAGAAAGCAATGTGATTGAAGTCTACTGCAATCTAGCAGCGTAGCTTCAATCGTTAAAATTAGAATAGAATACATCATCATCGGCATACACCGGTAATTTATACAAACTGTTGGGACAGATGGGATAATTAATACAAGCATGTGGAGCGCTAGATGAAAAATTGGCCGCGTATCTACTCCTTTCGTTGCAAATGTCGTCAAAAGACGATAGTCTTTATCGACTTTTGGGAAGTAAATGCCTCCCTTCGCTTTCCCGCTTACCTCTCATGTTGTTTTTGTTGCGTCGCGCTCCTCCCAAGGTAAAGACGCCAAAGGTTTGCTTAAAGCATTTCAAATGTCCCGCGTTCCACTGCTCCAAACCGGGTGTCTCGATGCCAACGCTGCCGAACGCGAAGACGCGTGTGAATCGAGGCGCCCTACTTCAACGTTTATAGAACTGCGTTTCCCTAGTCCACGCGCGTTCCAAGCACAACGTGGAACCTAGCTAGTAGAACCTTTCGTAACTCTTGCCACTTGATTTCTTCAAATGCCGCCGGAAGCTATACGGCGCGGGCGACAGCATGCGACGGCGGAGTGATATTTTTTTTTCAGTTGATGAAGTATTTAATCTCGCCAAAATCAAACATGTACGGTTTTTTATAAGGGAACGCTGCAAATATTACTTCTGTATTAATTTGTTGTCTTATATATGCGTAATGTCTTGTTGTTCTTCAACAATATTGACAAGTATGAACACTACATCGGACTTAGACGGGCACATTTAGCTGTGACTATATAACACTATTGCGCAGGCATTGTTTTATTTTGGCCTGGTGCCTGAATCGAGTCACAGACAGACGAAGAGACGGAGAGACAGACAGACAGACAGACAGACAGACAGACAGACAGACAGACATACAGACAGAGCAAAATTTCTGGGTTTAAGTAGCCCAAGAAAGACTATCGTCTTTAAAAGCAGCTTCCTCGTCTGCACTGGACGATCTCATAACGGCCCGTCACAGAGCACGGACGTACACAGAAACAGTGGAACGACAACAAACTATGAAGAAGGAGTCGAGAGTTTGATTTCGGAAATCTCGATAACCTGGAACAGCAGACGACGGACGATCAAAAAGCGGACGAAGAAAAAAATGTTTATTTGTATTGCTAACGGTAACCATACAGTTTCTCAATTTTATCTGGAGTAGAAATTGTCGCTGCTATCACACGCCGCCTTGGGAATCCTGGGTAGTGTGAGGATAGGATTGGCAGCTAGTGGCTAGTGCAAAATGCTACGTTGCCTTGCGCGCTCTGAAGTGTTTGTGAGCTTTGTTTTCGGCATGCTTTTCCGTTAACGGCGTGCCACTACTAGAATTCATTGGGTATCACAGATATGATTTAATGGCTATCACAGAACAGCTTGATTAGCACTTAAAGCATCATCTCGCCTTCGCGGGGAGATTCTTAAGCTGAAGGGGTAACCCCATGCAGCGACGCGAAAATGGTAACTGAACGAGTACAACCAACACAGAGTGTGGGTGACTGCAGTGACAAGAGAGAGAGAAAGAGAGAGAGAGAGAGAGTAACTTGTATTGAAGCACAATGCGACTCCGTGTGGAGGCAGACCAGTGGGGAGACTCCTTATTCCATGAGTCTTTGGCTCTGGCTGGCATGCCGGGCCCGTCTAACCATTGCTGGTAACCGGGTTACGAGCTGGACAGCTGCGCCGCCCACTTTTAAGGGGAGGGTTGGGGATTCAGAGGGACGTCGGGTGTGTGGGAGCATTTCTATACGATGTGATAAACAGTACCCCTTTCAGGGTAAAACTTGCACTGCGGTGAGTGATAGGTGGGGAAGATAAAATGCCAAAGGGTATTGTGAAGGAAGGTCCTGATTTGAAGTTAACGGAGAGGGATTTTATCGGCTTTTGTTACAGAGGGTTGAGGTTGGGGGAAAGTGTGGCGAGACAGCTTGTAGTCTGTGAGAATGTCGTTGTAGGTATGTAAGTGGGCATCCAGGGTGGGAGAAAGGAGGGAATGGCCAGGTGTACCACTTCTCGGGCCGCGTCGTGCGCCGCTTCAGTGCCGGCCAACCCACAATGTCCAGGGGTCAGTACGAGGAAGTAGACCTTTTCGAAGATGCCGGCTGGCTTCCTGCGAGTCCGTGATTACTGTCTCGTAGGCCCGACGAGTAGAGGTAAGAGAGATCGCAACGGCTATCTATTAGGCTTCAGTTTGCATTGAAGCCCGCGTGGAGGCAGGGGCAATGGTACGTTTTTGGCTGTATACAGTCGTGAAAGCGTGAGTCGATCGGTTGGGGTATGGGGATGCATCAACGTAAAGCGTGTCCAGAAGATGCTGGTAGTGGGTGCGGATGTAGTTCGTTCGGGCGGTGCGACGACCATCATTGATGCCTGCGTGCATGTTTCGGGGTCCCGGGGTGACATTAATGGGAGCGTGCAGTAGCGGAGGGAAGCTTGCCAGGCGGTGAGGCTGTGACGGGGTAGGATAGCCCAGGCTAGCTAAAGTACTACAGCCGTTGGGCGTAAACTTGAGGCGCTGAAATTGCGAAGTTCGTTTAGCGTCACAGAGCTCCGTCCAGGCATTGTGTATGTCCAAGCATAAGAACACGTCAGCAGAGGCGTGAGTGGGGAGGCCGAGTGCAGTTTTCTGCGCTTGCATATTTAAAATGTCCACTTTCTTATGTTCGCCTGGTTTGAGGCACAGGTAAGGAGCTCCGTAGTGAGGCGACTGATGAGGAGACTTTCAACCAGACGGGAAGTATCAGCTTCTTTAAGACGAGAACGTTATTGGGTGATTCGCTAACTAGTTGTGCCAATTGAGTAATTGTGCGTTCAAGTCCCAGTATGTTGCGCGAGCCCGAGCCGTCTCGTGGGATTGTGAGTCCGAGTACCCTGAGATGGTTAACTAGAGGAACGGGGAGAGCCTGCATAGTAAGAACTGGGCCCGGCGTCGGCGCCGTGTGGTTTCCTCGAGTTCTCTGCTGAAGGGTTACGAGTGAGAATTTTTCCCGGAAGCAGGGCAGACCACACTTACAGAGATCCGTGTTAGTTATGTCCACGAGCGAAAAAGTTAATGCACTGCCGCCAATTCCCTCCGTCTTGGTCGCTCGTCGCTACCGCTCGCTTGTGGGCAGGAGGAAGGCGAGCGATGGCGACGGCCCTAGCGACCTGTGTGTAAATGTTTTGCTTGTCGTCCACACCATCCGTTTGGAGTACCCATTGAGTTACGATTTTTGGCCTGGCTCGTCGGCATCGCTTGCTTGTGGTTAACCCTTGAAGAAAGCACTGGCTCAGACAGGAGCAATGAGGCAACATACATACCCGCCGCGGTGGCTCAGTGGCTAAGGCGTTGTGCTGCTAAGCACCAGGACGCGGGTTCAATTCCCGGTCGCGGCGGCTGCTTTTCTGACGGAGGCGAAAAGCAAAAACGCCCGTGTGTACGAGATTTCGGCGCACGTTAAAGATCCCCAGGGGTCAAAAGTAATCCGGAGCCCTCCACTACGGCGCGCCTCATCGCCTGCGTTGCGTCATTGCGTTAAACACTACAATAAAATCAATGAATCGAGGCAAAATACATGGCAACTCGAAACACCGGGCGTTATTTGCCATTTAAGGCATTGCAATTTCATAAGGCTTCGCGCGTATGCTTGAAAACAAAAAAATACAACGCGAAGACATCATCCTTGCATTTCTAGGTGTTGCATCTGCTTCGCCTTCCAAAACGCCTAGCACACGATAATATTACAGTATTGAGAGGAACCGAGAACACATTTTAAGGCAACCTAATCATCATTTATTTTCATCTAAATATTGCCAGAAAACATAAAAAACAGCATCCAGTGTGGAGTATGTAGTAATTTATAAATATATCGGGGATGCCCTGCTGTATAAGGCGGCATGAGCCAAATGCGATACGTCTGCTTTCTTTCTCACCATAAATTGAGTTCTCAGCCTAAGCACTCTAAACAGTGTTTTATACAAAGTGAAAATTATTAAAGTCGCCACTTTTGGCAGCGATTTTTCAAACAAAAGCTCAATTCGCCTAGCCACAAAGCCGTTGCTGACCATGCCACACCTCACGTCCGGCCGAACTACACACTATGGTGACACCCATGGAGACATGGAGCGCTTTCGCAGAATCGCGTTGACACTAGCGCCAGGTTCCACTCTAGATAAGCTAGCAAGAAACTCTGTCCCGATGACCCGTGGAAATAATTCTGATTCGTATGAATTCTTATGAAAATATTTCGGGCATCATAAACAATCGACGAAAGAGTTTTCTGATCTTCTGCCGCCACAAAACGGCCATAGCACGTTTCGTTCTGCATACGTCAGGTGGCGCTGCCGTTTCAAGTTCAGCATGTACGTTCAAATTGGTTGCCGTTTTACCATAAGCAGAAGTCGTTTTTATTATTACGGGCGAAGCACCTCTTGCTCGGGCCCTGTCCCGTCCCTCGTTGCTGCCAAGCACGGCGGAATGATGATGATTGTGGTAGGATCCCCTAGGGATTGGGCAACCAAAGATTGGCCGAACAAGGAGGAGAGGAAGAAGAGGTTGTCGTTCGTCGCCTGCGAGCTGAAGAAACGTACCGGGGGTACGCGACACAAGACGCTCTGCAGAAGGCGACGGCCAAGGTGGCTAAAATATCACACACCGAATTCGCCAACTTACACATGGAGATTCTCATCGTCTCCAACAAGCCCTACATAATCACCACAAACATCGACGTCGTCGACGGGCTTGTCAACGGAGCGGTGGAAAGCTTGACGTGTCGGGTCTTTATATGTGTGGGCGAATGTTTCACAATTTTAGCGATAAGCATTTTAGCTTCGCCCCTCTCATCATCATTCAGTTCGTGGAGATGGCGGGATTTTTTTTTCTGCTGAATCAGCCTGGAAGTGCCGTCTTTGTTGTTGGTTTTAATAGACCACAAAATACTAACTCCGTGTAAAGCGTGGGCGCGAAAGAAGCAGCGTTTTGAATAAGAAATGTTTTAAAATACGCTCATTTACCAATGTAGCAGCCTGTATTTACCACACGTTCACTGATAGGCCAGTAGTTGGATACTTCGCGGCTGTGTCTATCTGATAAATCAAACCACGCCGCAAACATTCCAAGTATAACGGCAACCAACGCGGAAACAAATAATCTGCGTATAGGCACCCTGCCCCAGACAAAGGCTGCTGGGGGAGGAGCACTTTTATTAATAAAGCTGCGTGTTGCGCAGGCTAGGGCATTGACAAAGGGGTGATGATTTCTCTACCAGTTATCACCCAATGCCTGTAGCGTGCCGTGTCAACGGTCTACAGGGTTGACACTGAGACAAGACACAAAGAAAGACCGCCGTGGTGAATGCATCGATTCCTCCTTGAGTTTTTCATTACCTGCAACTTGATTGGTCGGCTACAGTATTAGCCACTGATGTATTGTCACTTGTGCCACTTAAACTGTTTGTCCATGTTGGCCTTTGTGGTGACATTATTAAGACCCTCTGTGTGTGGGCGCCCGTGGCTTCACTCGTGACAGTCATGGCTGCGACTATCCGGGTCAAGGCGACGACGCTTACGTAAATTGAAAGTTACGAGATGAGGTTGTGATGTGAATGGTATCTTTCACAACAGAAATGACGCCTTGAACCAGCACGATATGGAACATGGCACTGATGCTTGTGGGGCGAGCCTCAGCGCAACCTGCCTATAGAACCAGAAAAATTTACACACCTCTGATGCGCAGCTTTTTAAAACTACAAAATGTATCGCGTTAGGACAGGACACAGAATAAGGTTTCAGTTTTCCTAGAACTTTCGGTACTCAAGCATGTCCTATATGTGTTGGAACTTTATAAGAAGTGACACCAAATGGTGGTGTTGGGCCTGGCCTGCATGCTTCAGGTATGCGTTCGGGTCGTGATTCGTCTGCTGCTTCTTCTCGTTCGGTCGTGGACTCCAACTGACAGTGGTCTCTAGAGGCTCAATAAAGGTGCTTTTGTCCTTGAAGGGCGCCTTCATCTTATCACCATGTCTGTACCTTGCAAGGCTGGCACGTGTTGTTTAGCACTTCCTGTGGGGTGTCATTGATAATGGGGGCAGTAAAAACTTATTGAAAACGTTTGCTTCAGCGTTTATATTCGTCGACCTCATCAGTGATGCAGCCTTTATAGGGAGACGTGGTAACGATAGGTTTTTGTTCTTTGCCGCTTTGTTTTAGAAACTTTGATATTTCTTGAGGGCAGCATTTGAGCTTTCCTCGCATAAACAAGAACAGTTTATCTGCGGCCCATTTATTTTCATCGCAATCTCGCTACTAAAGTTTCTGAGTCTCCAGTAGAAGTTTTCATGTTATTCACCTATATTTTAAGTATACAGACCTTCCTGTTGAGTAAAAGCTTAAGCGTTTGTTTTTTTGCGTGCTGACTGTTGTGCAGAAATTTCGATAGAATGTGTTGACCGATAAGTAGTAGGTGCCAATATAGTTCTGAAATGCTCCTTTAAATTTATAACGCCACAAGACAATGATCGACCGAGTTATAGCTGCTAGCAGAAAGCTGCGATTAGTCATACCGTTCTCACCCTTCCAAAAAGGTATAGTACTTGGCGCAGTTAATTGGCGTATTAATGGGAGGTTGTAGCAATTACTATACCAGGGCGGCCAATCCTGCTCTGTTGAGGGAATGCGTTAAAGGCAATGATCGCTGGGATTAGGCCGCACCACCAGTGTCATTCTGCAATTCCATAAACACGCGAATGTTTTTGTTCTCCAGATACGGCAACAGTGACAGGGGTGCCAGAAAAGTAGATGGTCAGATGAGATCAAGAAGTTTGCGGGGATAGATTGGTCACAGTTAGCACAGCACCAGAATAATTCAAGATCCGTGGGAGAGGCCTTTGTCCTGCAGTGGGCCAAGATGGCCAGATGATGACTTGGCGCAGTTGGGATGCAGTTTGTTTCGCTGGGTTGCATCAGATTTCCTCGAGGTCACTGATGCCAGGGATTTCTGAATGAATTCCAGTAACGTTTCAGCATTAAAAGACAGTGGAGGGCAGAGCTGGAATCACCGGTGCTTCTAGTGAAGAAATCGTCGATTCCGCAACGGTAATGTGTTTGCACAATGTTTGTAAGCACATTGGAAAGAGCAGAATGTCAATAGGTCACCGAAGCTTTGTTCACCCACTGAACAAGAGTACGTTACACCTGCACTACACGCACAGAAACGTTCAATCGCCAGTTCACGAATAACTTGCAGCGGGCCTAGTAGATAGACAAGGCGCCACTCAGCAGAGAATGCAATCGAAGCCTTCGACACGGCAGTGTAGCACAGGTACTCAAATCGCCGCAGAAAAAGATTCGCATTTATCTCTTGTAGTGCCTCAGATAAGGAGTCGAAAGGATGAAATGTTTAAGAAGTAAGGATTGGATCAAAAAACGTGGTGGAGCATGTTCGCCGGTATGTGAAATGAGTTTGCATCACATGATTTCAGAATGTTTTTTTGCAGATGTAGGAACAGATATATCGACGAGAAGAAAAACACCATGTACGTCACAGACGAGCTAAGAAATGTCTAAGCCAGTGCCGAAAACGTAAGCATTATTTATGCTTTCATCTAGCTAACATTCCGGGTCAACACTAGTGCAGGAACGTGTCATGATTATTAAGATTACGCTGTGACAGTTCATCAGTAGAGCGTTAACCAACGCTTCCTTTACCTGGACAGGCATTTTGTGACGCGTGGTCCCATGCAGCGGCTTTTTTGGTCTGGGTAACTGCATCGCAGGCTACGTTTTGCATACAGCAGTGCTTTAAAAGTAACACCTCGCGATATATTACTCGAAGAGAATTTTTTTCCTTCGCAGGCTCATCAGCGTTTTACGCGATGAGCCTGGGCTCAAAAATTTCGCAGAACCCTTGTTGGGTTTTTTGCGAAAGCCTTTGCGGGAATTATCATAAAAGGTCAAAATTGCGTTACGGTTATCTCTAAAACTAGTTACGTAGTTAGAAATTATGGGGTGCAGGAGATCTAAAGAAGAGTTGCTCATAGCTATGGCCAATAATTTAGATGAAAATAACCAGCAAGTTTGATTAATTTGATACAACTTGGAAATTATTTGGAAGTATTATCTGCTTCTTATGCATGATGCAAAAGGGAAAAAACAAACAGGGCGAAGCTTCTTCCTGAGGTAACTAGGTAAGTCAATCGTTTGGTATCACTCGCAGGCGCATCTAGTGTAAAAAGGCAAAGATTGCTCTTTTAAAAGGGCAAACGAACACTATCAGTTAAAAAGCGACCTAGTGACCACCGTACTGGCGGAGACAAGTGTCAGGAACGGACCGCGAGATGTTTTGAAATTTATTTTCGGAAGTGTCGAAAACAAGTATTGAATATGATAAATTTTCTTTAAGCAGTTCTCGATTAAATTTAAAAATAATGTTACGTGGGGAGATTGAAAAAGGAGAGCGCAAATATATGTAAAATCTGTGCTAATTTACAGGTTGTCATGAAAGAATTTTCTCCGGCGTGATCAACGGGTTTTGTCTTTTGGTGTTTAGAGCATAGCTCGGCAAAACTGGATGCCACTCACTCACACTCACTCAAAAAATATATTTATACTAAACACTCATGCTCGCCACTCCGCCCTCACCACTCGCTCTCACTCACACTCACGCTCGGCACTCCGCTCTAACTACTCGCACTCACTCGTGCTCACGCTCACAACTCGTCGTCACCACTCGCACTCACTCGCACTCACGCTCGCCACTCCACTCTCACTACTCGCACTCACTTGCGCTCACGCTAGCACTCGTCCCCATCACTCGCACTCACTCGCGCTCCTGCTGACCACTCCGTCCTCACCACTCCCACTCCCTCGCGCTCACGCTCACCACTCGTCGTCACCACTCGCACTCACTCGCCCTCACGCTCACCACTCGCGATTGCAATTTCCACTCGCGTTGAGCCCCACTCACCACTCGTGAGTGCGAGTGCTCTCACCACTCGAGAGTAGTGAGCCCCGCTCGCCACTCGCGAGCGGCGGGTGCACTCGCGCAATGTGCGGTGCTTACCGCTGTGAGCGCCGACCCTCGGGCTATTATTTGCGGAAGCCGCTCGCTGTGGGTCCACCACAGCAAGGGGCTCCTGCGAAGAATAGCCAGCACGAGTAGAAGCTCAAGGGTCGGCCCTCACAGCGGTAAGCACCGCACATCGCGCGGGTGCCACCGCCGGTCGCGAGTGGCGAGCGGGGCTCACTACTTGCGAGTGGTGAGTGCACTCGCACTTGTGAGTGGTGAGAGCACTCGCACTCGTGAGTGGTGAAAGCACTCGCACTCAGGAGTGGTGAGTGGGGCTCACCGCGAGTGGAACTCGCAGTCGCGAGTGGTGAGCGGGGCTCGCCGCGAGTGGAACTCGCACTCGCGAGTGGCGAGCGGGGCTCGCACCGAGCGGAACTCGCACTTGCGAGTAATGAGTGGCGCTGACCGCGTTTTTTTTTATTCGAAAGTTTCCCCTGCCGCATAACGGTGCACGATTCCCAGGTACACGGACAAGTTCGCTTCTTGTATAAAGTCCAGAAGGTGCCGATGAAATGGTCCATGAACCCAGCACTGCAGGTCTGGAGGGCAGCCAGGGTGGAGGCTGGTTGCACGAAGGTGCCGTAATCGGATATGGTGCAGTCTGGGGCAGGTCCACCGCAGATGCTGCACATTCACATTCTGTACGGTGGAGTCGCAGAATGGGCAGGTAGAGTCCTATGGGCCGCGTTACTGCGATGGCCAAGAGGCCGTCACAAACGGCGTAAGGGCCATCCCAACACGTATTCTCTGCAGCACAACCTCCTCTCGGCGAGTTAAGTCACCAAGGAGGTTTGAACCACACGGGGGTATGAGGGCTCGCGTGGTGCGCCGGAGAATTTCCATCTGTTGTGCGAGGTTTCAACTTGGATCTTCGGGGAAAAGTGGTAGTGGTCGCATCAAGGTATGCAGGCGAATAGCCGTGTCTGCCTCCCTACTACCGGGTACCGCTGAACGGGGTACCCATTCTATGCGGATCTGCAGTAGAGTGCTTCGTCCTAAGTGGTGAATGGCATCTGCGAACGCAGTAGCTTGTGTTACGCGGCGGATGTCGTGGATGGCTTGCGTAGTCTGTGCATATGGAAGTCGTATACCCGCGAGTGTTCAGTGGGGCTCGCCGCGAGGGGCACTCGCACTCACTGGCACTCGCACTCACCAGCCCACAACAATGGCGAGGCTCAATGAGTGGTGAGTGGGGTGTGTGAGTGCACTCGTGAGTGCGTTTGCCGACCTATGGTTTAGGCGGTACTGGAATTTGACGTCAAAAGTCCGAAAACAGTTGTTGGTAAGTTGTTTCAGCAGTGGATAGGCATACCAGTTCCCGAAGCGCAACATTTATGGCAAAACACTGTTGGCAGCTCACCCTCCACAATTAGTGCAAAACCGGGACCTTTCCCCTTCAGCATCTTCAGAGCTGCCACCACCATGTCAGTGAGCGAAGGGACTTCGTCTGTGCGGTTAATATCGTACGGCAGATGGCTTGGCGAGAACAGGCCTGGGCAGAAAGAAAAATGGGACGATGCAATGCCACATTCTAAATTCTGCTTTTCAACATTGTCTACTGTATCAACGTTAGTGCTGGGAATGAATAAATGAAATGTAGCCTTTTTTGAGGAGGTGAAGAGCTTTTTCTAGCGCAGTAAGAGGCGATTTACGTCAAATATCATGCCGTCGAAAGGATATTTACGCTGCAAGTGGACCTACTTAGGAGTATAATTTTTTCTAGTATCCCCTCTCGTTTTGCGTAATGGTGTCACAAATTAGGAAAAAAAAACGCGGAAGACATCCATCTGAGAGGCATCAAGGGGCGCAGAGATAGTGTTACCTGGCGACATAACATATGAGTCGAATCACGGAAAAGGGAGACATTTTTTTCGAACTTTTTAGAAGTGGATCAGCGAGCCCGAGTTAAGCCTCGCGTCGTGCACATCTTCATCCTCGTCGGTAGGGTAGCGGCATTTCCTTTCTTGTCTTGACATCTCGTGACATCGCCCCGCGTCAAGGATGACCAACTCGATCGACTCACAGTCGCCTGGTGGGTGCAGTGAGGGTGAAATGCGAGATGGTTATAATGGAGAAATCTTTGCCTCCACAGATGACGATGTTTAGCTCGGTGGGCAGTGCTGCGTAAGAGTATTGCCACAAATACAACGAAGCAACCCCCAAGGTTCCCAAGGCTCTAGGAGATTAGCTGAGGAACTGGGGTGAGGAACGTCATTATAGGGTGCTTCGGTGCCAGCGCCGCTGTACAAGGTGGAGACACCCCTTGAACGGTCCAGTGCCGATGGTATTGGGTCAAAGTGCTGAACGCGTTGTTGTTCTCGTTTTCCACAAGAGCCAGCAACGCGAAACAGATAATGATTCAAACTTCACCAGTAAACCGCGTTGCGGCGACTATTTTAGCGCGCTTTTGATACAATAACTTGCTGCGCGAAGAGCGAGTGATCCACAATGGGTGGCGCCAGCGTATACGTCTCTCCACTCTTTACGGTGGGCGTGCGTGAATCGAGGCACCCTACGTCGTCGTCTTTTGGGCAAGTCACAGCGGTTCGCGCCCGATGGTTCGACAGGTCTGCGCACCATAGGCTGGCGACACCATTCTTCGGAATGGGCACGTCCATGGCTCACGAGTGCCGTGGCAAGCCGGCGCGATCCAAGCGCGTTGTCGTCATTATTGCCTCAGGGGGATGCGGGGTGGATCTGAGGGGCGAGATGTGGATAGACACCGCACCCTCCACCAAAGATATTACGAGGAAAATATTTCTACTAGCAAAGCCGTTTTACAAGGTTGAAGGGGTAACAACTGCAGAGCAGACTTGCAGGGGCTCATGCAAGCCTCGCCCGGCCGAAGCGTCGCCGTCTTTTTTGACTCCTACTTCCTCGAAGCACTTGAAGGTTTAGTTAACTCCTTCGGTGTTCACATGTCCATCTCACCGGTGGAGAGCCAGCACAAATCGCCCCACATGCCTGGTCGGCTAATTGCAGGGTCTAGCATCCCCGGAAACTAATGTACACTGCGTCCGTAAAATAGCTGCATCCTTGGCAGATCATCCAGGTGCCTCGTTTTGATTCAAAAGGGCCTGTGCAGTGTGTCTGGTTGTAGGATATTTCAGGTTTGCATCCGAGTATTTGCAGTTTGGCCAACAGTTTCGGCAAAAGTGCAAAGCTCCCAATGTATGGTCTAAATCCCTAATTTCTTCTTTTTGCAGCATAAACTGGTCACAAACTTCCGAAAGGTCAACAAATAATTGGACTTCTGCGATTTTGTTATCTTATCAGTTTTTTATTGACCAAACAACAACAATACGTTTATCGCCCAGGTATTGCATGTTCAATGTTTTAGGGTAAATCGGGTAAATCAAATGTCATTAATTTCTCTTTCCTCGTATTACTGCTGCTTCGTCAAGAAGACATTGGGCATCATAATAGACCGTACATGCCGCCAGGCAAGATGTCGCAAGCAAATGGCGCACAGAACGCCATATACAGGCACACACAACTTCACTCCAAACAGCAAAGTAGGGTTAACAATACTACTTAGTGAGCCGGACTACAAGAGTAAGCTATATCTGCGAAAACTGCGACTATTGGTCCTCAATGTAGACTTGACAGGAAGTATACCCCAACACAGGAATCAGGGAGGGGTTTAGGGGTACCTCAATTCCCCCAGGCGAGGTTGAAAAGATGGGTTCAACCGCCCTAGTTTTGGAACCATCAGTCTACAAGAAAACGACAAATGAGTCGCTGGAGTAGCTTAAATTCAGGTTTGAGTCGCTTTGGGAAAACGTATGACTCATCTGACAAGGATAAGCCTTCCTTAAATCTCGATTCACCTGCTCTTTTTCCTTTTTTGTCGTAATTTTCTACTGCCGGATTACCCTCGCTAGAGGTTTACTGTTCCTTTAAAAAGAGAAAATGATTTCCTTCCCGTAATTTCTTACAGCATAACATTGTGTCAAACGTGAAGTCAAAGCGCTGTTCGAGTGCCACGTAGAGGCTACCATTGTTCTTCCATAACCAAAAAAATGGGGTTAATCATTGCACCATTCAAGATGTTACCGAAGATAAAGCAAGAGTTGTTACTAACATTACGTGTTTGATTCCAGGTTCAGTTGGAAAAATATTGGGCGCGCTTTGTGGAAAAAACTGTTCCTTTCACGAACAAAAAACAAACACTTTGGTGCGTAGAATTACAAAATCATGATCGTAGTCACCATTATCACCACCATCGTCGATTGTTTTGAGCTCCCTACCTTCAAATCACTTCCGGAGCATCTGAAATATTTTTTTACCAAGAACGTCTAAACCAGAACCAATAAATAGTCCACTTCGGATCGACGGCGTTTGTGCTTGTGTAAGGAGGAGTTATGTTTCCAATTTTTAAGCAACGTTATTCTTTAAATTTAAAGCGTCATTTTGCTGGCCAGTTCTAAAAAAGTGCTGCGGAACTTTTTTACAACTCTCCCGTTTGCTAAGATATAAAAAACGTGGAATGAACTCGCCGTTCTGTGTACCAATCTGTCTGTGTGCATGTGCGTGTGCACAATACGTGTTACGCTAATAGTACGAGGATTCGAGAATTGAGCAGAAAATTATGTGAGAGCCAATGGGGGAGAAATATTATAATAACATTAGAGACACCATAAAAAGCTGGTTTAGAAAATATGTCAGCGCATAACAGAGATAAAAAAATTCCAGTGCTTCCAAGCAAAAACTTGTCGGCATGCCGACATTCGTATGTGTAGCGAAAACATTGAATTCCCGACATAGAATGACACGTTCCTCTAGACGCTAAAAGTGCCTGTATTAGCATGCGTGTGCAAGTTCGGTGTTTACTGTGGCTCATTCTATAAGATATCATACAACTTAAGATGTTGCGAATGCAACGTTGGGCACACACGCGATCCTCCTAAATGTCGTTGTTTAAAGAGTGAAAAGGTTGCACGTGCAGTCGTATGTTTACATAAACAAAGTAAGCGAAATTTTTATTAAGATGGTGAAAAGCAACATCATGAAGTAACTGTAAATTTTTAGCACCGAGAAAAATCCAAGCTCGTCTCACCCAGCAAATTGTCGACCTTGTTGACGTCTACAGCAAGCAGCTCCTCCTTGGATGCAACAAACTGTCGTCTGCGGCCGGCCCTCTCCCATTGCGTGATGAGGTCGGGTTCGCCGAACCGTTCATCGGCCCGCACGTCTTTCGACCGGAAGAAAGAAAGACCACCACCGAGGACGACCTGAAGGATTGCGGACAAGCACCAAAACTTTGAACATGCCGAAGGCAGCAGAAATTGTCCGCACTTGCCATTGCAATAATTTATTCAAAATATTAGCCAGGGGTGGTTTTGGTTTCTATACGCTCAGCAAGAGCTGCTGAGGTATATTCTTGTTTACTTAGTCTAAAAGTACATCTAAAAAAGTCACAAGCACGGAAGGCAGCGTACAAACAACTACGGTTACATTTTGAGTATAGCAACTAGAGAAAAAGGACGCCACTAATCAGGAACAAAAGAAGCAGTCTACGTTTTGTATCGGCTAAAGGAAATAGACCCTGTTGGCCGCTAAAATGGACAAGTGTTTATTGACAGGAAAAAAAAGAGATAAGTTAGCACGTATTAAATACAGAAATTAGAGTAAGACTTGGCCCGCCTCTAATTGACTTGAGCGGCACGCTTCAGAGGAAAATTGTACTGATCTGCGAGCATGGTCTTACCAGACAAAATTGAGAATACAGAATATGTAGTTAAGCGTTATCGACGTATTTTTACGGTTAAAGCAAGGTTCGAAAGTGCCGCTTCACAACCACTATCGTCCCCGCCAAAGCCCAACATAGCCCGCAAAGTTGAATGTACCTGATGGCTGATATGTTTAACATGTCAATATCTGGGTGAAGAAATCCAAAAAATGCGTAAAAAATGAAATTTTGAAGGTTGAAATTGCCCAAAACCAATGCTGGAAAAGGTGACGTCGTTGTGGCACTTACTGCGGCAGTGGCGAGCGAGGCACAAAGTTTTATTCTGTACATCATAGATGGAACTAAGGCTCTGGACTGGCATTGAGCCATGAAAATAATAAAACACGTTTGGTAATTGTGCAACGCAGACACAAAAATGGCATCGATAAAGACTCATTTTACTTCAAGTGCTTCAGGTGCGACAATTTAGCGCTACATGTCTGGCCGTGCCACAGAAGAATGTCTACGTGAATTGATGTATTGCTTTCACAAAAGGGAACTCCAGCTAAATGTTTGGTTTCTAGACGTTTCTAGACGTTTTGAAGAGTAGGCAACTTCGCCGTCTGAAACAGCGAATAGAAACTGGTAGAGTGGCGAATTCGCTTATACCCCAACCATTTTCTGAGTGTTTAAGGTGGGGACTATAGTCATGCGAGCCTCCTGAACACTGCTTCATATATAAGTAGACGACCACTGCTGTGTAAACAGCCGGACTGTGCTTCCAACTAACAGCAATATAAATTCTAAAGTATTATGTTCTCTAGCGCTTATTTGTAATATGTTTCGTTTCGTCTTTTCACTCTAACTTAAAACAGGCCTGAGGTTTTCTTCCTAAATAAGCCATGTATTCATTCTGTCATTCAGTAATTTTCTTGCGATTGCTTTAACCCCTGGTGTGTGTAGGGCTTGACTTCACAGTTTCGCCGCACATGGAAATGACAATAGAAAAATTAAAGCCGTTCCACTCAATGTGAAAGCTGTCGGGAGTGCAGAGCAGTCATTCGCCATAATGGGCAGTAGCGCCGTTATCTGCTCACTGCTACCACCCAATACAATTCAAATTTCCCGCCTTCGCAGTGTTCGCGCGCCCCATGCGCGAAACTGCCCCATCGGGAGTTCTGTTCTTTTTGTGCTTGCTTTTCCTCTCGCACGCGCCGGCATTGCACTGCCACTTTTTTTTTTTTACCTGCTATCGTAAAAACCAACCCAACGAGCGTTCCAAACTAAATTAACGAGCGCTCTGCCGGTTACTTACGCATATTTTGCCTCAAACGTGCCTGCAGTTTAATTTGCGCTAAAAAAAACGGGGAGATGTCGGACAAGCACCAGCGGTTCAGGACTTTCGAACGCTCATGACTATGTAAACCGATTGACTTTCGAAGCCTCTGGGTTACGCCGCGACGACAGGCGCTACGACGGAACGGCGTGTGGGTCTACTTCGGTCCAGCGAGCGAGCTACGACGGCAAGGCGCGCCCCTATAATCATCTTGCACTTGCTGTTGGACCTTTCTATACTCAACCAAACCATGTCTTCACAGCCATACATTCGCTTAAAGCCTTGGAGAGAAATTTAAAGCAGGTTGCACTCCACAGCGACACATGGCGTCTTACAGAGGTATTTAATTGAGGGCGCTATGGCTTTGATATTTATATATCAGCTGAGATTACAATACCGTAGAGTGATGAAAGTTGAACAGCAATGTTTCTACACGTGAATACAAACGTTTGAACGTGTTTGGAAAGATAACAGGCAGGCATAAATTCATCAAGGAAGCCCAACAGTATGACGGCGAGGAATGCCGGTACGCAGGCTTGCGGACAAAATGGGAAATATGGAGACGACGGCGATGCGAGGATAATCCGTCAAAATTTCCGAGTGGTAAGTGGTGGACAGTCTAATATTGCCAAAAGTGCGATAATGGCGGCGGTATTTATAGAATAATTTGGACATAACTACGGTGATTCGGGATACGATCCGGAGTAAACTCGGATTATTTCAAAATCAGAGCAGCAGGAGGTTCCCGGACCTTAATATTGTGTGCCAGTCGCCCGTTTATAGGAAAGAACATCACTCAATCTGCATCGAAGAAAAACTTCCGCTTCCCGTCGATTTAAATTTATCGCCATTGAGCAACTGGAGCACGAGTAATCTTTATCTTTCCGCCAGCATCTCGTGTTACAAGTGATGTAAAGCAGAAACAAAGCAAAAGGGTTCCGCCAGCATCCGCTCATCACATTTAAAATGGGCTGCCGACACAGTCTTGTCTCTGCCGCAACATAGGACGCAGAAGCATTGCCATTACCTGCTTTACCAGCTGCCTAGTCGAAAACGTGGGTTCGTAGCTGCTAGCCTCGTTGCAAATATCGTAGAAATACGATAGTGTTCTGTCGTCCTTGCCGCGTAATGGCCTCTCTCTTCCCTTCTCCGCCCGCCCATCACGCCCTTCCCTTCCGTCTCAATAATCCCACTATAAACGCAGTCGACGTGTGCTCAAGTGTATTCGATTCGCGCGCGTACCACGGCTGGAAGTCAATCCATTAAGACCGTTTGTTAATGTCTCGTCTGGAGCTCGATCCACAAGCGCAAGGCTCGTGCAGAGGCCCTTTTTTTATTTTGTGGCTAAAGTAATGTTTTCAACGCGTGTTTGCTCTTTGCTATCGCAAAAATTGCGGCCACGTCTATTTTTAAAGAAACGAACAATGCGTGGACGTATGTTAAATTCATGTTCTGCCTCAAATATTCCTAATCTTTTACATTGCTGAATATTGCCGAAAAGTATTAACTTTGCTTTCGAATTTAGGTGTTCGGGAACGTTTTTACTATACAAACGCCTCGTACAAGCCTACTTAAAATTTTAATCGGGCAGCTTGATCATGCGACAGACAGACACAGTAAAATTTTGTGTTTAATTAGCGTAACATCTTTAGACTAGACGACCATTAGAGGCCGAAGTGCGCTCAGGCCTGCGCGGTGTAGCTAGGCGTTGCGGCTTCGCGACCTCGGCCTGTTGGCTAGACCCGTCTCGAAACATGCAAGGACCGGTATTGGCGTCCGATCCGGGGGGTCACCTAGTGTCATTTTTACAGCTTCCCTGTTAAAATAACACTAGGTGACCCCCGGAGGGGACGCAAATACTGTAAAAATACAACTAGTTGATCCGCCGGATCGGACGCTAACACTTATACAGCGAAGCTGTAAAAAAAATTCCCTCGCACTTCCCCGAGGGGGAGAGTGTGTAAGTGCGAATGCACGGTTGTTGATTGCGCGATTACGGTGGATATCGTGATGTTGGAGTGGAGAGGAGCCGCCCAACACCCGCAGTCACTGAGCAGAGAGAGGAGGAGGAGAGTAGCGCCAGCCGTTACGGCGAGGGCTACACGAGCGCCCTCACGCGTCGGAATGCCGAGCGCCCGCTACGCGAGCGAGAGCTCTCCCGCCCGAAGTGGAGAGGAGGAGGAGAGTAGCGCGCGCCCATCTCCCCCCGTTGCTAGGGAAGACGAGGAGGAAGACGAGGAGCGCGCGCACCCGCAGTTGTTGCTATGCGGACGACGGCGGCGGACGATTCAGGCTCGCTTAAGAAGTGCATTCGCACTTAAAATCGCGCGTAGTGGCCATAGATGCGCGATTTTAGGGCTTCCCCGCAGAAAAACCCAGTGGCGGAATGCCAGCTCGCAAAGACAACACTTAAACCGATAAGTTCAGAGGTCCTTATTTTGATATAAGACTACTTATATTGCTACTGGAAGAATGTCTTCCCAACATAAATTTGTGTTTACAAGCGAAAGTGACTTTAAGGCGATCACTGTAAGCAAGGCAAGCTCACAACGACCAACCTTCAACCGATAAGGTACCAGGTACATCATATTTTCATGTAAAACGCCTTTCATTCGCTTGGAAGAATGTCTTCCCGGTTATAAATTTGTGTTAACAAGGGAAGCAATCTTTAAAACGATCAGTGTAAGCTTGGTCAGCTTACAGAGACCAAGCTTAGACCGTGAAGGTCTGAGGGCTTTCATATTTTAGTATAGAGAACTTAGCTCTTCAGAAATGCCTTACCCGCAAGTACAGCTTAAGAAAATTGGTGTAAGCCTGGTCTTTGGCAGATGGCTTTCCCAATTTGTCTCCTGCAGAGAGACAACCACACATAAAGAAAACAAATTGGCTGTGGCTAACTCAGTTATGCCTGTGTGTGCGTAGCGAGTGGTACAGTTAATGTCATTTTTTAGCTTCGTTCTCTGTACGGTTCAATTTTTATCGTTTAGCTTCGCACGTCAGAGTGCTTAGGGTTTATTGTTATTTGTCGTAAAGTTACTGTTTGTACGCCAAGCACGTTCTTCTTCTGTCCCCACAGCTCGTTGCCTCCTCCTGGTTTCATTCCGTCATTCATCCGCGGCTCTGGCACGAGATGCCGAACTAGACGACGAACCATCCTCATATGAATCCACTCGCCTGTGCGCTTCATATTTACGACGATTCTCGAGGCGTGCGGCTCGTTCTTCCTCCGTCTCCTGGGCTCACTGCCTCCTCTTGGTCTCGTTCCGACGACAAAGCCGGGCTTCTTTGAGTCTATCCGAACCCCTTTCCATATCTGACGACGAAGCCCACCTTGCCGCCCCTTCAATATGTACTATGCAATGCCGGTTCCTCCTCTGTTGTTGCAATGCGGTTTCACTGCCTCCTCCTCGGACGTCATGCCAGATGGCGCGGCGAGCGGCCCTGCCAGCTGCATGGTTGCCAGGAAACCGCTAAGCTCGCGGTGTGGCCACCGGCCACAGCAAAACGTCTAGAATATGACCATTGTAGCTCTCGCCAGAAAAATGCCCGGCAAACGTGGCCCGATAACAGCGACGTGGATGTAATCGTCAGCGGCATGCCGATACTAATGCGGCATCTGAGAGAAGACCCTCGACACGGCACGTTAACGACAAGAGAAAACCGATGGTGCAAATCGTGAGTCATGTTGGCACCTTGGCGCTCAAAGCGTTTTTTTCCAAAAGCGCTTCCTCGATCGTCATTTAGGCTCGATCTACAACATGTGCGAAATGCAGTGGTTCCATAACGACGTGATCGCGCACCCGCAAATTCCGACAAATTCTCGGTGTGGACTCAGCCATCAGCGACTCAGTCATCGGCGAATACGTCAAGGAAGGTCAGGCTGAGTGAGTGGTGCAACGGGATGACCCCGGGGAAAGAGTTTACTTCGTCCCTCATCACGCAGTTGTCAGACGGGAGGCAAACACGGCGAAAGTTGGCCTGGTATTTGATGCTTCATCGCACGAGAAGGGCGAGCCATCCCTTAGCGACATGCTGGACAAAGGAGGTAAGCTTGGACCCGAGCTGTTGCAGTTACTGTTGCAGTTCAGGTGCTATCCTGCCGTCATGACTGCTTATTTCCGAAAGGCCTTTCTGCATATATCTGCTCGTCGAGAGGATCGTGACGCTCTGCGATTTCTGTGGATGGATCGGCTGCCGAGCAGCGAGCATCCCAGTCCAAACATAGTTGAATGGCGAACGACAAGGATGGCATTTGGGGCCTCGTCAAGCCCGTTTCTTTTGGCAGCTACCTTACAGCAGCATCTCGAAACGCGAAAGGATGGATATCCAGAAATATCAGCTCGCCTGCAGCGATCCTTCTACGTCGACGACCTCGTTATCTGAGCATCTTCGGAAAAGGAAGCTCTAGAGCTTTACGAGGCAGCTATCACCATTATCAACTACGCCAGCATGGATCTTAGAAACTGGTGCTAGAACTCCAGCGTACTGAATGACCGTTTCGTCGCGGACTCCGTTTCTCTTGAAAGCGTTGGATAAAGCAAGCCAATTTGGAAGATTCTTGCGTTGCACTGGGATCACATGGGGGACGACATAATACTGACAACTCAAACCATTTCTTCCTGCGTTTCGAAACAGCCATACACCAAGCCAACTGTGCTACAAGCCTTTGTACGGCTCTTCAATCCTCCAGGCTTGATAAGCCCTTTCACGAACGAGCTAGCTTGATCTTTCAGCGTCTGCGGCGACACAACTGTGCATGAGACGATCTGTTCCCGCCAGACCTTGGAGAACTGTGGAAAGCGTAGGTAATAGAGCTGTCCACCCTGTCTGCTCTGCGACTTCGCAGATGCGTCAGCTACCCAGAATCGAAGGACTGTGCAAAATTCGAGTTGCAGTTTTTGCTGACGCAAGCCCTCTTGCCTATGGAGCAGCTGTTTATGTCCGGCAACAACTCTCGGATGACAGCTTTACCACGAAGCTTCTTATGAGTAAAAGCCGCGCCGCGCAGCTGCAGGCTGTATCCCTTCCCCGACTAGAGCTACTAGCATGTCTTGTGGCTTCGAGGCTCTGGAGCTACATGCGACAAGTTCCGGAGTTCGCCGATTGTCATGCTTCAATCTGTACCAATTCAGCGATAGCGCTGCACTTGATTTTTGGGGACACAAGTCGCTAGGAGACCTTTGTAAGAAATAAAGTCATGGACATTAAACAATTAAAACGGTGTCCCTGGCGGATATGCATGAGTGCTCACAATCCCGCTGAGTTGCTTACACGTGGAGAGCCGGCTCTGGCTCTGACGCGAAAGACGATTTGTGGACGGGACCACTGCGGTTAGGACGTTCTGGATAGGACTGGCCTAATACAACATTCGCACTTTTGCCAGTGAGTTACCTGTCTCCGGAGCTTGCATACGTTTGCCCAGCTGCGGTCGTTCAAGGGCCCGAACGTTAGTCTGCCGGGCTGCTTGACCTCGATCACTATAGTCACCTCTCCAGGCTACTGAGAGTTACGCCGTGGGTTATGACGTTCCACCGCAATGGCGCCCCAAGCAAGCCGTAAGTTTCTGGCCCGCTTCAAGCAACGGAAATTAACGAGGCAGAACTGCACTGGTTGCGACTCGTTCAACACACTGCCTTTCCCTCCGAGGCTGCAGCATGTCGTGGAGGTCAGCCACTTCCCTCGAGGTCCAGGGTGCTTACTCTACAACCCGATATCAGAGAGAACGGTCTGCTTCGAGGGGGAAGTCGGCTACACGAATTAGATAGCCCGGAGGAGCTGAAACATGCAGTCTTGTTACCTGATGATGACCGATTCATCCGACTGTTGATCAATGCAACGCATGTCCGCCTTGTACACGCTGGTGTTCAGACTACAAAACTCGACCTCCGTTCGCGATTCTGGAATTTTAAGGGACATCGTACCGTCCGAAATGCACTGATGTCTTGTCTACCATGCCGCAGTAGACGCCTATGCCCAGAGTCAGCATCTATGGCACCATTGCCAAGGGATCGCCTAGCAGAGACTTCAACCTTCGACGTCGTCGGCGTGGACTTCTGTGGGCTGCTCTACTCACGCACTAGTTCCCATTATTCTGCGAAGTTGTTCATCGCTGTGTTTTCTTGTGCAGTCACGTGTGCAGTGGAATGAAAGCTGACCTCGGATTTGAGCACACGAACCTTCCTTCTTGCATTCCAGCGCTTTACATGGAGACGCGGAATACCATCAACTGTGCATTCGGACAACGCCAGGACCTTCAAGAGCTGCGCAAGACAACTTCGAGTGCTGTCTACACGAAAGATACAAGATCATGCCAGCTCCAAGGGAATTGAGTGGAAATTTATTGCTGAGCCTGCTCCATGGTAGGGCGCTTTTTGGGAGTGCGTCATCTGTACCACCAAGGACTCGCTCGAACGTTGCCTGGGACGTAGCTCTCTTGATTGTGAAGAGCTGCTTACTGTGATGTTGGAGAATGAGGCGGCTGTGAATGGCCGTCCACTCACTCCAGTCAGCGATGACAATACCGAAACCAGGGTGCTCACACTTTCTGATTTCCTCATCGGACAGCGCGCTGTAAGTCAGGAGCATTCGAAGTTGCCAGTAACAAAGGCCCGAAACCGTGTTTACGTACGAGTTTATATGTAGGGCTAAATAGAGCAATTGGGCAAGCCATAGTAACAGAGAAAAAAATACATAAGGCAGGAGGATCACAAGGATGATAACAGAAGGGCATTAATCCAGCACTGGAAGACTGCACGAGCAATATGACCATGCTTGTAGATAACTAGCAAAGTACCTGCACCACAATAGCACATATGTGCTGCTAAGCGGTGATTAGCCAAGCCTCGCAGGCACAGTAACAACGAGAACACGAAATTGTACTCAACGCAGTAGAAAAAATCGATGTCATCCCACCTTCCGAAAAAGGACGTCCGGTGAATGTGTTGTAAACCACAAGAAATGCTGATGGGGTAGGTAGGAAATGTTTCTCGTCGTCTCAGCGGGCTTTTCGCTTGTTCTCGGCTTCTATGGCGGTAAATGCTGGATTCACCGCAGCCTGACGCACACGCTTGGCTTCTGGGGCAAGAACTGCTGTATTTAGTGACGCTAGCTCTAACAATCTGGAAACCTAAGCTTTACCAGAACACAACGTGAGGGTGGTCGCACTGTTCCCTGGCTCGTTATCATCCATAATGTTGTTTCGGTGCTTGTTTTGTGCTTTTTCAAACGCATACTGTGCTCTCTGCTGTATGCCTTGTTAGCCTGACGCATGCGTTCGGTGTCTGAGGCGAGAACGTCTGTGTCCTTCCTTGGTTTTTTATTTGCGGCACGAAATTAGCCGACTAGAGGCTACCAGCTTCGCTGCTATTGATAATGGTACTGAGACAAAAATCGCCCCACGGGACATGTTTCTGTATGTTTGTGCTGTCGTGAACTGTCTATGTCAGACGCAGCTGTTAAGCGTGGCCGCCCACAGAGGCACGCCTGGGAAGAAATTGCAATGGCGGAAGCACTTAAATGCCGCTGCAGGGAAACAGGAAGGAGCTCAGAACCTTTAAAACCACCGCCAGAAAACACAACCACAAAAGTTACGACGCCAACGTTAACCATCTAGATATATATCCCGTGACGAAGACACTGTCGTGACATAATACCATAGTTCCCATAACTATTAAGAACATAATCACGACAGTCCTCCACAAGCAATGGAGGATCGTACAGCTTGCAACAAATGTAATGGTTTCGCTATGCCACGCGTAGCGACGTTAAGTGTTTCCTGTTTTTTTGTTTTTTCTCTCGTTGCGGCCTCCAATTGCAGCGCTTTTCATTGCCTGTGCCAAACTAACGAGTGACGTGAAAACAAATTAGGGCGTCGATCAAGCTTCTCTACAACATCCATAACTGCTTAGGCTTGAAATGTGTACTTCGCGGTTAGAAGTGGTCGCAAGAAAGATCAAGCTTAAAAACTTGAAATGATGCTCTCCCATCTGCGTGCTTCGAGCAGATGAAAAGACAGGCGCTGCTACGGTGTACAGATCTCTATCACTATCACCCAAACTATACGTGTAGCAGCCCTCATTATAGAAGAGTAAGTAACGCGCTAATCGTTCCATAGGCAGGCGGTTTTGGGAATGGAAGCCCCCAAGACAATGCTTAGCGTGCTTGGCGTTCATGACAATAGCGGTGTACAATGGTGTTCTTTCGATGCTGTTAGTTCTCAGATCAGAGTGCATTCATATTCTCTTCAGTACAGGGCAACTCCGACAGCGTTCCATGCCCACTCACGGTCAAGTTTCTCCCGGGTTCGTCCTCGACGAGCTGCCGCGCGATGCTCTTGCAGACAGACTTCTCAGTCACGATGGTCTCGTTTTCCCAGGCTCGATTTGCTGAATGTGCGTACGCAGCGGCTGGCGTGGCGTGGGTGATACGGGTGGTGGTCACCAGGCCGGTAGCCAGGCCTGAAATTGCCGGGAGGAATTGAAATCATCATCGTAAGCTTTGCGAGCGTTGTCAATGCATAGACACCTCGTTCCTCTGCAGCTATGTAAGACGCTTTGTCAAAGAGCCACATGAGTTCCTGTCTCTTAAACGTCCTTCCTAGTGGGATTCCTTTGGCAAAGAGTTAAATCCATCGAGATATCCGCTGATCTGTGTTGGTGCATAATTACAAGATGTCCCCAAACCCTTCCTTGCTAAACACGCACAGAGAACTAAAGCGACAGGGGAAGTTCGCATACAGAGTAATCCGGCGCCTTCAACTAGAGCACATCCACTTTTGGAGTCTATTTTGGTTAAACAGACGGTAACCTTTTTGATCGCAGTAGCCTCATAGGAATCGCCATCGGGTTTGCATTAAGCTTGTTCACTCCCTAACAGGCTATGTGTCACCTGTATCGTTTGTCTGCAAGCGGCGACGAGCATTTGTGTTAAAATATCTCGTGTCACCGCCTGACGATACTTAGGACTAAACACACTTCTGTATCACCCGCTCCATGGAAATAACCTTGGCATCCGTGGGCGTCGACTACATTCACGTGAACAAATGCGCCGTCTATCAAGTGTTTCGACGCTGGGAAGCCGTGTGGTTTAAAGGCACAGCGCACATCTATTCCCTACGTTACAAATGTAACAAAGAGTATGTACATATACTAGAAATAGTCAGCGTCCGTGACCACAGCTACATGATCAAGTCACTGTGATTAGTAGTGTCTCTACACATAGTCTTTACAAATCTTTGGTTGTCTTGGTTCTTCTGTGGAACGACGGAGCACAGATTGTTCTGATTAATGGCTGATTCCTGGTTCGCCAACGCAATGAGCACCGAGACCCAAAGTAGCTGTCTAGTTACTGCACTGCAAGGCCGCTGGTGGGTGGGGGGTTTGGCGCACGAGGATGCAGTACTGACCCCAGTGGTTCTGGGGACTCCAGGTCAAGGCATTTGTATGTTTTCGGGCATAGCGTTCGGCATTCTCTAGGGCTGTGTCCAAGCTCTGGTATTTCCTACAGACCTGTCAGTTTGCATATCCCCCCGTAGTGATTCTTGTCTGGTCACTGACTGGTCGTGTACAGATTCACGGGGCACAACAGACAGTTGGGAAGCGTTACAGGGACGTCCGTACTCGAGGTGTAACAACCAATTTCCTATAGGTTCCAGCATTCTAAGAGCAGAACCAGAACAAAGAGTGTCTCGTCGTTCAGGCACTGGTTGTTTGCCCCACACGTATGCCCGGGCTTTGAATGGGGGCTGGCTGCCTGTTCTTGGCTTTTCTATATGCACGTTGTTTGTTCGTATCCATACGCGCGATGACTAAGTCTACGGAGTTATCAGGAAGGATATGTGTCGAAGTGTTTAGTTGGCTGGCCAATAACATCCAACGATGGCGTCCGACGGCGGCCATGAAGCAACCCTGCCAAGCACAGGCCAGTAGCACTGTGGGGTGCGCACCGGGAAATACCCGGTTACTCTAACAGTGGTCTAAATGGGTCGCTGATACTAGCGAGCTAGTGGTACACATAATTTCAGGAACCTGTTGAATCTACATTAGCCATTGGTTTGGGGTGGTGCACTGCCCAAAGTAATGCTTAATGTTTCTGTTTACCAGAACCATTGTAATTCAGTCGATGGAAATTGCCGGCCGTTATCTGAGACTACTTCAGTTGAGTAACCTTCTTGCGCACATATCGCAACGGAAAGTTGATCACCGTGCGGGAAGTGATGTCGCTGAAGAGGCCATTTGAGAAGTAATACCACACCATGATAACAAACGCACACTCATCCGGTGCACGTTAAAAATGGTCCATGTTGTCGACTGACATATTGTTCCACGCCCTGTCCGGAAGGATGTCGTGGTATGGTGTTTGGAAGTTTTGCAGCTTCATATGGCTGTGTCGACTTGCTTGTCAAGGCACGGCTGCCACTGCCTTCTCTTAATGTGCAGTTTTGTCTTCACGATTCCCGGGTTGGACTCGTGAGTTAACGGGAAGAAGGTATTCCTTAGTTCGGCAGGCACAACAGCACGTTTTCTGCGCCAAACCAACTCTCGACTACTGTGAACTTTCTCGCACCTCATAATACAATGGCAATTCTCCAGCAAGACATTTCCGCGTTGGCCACGATGACTTGGCATGTTGCACGGCATGCCCAATTATGACATCCCCACGGTGTCAGCCTGGAGATGATCTCAATGCACACACGATGCAACTAAGGACACAACCTCATCGTCAAACTGTTAGCGACCCTGTGAGCCTGGAGCTCGTAGTCTGTACAGGGCTTCCGCTACTTGTTTTCCGGCTCCTCCGCGACACTTTATACTTTGAAGTTGTAGCGCATTCGCCGTGTGATCCACCTTGCGATACGACGCCGCCGTTGTCCTGTGTCCGGCACAAAACCAAAGTGACCAACCCGCGTCTGGTGGTCTATGGAGGTGGCCCACCCCCAACCGAACACACGACGTCTCACAGTCCCCCATACAAGACAGGGCCTCACAATTTCCAGCACCGCATTTTTTCTGGGTCTGTTATTTTACGCGAGGGAAATGCCACAGTCCCTGCATGGGCATCGGCAGGATTTTTCTTTCAGGGGGTCAAACCCGTTGTATTGCGGGAGGAGAGCGTGATGGCGGGGAGAAGAGGCAGTAGTGCTAGTGTGGCGTCAGCGGGGCAATTGCCCCTTTTGCACCCCCTGCCGACGCCCATGAGTCTGTACATGGGATGCAGAACGACACCGAGAACGTATGTACGAATGCATGCGTTGCAGCAATGACGGGAAGCGTAGGTTCAAAGATTCTGATAAGCTTGTGGGGTGCTAGACGCCATTTCTACTCTCACAAAACATTCTCGGAGTAATCCCAGGAAAATGTCGCGCCTTTAAGTAGACGAAGCACTGGATCTACTTCCTCTGCCAGTCGCGGCACTCAACAAATGGCACCGGCTTCGCTCGGCTAGGCCCGGTTTTCAAGCGAAAGCAGCTGAATCGCCAACCGAACGATATGGCATGCCGAATGTTTCGTACTTCCAGCACTCACTGCCGTTGTTTCGTCAGTTTCCGCAGCCATCGTCGAAGGCGAGGCTTGCAGTGCCGCTCCTAAAGCTCATCGCTGTGCTTTTCTGTCGAAGTTCCCGTTCTTCACTCGCTTCACCTGGCCGCTTTGTGCAGTCGTACACCCGTTTCGCGTTAACTAAGCAAGCCGAGCGACATCTGCATGATGGTCCGACGCAGTATATATGTGGCTGTCGGTGCAGTGGCGGACAATTGATTTATGGACGATAGTAGCAGATTGCATGATCAGCCCTCGGCGACCTTGTCTTCACGCCTCAAACATTCGTCGTCACATGACGTCTCTCTTCTGCTTACTTGTCAGTCACTCCTACTTATCCAAACCGCCGACAGCTACCGCTAGTTGCCCGCCATCTGCGACAAATTACGTGGTTTCACTTCAAGGTCAAATTCTGCCACATGGCGAAACTCGCTTGGCTGGGGCAGTATTGCTTTAGCAATAAAAAGAAACGCCATGTGACCCGATACGCCTAAACTGCTCCCACGGGCCCTTGTGCTGCATCGATCCGCAGAGGTCGGCGAACTCAATCATGAGTCCACTCACTCAGACTCATTTGGACCCAAACTCACGCGTGAGTTTGAGTTTGAGTGAGCGCGAGGCTAGTGTGGCATGGTGAGTTCGAGCTTGAGTGAGTTTGAGCCGAGTGATCCCGACTGAGTTTGAGTCTGATTGAGTTTGAATACGCCTGAGACCTAGTGAATTCTGAGTCCATTTTGAATTCTGAGTACATTTTGAGTTTGAGTCCATTTTGAGTTCTGAGTACATTTTGAGTTTGAGTCCATTTTGAGTTCTGAGTACATTTTGAGTTTGAGTCCATTTTGAGTTCTGAGTATATTTTGAGTTTGAGTCGATTGAGTTCTGAGTGCATTTTGAGTTTGAGTCCATTTTGAGTTCTGAGTACACTTTGAGTTTGAGTCCATTTTGAGTTCTGAGTACATTTTGAGTTCTGAGTACATTTTGAGTTTGAGTACATTTTGAGTTTGATTACATATTGAGTTTTGAGTACATTTTGAGTTCTGAGTACATAGGAGTTACATTTTGAGTTCTGAGTACATAGGAGTTTTGAGTCCATTTTGAGTTTGAGTGCACATGAGTAGCCTAGCAGGCAGCTATGGTTGGCTTTAAAGTTTCATGCGTCACTGTGGGCTCGGAATTCAGGTTACCTGCGGGTGCGGCACCAATCGCGATCTGCATGATCGATTGGGAGGGAGGGGGTGTCTGATTTTTTTAAGTTTCTAGTTAAATTTTCATGGCCATAAGCACTTGCTGTATACCTAATTTTCGCGGCTGCGCGCGTGAGGGATAATTGACTGGTGAGGTCATAAAAAAGGGTTGTCTTAACTTTTCCTCCTGACAGATCCACTAAGAGTGTGGGAAAGGGTGGTGGGAAAGCACACGGCGGCGCTGACGTGCTGGTTGTTCGCCTGCTACTGTTAACGGCTTGATATACTAGGGGTCACAAAGGAAGAGGTGAGAGCCGGGGGGAAATGGGGGCGGGGGCTGTCCCTTCTGCTGTTTCAAATGAATTAGCTGAATTGACTGGGCAGCGCCCTAAGCTTAAGACAGAATAATCACCACATTATATTGGGTGAAAAGTGAAACTGACGAGGCTAAGGCGTGTAAGATATCAAATGAAATTTCCGGATTAACGGAATCAGGCGGGGTAAATAAAAAAATGCTTCCTGATTGTAGTCATAATGAGTCATAGATTCGGTTAAAATTCAAAATGACGCTGCGAGGGCATGTGGGGAATCAAATTCAAGGTCTCGATGTAGGGAATCATTCGGGACGAAAATGAGTTATGGATATATCATGACGTAGTCATGGTAAGTCATAGATTCGGTTAAAATTCAAGTTCATTAGGCTAGGCCGTGTGGCGTATCAAATTAAAGGTGTCTATGAGGGTAATCACGTGCTTCCTGATTATTATCATGACATAGTCAAAATGGGTCATAAATTAGGTTAAAATTCACAATGATGCCAATGGGTGTCCGGGCCATCAAATTGAAGGTTCCGATAAGGGAAATCACGTGGGACAAAAATGTGGTAGGGCTATATCATGAGATAGCAATGGTTACTCATTGATTGGCTTAATTTCAAATTGATTCTGCTAGGATGGGATGGGTATCAAATTAATGGTCTTGATGAGCGGAATCACGTGGGAGAAATACAACAATGCTTCCTGGTTATAACCGTTAGATTGTCATGGCGAGTCTTATATTGGGGTAAAATTCGAAGTGACCCCGCTAGGGCGTGTAGGATATCAAATTTACGGTCTTGACAAGGGGAATCACGAGGTACAAAAAAAGGCTTCGTAGTTCGAATCATGAGATAGTCATTATGAGTCATAGATAGGGTTAAATTCAAGGTGAGGCCGTTGAAGCATGTGGGGCTTCAAATTGAAGGTTCCAATGAGGGGAATCACGTCGGACACCTAAATAATGCGTCCTGGTTACAGTCATGAGAGTCATGGTTATTTTGACTGGTATGAATTCCGCAAGACCCTGCTAGGGTGTGTGGGGTATCAAATTAAAGGTCTCGTCGAGGGGGATCACGTGGGACAAATATAAAAATGCTTTCTGGTTATAATTATGAGGATATAGCAAAAGGTATATAGCAAAAGCTACACACTCTCCCTCTCACTCTCATTCACACTCTCATTCACACTCACACTCTCATTCACACTCACACTCTCACTCTCACTCTCACTCTCATTCCCACTCCCACTCCCACTCTCACTCTCACTCTCACTCATACTCACACTCACACTCTCACTCTCACTCTCACACTTTCACTTTCACTCACACTCACACTCTCACTCTCACTCTCACTCTCACTCACACTCTCACTCTCACACTTTCACTTTCACTCTCACTCACACTCACACTCACACTCACTCTCGCACTCACACTCACAGTGACACTCACACTCTCACTCTCACCCTCACTCCACTCTCACTCACACTCTCACTCTCGCTCACACTCTCACTCACACTCACACTCTCACTCTCACTCTCTCTCACTCACACTCACACTCTCACTCACTCTCACTCTCACTCACGCTCTCACTCTCACTCTCACTCCCACTCTCACTCTCACTCACACTCACACTCTCACTCTCACTCCACTCACACTCTCACTCTCACTCTCACTCTCGCTCTCGTTCACACTCACACTCACACTCTCACTCTCACTCACACTCACACTCACACTCTCACACTCACACTCACACTCACACTCTCACTCTCACAATTTCACTATCACTCTCACTCTTACTCTTCCTCTTACTCTCACTCAGACTCACTCTCACTCTCACTCATACTCTCACTCTCACTCACACTCACTCTCACACTCACACCGAGACTCACACTCTCACTCTCACCCTCACTCCACTCTCACTCACACTCTCACTGTCACTCTCACTCACACTCTCACTCACACTCACATTCACACTCACACTCAACTCACACTCAACTCACACTCACACTCACACTCTCACTCACTCTCACTCTCACTCCCACTCCCACTCTCACACTCACTCTCACACTCTCACTCTTACTCTTACTCGTACTCTCACTCACACTGACACTCTCACTCTCACTGACAGGCACACTCATACTCTCACTCTCACTCAGACTCACTCTCACTCATACTCTCACTCTCACTCACACTCACACTCACTCTCACACTCACACCGAGACTCACACTCTCTCTCTCACCCTCACTCCACTCTCACTCACACTCTCACTCTCACTCACACTCTCACTCACACTCACATTCACATTCACACTCACACTCAACTCACACTCAACTCACACTCAACTCACACTCACACTCTCACTCACTCTCACTCTCACTCTCACTCCCACTCTCACAATCACTCACACTCTCACTCTTACTCTTACTCGTACTCTCACTCACACTGACACTCTCAATCTCACTGACAGGCACACTCATACTCTCACTCTCACTCACACTCACACTCTCACTGTCACTCTCAATCTTACTCCACTCACACTCTCACTCTCACTCTCACTCACTCCCACTCACACTCACTCTCACTCTCACACTCTCACTCACACTCTCACTCTCACTCAGTCACACTCACACTCACACACACTCTCACTCTCAGTCACACACTCACACTCACACTCTCACTCTCACTCACACTCACACTCACTCTCACTCACACTCTCACTCTCACTCTCACTCTCACTCACACTCACACTCACACTCTCACTCTCACTCACTCTCACTCACTCTCACTCACACTCTCACTTTCACTCTCACTCTCACACTCACACTCACACTCTCACACTCAATCTCACTCTCTCACTCTCACTCTCTCAGTGTCTCAATCTCTGTGAGGCCATTTGTGTTCTGAATTCATTTTGAGTTCTCCGCCCATTTTGAGCTCTAAATTCATTTTGAGTTTTGAGTACATTTTGAGTTTTGAATCCATTTTGAGTTTGAGTACATTTTGAGTTTTTGTGTACATTTTGAGTTTTGAGTACATTTTGAGTTTGAGTACATTTTGAGTTTTGAGTTCACTTTGAGTTTGAGTCCATTTTGAGTTTTGAGTCCATTTTGAGTTTTGAGTCCATGTTAAGTTTGAGTACATTTTGTGTTTTGAGTCCATTTTGAGTTTGAGTACCTTTTGAGTTTTGAGTCCGAGTGAGTTGTGAGTTTTGCGCTCAAAGTGAGTTTGAGTTTGAGTGAGCGCAGATGTGCTGCTCAGCATTGAGTCTGAGTTTGAGTGAGTGGTGATTCGAAAAAAAAATTGTGAGTGAGTTTGAGTGAGCCGCGCCAACTTTGCCGAGGTATGTCGATCCGTGCCGTCTGCGTTTTAGAGGTCGCTCAAGCCGGGTTGGGCTTCAGGTTTCATTCATTTTTTTCTAAAGGACTTATTCTTCGTAAACGCCCCTCCTGGCATTCTTCTTAGCATCTGTGGAAAGACCAATCTTGCCAACATTTCTTGCCGAAGTTCTTTCCGATGCTGCTTGTGTCCATAAACAACGTCACAATATCACCCAACACAAATTGTGACATATTTGACCACACGGTTCCTCCGACATACTTTCGTTGTGTATAAATCCTGACCCCAAGAACTGAGATACTATTTTACCGTTAGTCACACATGCGTACAATACCGGAACACAAGGGGAAAGTGTATTCTCACGGCTGTACCTCATTTAGGGGGATTCCAAAGGGGGATAAAATCCACCCGCTCCCCCCCCCTCCGCCGCGTATCCCGATACCGCACGTAACGCCTCCGTGCACGAACATGGGGGGCAGCCGGCACAGGCGTGGGCGGCGGGCCTCCTTATAGAGAGGCACCGCTAAGATCAGGGGCGGCCTCGGCGGGGATTTTCCGCTGTCCGCTAAATGCTTCTCGCCAATGTCGTAAGGGTGCGCCACGTCAGCGCCTACGACCGGGGTAGGCCGGTCCAGTAGGGACACGTCGTATAGGAAACAACATGGGACTAGTTTGTACAGGGACCGTATTTAAGACAAGATGAATAATTAGTAACGTCTGGACATAGGTCTTTGAATTCGAGAGATGGAAACTTTATAGTATAGACGTTTGGGTTTTGCTTTGAATTGTAACGCAGAATATTCAGTTCGAGGTTTGATTGTTTATCGGGTGTGTGCAATTGATTTCTAGATTGCCTTGCGTTAGGGTTTTGCAAGTGTTTGGAATAAATGTATGTTTTGTGTAAGGTGTGAACGGCTTTCCTGCGTCCATCTCCCTGAGCTGGTCAAGAACACCTCACCACCGTTCACGTCACACAATGCAACTCAGAACAATGTTTTTCCGGGCTTTAGGAGGCCACATTGCAAACAATGCGATGGAAGGTACTGGAAGGTGATGTAAAATAAAACTACATGTCTGAAATAAATCGTCGGTTAGGATCTTAAATCCTTCCAGTGTCCGAGGCTTTAACAAAAATTCCGCTGGAGATTGCTATAGGGTAATTTCAGATAAGATGGAACAAAGTTTGGCTGGTGGACCTCTTCAATTTTCTTGAATTTTTATACGTCACTTCCTAATTATTCTAAGGCCCCAATCCACCAATATTTTTTCAGGAAAAAATTTTAGTAAAAAGGTGGCCTCCCGCCGCTACATAACCGTGCTCCTGTAATACTTTAGAGATGTCTGTCTACGAAAAAATGCATTACGGACAATTCGTCCATTTGATGCTTAATTTACGCCTGCTGTACATTTCTCTTAAAAAGTTCTGTTGGAGACAGTATAACGTTTTCGCAGGAAAATGTCAAAATTGTCTCAGAGCTCAATTTTTTGCGAACTTCGGGCTTCAATATTTCAAAAAGTAGTCAAGTTACAACCCCAAACCGTTACTCACGTGTGCTGACTGAATATATACACAAATTTACCGAATATTGTAATTGTCCAATATACAGCCAAGCTGGAACAGGCCCGCAAGGTTGAAAAAAACCCGAAAAACACGTAGTTCTAACGCTAAAATAAAAAAAACACCTTCGAGTTTTCTCTAACTCACTCCATGTGTAGGCCTTTAGATGTACTGGCGCCATAATTGTGTTCCTGGAAGGCGTATAGCCCGAGAGAGGAGTCCACGTTCGCCAGGCTCTCCACAACGTACTGTAATGACAACCATTTCCCTAAAATTTGTATTAACTATGTAGGTTTTGTGCAAAAAGCAAATGATCTCTCTATGGATGCAATACGTGAAGATGGAAAGAAAAAATGGCGTTGGTATGTCCACGTTGGCTCCACAACAAGCAATGTGCGCCCAATTTAATGTGCATAGTTTGGCGGAAAAAATCGCTAACTCTTAGCTTCAGCCCCATATTTGAAAAAAAAACTAATTTCTGTGAAACTGCCCCGAAATGTTGGCGGGTAAATATACTTGGGGTTGGAATCAAAAATACTTCGCATCATATTGATACTCAGGTGCGTACTAAGATCTGCGGAGGCGGCTCAGTGGCTATGGCGTTGTTCTGCTGAATCCAAGGACACAGGTTCGGTACCCGGCCGCGGCGGCCGCTTTTCTGATATAGGCAAAAAACTAAAGCGCCGGTATATTGGAGATTTCGGCACACGTTAAAAATTCACAGGTGGCCAAAATTAATCTGGAACCCTCCACTACTGCGCGTCTCATAGCCTGTGTAACGTTGGGACGTTAAACCCCACAGTCAGTCGTGTACAGCGTCAGAATAGAGCCCTGTCAGTCATGTTCCTCGAAGGCTGCTCAGACCGGAATCAGTGGTGTAGCCACGTGTATAACATTTGCATATACTTTTTTGTACAGAAGGAAAAAGGCCATAGATGAAGATAAATTACTCAGAATGCAGTAAGAAATGAGTTTCAAACTAACGTCTTTGCAAGAAACATTTGGCACCTTATCGAAATTGTAGCCCAAAATTAGCCACCCAGCGGAATTTTCTAGACATACAGGTATTTAGATTTCCTTTAAGTGGTTCACACGGGCCTTTCCGCATGTGATTGACATGTATCTGCTGCTGATCGTTTAACTGTTTGATTTTTGTGTGCTTGTTGGCGTCACATGTGTCAATACTTAATGCGGTGGATCACACGCAGTGGTCAGCACTATTCGTTTTGTTTTTCCGCGGTAGTTGGAGCCTTCATTCCGCTGCCCGTATTGGAAGTATGCGCACTTGACTTACTTATACAACACAGCTGCTATGTTTCTTATCGTATGAATTGCCCTTTTTTGGATGTTCCTCAGGTTGCAGTAGCCTGGTGTTTAAAGATGGCTTCAGCGACGTCGCATGAATTCTTTTAAAAATCAATCCAGAGTAAATTCCAAAGGGTGAAAGGCTTATTTATGAAGTTGCCTAGCTTCCACGTGACAACCAAAATCTTCCGTCGGTCTCTCCTGCCACCCCAACCTTCGTCGGAAATATTCAGTCTTTCGAGCTTGAGAGACTCGCCCTTTGTGAACTTGCCAGTTTCCCTTCATTATCAGTGATTTTTGGCGTACTAAAAGTAATCCACAGTTCACTTCACTCGGATCTATAATTGAGTGCTTGGTATTTTTTGTGTGAGCATCATAAACATGCTAGTTGGCACAGTATGCGAAAGGAACACATTTCTTGCTGTCGATTACATTTGCCTCGTCCCGCCAACACTAATCTAGCTTAGCCCAGTGCTGTAGTAAAGCTAGTATTGCTTGTACACGCGGAATTTTTCCCAAATACATTTTGCCATGAAGTTTTTCTTCAGAAGAGTTTCCTCGCCATCATGCACAACGGAGATGATAACTTTTTGTGTTGAGAACTGCAGCTCATCATTATTAAGTATTCCCGCACCGCCCGATTTGCGGTCCACAATTCCTCTGAGCGCCTCATGAAGGTACGTGCGTGCAGTAAGCAACCGAGAGGTGGCGCTACGTGGAGGCAAGCACACGGTATTCCCGGCAAAAAACAAAACAAAAATTTGAGCGACTACTTGTATCGTGAAATATTTGCTTTGGTAGAGTGAACACAGCATTGCAGTAAGCACTGATCTAGGATACTGGCGTCATGAATTAGTTCTATGGGGGCAAAATAGCATATAAGAGCATTAGTGCTTTAAGGAATTGAAAGGAAGACCATAAAATTAACCTGAAGAATACTGTTCTCTTTTGTGGATAACTGCGCGCATATGAAGAGTACGTTACAGCTGTGCCAGCTTTGCAAGAAAGAGACTCAGTATTATCGCTATTTTCGACATCATGCAAGTTGGTTTTACTGATAACCACAGTATGTGTAGCCGCCAACATCTTTGAAAAGTGTCACAAAAATTGAAACAGTGGTTGTTTGTAAAGTGGGGCTTCGCTTAAGGTTTAGTCCTTCTTTCCCCGAACTATTCACATTTTTTGTGCGCGCATTGCTTGTTGGGGTGCCAAGATGGACATTAAAAATGCCATTTTTTCTGTTTTCAGTTTCTGTATCCATGGAGTGACAGGGCATTGTAGAGAGCCTGGCGTATATAGGCTCCTCTCTCTCGCCATACGCGTTCCTGAAAGAAAATTATGCAACATGGTTTTTATGATTATGCAAGTACATGCATACTCCAACATTTGTAGAGAATTTAAGAAGATTTGTTTGTTCATATTAGCGTCTGAACTTCGTGTTTTTCAGTTTTTTTCTGCAGACTTGTGAGCCCGTTGCATCTTAACCGTATTTTCACAATTACAATATTCGGTGCGTTTGTGTATGCATGCAGGAAGCACACGTAACATTTAAATGTTGTAAACGTGGTACTGTTTAATATATTGAAGCTCAGTTTTCCGAAAAAATGGAGCTCTGCACCGAATTTGACCATTTATTGCGAAAAAGTGATATCATGGTCAGCAACAAAACGTTTTTATAAAAACATACAGCAGGCGTTACTTCAGCATAAAAAGCACGATTTCGCTCTCATACGTATATGCGTAGATAGACGTCGCTGAAGTTGGCCGAGCCGCACAGGGAGGTAGCGGTAGGGGTACACCTTGTCGCGTTCCAAAATTTCATGCACTTCGACAACATGTTTTCCAGAAAAAAATATTGTGGATCGCTACATTAGAATAATTAGGGCATGGCATCTAAAAATTTCAAGCAAATTGAAATTGTCGATCTGCGTCCCTTTGTTCTATTTTATCTGAAATCACCCTGTACACCCTGAAACGAAATTTTTGCTCAGCGCGAACTGCAGTCTTCTCTGACACGACACACATCTGCTGTGTCTCAGCTAGTGATCGCGTGAACGCATGGCGGTGCCCGTTACTGTGCTGTAATCTCGCAGCACGTTGCCGACACCGGCTACCGTGTTGTTGCAAATCGTGTTTGAACCTCCCGCGCAAATGTCACATGGTTCGGTTTAGCTTCGCATGGGGTAGTAGCGTCTGCCGAAAGTGTGAGGGGCAGGCAGTGAGAGACATGTCGCAATAGCAGTGCGTGCCACCCTCCCCCTAACAATTTCGCGAGGAGCTCCGACAAGCTTCTCGTGCGGGCTCAGCATTCTGCCCTTCTCTGCGCACTTTTGCCACATTTGCCTCCGCCGTTTTCTTTATCTTCGCTCGCTCGGTATGACGCCGTGGCCGTGGCCGTCGCCATCGCCGCCGCCAAACCCCAGTAGCGGCCACCAGAGTGTTTGCGCACTAAAACTAAAGTACGTACAGATGTTCTCGGGCCTCATTAAAATTGACAATATTGTAACATGGCGGAACGATAGATGACACGAACCATGGCCAATTATGGTCAACGATCTATTTAGTGTATTTACATTGCGGCCATAAGATACCACGCTCCAGGACCCAGCCACTTCTCAAAAACTTGTGGAAAGATCTCAAAAAAGCCAAGCAATATACTATGTAGATACTAGTTCCAGCAGAGGCAAGTACAGCATCGCAGTGCTGAACAGAGACTTTCATCCGGCAGTAGCCTGCATTCTCAAAAGTGGCGCCAACATCAACACAGCAGGCATTGAACTCCACGACATCGCCAGAGTGATTTATTTATTTATTTATTTATTTAGAAATACTGCAGGCAGCATCGCTGCCCAAGCAGGAGAGGGTTACAAAATGTGATTATACAATGCATGTTCAAATGCCCCAACACTTGTACATTCCACAATCGAGAGGGGCAAACAGTTCCATTGTTCTATGGTGTTAAGAAAAAAAGACTTCTGAAATATTTTAGTGCGGGCGAAGTACGGGCGTATGGTCTTGCTGTGATTGATCCTCGATGACCTTTGTGGTGCGGGAAGCAGATAATCTTCGCGTAACAGGCCGGTTTTATTGTCGTACAGTAGATAAAGAAATTTGAGGCGCGCGACCTGGCGGCGGAGTTGAAGTGACGGCAAGGCGAGTTTCTTTATCATATTTGTTACTGATGACGATGTTCTGTAGTCGGACAAAATGAACCGTGCAGCAAGACGCTGGATACGTTCAATCTTTGTAATATTCTTGGCATGAAACGGATCCCAAACTATTGATGAGTACTCGAGGACTGGGCGAACCAAGGTGCGATAAGCTTCTAATTCAATATTAGAAGGACATCCTTTCAGTTTTCTTCTCAAGAAGCATAGCTTCTGAAAGGCTTTGTTGCAAATATTATCAACATGCGCATTCCATTTCAGATTATTAGTAATTGTTAAGCCCAAGTATTTCACAGACGTTACAACTTCGAGATCACGGTTTTTAATAACATAAGTGTGAATAAACGGATTCTTTTTTGTTGTAAATACCATCGAAACTGATTTTGAAAAATTAATTTCCATTCCCCTCTTATCGCACCAGTCCACGAGTTTACAAACATTTTCATTCAGTACAGCCTGACAAGAACCACTCTTGATAACGGAGTAAACAACACAATCATCTGCAAACAATTTGACCTTTACACCGTCACCAATATCTTTTGCAATATCATTGATGTACACTAAGAAGAGCAAGGGTCCCAACACTGAACCCTGCGGCACTCCTGACAAGACACGTAGACTATCCGACCTAACACCGTCGCATTCCACAAACTGGGTACGGTTTTCAAGGTAAGCCTTTATCCATCGAACTATAATGTCGGGTAAACCAATCTCTGTTAGTCTAGCCAGAAGTAAATTGTGCGGCACTCGGTCAAATGCCTTTGACAGGTCTAAAAATACAGCATCTATTTGTTGGTGATTATCAATTGCGGTTGCGAAGTCATGAATGACAGTTACTAATTGTGTTACTGTGGATACCTTGCGCCTAAATCCATGTTGGTACTCAACAAAGAAGTTGGTATCCTCAAGGTGCTTCGATATGTGGCTTGCTATTATATGTTCCAATATTTTGCAGCAGGTACTAATCAATGAAATTGGCCTGTAGTTTTTTGCGTTTAATATGTCACCTGATTTGGGTATGGGAATTACCTTCGCTGTCAACCAGTCATGTGGCAAAGTGCTCTGCCTGAGCGATGCCTCAAAAAGTACATAGAGGTAGTGCGAAAGTATTTCAGAATATCGTTTTAGAAAGATGTTTGGTATGCCATCCGCGCCGCATGACTTTTTTACATCAAGATTTAAAAGAAGTGCGAATATGCCTTCTTGGTGTAATACCACATCAGGAATTGGAATGCGTGTTGACGATCCGCAAGATTCATTTTGAGTACAGGGGAATGCTGGTTGCGAGAAAGACTGAAAAAACGTGGAATTAAATTCATTTGCAATCTCTTGGAGAACAGTGGTAGTTTTCCCATTAATCTTGAGCTGTTTTGTCTGCCGCTTAGTGTCTGATAAAAAGCGCCAAAATTTCTGAGGCGATTCCTTCAGGAAAGTTGAAAGCGTTTGGCAGTAAAACTTAGAACGTGCAGTACGCAATTTGATGAGCAGGTCATCCTTCATGGTGCGCAGTTCAGAAGTTTTTACCTTCGCCTTGCGCTTTCGAGAAATTCGCCGCTTTAGTTGAATTATCTCTCGTGTGATCCAAGGGTTGTGGTGCCTAATTTTCTTTTTACGCAGTGGAACGTATGCAGAAATACATGACGTGACCAGAGTTTTAAATCTGTCCCAGAGGTATGAAATGTCGCCACCAAGCTGAAATTGATCGAGACTGAAGTGCAAGCTGTCTAAGATAGCTTCATCGTCTGCGGCCGAAAAATCAGGGAATGTTTGGACAGGATGGGTTATTTTCTTTTTTCTACGCACATCTAATGACAGCTGGATGAGCTTGTGATCGGAAATTCCATCGCACGTAGTTACGGAAGAGTTTTCAGGAAAATTAGTAAATATTAGGTCTAGCGTTGATTGGGTTGTTTCGGTAATGCGAGTGGGACTTTTTACTAATTGCTCTAAATTGTAAAAAAGTGCAGAATCAAGGAGCAGGCGTGCGCTCTCCGTGTCTTGAGTGCCAGAAACTGACATCTGGTTCCAATCAATGCACGGCAGGTTAAAATCCCCAGTCAATATTAGTTTGTCTTTAGGGCGAAGAATACACTCTAGGTGAGCATTTAGGGCTGCCATGTAACTTGATGGGCTTTTGGGTGGCCTGTAAATGACGCTAAAAATAGCAGATAAATCGTGATAATTGATGCGACACCAAATGCTTTCGTGGTCGGGAATATCTTCGAGTCGAACGCAGTCAACTTCATTTTTTAGAATTAGTGCCACGCCTCCGCCCCGCCCTCGGCGATCTCGTCTAAGTAACTTGTGCGACGGTGGGATGATTTCCGCGTCTAGGATACTCGATGACAGCCATGTTTCGGTTACCGCTAGAATATGGGGATCATGAAGAAATATAAGTTCCTCGAGCTCTTTACATTTATTTACTAGACTTCTAGCATTCATCAGAATTATTCGCAGTGGTTTGGTACTGCATCAAGAGGGAGTGGAAAATTTGGACTGGTGGGTTTGGATTGCATTAGTTGAGGGTTTCGACTGACGAGATGGGATAGCACACGATTTAGCCTCGTCCCACACATAGGTAGTGTTGTCCACATGAAGGCGGTCATAGTCCAGCGTTACTTTGCGACCCTGATCTTTAAATTGTTTGCCATACTTCCACAAGTTTGAGCGTTTAGCTAAAGTATTTTTGCAAAAGTCATGGTTGATGGAAAATTTTGATCCTTTTAGTTTAGAGCAGTTTCGAAGCACTGCCATTTTTTCATTGTAGTCGAAAAAGTTGAGTATAACAGGACGTCGATTATCTGTTTTTTTCTTGCCCACTCTGTGCACCCTTTCGACAGTTTTCGCTACAACCTCCAGTTTTTCGCGAAAAATTTTATCTACTACGTGTTCTTTTAAAGCGGAGTGGTTTTCATCTGGAATTTCGGGAATGCCAAAGATGATCAGATTGCGGCGTCGGCTGCGATCCTCAAAGTCATCTAGTTTTATTTGTTGTTCTTGTACCACTTTTTGCAGAGAACAAACTTCCGTTTTTAAGTGGCTGATTTCTTCTGTATGCTGTGCGAGAACTTTAAACGTGTTATTCAGCTCAACGAAGCGCGTGTTCATCGTCTTTTCAAGCGACAACTGCGAGAAGGCAATTTTTTCAATGGATTCTTGAAGAGCTGTTCGCATGTCATTAATAAGTGCCTTGACTTCATCGGAAGGCCCCGGATTGCTTTCCACGTCCCCGGCTAACAAAAGCAAAATAACACCACAAACATCTTGAACCATTGATACACACTTTTCGGGGCACGGCAGGACAATAACACACCTATTATCACTACGGAAGCTGCGGAAATCGTATTTTGAACGAACCTGTACAAAAAGGGCGAGACGAGTCATTGTTGCGTCTGCGGTGGTCCCGCCGTGCCCTCTGAAGCCGCGCTCACTGGATCCGGCTACTTGTAGCCTCGGTGGTGGCGCTGGAGGCAATGTGTGACGAGCTGATTGCGTCGTGAAGCCGCTCCCAGGATACGCATCCACGTGGGCTACGTCGAGCGTGAATTCACCAAAGCAGCTTGACTGATTGCCCGCTGGTGCGCACAAGGTGATGAGTGGCAGCGAGACCTGTACAAAAAGGGCGAGACGAGTCATTGTTGCGTCTGCGGTGGTCCCGCCGTGCCCTCTGAAGCCGCGCTCACTGGATCCGGCTACTTGTAGCCTCGGTGGTGGCGCTGGAGGCAATGTGTGACGAGCTGATTGCGTCGTGAAGCCGCTCCCAGGATACGCATCCACGTGGGGTACGTCGAGCGTGAATTCACCAAAGCAGCTTGACTGATTGCCCGCTGGTGCGCACAAGGCGATGAGTGGCAGCGAGACCTGTACAAAAAGGGCGAGACGAGTCATTGTTGCGTCTGCGGTGGTCCCGCCGTGCCCTCTGACACCACGACACCTTCACACCGCATAGTCCTAATGGTACAGAACTCCAGGTGATCATTTTCACAGATTCCCAAGAAGGATGCAGGCAAATTATACTGAACGACATGAATAAAGATACAGCAGATTCATTTAATAGTCACTGTCATCATCACTACGATATTATTTGGACACCTGGCCACGCGAAGATGTTTGGCAACGTTCGGGCAGACACGCCCGCCCGTGAGTAAGAATCCTGGCACCGAACACCTCCCTGGAGAGGTCCAATTGTCGTGGCATCATGAACAATACACTAAGAGACCTTAAACTGAACAGACAAGAATTACCTGCACATCACCCTAACCTAGACCGGCAGCAATCAGTATTACTCAGACAAGCACAGACTAACACGACATGCAGCCCAGCTAGACGATATCTTTTTCTAAAAGAAGAGCACAAGAACCACCAGCGTGCAAACACTGAGGTGGATATCCTGATCAGCAACACGTCCTATGGGAATGTCCAAACACTATTCCCAGCATTTCTCACTTACACACACCGACGCAGCTGCCATAACCCATTGACCCAACCTGGCTGACTCTTGCCTCCACTTTCGAGGATCAGCTAGCTCTAGTGCAATACATCAAAAACGCACTAGAGCTGAGTTCAGCATTCACTGAAGATGACCTGTAATTGGATTGTCTGAACCGCCTTTGGTTCTAAATAAAGTTTTCTCTCTCTTTCTCGCCGTCTTCGTCGTCTCCTGTGGCAATATTATTGCGCATAATAGTACGTCGATGGAAAGCCGGATGGCTTTATTTATTTAGTAATCCTCGGATAAGAATTGCTCCTGGTTTCATACGTAGGCCGCACTTGATGCTGAGGCTCTTCTGCAACTTAGCTGATTTAAGTACTCAAACACATTTGCGGACGCAACTGGTGTTTGGCGGCGGCGGCGGCGGCGGCGGTGACGGCGACGGCGTTGTGACCTAACGATCAAGCACAAGGAAAACAACGGAAGAATTGCCAGCCTCTGAAGCCGTTTTTCTCCTAGTTCAGACGAAGAACTTCCCTAGATTTCCCTAGATTTTTACTGAATGTGGTTATTATATGTTGTCTGTGTTTGAATTATGCGAAACGACTGCAGAGTTTACTAAAGACATCATTATGCTTCATCACTGTGATGAAGCTGAAAAAACTGTTGCAGTACAATTTGTAATGCCTTAAAAAGTTTTCATCCACAAAGGCCATAGAAGTCATCACATGGGGACATGTCATATTAAATAACAACCAAATTACGAAGAACGGAAAAGTAGCCATACTGCGCGCACAGAATACAACATTTCAAGAAATAATACATATTAAAGCACGTTGACAACGGGCCCAAGGCGTGTTAAAATATGAAAATAACAATCTAGAACACCACAGTTCAGTGCAAAACATAAAAATCTTGCACCACGAAACAGTGCACTGGTAGTAGCACGCAAGTATATGAAAAGATCTCGTCTGTGCTCGTACTCTAATAGGTACGAGCACAGACGATGCGCAGTGCATGATATATTCGAGCGACCTAGTTTATGTACTTATTCAATTATGTTCTTTGCTATTTAACCAACAATGTCAAATGTAGGAGAGATAGTTTTGCTGGTTGCACATTTATGTTAGATAGCTGTGTCATTGAGAAACTGCAATGGATCGGTATATAAAAATATTGACTGCTAAAATCTATAACTGGTACCATTGCACGACTGAAGGCATAAGACCACTTGAAAGCAAAAAAATTCGTAGATGTTGGCAAATGTTCCGTTTTCACTAATGACGACTTAAATCCCCTAGACCTAGGGAAATCTGCCAAGAGTTGGCAGCACTGTTGCCGGGGGGTGCAGTATGTTGAGCTCGCACCAGAAGCTCGTCGGAGCGGCGGCGGAAATGAGGCGGAGGGAGAACGGCACGCGCTGCTATGCCTGCATTGCTCTCAGACGATGATGATGATGATTGATCATTTCTATTGGTTTCCCCTTTGTATCGGGGTGATGACATCTCATCTAACCAAAAAGGACTAATATACATATGTTTTACACTTTTGGTTTAATACTAGCGCTGCTTAGGGCAGGCACAAAAAGCTTATTAGGCACAAAATACTTTTTTTTCCTGTTACATGTGGTAACTGCCCTAGGCAATATTCCCCTCTCTGCTTTTCGTCCACCAGCATTCTAATCTTCTTTTCGTCCCCTCGACAGCCTTGAAGGTAACTTCCTCTGTGATACCCTTAAATCCTAGGGCTTCTGAAAGCCCAATATTCCCTTCATGTAGATTTGGATGGATACCCTCACATTCTAACACGATGTGCCGCATAGTTTTTGTTTCTTTTCCGCAGACCACGCATACCCCATCATTTTCTGAATACTTCCCCACAAAACTTAGTTCGCAGGCAACCTGCTCTAGCCTCAAAAAGCAAAGCACTGCCCTGGGAATTATCGTAGAAATTTTCCTTTCTGATGTTCATCTTCTCAGCCCTGTACATCTCTAACGACGTTTTAGCTTCCATTTTTGCCCTCCATTTATTCGTTTCAATCTGCCTTGCCTCTTTTTTGGTTATCTTGGCTGTTTTGGATTCCCCACTGTTCTTTCCGTATTTCATCGTTAGCCTTCTAGTCTTTCTTAACCACTGCGTGTCCACGCTTTTCAAGTATAGGTACCTAAAAACCTTAGTTGCCCACCTTCGTTGATCCATTGCCCTCAACCTCATCTCAAAGCATATTTTACTCTGAGCTTCTCTAACTTCAAACGACGCCCACCCCATATCTCCCTGAACTGCTTCGTTAGTTGTTTTTCCATGCGCGCCTAAGGCCAAACGTCCTACCGTTCTCTGGTTTACTTCAAGGCCTGATAGAACGTCTGATTTTAAGCAGAGTACAGCATTCGCAAACGTGAGACCCGGAACCATTACTCCTTTCCACATTCCTCTTACTACTTCATATTTGTTATACCCCCACAGAGCTCTATGCTTCATTATAGCTGCGTTTCGCTTTCCCTTAACTTTAAGCTGCTCCTCGTGAGTACTTAAGTAGTTATCCCCTTCGTTTATCCACACTCCCAAATATTTATATTCCTTCACTCTAGGTAATTCGCCTTGCTGGATAGACACTACGTCGGTGGTAGCGTCATTGAATCCATTATTCCTGATTTTTCTGCACTGAAATTTAATCCGAGGTCAGTGGCTTCCTGGCCGCAAATATTTATTAGCCGCTGCATATCGGTTTGGTTGTCAGCTAAAAGAACAATGTCGCCTGCGTATAACATTCCCGGAATATGCTGTTGTACCACTTCGCCTTGCAGCATATGGGTTAGGCTAAACCCTACTTGGCTTTCTTCCATTTTCTTTTCTAACCCTGCCATGTAAAGCATGAACAGTATTGGGCTCAAAGGGCATCCCTGTTTCAGTCCCCGATGGATGTTGACCTGCTGGGCGCATTTCTGTCCTTCCCAAGTAAGGTGCACTCTATTGTCTTTATAGATTGCTATAAGGAACTGTACTAACTCGTCATCTAATCCCTGGAGTTTCAGCATCCTCCACAGCCGTTCTCTGTTTACGTTGTCATATGCCCCTTTAATGTCCAAGAACGTAATCCATAGTGGTCTATTCTGTGCTTTCGCAATTTCAATGCACTGCGTTATCACGAACAGATTGTCATCCAGTCGCCTGTCTTGTCTAAATCCATTCTGCAGTTCCCCAAGTATTTCATTTTTTTCCATCCATGCTTGAATTTCTGATTTTATCGCCTGCATTACGAATCTATACACCACTGACGTTACTGTGAGTGGTCTGTATGAATCAATACTGGCTTTGTCTCCTCTGCCTTTATATATTAAATTCATCCTACTTTCTAACCAGCCCTCTGGTATTTGTTTGGTTTCTATCACCTTATCTATTGCCCTCATAAACGAATCCTTACTTTTAGGTCCAAGTAGGTTTATCAGTTGCATTGGTATTCCGTCCGGGCCCACTGCTGTCTGGGGGGAAACCTTTTGCTCTGCTTTTTTCCAATCAAGGTTGCTCAAACTTACTTCCCTTTCCGCAGTCTTTTGTGGCGCTGATGTTATCGGTGCAGGTTTCCCTACCACTATTGTCCTAAACTTCTCACTAATCACTCGATGAATATGTGCCAACGCGTGCTCTCCTTCTAAATGTTCCCCCTCTTCATCGATCAGGAATTTTTGATGGTTATCGTTTTTTGAGCTTAGTTATTTTACATGGTTCCAAAACTTCTTGGATGTGCTTTTGTCCTTTTTCCGTATTTCTGCCATCCATTGTTCGCTTTTCTGCTTGATTCTGCTTGTTCGCTTTTCTGCTTGGGGGGGGGGCGGGGGCTTGATCGCCCCCGCCCCCCCCCCCCTGCACCTTTCACCAGAAGTTCGTCCAGGTAACATGTATGCCTACGTCAAAACACGATTTGCAACAACATACTTGCCGTCGCGCCGCCATGCGTTCACTGATGACATGACCACTTCATGAGACGCAGCAGATGGGCGCGTGACCGGGAAGACTGCACTTCGCGCGGTGCTCAAATTTTGCATTAGGGAGTATAGTAACTGTCAGTGCATTTATTTTCAGTTTCCTCATTCCTTCTCATTTTTCGTCTGAGCTAACATGACGCTGCTCTCACGTTCAGTTACGAGCGGATGAACGCACCCTTCTCTTGCGCCCTGTGAAGGAATGACTTGACCTCGTTGCCGGCGACCGAGTCGCACTCGCACGGGATGGCGCTAGGCGACACTCCCACCGTCCGGAACCTGGTCTTGACGCCTGTGAAGAGCGCTGTCGCCGAAGCGGCGCTGTCCACCACTTGGCGATCCACCGCGTACGTCTGCGACAGGGAAGTACAACGTAAGCAGATCCTTAATAATTGGCAATACCTTGAAGGGTTACGAACACAGTTATCCCTAATATACTTTTCGCGCCTAGTTCTGAACTTTGGGGGTCCACTGCAGAGCGGCTTAAGGAAAGCAGTCACACGAGCAGTAAGTTATTTATGCTTGCAGGGCAAAAGGACTATGCCATGTTTAAACGCATTTATACAGCATTCGATTAAAGAAATGGCGGATCCCTCGCGAAGGTGGGCATAGACGGAACTCATATACCTCGGTTAAAATGATCTTGCGTTGTTTTTGTGCAACAACTTTTGCTATAAACGACAAAAATAAAAAAAAAATAAAAAAAAGTGGGTGGCATGTTTCTAGTCCGGAAAGTTGGAAATCATAGCCGCTGCAGCTGCCCAGGAGATCAGGCTGAGCTGATCCTCAGAGACGAGCGCTGGTCAGCTCGCCTTCTTCCTTCTCCTGGCAGGGTGAAGGGAGAGGATTCAGGTGGTCAGGGTCCCACACGAAATAATAGGTGGTATACGGCATTTTTTATCAGACTCGTATTGTGCTTTACGTTGTAGCTACGTGTTCAGAACGGTGAGCAGTGGTCGGTGCTGCGAGAAAAACGACACGGCCAGAAAAGCGTTCACCATCTAAAACTCTCTTCCCAAGATTTATTTTTTATGTTACTTATTTATTCATACTCTGAGCGTGTGAGGGCCGATAAAGGGTGGAAAAAAAATAAAAAAAACGCTGGGATAGGCAACTGACGAAATAAGTAATGCGTCAAAAACACTCTTCGAAAACACACACATTAAAACGAAAACGCGCACATCGACAATAGGAAACACACAGTTCCTCATTTGCGAAACACTGTTCAACAATACTCATAATAATGTCAAATATAGTCCCGCCAGTTACGAGGAGACGCAGTGCTGCTAACGTGCGAGACAAAGAAAAAAACTGCAAGTTACCCATAAATAGCCACATTTTTAGAAGTGTACATTTACAGGGCCCATGAGCACAGACGTTACATAATTTTCAAGGTTCACATACCGGTATTAAAACAACTCGAGGCTCCAATTTACACTAAGGAAAGTACAGTGACATTTCCTCCGTTGGAAGGCTGGAAGGCGAAGAACCTTAAAACTGTAAGTTTCGGTTGAAAAATGGTTTAGCAAAGAATTTTCGAATTGTTTGAAGTTCCTGCATTTACGATTTCTTGCGGCAAAAGCTTCCATTCTTCTATTTTATGAGTAAGGAAAGAGTACTTGAGAGCTTTTCTAAGTGTCAGTATCGTCATAAATTGAACTTAACTACTTACTATTCGCGAGGACCGCGGCTTTAAGTACAGCTCTGAGCTAAAATGATGCACTTATGGTTGACTAAATAAAGAAACTTTAGTCGTGCCACTCTACGTCACTGGGATAGAGGAGGGAATGCGAGTTTATGCTTCATTTCTGTTAGAGACTCTTATGATCGATAGTTGGACATTATAAACCTTCCTGCTCTTCTTTGGATCCTTTCTAGCTGATCAACTCGGCACATTTGGGACTGGTCCGCTCCTATGGTGCCGTACTCTAACACAGGCCGTAAAAGGGTGTCTATGTCGTTAACTTAGCTTTCATGGAAGCTAGTTTAAGTTTCCTTCTGAAGTACCATAATTTTGTTTCTGAGGAAGAGCATACATTACCTATGTGCAACTTTCAATTTGACGCCTAGATAGTTGAAGTGGGTAACTCGGTTTAAACATCTTTGATCGAGCTCATAATCAAACGAAAGGGTATTATTTGTTTTATTCGTTGTTCTTGCGAAAACTGTTTTATCGAGGTTAATTTTCATTTTCCAATTCGCGCACCAACAGTGAATTCCCTCCAATGCTGTGTTCAATGCGACCTGGTCATTCTGGCTCCCTTTCTGTAGGCGCAGAAAACGTGATGCACGCATAATCCGGGCATCCTCCGGCGCCCGTTCTATCGCAAGGGTCTTCCCTGACCTAGTCCTGTAGGTGGTACGGCCAGACTAGGGTTATGTCGCGTAACTTCCCCTCATTCCGCCAGCCACCTTCCAAGTCCATCAGGTGCCTTGTACGGGAGGCAGCATTATCTGATGTAAGATAAAACCCAGCGGCGCGTCGGGCCAGAAAGCCGTCAGCAGCAGACCCTCGCAAAACCGCCGGAAGAACCAAGTCGCTTTACAGCAAATAATGAGCCACTGCACTCTTTGAAGGAGCGTGGAAGGCAGAGCTTAGTTGTGGATAAAGCAGTTGACAGAAGAGAACGGAATTTCAAAATGAACCACGGCGACTTGTCTTCACGACGGGACCGCTTCCTCGAGGAGCCGGAGGCAATTAGATACGCAAGCGCCTCTAATGCCGACAGAGGAAGGAAGGTGCGAAAGCAGACATGGATTACGTTACTCCTTTAAGCAGAACACCTTTAAGGAAACTTCCTCAAATTTATCCGAGAATGCACTGATACTTCCTATGGTGCGTGTAGATAACCAATGTACTCAATATGCATATCCAATTCATGTGATATGGACGCTGTAGGTCTGCATTCTTTTTAAATACAGAGCATTTCTTTAACTCACGATGTCACCCGGCGTTGGCGTGCCTCGCTGTCCGCAACAGCCGTTCCAGGTGCGCCCTCTCCCCCACTCCTCCTCGCCTGCTCTCCGCTGCTCCTCGCGTGTTCTCTGCGTGCTCGGATCGCATTCAGCAACAGGTGGGGCGCGCATGCGTCGTGGTTTGGCGCGGGAGCAACAACAGTTGTGGCGTGATCGTGACGTAGTCGTGGCGCGGTCGTGCCGTGATGGGGCGGTTCTCGGCGTTCGCTCTCGCTATCAATTTCTTTCGAACCAGATAATAAATGATGTCACGTGACTACTTAATTAGGACTCCTCATTAATTACAATAATAATTATAACAACAACAACAACAATAACAACCAACAGCAACAACTGCAACAACATTAACGTAACCCAATCTACTTAACGTCGCGCGCCCCCCGAAAATGCTCTTCATTTAACCGTGCCCCTCGCGAGGGGGATGTTTTATAAAATTTTTAGTTCGAAATGCTGCTATTATTGACGTTTTTTTAAACCACATACTGAAAAGTAAAATGTAACGCTTGATTTTAGTCCAAAACAACCTTCTGAAGGTCGTGAGGCTTTTATTGCGACCGCTCCTTGTAGCACACACACCGGGATGTTCTTTTTCCAACACCACGCGTACCACCTGAAGAAAACGACTTTTTGCTCGTAGACACCAAAAATGCATGAATCCTAGTCATGTGGGCTTCGATTAATAGGGCTCGTGTTGGAGTTACGTCGACCATGTCTGTATTCATACACCATTTGTTTTTTGTCGTTTCAAGCGCTTGGATGGATATTTTACTCCGGCTCCTCGCGGCGGCGGTACCGTCGGCCAAACAGGTTGCCGTTCTCCAGATTCAGCTTCACATCCCTTCTGGAGACGCCGCCTATAGTGCAGACTCAAGCTTCGCTGGTCATGCACCTTCACAAATAGGAATTGATCATGAATGTCTGCTTCAATATCATTACCTGCTTCTACTAAGGAATAAATGGTTGCACCCTCCGCACCAACAACGCCCGTCGGCAGTTTGTGCGGAAGTTTCTTCGTCGCACATGTACGCTGATTACCCCGATTAAAGAGAAGGTGGGCCATAGTTCTGCACTGAGGTCCTTCAGCCCACACTTGTGCCGTTCGGAGAGCGACAGAAGCTTTGTCATGCCTCTGCCTCCCGCGGAGTGCAGCTCTGTTGGCTTGCAAGTTTGCTTGCCTTCCTAAATGACATTTGAGTTATACTAGTCGTTTTGCCACTATTTTTGTATATTACGCCCTTGTTGCGGCTTTGTTTGGCCGGGTTCTCTGTGATGGCACCCCGGAATTATGGACCCACCCTACGGAGGGTATTATTCATTTTACCGAGAGACAGTGAAGAGTGATGCTGTCATAAGGTAGTGCATAGCCTCACCCGCCAACTTCTGCACCCGTGGGCGCATTGGATTCCCCGCCCTCCTCCACCCACGTGCAAAACTACTCTCCACTATAAACAAAAAAATAAGGCTTCACTATAACAACATAAAGAAACTCTCCATCTGTTCCACAAAAATCTCTTACCATCACGCAACTACAAATTCTTCGACGCAAACAGTTGAATACCCTCCTTACATTGTCCCGAACCATAGGCTAATTTAGAACATTGTAGTTTCTCCTGTCCTCTTGCAAACCAGTTCCCACATTTTCCGCACTCTCCTCCTCGAGCCTGGCGGAGTTGGCTAGACTGGCACCAGCTCACGAATAAGTTGGCGTTTTCCGGTACATCCTAAACCCTAAATATTGCGTTAGAATAAAGTTTTTTTCCCTCTTCATTCTCTTCGTGTGGTTCTTCGCTGTGCAGAGCACAAAAATCAGCGTCCCTAGTACCACGCCCCGAAATCAGGGAAGCCGCCAGCACTCTCCATGGGTAGGTGTTTTTAAAGTTTCAAAACAACGTAGTGTAATGTGGCCGCCGATGTACTCGCACTGCTTGCTGCCTAGGTTTCTACTTTCTTATCGAGTATTAGGGAAGTCACCTCTCGATGAGCAAACAGAAGAGTTTTAAGGTGGAATAGCCTAAAGCGAGCGGCGATGACCTCATATCTTGTGAAACGAGCACGTCACGGCACACGAGCACAACGGGTCTACCCCAGCCAAAAATTTATTGTAGGGTTTAAGACGCCGATGCAACGCAGGCGATGAGGTGCGCCGTAGTGGAGGGCTCCGGATTAATTTTCATCAACTGGGGATTCTTAACGTGCGCCGAAATCTCGTACACACGGTCGTTTTTGTTTTTCGCCTCCATTAGAAAAGCGGCCGCCGCGGCCGGCAATCGAACCCGCGACCTCGTGCTTAGCAGCGCAACGCCTTAGCCACTGAGCCACTGCGGTGGGTCCAGCCACAAATAGCCATGATTTTGCGGGAGATGTGGCGTGAAGTGTCCCTAGTTTAACTATTGAAAGACAAGGTGCCGAAAGACAAAGAAACTATACACTCTTAGATAAAAGGGACTAAAGTGGGTACTAGAATGCAGCCGTTAGTCTTCGGGGGCAACCATTCGTGTTCGACAGGAGTATCTCTTGCAGAGTGTGTGCCGTGTGCACAAATGTGGACTATATGTTTGTCCCCTGCGATATATGAGGACTGACGGGAAGCCGAAACGCATGCATTCAGTCTCTTTGCGACGTCGTTAATCCCTTGTAATGACGTCGTCGTTCCCATTTCGCGCATATGCTTGTGGACCAATTTAGGTTTCGAAAAGACAAGTCACTGCAGTGTGTGGGTGGTTTACACGGTGCCACGGGAGGAAGTATCCGCTTTATAAGAAAAGCGTCTTGGGTTAATCGAACGGCGGGTAATGTCAAGGATTGGCGAAGCGCAATGGACAAACACTTATTGGTGAAGTTATGTTAGTACGCTGTGTTGCGTACTATTCGGGCAAGGTAATGACGGCCAATAATGATTTCAAGCGCGTCAACAATAATACAAAAATAAGTGACAATAGCAGATGATAATCCCCAAGCGTAATGAATACTTACATGTTTAACAGACGAGAAAAACGCACTAGTTGCTGCAAATTAAAAACACTCTAGGGAGCTAAGCGTCTTCAAGTTATCTTTTAGACTCGGTATATAATTGCCTTGTGCACCAATGCTATGACAATGCTGCAACTGCTGTAAAAACTGGCTGCATTTCCCAGTCCCGATCATCTAGCAACGCTAACTCGAAAGGTTCAGGACAAGCAACACCGAAACAGACTTGCCGATGCAGGAAAATCTGTTTCCCTAGTCTGACGCTCGGACATGCGACCGCTTTCACATAAGATGAGCACAACATATGTAGCGAACACTAAGAATGCACTTAGTTTACGCGAATTTAAGTGGAAACAAATGATTCGTCCAATCCGCCACCCAGCTGTGCGTTTTATGAGAAAAAAAAAACAATGGTTGTGAGGCCTTACTTAGAATGGAACTGAGTCTACCGTTGGCAGAGCGCAAATCGCAAATCGCGGCCACGTTCGCTTGCAGAGATCGAAATGCGGACAGCAGTTGCAATAAATATGCCGTTTTTGCACAGTAACGCACCTTTTACGCTTCAATACACATTTTACTACCGCATTTCCGGCCACGACAGCATGTCTCTGCTTTGACGCGCGCGGAACGAGGTTTTACAAAGAAGTTGCGCTAGCTTTAGTCCAGCTCGAGCAGCATTTCTCTTAGGATTATCTACTCAAAACGAAGCCCAGGAACGTGTACTGGGACCTCGTGGGGAAGGTCCTGCCGCCCCCTATCTACCGACAATCCCCAACACCTGATGATGTCTTGAAACGATGTCTTGACGATGTCTTGAAATGAAATGACTTTTTCTTCCGCCTTCACAAGGGAGTGGTGCCCGCAAAGGCACGATTGCAGGATAACGAATTCTTCATCCATGGCGGCGAGGGTTCCCTCCTCTGTGTAAAACGAGAAACGGCACAACACGTCCTCGCAGAATGTAACACCGCGGCCATATTCACGGACGAACTGCAGACTGCGTTCACCGAGCGATGGGATTTGTCGTGGTCAGGCCTCCGGCACCTAAGTGCGCCCGCATAGAACAAGGTGCTCTGGTCTGCGTGGTTTTCATGGGGCTCCACTCGCTGTGGAGGGCTCGAGTGGATGCAGTGGAGTGCGCTAGGAACCCCGGGATCACCTGGCGGCACTTTATGCCGAAGGCTGGATGAACAGTGGGTGTTATAGGGGCAGGAGATTCTAACGCGGAGTTTCGCGACTCAACGCAAAAGGGATGCTAAGCACTGTAGCGCTTACAGAAAGAGAGATGCATCGCTGGCAATGGCTGTGACGTTGCTGCACTAGTACGCTGTAGCGACGCTTTGCCCCGCTGAGCGGGCGTTGTATATCCTTTACACCCACATGGGAACATGTTAGTTTCCCACAATTCTGAATTCATGTACAGCCTCCCAAATTTTTTAATAATATAGCGGGAGCGATGACCGGTCGGCATGTCGGCGCCTTATCACATTGTTCAGCAGAGAAATAGGCGGGATATGCGCTGTGCGAGTGTCATGTGCTACGCTGTTTCCTTGAGCGTGTTACACCCCCTGCCACTGCATCTGAAGGACTTTGTGCCCCACTCTGCTTAGCTAACTTTGGTGGTAGCGAAACCACCTCGCAAGTTCAGAAAAACAGGGGGTGTGTTGCCCTGAGAAGAACAGCGGAGCAGACAACCCTCCCACAACAGATAGTTCTGTGCCCGTGCGCGTACCCTCGCCCATTTTGCCGGTAAACACCGTCATAAGCCGCTGACATGCCGATCGGTCGTCGCTACCGCTAAATGGTTAAAAATATTGGAGGCTGTTGGCTGATATAACTGTCTGAAATGTCATATTTTTCTGCTTGTTCCTCATTTGCTGCCAACACTGTCCGACTCCGTTGGTACTTTGTTACTCAAGTGAAGGCTCGCCTGAAGGTAATTGGAGTTTCTGGGGCGACAGTATATACACGTACCATTTTCGGTCAACGCCTCGAGCGTTACAGTGCATTATGTATATATGTATACCTTTGTAAAATAAAATTGTATTCGGAAACAACACTTGAGTCGTGGTCTATTGGTAGCGTATTAGATTCATTGGGTACGGTTGCGGGAGTCGATGGTTAGATCCCTGCTGGTACCGGGTTTTTGTTTTTCCTGCACAGCAGTTAGTCCTTGGGGAGTATCCGAACGGACCGACTGGGTAGCGGACTAACCGTTCGTCCCCTCACATTTAGTCCCCAAAGGGGTAATGATGGTGGCAGAAGTTGTTGGTCCCTCACAGGACGAACTGTCCGTCCAATTTGCCCAGGAGTGAAGACGAGCTAGCGAGGCGCAAACATAACGTAGCAATAACGATGTCTGATACCTACCGCCTGAGGAATTCGTAATGCTTTCGCCTACGAGGCACGTAGGGCCTTAGTTCTGGAGCAATTTTTTATGGATATTTCAGCTCCTGTTGAGATGAAAGAAGGCAATCAGTGTTGCCGGTACACGAAGGAAGGGCCCGGGCATTTGATCTTCCTCCTTTGGTGCGGCCTGACGAATGCTCGGCTCCGCCTGTGAGAGCGATAGTTACCGTTCACTCCACCGCGTCCGCTGTGGCGCTTGCTACCGATGACGCGGCGGCGGTTGCGGTTCGGAAACGAAAGCAGCCGCAGCGGAACAAAAGAAAGTTGATTCGAAGGTTCTTCATCAGCTGGTTTGGGTCAAATGATAGGAATAACGCGTCATTTTCCCGACATGGAAGTGGCACAACATGCTGCAGTGTTTTATCATCGCACATGCCTGGAAACATGACGGTGTTTGTCTCCAGGTTGTTCTTGACACTACGGATTATGGGGAACCCGCCTCTTTAACAGCTTTCAGCACAGTAATCGGTAGGTTATGGAGCAGGGAATGTTTTAGGTTCCTGGTATAAAATGTCCTACGGGGATAGTGCAAGCCGTGTAAAGACCTTGCAGGTGAAAGCAAAGGCGGGGTGTGAATAGCTTTCCGGGCCAACACCGGTGAGAGGTTCACATCCTATATCAACAAGCCGGGGGAGTATGTCAGCTTTCCGGCCATTAATTACTTTTTGCTGCATTGACATTTCGTCAGTAGCAAGGCTGTAGTATGGCGCTTTTCCTGACCGCAACCTTTGCCTCTTCCCTTGTAAGCGCAGCCTCTGCTGGAGTAGATCCGACCGAACTATACAGTGTGCTTCGAAACAGCAGCTTCAGGAGTTTTTCTTCTCCGCACATGCTCCTAAATTCCACACGATGTCGCATTACCTTACACTTATTCCCGCAACGTGAACTGCTGCAAAGGTAGCCATGCCGTATCAGGGTTGATAATCAGTTACTTGACAAATTTCGCATTCGTATCTTCTCCCTGCGCGGCTTTCAAAAGGGTCTTTAGAGGCAGCAGAGCTCGGCTGCCCTCATATTCCCGAAAGTTTTCTCTGATTTCATCACGTATTGGCTGAGGTGTCTGAAGGTGCCCGTTTTAGTTTCCCCAATTTCGCTTCAAGACAGCGTCCGTCTCATTTTGTCTCTGCAATATGTCAAACCTGGTAAATCTTGTTTGGAAGTGTTCAGTTTTCAACCCCGTTCCCAAGTGTTTCTCACCATCGGCATACCCACACGAAGCTACGCGTTCTTCTGGTATCCACTGTCTGCATGCGCGTCCAGCGCCGGTTTCCTCTAGACGGGGCCGTTTTCCTTATTTTCTATCTGCTACTAACGAGTAACGCCGGTTCCTGTGAAAGTCCCGTTTGTGTGGATGGATCACGTGGAACGTGAAGTAGACTTTTACGTTGGTTGGAATCATGTAGGTTGTGCATGCGACGGAAACTGATTTGGCACGGCTGTTGGAAGCAGCAACTTGCGCTTCATTCCTATGTTGTAATCATCTGCGGTTGAGTGAAGCGAACACACGTTGGTCTTGTAGATTGGGTGCCGCGGGCTGCCCGTGTCGCTCCTTTATCAAGAAAATGTACCGTAGCGAGAACTTTCGGGGGTTTTCTTTGGACGGCAGCTCAGGGTGGCACAGTTCCGGCTTTCGTAGAGCAGTCTACTTACAATACGGAGCGCAACAATTTTTAGACATCGCGTGCAGTGTAATTCATCCACAGACAGGTATACCTAACAGCAGCCCCGAAAAAAAATCGCGTTGGCATGCTGACCACACGGCGGCATGGTAAATGTGTCGCACAATAGAAAGTATGACACCTTCGCACACAACCGTGCTGGCAGGTGCAAGGCGCCTACTTCGTCAATACGCAGCTCCCTCACCTCCGGCCACGGTCAGTGAATAAACTGCTCCTTTCACTTCAGTACTTTTATTTGCTAGAGAAATCGGCAGGCCGCAATGAAAGGGCGAGCGGCCTTTCATTGATCCAGCGGTGGTGTAAAAGAAAATCAATTGTTAAATATTTAAAACGGCTCGAGCGCTGCCTGCAGGGGCCGAACTGCAGTCCCCCGAGCGGCCCGTTTTGAAAGCAGCCGCGGGAGTCTCCGTCGCGCTTCCCACTGCCGCCGCTCCTTTTGCGGCACGTCCACCAGTGATATTTACGATTTACGGGCTTTGGAAATCCATGTTTATGTGGAGCAGTCACCTGGTATGGGAATGCCAGCAATCCCCGTCTTTATTTCCAATCCCTAACCCTACTTACGAGCAGTGGGTGGACCGGCTGACCAGCTCGGACCTTGCGGCGCAACAAGAAGTCGTCGCTAGAGCCCGGGCAGCCAGCCAGGACCAGGGCATCCCGGACTAAGGTTGCCCCCCACAGGGCTGGTGCCCCTGCCATCTAGCACCAAATTTGCTCGTTTTTATTAAACGTTTATTTTCCTCTCTCTCTGTTAGCAAATCTGGTGTGTTCACGAGAGTTTAAAAGTTTCTGACGCGATCTTAGGGTCTGAAAGCTGAAAGCTGATTTTCTATGTGTTAATTGTGTGCATTCTTCTGTTATTTTTATTGTCACAAAGGACGTGTCATTTCCCACAGAGTCGTGCCAAAACGGGAGGAGGAAGGAGGACGTCACCTTGTCAAGCTTTTTTTTGTAGCCTTTTTGACCGTACACCTCGACAACTGTATAGCCATTCCTGTACATGTTGTCGCAGTAAACTTTGAACTTTCAACTTACATTCGGCCTGCATAAACGTAGGTGTGTTTCACAGGCCAGCGTCACGGAACCGGCGCATGCATGGAGCTGATAGTAGTTACACTGCCCTGAAATTTACTAACGGTGTCTCTGTAACGTAACCATCGTTTCCTCAGAGGTTCATGCTACGGCTATACACTACGGTGTTGTGACAAGTGTGTGGCACCCCCGACCCCAATATTCGTTGGCCTCTAAGTTTCGTGCCCCACCATGCTCGGTGGGAAACATTGTGCACGGCTGACCAATGAACACCAACGAACACGGCCGCTCTCCGTCAGTCACCGTCATCACCAACACGCTGCGAGTCGTCTCCCGGCTGGAGGGTACCCCGACCCTCCCAGGTTCACGAATGCGGGCCAAATCGTAACACTGGCGACGAGGGAAGAAGCCCGCGGAGCGACCGAAGCCACCGAGAGCTCCGAGACACCTCCCCCCCCCCCCCCCCTACGCCGGCCGTCATTACGCCATGCCGCTGTACGGGAGGCTCGAGCCGTTCGACGGTGAAGGGTCCGCCTGGCCGGTCTACGAGGAACAAGCCGGAGTGTTTTTCCTGGCGAAAGACACACCCGAGGCAAAACAGCGCGACATTTTCCTTGCCAGCTGCGGGACCCGCGTCTTCGCTCTCCTGCTCGACCTCCTCAACCCGGCCACGCCGCATGACGAGTCGCTGGGTGAGCTTCTCGCGACGCTATGCTCGCACTTCAGCACGGCTCCGTCCACGTTAAAGGAGCGCTACCCCATATTCCATGCCAACCGCCGAGCAGCTCGTGCAAGTCATCATGCAAAACTCCAACCCCCTGACAAACACACCATGCACGTAGATGCAGCCAAATAGACACATAAACCGGCTATGCTCTCGCGGTTACCGGACCTGACATCAATGTCCCGACACACAGTGCCACCATCTCGACCTCATGTGCAACTACGGCGGGGGAAGCGGCAATTGCCCTTGCGCTCTCCCAGAGCCCCACCCCAATCACCGTCCTATCAGACTCCCAGCAGGCCATCCGGCACTTCTCCAAAGGCGTTATATGCCCCGTAGCCCTCACAATTCTTCAAAGCCCCCCGACCGATCCCGTGCAACTGGTGCGGATCCCTGCCCACACCGGCATAGGTGCTAACGAGGCAGCGAATGCACACGCTCGGGCTCTTGCTTCCCGGGCCGCTGTTTCTCGTACACCTATACACGGGCCTCCCGTGACCGAGTCCTCCGAGTCTCTCCTTAGTTTCAGGGAAATTACCCTTCATTACCGCCTCCTCCGCCGTACTATCCCACCCCCACATCCACACCTATCCCCTGAGGCTGCCCACATGTGACGGATACTACAAACGCACACGTTCCCTCATCGTATTCAACTAATACATACACATACACATCCATTCCACACACCCCACTGCCCCAAGTGCGGTCAGCTGGATACTCTGTATCACTCTCTTTGCGAATGTCCTGCTGACCCATATTCCCCACTCCCCTCCTCATCCCACTGGGAGCAGGCCCTGGGCAGCTCCGCAAAGTCCAGCCAAGTGCTGGTCACCTGCCGAGCTCTGGCGGTCGCGGTGGACCTCTGGTCCTCCCCCCCCCCCCCCCCCACCCCCTCGCTATCCCGTTTTTTTAAATAAAGTTTTGTTCTCTATCTCTCTCTCCGCTTAAACAACCGGAGCCGCCGAGGAGAGACTCTCGGGCAGTTCGTCGCAGCGCTGCGAGGGTTAGCGAGCGGCTGCGCCTTCGGGGAGCAGCTCGACTCGCTGCTCCGGGACCGTTTCGTTTGCGGCATCAACGACCCCGCCATGCAGACACGACACCTGGAGCTTCCTGAACCCTCGTTGGACGACGCCGTGAAGGCAGCGCTGGCGATGGACGCTGCGGCCAAGCACGCGTGCGGCCGGCTCACCGTCGACGGAAGCGGCGGTGAACAAGATGGCGACACGGCATGGCAGGTGCAGTCGTTGCGGTGGTGACCACCCCCCCCTCACAGTGCGAGTTCGTGCAAGCGGAGTGCTTTGCGTGCGGCAGAACTGGGCACATTGCTCGGGCGTGCCGAGGGGGGACGGCGAACGGACGAAAGCAGCACATGTTCCGAGCACATGTTCCGCGCCAGCCCACGGCCAAGAGAGTCGGCGCAAGGCTAGGCGGCGGGGGCGTGGGGCAGCAGCTTCATGTGAAACGGCTAGCCTTCATGTCGGGGCCGAAGACCCGCAGAATTTTGACATGTGGCACACGGACATACTTCAGTCGGCTGTGCCCCCGTATATGCTCACTGTCGAAGTCTGCGGGCGTCCCTTTTCCATAGAGCTGGACACAGGGGCCAGCTTGTCGGCCATGGCCGGGAAAGCCTTCAAACGCACCTTCCCTGGAGTGTCCGTCGAGGCGTCGGGCGTCATGCTGCGCAGCTACTCCGGACAGCTGGCCCAGGTCGAGGGCCAAGCCCGGGTCAGCGTTCGCCTTGGCGACAGGGAGGCCACCCTGCCGCTGTACTTGACCAAGGGGTCGTCATCGACGCTGCTGGGCCGGAACTGGATCCAGGCGTCGGGGTGCGGCTGCGGGAGTACCAGGTAGCAGTGCATGCGGTGGAAGACGTCCCGAGCCTCCTGACCAAGTTCAAGGCCCTGTTCCAGCCCGGGGTGGGCAATTCACGTGGACGGCGGCAAGCATTCATGTTCCAGATGGAGACGGCCCCGTTTTTTCACACCGGGCCCACTGCCGTTCGCCTTGAAGGACGGGGTCACCCAGGAGCTGCAACGGTTGCAGCGAGACGACATCCTGGTGCCCGTCAAGTCTTCAGAGTGGGCCGCTCCCATGGTGCCAGTCCTCAAGCAAGACGGCAGTGTTAGGATCTGCGGGGACTTCAAGGTCACCACCAACCCGTCGCTACTGTGGAAAAGTACCCGCTGCCCCGCATTGAAGATCTCTGGTCGGCGTTGTCGGGGGGGGGGGGGGCAGAAGTTCACGAAGCTAGACCTCAGAGATGCGTACCAGCCGCTGGTGCTCCAGGAGTTGTCCCGGAAGTACGTCACCATATCGACAACGCTGGGATTCTTCCAGTACACGCGCTTACCGTTCGGCGTGGCCTCGGCACCTGCCATTTTACAGAGGGAGCTGGACAACCTGTTCAGAGGCATGAGGCACGTAGCGGTGTACTTGGACGACATCCTATTGACCGGTACAGACGATCAGAACCACCTGCGGAACTTTCACAACGTCCTGGCACGATTGCAGGATGCCGGGCTGAAGCTCAAGCTGGAAAAGGGCATTTTCTTGGCCCCCAGTGTCGAGTACCTAAGCCACGTCATTTCCGAGGCAGTAGAACGAAATCAGCGTCCCCCTCATATATTGATGACCACCATTTACATGCCAGTGTGTCTTCATTTTGCGAACATTGGACGAAAGTACGATGGATAATGCAGAATTATACTCGGTGATCAGCACACGACAAAGGGTCGTTATGTCGTAAAGTAAGCGCTCGTAAACCTTCATCTGCTACATATGTTCTCCGCGAGCAGCGCGGAGACAGACTTAGGATATAACCTGCGTCCACGACTAAACGCACTTCGAAACATCGTCATATCGCACAGATGGCCTGCAGAATAAAGCGCAAACTTCAATCCCAGTGCCCTATCAGATACCACACTCTTCGAACGACACTTTTTATCGCTGGTGAACTGCCTACCCTGTATACTTCCAAAAATACATCTGACGAACGACCAGCTGTTCGTTGAAGTCGAAAAACAAAAGGAAAGCGAAGCGAGATGTGTGCGTGTGATTACTAAGACGTGCATTGCTTGATTTCGCTCCGCATTTGTACACAGCGTCCCCCACACCTCCCCTCACCCATATCTCGCCAAATAGCAGTGCATGTCACGTCTAGTTGGTCTGGTGAGTCCTACCTGGCTTAAGTATCGACAAACAACTTTAGCATATCAGAAGCTGCACTGGGTTTTCTCATTCCCGTTAGAGCTGTTCTGTTTCTTCCGGACCTGCACAGGGTCTGTTTTTCCGTAGTTTCATTAACTTTCCTTGGTTCTTGCTATAAAGCGTGAGTGGGCACACATTTAATGAAGCACAGCCTTGTTATGTACATAACATTTTCGCATGGATTATATTCTTATAAAAGGCTCAAGATATTGTCCGGGATTGGGTAATGACATCCCCGAAACACATATTTCTACGACGATATATTCGGAACAATGCCGCATTCGCTGCCCGCGCTGAAAAACGAAACCAACCGCTCATTTTCCAGTATCAAGTCTAAACGACGCAACAAAGGGGTTCATTTGTAAGTGAAGCATTCGGAGGTGACAGTGGTGATATGCCGAAGCCGTCGCGGAGGCCTGGAAGAGTGGCGACGAAGCGCGCAGAAGCGCGTCCTCGGGTAACTCTTGTTGGCGTTCGGGTACTCCACGAAGAAGCGGCTACGTTTTAAGCGAACTAAACGTACTCTTTGCTCATAGACGTCACCATAACAAGTTTTATAGGGCGCGGAAATGCGAAAAGAAGCACAACAGAACCAAAGCACCGCACAAGTTTCTATCAGCCACGCAGAGCAAATCCCGTAAACGCAGCGAAGAAACGGCGACAGGTGCCGCAGCGATCGCGAAACTCGAGGTAATTATAACTTTGTAGAGGGCATAAAGTACACGAATAATGAAATCTTGTAAAAATGGCTCACATTCAACACTTTAAAACTTAATTATGACGAGCGAAAGCAATGGCTATGCACGCAGCGTTAGTGAAAGTTTGCTTTTTTGAGATTTCGTAACCCGCCTTCTGGTTATATCTACTGTATGACTGGATACATCCCTTTGGGTATGCACAGACAGCCTAACCGAAGCTTCATCGGTGGCCAGTTTGGAGTACCGAGCAGAGGCAAAGCAGCCGCTAAACCTTCACCTATTCCAGTGGTTGCCCACGTACGCTCACACGGCTCAGCCGGTGCAGAGCGACCAAGCGCCGCCTAAGCAGCCAACGTACCTTTGCCCAGTCATGTGGTACCGCAGCGGGAGGCTCAGAGCGAGGGAAGGAATACAAAAGAGGCGCAGGGTGTGTTCTGGTTGCTCAAGGTCATTGCGACACGATGAATGACATGGCGACATGGTGCGCAGTAGGGCTTTCGCTCTCACCAATAGCCTGTTACATTTCGCTGAATTGTTTTGGCTAGTTTGTGCATAATTAACGCACGCTCACCTTGATGAGTCCAGTGAAAGGGAACCGCTCGAAAGCGAGCCTGCTCTCCTCTCCCTTCGCGCCGTTCTTTCTCTGGGCGCCGTAGATGCGGGCTGCCGTCACCGTGGACACGCCCATGCCGTCGCCGACGAACAGGATCACGTTCTTGGCCGGCGCGTCCACGACGACCGGCACGGTGGGATCCAGCAGCTCCGCCAGGGTGCGCTGCCCGGAGGCGCGCCAATATTCGGTGCGCTCCTCGCCGGGGGGCACGACGCCGGGTACGGTAGAATGCCGCGCTCTCGGCGGCGAGGGATTCGAAGCTGTCCAGGACGAAGTTGAAGGGGACGTGGAGAAAAAGCACAACTTTATTTGGTTCGGAAGGACTAGCCTTTGGTAACTCATTTAGCTCCACTCCAGCCACGGTATCCGCTTTTAACCCACGCGCACGCACACGCACACGCACACGCACACGCACCGGCGTGCTCGCACGCGAGCACACACGGGCACACGCACACGCGCGCGCGGACTCACACGCACACACACACGCACACACACACACACACATCCACACACACAGGAACACACGCGCCCCCGCACGCACGCACACACACGACATGCGCACGCACGCACGCGCACACAAACACACACACACACTCACACACACACACGCACACGCACGCACACACACATGCACGCATGCACGCACGCACCCACACACACCCCGCGCACACAAGCACGCACCTACGCACACACGCACGCATGTACGCACACACGCGCACACACGCACGCACGCACACACAAACACACACACGTACGCATGCACGACCACACGCATGCACGCATGCATGCCCTCACACACTCCCCGCGCACACACGCATTCACGCACGAACACACGCACGCACAAACACGCACACACACATCCACACACACACGCACACACACGTACACACGCGCACACACCCACGCACGGACATGCACACACACGCACGCATGCACGCACGCCCGCGCACACAGGCACGCACGCACACACAAACACACATACACGTACGCACACACACACGCACGCGCGCACACACGCGCACACACACGCACACATGCGTGCGGACGCACGCATACACACACGCGCACACACGCGCGTGCGCACAAGCACATGCACACGCAAACACGAAGTAACGAGTACACGCCACGCACTCACGCGCTCACACGCATTCGCACACGCTCACGCTCACGCGCACACCCACGCACGCGCACACGCACACACACACGCGGGCATAAAGATGCTCACTGGCACACGCACACGCGCACACGCACGCACGCACGCACAAAGCGAGGAAAATTCAAAAAGATTCGAATTTCGCGCAACAGTGACGCAATCTGGGCTTGGACTAAAAGTGGGTATCAGTGTGTTAACCGCACATTCGCTCTCAAGTGATACAATCCAACGGAACTAGAGGCCACACTGCAATCGTCCAGACCGTTTCTTTATAGTTGCTTACGTTGGGGATGTCCAATCGCTCGAACATGATTCCATGACGTCATAGAGAAATAGCCGGAATGTGTTTGGAGAGTCTCCACTCTGGCTCATTTGTTTTCCTTGGTATTTAGGGTATTTGAAGTTTGCGGCACAGTGGGATTGATTGTTATCACGATAAAGCAGTCTTTGTAACTAATGAGACTTGTTTGTTTTTATGGCCCTTTTAAATGGTGGAGACAAAATATATAAGCATGCTCATTATACTTTCTGGCGCTTCATAAACACTTCATGGGCGGCCATCCCGTTTGCGTTTGAGGCCCACCTTGCCCTTAGGAGCACAATGCTACCATAATATGCAATACAGTGTTCATGCTCAAGATCTGCGCCAAAACGACAGGTTACGGCTTCTGTGCGCGGGGAGAAATTTTACTCGTAGTACTTACGTGAGACGGGAGACGGTGGCTCTTCTGTTGTCGCATCTGCCTCTGATTTGGATTCGGGGCTTGTAACCTCCTCGTTGTATAGATCCACTGGAAGGGGCCGCGCACTGTTCAAATGCGCGCGCTTCCAGCGAGTAGGCATTGCATTTAGTACTTTGCACTCACACTGGAACTGACATGCTGATCGCGGTACAATGAGCGGTGTTAAATTTCGATGCTCGCAAAAGGACGCGCGCAAGTGTCTAGTTCTCTTACGCAGTCGACTCGCAATAGTTCAAACTCTGAAGATTCAAACTTCCAAGCGGTTGGAATGAATTTCAAATTTTGATTGGCCCTTTATGTTTTCAATGTATTTCGTAGCCGCTTAATTGAAACTGCTCCATTGGGTAAATTCGTACTTTTTGATTGCCATCTGCATTTCTCGCCTCTATCTGCAGATGTGCGTCCTTAAGTCAATAATCGTTAGAAGTAAAGTCGGTCACCTGCCGACACGTGCCAAAGCGAAACCGCACGCGCCAACAACCGCGTGGGCATGAGCCGGCTGCTCATGCTATCATAAAAAACTTTGTTTTGAACACTCATGCAAAAACAAACAATCATCGATTCCTGATCTTTCTTCAAACTGGGAATGGAAGTTCCGTGCTGGGTGCGAATGTTGTGGTATTAAATATATTGGAATGTTTCATCACAACACAAGCTGGTCAGAAGTCACAAGTCACACATCACAGGTCACAAGTGGGCGCGAGTCACATTAATAAGAACTTCTGATAATTCAAGCAAAATCCTTGGGTCCCTTCGGGTTTGGATTATCGCGAGTCTAGTGTATATTCCGCCCTGTACGGTAACATTAAATTCTTTTTAAAGGTTTTTATTCGATACCTATTACACCAGAGCTGTATTAGTCAAGACTTCTATGCATTTCCCGATGTCGTTACATCAACACTCAATCCCGCACATGTCTTTGCAATGCGAGGAGATCACAGTGGCATCACGTAGGTTAAGCGGGCAGTAGCGAAAGGAAATGAGCAATAGGAGACTGGATAGAGACCATTCAAAAGCATAAGCCGGGACCGGACCTCGAAGAAAGCCGTGTCAACAAGCAAGGGTAAAAAGAAAAGGATCAGAAGCGAAGCGTCTCTGTCGTTATTCTATTCCTACCTACCGACTGACCGACCGACCGACTGATTGATTGATTGATTGATTGATTGATTGATTGATTGATTGATTGATTGATTGATTGATTGATTGATTGATTGATTGATTGATTGATTGATTGATCGATTGATTGATTGATTGATTGATTGATTGATTGATTGGATCGATCGATCGATCGATCGATCGATTGACACCACACGGAAACTGCCGGACGTGGAAAATGGAAATTTCTGGAGCCAATATCCATCATTGTGTTCTATCATCATGCCTCAAGGGGGAAAAAGGGAGAAATCTGTATTGCCAAATTCATTATCTCACTCACCCTTCGAGATATCGAAGTGATGTCTGGTGATATATGCGGCCGGTAAAAATATCTAAAAAGTACACTTCGGGTTTCAGGACTACCCAATTCCTGTCGCGTGAATCTGAGTTCCGGTGCAAATTTGGTGTTATTACGGATTACCTAATATAGGTAGGGCCGATTGATATATCGAATTCCTTCTTGCTGGTGAATTGTACAGTTAAACCTGGATGTAACGAACTTCTATGTAACGAATTACTGGATTTAACGATTTTTGTCAATCCCTCTTTGCCAGACCCATTGAAGCCCGTGAGTTCGCGACCACTTTGTAACGAAACGTTGGGGTGGTTTATCTTTATGTAACAAAGTCGCAAATTCAACAGTCATTGTTTTTTGCACTGTTACTAAAAAATCGGTCGGGAAAATGCAGGGATTTAGCGAATACTAGCGTTAGTGTAAGGATTCAGCTGAAACGAATACCCCTAGAATCGTATAAAAACTAAGTTACTAAAGTGACAGTGCCGCCCCGTAGAAGGAGTAAGTACACTTCACTTATTTTCAACCGGCCAGAAAACTACATTGCGTTTCCACGTGTGAGTGCAGCGTCCGTTCTTCGACACTTGCGTTTTGAGATGCTAGGCCATTCTGTCGGCATGTAGTCGCGCGTCTTTACTGCTACCTGTGGTATCGTTTTGCCGGTGATCAGTTCTGCTGCCAGAAAAAAAAAAAGTTCTGTCTTTTCAAAAGAAGCCCACAATTTCAAGTGCCGTCTCCACCGGCGAGAAATAAGAATGTCGCCGCGCGGTATAGTGTCCCAGGTATGGTGGGCCACCCTCTCAACAGTTCCGAGTGCGGTAAAGTGCATCAAGTTCGCAAAAAGGCGCTCTTTCCGCACACGTTGGGTTCTTGGAACGTATTAACGCACCCCAAAGTGTCAAAAGGCAAAAGTTATGCTTCAGTTACGTTTGCTATTATGGCGGTAAGTGACCTTGCCTCTTTTAAGCGCCGTGTAGTCCCTATGCTTGCGCGAAAGTGGCAGACGCAACTCACGCAGTTTTTAAGTGCAATGCACTTTTTAAGCGACCCTGAACCTGCGTCCACCGGCGATGTCCGCGCACGTGGAGATGGGCGCGCGCAGCCTGGCAGCTGACATAGCACATACCCACGTGGGGGATTGGCCAGGAATCTCCTCGTCTTCCTTGGCAACGGGGGGAGATGGGCGCGCGCTGCCTGGCCGCTGACATGGAACATACCCACGTGGGGGATTGGCCAAGAATCGGGCGTGAGAAGGGCTAATGCACCTGCTTAAAGGAGTACTGACACGAAATTTCAAAGCTGAGATCCGCTCTAGCAATCAAGTACAACGACAACACAAATAGGTGTCTGTGAATAAATGCATCTTTCTTTCTTTGTAGTTGTGTGTGTGTGTGTGATCTCTCTTTCGCGAACATTACCGAACCGCGCAAATTCAACTCGTGCATTCGCACTTTCACATTCTTCCCCTCGGGGAAATGCGGGGAATTTTCGCTGTGAAATGCATTCGTGAAGGCTCAGTTAACCTTCACTGATTTATAGCATCTTGGATTGCATTTTGGCTTCATTTCTGCTTTATTCAGCGAACCTTAGCTCTAAACCTGAATATAACGAAGACCCTGCACATAACGAAAAATTGCGAACTTTTGTCAACTTCGTTACGTACCGATTAAACTGTACTCAGAAAAACAAACGCTTTTAAAGATTTCACCCAGCGTTGCTACCAAGCCGATGTTAGTTTTTCTAGTTTCGGTTCTATTTTTGCGCCCCTAAAGGTAGCGGGTCCTGGGAAACACATGTCCTCATGTTTTTTTTGTGTGCGACTCCCCGGCGCGAGCGGTGGCGCCCATGCGGGAAAACGTTCCAAGCTGCTGCCGCTGCTGCACGGTGAGGCTGACGCGCCTCTCATGTGAGAATTATCGTGTCTCCTCGCTCCGACATTATGGTGCGGAAAAAGGACGCCAAGAACACAAGGAATAATCGCAGCCAAAAGTCTGAGTGGTGATAGCGACAGGTGAGAACCTCGTTCGAATGCCGTGAAGCTGAGCTGAAGGATAGGACTTGTGTCGTGTGTGTGTTGTGCTTGATGACAGACAACCTTGTCTGCGTTGCATTGGCATCAGTGTTTCTGGCCGAACGTCCCGTTCGCGCGTGAAAGAAGTGTTCAAGTGATATTCGAGCTGGCGTGGTTCCTGCCCAAGCAAAGCACGCCGCGCACGCTGATGCGCTGGCTGCGCGCTGGTCGCAGCAGAGCATGCCGCTAGGAGAGTGGGAAGACTTTTGAAGACGATCACCTTCCTTGGACTATTTAAACTCAGAAATTTCGGTTTGTCTGTAGTATGTCTGTCTGTCTGTCTGTCTCTGACTCGGTTCAGCCACCCAGTCAAAGTGAAACAGAGACTGTGCAGTAGTCGTATATGTCTACAGCCAAATGCGAACGTCGAAGTATTGTCAACATTGTCAACAGCACTTGTCAACATTGTTAACAAGAACAAGACATTACGCATACATAAGGAAGGAAATCAATACATGAGTGATATTTGCATTGTCGCTTTGTTAAAAATCACGGATGCTTGGTTTTTGCGATAGCAAATAAAATACTACCTCATCTGCAGGAAACCTTCGCCTGCTGTTTGCCGCGCTACCTGGCGGTTTAAAAAAAATCAAGCGATAATAGCAGCGAAAGGTTCCACTAGATTGGTTTCACGTTCCGCTGGGTGCGCTCGTGGAGTAGGGCAACGTGGTTCTAGAAACGTTGTAGTAGGGTGCCTCATTTCACGCGCAGCTCCACCGTATGGCAGCGCTGGCATCGAGACACCCGACTTGGAGAAGTGGAGCGCGGTAAATTTAAATTGCCTTGAGCAAACCTCTAGCGTGTTATCTTGGGACGAACGAGACGGAAAGGAGAGGAACAGCATGAGAGGTGAGCGGGAAAGAAAATGGAGGCCTTTTCTTGTCACGGGCAGCAGTCGACTATCATTTTTCGTTGACATTTGCAACGGAAGAAGCAGATACGCGGCCATTTTTTTCATATTTCCCCCTTAGAAGTCCGTAACGGTGTGACCGCTAATATATACGCCCAGTTAAACCGCTGGTCGCAGAAACCTGAAAGCTACGAAGTAGTGTTATCATGCTGTTGGAGGTCAATACGGTTGAATTTTTGCAGAAATTAGACCTTTTAGGTGGGGGGGGAGTGCTAAAGTATTATTAAAGAATTCTACATTACATCGCAGGCCCGTTAAGGTATCGAACTGGTTTTGACTTGCATAGGTACCCCATTCGATTTTCAAAAGCCTACCAACGCATAATAAAAAAATGTATTTGGGGTACATTACCTGTTTCTACTGATTTTTAAATAGCGGTTCAGCGCGCTCATATGTCCATTTGGTTTTTGCTTTCAATTGTTACATATAGAAATGTCCAAAAATCAATTTCAGGATTTTGGCCTAGCTAACGTGTAAAAAGGTGAGCGGAATACTTTAAGTTAAATCCCTCCCGTAGGGAAAACGGCTAAGGTCTGGTAATAACGCCCAGCCCGAAATGGTGGACCTGGAAACTTGAAATTTCTGGGGTACATTCCTATCATGGCGTACGAGATCATTGCGGGTCTATTCGTTTAATCAAAACCAACAACGGCTGTGTGGTGGCGAGATGAAACAAAAAAAAAAAAAACTACCTAAGTGCGCCCATTCAATCGTTAAGCCTTTAAACACTCAAATCGCAAACTAAGCACGAACCCATGGGACGATTTTTCGTTAGCTACGTCAACACATCTAGAACGATCTAAACGTACAATATTGTACACTGCACTTTTAATAATTTCTCTCTCTCTCGCTATATATATATATATATATATATATATATATATATATATATATATATATATATATATATATATATATATATATATATATATATAGCGAATCAGAATAGGAGATGAGGGGCTCGTTGAAAATAACACAGAAATAAGGGTTGGCAGTCGAGAAAACCTCGGAAAGCAAAGGGGAGGATGTGGTAGATCATTGAAACAGATTAAGAATTTGGAAAGAAAGAAAGAAAGTGAAGAAAAAATGCCCGCCAGGTGGGATCCGAACCCACGACCTCCAGAATACCGGTCTGGTGCGATAACCACTACGCTACCGGCGGGGCGATTTTCCCATTCACTTTCTGGGGTATTTATGTTAGGTATGTTTGTTTCCTGTGCTTGGGGGTGGTAGCCAGCGCCATTCGGACTAATCGGGGTGAAGGGGACCTTCTTTTTAACCCCCGGGTCGTGACTCGAGTGTCTACGACATGTCCAGAGTGGTCGACCAGCTTTGAACCCTCTTAAGCTCCCTTTGGCAACAAGACTGCCAGAACAGAGGCCCTCGCTATGCATGTAGCGAATCAGAATAGGAAATGAGGGGCTCGTTGAAAATAACACAGAAATAAGGGTTGGCAGTCGAGAAAACCTCGGAAAGCAAAGGGGAGGATGTGGTAGATCATTGAAACAGATTAAGAATTTGGAAAGAAAGAAAGAAAGTGAAGAAAAAATGCCCGCCAGGTGGGATCCGAACCCACGACCTCCAGAATACCGGTCTGGTGCGATAACCACTACGCTACCGGCGGGGCGATTTTCCCATTCACTTTCTGGGGTATTTATGTTAGGTATGTTTGTTTCCTGTGCTTGGGGGTGGTAGCCAGCGCCATTCGGACTAATCGGGGTGAAGGGGACCTTCTTTTTAACCCCCGGGTCGTGACTCGAGTGTCTACGACATGTCCAGAGTGGTCGACCAGCTTTGAACCCTCTTAAGCTCCCTTTGGCAACAAGACTGCCAGAACAGAGGCCCTCGCTATGCATGTAGCGAATCAGAATAGGAAATGAGGGGCTCGTTGAAAATAACACAGAAATAAGGGTTGGCAGTCGAGAAAACCTCGGAAAGCAAAGGGGAGGATGTGGTAGATCATTGAAACAGATTAAGAATTTGGAAAGAAAGAAAGAAAGTGAAGAAAAAATGCCCGCCAGGTGGGATCCGAACCCACGACCTCCAGAATACCGGTCTGGTGCGATAACCACTACGCTACCGGCGGGGCGATTTTCCCATTCACTTTCTGGGGTATTTATGTTAGGTATGTTTGTTTCCTGTGCTTGGGGGTGGTAGCCAGCGCCATTCGGACTAATCGGGGTGAAGGGGACCTTCTTTTTAACCCCCGGGTCGTGACTCGAGTGTCTACGACATGTCCAGAGTGGTCGACCAGCTTTGAACCCTCTTAAGCTCCCTTTGGCAACAAGACTGCCAGAACAGAGGCCCTCGCTATGCATGTAGCGAATCAGAATAGGAAATGAGGGGCTCGTTGAAAATAACACAGAAATAAGGGTTGGCAGTCGAGAAAACCTCGGAAAGCAAAGGGGAGGATGTGGTAGATCATTGAAACAGATTAAGAATTTGGAAAGAAAGAAAGAAAGTGAAGAAAAAATGCCCGCCAGGTGGGATCCGAACCCACGACCTCCAGAATACCGGTCTGGTGCGATAACCACTACGCTACCGGCGGGGCGATTTTCCCATTCACTTTCTGGGGTATTTATGTTAGGTATGTTTGTTTCCTGTGCTTGGGGGTGGTAGCCAGCGCCATTCGGACTAATCGGGGTGAAGGGGACCTTCTTTTTAACCCCCGGGTCGTGACTCGAGTGTCTACGACATGTCCAGAGTGGTCGACCAGCTTTGAACCCTCTTAAGCTCCCTTTGGCAACAAGACTGCCAGAACAGAGGCCCTCGCTATGCATGTAGCGAATCAGAATAGGAAATGAGGGGCTCGTTGAAAATAACACAGAAATAAGGGTTGGCAGTCGAGAAAACCTCGGAAAGCAAAGGGGAGGATGTGGTAGATCATTGAAACAGATTAAGAATTTGGAAAGAAAGAAAGAAAGTGAAGAAAAAATGCCCGCCAGGTGGGATCCGAACCCACGACCTCCAGAATACCGGTCTGGTGCGATAACCACTACGCTACCGGCGGGGCGATTTTCCCATTCACTTTCTGGGGTATTTATGTTAGGTATGTTTGTTTCCTGTGCTTGGGGGTGGTAGCCAGCGCCATTCGGACTAATCGGGGTGAAGGGGACCTTCTTTTTAACCCCCGGGTCGTGACTCGAGTGTCTACGACATGTCCAGAGTGGTCGACCAGCTTTGAACCCTCTTAAGCTCCCTTTGGCAACAAGACTGCCAGAACAGAGGCCCTCGCTATGCATGTAGCGAATCAGAATAGGAAATGAGGGGCTCGTTGAAAATAACACAGAAATAAGGGTTGGCAGTCGAGAAAACCTCGGAAAGCAAAGGGGAGGATGTGGTAGATCATTGAAACAGATTAAGAATTTGGAAAGAAAGAAAGAAAGTGAAGAAAAAATGCCCGCCAGGTTTTTTTTTTTCACTTTCTTTCTTTCTTTCCAAATTCTTAATCTGTTTCAATGATCTACCACATCCTCCCCTTTGCTTTCCGAGGTTTTCTCGACTGCCAACCCTTATTTCTGTGTTATTTTCAACGAGCCCCTCATTTCCTATTCTGATTCGCTACATGCATAGCGAGGGCCTCTGTTCTGGCAGTCTTGTTGCCAAAGGGAGCTTAAGAGGGTTCAAAGCTGGTCGACCACTCTGGACATGTCGTAGACACTCGAGTCACGACCCGGGGGTTAAAAAGAAGGTCCCCTTCACCCCGATTAGTCCGAATGGCGCTGGCTACCACCCCCAAGCACAGGAAACAAACATACCTAACATAAATACCCCAGAAAGTGAATGGGAAAATCGCCCCGCCGGTAGCGTAGTGGTTATCGCACCAGACCGGTATTCTGGAGGTCGTGGGTTCGGATCCCACCTGGCGGGCATTTTTTCTTCACTTTCTTTCTTTCTTTCCAAATTCTTAATCTGTTTCAATGATCTACCACATCCTCCCCTTTGCTTTCCGAGGTTTTCTCGACTGCCAACCCTTATTTCTGTGTTATTTTCAACGAGCCCCTCATTTCCTATTCTGATTCGCTACATGCATAGCGAGGGCCTCTGTTCTGGCAGTCTTGTTGCCAAAGGGAGCTTAAGAGGGTTCAAAGCTGGTCGACCACTCTGGACATGTCGTAGACACTCGAGTCACGACCCGGGGGTTAAAAAGAAGGTCCCCTTCACCCCGATTAGTCCGAATGGCGCTGGCTACCACCCCCAAGCACAGGAAACAAACATACCTAACATAAATACCCCAGAAAGTGAATGGGAAAATCGCCCCGCCGGTAGCGTAGTGGTTATCGCACCAGACCGGTATTCTGGAGGTCGTGGGTTCGGATCCCACCTGGCGGGCATTTTTTCTTCACTTTCTTTCTTTCTTTCCAAATTCTTAATCTGTTTCAATGATCTACCACATCCTCCCCTTTGCTTTCCGAGGTTTTCTCGACTGCCAACCCTTATTTCTGTGTTATTTTCAACGAGCCCCTCATTTCCTATTCTGATTCGCTACATGCATAGCGAGGGCCTCTGTTCTGGCAGTCTTGTTGCCAAAGGGAGCTTAAGAGGGTTCAAAGCTGGTCGACCACTCTGGACATGTCGTAGACACTCGAGTCACGACCCGGGGGTTAAAAAGAAGGTCCCCTTCACCCCGATTAGTCCGAATGGCGCTGGCTACCACCCCCAAGCACAGGAAACAAACATACCTAACATAAATACCCCAGAAAGTGAATGGGAAAATCGCCCCGCCGGTAGCGTAGTGGTTATCGCACCAGACCGGTATTCTGGAGGTCGTGGGTTCGGATCCCACCTGGCGGGCATTTTTTCTTCACTTTCTTTCTTTCTTTCCAAATTCTTAATCTGTTTCAATGATCTACCACATCCTCCCCTTTGCTTTCCGAGGTTTTCTCGACTGCCAACCCTTATTTCTGTGTTATTTTCAACGAGCCCCTCATTTCCTATTCTGATTCGCTACATGCATAGCGAGGGCCTCTGTTCTGGCAGTCTTGTTGCCAAAGGGAGCTTAAGAGGGTTCAAAGCTGGTCGACCACTCTGGACATGTCGTAGACACTCGAGTCACGACCCGGGGGTTAAAAAGAAGGTCCCCTTCACCCCGATTAGTCCGAATGGCGCTGGCTACCACCCCCAAGCACAGGAAACAAACATACCTAACATAAATACCCCAGAAAGTGAATGGGAAAATCGCCCCGCCGGTAGCGTAGTGGTTATCGCACCAGACCGGTATTCTGGAGGTCGTGGGTTCGGATCCCACCTGGCGGGCATTTTTTCTTCACTTTCTTTCTTTCTTTCCAAATTCTTAATCTGTTTCAATGATCTACCACATCCTCCCCTTTGCTTTCCGAGGTTTTCTCGACTGCCAACCCTTATTTCTGTGTTATTTTCAACGAGCCCCTCATTTCCTATTCTGATTCGCTACATGCATAGCGAGGGCCTCTGTTCTGGCAGTCTTGTTGCCAAAGGGAGCTTAAGAGGGTTCAAAGCTGGTCGACCACTCTGGACATGTCGTAGACACTCGAGTCACGACCCGGGGGTTAAAAAGAAGGTCCCCTTCACCCCGATTAGTCCGAATGGCGCTGGCTACCACCCCCAAGCACAGGAAACAAACATACCTAACATAAATACCCCAGAAAGTGAATGGGAAAATCGCCCCGCCGGTAGCGTAGTGGTTATCGCACCAGACCGGTATTCTGGAGGTCGTGGGTTCGGATCCCACCTGGCGGGCATTTTTTCTTCACTTTCTTTCTTTCTTTCCAAATTCTTAATCTGTTTCAATGATCTACCACATCCTCCCCTTTGCTTTCCGAGGTTTTCTCGACTGCCAACCCTTATTTCTGTGTTATTTTCAACGAGCCCCTCATTTCCTATTCTGATTCGCTACATGCATAGCGAGGGCCTCTGTTCTGGCAGTCTTGTTGCCAAAGGGAGCTTAAGAGGGTTCAAAGCTGGTCGACCACTCTGGACATGTCGTAGACACTCGAGTCACGACCCGGGGGTTAAAAAGAAGGTCCCCTTCACCCCGATTAGTCCGAATGGCGCTGGCTACCACCCCCAAGCACAGGAAACAAACATACCTAACATAAATACCCCAGAAAGTGAATGGGAAAATCGCCCCGCCGGTAGCGTAGTGGTTATCGCACCAGACCGGTATTCTGGAGGTCGTGGGTTCGGATCCCACCTGGCGGGCATTTTTTCTTCACTTTCTTTCTTTCTTTCCAAATTCTTAATCTGTTTCAATGATCTACCACATCCTCCCCTTTGCTTTCCGAGGTTTTCTCGACTGCCAACCCTTATTTCTGTGTTATTTTCAACGAGCCCCTCATTTCCTATTCTGATTCGCTACATGCATAGCGAGGGCCTCTGTTCTGGCAGTCTTGTTGCCAAAGGGAGCTTAAGAGGGTTCAAAGCTGGTCGACCACTCTGGACATGTCGTAGACACTCGAGTCACGACCCGGGGGTTAAAAAGAAGGTCCCCTTCACCCCGATTAGTCCGAATGGCGCTGGCTACCACCCCCAAGCACAGGAAACAAACATACCTAACATAAATACCCCAGAAAGTGAATGGGAAAATCGCCCCGCCGGTAGCGTAGTGGTTATCGCACCAGACCGGTATTCTGGAGGTCGTGGGTTCGGATCCCACCTGGCGGGCATTTTTTCTTCACTTTCTTTCTTTCTTTCCAAATTCTTAATCTGTTTCAATGATCTACCACATCCTCCCCTTTGCTTTCCGAGGTTTTCTCGACTGCCAACCCTTATTTCTGTGTTATTTTCAACGAGCCCCTCATTTCCTATTCTGATTCGCTACATGCATAGCGAGGGCCTCTGTTCTGGCAGTCTTGTTGCCAAAGGGAGCTTAAGAGGGTTCAAAGCTGGTCGACCACTCTGGACATGTCGTAGACACTCGAGTCACGACCCGGGGGTTAAAAAGAAGGTCCCCTTCACCCCGATTAGTCCGAATGGCGCTGGCTACCACCCCCAAGCACAGGAAACAAACATACCTAACATAAATACCCCAGAAAGTGAATGGGAAAATCGCCCCGCCGGTAGCGTAGTGGTTATCGCACCAGACCGGTATTCTGGAGGTCGTGGGTTCGGATCCCACCTGGCGGGCATTTTTTCTTCACTTTCTTTCTTTCTTTCCAAATTCTTAATCTGTTTCAATGATCTACCACATCCTCCCCTTTGCTTTCCGAGGTTTTCTCGACTGCCAACCCTTATTTCTGTGTTATTTTCAACGAGCCCCTCATTTCCTATTCTGATTCGCTACATGCATAGCGAGGGCCTCTGTTCTGGCAGTCTTGTTGCCAAAGGGAGCTTAAGAGGGTTCAAAGCTGGTCGACCACTCTGGACATGTCGTAGACACTCGAGTCACGACCCGGGGGTTAAAAAGAAGGTCCCCTTCACCCCGATTAGTCCGAATGGCGCTGGCTACCACCCCCAAGCACAGGAAACAAACATACCTAACATAAATACCCCAGAAAGTGAATGGGAAAATCGCCCCGCCGGTAGCGTAGTGGTTATCGCACCAGACCGGTATTCTGGAGGTCGTGGGTTCGGATCCCACCTGGCGGGCATTTTTTCTTCACTTTCTTTCTTTCTTTCCAAATTCTTAATCTGTTTCAATGATCTACCACATCCTCCCCTTTGCTTTCCGAGGTTTTCTCGACTGCCAACCCTTATTTCTGTGTTATTTTCAACGAGCCCCTCATTTCCTATTCTGATTCGCTACATGCATAGCGAGGGCCTCTGTTCTGGCAGTCTTGTTGCCAAAGGGAGCTTAAGAGGGTTCAAAGCTGGTCGACCACTCTGGACATGTCGTAGACACTCGAGTCACGACCCGGGGGTTAAAAAGAAGGTCCCCTTCACCCCGATTAGTCCGAATGGCGCTGGCTACCACCCCCAAGCACAGGAAACAAACATACCTAACATAAATACCCCAGAAAGTGAATGGGAAAATCGCCCCGCCGGTAGCGTAGTGGTTATCGCACCAGACCGGTATTCTGGAGGTCGTGGGTTCGGATCCCACCTGGCGGGCATTTTTTCTTCACTTTCTTTCTTTCTTTCCAAATTCTTAATCTGTTTCAATGATCTACCACATCCTCCCCTTTGCTTTCCGAGGTTTTCTCGACTGCCAACCCTTATTTCTGTGTTATATATATATATATATATATATATATATATAAATGTATATATTTATATATATATACATATATAGCACCGTTTCTTTCGCGATTTTCATGTAACCATTTAGTGAAAGCACGGTTTCACGCAGGCGCCACAGATATCAGCACTTTCCGGTCGTCCGACCAGTCTACGGGTGAATTGCGTTCGGTTTTTGACAGGACGCCATCATACACACAAAGAAAGCTTTTCTTCTGAAGGTGGTTTGACAAGCCACGCTCCTTTAGCACTTACGGGTGTAGACGGTCATTATTGTGATGGCGACTGTGAAGACGATGGAGACGGCGATCAGGGCCACGAAAGCGGCGTACACGCCGCAGGAATCGTATTCGCTGACACGCGAGCAGAGCGAGAAGGAAAAGAACGCTCGTAAGGCACGTTGGAAGGTTAGCGCCAATTTTTGCTCTACGTCTAGGGTTACTGACGTGCAAACGTGAAATCTCGCAAGCCTAGTCGCAAATGCGTGTCGCGTAGAACTCCGTTTTCTCTCAAATAAGCAGGGCTGTAGCCCCAAAAAGAAATCGTGGAAGCCAAACGGCCGTGTCTTAAAGACTATTGTAAACCCTGTGGGAAGCCAACCTAAAGGAAGTACAAAAAACGATTCAAATGCGGTTTCCAATCTCAATCTCCCTTAATGTGAAGTGAATACTTAGCACGTTTCCGCTCTCCACTGTGCTCCAAATCCGCGTTCAGCGCGACAACTACTCGCCAGAAATCGGTTTTCTACATCTTATTCCCATTTGAGGAACGTAAAGGAATTCCAGTGCAAGGCAATATTCAAAGGGAGAAAAATTATCCATAGCAGGCATGACTTTCATACAGGCTTCGCGTTTTCTACGTGGAATAGTCAACATTTTGTCTCTTTTTCTTGTTGTAGGAGGATAAGGGGGTAATGTTTGGGAGGAATAACTGTTACAAAATACGCCATCCGGTCCTGAAAGGAAAGGATGGTGTGACCATCGTGTATATAAATGCGGTGATGGCGGTGTCTCGCCGGTCAAATAGTTTTAGAGGTGAACCCCTTAGGAGCTCGGGCTGTTGGCGTCTAATGTTGTCGTCGTAACCATCGTCTCATGTAGTCACGGCACTGAAACACTGGGAAACTCGTTTACCGCCTCGCCCTGAACGTAACGCGTTCTAAAAAAACACCTGCGTATGTTTTTACACCTGGCGATAGAACGCTTTGCAACGCGTGCTAAAAAAACACCGGGACATTCGTTTACGCCTCGCGCTAGTAGGATTCGTGCTTAAAGACACGACACTTTTACAGAAACGCTGTGTACCTCTACCCGCCATGGTCAAAAACGCCCAGAAATACAACACAAAAGGCGGCAAGAATACGGTGATACCCTTTATGCGTCTCCCTTCGCCGGGTTTCTCATTAGCGGAGATGGCCCGATATTTTTTGCACTGCGCGTGCAATGCGTGATACAGATAGTCACATTCTAGAGACACGCTTATAGTGTAATGTTACTTACGTCCTGTCGTCTTCGGCGCTGGCGGCTGAAAAATATTTCATGGAAAAAAGTTTTTTGGTAAGACTAAAATTGATCAGGCTTGTTGTTCCTTTATTTTTGGGGGGAAGAGCTACTGATGCTTGGATTGGGTGGGAAAAATATGAATCTAAACAAACAAACACACGTTGGTTTGACTTAATGGCGGGACGGTTAACTGCAGTCAAAAACAGTGGTCGAGGCGACCACCGATGTCGAAGATCTTTAAGGTTTCACCGGTAACGAATAGAATGGAACGAACGACATCTGAGCTTCGAGTGTTGCGACTAATTCCTGAGTATCCTAGTAAGTCTTTAAATTTAATGAAACTGCACTGGCTGTGGCCATGGCTTTGCAAATATTTAAAACACTTTTCCCGAATTTCTCAGCTTTCTCTCAGCCCCTTTACGACGCTTACACAAAACATATTTCGTCAAATCACCTACCGTCTGTCGGGCCTAGGCAGCTACTAAAATGGATTTATTTTTTGCAAAGCTTGCCCATTGCAAAACATAAAAATGAACAGGAGGTGCTCGAATTGTTTCGCCTTGAAACGGTTTTAATGCTTAATGTTCATTTAGTAGAATAGTTGCCAAGCAGACATTTGTGTGCAAAAGGGCTGAGAATTTTCAAAGTGTGTTTTTCGTCGTGGGTAGCACGAGTAAGAGTAGGATATATAAATATCTGATTAGGCGCACGGAAAACGGTTGATGTATTTTCTCAAACCGCTAATTGTTGCTGAGCCCGCATATATCTGGAGTTTGTTGTTGCCCGTCCAGATTTCTTGTAAGCATAATCTAAATGGAAACTTCCCGTCAGCCTCGAATCAAGGCAGCAGAGGTTAGGAAGAACTGCTCTTTGAACCATTTGCCCTCCTAATAAACAGTTGATGCTTAAGTTTCTAATATAATTTAACGTTCAGGCCAATATGGGAGAACGTTTGAAAAATCAAGACACCCCGAAACCCATTAAGAAAGTTACGACATCTGCGACCCAAAGCATCGGCTCACCCAAATATATTTTCACAGTAACCGCGTATGCATGATGCCTGCAGCACAGACAAACTGTTCCATTCAATCAATATGCCGATATCAGAAATATCCAAGCAGATCCCACCCATAAATTGTGCACGGGTGGTTAATGCGCGTAATTCCAAAATATTGGCTCCAGTCCGCGCTGTGAAAGTGGTTGGACTGCGAAGCTGTAAAGGATACCCACAAGGATTACCCATGCGGCGTCTCTTTAATTCCCACACGTGGCATCCGCTCACTACTACCACCAATCGCGCTCTTCGCCTCCCTGCCTCACTCCTTTCTTAAAGGTTTGAACGAAGGTTTACAGTGTGAAATTCAAATCTACCGCCTTCGCGGTGCTCGCGCGCCCCCTGCCTGAACAGCGCGAGCGGGAGTTCTGTTCTTTTTTTGCTTGCTTCCACATCGCATGACCCGGTACCTTACTGTGCAGTTTGGAACGCGCCTTTTCTGGCGGACACTTTTAGCGTCTTTCGAAGGGCGAGGAGGCGGGCGAAACCGAGTCTTTGGCGTCATCTCTCTCAAGGTTTCCCCTCACTCTAGTTTCATGCGTAGCCCTCCCCATTCCCAGACGCTGAATTCAAACAACCGTTGGTCTCCTCCTCCTACACGTCTGGGCGTAGCGCAGTTGGCAAGACGACGGGGTCTCACTCCTCTTCTCTGTGCGGGCCCAGGTTCGTTCCCTGGTGGTGCAAGCAGTTTATTTGTGTAGCCAGAGTGTAACCAGTAGCCAGTAGTAGCCTGGAATGTATGTTCGTGCAGCCAGTAGTAGCCTCGAAGTTTTCTGCTGAGGCGGACACGAAAATTTCCGTGGCTGGTTAGAGGTGTTGCTTCACAGTAACAAAAAAATACGGGGGATGCTTAGAACTTTCTCAGAGTGTGAAGGCAAGAGCGTGGTTGAACCTCTGTTGACCTGCCATCGACCTCTACAACCACGCAAGTCGCCATGTGATCAGCATCCTGGGCAGTGCCTCTCTAAGCTCGATAAGCCTGCTCGCCATCGCCCGGAGCCTCCTTTTGATCTGCTGCATAACTTTCGGTTTAACTGTGCGGCCATCAAGGTCTCAGGCTTTCACATTGAAAAAACGATAATCAGGTCACCTTTCAAGCTATTGCCCAATAGTACCTTTCAAGCTCTCGCGCAATTGTACTGCAGTTGACCCATACAAATGTTAGCTTTTTCTTATAACGTTCGTACGGCATCGCAGTGTATGTGTATCCTGCGGCGTTGAGTGCAGAGTCGAAAATTCTTGGATGTGACCATGAAAGGTGTCCCATTTTACTTACGGATAGCAGGTTGTCCACTGAGAGGGGGAGTGAGTCCGGTTTCCATCATTTAGCGTAGTCTGGAAGTCAGAAGAACGATTTTTTAGAGCATACTAAAAATACACGGCATTCCCGTCACTATCGCATAACATGCTGGACAACGTTAACTTTTCAATCTGCACTGGCAAGTGCTATTGGATACAGGTTCATAAAGGCAACAAAGAAAGCGGGATTTCCAACTATATTTTATTGCGCGTGTTAAGGTCACCGGTTTACGACTAAGCTTGCTCATCAATTTTATATGCGTACGGGGGCGTCCGTAGCTGCCATGTCCAATCACCGCGAACCAGGAGCCATCACGGTTGCGACGAAACGCTATACTCGGTAACAACTTAAAGGGGCCCTGAAAGGCATTTTGAGCACACTAAATGAACTAGCGCAACCGTTAGATTGGGTCGTCAACGTCCTCTGTGCCAAGTATTACTCTTTTACGCGCAGCGGAAAGCTCACACTTTTGTCGCAAAGTTTGTCGTTTTTTTCTCACCCTTCCCTTCGTGTTTTTGGACGCCGCCATCTTCACATGTCTACATCATCGATTCCCAGATGTTCGTCATGAGCTAGACATCCTGCTATTAGGCGGCTTTTTCACGCACTTCCGGCAGAGATGAGTCGTCTGCTCAGCGTCGGCTCGCCGGCTGATCTGCCAGCGGAGTGCCGGAGTGCTTGGGCATTTTACGACAAACGAAACAAGTGTAAAACAAACGCTTAACCGTTTGTATTGAATGAAACACGGCCATAACACGACATGGATATTCTGTTACCTGAGTACGTTCCATAAAGAAAGCGTTGAAGCCCCGTGGCACTTCTTTCGTGCAATCGCAGAGAACGCCCTCAGCCGAATGCCCGGGTTTGACACATACATTTTATTCAACTTCAAAACAATCCAGAGATGCGTTTCTAACGAACACAATGTCACAACATGCGTTGAAAGACTGAACCACGATTGACAGAGGATGGGTTGCCTCCTGCCCGTCGTAAATTCGGTACTCACCTCGCGCGCGGTTTGCGGGGGACGAACAGCAAGTCACTTAACTCTGGCGCACAAGCCGATCGCTTTTAGCCACGCACACTGCACATACCCCATGCGAGGTTGAGTCGTACGTCGCTCGAGAAAGATAATCCAGACCATGGGAAGCACTATCCACCCGCAGAAGCGCAACGTCGCATTTCATCGCGAAACAAAGGCGTCCACAACACACACACCATCGCCTCCTGTAATGCCAAACGCATCTCGCACTTCCCAATGGGAGTGAGTGGTACGCCTGCAGTGCCCACATGTCGCGAAGTGGGGCCCCAAGCTGAACCGGGATCACGCAACCGTAACTGAATTCTGGAGCGGTTTGTGCCTTGTTGCCAAGGCAACCGATGTTTGAGATTGTCAAAGAAATGGCCTCGCTCCAGCGCTAGAAAGCTCAGAGCCGCGACGGAGCATGTTTTGCCAACGTTGCCGCTCTCCACCACGCGTCGCCCCAAGCTGAACTGGTCACATGATTGAAGAGTTTTGTGCACGGGTTCTGTATCGGTTTAATATGACTTTTTCATGTGCCGCCGGCAGGAATTACCACCGCCGCAAAATAAGACCCGGCACCAGCGGGGCCACATCTGATACGGCGCTTTTTGGATAAACAGTGCGCGGTGCATAAGGGAACGAGCGCACGACCCTCCCCGGGCGGCTTCGAGTTCGCCGCCGATAAAAAGTCATGTGCCGCCAGCAACGTACACCGCGAAATGGCAAGGCCAGGCCGCCGCATACATGCGGCCAGATTTTTCGTTCGCTTTTACAGCCTTGAGCGGAGTGCGGGTTTCATGGTGTCAACAAAGCTTGCCCGTAGCAGACGACAGTCTGAGCAGCACAATAGCGGAAGTACGTCACCGCTGTGGAGCGCAGCATCATGGGAGGCAGGGTTCGCGCGCCGTCAACAGCGGAGAGTAAGTCGAAAGGAGGAGGAAACGCGGAGCGGCGATAATGCGCGGTTTTAAGTGCGAATGCACTTTATAAGCGACCCCAAACCATCCACCGTCGGCGGCGGCGGCGGCGGCGGCGGCGTCCGCAGTGCTCCTCTATATTTAAAAAAGAAACAGCATCCGGCGCCAGGTTTCGATCCGAGGACTTTGCGGCCGCAGCGCGACGCTCTACCGACAAAGCCACGGACGCGACGGTGATGTCAGTGTTAGTGACGCGCCTTATATCTTTAACGCATTCAAACTACGTCGTCAGCGGCGTGCGTTGGCGACTCAGCGGCGTTATAGCGGCTTGATAACTGCGTGGTGTACACGTGATACTACAAACCCGATGGAAGAGATGGAAGAGAAGGCGGCGAGGCGGTGGGCTGCGGGGGCCGAGCGCAAGCGCCGCAAGCGGGCCGACAACCGTGCATTCGCACTTTCACATTCTCCCCCTCGGGGAAATGCGGGGGAATTTTTTTTATTTACAATTTCTCAGCTAATACTCATCGCTTTAACATAATTCTTGCGGGAGGAGATTGCAAATACATTGCTTTATTTGGGTACAGGTACATCCATGCATCGGCGGAAGGTATTTCAGGACCCCTTTAAGAACAGCACCGGAAGTTGCCGCTGTGCCTTATCACCGTAGCCGGATGTTTCTCCGCGCGGCGCAAGTAGGGCGTTACTGGGAATATTTTGAACATGGCGTGAGCCGTTCCCGTGATTTTGTGGACTTGAAGGAGTACTGACACGAAATTTTCGTGTTACGTTTTTTTTCGCTGCTATGCGTGCCTACCAGCCCACTAATCATAGAATGACAGATCAGACGGTCGAGCGTAGCGTAAACATTCATTTACGGCGTCGTTTATTTGTGCCAGTTTCGGTTTCGACTAAAAAACGCCGAGCGGCCGCCATGACAGGATGTATCACATCACGTCACCATTCTTGCCGCATCGCTGCCTCTCTGGAAGCGCGCGCGAGCGAGCGCATGCGCGCGCCCAGACCGGCCGAGGTTTTCGCCGTCCCCACAGGCCCGGGCAGCATGACGTCAGTCCAAAAACCATGACGTATACACACGCCCGAGCAGCGCGCGCCAACCACAGCCAGCGCGTCGGCTTCGTCACGGGAGCCCCGACGTCAGCAGTTTGGGGCAAGTAGCACATGATGTCATGTCGGCCCGCTCTGGGCTTTCTCGTGCGGGCGAAGGTTAAAATGGATTTTAAATATGTTTAGCTGAACGGTTGCGGTTGAAACTTGCTGGGAGAGATTTCCTGATAAAAAGGAAGCGTTTTACATAGTTATCTCAGCTTTGAAATTTCGTGTCAGTACTCCTTTAATATGCTTTTAAACGATTCCAGTGACGACAAACTGCGTGAGACAAGGCAGACCTTATCATGCATTCATAGCAAACCCCTTTCAAAACGCGCGCGCACTGACGTCACGGGTCCGCCGCTTTGGCGGAGTGATACACTACATGAGGTGGTGCCGTTCTTGAGTTGTAACCGAGTATAGCCACCCACCCGTAGCTTCAATAGCACGCAACGACATTTAGAGAGAGCGAAGCAGTAACCGTACAGGTAAACTCGCCGACACGGGCGTTGGCGGGATCACGCACATAAATCACGGGCCCCCTTTTAAGTGCAGAGCCCTTTAGGCGCTCGCCTTGTCGTCCTAGCTCGCTCGCTCGACCTAAGTATATAGAGCAAGGCGGCACCCTGGGGTAACGCTATTGTTCGTGGCGTACCCCTGAGGCTTTGAAATCCTAGAGGTTTATATAGTCATAAGCGTTTGAAAGTGGTGAAACGGTGGCGCTTGTCATACATCTTCCCGTTGCTTAGCGCGAAGAAAACTATAGGCACATTTGAGGAAAAATATACGTGATTAACCGGCAGCACCCGCGGTCCTTTAGTTGAGGACGCCCATTGGGTTGGTTTTTACGATAGTAAACGCAAAATGTGGCATTGCAAAGCGGGCAGAGAACAGTACTTCCGCTGGCGCAGTTTCAGGCAGGGGGCGTTCCAGCACTGCAAAGGCAGGAAGTTTGAATTGCACGGGGTGGTAGCAGTAGGCGGATAACGGCGGTACAGCCCATTATGGCGAATCACTGCTCTGCCCTTCCGACAGCTTTCACATTGAGTGGAACGGCTTTAATTTTTTCCTTCCTCACCGCAGTATCGTGTGTTCCCCCGTTCGGTGCTCGTGCGGCGAAGCCCGATTCTTCGCCATGAGGGCATCGCGAGTTACTGTTATAAAAAAAAAAATTAAAGCCTTTCTATTCAATGTGAAAGCTGTCGGAAGTGCAAAATAATGATTCACCCTAATTGGCTGCAGCGCCGTTATCCACTGCCAGCTACCACCTAACACATTTCACATTTTCCGCCTTCGCAGTGCTCGCGCACCCCATGCCTGAAACTGCGCCAATGGGAGTTCTGTTCGTTTTGTGCTTGCTTTCCTTCCGCACATGCCGGCGTTGCACTGCCACTTTTTGTCGCTTACTATCGTAAAAACCAACCCAGCGAGCGTTCCTAACCAAATGAACGTGGACGCTGGCAGTTAATTACGTATTTTTCACTACAAATGTACCTCCAGTTTTCGTTGCGCTAAACAACGGGGAGATGACAATCACCAGCGGTGCACGAGTGTCGAACGCTTATGACTGTATAAAACGCTCGTTTCCAATGCCTCGGGGTTGCCCCGCTGAGACAGAAGGCCGTGTGGCTCCACTTTGGTCCAGCGAGCGAGCTACGACGACAAGGCTAGAAGAGCACAAAATGCTCTCACCTTAAAATCACTGCCCCTGAACCCCTGTGAGGAAGGAAGACCGGCGAAAGTGGGAGCAGTGCAAGTATTGCAGAATACAAAACACGTCTGCATGTAATTTGCGATTCAGCATATTTCATAGCCAATTAGCTGAGTGAAACTTGAAAGGACACGAGCTTAATTTCAGTGGCAAAACAAGGGGCTCTCTGTTCCCGTCCTGCTGCGTCATAGGCTTCTTACTTACTGTGCAACACACCAACCAAAACTGCTCGACCACGGAGAAAAGCAGACAGGTCGCATTGGGCAGTGAGACGTACACCCTTAAATCTCCACCCAGCACAATGACCATGTCATCGGTGAGTGCATAAGGACGTACTGCACGTGGACGCCCTCCCTCCCCCCCTAACATCTACCCTCCGGCCGTGCACGCATATAGCGGTAGCGCGTTTGACAAACCTGGACGCCTACACGCACGCGGACTAGTGAAATCGCTGGTTTGTTTCGGAACACCCTTTTCCTTCTCATGGGCAAGTGTTAATCGAGCTTTCCTGTTCTACTTCAATTCCCTAAGGATGGAGTCGTAGGTTTTGCTGCGAGCGGCCAGAGTTCGAGACTCCATGCTCCTTAGCTTTTTTAGACAGACCAACTATTGTTTTTTTTGCTGTATGTTCTTTTAGCTCAACTCCACGGACGCTTCTTTTTTAGGAAAATGAAAATTAGTGTAATACCCTTTGCATCAGTTTAGCGTACGAGCACGTTTATTAGTTCCACAATTCTTCTAATCGTACACGAAAAAGATGCTCACATTGGTTGCGTCTAGGCGGCCAGATTTTTCAGTTACGCGTACCAGAAACAGGTGATGGGCGCATGCCTATAGATGTAAAAGACACCGCTTAAAATGTCTCCCCGAAAGCCCTTCAATATGAAGAAGGAATATTCGAACAGGTGGGCGCTCCAAGTGAGAAAGTTGCTGTTCATTCGGGATGGATTGGCGGCTACTTGACGAGGTGCAACCACCGCTGGCGCCTCAAGTTGCACCTCGTATGCGAATCCCTCTGCAAATCCCCCCCCCCCCTCTCCCCCCGAATCCCTCCTTCGGTATTTTCTCCGAATCCCTCCCGAATGAGCAGTGGCGGATGCACGTTCTGCGGCCGGGGCTTTGCGTGCTCCTTCAGTTCCTGCTTTTCTTCCTCCGAGCAAACTGCACACGTCAATCCTGTAGGGAGTTAACGTTGCAACTGTTGATTATAGCGCGAGCGCCTTTATCAGCTGATTGCGCAAATTTTAAAAGAGGCGTCAGTGGTGGCGAGGGGTATAAACTTGCAAAAGAGGCGTCGGCGGTGGCGAGGAGGAACGGAGAATTAAGGCCGAGCAAAGCAGTTCTACCCAAATGAAAATTTGTCAGTTAAACATAACACAGCTTAGTTGAAAAAGATTTCCTGCTCATCGCTGGATGTGCTAATAAAATCCAACCTTATCCAGCGTCATAGCAACCTTTATGAGGCATTCAACAGCGTTGCTGCTCAGAGGCGCCAGAAAACGCTCTCTAAGCCTTCAAGAAGCTCAGGGTTTCCACCAGAACTAAGCACCCACTGCTCTCATTGGAAGGGGTCGACCCTACCCTCAATGGTATGTATCCAGGAGGCACTCATCATCCCTCCCGGCGAATAAAATGGTGCCGCCTTCGAACATCAAGCATGAGAAAGCGGGTCAGAGGAGTTGAACACGCATGGCTGGCTTGCTTATTGGCAAGTCCGTGCACGCTGGCTCGCTTAAATGCAATTTTAAGTTCCACGTCCCCCCGGGCGGTAATTTAGTTCAGTGTATTTGCACCAGAGAACGTATAAGTTCTGAAACACTTTTTCAACCGTCGCCGCAACCTTTCTTGCCGCCTTTGGCGCTTTGTTAGCACTGTCACCTTACAGGGGAGAGCTAAATCACGCAGAACACTGTTTGCAATTACAAACGTTGTTTAGTGTTTAATTGACTGACGAAGGGGGGACGGACGAAGCTCAAAAGCCTTGCAAACGGCCGCTCCGTGGTCTCATGCTACGATTCTCAATTTTAGAGGTGGTGAGTAAGGTGGTGAGTAAGGTGGTGAGTAAGAATTAAATGTTTCTCTTTTCTTGTGCATTTTTGGATTTACCCTTTTCCTCATTGTTTTCTTTAGCGGACACGGGTTGGGTTAATTTCAATGATTTCGTTACGTTGCACACCCAGCCTTAGGATAGGCCACGCTAGCGGGAGAAAGGTGGCTTAATTCGTCTTGTCGGTGGCTTGGCTTAGCTTCGGATAGGGAAACACAGCAACCCACGCCGCGATGAAAACTGATGTGCTTGTATATTTACCTTGTAATACTATTAGACGAACATCACTTCTTGAAGGCGTATTGCGAAAACTCCCGTAAAAATTATCAGGGCTCGTTCCTTCAGCTGCGGGCCGGGAAGCGCCCGCCTAAGCTACTTGCAGATTCATCGGCGTACGCGTCGGTAACACAAGTAAGCACACCTCAGCTTTCCCGGAAAGCTTAACCTCGCAAGCTGCCGATTCAAAGGGCTGCCCGGACCCCTTTGCAACGGCGTGGCATGTTTACTGACCAGATCAGACAGGAACGCCGAGAATACGGGCGATCCTTACCGGGAGTGGTGGATGAGACGAGGCACGTAGGTGCGCAGGTTGGCTGCAACTGTGAATTTTTCTTCTCTTTCAGCGCCCTCTTGGCTGCCACCTTCTAGAGAAGGGGTATTGGACGACACCTTTTCTATAGACAGCGAAGTATATTTGTTCGAAAATGGACTTGCACAAAACATGTTTGTGCCACTTGCATTCCGCAAATTTATTTTTATGTTGTTGGAAGGCTTCACAGCAAAAAACTAAGCAACAGCTTTCATTGTAAAGCAGCAATAACAGATCGAGCATCAAAATGCGAAAAATAACGCCGGAAAACTGTGCTGTTTTTGGTGCAAAGAAACAACAGAGAAAACTCGTCAGGGCACTTGCGTACGCATTCATGCTTACCCATTAGCAACTTTCTTTACCGCTACATCGTACTCGCGTCTTTTTTTTCGCTATGGTCGTTTTTTCCTTTATTTTTGCTTGATTTGATCAACTTCTTTTCTGCTACATAATCAAGGTTCCGTATTTTTTTCGCTTCCGTTTCTTCGCCTTACGGCGAGAATTACGCCAATAAGCAGACTGGCACACGCCACAGCCTCCCTAGATTCAGGGTGAATTACGCGCTGTTGGTGTGCGCCTGTCCTAGTCACGTGTCATTACGTTCAGGTGTCACGCGGCACGCACAATACCACAACTTTTACGTTATAAACTCCTAGTTTTGTGATTTTTGTGAGACGGGGAAATTATCCCATCAAAGCAAGTTCAAGCGGACCAGGCCTGTTTTTTACGCGCTGTTCACAGTCGCGGTATGTTCTTGACCGGACAACAACAAATATTTTTGGCAGAATGGGGCCCCTAACGTTTCGCCTTCATCACGGTGGTGTTCTTCCATGTTTTCGCTTTTAGTCGCTGAAGACTCTGACCTGAATAACAGGGGAATTCGAGGATGTGGTTGCCTGAAGTACCAAGTTGACTACCCCACCGCTTGTTCTTGACAAACTTTTCACTCCTAGGAACTGCTCTCAGATTACCAACGGACACTTCTTCTATGGGACCTCGGTCCTCCAACAGCGGCGCAGTAATGAGAAAGCGCAGCGACACTTCTTCAATAGTATCAGGGTTTATAAAAATGAAGTGGGCTAGAAATGGGCAAGCCGGAGCAGCCACGAGATCATTGACAGCTCGTGCAGAGCAAATGAAATGATGATGAATAGCGTCGTCGGCTACAAGGAGTGAAGAAAAGGGAGTGACCGCACCTTCTGTTAGAAGGCTACGGTCAAGATTGCAAGTTCTTCCTTGATGGGAACCATGCTGTACTACTAAACAATGTTTGCGGAACGGATTATTTTTCCCTATTGATTCCTGGCCGACAATTTGTATTACGGTAACTGTATACCCGGAAAAGATGAGCGCACTGAGCTGTCTCCCTCCTGTCGGTGGTGGCGTTAACATTTTGTGTGTGTGTGGAACTTCTCATGCTTTCGCGTCAGGTGGCTCGCTGAATCCAGGCGCCCCTGTGTTGTGGGAACACGGCCGATAACAGAGACGCCGTGGCATTCCGCACTGCCGCAAAGTGAGCGGCTCCGCGTTGAACCATCCAGTATTCCACTAGACATTCCGTCTGCAAAGGCTGTGGTTTCTCGAAGGCTGAACTGCCAGAGAAGACGACGCTGCAAAACCAATAACGGTACACGGTACGAAGCAACCTTCCGGCGGTCAAGCACCGTAAAATCGTGTTCGTGTTAGAATTTAAACACTTTGTTCCATATTCTTGTCTATCTTTTCACTGTTATCACCAAGTGAATCTTGCATTGCTAAATTTTTTCAAGTTTCCAGGGTGTATTTATACGAATTTGTAGTTTGAAGCTCCTTGTTTCGTTCTGTGCTTTGTATTTCATTACCCCAATACAACACGTGTGTTCTGCATATGAAACAAACACCTATGTATTAACTTCTCACAGGGTCCCTTAGATGTATTGTGAATAAATAAAAACCTACAGAAAAATTAGGACATTTTTAAAGTTCAGTTGCATAATGTGTTTATGGATGCTTCTGTGAGAAATTTGGTGTCATGGTTAGCGTTCACTGACCTATGTTTTTCCCTGCAGCCGTCGGCTGTTTTGTGTGCCCTGTGTTGGGCAGTTTATGTACCATTTGTCCGCCGTTTTTGTGTGGCATGGATGCCGTATTTCGAACATACATAGTTAACTACTGCTTTCGCATTCACAATTCAAGCGTGCGCCTGCAGACGTGTGCCTTGCGCATCCACGTTGTGATGTTCAAAGGGTGCAAGAGATCTATTAAGGCGCTGCGGAATGGTTGTGAATGTACGGCCACGCCTCGGAGTGTTGAGCGCAAGCCTCATTGTCGCGGACCTCTGTAAACGTCGCCTTTCAGAGCACTCCGTGTGTCTCTCTTCCACGACGTGAGCATCCTCGTGCTCAGCAGCGCAACGCCTTAGCCGTTTATATTCGAAGCTGAGATTTTTGCAATAGTTATGGCCTTAAAACTTTACCTCCATAATATTTACATGTTGCTGCTATTTCAGGTTACCTGTCGGTTTAATCGCTTTAACATCTCCAAAAAATTCCTTACTCCTTCGTACCTTCAATTGCCTCGTGCCTCAAAATTTACGAGACATTCGTCTTATTTCGGTCCCAGGTCACTATGGCTGAGAGAAATGGCCGACTCTTTGGCCGGATGTAGAGCCACTAAATAAGCGACGCTTAAGAGTAACGACACTGACAAAGGGCGGCAGCCATTTTGGTGCCTGACGCCAGGGTGGCCAGCTTTATGCACCCTATTGCGGCTGACGTTGACGGGCGGAATTCGTTCGGGCGCCGCTTGGCAACCATGGCAGCTGTGTTTACCTTTCGAAGATTTAGAGACAGCGCGCCGGTGCGATGGGGTCAGGCTCAGTTACGCTAGCGTAACTCATTTAGTGGCTCCAGGTTACGGTAGAGCCACTAATTAAGCTACGCTTTTTAAGTGGCAACAAGCTATGCTGGGCCACTGTAATTTTTTCCCAGCGGGAAGTGACGCAGGCGTTTTCCACCTTCCCGCCGGTTGAAACAGCCAAGTGCAGGGCACCACGACATCGCTACTCTGTCTGGGGGCTTAAAAACTCCCTCCGAACGTGTCATACAGCCGCACTGCGCTCCGAAAGTCACGACTTATCGAAGAGCGCGCGTGCGGCAACACAGAGGCACCAAAATGTCAGCGCGCATGGGTCTCCCGAGGCCAACAAATGTCACGTGGCGCGGTTCGACCAATGGCCGTTGTTGGCGGCTTAGAAGAAAATCAGAAAAGAGTGCCGATACTTTGAAACCTCATCTAGTGGCTCTACCCGGATCATCTTTAGATGGCCCTCTGGTGGACCTGACGTCTACTGCATTTCTCCTTGCGCTATCAAGGTTCAGCAGATACGAACGGTTAGGAATAATACAATCAAGCTCTATCACACGCTTGGACGGCTGTGGCCATCTAGCTCTGGGTGCGCGATTTTGCGAGCCCCGCCCGTGTGAGGTTGCCTTAACCAGCATCGGATGTAGAATGCTGCAGCTTAAGTTTTGTTTGCATCGCTCTCCCTCTCCTGGCTCTGGGCTGCTTGAGGTGAAAGATAAACAACTGATCACGTTTTGTTGTATTGCCGCGGTTTTTCCTTGATTAGGAAACGTTATTAGACCCACAAATGTAACGCCTCGACTGTCCTGCGTCGATGCCTCTGCTCCTTTTTTGCGGGGCCACATCCCTGGAGTTTTGTCACAGAGGGATGGTTGCGACACTTCACGCGTGTATTTCAGAGACCAAACGTCTGTCCTGTTAACCCATTCAAAAACTGTTTTTTCGCATATTCTCCTAAAAATAACATCAATGTCTTGTTCTTTACAGTTCTATTGTATAATGCTCTAACCATCTCCCTAATTAATATCTACAGCTTTACTTTACAGCGCTATGAGGTCGGCCTGTTAGCCCCAAAAAGCACCCCCGATTCATGGACAATCCCCAACGTCGGTTTGTGTCATCAGTAAAACAGCAACAAGAGCGGGAGTGAGGTCGCCGTGTTCATGTGGCGTCTGACCACCCCGCGGATTTTGCCCGGCAAACCGTTTGGCTCTGAAGACGCAGGAAGCGGGACCACAACCGTAGACAAGGGCAGGCCTCGGACGGGTAGCACAACTCATAAAGCTAAAGAAAAGGTTAACGAGGTAAAAACAAGACCTAATCAGGCTAAACCAAGCTTTCGCTTTGGCTATCCTGGGTTAGCTGAACTAAGCCGCAGCCATTTTTGTGTAGTTTTTGTGTTTACAGCGACGGCCATTTTGCACAATTGGAGTTCACGCTTACGACGACGACTATGGTCATTTCTCGCGTTTGATGAGATACCTAAGAATGTTACCCTAATAAATACTGGGCATGTGATTTACCAAAAACGTTTTCTAGTGACTCATAAAAATACCAGTAGGTATCTAAAGCATACTTGATTGCTAAGTGTCCGAGCGAGTAATCACGCGCACAGCCGAAGAACATGAAGTGGCACGTGGCTGGTGGTGCACCTTGGGGACTTTCTTTCTTCGTGTTTCTTACTTCCTATTTTCATGACGAACCAACCAAGCAGCTCGGAACCATAGCCCAGCAACGTTGCAACGGCTCTCTTTTTCAATGTTCTTTCGCCCGTTAGACTGGCTTTTGGTCACCTCAAACGTGCCTCTACTTTCACCGCTCCTTACTGGCAGTTCTTATCGCCCACTGCTTCGCAGTTACATTGGAATATCGTCATCAACAGTGACGTCCGGCCGTTAGGCCTAGTGAATGGGGCATGTCTTCCTCGACGCCACCGGGGCTCTTTCGGCCGCCGTTGCTGGCGTATCCATGCCCGCCGACCAACCTGAAGAACCCCCCCCCCCCCCACGCCTCCGCAATCGTCTTCACAATTGCAAGAGCCCCCACCTACCGCGCAGCCCCAGCACTCTCCAACGCCGCCTGACCCGAGCCCTGCTAACCGTCCAGCCACACCGCAAGACGTCGCGATGAATGAAACAGCAACTGTTCCTGCTGAAGACACCAATCCTGGTCATCAACTCGGCTGGAATCATCAAGACGCCTCCAACAACTTCATTCAGACTGGACATCAAGGCCCCGATCCTCGTTGCAAGTCGGTCACGTGGAAGAGATCCTCCGCCGCACAACCTCCTGTCAACCAAACCGACCGGGTGAGTAGACCTCGCTATCTGCTCGTGCTAAGACCGCTATCAAAATTCAACATTAACAACATACCAAAACAAACTCTCGCTCACCTTATCGGTAACACCGCGCCCCAACCGTACCTTGGAGAACTAGCCTCTCATCGATACGATACTCTCGGAAACTGCCTGCACATCACGACGTATGACGAAACCCACAAGGACCGCCTCCTAACAGTAACTCACCTTCAGTTTCCTCAGTCTGGCACCACTTTCACCCTCCCAGTCGAAATAAAGCCTTCCCTCTACCGGGCCAACTCCTCTCGTGGGGTTATCGAAATCGAACCCAGTGACACCAATGATGAAATCAAGCAATGGCTACGATGTGAACAAGCCAAAATCCTCGACTGCCACCGCCTTGGCCGCACTAACAAAGCTGTCATTACATTCGATTCCCCCGTGCCCCCCAAAGTGGTCAAATACTATATGGCCATTGTGAAAGTGTCCCCATACCAACCACGCGGAATGGTGTGCTTTAATTATCATAACATTGGTCATATGTCAAAGTACTGCCCCTCCCAAACGGTGTGCCGCTTATGCGGAAAAAAGCACCCAGAATCAGACGACTCTGGCCCGACGATTTACTGCGTGGTCTGTGATGAGTTCGGTCACATTTCGCTGAACCCAACTTGCCCTGGACGCGTACCCCAAACCACCCAGAGCTCTCCATCCAAAGATAAAGCTCAGGGAATTTCGTGGGTAGACCGTGTCAAGAACAGCAACAAAGAAATAGACTTTCCTTCACTTACAGCCCCTTTAAACGAAACAAGAAATGCAGCCAGGACAACCGACCAAAATCCACAACTCGCCGCCATCCTTGCTCAGTTGAATGCCCTTCGAACTGAAAATCAGCAACTTAAAGCTGAAATAGCTGAGCTCAAGCGAGCGCATGTCCCCAAACGGAACCCCCCAAATAACCCTCCATCAAAACAATCTGTGGCGCCACTCACAGTTCGCGGCCGCAGCCCCAGCTCAAAGCGAACCCCTATCTCTCAGGCCAAAAATGATCCCCAGATGACCCAGACGTTGCAAACAATTCGCACGGAGATCCATCAAGAACGGCTTGCACGGTTGGACGACGGCCGTCGCATGCAAGAATATTTTGAAGGTCAACTCAACCAAATCAGAGACCTTCTCCAGCAAGTCCTTAAATCAATGCATCCTCCGGAACCCATACCCGAACCCCCAAGAAAAGTTCAACCTCGATCCAAACCATGACTCCCACATCACTCACAGCCCTACAGTGGAACTGCCGAGCCTTCTCTTCAGCGAAAACAATTCTGACCAGTAAAGTAAAGCAACTCAGACCAGCTTTCCTCCTCCTTCAAGAAACTTTGGATACCCCGAAAATTTCTGGCTACAACACTTTCGTAAATCCCTCCATATCACGAAAAGGAGCCACCCCCGGGTATGCAGCAATATTGGTCGACGCGTCGATTCCGGCTGTACAACTACAGGTTCCCGCCTCGAACTCGAAGATGCACGAAGTTGTGGCCATTGTCGCCCAGCCACCCCACGCTAAAAAGTTAGTCTTGGTGTCCGCCTACTATCAGCCATATTCTGCCTCCACCGGCACCGGCCCCTTCACATGGTTTCAGCACCTTATCAATGCACATCCACATACCCCCATTCTCGTCGGGGGTGACCTCAATGCACATCATACGGCTAGGGGATACTCAACAAATTCAGCTCGTGGAACAAAGTTAGTTGAATTTACTGAAATCCTAAATCTTCAACTAATCAATGATACAATATACCCAACCCGCATCGGTCTACATCCATCTCAAAAGGATACTACACCTTACGTGGGCCTCGCCAGGTCTTACAAATTCATGGGTACCCTGCTCTACAACGTGGGGCAGTGATCACTTCCCTATTATCATCACATTTCGCGGCAAACGAATCCGGGACGAGGGGAACAAGAAACAGGGCACCCACCTTAATTGGTCTTCCTTCCGAGATCATCTGCTTCAATACGATCCCCCTACATCACTTGCAGCAATGGCTGAAATTATACGGAAATCCTCTGCTGCTGCATTGGAAACTATTACATGCGATGAAGATTCCCCTACCTTTGACAATCACCTCGCCAACCTTTGGAAACGAATGCAGTACCTCACCCAGATCTACCGCTCTACTGGAAAAAGGCACAACATACTCCGACGTATCCGACATCAGTACAAGGTCATTAACCAATACCAAAAAGAACTATCAAGCGACAACTGGGTAAATCTGTCTCACAACCTCGGGAAAACACCAGGTTATGTTTCTTTATGGAAACTTTGCCGCAGCCTTGGGGACAAAAAACGCAGTAAGACACCAATAATTAGCACTATCATGCTGAACAGCACGAATCCCGTGGATACCGAAGAGTTGCTGCTCAAAAGCTTCTTTCCACACGTATCAGTAACTCTCCCACCCCCTCTACGCGAATTCCCGATCCCGGAACCGTGCTCCGACCTTGAAAGCCCCTTCACAATCGCTGAACTTTCTACAGCTATTCGCCAAGGTAGACCGAAGTCTGCCCCAGGACACGACGGCATACAATGGAACCACCTCCGCAACCTTCCAGAACCAGCACGATATAAACTCTTGGAACAAATCAACGATTCCTGGGAAACCGGGCAGGTACCTCTACATCTCAAGCTATCCCTCATCTATCCCATACCGAAACCTAACAAAAAACAAACCTCTCCTAACGATTTTTCCCATCTTCGGCCAATTTTCCTCACACCTGTCCTATGCAAACTCATCGAACGACTCATTAACAATCGAATAGTGCACTACCTCGAGTATGTCGAACCATACCTTCACCCAGCGCAAACTGGTTGCCGCCCGAATCTCGGCACTACCGACAGCCTATGGCTGCTGCGACGCGTCATTAATCGCTCAAGCTGTTCGAGACTCCCGGACTATGTACTCGCACTGGACCTCGGAAAGGCCTTTGACTGTGTCAGTCAGAGAGCCATCCTCGATGAACTTGCTAAGGCTTTTCCTAGCCAACGAGCACAGACATGGGTCCGAAACTTCCTAAAAGCCCGCCCCATCAAGCTTCACGGCACATTTCCAGGTTGGACACCTCGTACCTTCTACCTCGACAGAGGAGTTCCTCAAGGCTCGATCCTCAGTCCCACACTCTTTAATCTAGCCATGACTAGGATCGCCCGGAACCTTCAAAGAGACACTAGTGCGAGATTTACTATTTATGCGGACGATATCACAATATGGACCGAGTCAAGGGACTACCCGAATGAACGAACTATGATTACGGCCCTGCAAAATGCAGTAGAAAGCATTGAATCTACCCTACCGGATCTCGGGCTTTCCTTAGCTCCTAATAAAACCGAATTTCTGTCAGTTTTTGGCCGCAACCCAGCTCCTGACTTTAGTCCGCCTTGCATCATCGTTGGCACCACACCTATCCCCGCCAAACTCGACCACATTCGCCTACTAGGCATCCCCGTCGGTTACAAAAGTAGCCCGACTATATGGCTGAACCAATTAAAACAGAAATGGAATTCGACTCAACATGCCATACGAAGACTATCTAATAAGCATGGAGGAGCAAAGCAAAAAGCAGTGCAGACACTTGCCCGCGCCGTTGCAGTCGGTATTCTTACATATGAAGCCCAATCTTACACATTGAATTGTACCCAACGACGCGCTCTTAATGTCCTTCACAATGCGACTCTTCGTACAATCACTGGCTTACCACGCCATACAAAAATCTCTAACCTCCAATCTGCGGCTGCCCTTCCACCAATTGAAAAAATTATTCATGAGCAAACCGACCAATACAACTTCAAGAGTAAACTTACCCATCAAGTTACTATACTCACGGCCTGGGATAAGCAAGATCACATCCCCTTACCTGACTTCCCGATACCTATTCCTCCGTGGCAACGACCTCTCCTGACCGAACCAACAACAACTCACCCCATCACCCGCACAACGGCAATTCCTAGACAAAAACGTTGTCAGAGGCTATTCAGCACAAAACAACCCGACGAAATAGACATTTATACTGATGCCAGCCTGACACCACCAAATGTTGGAACTGCCTGGGTTTCCCCAGATGACCGAAACATTATAGGAACCCGACACTCCAAAATTCCTGTAACACCCACGGAAGCGGAACTACTTGCCATTACCCATGCTCTTGACTACTTGATGTACGACCACCATCAACCTATACCAACAAAGATCAGAATATTAACCGATTGCTACGAAGCATTTCAAGAACTTCGACGACCATTTTCAACGCACCCTTCCGTAAACCAAATTATCCGGCAAACAATGACCCTACAACTGCATGGCATTCAAGTCCGCATAGACTGGACTCCTGGCCATGATTTGGCGGCACCGGGGAATCAGGCAGCCCACGAAGCTGCGCAGGAGGCTTGCTCTTTCCTATCCTCCGCTGACCTCGCCGTCGCCCAGCCTTCAGACCTTCCTGAATGCTTGGACACGACCGAAAATATCAGCGTATCCCCCGCCATTCGCATACACCGGTACAAACACGAAAATAAACTCCGACTCAAGCAACTTACGCCGAAGGATCACGTTTCCAACAGGCCTTCCCTTACAAGAACCCAAGAAATATTTATTAACAAAATCTATACAGATGCATCATTTTCACCGGAAACAATTCGCAAATGGTACTACCCCCACATCAACCCAAAATGTCCATACTGTCAGCAAGCCGTCACGGCTGATTTGCACCACCTAGTCTGGATATGCCCCAAATTCTCTGGATACCGGAATTTCACTTCCCCAAACCCAGATCCCTCAACCCGTATCGATCCCCTCACATTAGATGAACACACCCTTAACCTTATAATACGGTTCGCCACTAAGAGCGGTCTAGCGCGAGTTATATAGCGATAGCCTACACCAGTGAATGGACCATTCAATGCTGAACAATTGTCCTGTGGAAAACTGATGCCGCCTCCCGAAGACCACGAACTCATACGAGCCCCCTTCAACCATAAATCCTCCCCTCCCAACTCCCCCCCAAGGCCTCCGGCCTCCCCTTTTTGAATAAAATATTTAACAACAACAACCTATTTTCATAAATGGTGTTCATTTTTACCTTCTTTATTTTTTTCTCTAATCTCCTAATTTTACTTCTCTAGTCATCTACTGCTAATCCATGCTGATATTTAAAATTTTTTCTTTCCCTACAAAAATTACATCATTTCTGTCGGTAAGGCGCCCATTTCCTGGCCAATCCCCCTGATTGGGTACGCGCCTGTTCACTAGAGCCACCACTACCACGACATTGTCGGTTCCCATTCGAACGACGCTTGCGGCGATTCTTGGCTCCTTCTGGGCCCCGTCTACCTTAGGCTCCTGGCCATCTTCCTCGTGGAAAACCTGGGCGCCGACCGTTCCATTGTAGTAAGTGCGCTTTCTGCAGCGAAGCTGCCTATGGCCAGGGCAAACAGTCTGCGTTTACGCGCGCCGGAAACCCTGTAAGCATGGTGTGCGTAAGAAATCGGAAGCGAGGGGTGCCGCGCCACAAAGACAAACGGAATGGCGGAATCTCCCTTGGCGAAACGCGCAATGGCAACCCGCTTGTGGTGTTCTTGGCGCGCCACAAAGGAAAAAAACAAGGCTTTTTCGCGCATTCGTATGATCGCTTGCTTGATTGATTGATTGCAGGGTTTGAAGGAGCCATGAAGACAAAACACAACTTGGTTTTATTCGAGAGATTCCGTGTTTTATAGCGTCCCCAGCGCTTCCGCGGCAGCAATAGATGCCGTATCACTGAGAAATTAATCAATTTAGGTTAAAATTCTGATTCTCCCACCAAATCGTGTGTTTCGGTGACGTCTAAAATAAAATCATTACGGCGCGTACACACACGTAGACTGCGCCCTTCGGCTCTGCAGCCTTGCTTGCCGTCAAACCTCCCAGGTGGCGCTATCATACTCAGCACTCCGCTGTTGGTTTGTTTTTGACCGCATTTACACCTGGCTTGTTTTTGTTACGGCAGAAAGTAATCGCTTCGTCAAACATGGGGTATTCTTGACAAACAGGGTCACGTAGGGCAACGTCGCTTACGCCGATCGGCCAGCGTCGTATAAGACAACTCCAAAGCGTCGGACTGATTTGCAGCAAATACAAGCATAGTGTGCCCAGTACCAACAGCAGTGCGCATTCGTACTTCTATGTTTATGTGTACTTTCGTAACTTTTGTTGTGTACCGCACCATTCTTACTGTTGTAAAATGGACATCTATTGCATTTAGGCGCAAAAGCTCGTCCGGCAAGCTTATTAGCTCTGCATAAATTGCGTTTGCTTTTGCCGGCTTCAGCAAATCGCACAGCTGGGCTCATATGACATCGTAGGTTCTGTTGCGGGAAATGAGCGAGTGGGTCGCATGGCCATTCCCTTTTTCTCTAATTATATAGCTTATTCGAGCGAAGAGTACGTTAAAAGTGGTTTCAGTATGATTCTAACGAGGGTACCTTTCGAATGAACCAAACTTGTGGTTTGTCTCTACGGCTCCTTTAACGCGCCGACGGAACGCAGGCGATGAGGCGCGCCGTTGGGAAGGCTGCGGAATAATTTTGGCAACCTGGGGAACTTTAATGTGCACCGAAATATCGAACGCACGGGCGTTTTCACTTTTCGCCTCTATCAGAAAAGCGACAGCCGCAGCCGGGAATCGAACCCGCGTCCTCGGGCTAACTGCTCAAGCCTTAGGCACTTAGACAACGCGGCGGGTAATTTGTATGAGGAATGACACAATGAGCACCGGCAAGTATATGCGGCCTTCGCCTCCACGTCACCTACGTGGCGGTGAGAGAACGAGAGCGCCCCGTGCCACCTAATGTAGCCATCGCTGTTGCGGGGAAGGTAAAGCGGGGTTGCGAAGCCACTCGCCAGAGACGACGTCCAGACGGCGACGGCACTGCAATAAAAAAAATACCCTAAAATGTTATGCAAATGAAGTCGTATTGTCATACCGTTGTGTCGCCAATACAGCTTCGCTGGTCAACCACCTTCACGGGGAGTATCGGCAGATATATCATCAACCGATAGCTTTCTTAGTGGCACCGATGGCGTCCTGTGAAATAACATGCTTTCCCCCGTAAACTGATTGGTATACCGGAAAGCTCTGGTAAGATCTCTGGACACAGGGTGCATGCGTGAAAGCGCGTTACACTTTTGTCCAAAGGTTACTAGAAAAGGAAAAGAGCGGCGATAAGACAATACACGCATCGACCATAAAGGAGTACCATAGTACACCTTTATCTCATAAACTCAGCATTGGTATACATGTTTACTTAGTGCGGGAAAAATCGTCGTACGGGTTTGTATTGGGTTTCTATAGCCAACCCACGGAGGTCTGGTAGCTTATCGGGGCATATATGTGGGCTGCTATTGCGCCGCCTGCCCCGCCCCATCAACCAAGATCGCGCGATGGACGTCCCATCACTACGTCTTGGGAGCACTTGGTAGCGGTGGCGCCTGGGATGGCGGACATCACCGCCGGAGAGTTCGAGCCTCTACAAAGCTCCTCTGTTTAACTTGCTAGAAAACCTGACTCACAGGCAACAGGTTATTACGACTATACTCAATAAGACTTTTATAGAAAGCTAATAGAGATATATTTAATAAACTCGTCAGACATTCTGTTCAGACTTAGCTCATATGCGACAAGTTGTGATGAATTTAAGAATTTTAAAAATTGAGATAAATTTAATAGAGACCCGTCAGAAACTCTATTCAAAGCTGTCTCACACGGAACAGGTTGTTACGACCATCCTCAAACATAGTTTTAAGAAATCTAATGCAGGCAAATTAAAAAAAAACTAAGTCTATTCAAACTTTATTCCCACGCAACAGGATGTTAAAATATACTCAATAATAATTTTATAAAAAATTGGTTGCCATAAATTTAATAAAAATCTGCCAGAAACTGCGTTCAAACCTGACTCCCATGCAACAGGCTGTTGCGACTGTACTCAGTAAGAATTGCATAGAAAACTTATTGAATTTATTTTATAAAAGCCCCCTAAGAAACTCATAAGGAACTACATTCAGAGCCGATAAGTTCTACTGACTTGGCTCTATAGACTTTTATTTAAAACGCGGTGGCTTATTTGTAATGGAAACTCAATAGAAATATTCTATAGAATGTTGACAAAACGTTTATAAAAATCTTTTGAGCAATATCTATAACAAGTTTAATAAATCCTTGTAATCATTTTTATGAGGGTAGAGGAAACGTAAAGCGAGCAATTGTTACATACGTTGCCCTGGGCATCCACGGTCACTTCCAGACTTCCAGGAACCCTTTCTACATTATCGGCATCCTCTCATACTTCATACACTGCGTATAATGGTCATCCTCAACATCTATCTCATCCTGTTCTCTCGTACATCATAACCATCGTCATCGTCATCATCATCATCATATCATCATTGGTTCTTGTACCTGTGCACGGAGACGGTTGCTTTGCCGACAAAATGCCCCACTCCACCATTTACTTAGAGGCCTTACAATGCTAGCATAAAAGCAAAACGAAATAGTATTGGGGTTATAGCACCATGCGGTCTATTACAGTGTTCTTATCTTTTATAGTTTGCGCAGGCACGTAGCTTGCGATCAACGAATCACAGCATGCCAAGCACAGGGCGAACAGTGGTTGACGACGTACTGCTGAGTTTCTTGATATTCTTCTGCTCATTTCGGATTGCCTCTGGCTTCCAGGACTGGTACTTCGGCGTTGACAAGGTAAGCACATGCATTACTTAGTAGCAACTTACACATGACTAGGTGGGGCGCTAGTGAACTGAAACCATGTATGAGTGGTTGGTCCATTTGTTTTGGAGGAGGACCCACTACTACAGCGTAATGAATTGAAATTGGAACCGAAATGTTTCCTTGGATAATTTTCAGAAACGGGATATTATTCATTGCGGATATTATTAGCAGTTTGCATTACTGTGTTCCTTGTAACTACAGATGTTTAAAGTGCGCAGGCTAACGGCCACGTCAAGAGCTTAAAGGGGCACTGACACAAAAATTTTGCATCTTGTTTTTTTTGTTGCGATAAGTAGCTAGTGACCTACTTATAACCTGTAGAAACCTCATTTGCCTCACCGTGCGACGGTTGTTTAATTAGAGGCATTTTCAATGCGGCCAGTCGCAGTTTCGGTTTCAGCGAGTGCCGCGAAACGATGGATTTTGTGGATTTTGTGGGAACAAAGCTGACTACGTGACCGTCGGAGGGATATCACAGAGCAGAGCCGCCGTAGCACTGTCGAATCCGCATCGACGGCAGTTTCTGCGAATGCCCCCACGTACTGATCTCGTGAGGCGCTTAATTAAAAAGCGACCGTGGATGTGACGCAGGCGCTGCGAGTGCAAATGCTACCGCGGCTAAAGAACGACGCGCGACGCTCGAGACGGTGGGTGGCAAGACGCGCGCTGGGAGCAGCCGGCCGGTCTGCCTACAGGTCCGCCTACAGATGTGTTCGGCTTAGCACTGCGGCGGATATTCGCGTGCCGCTCTCGTAAGCGGTGCAGATGACAATTTTTAATGCAACCCGCCATCGCATCATTAACTCATTTCTCATGTAAGCCACCATGGTCGGGACTTGGGGACAATTTCGTGCAGCGGTAACAAGCTATCACTCGAGCTACCTGCGCCGGCCTGGGCCACTTCGCGGCCGTGGCCGCTGCCTGCACAGCGACCGTGCGGCTAGCTCAGTGGGCTTTTCGTGCCTCCGGTGCGTTTTCGCATCCAATGGTAATAAACAGTAATAGAAACAGAGTGCGTGGAATCGCTGTAGAACTTTGGTCGTGGCCAGCTGCCCGATGAGCTGACGAAATCACGGCGCCTCCGCCGCCAACGATCGGGTCGTTCGTTCTCGAGAACAGAAGCTCCGCCCTCCGGCCCTCCGATTGGAGCGGCGAGCCGGGCGAGCCGGCAAAAAGCGCCGGCAGTGCGGAAGCGGCAAACACAAACTCGTGACGTGTGTGGATGTTGTTTATTTACAATTGCCCGTGGTCCTCTGCTGGCTGCTCGGTTGCGTTTCGCACACTTTAAAATTGATTTTAAATATGTTCTAGGCTGTATTCGCCGCTGATATTTTGCAGATGATGTATATGTGTTCCCACCAATCTATCTCCGAAGTTATCTCGCCTTCAAAATTTTGTGTCAGTGCCCCTTTAAAGGGACCACCAACCGATTTTTAGATGCCACGCATCTCATTCACCCGCCTTGTCCCTCCATCCGGCGTCGGCGTCGTTGTTGTCGGCGTCCGCCCTCCCCCATTCTCCTCGCCGCGCCAGCTTCGCTCTCCTCCGCTCACCCCCTCTCCTCTCCGATAGCGAACACTCTCTCGCGAGGGGCATTGGATTGGATTGGATTGGCTTGGCTTGGATTGGATTGGATTTGGATTGGATTGGATTAAAGTGGATTGTGTTGGATTGTGTTGCGTCATAGCCGCGGCAGACGCACTGGCGCCGGCGCGTCCCCTCACCGTTATGCGCGCTATAAAACCCGGTGCCTGCGCCGCTCCGCTCCATCGTTCCAGCGCCGTTCCTCCGCTGTCCAACGCTGCAACGTGAACCCCCTATGCATCGCATCTACACAGGGGCTCCCGCGAGGGGAGGTGGTAGTTTTTGTGGAGTATATGTTTTCCATCCCTAACGAAACGGCATCTCTTAAAACATCGAGAACCGAACCGCCTTTGCTGATAACGCTCTGGAATATTTCGAAGCGTAATTTCTCTCTTTACGATTTATATGTCTGCTGCCAAGACGAATGCTGGCAACCATGACAGCGACCCGAGCGGCAACATGCTTTTAGCTGTTTTAACTGTACGCTACATGAAGAAAAGGTATTTCAAGCCTGTACACAACTAAATGAACAGGAATGTGCAGGCTTTCCAATTCCTTTTGCGGTTTTTCAATAACGCACTTGCAACCGGCAGAGCTGTTTGAAAACATATGGTAGTATCAAATTTAGACACTCCATGGCCCAGCCTTTTAGGTTTCAGAAATTTGTGGCCAATGAAAATTATTTTAGCCTGTTTCTTTAGAAATTATCTGTGCTTTTACCTATAGAACACAAGCTACAGAGAACACAAGCTACAGGCCATGTACATGAACTCAATAGGACAGCCAAAAAGTGGTTGGTATTAAAGGCAGGAAAGCGCAAACTGAAAGCGTGACAAACAACACGTATTCAATACTCCCAACCATGGCGATTGTGGTCTCCCATTCTAGCAACACGTCAACAACTTCTGTCGTCCGAAATAGACAGAGACGTTGTTGTACGCATCTATAATTCTCCAGTTTTTCACCACTTTCAACGTGTGTTTGCGTGTCTTGTTACATTATATATCCGGTTTCCGACCGTGGGAGCCTTGGCGTAATAATCACCACCAACACAAAGGAACGGCATATTTTTTTGGTACACGGAAATGCAAAGTGAAAACGTCTGCCAAAACTTGGGTAGGTCTTTACTCCACAAAAATCGACGCTACTAGATGAGAAAAACCCCGCAAAAAAGTATACTAATTACAGCCTTCATATCTTTAGATATGAAGAGTGTTTAGATAGTGAGAAAAAGCGCTCATCGTAGAAGAATGTCGCTGCTCCTGCCCAAGCTGTCAACAGCGGAACCTTCAGCTCAACAGCTCTGAGACTGGCGGCTTGGGCAACAGAAGCGGCGCTCCTTCCATCCGCCCACAGCACTTGCAAGAGATGTGAGCACATCAGGAACGCAGTGAGAGACGGGGGTTTGGGGGTTCGGCGGTTCGAACACCTCCGAATTTTTCTTCACGCTGCGCGTAAGCGGGGCTGAGTGTTTGGGCAAAACTTCTCCCTTCTTATAACCGATAACACCGTTTCAGCCACCTCCATGCTCATTATCCATGTCCATATAAAACGAAGAGCAATTCAGTGCTCGACTATTCTCAGAAAGGGAGCAAGGAAACGTTTTTTCCTAATGTCAAGGCCGATAGGAACCGGAAATCCAAGGGGTATTTGTGCAATGAAAATGCCGCATTGTTATATGCTAAATAGGCGAATTTTGTGACTCCTCTCTCAATACTGTAGATACCCCTTAACCCCACCTTCCGCTTAAAAATGGCCAACATCCCGCCCTGACAAAGTGGATGTCCAGCAAATTTGTTGTGAACGACTACACATGCTGATGGGGGGGGGGCTATGAAATCCTCCTCGCCGCCTCGGCGGGCTTGTCGCTTGAGCTCGGCGTCTCGGGCGGCGAATCCTGGGCCTGCCTGTCCTGCGCATGCGCTTGGTGTCTAGTGCAAGGATTGGTGTGTCCTGTCAAGCGCTCGACCTCGAATGACGTCAATCCTCCTTTTAGAGAGCAGCTACAAACGTACTCTTTACCAAACGTAATCGGGGGTGTGTGTGTGTATGGGGGGAAGGTCTCTTTGTTCACTGGCGCCTTATCATCCATCATGCGGATCGGATGCTTGTTTTGTGGCTTTTTAAACGTGTACTGAGCTCTACGACCTATTCCTGAATAGCTTGACGTACACAATCGGCGTGTTGGGCGCGAGCTGCTGGATTCTGCTGGGGTTTCTTGCTTACGACACCACCCCTTCTTAACACAGATGGGCTAGCAGCTTGCTGTAAATTTGCTCTTATTAAAGGAAAACTATGCCATGTTGGAATATTTTACGTTCTTAATACAAACGGGTATCGATTAGAAATTCTCAGGCACTTAAATCGACTTATGGGCTGTGGAGGTCACAGCCTAGTGATACTTACCAAATACGTCTTTATTGCTACATCATGTTCGCCAGAGCTTCTTCGACTTCATTTTGACGTCTTTTGAGGCATACTTGCGAAACGTCACGCAGCACATGTGCACAATGAGAGCCTCCGTGACTGGCGTGCACTTGTTCTACTCACTCTCTGAGTAGTCCACTGGCGTCTCAGGCGCAAGCGCAAGGCTATCTCTTGTCCCGACACTCACTATGGTGAGGTGGGGCAGGCGTAACGCACTCGTCTAACCCTCTGGAGGCCCGGGTTAAATTCACGTACTAACTGAAATGTGTTCCCCACAAGGGCCACTAACGCTTTTACCTTAGATGTGCCATAAAGACAAAATACAGGTTTGGTACATGAAACAAAGCAGTCCCTCTCAACGTGAACACTGTCAAGTGCGATGTTGTGATTCGCCACAAGGTCGTGGCGCCCTGTCGTGGCTACTTTCAATATCACCCTGCGTTTATTCCGATTGTAGTAGACTCAATTGCGCTGCCCCGGAACGTCAGCGCAGGGACGGCGCTGCTCTTCTCGGGCGAGCGTTCGATGAAGCTCGAGCTGGCAAAAGAGAAGCACAGCTGCGCTCTTTTAGCAGACTTCCGACTGCGTAAAAGACGGTTTTATTTTTTCCACCCATCTTGCAAATCGACTGCGAGTTAGAATCAGGTGCCTCCGCACACTTTAAATACCAGAGCGTAACCGAAAGCGGCCCCTTGCAGGTCCCGGACTTCCGGATGATGGCGGTGAAGCCGGTTGCGTCGGTGCGCGATCCCATTCTGTACACGTGCTCTGCGGCCGTGTCGGACGTGGGGAAACTGGCCATCCGCTTCCACATCGACTTCCGCAACCTGACCGAGTTCTGCGCAGATGGCCTCAAGTGCAGGATGCCACCCATCACGCGCTCGCGCACGAACGTTGTCAGTGGGCCGCTCGTCATCTATGACTCGCAGGTGAAGCTCGCCTCGCAAACCCTGCACTGGAGGGCTTCTTCGCTTAGGCGTTACCACTTTGTCCCCAGATTAAAGGAACCGGGAAGAGCAAACCTCCTTTGGTGCATTAAAGCGACTCTATTGTTACGACCAGAATGAGATGAATTTCATCGGCAACTACAAGCAGATATTCCAGACGTCATAGCCAACATCTGAAGCAGTGGAGGCTCTTCGGGCACTTTTTGGAAATTTCTCTATGACGGCTCACAACCTTGATTGTGCGAACAGCAGCAGTCGGATTAGGCCACCCCCAAGAATCATCATTATATGATTGTATTGCGGAGCCTATTTACGTTTTATCGTGTCAGTTTAACGCTAACGTGCAGTTTTACAGCGATACGTTTTTATGCTGGGCTGTTCTACCTCATGGCACCACTAATGCTTCGACGTTTTTCTATATTTTATCTGTTTTTCTTGATTAAGAAAATGTGTTGCGCAGCTTGAATGGAGCGCAGTGAGCAACCAAAAGCTATACTGAACCAATCTTTCACATTTTGTTTTGATACGGCCTATTAAAGCAGCCTATACGGCTGACTTCTTCAAACCGGTGTGTAGCCAGAAACTGCGCTCAAAAATACATGCGATGCGAGCGCTTTATTGAAATCACTTGCTTACTATGCACCCTGTGGGCTGACGAAAAATGTGGAACAATAAGAAGGGCTCTATTTTATCTAAACTTAGGCAAGTTGTTTTAGAAAACGTTCGAAGGAAACCATGTCCCTGGAGAGGACGTGGTTTATCCAAGTGCTTGCTGAAACTAGCCGACATGTCGCAAGCTGACAGTTTGCCGACGTTGTCTTAGGTGCGGACGCTTCAACAATATATGGGAGCCGCTGACACGTCTCAGCCGGAAGAAACTCTTGGACTTTGGGAAAGAAAGAGGTCACACATACACATTGAGGTACAATAAGCAATACGATAATAAAAAGTGCTACGTGTACTGCCGTGAGACCGATAGCGTATGCGAAGTCGAATCGTATACCCCACCAGCTTCTGAGGCCCACCAGCTTCTGGGGCCCTCAAGCGCACCAGCTTCTGAGGCTACCACGTCACAATCCTCTAACCCTTCGCCGACGCCCAAGTCTTAGCAATTTTCAGCCGTTCAAGTAAAGCCTAAGATAGACCACTCATTCCTTTTTACAATCATGCGAAGCATAGTCAACAAACGAGATGCACTATCAAGCTTAGTCGACACATGTTCTGCTGACGTTATTGTGCTTGTAGAAACCTGGCTGTCTGACAAAATTAATAGTGATGAACTGTTCGATTGTCAGAAAAATTACGTTTATAGGCTTGACCGTACTGATCGCCTAGGTGGTGGCATTTTGATTGCGGCTTCGGACGCCTTGGCGTCTTTTGACGTTCCTGTTCCTTCATCTTCTCTTGAATTTTTATGCACTTGTATTCACTTAAATTATAAAGATACGCTGTTTTGTGTCTGTTATAGGACGCCAAATGCCCCACCAACATTCTGTGATGACCTATTTGATTGTCTTAGCCATGTAGTCAAAAGATACCCGAATGCCGCAATATTTTTATTAGGCGACTTCAATTTTCCTGCAATCATGTGGGAAGACACTGGCCCAACTGTGCTTTCTGGCTCTTCTGAAAGCACAAATTTTATCAACGTGGGCTCCCCCTTTAACCTCACCCAGCTTGTTCAAGAACCAACTCGCATTACTGCGTCATCGGCTAATCTACTTGACTTAGTCTTATCCTCACATCCTGAGATGATTTCTAATCTAACGCTGTTACCGGGTTTGAGCGACCACTCTGTTGTACATTTCATCATACCATCTTTCTCCCTGCGCATGCGCAAGCAACCTAAAATTATCCGCGACTACCGCAATGCAGACTTTGATTCAATCAATGTTGAATTGGGGCTCTTTGTTGATTCCTTCATTCCGCAATTTTAGGAGCGTACCATTCATGAAAATTGGGAACTGTTTAAGGAGAAAGTGAAAGCACTCACTGACACATACATTCCAACCCGCCGATTGCCATGCTCAAGAGCACCGTGGTTTAGTATATCCCTTCAGAGACTCTTAAACAAAAAGAAGCGCATATTTCGGTGCTGCAAGCTACCTACCTCCGCGGTTAGATGGCAAGCATACATTTCAGCTGCATCTGAGTATAAACGTGCCCTTTACTCTGCTAAGTGCACTTTTTTAATTCAAACACTTCCTGATTTATTATCTACTAATCCCCGCAGGTTTTGGAACGTAGTGAACACGCGTAAAACTAACGATATCCGTCTAAAATCTAAATATGGTCACTTTTTACCACGCGAAAAGTGCTGCGATGTTCTTAACGACGATTTTTCTTTGTCATTTATAAATAGTTCTCCTGTAAATCCTCCCATTATCTCCTCTGTTACGTTTCCAGAAATGGAACCGATTGTAATTTATTTGGATGGTATAACCCACATGATTCATAACGCCAAACTTTCGTCTTCTGCTGGATGTGATAACATAAACTACAAATTTTTGAAGAATACTAGTGCCTATTCATCATTACTACTATCTTACTTTTTTCCCAATCTTTACAGACAGCCACGGTGCCAGACGACTGGAGGGTGGGCAAGGTGTTTCCAGTGCACAAATCTGGTGACGTACATTCCCCAACTAATTACAGGCCAATTTTTTTAACGTCAATCCCATGTAAACTTCTAGAACACATAATATATACCAGCCTGATTAATTTTCTGGAATCTAATTCATACTTTACTAAACACCAGCACGGTTTCCCCAAGCATCACTCATGTGAATCTCAACTATTGGTTTTCACTAACGACTTATTTTTGCCTTGAACCGCTCATCCGTAATAGATTGTATTTTCATTGATTTTGCCAAGGCATTCGATACTGTTCATCATAAACTACTTTTCTTCCAACTCAGTAAGCTTAATCTGGACATCAATGTAATCAAGTGGATTGAGTGTTTCTTGCTAAATCGTACTCAGTATGTTTCTGTTAATGACCATGACTCCGGCCCTTGCCCGGTGACATCCAGTGTTCCGCAAGGATCGGTGTTAGGCCCTCTCCTATTCTTAATATATATTAATGATCTTCCTGATACTGTTAACTCGTCTATAAGGTTGTTCGCTGATGACTGCGTTATTTACAAAGTCATTTAAAACCCATCTGATACCGCGAGTCTTCAAATTGACCTTAACAACATTTCAACGTTGTGCGAAACATGGCGTATGAAATTAAATGTTAACAAGTGTAAGTTTATGAGAGTTTCGCGAGCAATTAACCCCACCGCTCCTTCCACTTATTACCTCAATGGTTCGCCTTTAACTGATGTTACTACCAATAAGTATCTCGGAGTCCATATTACCAAAAACCTTTCTTGGGAAACGCATGTGAAGTTAATTTCTAACAACGCCAATCGCACGCTTGGCTTTCTTCGTCGCAACTTTTCTCTTGCTCCGTCATCGTTGAAACTAATATTATACAAGACACTCGTTCGACCAAAAGTCGAATATGCCTCATCCGTCTGGGACCCCGGTACTAAATCGCTCACCTCATCTCTAGAATCACTGCAAAATCGTGCTGCTAGGTTCATATTATCAAACTATGAGCGCCTGGCCAGTGTAACCGAAATGAAAAAATGGTTAAATCTGGATGACCTTTCCACACGACGCATCGTTTCTAGCTTGTGTACATTCCATAAAATTTATCACATCAATCAAATTCTTAAACATTTGCTTTTTGCTGGCCCCACTTATGTATCTCCCCGCATTGACCACACTTTCAAAGTTGGTTTACCATTGTGCAGAACTAAACATTATCATGACTCTTTTGTTCCAAAAACCAGCGTGCACTGGAACGGCCTTCCCGCTTCCATCGTCTGCATCACCGAGCCTGTCACCTTCAAATCGGCAGTTTACGATTTTGTTCATTCATTGTGATTTTTGTTTCTCTTTCCGCCCCGCTGTGTGTTATTGCTATGTGATTTTTTTTCCTGATTACCCAACTCCTCTCTGTAACGCCTGAACCGCATTGAGAGTAAATAAATGAAATGAAATAAATGAAAAGGTTATCAGGCACGTGGAAGCTACTCTCGGACAACGAACGTACAAACGCTTCGATCCTTAGTATAGAACCGTTTGCACGGTCGTTACCATTCTAACATCGTACCTAATGTAATAACCCTTAAAATAACACCGTTGCTATAGTAACAAGACATCGCGCTACCGCACAAGCAAAAAGGAGTGGAGCAACGCTGCCATTGCGGCGAAGGTAGAGGTTCTTGCCCCACAAAAATCCCCACACGTGTCAGAGAAGACCATGAGGGTGCGCGGTAATATTTCAAAAAAGCTCTTTTTGGTATCCCCGTAGAATTATTTTCTATGTCTACTCATAGATGGTTTGCATGTGATGAACCTCGCAAAATATATTCTGCCTGATTTCGTGCGAAGAAAGGCAGCGAGAAGATTCCACCGCAGAGGTGTCAAGGGATGTTCCTTAAAGAGGCCGGAATTTTCATTAAGATGTTTCGCACTGATTCTGACGCCCACCACACAGTTTGCTTTCTCTTCCACTCATCTACCTTTCCAGCTGGAGTTCTCCTCGACCGTTCCCATGGAAGGCACGGTGTCCTGTGCCTTCGAGAGCTCCACGGGCGAAGTGCTGGCCATCCTGTACGGATTCTTCAGCATCAGCCGGCACATCCTCCAGGAGGACAGCAGAATATCGTGGTTCTGCAAGGAAGAAACGGGCTGTCGTTGGGAGGAAACACACTGCGAGGTAGCCAACCACGTGAAGTACGTCCCGCACGCTCAACATCAACCCGGATTTCCGTGGCAGCAAAGCTTGGCCTAGCTGGTTAAGCATGGCGAAAAACAGAACAGCGCAAAACACAAGTACGAGAGAGTGAACGAGGGAGGATTCTCTGGTTTGTTTCCCTCTCCCGTTCATTTGCGCTGGTTTAGTTTCCGCCAACTTTGCATATATGTAGGGCCACTGATAATTCCAATGCTGGAGAATTCCTCTAAACCAACGTCTAAATTTCGGCTGTTTCGATTTCCTACCAGACAGCTACATAGCATTGTGTTGGGGGATTGCTGTGCGGAATATGACTCAGCTTTCAACTGTGTCTGTACCAACGAGAACCTACAGTAGTTTAAATTGTACAATGCGTTCGTTGATCACGCGATCGCTTTCTGAGACGCCGCAGCTATGCGCCGTGATCAAGAAGACTGGAGTTCGCGCTGCGCACAAATTTCGCATTATGGAGTACAGTAATCATCAGCTGTTTTTTTTTGTTTTTTTTTTTACCGAGTCTCTCATCGCCTTTTGCTAATCAGTCCAGCAGAGCTATGAAGGTGTATAACAACTCTAAAATCCCGCTCTTTGAATTGAGCGTTCCCTACGTGTGGGGCTGGTGCGGCATTTCGTTGCTACGTGCACTTTCGATTGCTTTCGGGCCCTTTGCCATAGCCTACACCAGCTTCAATGCGTATGTTGTGAACGAGAAAGCAAGCCTTATTTCGCATCGGAAATTGAACCTGCCTGCCGATTTCATCCAAACGGCACAATTTTAAAAACAAACGATGTCGATACCTTTTAATGATTGCTTACATCGGACCTTCCCACCGCGCTGAAACACCAGAGTATCCGCACGACGTACTGCCTTGTGGTCAATGCGAAAAAAAATCCCGCCATCTCCACGAAGTGAATGATGATGAGAGAGGTGAAGCTAAAATGCTTATCGGTAAAACCGTGAAACATTCGCCCGCACATCATACAAAGACTCGAAACGTCAAGCTCCGTTGACAAGCCCGTCGACGACGTCGATGTTTGTGGTGATTATGTAGGGCTTGTTTGGGACGATGAGAATCTCCGTAGGTAAGTTGGCGAATTCGGTGTGTGACATTTCAGCCACCTTGGCCGTCGCCTTCTGCAGACCGTCTTGTGTCGCGTACCCCCGGTACCTGTCTTGAGCTCGCAGGCGACGAACGACAACCTCTTTTTCTTCTTCTTCTTTTTGGGTAGCAACGAACGCGTAACGTTTTGACCTCTTCAGCCAATCTTTGGTTGGCCAATCCCTAGGGGGATCCTGCCACAATCACCATTAATGTGCCGGATACAGCAGCAACGAGGGACGGGACAGGGCCCGAGCAAGAGGAGCTGTGCCCCTAAAACAGTGCACAGTAAACAAGGACACAGGAAGAGGAACGACAAAACCGCGCTGATTATGTATTGAGGTTTGTTAGAAAGAAGCACGTAATTACACAAGAACACGAATAACACATCCTCACATATAATGGCGAAAAGCAATGCATGTTCCAACCCCATAAACAATACCACGTCCGATGCACTACACCCAACTGATTTCGGGAGACGGGAATTTCAGGCATGATTGCTGTTTTTCATCGAGTCCGTATCAAGCCTAATTAACATATCGGCATGCAGTAAGAGAAATAAAACATTTCAAGAAATCATTTATTGTGCCATAAGGGCCTAATTTGAGGTTCGTGACTATATGAAATTTTTAGCCCCTATATGTGTTTTTTTTTTGTTTTTAGGGGAACGTTCTGCTAAAATCGTTGTGGCTGTATGAGTCAGCAACGTCAGCTTTCATCGTACGCCTATTGCGAGAAGAATCTCTACGCTGTGCCAGACACGCTGAGATGCAGAAACCGGTGCTCGAGCCTCGAACCATGTTCCCCCGAGCAACTAAACTAGGTTGCCGGAGGCATAGCAGCAACACTGCAGTCAACGTCGCCACCGGCTGTCCGCACGAGCGCATTCGTTCTATGTTATTCTGTCACGCGATTTCCGCGGACCAACGGCAAAGACTTTTAAAGCGGAGCTTTAATGTTTTCATTGATGGCGTCTGTGACGCGAATATGCTATGCAGAAAAGCCACCTTTCTCTGATGATATTGATTGTGGGTGAAGTGTAACAAAAATAAAACGCTTCCCTTCGAAGCTTCGCGGCAGCTCCGTTACGGCCCCTTTGCTTAAGGCTGATATGCAGCAGGGGAGGAGGTCATGCAGGTGTGCGACAGCGCATCGTAAATAGGCCTAACGTCATATTGTGTGGTGAACATCGACAGCCATTACCCAGCGACCAAGTAAAATGAGAATGCCGTTGCTCTGCCGTAAGGCTGTTAGATACAAGGCGTTTGGCCTTACTCCCTATTGTGCGGTTTAGGAAGATAGACCAAACGTCCCATCTTGGGGTTTAAGACCTCAAACCAACATCGACAAAAATCTCAAGGAACACCAAGCAGCAGGAACAGACTCGCGCCGTACACCCCCAACCCAGCATGAGGCCTACGGAGTGCACACTCGATAGTTGCTGCGGGTATTCTAGAAAAGTGGTGTGTACCTCAAGAGTAGCACATACTTCCAGTGTGGGATTGGCCAACCAAAGAATCCATCGGAAGAAAGCTTCGCGTTCAACCATCGTCGTCGTTAGACGGAGGGATGCATAATTTTTTATGATCGCTCGGTTCATAGCTAACCCAATAAAACACGTACTGAAGGAAACAAACATGACCCAACTGCGCATGTGCCGCTCAAGGTCAATGGTGTCCACCCGTGGGAAGACCACGCGTACATCTGTCGCACCGAGTTTCAAGGTGACGCCGCAGCCACACGCACAAGCATGAGCCTATTACGGAGATATCGACGGCCGTCACAATGCAATTCCTAAGCGGGAAGAAGAAACGGGTGACGGACATCATTGTTTGAGAACCTCAGCCCAATTTTAAGCAGTAGTCGCAACAACCGGCATCTGCCGCATAGGGTAGCTTTCAAGGGCGTTTCAACCTATAGCTCCCAAGTTTAGCTGGATATAATTTTTCGTGCTGTCTAGTTTGTTAGTCGGTATGCATTGCCAAAAGTGTTAGCCCATGTGAACTCCGGCACAAGGAAATTTTACCTGCTTTTGTGTGTGTCTTTCGGAATGTTGGGCGCTACAAAAGAAGGCTGAGGGGCCAACGCCGAAGTTTCTGTTGTTACCGTACTTCCCCGATTCTAACGCGCCCTCGATTCTAACGCGCACCCGATTTTCGAGGCAAAAAACCGAAAAAACTTGCACCTCCGCTTGTAAGGCGCACGGAACTTTGTGAGCAAGAAAAACGAATGCGAGAGAAACGGCCGATTTATTTCCCGAAGTAATCTCACGCATCTCACTCCTCGTCGCTCTCCGAGAGCTCCTTGTCGCCTTACGCTGATCGCGACATCTCGTCCTCGGTGCCATCAAGCGCGTTCGCGATGCCACACTTCTGAACGACCGTTCAACCATGGTCGATGGGATCGTGACCGGCCCACGCCTCGCACGCCCACCCAGCGAGCTTCTCGAGAGGCGCACGCTTCAGCGAACCGCTCGTTGTGAACGCGTGGGAGCCGCTCGTAAGCCGTGGAAGCCGCGCACCTTCGTTTGCCGCTGCTCCCATTGCTGTTATCAAGTGCGCAAGTGGAATAATTTGACGATTTGTGTGAACGCCGATAGAAAAGCCTCGGCGCCTTGATCCGAAAAATTGTTCCTAAAAGCTTTGGCGCCATCTTGAGATGGCGATAGCGATGGGTGGGACGAAATTTCGGCAGTTTCGGTTTCGTATCCAATTCTAACGCGCATGCGATTGTTCGGCCTGTTTCTCCGGAAAAAAAGTGCGCGTTAGAATCGAGTAATTACGGTAGTCATCATCGACAGCTTAGGCGCAGTCTGTAAGTCTTCCTGGTCCAGTAAATACCATTTCTTCCCTTTTACCAGTGACAATGCAGAGCATACCTACTGTGTGTGATTATTACCAGCAGCTTCTGTTATCATGTACTTTAGAGGGATGACCCAGCTTTTTTTATACTGCGTTATTGCGTTGTAGTGTGCGATCGACTATATTCATCGGCGTTGCAATGAGCTCAGCAGGACTTCCTCTTCTGCGAATGAATGAATGAATGAATGCTTTCAAAGAAGTTCTTCCCGGTGCTTTCGTGCTGTCAAGGAGCAGTTACCGTTTGTGCCTTTTCCAAAATAGTCGGCGCTTAGCCCCTGAGAAACACGGCTAAGGAAGGAAGAAGATGGCAACAACACTTCGCTCTTAATACCAGTTTTATTGTGTACTGAGTGTCTCTACCCCGACTGGCCTCTTACACTCTACAGTTGAATGTGACTTGGCATATTCGAGTGATTAACGCTCACTTTTTAGGCGAAAGCATTCAGCAACTGAAAACTGGGGCGCCATTCTGGCTCGGAAGTTCGCGCTAATTTCAAAGGTCTAGGAGAGGTACGCCACTGTCCCCGAAGGAACGGTCGGTGACAGGGCCATTCTGGAGCTTAAACTTCCAATGAAAGAAAATTATCGGACACCCCGGGAAATCTAACGTATTCACCTGATAAGAAAAAAATAACAAGAAAACCGCTAAGGTGTTACAACAGAGCTAACTTCAATCGTATCAACCAAGAGTTATCCATTTTTTTAAGGATTTATGCGTGAATATTTGTCCCGCTCCATCGAAGCAAACTGGATTCTTTTCAAAAATACGTTTTCTCAACTCATCGCCAAATATATACCCGTGATAACAATATCATGCACTAACACTGCTCCTTGGTTTAACCATCAACTTTGTCTCCTTAATAACAAAAAGAAACGACTTTACAGGCAAGCAGGCAAGAATAAAGGATCGACTTCATGGCACCGGTACAAAATATGTGACCAACAATATCAAGCGCTTATTAAAACCACACGCCGTCATTTTTTTCACTCATGATTTACCCTCGATGTTAACTAACAGTCCACAAAGGTTCTGGCGCTTAATTAACCCCTGATCGTGTCCCGTTATCACGCTTTCATCAGTCAATGGTGACGTAATTCCAGAGGGTGGTTGCGCGCAGGTGTTTAACGATAGCTTTTCTTCCGTATTTACCCGTGAAAACACTATCAGTTGTCCTAACGTAAGCCACGTTGCTGACACTAACATGCCAGTGATTGCGATTAGCGAAGTCGATATTCTATCTTTACTAAACAAACTAATAAACTCTTCTGATCCGGACCACCTCGGTTTAAATAATAAAATACTAAAGAATACTTCCGATGGTATCTATCGCATCTTGTCTGCTCTTTTTTCACAGTCCATTTTATCTGGTGCAATTACTTAAGATTGGGGAATAGCAAAAGTAACACCCATTTTTAAATCAGGCAATTCCTTATCACCACTCAACTACAGACCAATATCAATAACGAGCACTATTTGTAAACTTCTCGAACAAATTATCTACTCACAGGTGATTAGCTACTTAAGAGAACATAATACAATCTTTAAATACCAACACGGGTTTAGGAAAGGGTACTCGTGTGAGACTCAGCTCGCTGGTTTCATTAACCACATTCACTCATCCGTTGACGCTGGGCTTCAAATCGACTCAATACTTCTAGATTTTTCCAAAGCTTTCGACCGGGTACCTCACCACAGATTGCTACTCAAAAACAACTTACTATCCACCCTCTTGTAATTGCATGGGTTGAAGATTTTTCGTCATGAAGGGTTCAATTCACATATGCTAATAACGTTAATTCTTTATTTGGCCAAGTACACTCTGGTGTTCCACAAGGCAGTGTCCTGGGCCCTTTACTTTTTCTAATTTTTATCAATGACATACCAAATTGCGTTTCTTCAAGGATCAGGCACTTTTCTGATGACTGTGTTATTTACCGTACAATAACCTGCTTTACAGACCAACTGGCCCTCGAAACTGACCTTGACTCTATATCTACTTGGTGTTCCACTTGGTTAATGTCGTTGAATAATTCTAAAACTAAACTTATGTCCCTTACAAACCACGTATCGCGCATTCAAACTGCCTATTCCTTAAATAACACAACTGTTGAGCTAGCAGACACTTACAAATACCTGGGACTTAACCTGCATTGTGACCTGACATGGAATCATCATATCAACATCATTCTTGCATCCGCCAACCACTCATTGGGTTTTTTGAGGCACAAACTAAAGCATGCTCCATCTAACCTTCGCAAACTTGCATACGCAACTGTCATCAGACGTAAAATTGAGTACGCATCTGCCATTTGGGACCCTGACAAAGCATACTTAGTTGACAAAATTGAATCCCTTCGAAATCGTGCCCTTCGTTCCATCTTTTCAGATTATTCACGTCATACCAGCGTCTAGGCTCTAAAACTTCGCGCATCTTTACCTATGCTATCAGATCGGCGTAAACTATCACGTTTATCATTGTTCCATAAACTGTACCATCACTCTTCACTTCATCCTGATTTCTTTTCTTCGACACCGACGATCTTTCCCCGACGGGACCATGCCTTAAAAGTGACACGTGTGAAATGCCACACTTCCAAATATTCACAATCCTTCATACCTCGCACAATTGTGGATTGGAATGCCCTACCATCTCACACTGTAAATTTAACAGATCCGACCAAATTCTCAGAACTGTTACACACTTACTTCGTATGTTATTTTTACTAAAAAGTGATTTTATAGGTTTTAGAGTCCTTTCAAGATTTAGTTGTTTGTTTTCTTTGTTTCTTGCTTCCTTTTTCTTTTTTGCCTCGCACCCGCTTGTAATTATTTGTTTGCCTATTAACGTGCTGTAAGTAGTCTATTTTATTCATGCTCAATGTACCCTGCCCCCTATGTAATACCCCCCTAGTTAGGGCCTTTAGGGGTATTTTTGAAAAAATAAATGAAGAAATAAATAAATAAATAAAAGAACTGACAAAGGCTTCCGGCGGCAGACATTCCGACGTGCCAGATGGAATGGGACCATTGAGCGTCCCAAACAACGGGCAAGCTGAGCATTGAACCTTCCATGTCGCACAAAAATAACTGCAAGGATGTGCAACGTCAAGCCGTAAAAAATGAGGTGGTGCTGGTGTGTCCTGCCATTTATAGCATTTATCCCGAACTCGAATCACTCTACATTTCGCGTAAAATGGCGATACGTGTGTGGCCTATTTCATGAAAAAAAAAATCACCCTCACAGCGCAGGATTTGTCCTATATTTCAATTGTAACTGAAAACGTTCCCCTGAACGAGGCTACTGAAGTAAAAAAAATGGCCCCATATGTACATAAATCATAGTATTTGGAACCCATATAAGCCTAAACTGCACTTTTCGGCACCTATTACGGGCTCTCAAATCATCATTTTGTGTGTCTGAACTTCCGGTCTGTACTGATTACACTCTGCGATAAGCAGACGACAAACTGAATTCTCGGCCCAGTAGCGACCCTAACGGCGCATCTACGCACCTGCCTTGATATCACCTAATACAGAACTCTGGTGATAGCAAAGGCGAGTTTAGACGGAACACGTCCGAGCGCTACTGGGCCCTGAATCCAAACTGCGGTGCCTGTTTACTTGTCACTCGTGGCTGGCACCACGTGGCGGCGCCTGGCTGGTCCTTGCTGGCGGTGGTTCAACCCCAGCACTTTCGATCTTGTCCGTGTGCGACCAACAACTTCCAAGGGCGCATCCACAGATCGCTTATTTTCCAGACAGGATGATCATTTCGTTGGTCAACTACAGTAGTGCCCTTAAGGTACAGGGCATTCACGGAGGAGATGAACCATCCAACACCCCTACCATCCAACCTTTGTGCCCCCCCCCCCTAAGGCGGTATACTACCGGACTACCGTCAGTCCCGCTGCCTCTATCGAGAAATGTGAGGGATTGAAAAAAAAAGCATAGAAAAAAAAGTTGTTTCCTGTTTTTTCAACCAGGATAACTTTGAAAAAAAAAATAACCAGAGCTTCTCCGGGAAATTTGTTGTGATGAGCCAATCTACGTACGCCTTCGGAAAGCAATGCCTTGACATCAATTTGTGCGCAGATTTGAAGAGCAGAAGCTTATCCGGGAATTTTGCAATGCCGCATGTAACAAATATATTCTTTTCAGTGTAAACAGATGAATTTATCGGGCACTTAGCTTCATTAAGTGATGGGTGGGCGAAAGCCAACGATTATCGGAGTTCTTCACGGCTGCATCGTGTCTGCGGTGCGGTCATGTTCACCTGTCATGCGGCATGCATCTGGATAATTCTTGTTCCATCTTGGCGCGCTACAGGGTTGGTGGTTACCACACTTGGCTGCGGCTGTTGGCTACCCCTGTTCAAATCCCCTTCGAACACAAACAAGTTTCGTTGTATATTTTATTTACTTTTCCTTTTACAGCGGCCTGAATTTGGTTTCATTCGTGTAGTCGCCAGAGACTACGGTCACTTCTCGCGTTCGACAAGGCTTAAGGCCGTCGCGTCAAGAAGTATGCCGATTTTTAATATGTGTGCGGAATCCTCTTCTTTCCCTTTTTCATATTTGTCGAAAAAAATCAATAAAAGAACCTAGTTCTTTCATGCCATTCAACCTTTTATGAAAACTTGGATCTCTACCTCTACCCAGCGCCTTACCCCTCCTTTCCCGTCCCGCACGAACAGATCTGGCGCTGCGTGCGGAACAACCACTAACATCTACACCACTTGTAACTGACTACCCACTCCCTATACTGCGAAAACAAACTCTTCCTCAACAACACTCAACTTGCAATGAGTGTGCTAAACTCACCGGCTACACATCCCCTCCACATACGAGCAGCAAGAATGCGGGCGCCGGGGCGGCCATCTCAGTGGCAACGCTGCAGTAGTCCAACGGGCAATGTCAGCAGCCGTTGTACAGTCTTTGTCAAAATTTTGTGGGCCACGGCGACCGTGGCCGGAGCAGGCGCGCGGCCGAGCAGGGGCGCTGCGCTTGCCGCTGTCAGCTGGTTGCGCGGCTAAAGAGAGCGAGGGGAACTTTTGCTCTTGCTTTTGTAGTGCGTCCCGCGCGACAAGAGCTGCGCAAAGTGCCTGCGCTGAAGCGAAGTGCGCCTGCTCTGAGAAACCGGCCTCGCTGCACTTATCGTGCAACAAAAGGAAGCGAGAAAGCTTCCCTCATTCTCTTTAGCCGCGTAACCAGTCGACAGCGGTAAGCGCAGCGCCCCTGCTCGGCTGCGCGCCTGCTCCGGCCACGGTCGCCGTGGCCCACAAAATTTTGACAAAGACTGTACATGGCTTTCCGGAACAGTATGGTCGCTTTTGCCCGTTTTCTTAAACACCCTCATCCATTTTCAAAAGCATGTGTATTCTCTCTCTCTCTCTCTCTCTCTCTCTCTCTTTCTTTCTCTTTCCCATGAAGCAACCAGAACTCTGCAATTCTCCGAAACTTGCGAATAGTCGTCTCCCTGCAATGACGCCCTGTTTTCAACTAGCGCAACTTCCCGTCCTCTCCACGTGCAGCTGCTCCAGCTGCCAGCCGGGCATGGGATTCGACAGCTTCTACCACCTGTGCTTCGACCCGCGCCAGATCGGCCAGTCGTGCGTGTTCCAGCACCAGTGCCAGCAGTCCGACCGGCTCTCCCTGTGCTTGCAACGCAAGTGCGAGTGCAAGACGCGCCACAGAGAGCACGCGGAAGGCTGCTGGCCGGTCGTCGAACTGGGTTACCTCTGCGGCCCGCGTACCATCTGCGGGACTCCGCACGCCGAGTGCAGCGAGCATGCCTGCCGCTGCGGCAAGGTTAGCAGACACCTTCCCCTTTTTAAAGCATGAGCGTACCTCTTTATCACGTGTGTAGGCATCCACCCCTTCGCTTTTGAATAACGTTTTCTTTTCTTGCATGCTTAAGTTACACTTCTGGGCGGATATGTTTAACCACAGGACGGCAAAAACTACAAGGCACACTGCAAAAAGGGAAAAAAGGGAAAGGGAAAAATCCATGCCACGTTTTCTTAGCTTTTGGTTTTACAGCCGGCCATGTTCAGCGTCCCCCGTTTAAACATACTTCGAAGTCAACTAGTCGAACAGCCTGCTTTATTGGAAAAAATTAGCCCAGCTTCGCTGTATTAACATCGTGAACATAGATGTTAACACCCAAGCTGCTTGGCGTTTCCTAATCGCTAGGCTAAGTCTTATGGAACTTTTCACAGCTAGCGGACCACTTATCATTTATCACTCCTTCACAGCCAGCTTATCAAGTAACAACGCGTTGCAGACATTATCAAATGCTTTGCTCAGGTCACAGTAGACAACCTCCAAATGGCCTCGATCATTAACTGCAGCGGAGGTCTGCTCCTTGAAGCAGGCGAGAATATTTGTCGTCTATCTTCCTGACTAAAAACCGCGCTGTTTACTTATAAGAAACTGCTGTACAGAACTTGCGAATACCTTGTGCAGCACCGTCTCAAAAAGCTTGGAGGCAGCACAAAGGAGAGAAACTGCTCTATAGACTTTTGCATTAAATTTAGTGACTGACTTGAAAAATGGGCGTCCTCGAGAAATTTTCCACTTGCGAGCAAACTTATATGTTTTTAGACAGGGATTGAATGTCCCAGTTAAAGCAGGAACAGAAATGCTTCCGAATGTTTTTAAAATAGCTGGAGGTGTTGAGTCAGGGCAACACGACAGCGACGGTTTCAGGCGCCTTAGACTCTGGTGAACCAACTGTTCGTTCAATTATACTAAGCTAGAACCCTGTACATGGTTGAACAGTAGGTTTTAGTTTCACCTCATTGCGGTGGCCATACGTAATACTAAATTGCTTCGCAAAATGACTGGCAACATCATGAACGTCTCCCCAGTGGAATCAACCAGACGGATTTGCTCATGTGAATTATTGTTTCGGGATCGAATACATCTCTAGAATTTTGCAGGCTGGGAACTTATGTTGTTTTCCACTAAATCGAGATAGGAGCGCTGGTACCGCTCATAAAGACTAACATATTTTGCTTTAAGTGTGGAAGTCCTCTTTCCATTCATCAAGACGGGTTTTATTAAATTTTCTGTCACAGCGGTCTTTTAATTTAAGGGCGGTACGAAGTTCATTAGGGAACCAAAAGGGGTGTTTTGATTGGCAGGGTTTGCACTTGGGGATAAACTTATTCTTGCCACTTTTAACTACTGCAGTGAACCGCATGACCTGCGTGTTACAATCAGGTAGTTCTTCAATTTCTTACCAATAAAATGAAGAAAAAAGTTATACAACCCAATGTAATCACCACGGGCATAACAGTAGGGAGAAAATTCATTATTCTTCAGTTCAGCACTACAACGCTGGATCTAAACGGTAGCAGAAAGTAAAAAAGTTGGGTGAAGCTTGCCGGGTTTGACAAAAGAGATGTCTGACTACGATACTCGCGCGTTTTGAATTTCTCAAAAGTAAAGATCTAGGACATTTTAGAGCTGTTTTTGATAATATTTAGTTGAACCATGAATGTGAAGTCGACGAAGCCTAAAATCATGCTGTATTTCTGCTGTACGTAGTAATTGTGGCGTTGATGATTAAGGTTATCCCATTGCACACCAGGTGATTATAATAACAAAAAGATTTCTTTCAAAGTAAACACAGTTGAATGCAATGGTGCACAGTTTTTGTGACGATGCAGACGCAGATAATAACCAGTGGAACTCAGCCGCGACATCGACGTTAGGTTTGAAGTCCCACAATGATGTATCCATTGTACTAACTGGGCTTCACGTGTAACGCCGTCTGCCTGTACCCAATGCGAAATGAACCCAGAGTAGTTTTTGTACTTAAGGTGCACGTCCCAGTTGGCGTAATAAAAGTCCAAAACGAAAAATCAGTACTAAATTTTATCGTACACCTGATAGTCTGCTGCTGCTACTTACCACGGTGCGGGAGGCACCAGGTAAAAAATGCACCAATCAGTAGCAAACTTACCCTGCACAAGGCACCTTGTGTATTAGAAGGGACTGTAATAATGACACCAACCCCCACGAGCCCCAAAACTAAGCAGTAATCAACCGTCGCGATGAGTCTGTAGGTGAATGGTTACAAACCACGAACGGTGGTCGTCGGAGTCTTGTTCAAGCTTCGGCGGACGGGCTCCATGTCTGTGTACCAGGTAGAAAACTGCAGGACCTCATTGACAGTCAGAGCAAAGTACACGGAGAAAGTACTTCAGTTTCGCCCTTTTTTATATGTCATATGGGAGAAAAAAAAAACCTCTTAAAAACCCGATCAGGCGTTAAAAGGGGCCGCACCGAAGTATTGGTTCCCCCTTGACCAGCAATAAGTTTGCTAAAGACAGACAAATATTCTCGAATCTCTTGATACAGCCCACCTTGTCGCCGCACCGTCAATATATTTTATTACAAACTTTCTTATTAGCATCTTTGGCAAGACATATAATGCAAAAAGAAGGAACTGTAAAAAGTCTTGTCTAAGTAAACAATCAATAGAAGGCCACGATGCTCCCTTCTCAATCATGCATGGTTGATATGGAAATCAGTGTCCCTCCCTGGCCGAGCCTCTACAGGTCTCAGGGTGCGATATCTGAGCGAGACCTTGTTAACAAACAGATGAAGCAGAATAAACAAAACAGAATAGATATACGCACTGTTCATACGATAAGGCACCCTTACAACCCTAACTGACATCGCTGTTTCAAGTACATCGCCTCTGCCCCACGTGGCGCTCTTCGTGCTCTTGGTGGTGGCGACAGAGGCAAAAAGCAGTCGAAAGTGTGCGAAGCCCAGGGAGCCAGATACGTCGGCAAGTCGCAGGATATCTGACGGCGACATGGGCATCGGACAATTCTGATCTACATCTCAGGGAAGGCGACGGGATGAGACGTCTAAGTAAACCGAGGAAATAAAAACTTCTCCAAAATTAAATACACAGACAAACACACCCACACACGCACAAACACACACGCACAGCAGTCGTTCTTTAAGGGATCCTGCGGCACTTGCCATCGACTTCTCGGAATTTATTTCGGAGTAAAGTGTAACAGTAACAGCAATCTCCCCCCACAAAAATTATGAAAATCTGTTCACAATCAACGAAACTGCGCACGATTAGAAATCGCGCATAATCGTCCCCTTTCAACTCGACCGCGGAGAACGCGACGAAAGCTGCGCGCTCTGTCCGGAGAGGGGGGAGGCTGCTCGCGTACTCCTCGGTGGCCTTCGATATATCACAGGCCGGGAAATTCTCTCCCTTTCTCCGCAACGTGGAGGGGCCTATTTCCGGTCTGGCGCAAGAACAAAAGCAGGCTTTCTGCCAGCTCGCAAGCCCGCGCTCAGGCTGGTAGGGCATTTTTGAAGGAATGAGCGTTTGGTGTTGAGTCGTCCGGTTCAAATGGAAGTCTTGAGTTCGTCACACAGTCTCGGCGGGCACTGAAAACCCAAAAGAAATTCCAAAGATATTCGTACAGGTTCAGGCATAGAAGAGGTTGGTACACAACGCCGACGACGCCTGATTATCACAGGAAATGCGAGAAGCAGTGAAAGTGACCAACGACAGCCGATGGGTGAGCCACCGCCCAATTGACGTAATTTAGGTGGTCCTATTGGTGCATAATGAGGGAAAATTGAAGGGAGCGCGGTTCGTTCGTCCGCGCCTTTCACAGTGATCGGCGTGCACGTCGCTTCACGTGAGCGTGTGATGTTTGACTCGGGTATTCCTCGCTGTGTAATCTAAATGTCGCGCAGGTATATTTGCACTGCTTAAATAGTGTTCCAGGGTCATTTAAGTTTGAACTATGGCAAGAGGAAACATTCCAGTGAACCATTAGGGGCCCTCTTAAGGATCTAGAAGTTAATGTGATAGCGAAATCCATTCTTCATTTAAATTCCAAACTATCAAACTTTTTGTGTTGTTACATGGTAATTAGGAAAGACCGGGTCGGGAGTGGCATATTCTCAATGGGTTGCCATCTTTGCCCTAAAATTCCTGTCGTGTCGCGTCATCCGAATACAGAACCTTCGTGTGGCTGCGGCTATCCGAACCACAATTTTATTAGGCTAATAAAGGTATGCTTTGTTTACTACCTTCTTGATATACAGCTCTGAACCTCTGGGTTCTGGCTCTGGCAAATCAGCTGCCCGACCTTTTCATTCGTATAGGCGACCTCAATGCACCCTGGGCTCTTCAGAACGGATTCAGAGGTCACCAGATTTGCAAATTCTTAACACAATCGGGAGCGTGCCTATTCAACAAAAAACTGCCTACATACCATATCATAAGATACACTTATACACATTTAGACTTGGCTATTCACTTTGCATCTCTTTTTCTATCTCTTCAGTGGGATGTCGACCCGAACCCATGTAGCATGAATCACTTCCCTGCGACATTCACATACATAGGCGAAAGCATAAACACGCCACCTTCCCATAAAACGTAGAGCCAGGCAAGATCAAACTGCTAAACATTTACAGATCTCATCTAAGCTGTCCCCTACATCCATAAAACCCTAATACGTTTAAGAGCAACCCAGCTCTTCACGGGTCGTCGCCACCGAAACATTGTCGTCGCCGCCGAAACGTACGTTCCACAGGCCTCTGGTGCTCAGCAGAACACGTCGAGGCCCTGGTGGAGCGAAGACTGTAAGCGTGCGCTAGAGGACCAGAACAAAGCGTGGGTATTTTTCGTCGATGTTCCACGTCGCAAAACCTAATTTCGTGCAAAAGGGCCAAGTATGTTGGTAAGCGTATTTGCCGTGAGGCAAAAGGGGAGAATTGGCGTGCGTTTCTGGCGTTCCTACACTCATGTAGGCACAGATAAAGTATAGATACGGGTACGAAGGTTAAAAGGACATCAGACCCATACCCTGCCAACACATGCACACAAATCATGCACATGAATACTAAGACCAAAAGGCCGTTAGAAATATAGCCTGCCTCTGGTCAGCTCATAAGGGGGCAAGTTGGAATACCATGCAGGCTCTTGCACGACACTTCCAACACGTGTCCAGTTCAGTAATCTACACAAATACTTTCGTGCACAACAAAATGTCACGCTCAGACGGCGTGATTTGTGAACGCCGTCGAGCTTTGTGCCTACGTGCTTTGGAAGTTCCCAAAATACGGCTGTGCTTCGGCCCTTCTGCGTACTGTGTTTTCGTATCGGAAAACCTCGCTGGGCTACAGTAGGTGTGGGGGCCCACGTGGCTGACACACCAGGAGCTAGCGTAGGGGACAACGCCGGAGAACTAACTATGGCCACCCAAGAATCCCACATATTCCCCAACTTTTATGCTTTTTGGCGCTCTGTGCCCTCACTTGACCTTGCTCATTTAAACCAAAAGGGCACTCATCAACATCACCATAATCAGTCATTTACTTAGAGCCCACGTACAAGTATAGTCGACCACCAAAGATGTGTGTCCGTCCTTTAAAGTCTTTGTAGATACTCCCAGGCGTAAGCGTAGTTTTACACACCTAAAGACATCGCTTAACCTGAGTACGTAATCGACAACATTCTTTAAGCTTGAATGATTTCTGTGATTGAGCGAAATTTTGTGACTGGCGCGGCCGAATTGCAGTCGTTTTTTTTTCTTTCTGCCGTTTGTCTTCCCTGCTCAAGCAGTAATGAAAGGCGAACTAGTTGGTATGCTTGTATACTTCTAACAGCGCTGAGACGACAGGGACAAAAAAGGACAATCACAGGCGTCTCTGTTCGTCCTCCTTTCTTTGTCCCCGTTGTCTTAGCTCTGTTACAAGAATCCCTGCTCTCTTTCTGAACTTTCCCTCCACTTTGGCCGTTGAAAGCTTGTCATGTTAATAACAAGGAGTTGGATATGATATTGTGTAGATACTTCTCAGGGATGTTTTCAGTGCCACTTATTCTAGTGGGGTGTAGATGCTTACTCCCCAAATATACCCGCAGCAACCTTTCGTTCCTTACTAAACTGGTCCACTATTTCTCTCTTTTTTCCTGGGCTTTTTTGCATTTCTCGTTTTTTAACACGAAAGTGTTGTATTCCCGGAGACACCAACATTTCGATGATGTCATATCCGTCACCAAAGTGACGCCAGCACAACGAAGCAAACGGCCTGTAAAGGGTGCACCCCTGCTCACAGGGTCTTCTTCTAGGAAAGCAACCTTCGGTATTAGCAAACGTTACACTTCGGATTGTTCGTTTTCGGGGTTTGTATTTTAACCGGAAACTGTTGTATCGCGGGATAAACCATGATTTCACTGGGGTCATATCCGTCACAAAAAAGCACGCCAGGACACCTTTTCCAAAGCGACCGGCCAACAGGACATCGCTTGCCAAGCACACCTAGAAGACAGCCGCCGTCTCGCAAATCATGCTCAGCTGCAGATTTCGCTGCACATTTCACTTCTTTTTACTGATTCCTATGGCAGAGGAATCAACCCCAGTTTTTTGTGTAGTTTAACTCGGCTTTCGTTTTGTTTCAATGCTTGGGAAGTTATCATTCCCACTTCCTTATTTTTTGTTGTATTTTTCCTAGTTATTATTCTTGGAAGTGGATATATTGTCTCCAGCCGAAACCTTAGGTGGTAGCGATACTTCGCTGGCACTGTCTTCTGATTTGTTGTTCAGAGTTAATGCATTGTGGCGTGGGAAGCGTGGAACAGTGCTTGCGCCTCTTGTTTTTGATCCAAAGTCTCGGTTAGGTTGGGGTGGACATATCTTTCTGGGCTGGGTTAGGATCGCTAACGCATGGTTTGGCTGGGTTGGGTTAGCTTAGGAGCTGCCTTTATGGTTCGTGCTCGCCTAAGATTGGTTAGGTTAGATATTTGCTTACAATACACATTCGCATAAAGCTGTCACGAATGCATTTCCGCGGGAGGCACTAGAATAGTGAAATACCGACTGTCCGCAAAAAGATGCCGGCAGGATGGCCACATGGTCGCGACCAGCCAATGGCGCCGCAGTTCGGGACTATTTGCGCAGCCTGCAATTTGCCGTCCCGTATATAGGACCGACTGTATTACATTTAATGAGTAATGTGTTCAAAACACAAAAGCGTTGCCCGGACCCATCCCATAAAAAGAAAATGCCGGTGGCCGGCACAATATCAGCGATCGATAAAAAGTCGGCAGCCGGCTAACAGCCACACCCTTCCTTTACTTGTTTCCCCCGAAAAGGTAAAACTTAGGTGGTACCAGTGGGCTACTCTGCTTAACATTACAACACTTACTGAAGCTATTCCCCCCAACTGCGTAGTGTTTTACCAAAAAGTACGTCGCTATGAACCGAATATCACTAAGCGGCTTTCGGAAACTACAGAAAACGCGCGTACGCAGAAACCACCCGATATTTCGTGGCGCAGAGGCAGTGATTTCAGCGGCGAAGTCAGTTGCGGGCGTTGGGTGCGGGCACAGATCGGTCCGCAAGACGGCACTTCCGGCACGGCCACCATCTTTCCTTCTCACCTTCATCCGCAGGACCACAAGCCTGAGAACGGGACGTGTACAGTGGACCTGAGGATAGAAGTTACGCACGTGCTCGTCATTGTCATGTCGACAATGATCGTGTTCGCCGCCTTCACCTCGTTGATCTGCATCCTGCTACGTGACAAGCTGCCGGAGGACGAGGATGCTAATCGCTCCCGCTATTCGCTGAACTCTATCAGATAGGCGGCTCTACCACCTGTACAGCGCGTCTCCACCACGATAACTACTGATATCACCAGCAATTTAGATTGAATCATTGTATAGTGCAGTTGGTTTTTCTATACCACAATAAATATCGTGTGGTTACAAGCATTACTTAGCGCTACAATGGAGCTTGTGTTTTGTGAAAAGGGAATACGGTATTACCGAGCCGATGCCTAATTCGCTATTTGCACCTGTTGCGGTGGTTCAGTGGCAAAGGCGTTGCGCTGCTGAGCACGAGGTCGCGGGTTCGATTTCCGGCCGCGGCGGCCGTTATTCTGATGGAGGCGAAAAGCAAAAACGCCCCTGTGTACGAGATTTTGGCGCACGTTAAACATCTCCAGATGGCCAAAATTAATCCGGAGCCCTCCACTACGGCACGCCTCATCGCCTGCGTCGCGTCGGCATGTTAAATCCTGCAATCAATCAATTCGCTATTTGCATTTTCTGTGAAGAATATCCCTTTTATGAGTTGAGTATAAGCTGTATCTATGCTAATAGCCAGTGGCAGAACAATTCAGAATTTTAAATTGGCCTTTTGCATACCTGACAGCGGAATATGACGTTATTCATATTTTATTTTTGTTGTTCAAACAGCTTCATCACTTTTTCAAATACGAGCATTGTCGCCAGGAGAGATGCGCGCTTAAACAATCTAAACGGACAGCACCACGTGTGCTACCTATAGTGCCAAAAATGTGTGTAATATTTTAAGTCTATGGCAGCGCTTGGTGGATGGGACTGAAATATAAAAGTTGCGTTAATACAAGTCATACGTAATATGAAAGAGGACAAACTATTTATTAAAAACTTATCGAATTCGTTTGTGTTCCAAAAATATTTGTTATGAAATGTGAACTTGTGTTTGATTTAGGGTGCGTTCTATTTCGCAACAGCTTGGTATATAGCTTAAGAAGCCGTCTAAGTGGACACCTGAAGTAATTGTTTGATTGATTGTAGGGTTTAACGCGCCGACGCAACGCAAGCGATGAGGCACCCTTTAGTGGATGGCGCCGCATTAGGTTTGGCCACCTGGGGATCTTTAACGTGCGCCGAAATCTCGTACACAAGGTGATTTTGCTTTTCGCCTACCTAAAGTAACAGGAATCGCATTGGCACACCGGTCACCAACGCAGAGGCACGTAGCTGCAGATGTGCTGAAAAACGCAAGCAGCAGGTTTCATAAAGAATAGTAACCGAACTATTAAAACATTACGGGTTTCAAAAATTAAACAAAACATCTTTAATTGTAAATTAAATGAAGTATTTTGTTGAAAGGAAATGTTAGTTTGTCACACTATTACGCAAGAAGGTAGCACGGGGGTCCCTCCCTTTTTCGTTTATAAAGGTGCGTAGCCCGCATCGTTGCTCACTTCAATCTTGCCTCGGCGAAGCAGTCTTTGTTGTCTGCCACGTTCGAATTGCAACCGGGCTTATCATGGCTGACTACGTACAGGAAGAAAGAAAAACAGGGAAGAAACCACACAAACACACACAAAAGAGAAAGCAATAACCCCACAACTGAAATGGCACGTGTCGCCCAAGCAAAATGCCGGGAACGGGCCTGTCCTGAAACTCAAAAACGAAAAGATAAAGTTAGAGTGACGTACAGGGCACAAGAAAAGGCAGAACAAAAACATTACAAATAAAATGGAATTCCACAGAAAAGGTTGGAGGGATGCGGGCGCGTACTAAACTGGAAGCTCAGGAATGAGAACAAAAGGAATTAGGTGACCAAGTAAGGAGCAGAGGGAGGGGTCATAGTCTGTGAATAAAGTATATGCAAGGCAATGCCTAATCGCGCATTCCCTGTGAATATCGCAACGATTGCAAGTTGCCCCTAGACGCATTAATTCCAGTAGGCTCCATGAAATTGAATTTGGTAATTAAATAGGATTCTCGCTATTTTCTGTCCCTAGGAGGTTTAAAGTTTGACTGAAGTATATACAACTTAAGGTCATCAAAATTGTGGCCTGGTTGATTGAAATGCTGCGCTGCAGCTATGGAGGATTTGCTATGAGTATTTGCCCGGTAACCGTTAAGACTTAGGCTCATAGGTTGACTCGTTTCGCCTATACATTGTTTGTGGCACATTGAGCCTTCCAACATATGCACAATGTTGGATGAAATGCACGTAAAACTTGAATTATTAGTGTGGACATAATTACTGGCTGCGCTTTTAAAGATGATAGTCTTTCTTGGGCTACTTAAACCCAGCAATTTTGGTCTGTCTGTATGTCTGTATGTCTGTCTGTTCGTCTGTCTGTCGGTGACTCGATTCAGCCACCTGGCCAAAGTAAACCAATGCCTGCGACATAGTCTTATATAGTCACAGCTAAATGCGCTCGTCTAAGTCCGGTGTAATGTTCATACTTGTAAATATTGTTGAAGAACAACAAGACATTGCGCATATATAAGACAACAAATTAATACAGAAGTGGTATTTGCAGCGTTCCTTTATAAAAAATCGTACATGTTTGATTTTGGCGAGATTAAATACTTCATCAACTGAAGAAAAAAATATCACTCCGCCGTCGCCTGCTGTCGCCCGCGCCATATAGCTTCTGGCGGCATTTGAAGAAATCAACCGGCAACAGTTACGAAAGGTTCCACTAGATTGGTTCCACGTTCTGCTTGGAACGCACGTGGACTAGGGAAACGCCGTTTTATAAACGTTGAAGTAGGGCGCCTCGATTTACGCGCGTCTTCGCCGTACGGCAGCGTTGGCATCGAGACACCCAGTTTGGAGCAGTGGAATGCGGGAAATTTAAAGTGTTTTAAGCAAACCTTTGGCGTCTTTGCCTTGGGAGGAGCGCGACGCAAGAGGCACAACATGAGAGGTGAGCGGGAAAGCGAAGAGAAAAATTTACTTGGCAAAATTCGGTAAAGACTATCGTCTTTTGACGACATTTGCAACGAAAGGAGCAGATACGCGGCCAATTTTCTACAATGCAGTCTGTCTGAAGGATCCTGCAAGTCTTGCATCTGGAACGGGAGCAGCTGGCTATGACTGGTTGCTTTGAAGGCCCTGTTTTAGCATGCACTAAAATATCTTTTATATTCCTGTTTCTCCGGTAGGTAACCTTTCGTGCTTCCGGGAACGTATTTTTAAGTCGGTCGTTACTGGCTAAAATGGGGTAGTTTTTCCGCAGTATATTGTTTACGTTTGGGAAGGCGCTTGAAAATTTAGTTATTAGGGCAGGCGGCCTGGCGCCTTCGTTTTGTCGCTGTTTGTTGAGCACGTCATCCCTTTTGAGATTATATGCACGTTGGTACGCCTGATCGACCGAGCTTTTGGGTTGGTTCCTGTTCATAAGGTTGGACTTGAGTTCGTCTAGATGATTTACGTAGTCCCTGTCATCACTGCATACTCTTGTATGCCTGGTGGCTTGTCCAACAAAGATCCCTTGCTTGCAGTGTCTCCAGTGATGGCTTTTATAATCTAGGTACTACTGCTGTCTGTTGGGTTTCTAAAAAGCGTGGTTTTAAGTTTACCGTTGTCTAGAATGACTGTAGTACCCAGGAAGTTCACTTCTTTTTCAGAACACTGGCAGGAGAATTAAATAGTCGGATGCGAGGAATTAAGATGAGATATAAACATTTCTAGAGTCGCGCGACGGTGTTTCTAAATGATTAAGATGTCGTCTATGTAGCGGAGGTAAACCTGAGGTTTATGCGGAAAAGAGCTTCATAGGGTGGCTTCAACTGGCCCCATGAAAATATTGGCATAGGTCGGCGCGAATGGATTACCCATGCTGATTCCAAAAACTTGCAAAAAGTAAGACGAGTCCAATTCAAAATAATTGAGAGTTAAAACTAGTTTTAACAAAGTTACGTAGACTTCTGGCGCAGGTAGGTGCGGGTTTTCTGATAAAGCTTTCGAAATAGCTTCGATTCCTTCGACAAAAGGGATGTTTCTATAAAATGCGGCAACGTCAAGAGTAACAAAGAGTGTTCCACTGGGTAGGCGTCCTCCCTTATTTATCTCTTCTATTATGCGGAGGAATTGGGGGGTGTCCTGAACGAATGAAGAAAAGACGGAATGTCGGATAGGTAATGATTCAGAAACAGAGATAATGCTTCGGTTGGGGTATTGGTATTCGAAACTATGGGTCTAACAGGAATCTCGGCAGTGAACAATATTTCTACGGGGACTTTGCGGAGTTTTGGGAGGAGGTAAAAACGTCCTGCATGCCTATTATTCGGTTTCCTGCAAGTTAAGTCAGTGGCCGTAATTAATTCTCTAGATCGCAGATCTGTGAGGGTCTGAAGGATTTTTAGGCTGTACTCCTAGCTCGGATCGTTATCTAAGGGCTTGTAGTGGCAAGGGTTATTGAGATGCCTATAAGCTTCATCTTTGCATTTTCGCATAGGTAAAACAACTTCGCTACCACCCTTGTCGGCTGGCATTATGACTAAGTCGGTTCTGGCTCATGGGCTATTCAGGGTAACTTCTTCCGACGGAGTTAGGTTCTTGGGCTTGTTTGATCGTTTAGGTGGCAATATTTCTCTTGATACTAGTTTTAAGTACAGATCTAATTCTGGAGATTGATCTATATCTGGAATCGAAGTTCTCGGAGGGTGGAGGGTGCGTTCGTTAATGTCAGATTGGTCCTGTTTTTCCAAAAATACTCACTTAGTCTCATTCTCCGAGAAAATTCAATGAGATCTTTATGTAACTCGTATTCATTCACACGGTTATTTGTGGGACAGAAAGTTAGACCTCGTTATAGAATACCTTTTTCGCGGCCGTTAGTGTCTTGGAAATGTCAATAACGTTGCTGGGGCAGGTACCGAGGGAGCTCGTTCCTTCTATAGGACTATTGGCAGTGGGAGGAGGTTCTACTAAAGCAATCTCTGTATCGAGGGGTAACGTTACAAGCAGGGTGTCGAACCGGAACCGGAACCGAACCGAGAACCGTAACCGAACCCGAATTTTTGCCCGGAACCGGAACTGAACCGGAACCGTATTTTTTACGCCATTTTGGAACTGAACCCGAACCGGAACGAATAGAAGGAACCGTTCAGAACCGGCTCCGGGGCCTCGAAAATATCATTTCTAGTTTTCCATTTCGGTACCCTACCTTGCGTCTAAAGATATTTTGCCACTCGCCAGACAGCACCATGAAATATTTTGCATAGTCTGCAGTTCCCAATGCCCATCATGTTCTCTTCTAACTATTGCCCTCAATTTAATGTAAAGTTGTCCGTATATACTATCAGTTTGCGTTAGGTACTGCCCATCTCTCCCAATTATCTTTTACATTTAGCACAACTTAAGTTAGAACGCATATTCCGAGGCAACATATCATGGGATATTCTTCATGGTTTCTATCTGCATGGTGTTTAAAATCGTGTAAAGTTTTTAATGTGCTGTTAATTCGCATGCATCCCTGTCCGCTTGTGAACGCCTTCAGGGACACCATCAACAATAAATCCTTATCTTCCACTTGTTTTAGTTTGAATGGGCAGTTATATACAAACAGCACTGAGACACAAACACTCGTAGCTCTCAAAGCTAACGTCACTTTTTCTTGTATACAGTGCCGTTGTGTCCTTTGGTTACTGCTCTAAGAGAACATGAGATATAAAAAATGGGGGATCCTAATTTCCACTTTTAAAGTATATTTGATAGCATTTTCATGTCATCTTGAATCTGCTCAACCTTAAACATAAGAGGCGGATGGATTAAAGTCGATTAATGTGGGTTAGCGGGTAGACTGGGGTGGATTAGTTGGGTGAGTGAATGAGCTAAGTGAATTAGTTGGACTGGTGTGTTGATTATTTGGATTACAGGAATTTGCGGGTCAGTTAAGGCGGATTAGACGGTCGGACCACACATGATATCTTTGGGGTCCTTGGCATTTGGAAATTTGGCAGCGTTCTCCTTCTGGACCAATCAGGAAATTTTGTCAAGCACGAAGTAGCCGCAAAGTTATGTGACGACCACCTGAATGCTATAAAAGGTCTTTCTTTATGCCCGCATTGCGCTGTTATGTTGTTTCTACATTAAAATTGACATCTCGCACTAAAGTTAATAACTACTTGCCTAATGCATATTTTATATTCATCAAAGGGTTTTCAAAACGTGTATATATATGAGGGGAGACGGTTGGAAAGAAACTAAACTGAAACAAAAAAAGGGAGGAACGATCAACTGGTTTGATGCAAGAGACGCCCGACAGCATTCTTCAATACCTTCTCTTTCTTTGTGCTACCGTTCTGCAGCCTCCCACAGGTGTAGCATCTCAACCCCCCAACACAGCCCCCCTCAAGCTGAGGAAGCGGCGCCAGAACTCTCATAACAGACTCTTAGCAGGCGCGGCCCAACTTTGCCAACGATCGATTGCATGTTACAACACTTCCAATGATCAATCGGAGACCACCAACGAGACAGCCACGATTGTACGGGCACCAGCTCATACTGGCATCCCCGGCAAACAAGATCACCAACCTCGTGGCTCGAGATTTGACCCGCGTAGGCAGCGCTGATGAGGCCGGGCCCGAGTGCATGCATCCTGCAGTCACAAACCAGGAAGTTACTCAGCACTATAACCTCTTCCGTAGAAAGTATTCCTCCCCGCACAAATCGCTACCGATTAACCAGGAAAGATTACTCCGCGCCCTGCGGGCATACACCTTCCCACACACAACCATGCAGACTCTACCTCTTTGACGGGACACAACTCTCTCTATTTCGTCGCTTCTGTGGAGAGCCTGGGAACCTCATACACATAGTTGGCGGCTGCGACAAGTGTACCGTAGATTCACCCAACCTCCATGTTCCCATAGAGATTTGGGAGACAGCCATGGCCAGCTCCGGCCTGGAAGATCAGTTGCTCTTGATTGAAACGGCTGTCGATTCGGCCCCCTCTAATGAGGACGCATCTCTGCACCTTTGCCTCGGTTTAATTAAACTTCATTTTCTCTCTCTCTCTACAAGTGATCATTACTGCTGCTTGTGACTTCACTTGGCTATCATCTTTCCTAGAGCCCAATCGCTGTCACCGTTCGCTGAAGGGCCATTAGCAAGTTCCTATCTCCGATGGTTCCCTATCCAATGCCGTCATATACACGCCGTCCAATGAGCCTTTATAGCCGTTCTTTCTTTCTAACAGCTCTTTTAGCAGATAAAAATTGAGCAGAAGGCAATTGCTCTAAATGCCACCTGCCACGCTTAGCAATCGGAAATTAACGCCGACGCCGGACTGTTTTCTACTTCTAGCACTGCTAATGATTTCGTGTTAAAGCTAAAGCGCTGTTGAAACTTGGGGTAGATTAAAAGCGTAGCAGACCAACCGATTTATTTACAATGCAAAATTTTTTGCTTCATTGTGAGAAAATAGGGGTGCGTGCGAGCGTGCGTGCGTGCGTGCGTAACATTTGATGGATCCAAAAAAAGATGGCGGGCATGTAGGCTCTACGGCCCGACAAAGAGACCACCCGCTTTCCAGTAAACTACCGGCCCGCCTGCCTGCCTGCCAGGCAGAACATTCTGGTGAGGATGCATGATTTGGGGACGAGGGGCGGCCCGTTACAAGCCGCCGGGGAGGGGGGGGGGGAGACGGAAAATGCTCCACCACGGCGACACTCAAAGGTACCAAAAAACGATTGTGGACGGAAGGGTCGTCTGCTTAGTAGGTCGAGGCAAAAGGCAGCCTGCAGGGAGGCTGCCCATTGCCAGAAGATTCTGGTTAGGATGCACCGATGGGGCAGGCGCTGGAGGCACCTGGGCGCTGCCAGCTGGCCAGGAGGGTACATGTTCGCCTTCGAGAGGACTGTGGCGAGGACTCATTGTTTGAAGACGATGTGCGGCCCGTCACTGGTCGGCGAAGGGAGTGGATCACAGGGCGGCACAGCGGTCGCTCTGAAGAGCCATGCATTAGAGCGCAGCCCTCAAGCGCCCGCTCCTGTGGTTTCGCGTAGTTTCTCAGGGTCGGCATCGTTGTAACCGAGAGAACGAAGACGCCACTGAAGATCGAGCGAACAGGAAAGCGGAGGACGAAAGTATGGCGAAAGTGGGAGGGGAGGGCGAAATTTCCAGACCACGCGAGACATGCATGCTCCACGGCAGCAACGCCTTACGAGATAACGACAGAGTATACCGCATGCCGTCATGCATTTGTTGAGGACACGATCACTTCTGATCACACGATCACACGATCACACAGCAGCTATGCGCCGTTGCCGAAAAACTACAGTTCGCGCTGTGCTCAAATTTCGCATTAGCGACTACCGTAATCGACTGCCATATTTTTTGTTTCCTCAAGAAAACAACTGCGGTGTATAAAATTGCAGTGGTAGGAGTCAAGAATAAAATAAAATTAAATCATGAAAATGAACGAACTTAAATTAATAAAGCTAAACTTGCGGCCATAAAGAGTAATGCTTTCACATTCATACACATAGGCAGCCTTAAGTGTCCCAACGAACCTTTTGTTTCGCTTCAGTTATTGTTGTAATCGTTGACCTACCTGTCACGATTTGGCCCGCATTCGTGAACGTGGGAGGGTCGTAGTACCCTCCACCCGAGTGACGCCCCGCAGCGTGCTGGTGGTGACGATGACTGACCGCGAGCGGCTGTGCTCGCCGGTGTTTATTCGCCAGCCGTGCACAATGTTCCCACCGAGCCTGGCAGGGCCACCGAACTTAGCCGCCAACGAAAATTGGGAAGGGGGGTAGGAGGGGGGGCGCCACATACTCGTCACACTACCATAGAAAACGTTTTGCAGTAGCTTGTACAGTTAAAGGAGCTATTGAACACTTTAGATAAACTCGCCGCGGTGGCTCAGTGGCGAAGGCGTTGCGCTGCTGAGCCTAAGGACGCATGTTCTATTCCCGGCCGCGGCGGCCGCTTTCCTGATGGACGCGAAAAGCGAAAAATTCCGTGTGTACGAGATTTCGGTGCACGTTAAAGATCCCCAGCAGGTCAAAATTAATCTGGAGCCCTCCACTATGGGGCGCCTCTTTGCCTGCGTTGCGTCGGCGCGTTAAACCCAACAATAAATAAATAAATAAATAAATAAATAAATAAATAAATAAATAAATAAATAAATAAATAAATAAATAAATAAACAAACACTTTCAATAAACGCTTTCACTCTTCTGGGCATCTGGAAGCACTGCGAAAACTATTTCCAGCACGGAGCAACAGTGCGTGATTTGCTCGTCGCTGCATGCGGATACACCTTCCGTTTCTGCTTCGCTTTTGTGGATTTCTTTTTTAAGTGGCTATCAAATGCGTTCTATTCTGCAACTTAGGGAAAGCCGGCAAATAGCCGCTACACCGCTGTAATGACGTCATTCAGCGGTCGAAGAACGCCAGGACCGGGGAGAAAAATATTTAAAGCAAGTTTCTAAGTTATCTGGTGAGGAGAGAGCAGTAATTTTTGGCTGAGGCACTTTGCGACTCCCTCGGCTAAGTACAGGATGTGTTGGTTGACTACGTTCTGCAAGCACTCAAGTTTTAGAAAAAAGTTGAAAAAAGAGTTCCAGGGTCGCTTTAGTTTGGCCAAGACAAAATATTTGCGCAAAGAAACATTCATTATGACTGTTTTTATGCCGCCTTGATAAGAAAACGAAAAACGAGCACAAAAAAATTCACAGAAAAAAAAAACACGCCTGCTTTTTTTCTTCGAACCCGTTTAGAACCCGTTTGAACCGGTTCGAACCGGAACGGAATGGTGCTTTGGAACTGAACCCGAACCGAACCCGAAAGGCTTGAACCCGAACCCGAACCGAACTCGAAAAAATTCCGGTTCGACACCCTGGTTACAAGACCTAATACTCCATAGTCTGGGTTATTGAGAGGCTTATTTTCCACAGTGCAAGCTGTATTTCGCGAGGGAAGCTGGTCACGCTGAAAAGTAACCGCTTGCTTAGTGCTAAGATCATTTTCCTTGCGATTTATAAAAAGTATTGAGATCTAGTTTCTCCTGCTCACTTAGCGGAAGAGCTTCAATGTGGTCGTTGAAGAGGCTGAGTTGGCTAGTACAGTGGTCTCTGAGAATTTCTAGGAGGAAAAGCGAAGGATTATTCAAGATACCGTGCCACCTGACAGGTAATTCAGAAGGGTCACAACAATGGAACAACTACCTTTTTGGTGGAGACCTTTGGGGCTCTTTTTGCTTTGGAGAAAAGAGTATGTTTTGAGATGAACTGTGCAGTTGGTTTGTTTGCCGGCTAGTTTTCCAGCTTTAATGAAAGAGCGGGATTTAGGTGTTGGAGCATCCGGTCTACTCGGTGGTAGTCATTTGTGTTCGTTTCGAGCAGACCTCCGGGGTGACACTTTTTTGCTTGGAGTCAGTTGTTGAGAGTTGCTGCTAGGGGTAAGGTCCGCATCGATGCCTGTTTGGGTGCTTGTTTGCGTTAAACTGCGTGTGGGGGTCTGCGTGAACCATGAGCGTGATGTCTTTGGTGGGTCGGGTTGTTGTTCGCTTGCGTGCTGGACAGCTGGTGTAACGGCCACGTCCATGGTTTGTGTGCTGGCGTCACAAGCGGTGCTTTTAGGTGGACATGACATTTCGCTGCTGTTGGGGGTGTTGGGTTGGTTCTGTTGTTCTGTGCTGGCCGGAGACGGGAGGCTGATGCGTGAAGTTGGGAGCGTCACCTTAAACGAGTTTCTCAGCCTGTACGTAATGTTTTCGGAAATCAGTCGGACGCCTCGAAAGTTAGGGTGCAGTCCATCCTTGGCTAGGGGTCCTAGAAGGTCGTGGTGAATTTTTGCGTGGTGGATGACGTCAAGGTTTCCTTTGTTGTGTCCAAGGTACACGAGGAAGTCGTTAAGGTTAGCTGACATTTGTGAGTGAGCTATAAGTCTGTGTGTCTGGGGTATATCTGGCTTGTGTTTATTTTCGATCCTCGGAAATACTGTTGTGAGTGTTATCTTTGCGTTGGGCCTGTTGGTCTGAACGTAGTGTTCAAGAGGTTTTCATGGCCTCGATGGTGCTTTCAGCGGTGTTGTTCTTTAAGTCATTAGTGCCAAAGTGAAGAAAGAAGTGAGTGATGTTGCGTGGGGCGGCGTCAATGAGTTTTCTGGTGTCATGGATTCTGGCGCCACTTTGAAAGCTGATGTACAGTGAATGTTGTCCAGAAGCGAAGTGGTCGTGAGTGTACTTAAAGTGGCTATCGCCGATCAGAGCTACGTGTGCCAGAGAGAGGAGAGGGGGCTTTCCTTGTTCTGTCATCTTCGTACACGAAATCCAGGGAGCAGTAAAACTTTGAAGATGGTAGAGACCACAAGAAAAGAAAGTTCGAGCAAGGTAGAAACCATGATTGTTGCCAACGTTTCAGCAAAAAGACTTGCTTTCGTCAGGGCAACCTCTCGCCTGGCTGGCACGCATTATATAAGGGTAGGTTCCCATGTGAGAGGAGAGAAGGAAAGAAGGAAGTGGGATTGAGAAAGCGGGTTGGTTTGGGGGTATGCCGGGGGAGACATTGAGGTGGAAAGAAGGTTGTATAGTTTGAGCCGCGAAGTAGGTCAGAGGGAAGTCAGCCGGGGGTTGATATTCCGGGAAATTCTTGGAGAGAAAGGATGAGTGTGTTTGGTGCTCCGCCACGCGCCATCCCGACAGGTTCTCAGAAACGCCGGAAGCAGAACAGGAGGTGAGAGGGGTCCTCATCCGAAACTATCTGCAAACCTCAGGTCAAAAAAAAAAGGTAAAGAAGGGGGGGGGGAATAACTTGGGCCAGGAAAAATAAAAACACACACAAAAGAGAAAGCAATAACCCCACAACTGAAATGGTACGTGTCGTCCAAGCAAAATGCCGGAACGGGCCTGTCCTGAAACTCAAAAACGAAAAGATAAAGTTAGAGTGACGTACAGGGCACAAGAAAAGGCAGAACAAAACAATTACAAATAAAATGGAATTCCACAGAAAAGGTTGGAGGGATGCGGGCGCGTACTAAACTGGAAGCTCAGGAATGAGAACAAAAGGAATTAGGTGACCAAGTAAGGAGCAGAGGGAGGGGTCATAGTCTGTGAATAAAGTATATGCAAGGCAATGCCTAATCGTGCATTCCCTGTGAATATCGCAACGATTGCAAGTTGCCCCTAGACGCATTAATTCCAGTAGGCTCCATGAAATTGAATTTGGGAATTAAATAGAATTCTCGCTATTTTCTGTCCCTAGGAGGTTTAAAGTTTGACTGAAGTATATACAACTTAAGGTCATCAAAATTGTGGCCTGGTTGATTGAAATTCAGAAGAACTGCGAGCTGGGCGTGTTGGTACATGTTCATGGGTCCACCACCCTAGGTCCACCAAAAATTTGATAAGCTACGAATCGGCCCATTCAAAGCTAGTAAAAAATGGCGTCGCCATTTCCTGCATCCGATCTGCGTTAACAAAATCCTGCGAACATTTGGTGGAACAAAGTGTCGCCGCTCAGGTAGACCGGTTAAGAGCGGCCGGGTTTCCAGATGAGTGTGTTCTGTTGGCGTGCGAGAGGAATCGCCGAGAGGTTACAAGGCCAGGGAGCACCGATCAGAGCAGGGCAAAAGAAGCAGATTCCAGCAAAGAGAAGATAGCGGTGATTCTGTACCTTCATGGCACGGCTCATCGCCTAAAGAAGATAGCGTCGAGATATGGGGTGCGCGTGGTGTTTTCAGCGAAAAAAAAAAACTGTCGAAAATCTGCCCAGCGGTGCAAAGGGTGGCAGAAAAGAAAGCAACAAGGAAGAAGGGATGTGGTAGGAAACACGGCACAAAGTTTTTAGAGTGCAAAAAAGACGTAGTATACAGTATTCCATTAACGTGTGGAAAGAAATACGTAAGGCAGACCGGCCGATGCCTGAACGTACGCCTTCGCGAACATCAGAGCTCGTTAAAAGGGTCACCGTATTCACATTTAGCCGTTCATTGCAAAGACTGCAAATGCCGCTCAAAACTGCGAGATACGTTAATTGGTGATAAACACAAAAAACGACTAACAAGAGAAATAATAGAAGCTTTCCGTATAAAGAAAGAAGGGAATGAATGTGTCAGCCAACCATCGGTCTTGCTGTCTGACACTGAGTATGCCTTTTTAAATCAGGGTTGATAAAGTGTGTGGCGCCTTTCTTGTCAGCACACGTGCGGTGTGAATATCTATAAAATGTTTGGTTGTCGGTGCGCCTTGATCTTTTCAGATGGTAGATTGTGAAATTTGAAGTGATGACTGTGGCGTTTATTCCTTGTATATATGTATGTTTTGCAGTAATAAAATCTTCAGTTGCTAGTAGCGCTTTGTCCCGTGTACTCACTTGTCCTTGTTACTGTAGCGCTTTTCCCACCATGTTGATTGAAATGCTGCGCTACAGCTATGGAGGATTTGCTAAGAGAATATGCCTGGTGACCGTTAAGACGTAGGCTCATAGGTTGACTCGTTTCGCCTATATACTGTTTGTGGCACATTGAGTATTTCAACATACACAGAATGTTGGATGTGTTGGATGAAGTGCACGTAAAACTTGAATTAATCTTGTGGACATAATTACCGGCTCTGCTTTTTACAATGCATTCTGTCTGAGGTGCCTGCAAGTCTGGCATCTGGGACGGGAGCAGCTAGCTATGACTGGTTGCGTTAGAGGCTTGGAATTTTGGTGACCTTAAGATGTATCTACGTTAGTCAAACTTTAAGTCTCCCAGGGACAGAAAATACCGAGAATCACATTTAATTCTCAAATTCAACTGCATGAAACCTGATGCAATTAATGCGTCTACGGGCAACTTGGAATCCTTGCTATATTCCCAGGGAATACAGCATTAGGCATTGTCTTGCAGATACCTTATCCAAAGACTATGACCCCTCCCTCTGCTCCTTATTTGGTCACCTAATTCGTTCTGTTTTCATTCCTTAGCTTCCAGTTTAGTTCGGGCCCGGAGCCCTCCAATCTGTTCTGCGGAATTCCATTTTATTTCTATTTTTTTGCTCCGCCTTGTTTGTGCCCCCTACGTCATTGGAACTATATCTTTTCGTTTTTGAGTTTCAGTACCAGCCTGTTCCAGGAATATTGCTGGTGGTGACACGTGCCATTTCAGTTGTGGGGTTATTGCATTCTCTTTTGTGTGTTAGTGTGGTTTCCTCCCTGTTTTTCTTTTTACCTGGACCAAGTTATTCCCCCTTTTCTACCTTTTCTTTTGACCTGAGGCTTGCAGATTGTTTCTGATAAGGATCCCTCTCACCGCCTGCTCTGCTTCCGGCGTTTCTGAGAACCTCGGAATGCCGCGTGGTGGAGCAACAAACACCCTCTCACCCTTTCTGTCCAAGAATTTTCCGGTATATCAACACCCGGCTGACTTCCCTCTGACCAACTTCGCAGCTCAAACTATACAACCTTCTTTCCCCCTGAATATCTCCCCCGACATACTCCCAAACCAAACCGCTTTCTCAATTCCACTTCCTTCTTTCCTTCTCTCCTCTCACATGAGGACCTACCCCTATATAGAGCGTGCCAGCCAGGCGAGACTGCCCTGATGAAGGCAAGTCGCTTTGCTGAAACGTTGGCAATAATCGTGGTTTCTACCTTGTTCGAATTTTTCTTTTCCCGTATATATGTTTATATATATCAGGGTGTCGAACAGAAAAAAATACCGTTTCGGTTACGGTTTGGGTTTGGGTGAAATAATTTCGTTCCGGTTCAGTGCCGGTTGGACAAAATCACGTCCCGAACCGGTTCGCGAACTGGTTCGATGAGTTGAATTATCACTGCAATCAGAAAAAAAACAGTTATATTTTAAAACGACAGTCAAATCAAAACACAAACAAGACTTCAAAATGCTGCTGTTCCCCAAGGGCAGTGGCGTAATTGCAAAGCAAATTTTAAACAATCGCGAGATATTTGAAAAACAGATGAAGTGGCGACCATTTACCACCTACTTTCTCACCCAGACTTTATGTTGTCCTAGCGACTATTGATAAAGCCACCGCCAAGAGATATGACGGTGGGATATATTTTCTGCCCTTTCCTTAGTTGTTGAGATCGCAATCGCTGCTATGGAATCACCATCACGCTACCCTTCAAGCCTTATATTTAGGCCTGCGTACCGGCGCGTTCAAGTACCAGCGCTTAATGCCAATGGTGCACATTTTTATATTTGTAACAAAACAGAAAAATCCTACGACAGGCAGAGAAATACTACCAATGAATTAGAATATTTGGTCGCCCTGAAGAATTTGTTAGCTGACAGCTTACCGAATGTGTTAGCCACACTTTTTGTTAAAACTAAGCTTGAGTTAATGCTCAGTCACTGCCTTATTGCTCTGACCACTGTAATTCCTTTTGCGATAGCTATACCAGATGTGTGAATTACAATCAGTATGTCTTCGTACCGCCTAACACCCGGCCATCGTTGTGTGTGCTACACTACGAAATCTCATGTTACAAAATTAAAGGGACATTTGACCCGCGGAGCATGAGATGGGACTTTTTTGGGTAGACGCTCTTTAATTCGTCCACAGCAGTACTCCCCTCAGGAACAAGTAGCAGTAGAAGTAATGTAGCGAGTTGGGAAGTCAGTACAAGAGCACCTTCAAAAAAAGGAAGATCTGAAAGAGACAAAACTGCCGAACAAGCAAAAAGATGATCGCTGGCCGAATGGGGCACTGTGAGGTACACTCTTAGGCAAAAAGGACTAAAATAGGGACTAAAATACAGCCGTTAGTCTTCAGGGGCAACCGTTCATCTTCAAAGGGAGTATCTGCGGCAGAGTATGTGCCGTGTGTACAAATGCGGACTAACTGTTCGTCTCCGCCGATCGCAAGGAGTAACGGGAAGACGAAACGCATGCAGTTAGTCTCTTTGCTGCGTCGTTAATCCCCTCATGGCGTCATCGTTGCCCTTTCGCGCATATGTCTGTAAACAGTTTTAGATTTCCAAAACACACGTCATTGCAGTCAGCAGGTCCTTTACATGGTGGCACATGAGAAAATATCGATGTTAATTATAAGAAAATCGCCTAGTGTTAATAGACCGCCGGGTAATGGCAACGATTGGCGAAGCGCGATGACCAGACGCTGCTCGGTGAGGTTGTATGTTGATACGCTGTGTTGCATACGATTCGTGCGCGGTAATAACGTTCAATGAAAGCTTTCAAGCGCGTTAACAGTAACAGAAAAATTAGTGACAATAGCGAACGTGGATTCCTAAGCGTAATGAATATGTAAATGTTTACCAGGTGAGAAAAAACGTAGTAGTTGCTGATGACAACTGCAAAATAAAAATGCTCGCTACAGGTAACCGTCTCGAAGTTATCTTTTGCGCTCTGTACATAATTGCCTTGAGCACCAAAGCTATGACAATGCTGCAACTGCTGTAAAACCCGCTTGCATTTACCAGACGCAATCGTCTAGCCACGCGAACTTGAAGAATTCAGGCTAAAGAAACACCGAATTTGGTTTCGCCGATGCACGAAAATATGGTCTGCTTCCCTATTCTAACACTCAAACAGACGACACCTTTCACACACGTTACATCGAACACTAAGAATACACCTAGTTTGCGCTATCTGTGCGGAAACAAATGACTCGTCCGATCGCCCAGCTCCTACCTCAACTAGGCGACGACGAGTTCATGGTTATTTACGAGAAAAAACTATGTTTGGAGGCTGTACTTACAATCAAACTGAGCAATAGTACCTAAAGTTAGCAAAGCGCTAGGCGCAAAGCGCAAATCGCGGTCACGTTCGCTTGCACGGATAGATTTTTGGACTCGAGTTGCTATGGGTCTGCCGCATTATGCACAGAACTAAACGCTGTACACTTGAATATTAACTACTGCGACAGCCACCCGGCGGCGTGGTCCAGCGTTTAAACTCTTCCCATGGCTCTATGAAGGTATTCGACTTTGTCATGAAGAGTTTTTCTAAAAGGCCATTGACATCGATTAGAAAGCAATCATCCTCAAGTAGCTTACCTTTAAAAGCGAAGTTAAACTGCTTGCTATTGAAAGAAGGTGCATCTTGCGGCAACAAGAAAAGAAAATAGAAAGCGAGCTTAAACGTGAATTAGAGTTTCTAATAAGTAGTGATGGCTACAACCGCGGGATTTTCTACAAACAAATAAGGGAAGTAAACGGGAAGCTCGAGATTATAGATCAAAATAGATACACAGCTGCAGTTGTTCGAGCTCGAGCGGAACGTTTGTGGATGGGTGAAGGCCCTACTAAGCGATCCCTTAGTGACGAAAAGAGTTATGCTGTCAAGAAAGAAATCAAGCAGATTTATCATCAAAATAAGCTCACAACAGACCCAGCCCAAATAGCAGGTGCGTTTGTCGACTACTATAATAATCTGTTTGGTAGAAAACTGCACGTTGAAGAGGGTTTTAAAACTGAATTCTTGCCTCTTATGACCAAACTTGATGATAACGTCAAGGCGGAGCTCGAGGCTCCGATCAGTATAAGTGAAATTGAAGAGGCAATAGATGAGCTAACCACAGGAAAATCGCCCGGGCCTGATGGCTTGGGGGCTGCCTTTTACAAAATGTTCAAAAGCGAAATCGCCAAGGCTTTACATCGATTGTTAATCGAAGCATACAAAGTAAACCAGATGCCCCCCTCCTTTTGCAGGACACACATTGTTTTGGTACCAAAAACCGAGGACTCTGTTCAATTACTCTCTGTAACTTCTTACCGCCCAATTAGTCTCACAAATGTTGATCATAAAATACACATGAAGGTTTTGGCTAAACGATTGGAAACAGTAATGAATATCATTGTTGGCCCGCACCAAACCTGCGGGATTAAAGGAAGAACAATATTCAGTAATATACATACAAATGAGAAACATCCTAGAGTGTTGCGATGCGGTTAATGGACATGTGGCAATACTTCAACTCGATCTTGAAAAAGCGTTTGACCGTGTTGCACATGAAATTTTGTTTTGTATTTTGGAGTACGTGAATGTGGGTGCTCTGATACTGGATGGGGTGAAAATGTGTTATCGGGATTGCTTCGCTAGTCTTATTGTCAATAAGCAAGTTACGCCAGGTATTCAGCTTCTATCGTCGGTTAAGCAAGGCTGCCCTTGGAGTGCTCTGTTGTTTGCCATCTACTTGGAACCGTTTTGTTTAAAGATTAAGAACAGTGGAAAAATAAGTGGGTATAAGTTCTTTGAGAGCGAAGTAAAAGTATTGGCATATGCGGATGATAAAGCCATAGTCTGCAGCGACAAAGAAAGTGTTCGAGAGGCAGTAAAAGAAGCTGGAAAGTTTTGTAAACATACGGGTAGTGCTATAAGCTGGAAAAAGTCACTAGGTTTCTGGCACGGGGAGTGGGAAGACACTCCTGCGGTTTTTGAGAATATGCAGTGGACGTTAACTCCGGCCAAATACTTGGGCGTACCACTCAATAACTACAGGCAGCCTAGGAAATTTTGGACGCTGGAAACAGAACGCGCAAGAGTTCAGACAACCCGGTGGGGTGGGAAGGATTTGTCGATGTTTGCACGAGCTACTGTGTGCAACTTATTTCTTGTAGCCAAAGTGTTCCATGTCCTTCAGGTGCTGCCCATGACGAGAGTTTCTGTTCAGAAGCTACACAGAGTGTTTGCGGTTTTTATTTGGGGATCGACTGTTCCGGGGAGCTCGAACCTGTTCCGCGCGGTTCGAAAAGGAGGCTTGGGGCTCTGCCACTTGTTTCTGAAGCAGATTGTGTCCAGGTTTTGTTCTTAAGGGATCAGAAAAATCCCTTTCTACGTACTGTCATTCAAGTGCGCCTTCGTGATCACATACCTGAATTTGTTGTGTCCTCTTTTGGGGGTAGACGAATGAGTCTCAGTGGTTTCCTGCGCGAAGTTGTATGGGCCTTCAAATTATTGAAAGTGAGATTTTCGATTGAGTACTTGAGCAACGTACCACGCAAAAAGTTATATAAGGACCTCATTGATGTTATGTTACCCATTCCACTATACAGGTCTATGTATGCAGTGGGAAGGGAAGGTGATGTGCTCGAGAGGGTAAAGAGAGTGCCCGTGCGCGCCTCCGTTAAAAGTTTCTTTTTTCAGCTCCACAGTGGCACGCTTCCTGTAAAGCCATGGCTCCACGAGAAAGGATTAGACATACATTGGAACATTAACTGTCACATATGCTTAAAGCCGGAAACTATTGACCACATTTTTCTAGACTGCTCAGACGCGAGATTTCACTGGGACATCCTACAGCGCACTGTTAAGAAGGACCTGCCCATAAACCCTTTCGGGATCCGTTTTCTGTATGTGTGTGATACAGGGGGCGTGCCATGCGACATGTTTATGTTGATCAGCATGCACAGCTTGTGGCGCACACGGATGGCTGACAGGCATGCTGATCCCAATGCGCGGCCCGCCAGAGAGTATTTCATTGAGAGTATGGTCAACATACGTGAGGTATACAAAGCGCTAAGCGAACCACCTGAATGGTTACCAAAGCTTGATGATCTTGTTCAATTGAAGAGATTTTAAACTTGTGTTTATCGCAAAGGTGGCGAATGTTATAAAATCACTGTAACCTAGTTTTTCGTTTGAGACAAACGGTAATAAAGAAAAAAAAAAAGCGGCGTGGTCCAGCGGTAGCGCGTCGAGTTCGTTGCGTCTATATCCGGGCGTCGGTGGTTCGATCCCTGGTAGTGCTAACGTTTTTTCTTTTTTCTGCTACTCAGCAGTTAATCCTTGGGGAGCATCGGAACAGACCATCCGGGTTGGGGACTAACCGTTCGTCCTCTCGCAGTTAGTCCCGAGAGGGCCTAATGATTGTGGCAGAGGCTGTTAGTCCCCCAAAGGACGAACTGTTAGTCCTTTTTGCCTAAGAGTGTACCGGCCTGCCTTTCTGCACGTGTCATCTGCTTTGTTACTGTTTCTGCTTCCTAAACAACGTCGAGGGCTGCCGTTTCTTGCCAAGGGATTGAGTGCGCACCTTAACAGATTTCCCTTTCATATCTGTTGTTTGTATCTGTAAAAAACGGAACTTGTCCTCTGTACTGTCCTCAAAAACTGACCACGGAACTCACTTCGGTCGTATTGATGACATGTTTAGTTGTGAAAGACAGGGCAAAGAAAAGTATAGAGCAATATCCACTGTTTGGTGCTTTTTTTTACTTATTCGGTTTTACTTACTTTTTGCGTAATATTTTGAAACAACGTGATTCGCCTTTTTTGTTGTTTTCCGTGTAAACACATTAAAAAAAAAAACAACTGGCTCATTTGATGCCCCGTGCTATCTCTGCTCCGAGGCGCAGTTTGTGTTGCAGGCCGGCAGACTGATTATAACCAGCTGGGGATATTAAACGTGGACCAAAATATCGATACACGGACGTTCTCAATTTCCATCTACTTTAGAAAAATGGTCGTGGGGAAGGGAGATCGAGGCCACTTGTGGTCAGCAGCAAACGGCTTAGCCATTGAGCAGCTCCTGCGGTCACACTTGTTAAGCATTAACAATTTACAGGTGTCGCACTTTTTAAACAAATTAATAAATGCAAAACGGTTGCACACATCGGGTGTGGGCTTTCGCGTTTGCACGGTTGAGCACTCCTGCAGCCTGATTGCTCCAATAAAGTCGCAGCCAGGGAAGGGCACAGTCGTTTTATATCCCCTGCAAGCTGCCGAGAAAGACATTTCGTTTGGTCACCTTGCACTACGCTCGCGCTTCCAGTAACAACAGACCATTGCTACATCGGTGCTCATTCATTTCCCCCGTTGTTACATAGAGCGTGATAGTGTTCAATCGTTTTGAGGGGAAAGTGCGCGAGCCGGTACGAGGTTGATGGTACGTGAAAGAAAAAGAAGGCCTGAATTGCATTGGCTGTGCAGTATCAACGACGGAGGGTCTAACCGTTTAGGCATGACGCGGTAACCGTGATTTCTTTTTTCGGTTCAGTTCCGGTTCGGGTTCAGCGTCTTGACCTTTATTTAGGTGGCAATCCAAATATTGACATGCTTGCCAATACAAACGCACAAAAAGACATCCAGTCTACTATAAAAGAGCATGGTCTAAGTATGTAATGTAATAAAAAACCGTACACGAGTTACAGTAGATAGCGCTTTCTTACTTGATATGTTTATTACGAATATCCCGAACGACTTACTTATGGCCGACGTTGTGTATATGTACTGATATAAGTGATCACCTTGGGATAATGCTGCTAACTGAGAAAATGTTACCCTGAAAAAAAATGCCATGCCTAGAAAATATGTACAGAATATTACCCCAGAAAATCTAGGAAGATTCCGTCGTTTAGTTGCTCTATAAAATTGGAATCCGGCCTACGAGTCAATCACCAGTGACACAGCATACTCCACTTGTATTGCAATTTTCGAGCAGGTATACAATGAGCGTTTCCCTATGAAAAGAATTCGTAAACCACCCAAGGCGTGGAAACCTTGGCTCACATACGAACGACTCGTCATGATTAAACATAAAAATCAATTGTACACGAAGTTTGTAAAGTCAAGAGATCTAAATGGGCTTAAACAATTTAGTTTGTATCGTAATAGGCTCAACTCAAGCCTGCGAGCTGCTAGGAATTCGTACTTTATAAATGTTTTCTGAAATGTTGATCAACGACGATCTGATATATTTTCGAGGAAAGTAAAGAGCCTATTACATCCAAGTAATCGAGCCAGCGT